>NC_090931.1:690843658-692093658 GCF_040938575.1 Ambystoma mexicanum
ACATAAGACGTGTGCAGCTACCTCCACACTGCATCAGTGACTCAATCCTGCAACAACACAATGGCTTTCCTAAAACATACTTTTGGGAAATTCGACATCTTATGTGAAAGGCATTTCCTGGCAGATCTCAGACACCGGCAGGAGCTTTTCCTTTCAAACCTGGCGCATTTTTCCACAGTGTCAGAAGCAAACTGCCAGCACTTCCTAACTCCAACAGGGGTGTCTCCCTGGATAGCAATTCTTTTGATTTTGTTTTTGATGCATACATCCCGATAAGAAAATGAATACACAAATGAAAAAGGTGAATTAAAACTGGCCCAAATGTTTCGAAATATTTTAAAAATACTCGTACATGAATGTACATCACGTGATATCCCTTCTCTGGCATTGCCTTTTATTTGATGTTATTTGTTTTTTTTCTTGTCTTCTATATTTTATTGTATTTTGTTATTTATATAGCGCTCTTTCCCCACTTGTGTGGCCTCAATGCGCTTTTTACCTTGGTTGAACGTCCTTGGTGACCATAGTCAATGTGGTTGGAAAATTCTAGGGGGTTTAGATTAGGGGATGCGTGTGTGCATGTTGCCGTTCTAAAACTTGGGTGGCTGGCAAGGCTCGACTTAAGCAGCCCGGTCAGACACATGGGTAGGTGCTGTTGAGGATTAGAGATTGATTGTTGAGAGAGTCTATGTGAGGCCAGCTATACCAAATTACTTTTGGGTGGTGTTCGCTGTATGCTAGTGGCAGAGGTGTTGAGGTACGTCAGATGTTTCAGTCTGGGCGGCTATGTGTGCACTAGGCCGGATGTGCTTAGCCGTATTCTATCATGCATGGATGCTGGGCCGTGCCTGCAGCCTGTGTCCACACTAGGGGTGTGAGATATTCGTACCATAGGCTGCGAGCTTGCTCGGCTGGGGCAATATATGTTCAGCTCTAGAATAGAGAGGCCTATACCAGTGGGCCTAGCTTTCATAATGTAGCAGATATCTGTATAGTGTCCTGTTATAGTGGGAGAAAGTCCTACACCTAACAGTGCAATTTGAGTACAAGGCTAAGCATAGCTAGCGCCTACACCTAACAGTGCAGTTTGAGTACAAGACTTAACAAAGCCAGACCTGAGAGTCCTGTATAGTGGGAGGGAGAGAGGCCTACACCTAACAGTGCAATTTGAGTACAATACTAAACATAGCTAGATTTGAGGGTCCTGTATAGTGGGAGAGAGGCCTACACCTAACAGTGCAATTTGGGTACAGGACTAAACACAGCTAGATTTGAGAGTCCTGCAAAATTTTTGTCAGTGTTGCAGTGCCACCCATGACGGTACTTTGGAGACTATATTGGATATGTCTCTGTACAGACAAAGCCCATGCCTCCTGCAAATTTGCTTATTGCACTTTCCTTGGTCTGTGTTATGATCCACCTGCTGGGGCGCTGCTGGGGAAAGTTCCTAGCGCTGCACCATATCTTATCCATGACGCTAAACTTTCTGAGTTTTGGGGCCTCTATGGGGTCCGCTGGGTATGAGCAGATAAGCAGTTACCAAAGGTGTGGCACCAGAGACCACCATGGGTCAAAAGGTACATCTTGAAATGTATATGGTGGCTAGGTGCTTGTATTGACTTTGTGGTCCACTTCTCTGAACCCTAGTGTGCAGCAAGATACCAAACCTAATGCTGGTGCACTAATGGTTAAGTGAGTGTGGCACTGATGTTGCCATTGAGAATTACTGTAACATGGACACCTGCGGCCATTTTGATTCTAGATACATTGGAAACAAATTACTTCATGTATTATAGTGTCACAGCTCATTCCACCAGCAGTAGGGGGAGCGCTTGCGCTACCTCTGAGCACGTCTGTAACAGACTGCCTAAAAACGTTAACCTCCAGAAACTATGAAAAAAACAAATATCCTAGTGCAGTCTAGCCTTGCCTCCAGCTACGGTGGCGGTGGAGGGAAGGGTACTCTAGGCCATTTTACTATCAGGCAAATTCCAGCCATTACCTCTAACCAGGCACAACAGAGACAGATTAGTTAATGTGATGCTATGTTATCTGATATGTATGCTGCAGACCTGGTTTTCTTACGGCGTGAAGACGTGTCCGAATGTTAGTTTATTTTGACCCCATAAGGGTGTTGCCTAAGCCTGTGGATATGAAAAAGTAGGGTTCGGGCAGGAGTTGATGTGAGAACCACCTCCCTAACACTGGATAGAGCAGAGGGAGACGACTTCCTCTGATCGGGCTCTGCCACCCAGGACCTGCAACAGAACCTAGGGCAGGTGGATAACGTGTTGTGGTCAGTCCAGCCACACACTGCATAGCACTGGACAGAGCAGAGGTGGAGCAAGCACGTCATGTGAGAGTGATATCTACCTGCGGGCGCTGATGAGCCTGGCCACTTCAGGTGTTCTGCTCCACCCCTGCAGCGCGCCACGTTACTTTATGGAATATGGGTCTGACCAGTGCTGGACATTGGGCCGGCTCTCGGCAGATCCGAGATCCGGCACCAGATATGGAGTCGGATCTCGCGATCCAGCCAGAGTCAGCCGCCCAAGCCCATGAAACGCGCTGGACGAGTAAAAAAAAAAAAGGAAAAGCGCATGGGACGGCAGCATTGCCTTTACAACTGATTGTACATGTAGTGAGCATTGTGCATTACACACCCACCAGTGCCAAAAGCGAGCATTGTGCATTACACACCAGTGCCAAAGCTGCGGTAAAAGGCAATGCTGCCATTGCAGGCATTTTTTTTTAATGTATTCCAGCATTGCTGGATGTCCACTACGAGCCCAGCTGGATGTCCACTACGAGCCCCGCTACCCTATAGACCACGCCCTCTCAAGCACCGCCCCCCACTAAATTCCTCCCCCACCCCAGCCCTTCTGTTGGGAATTCCCCCACCACATTTTTTCCATTTCCACCACTGGGTCTGCCAGCCTTAACCGTGGGAGCCCAGATAATGCCTTGGTCATACCCCAAAGGCCACTTAAACGCATGCCAATGTTGAGTAGGCAAGAGTGATTCTGGGACGCAAGCTCCCACAAATTGCTTTTCCAAACTTAGCCAGTCGGCATTGACCCAACATGTATAACACATGCCTTTGCGGACTAGAATCTTGACCTGGGACAACATCTTTATGAATTGGTATACACTGTTTATATATCAAATCCTTTATATTGAATGCCCATATATCGAATCTGTTATATTGAAAACCTTTATAGTGAATGTATTTAGGGTGGGGTAAAGGGTTACATATTTTTAGGAAACAGTCAGGGTGGGGTTTTGGGGGTGGGAAACAGGGTTTGGGGGGCACCAAAAAAATGCATTCTCTATAAAAGTTTTCAAGATAAAAGATTCGATATATGGGCATTCGTTATAAATTACTTCGCTATAAAGACATGTAACTTATTAATTGTGTGTTCAAAATATTAGCCATGTCTATAGAGCACACCACACACTTACTTTCCTGCTTGGGTTTAAACAATGCTTGTTCTAATCCAGTTCAAGGGCACCCGTTCCATGCACCTCGAGACTGATGATTAGTCCAAAATCTACGACCCACGTATTATGAACCGACCCTTGCTGCGGGAAGGCGCATTAACCCACTGAGAGGTCCCACGCTGCGCGATGGATCACAAGGCTCTTATTTTAGCTCCCATCCTCTTTTGCTGGGCTCCTCAAACACTGCCTCCTTCATGGACTGGGCCCTAAGTGCTCCAGCAGACAATGCTGACCCAGATGGAAGTATTTGTGTTCTCCGGGCTGTGTCTGCGTGTGATGTGTGCAGGCAGGGCCTGGGCCTCGGGAGCCTGGGCCGACGCCTGCTTCTGATGGCTCACAGATGCTGCTGGGAAACCTCGGTTCGCATGTACACGGCCCTCTCTGGGCCCCGATCCGCATTTCTGAGCGAGGTTATAAAAAGAGCATGTTTTGGGCCAACCCGCCCTGCTCGAATTCCCAGAATCTCGTGTGCGGAAGTAAAAGTGAAAAGCCATTTCTCTGATGGCGTTCTCCCCGCGGATTTCATTTCCTTCAGGTCGCCACGGTTGCTTTCTATCTTTGTTCTCCTCTAGTCCCTCATTTTTTGTCCCCCCACTGTCTGTTTGCAGTTTGAGTCCCAGGAGACTTATCACACATCCCTGGGGCCAAAGGCTGAGAGAGAAGCTCTCAGTCTGGCTCCCTTATAACATGAAGTTTGGGCCAGAGAAGGAAGGGCCGGATGACTGGAGCAGAGTCAGCGCCAAAGAACTGTCATTGTCTCCCCGGCACCACTGGCTGTTGGGGAGCGCAAGGACAGTTAAAACAATTATGTTTTTGGCGCCCAACCAGTGCAATTTCGAAATATCAGAGGACACGTGAGCCCAGATCTTAAGGCCAAGCAGGCGTCTTGCGCATTCAATTGTGGACGTTCTGAAGTTTTAGGATCTAAAAAGCTGCCAAGGTGAAGCGAAGGAAATGCACGAACATCGGTGGTAACGGCTCTGAAAATGAAGAAGAAGGAGGTGAACTTAGAAGGATTTTAACACCTTTTTGCAAACTGCATTCTTTCCAAGTTCGAAGGAGGTGCACTGGAGACGTCCACCATCCCGATTTAGGACCAAGGCATAGAAGCTACACCCGAAGGACCCACCGAGCCTAACTGCATTGTAGGGTAATAATGTGGAAGACATCCCGAAAGGCCCTTGCTTCTGGGAGGCGAGGCGGGCCGTAGTCACGTGGAAGACATCCAGAAAGGCCCTTGCTTCTGGGAGGCGAGGCGGGCCGTAGTCACGTGGAAGACATCCCGAAAGGCCCTTGCTTCTGGGAGGCGAGGCGGGCCGTAGTCACGTGGAAGACATCCCGAAAGGCCCTTGCTTCTGGGAGGCGAGGCGGGCCGTAGTCACGTGGAAGACATCCCGAAAGGCCCTTGCTTCTGGGAGGCGAGGCGGGCCGTAGTAATGTGGAAGACATTCCGAAAGGCCCTTGCTTCTGGGAGGCGAGGCGGGCCGTAGTCACGTGGAAGACATCCCGAAAGGCCCTTGCTTCTGGGAGGCGAGGCGGGCCGTAGTCACGTGGAAGACATCCCGAAAGGCCCTTGCTTCTGGGAGGCGAGGCGGGCCGTAGTCACGTGGAAGACATCCCGAAAGGCCCTTGCTTCTGGGAGGCGAGGCGGGCCGTAGTCACGTGGAAGACATCCCAAAAGGCCCTTGCTTCTGGGAGGCGAGGCGGGCCGTAGTCACGTGGAAGACATTCCGAAAGGCCCTTGCTTCGGGAGGTGAGTGGGGCCGGAATAATGTGGAAGCCATTCCGAAAGGCCCTTTCTTTGGGGAGGCGAGTGGGGCCGTAGTAATTTGGAAGCCATTCCGAAGAGCGGGCCGTAGCTTTTGAGTGACTTCTCTCCTACAATGTCATTCAAACTGAAGTGAGGTGAAGGTCATTGGCTAAAATGTTGATTGTGGCGCTTGAAGTCCTGAGTAGTAATTCTGGCATTCCCTTGGTTTGGTCTGCCACAGTTTCATTATCTACCAAAATCAGGAGTGCTTAGAAACAGGCTTTTCACCCCTTTCAAGTACAGTATTTAAAAATGTGATTTGGATTTTAGACTGATGCAATCCAGAGACTCAATACACCAACATGGGAAAAGCATCGTGTCACGGTGTAGGAGTGCAAAATATTAGAACAGGAAAGCTCTATGCCGACAGAACCCTATCTCGGCTGTGGGCAGAGGCAGCGCGCACTTGCGGAATCGATCCATCCTGCTTTTTCCCTTCACTCTGGGCGTTTGGCAGCACTTGTTCTTCACCTGTGGGAACGTGACTTTTTACCCAGCTGAAAATGTGGGAAATTCTTAATGTGGGAAAACAACCTCGTCCGATTGTTGGCTTCAACAGGCCCTTTGTCAATCCCACAAAGCTGTCTTGCTCAAGCATACGAGCCACCACACATCTAAATAAACATGACATTAAAAACTCATAACAGGTCTGTTTACACGTAGTGCCAGGAGAAACCAGGCTGGCATTTCTGCGGATCCAGCCACCCCCTGTTCATAACAAGTCGAATATTCAACAACTTCAATGATGTGATAAAAGGAAAACGGAGAAAGGAGCACCTACTTATTATGCACTGGAAAAATAAACTTACTTTATAATAATATCTGTTTTATATAGTGCTTCATAGCAAAAAATCCAGTTTCAAAGCGCTTAATAATAAGAATGACTAGTTACCATTCTTATTACCCACATTGCGGTATTCCCTTTACTACCAGGTATGAATTACCTGGTAGTATCCAATGTATCTCTGCTGTAATTGTTCCTGTAAACTGTAATATTTGTGTTCTATTGATTTTATGAATAATGCCTGAAAAATCTATCTTTGAGATGTCTGTAACTACGCCGAGATACCTCAGGGTCTGGGCGTATAACAAATGAAATAAATAAATAAAATAAATTATGGCATTAGGTGGCCCGGAATTTTATCGAACCCTTGTCTGAGTGGCAGTGGGTTGTGAATATGACTGGATCTTTTCTACAGCATAACCATGACTTGCAAAAAGATGTGCACGTTCAATTGAGTGAGGCCACAGGCGCAGAGGCTGGTACCGCACCACTAGCGACCAGTAGAACTGCTTCCAGCTGCCTGGCTGATTCTAATCCACGCAGTGTGGTAACGGTTTTGCTAATCTATTTTAGATTGTGTCGGTGCTGTTGAAACATGACTGTCATCGAAAAAAATCAGTGATCTTGTCTTTCACGGTGCAGCTGTTGTTCGATAAGTGCCAACTGCCCTTCGCCCCCTCTGCCTGGCGTTGTAGTACATTTACTGAGATGCCTGCTATGGGTACAGTCATAACGATTTTAGATTAAGAATGCAAGGCTAACATCATATTTATTTGCTGAATGTATTCAACTGCCCATCCGAGGCTTCCTTGCCCAGGGTTCCTTGAAATTCTCAGTTTCCATGGAATGAAAAGTGCATTTTCCTTTTTGGACAAGAAATCTGAAATGTCTTCAGTGTAACTCTTTTCAGTCTTGGGTTTGATTCATTGGGACAGATTCTCGAGAAACCCCCCAAAAAGCTTTGGAAAATACTTTTCCACGGAAGTTAAATTTGATAGTGTTTCCAGAGTTTATTCAGAATTCCAAGAGTCCCAGATTTCTTTGCCATGCAAGGTCAGGCACAGCTGTCACTCAGACCGCAGAGCAAATCCAAACATGGGGAAGTTCACTCCAGCCTTGCCCGCGTTGACCGCTCCACTTCACGCCCTGGCACTGCAGCATATAGCAGGACTTACTGTCGATATGCCAGGCAAATAGCTACTTTGCCTGGCCTCCAGGTAAATGGTGATCCCTGAGGGCTTAATCCCAGTCTTTGCTCAGATGTGTGCCAACAGGTGGCACTGCTTTGCCTGAACGTGCGTTCCTAGGGTGCTTTTATTCCTGGAACGCTGCTTCACTCTTTCACAACACCCTCCTCCTCATGTCCTGTCCTGGGCAGGCAGAGGGTGCACAGTCGCAGCCCTGTGTTGTGGACTTCGGTAGATGGGCCCGTGGGGGTGAGGACAAGAGTAAGGGGTGAGAGGAGCATGCAGATGAAGTCAGGAAATGTTAACTTTCTTTTCTTTTCAAAAGTTACTTCTTGATTTCCCGATTGCCCCATGCCAAGCATAATACCCTATAAAGCCAGGGGGATATTTACCCTTGCCTTGTGGGGATGGAGTGTGACTGCTCGCAGTTAGGCGTGACCACGCGTACGTGCGCTGAGGTGTGAGTTATTAATGTCTGTCTGTAAAAATGATGTATAGACATCCTCTGCGCACCGGAGAGCCGTTTCTGTCAGAATGTGGCCTTTTCAGTGTTTGTGTTCAGCGCATGGTCCCTACAGGGACCAAAAAAACCCAGATGTTTTCAGCCTTTTACAACTCTTGAAATGTTATTTGTTTAATCCCAGATTTCTGTGCGGAAATGTCGCTAGGAATGCGTTGACAGTGCGAACGGAGTTTTCTCAAATAGTTTTCATCCACTTTTATGTCTCTCGTTTTTTATTTATTTTTCTTCAAGATTAAGCAAGAGCTTCTGCACACAGGCCAAAAATAGTAATTTATTGCGACAAGAAATAGGATGAGGAAGTGATGACTCCCTTGAGCAGATGAGAATGAAATCCCACTGTGAAGAACTTCCTGTTCCTATTGTTCGCCTTCATGTGCAGGACACAGAACTTTTTTTTCCACCAACGGGAGAAGAGAGCCTCTTTTGTCAGGGTTTGAAAAAAGGCCCAACTTTTGTTTATGCTGAACCAGCCCAGGGTAATGGATTTTTTTGTCAGGCTTGGATTTGGAGGGAGGAGGGTTTTTTGAAACCATCCATCATTAGCTTGACTTTAGACGTTAGACTAGCTTCGTCATTTTCCCGGCTTGAATGCTATGCCACACTTTATCCATGTGTGACTAGATTTCCACTCCGCATTTTAGAAAACTCAAAGAAACAAAGATCCCTCTGAGATAAGATTCCTTTGTGATCTCCTCTGAATTTAAAATGCATGTGACCAAATCCTGAGGCAGCGCGGCTGCAGCATCCTTGGACCCGGAGATCTGTTGTGGACCCCTCAGATCCAGCTACACCTTGAATCAAGGAGTAAAAGGAAATTCCTTGTAGCACCCTCGCTGTTCCGTGTTATTGCAACCGGAAGCCCTCCCTTTCAGATCCGACAATGGGTCCCCATGTTAAATCTATGAATGGATAGAACTGCTTTGCTGATGCCCAGAGCTGTGAAATCAGCCCACCATTTAGAGAGCTCGCAGGAGGGACATATGCAAATAGTGATCCTGATAGTCCCAGTGTATATAGAAGCTGTAAACAGCCCCGCCCGGTTATTCTTTGTGTAGGCAAAGCTGGCAGTGCCACCACAGCTCTTCAGCCAAAGAATGCATGGATATGCTGTATCATTTTTTATGGTTCTGATTCCAGACAGACCTTCTAAAGAGGTCTCTCAGCAGAGAGATATTCACATCATGCTACGTGTGGAATTCCCAGGAGCACCACAGTCTTACTTCGTTTTTAAAATGGCATTGCCAGGTCATTGTTTGGTGCAGAAAGCTGGTATAGGGTCGCTCCAAAACTTGAATCGATGAATAATCGGAAATCCTTTGTCGTTCTCTTGCATTGTGAACTTAGCCCCACCATGGGAACTCTCAAGTGATCTAGCCGCAGCTCTCAACTCACATGCTTTGGCTGTTGGCACACGCTAGGTGGCCAGTTCGCTCACCTGCCAGGCCCCGTACCCACCCATACACATCAGTGGGCTCTCGCCCACTAAAAACAAAATCTCCTGTTTTTCTCAAAAACCCATACTAAATAAACCAGACACGACTTACTCTGTGTATTTTGAAAGGTTTAACCATCATCCGAAAGGGATGTAAATAAGGTAGGCCACACAAAGTTAAGTTTAGAAAGAAGAGAGAGAGAGAGACAAATGATCTCAGAAATGATCTATTAGGACACCCCCTTGTTATCACAGTATTGCTTTACCCTAAAGTCCTAATAGGATAGGGTAGCCTCATGTTAAAAACCCCTTAATGGATCAGTCAGCTTTTAGTGATTTCCAGCTCGCAATTTAAAAACATACAATTGGCTTCTGTCAAATGCTCTGTAAAATTTACGACATTCCACTAAATGGCACAAAATGAAATATTTCACCATCTGCCACTCATTTTAATTTGTTCAAAGAGCAAATTAATGTCACATTCTGATATCCGCTGACTACAGAGCCAGTGTTTGCAGGCCCTACACAATATAAATGAAGGAAGTCTCCCTGGACATGCTCGTTTTCAATTAGGAAACACAATAAGGACTTTGGCAATGGAATTACGTTTGGTTGCCTTAGTGGCTACCTATTGCAATTTTAAAAAGAATAGAGGAGGAAAAATGTACAGATTTTCCTCCAAATTTTTCTTTTTCTTCCCAACCTTTTTTTTAAAATCAGTACCCTCATATCATGGGGTCCTTCTCTTTAGAGAACTTCAAGGATGGAGCCCTCTAAATGGCCTTCTTTTGAGAAGTACTGGGATTGCCAAGTCTATGCAGCAACCTAAGAAGTCCCTATGGGGTCACTGTTTATGACGCGATCTTTGCTGTATAGACCAGTCTTGTTCTCGTATCTCTGCAGTTGGGCATTGTGTGCTCCCGCCACGGCCATCCAGACCTTAGTCTGCAGACGAAAGGGAATAGAGTGAAATTAAGATGATGGCAAATAGGCTAAAGTGTCTCGGATGTAATGATGGGCAGATGCAGAAGAGGAAAAATAATGTTTTGTGACATCTTGGGAGCATGTGGAAATAATATTTGGTCTGATACTGAACATCCTGTGTGGGAAGATGCGTATGTTTCATGACTGTTGCCATAAGGCTATTGCATGCTAATTTCTTGTTTAGCACTTAATGCCACAGTGAGGCCACCTCAAAGAACTGAGTAACAGGGATTCAATATTTCAAGTTTCAAGTCAAGAATGTAAACAGCAGTGCATCTAAAGATCAGCAGAACGGGCCTACCTGCTATAATGGCCAGTTCTACAGTACGGATAAGTGGGGAATGTCCCTTCTGGGTTAGGATGGATTTCAGGATGCAGGTTCCCTGCTGAGGAACAGTTCAGGATTCCTAGTGCATTTATGTGTTATGTGTTACATTTAGCCCGTTGTTGGGCTCCTCTGGGAATAGTCTGCATATAAACCATCCCCGTCCAACCACTTCCCTGAGCTGCAATTGCCTAGTTAAGCTAAAAGGTGGCAACAAAGTGAGCCCAGATAGCTTTCGGGACAAGATCTGTGATTACTGGACATCCTGCTCTTTGCACAGTACTGAGCAATTTTCAAGCCCAAAGTCCTGGACAGTTGTCAGGCCTAGAGTGGAAAGAATGGACCTGAAAGAAAAGTGAGTTTGTGCTAGAATAGACTCACAGGTGAGAGAAATTGTGATCTGAGAAGTATATCTACCTAGAAACCCTTTTAATAACAAAGGTTGGGCCTGGTTGGATGTCAGAATGAAAATTGTCAATTTTCATGACTCCCTGAAAAATTACCAAGATTTTTGATGTTCATCGTGGCAACATTTTGTGTTGTGTTAGTTTATATTTTGAAGTTTTTATACTGTGACAAATCACCACTGTACTAGTCTGAGTGGCTACGCCGGTCCGAAAAGTGGCGATTGTACCTCTGCCAGTGGATGCATGACCGAATGTGCCTTATCCATCTTAGTTGCTGTGGGTGAAGCATCAGCATTTGGGAACTCCTGTTAGTAAAGGGGGTTGATTTTCACATTATGTCTGTGCATCCTTTTTTTAACGATGAGGCGTTTTAGAAAGGGCTATCCAACCCATATTTTGGACTAGTATGGCTTGCGTGTTCAAGTTACATGAAAATAAAGTTGAGAATACACAGAGCTTTTGTGGAATAAAGAATATGCAAGTCGCCACCGTCCTCTTTGGGGAGAGGATTCTGCCTAAACCGACAGCGTCGCCCATGCATTTGGCATTGTTTGCAGGCGCGGCCCGAGTGAGGCTAAGGGGCATCTCCACCTTGACGGGCCTTTTAACCACAATATCCTGGCCTCACTTTCAGTTCTGTTTCCAACCAGAGAAAAACGGAGCCAGAAGCCTATAGACCGCTGGTATCACGAAAATACTGCTGCCGAAAATGCAGATTTTCGAAATCCGCATTTAAATGTGGGGGGGGTGAGTTAGGGTAATACACTTTGTAAGAGGGGTATTGTAAGAGGATTCAATTCAGCACTACAGCCAAGTTAACGCCTAGTCTAGAATACTGAATGAAAACCCTTATTGATATATCTTTAGGTCCAGTTCATGCGTCCTGGATGACTACCCTTGTATAACACCCCTCTCTTGGAATCCCCCTGACCCCACTGAGCCAAGAAGTAGTTCTGTTTTGCAAGTTTAAAAGGTTTATTTGATAAATTAAAACAGATATATATATATCACACTTTATAATAAATTAATAATTGAATAACACACTTAATCTGATATGATAAAGATCAACAACGGAGAATCTGGCACTCACACACTTCTTATAATCACTAATGAGTTGACATGAATGGATAAGGTAACACACTGGTAAATAGGAACAAAAGTATAATGTGGTAGAGGATGCTTTATGTAGCTCAGGTGGATGCAATATTCAATGAATGCAGTACAGAAAATACGCAATATGATTTCAACCAGACAATGTAATCACTTTTCTCGGGCTATTCCCTCCCCCCCTCTTTATGCAATGCAAGGAAATGGAAGGAAAACACACAGTCCTCAGAAATGCAATCAACTGTAATTCAGTTCAATCCCAGCAAGCTTACAGAAAACAGATAGGAGTTTTGAAAACACAGGCAATGCTTGGATATGTGCTGGCAATGAATGAGAAATATGCTAAATTTGCTTTTAATTCCCTTATAGAGGTTCAGGGTGAGTGGTATCTAGTTAATATTAGTCCAGGCTCACACTAGCAATGATGCAGGGATAGTTAGCAGGTTAAACGAATTTCTGGCAAATGGAAATCAAAACTGCTGTCTTTTTACACGTGAAGAAATTTGCAAATCGCGGCAAAATTCGCGGATGCGGTTTCCGCGATTGCGGTAAAACTATAAGGGGTAGGAATGCGGTTCTTGGTTCATAGGAAAGCCACGATTCTAAGCTATCAAATAAAAGTTATTGCAAGTCTCTAACCCAAACGGTTGCGGAGATATGAGCAATTTAGTAAAGGTCGTTTTTGGTTTTGTAAATTTTAAACGCACACTTTTTCAAAATGACAAGTGACAAATTTTTGCAGCTAGAATGACAGGTGACAGCTAGGAGGCAGTTCTACTTAGGTTAAATAGATTGAATTAGATGAATTTAAACTAAGAGATGTGTTCTGAGTTTTGCTAAGTACTCACAAGAGATTTTGAACCGGAAAGCGGCTTTGTCACGATCTGGTCAACAGTCTGGTCAGGTCTTTCCGGGTTCTGCTCACAGCGCCTGGTCTGGTCTCGGCTAGGCACAGCACTGCTTTCTCTCTAGTCTGGTCTCAGCTGGGCACAGCACTGCTTTCTCTCTGGTCTGGATAGATTGAAGTCTCTAGTTTGGCTTTCTGGAGTTTGATGGAGGTAAGTATGGATTTTTCCGGCAGGGCTTCCAGCGGCAGATGGATTTTGAAGGTCTCTATCTGTCCTGTCTGTCTGCTTTTATCTGTGTCTTGAGAATGGGTGTGTGTGTTGCATCACTAGACTTGCCCCTCTCAATCGTCATTGGTCAGCTTTCATTCGTCCCCTTGATTGGGGGAATGAAATGAAGTGTCATCATGATGAGGTCTGTTTATGATACAGAGAACCCACCCCTGTCAACTTTACACACAATCTATATCTGACCTAAAAACATATTTGCACAGGTACACATTTGTTTAAAATTACATATACATGGTGTGGCTGAATTTAGCCATGTCTATGTCCAAATCTGCTCATTCTCGGAGCTTGCATTCAAAGAGTGTACATAATTGACTTTTTAACTGCTTTTTCAATTTCCGACATGGACCCAACTTTACATACATGTGTGCAGGGGGTAGGGACATTAACTGATGAAGTTTCAGATTTTTAACATGCACACATTTAGAGTAATATCCACTTTTCCGCTAAAACCCCCCTGAACATACCACCGGTTCCTACCACGTCTTAAACTGTGGGCAGAAAAATCACAAGAATTATGGTATCATTTATAAAATTTTCACATGTCCGCTCTATGAGTTATTCATCTTTTTAAAGTTATGTTCTGGCTCCAAAGGGGTGTGGTTTACCCTCAGCACAAGGTTGAATTTCTGGTTCTTTCCAGTCCTGCCAAGCCAGCTTGCTCTCACAGGCAGTGCTCCTCCCAGCTCCTGCCAAGAGGAAGCTACAATTTACGACTGCGGTAATAAAAACCTTTGCCTGAGTGAAGAGGGCTTTGTTCACTCTCTTGCAGAGCACAGATAATTCAATTATCAGATAGATGGCATATCCTTAGCCTGGGCAGCAAAAGGAAGGTTGGCCTGGGAACACAGTGGTGACTCAAGTTTCACTCCTGATGGGTAGTTGCTAGGCAAAATCAAGTTCCTTAAGCCAGACCTTCAGCTAACTTTTTGTTGCTTTTAAAATAACTTGTAATTTTACACATGCAGCTAGAATGCTGATTCTAAGTGCAAAACTATGACATTTCAACAGTTACAAAGGCATGTGACACCAAACATAGGTCACTCATTTAATTTAACATTTTCGATTTTGGTGGTTTTAAATCCAGTTGCAGTTAGGCTTAAGCTGCTGACTCCATAGCATTTTTGTTATAAGCATTGTTTTTGGGCTCTTCATTTCCCAGATTTTGTAGGCACACAAAACTCCATTCTGCCAAATGTCTGCTGGTGTTCAGTGAATATTTTGCACATGTTGCAAGGTTTGAAATAGGCATTTTGCTTGCCTTCAGAAAAACACACAGAGTGGTTTTAAAACGCCGGCTTTTGGATAGTGGTGAGTACTGGTACTGCACTCATTTTTGGGATTTAAGAAATGAATTCCCCACACTTCTAGGTTGCATTTGGCAATCAGCATTGCCATTCCCAATGGTTTCAGACTACTGTGCGGGTAGTCCAATGGTGGTTTTAAAGCGCTTTGAAGCTAACCGGCGCTACTGTTTTTCCTTTGGCAACCCATTTCCCTCATGGCAACCCGGCCTTTCATTCTCGCACTGGTGGGTGGCAAGTGAGGCAACCATTTTGGTGGGCGCACAAACTGCGCAGCTTTCCTGGATTTCGGCGCACATGTGGGTTTTCCGCCATCTTGAATTTCCTAAGCCCACAGCACCAAATGTTGTAGCAGGGTAGCTTAAACGTGGGTCAGGACACCCAACAAGTCCCCCCCACGCGACTGCACTTTGAATTTGAGTCGATGGGGAGTCGCGTGCACAAGGGTTTTGACCCATGCACCGGTCTGTCCGCATAATCTTCTTCCTCTTCTGTAGATGGCACAGTTCAGCATCTTCTTCTCCATCCGGTCAGATCGATCAGTTCTCCTCGCCGGTCCTGATGGGAGTATTGGGCGGTCCACTGGGCCCATTGGATCTCCGTTCCCGGTCTCCGGATCGTCCTTCTTGGTCATCCTTCATGGTTTCATCTCTCCTAGGATGATAAAGCAAAAGCGGCAATATCTACTCATAGACGATTTTTTTTTTTTCCACCACTGTTGAGATAGTGGGGCAGCATATGCATTTCATCATAACAAATATTACATTCTTATTTTGAAAAAAAAACACAGTATAACTACGAGACAGTTTCATACAAATCACAGTATGTTAGAGAATAGATGTGGTATGTTTTATGATTGGAACTGAATTAGTCTGATACAGTACCCGCTAGGATTCCAGAGGATTCCTCCAGTTGTTGCAGAGTGTGCCTGGGATGGCAACATTTCAACTGGTTTATGTGGACCCACTTGTCTTCCCCCTCTGCCGAACCACCTTTGGGGATGCGGATCTTGTAGGCCACAGGGGAGATCTTATCGACGATCTCAAAGGGTCCCTTCCATGTAGGCAAAAATTTGCGCTGCTTGGCCTGGTTTCTTTGGAAGTTGTATAGATAGACCCGGTCTCCCACCTGATATTCCTTCCTGGAAGTTTTCAGGTCATAATGGGTCTTCATGCTATCAGTCGATCTTTCTAGATTCCGCTGAGCATAAGCAAAAGCATGTTGGAGGTGTTTCCTTAAATTCTCTACATACTCATGAGTAGTGGAGGCATTTATCAGTGTCTGCTCTTGGGTCCTGTAGAGCAAATGCTGAGGAAGCACCATCTTGCGCCCAGTCATCAACTCAAATGGTGACATTTTGGTTGCAGATGAAGGGGTAGATCTGATAGCCATTAGGACCAGAGGTAATCGGATATCCCAACTTGGCCCAGAATCTGCCACAAACTTCTTTAATATGCTCACAATTGTCCGGTTATATCTCTCTACTGCCCCAGAAGAAGCTGGTCTATAAGCAATATGCAGCTTTCTCTTGACCCCCAGTATCTCCCACATCTTTGTCATTACTTCACTGGTGAAGTGGCTACCTCTGTCTGACTCAATCCTTTGAGGTAGACCAAAACGGGAAAAGATGTGGTTAATCATCAAGGCAGCTGCAGTTTCTGCCTTGCAATTTGGGGCTGGGAGACATTCCACCCACTTGGTAAACAAGCATGTCACAGTCAACATGTACTTATTCCCCCTAGCCGAGCGAATCACAGGGCCTACAAAGTCGATTTGTAAATCTGACCATGGCAGTGTCATTCCCCTCTTTTGTAAAGGCGCCCGGTGCGTGAGGGATGATGGCTGAAATTGTGCACACACAAGACACCCCTTCAAGTATTGGTCGAGGTCCTGCCCCATGTGTGGCCAGTATGCAACCTCTCTTAAGATTTCCAATGTTGTGTGAAACCCCCTATGACCGGCGGTGGCCGCATCATGGGCGTGACTTAACATCAGGCTTCGGAATGAGGTAGGAACCACCCACTGATCGTGGCCAGCTTTGGATTTCCTTACCAGCAAACCGTCTTGGATCCGGAACATTTTTGGACATTTCATCAACACTCTTAGGTCCTCTTTCCCAATGTAATCGGTATCCGTCAGGGGAAAGTTCTCAGGGTCCTCAAGGTGCTGGTAAAATTTACCAATAATTGGATCCCCCTTCTGAGCGGTAATCAAATCAGCATCAGGGGTCTCCTTACTCCATTGTGCAATTGAAAGGTCGTTGTGAGCATTTGTCTGGGACCTAGTGATGGCAGTGACCTGGATTTCCCCCAACAGGGACTCAATCTCAATTAGATCCCCTTGGATGGCCCCGGTTTTGGCCAGCTGATCAGCTAAGTCATTTCCAGTTTTGTCTGGTCCCTCTACTTTGGAATGACCCTTGATCTTTTTCCAATAGATGGTCATCTCATTCGAGGTGACCAGATCATCAATGTTTTGGATCAACTTCCCATGTTTCAAGGGTTTGTTGTTAGCACATAACATGCCTCTGGTTTTCCAATTAACCAGGTGCTCCACGAACCCGTTCCGTACATAATCCGAATCTGTGATTATGACCAGTTTGTGGAGTTGATGCTGGACAGCAGTGAGGATGGCCTGATGCACAGCCATCAATTCTGCCACCTGACTACTTCGGGGACCAATTTTGTATCCAGCGGAGGGTTCTGGGGACTCATTGACCCATGCATTCCCTACGCCGGCCACCAATTCTTTCTCCCCGTTGTTGTCAACATGGTAAGAGCATCCATCCACATAGACAGTGGGCATTCCCTCACACTTGTCTTCTTCAAAGACTTTGTGGGGGGAATTAAGGTATGCCTCCATGTTGTCCTTTATTTTTAGACTTTCGTCCTCGAGACAGTTTTCTCTGGCACAATCATGCAAGTCAGCCAGACCTTGCGCGAGGGGACTCTTCTTGTTTTGGCCATATCGGACCTCCACAGGAAAGCCTTGCATTGACAGAATCCAGGAAGTAATTCGGGAATTACTCACATTTCCGGCCCGGATTCTGTCACTTTGGAGATATTGCAGAGGCTGGTGTGGAGTCTCCACTATGATGTGTTCCCCCTGGATAAACGGGCGGTAATTCTTCAATGCCCACACCGTTGCCAGGAGTGCCTTCTCACAATCGTTGAATTTTTCCTCCACAGAGGATAAAGTTTTGCTCGCATAGGAGATTACTTTATTGACCTTGTCATGCTTTTGGTATAATACTGCCGTCAAGCACGTATCAGAGAACCCCGTCTCCAGGAAGAACTCCTTGTTTCTGACAGGGTAAGCTAGGCAAGGCGCTTGTGAGAGGCTTCTTTTGAGTTGTTTTACTGCCTCGGCTTGTTCTGGACCCCATTCCCACTTGACCCCCCCCTTCAGGAGATGAATCAGGGGTCTGGTGATCTCTGCGTAGCCCTCAATGAACTTTCTGCTGTAATTAGTCAGTCCAAGGAGGCTCCTTAGTTCCCGCAGAGTTGTGGGGTCTTTCAGTTTCTGAAGTGCTTCCACTTTCTTTTCCTGGGGACAGAGACCCTGAGGAGTAATCTCATGCCCCAAGAAATTAACACGGGTTCTACACCACTGTGCTTTTTGAAAGGAAAGTTTTGCTCCGGCGGCCCTCAACTGTGTCAGAACATAACGGATCTCCGCTATGTGTTCCTCCACAGATGAACTTTTGATGAGGACATCATCTACATAAGCCAGGTTACCCCTCGTACCCAGGTCGGGCATGGCCTTATGTAGGAAAATATTGAACTCATTACCGGAGTTAAGGTATCCGAAGGGAGTCCGGGTCCATGTGTACTGCTGGCCCCCAAAGGTAAAAGCCAGCTTGTATTGGTCCTCCCTACTGACAGGCACGGTCCAGTATCCATTGGTCAGGTCTATTGCAGTGAATACCTGTGACCCCTGGATCTGGGCCAGCCCTTGGTCAATGTAGGGCAGAGGCCATCGGGAAGTATGGACCCGTTTGTTGAGCTCCCTGAGGTCGGCACAGAGTCTCCACTGGCCGTTTGGCTTCAATATTCCCAGCACCGGATTATTGAAAGTGCTGTGGACGGGACGGATTATTCCCCGGGACTCAAGGTTCTTAATTATTTCAGTAAGGGACTCCATTGATGCGAGAGGCAAGCGATATTGCTTCACAAACACAGGAGTCATGCCAGGGTCCGTGGGGATTGTTGTGGTGTGGATGTCGGTGCGACCACAGTCATATGAGTCTACCGCGAAGAGATCTTGGAAATCCAAGAAAACTTGTTTCAACTTTTGCTTTTGTTCCAGAGTCACACAGGCATCAGCTAGGTTGACTCTCTCTTCCACCATCTGCCTGAAGCCTGGAAAGACTTCTGGTTTGGCTATCTCCGCGGCCTCCTCCAGCTGGGTGGAGAAGTCCCTGGTCAGAGTGCTGATTTGGACCGGAGGCTTCAGGTGGGAAAGGCAGCCCTCATGGACCTGGAAAATCGCCTCATCCCTCCTGAAGTCACAGGTCACATCTTCCTTACCATAGGGGCAGGAAGTGTACACCAGGAAGTTCCCCCCATGCCGGGTAAAAATCCTGTCTGGTGTTGCGTTGTCATCACTGTCACTGTCAAAACAGTCCTTGGGGATGGGTCCTAACAGTTCATTTACAAGATCAATGGAGAAATGTCGGTCATCAACCGCCATTCCAATAATGGTGCCTGCGGCTAGAGTAATACTCTTTAAGTCGCTGTTATCCACCTCTATTAGAATGGGGTCATGTTCTATGTTGACTAATGGAGTCGGGTTTACCCCCAACCCTTGCTGTTGGAGAGAAGCATTTAGATGTATGTAAGCATCAGGGTTTTTCAACTCTTGTCCCCTTTTAACTTTCACTTCCAGGGAGAATTGTCGGGTCCTTTCTGGGATGGTGACTTCCTCTTTAACCTGAATTTCAACTGCATAAGGTAGCAATTGAGCTGACCTAAATGCTTTTTCTGGATCATCAAAGCCCATGGGATTATCCGCTAATCGGGACCAAGCTTTGAAGTTTATTAGGTCCAAACTAATGGCAAAGCGATTGAGAATGTCACTGCCTAAGTAAAAGGCGGCAGGGACGTCTCGCACGACCCAACAATTATGGACTATGCTCTTGTTGCCAATGGAGATTTTGAGCATACACCTGCTTGGCAGGAGATGTTTGGAATTAGGTACTTCCAGGTCCATTTCCCATTTGTCTATCAGTTTGAAGGTGGGAATGGCTGGTTCTTTTGGGAGTTGGCGAAACATGGCTTCGCTGATGAAGCTCTTACCGTTGTTCACACACACTCGAGCGAGAACAGAGTCCTTCCCATCATTTAACTGAACAGGGATGAACAACTGCTCTCCAATTTGCTGAATATCAGCCAGGCTCTGAGCTGATTTCACATCTTTCTGGACTATAGGAGTGGGAGTTTCAGATTGTGGATTGGTATAGAATTTCAGAGTGTTTCCTTCCAGCGTGGAGTACCACTTTAGACTGGAAGGAAGGTTGATTTTCAGAAATAGAGAGGACCCCCCATCACCAGTCTGTTGTCCTACTGCTATTACTGTCACGTCTGGAATTTGGCTATTCTGGAAGTGAAATTCTACTTGGTCAGATTTTTGTTCAACCATGTGGCATGTGCCGTTTAAACTAACATGGTTGGCACTCTGTTTTAATTTTATTGGTCGGCTAGTCTGGGTCCAGAGGACCTTGTTTACGCAATCTATTAGGGGTGACAACCTTCTCAGGAGGTCATTCCCTAGTAAACAAGGGGTGCCCTCTGGGGTCACAACTATGACCGGGTGTTTCAACTTGTGTCGCCCGATCTTAATGTCCAAGTCTGCCGTCCCCTCGATGGGAATTTCCTTCCCGTCAAAGTTCTGCAGTTGTCCAGGAAGAGAGGTGAGAGGAATTTGGTAATTCTCTCCCCTTCCTGCATTCAGTTCGTCAAAGGCCCTTCTGGACAGAAGGGTAGCTTGAGATCCAGTGTCCACCAGTGCTGAGATTGTACCCTGCCCCTGTACTTGTACCGGGGCATAATATCTTCCCTCCTTCTCCTCAAGGGGGCACAGATAATGTACATTTTTGGACAACTGGTGGGCTAATTTTCTGGTTTTGGACATCGCTAGCGAGGAGATTTGGGCAGAATTCTGTGGAGAGTCTTGGGAATCTGAAAGAAAAAATTTGCAACTGGAGATCAGAGCCATTGTGGGTTCCCCTGGCTCCGTTTCTGGGCCGCCCCCCCTTTTTTGGAGGCAGTCGCCAGGATGGGTTTGAACCAGGGGATTTTCTTGCTGTTGGTTCTGGGATGAGATGGTGGGCGGCGGTAGCTCAGTCTCCACATCTCCCCAGTCTGGATTTGCATCCCTAGGGACCCATTTTTCTTTGGGAGGAGTTCCCCCCTCTCTGAAGGAGAAGATCCTTTTCCCAGGATCCTCTGAGGATCCCTCTCCCTCAAATTGGAAGATCTGAACCTCCTCCTCAAACTGAGTCTGTTTGGGTCTTTTGTTTCTCCTACCCCCCCTCTGCTCCTTAGGAGGCAGACTTTCAGGGGCAAGAGATTTTGTTTCCGGTTCCTGGGTTTCCAGGGGCTGTTTACAAGTGAGGAAGGAAGCTTCCTCCAAGGCTTTACACCCCCCTTCCCTTTGTGCCTCCTCCCTGGGAACCGGTGATTTATCGGGGTGCTGCCCCCGTCATTGTTCTGGAGCACCAGGTCCAGAGTTGGGTGCGTTCTGCGCCGGCACGCCCATCTGAGGGTTCTGCTGAGCCCTCAGTATGTGACCCAGATCCCGCGCCATGTTTTGAACCTGGCGCTCTAACTGGGAAACCCGCTCAGGCTGATACGGGGCCCTGTTTTCTCCCCTGGGCTGATCCCGGGAAGGGTAGCTGTCCCTCCTCTGGTAGTACCCCTGGTTGGGAAGATTTTGGTACCCCTCCACCCTTGGCCTCCCCTCTCCCGGATTCAGTGGTCTGGGCTCAGGGAATTGAGGAAAGAAGGATGGATGATTTTGGGGTTGGAAGTCGGGTGGATATCTGGGGAAAAAGTTCTGCCCAGGGTTTGGTAAATTTCTGCCCTCCTGTGGGAAGTTTGGAGGGAAGTTCCCTGGGTTAGGTGCTTGGCTGGATCCCCCCCCTTGGGCTGGAGGAGTCCACACATAACCCAGGATGGGTCTGTTACCTTTGTAGCGAGGACTTACATAGTCAGGAGAGCGAGGGACCCCATTTGTGGGGCTGCCTCCCTGGCTCCCTGTCTGCGACTGGCCCGAGGACCTTCTGGGCCTAGCATTATTAGGTGCAGGTAGGTTTTTAGGCCCCCCCATCTCCAAATCCAAAACGGGGGTGACCTTTACCTCTGCCACCTTGGCAGCAGCAGGGGTGCTGTTGGCTTTGGGGTTTTTCTGGGCATTGCTTTTATTTTCTATGGGCTTCTGCACCTCATAGATGCGGGTAGCCTGTTCAATGACCCAGTCTAAAGATCTTTTCTCGTGAAAATCCCTCACGAGCTGGGTCATGATATATTTGGGCAAGGCATGGAAAAACGTGTTTATAAATTCACGGCTATCCGTGCGCACCCTTCTTGTGGTCTGTGCAAAAGCCCGCTTTAACTCCTGCACAAATTCTTGTGGGGCCTGATCCTCCCCACATTGCAAATTGTAGGCTGCCTTGCGAGCCTCTTGAGGATTTCTGTGAACAGAAAAATGTTTCAGGATGGCCGCCTTATAGGTGGACCATCTTAAATGATTTTGGTCCTCCAGCCCCGCAAAGAAACTGGAGTATTCCGGGGAGAAGGTCCACTTTACATATTGAATGCAGCTTTGGCTGTCCTTCAAATGGAAAGTCTCCATCATTTGTTCAAACAACTCTAAGTGCTCCCAAACAGAATACTTAGCGTTCTTATGGTAAGGCGTGATGACGCTCCTGATCGCCTTAATCTGCTTTAAGGGGTCCTTGAGCAAGGCCCTTTTTACCTTATTGGCCTTTTTGGTTCGGGTAACCCTTGTCCATTCTTCGTCGGACTCAGAGGCACTGCTCCCAGAGGTTCCCGTCTGTTCTTCCAGGTTTTCCCGGATTCTGCGAGCCTGGGAATGGCTGGCAGAATGTGGGGACCTGGTCTCCTGTGTCCTGCGCAGTTCAGAGGAGTCTTCAGATTCCTCCTTGCTGTCAGGATTTGATGGGTACCCCCTCCACTGACCTAACTGGGCAGAGGTTTTCAGGATGCCCTTAATGGGCCTACTCTCCTGGGGTTCCCCACTGAACTGTATTGTACTTGGGTGCCCATACCCGGATGCCCACCCCTCCATTCCTGGATGGTACTGGCCTATGAGCCCCATACTCTTAGCTGGATAGTAATCTGCCATCCCTGTGGCCCTGTGCTCATGTGCGCCAGGGGACACGGGGGTGGTAGAGTCCAGGGACTGGGGAAGATGAAGGCCCCTGGTGTTAGGGCTCCTGCGGTTATGGTCAGGAGTCTCTCTTTCCCAGCGGACCTCATCTCTATCCGCCCCTGCTCCCTGTTGCAATGCAAGAGCCTGCATTTGTGCTTTCAGTTCCTCTGTTAAGGCCTTACTCGACTCTATCAGTTTCTCCTGCATCGCTACCTGTTGCTGGAGCCTATCATTGTGTTGACAGAGGGCCTCATTTTCCCTCTGTGCTTCCTGGTTGGTCCTGGAGAACTGGGCCAGTCTTTGCTGCAGGAGGGTTACCTCCTGAGCTGTGTCCCTATTGGCCTGCTCCTTTCTTGCTAGAGCATCCTCCACCCTTCTGGTGTGCTCTACCAAGTTCTGGTTTTCTTTTTGGAGGTCACCCAGCCCCTGGTGGGCCAGGTGATTTTCTTCCATTTTCCTTTTTAAATGGCAGACTTCCTGGCCTAAGGCGTCTCTTTCCTGACTAAGAGCCTGCATTTGTGCCGCCAGGTCGTCCCTTTGCCGTTGAAGGGCACCAGCTTTTTGGCGCTCCTCATCAAACTCTGCCTGGGTATCCAGGTCTTTCAAGATCAGCTTGTTGCTCTCTACCTTCACTCTATCTAGATGACTTTGCAGGGTGGCTACCTGCTCCGTGCATGCCCTGTTAAAGTCTAATTGTTGCTCCAGCTTTTTCTGGCTCTGCAGTAAGGAGTCCAAACTGTCTTGGTGCTCCTTCTGTAGGGCCAGAAATCTGGTATCCTGTTCTGACTTTTCCTTTTGCAGCACATCCATATCCTCCTTTATTTTAGTAATGTACAGTCTGCTGTCATTTTCTGACTCCTGGCTCCTCTGCAGCCTCTGCTCAGAAGAGTCCAGATCAGATTGGGCCTTCTGTAATGCCATCTGTTGCCTATTTGCCAGATTTTGGCTTTCAGCACATCTATCCTGCATGTCTCCCATATATAGGTACAGGTATGCTGCTATCCTGGCAATCTTATTGTGTTCCTCTTTGGCTTTAGGAGCCATATATAGTTCACTCAGGGCCACATGTAAGGGACCCTGATCTCTATATATATCTGACCCTGTTTCAGTGACCTGTTGTGTGATGGCCTGCAACCACACATCCTGGCCCTGTTCGGTCCATTCACCTCTCACAAATAGCTTATGCAAGAGGTGCTCTCTGGCTATTTTCATGTCTACTAAGGTCGTCATTCTAGAGATTGGTCTCTGTCCTGACTTACAGAAGTTTGTATTTTATTTTTGCAGAACAGAACTTTTCTTGGAGTGTCCCTTTTGAGGAATGCTTCACAGCGTAATGCAGCGTGGTGATCCGACTGGATGTATGTATCCCGTCAGTTAGCACACTGTATTAATCTGCACAAATGGTAAATCTAACCCAACATCCCGGACGAGCCCCCACTTTGTAAGAGGATTCAATTCAGCACTACAGCCAAGTTAACGCCTAGTCTAGAATACTGAATGAAAACCCTTATTGATATATCTTTAGGTCCAGTTCATGCGTCCTGGATGACTACCCTTGTGTAACACCCCTCTCTTGGAATCCCCCTGACCCCACTGAGCCAAGAAGTAGTTCTGTTTTGCAAGTTTAAAAGGTTTATTTGATAAATTAAAACAGATATATATATATCACACTTTATAATAAATTAATAATTGAATAACACACTTAATCTGATATGATAAAGATCAACAACGGAGAATCTGGCACTCACACACTTCTTATAATCACTAATGAGTTGACATGAATGGATAAGGTAACACACTGGTAAATAGGAACAAAAGTATAATGTGGTAGAGGATGCTTTATGTAGCTCAGGTGGATGCAATATTCAATGAATGCAGTACAGAAAATACGCAATATGATTTCAACCAGACAATGTAATCACTTTTCTCGGGCTATTCCCTCCCCCCCTCTTTATGCAATGCAAGGAAATGGAAGGAAAACACACAGTCCTCAGAAATGCAATCAACTGTAATTCAGTTCAATCCCAGCAAGCTTACAGAAAACAGATAGGAGTTTTGAAAACACAGGCAATGCTTGGATATGTGCTGGCAATGAATGAGAAATATGCTAAATTTGCTTTTAATTCCCTTATAGAGGTTCAGGGTGAGTGGTATCTAGTTAATATTAGTCCAGGCTCACACTAGCAATGATGCAGGGATAGTTAGCAGGTTAAACGAATTTCTGGCAAATGGAAATCAAAACTGCTGTCTTTTTACACGTGAAGAAATTTGCAAATCGCGGCAAAATTCGCGGATGCGGTTTCCGCGATTGCGGTAAAACTATAACTATAAGGGGTAGTTATTGCAAGTCTCTAACCCAAACGGTTGCGGAGATATGAGCAATTTAGTAAAGGTCGTTTTTGGTTTTGTAAATTTTAAACGCACACTTTTTCAAAATGACAAGTGACAAATTTTTGCAGCTAGAATGACAGGTGACAGCTAGGAGGCAGTTCTACTTAGGTTAAATAGATTGAATTAGATGAATTTAAACTAAGAGATGTGTTCTGAGTTTTGCTAAGTACTCACAAGAGATTTTGAACCGGAAAGCGGCTTTGTCACGATCTGGTCAACAGTCTGGTCAGGTCTTTCCGGGTTCTGCTCACAGCGCCTGGTCTGGTCTCGGCTAGGCACAGCACTGCTTTCTCTCTAGTCTGGTCTCAGCTGGGCACAGCACTGCTTTCTCTCTGGTCTGGATAGATTGAAGTCTCTAGTTTGGCTTTCTGGAGTTTGATGGAGGTAAGTATGGATTTTTCCGGCAGGGCTTCCAGCGGCAGATGGATTTTGAAGGTCTCTATCTGTCCTGTCTGTCTGCTTTTATCTGTGTCTTGAGAATGGGTGTGTGTGTTGCATCACTAGACTTGCCCCTCTCAATCGTCATTGGTCAGCTTTCATTCGTCCCCTTGATTGGGGGAATGAAATGAAGTGTCATCATGATGAGGTCTGTTTATGATACAGAGAACCCACCCCTGTCAACTTTACACACAATCTATATCTGACCTAAAAACATATTTGCACAGGTACACATTTGTTTAAAATTACATATACATGGTGTGGCTGAATTTAGCCATGTCTATGTCCAAATCTGCTCATTCTCGGAGCTTGCATTCAAAGAGTGTACATAATTGACTTTTTAACTGCTTTTTCAATTTCCGACATGGACCCAACTTTACATACATGTGTGCAGGGGGTAGGGACATTAACTGATGAAGTTTCAGATTTTTAACATGCACACATTTAGAGTAACATCCACTTTTCCGCTAAAACCCCCCTGAACATACCACCGGTTCCTACCACGTCTTAAACTGTGGGCAGAAAAATCACAAGAATTATGGTATCATTTATAAAATTTTCACATGTCCGCTCTATGAGTTATTCATCTTTTTAAAGTTATGTTCTGGCTCCAAAGGGGTGTGGTTTACCCTCAGCACAAGGTTGAATTTCTGGTTCTTTCCAGTCCTGCCAAGCCAGCTTGCTCTCACAGGCAGTGCTCCTCCCAGCTCCTGCCAAGAGGAAGCTACAATTTACGACTGCGGTAATAAAAACCTTTGCCTGAGTGAAGAGGGCTTTGTTCACTCTCTTGCAGAGCACAGATAATTCAATTATCAGATAGATGGCATATCCTTAGCCTGGGCAGCAAAAGGAAGGTTGGCCTGGGAACACAGTGGTGACTCAAGTTTCACTCCTGATGGGTAGTTGCTAGGCAAAATCAAGTTCCTTAAGCCAGACCTTCAGCTAACTTTTTGTTGCTTTTAAAATAACTTGTAATTTTACACATGCAGCTAGAATGCTGATTCTAAGTGCAAAACTATGACATTTCAACAGTTACAAAGGCATGTGACACCAAACATAGGTCACTCATTTAATTTAACATTTTCGATTTTGGTGGTTTTAAATCCAGTTGCAGTTAGGCTTAAGCTGCTGACTCCATAGCATTTTTGTTATAAGCATTGTTTTTGGGCTCTTCATTTCCCAGATTTTGTAGGCACACAAAACTCCATTCTGCCAAATGTCTGCTGGTGTTCAGTGAATATTTTGCACATGTTGCAAGGTTTGAAATAGGCATTTTGCTTGCCTTCAGAAAAACACACAGAGTGGTTTTAAAACGCCGGCTTTTGGATAGTGGTGAGTACTGGTACTGCACTCATTTTTGGGATTTAAGAAATGAATTCCCCACACTTCTAGGTTGCATTTGGCAATCAGCATTGCCATTCCCAATGGTTTCAGACTACTGTGCGGGTAGTCCAATGGTGGTTTTAAAGCGCTTTGAAGCTAACCGGCGCTACTGTTTTTCCTTTGGCAACCCATTTCCCTCATGGCAACCCGGCCTTTCATTCTCGCACTGGTGGGTGGCAAGTGAGGCAACCATTTTGGTGGGCGCACAAACTGCGCAGCTTTCCTGGATTTCGGCGCACATGTGGGTTTTCCGCCATCTTGAATTTCCTAAGCCCACAGCACCAAATGTTGTAGCAGGGTAGCTTAAACGTGGGTCAGGACACCCAACAGTATGGGGGGGATGCAGGGGTCTCCCCCCTCATATAAATGCATTGAAATGTGCGAGAGAAAAAAAATATTTTCCTTTCAGCTGTGGGATTTTTTTGCTGTTGAAAAAATCACACAGATCCTCTTGCGCTTGCACCTTTCATCAGCCAGCAACTCTGCAGTAACGTCCTACTGCTGATCCCCATGGCTGCAAGATTCATCCCTTCTGCCGGTTCCATGTGTTAATATCCCTGCAAAAATATCGCCATACAAAAATATCGCCATACAAAAATATCGCCATATTTTTGCGGTATATTAAGGCATGGAACCTGCGGGGGATAACCCTGCAAACCCCGCATTATTTTTAAAGGAGCGGAGGACACCCCCGCAACCACCGCTCCTAAAAACCACAAAAATTACCCCCTCCCGTAAAAATATCACCTATGGCCGTTCCAGACAACCATATATATGGCAATATTTTTGGTGGGGAAAATATGTAGTGACACCCTTCTGCCTGCTGCCCGGCATCAGTTACAGTTCCATCCAGCGCTACAACTTTCCAGAGACCTACAAATTGACTTCTGCTGGTCTGATAATATTTCAATAATATTTCTTCCATATCCATTGTCGGGGAGCAAGTGCAGCAATGCAAATAATAATCTCTTATGTCCTAGATGCAGTGTTTCTTTTATGTTCATGGCATGGAATAAACACCACAATACAAATAGCCTATTAATACATGTCAAGCATAATTGGCAGCTCTTGCTTATCCAGTGCTAAGGGCTAGAGGAGGCACAGGATGTCTCTCAGGGAACCTACACAATAGACATGTTTACAACAAAATGGAGTATTAGACCAACGTGTTCTGAGAATACGAAGCCCGTACGTGCCACGTGGTGCCCTGCCCTGCTGTACATTCATTGTGTAATGTTTTTTTGTTTGTTTTACTCATTAGCACTTCTAGGACAAGTGGTTTTATTTTTACTACTGTACATCGGTACCTTGTGGCCACGTGGCAGCAGTGTGCAACGAGCCACAGTGGTTAGCATGCTCCATTTTTGTGCTCCCCTTGCTAAAGCTATCATGGGGAACACATATGGCTAGCTTCGTGGACTTAATAGGTTTCTAGCGGGCAGGAATGCAGCAAAACTGAAGTGTGAATGTAAATGAAGGAACAATAAGTGCCTTCCCTCGATGTACTGTACCACGATTTCCTTTTTAGCGTCTAACTCCGTCATAAATCATACCCCAGACATTTATGGCAAGGAAATGTTTATGGAAGCTGAGATCACCCTCCAGGGCCTTTTATAAGCCAGTGGCTGCAGCAGTGCGCTGCCCAGCCTGGAATGCTTAGCAGACCGCTTGTCGGCCTACCACAAAACCACTATTGTGCACCATGGCAGCCAGGGATGGAGTGGTGTTGCAGAATGTGGACTGAATTACATGGTATTTGCAAGATCTCCCCACAGAAGGTGCATTTTAAAGGGGGCCGTGCTAGGTGCATAGAAAATCACATGACACTGAAGGGTCGTCCTGTTGGGAAAATCTTCCAGTTTCCCTATAGGCCAGCCGGCCTTTGCACACGAGTGCCAAATCATGCCACATGTTCATGTCTTTTTCTTGGAATCCCACTTGATAATAGAATGTGGGCCTGATCTCCATTAGGAATTAGCCCCGGTTCCATTCCTATATAAGGTGGCGAGTCGCAGTTTTTCAATTATTTAGCCATTTAGAAAATAAATGGCCTGGAGCAGTCTAGACTAAATGTCAGGCACATAAATAGATATAAACTGGAAAGACTGTGTGGTTATTTAAGATATTATCCTGGAGGCCTTTGCCAACTGGAGGGTTATTTTCCCCTGCTGGTCAATTTAGGAATATGATATCGTTATTGACTGGTGTCAATAAAGCGAAACACCATACATATTTTTATTTGGGCCTGAAGTGCTCTCGTTGGAAATTCCATCTGGCCAATGACAGATGATTTCTGCTGCCTTTAGGTGACCCTGGCTACTTAGCACCAGGTTCCCAGGAGAAAAGTGCCTTCTGTGTCAAGATAGAATCTCGCTAAGAGGTGGTTCTCAGTCGCCACCAGAGCCAACAAGCTCATGAGAAAAACCGAGGCCTTATGTGGCGAGTGGCCTGCTGGCTGCTTTCAACTGGTCACTATGGTTTGGTTCTGAGCATTGGAAGTTCAGCCCTCAGAAGCTTGTTTTTCAAAAGCCTGTTTGCATGGGATTGTTATGTTGGGAATAATAACACATCTGACTAACTGTTTACGCAGACTGTAACCTTGCACCACTTTCTTTTATACTTTTTTCTACTATGCATAAGTTTTGCACAGCACCCGTTTTCGGCCTAATTGTGCTGAAGGGCACGTGATTGGAAGGGTATGTGGGTGCACCTATTGGCATGTTGCCTGGTTTGCAGCTGCTTACACCGTGCCAGTGCCTTTCAATAATGATAACATGCTGTGTTTTGCTTGTAAATATTAAATCAAAGATGTGTTTCCCCATTAAAAAGCGCACCCCAACATCAACTGGAACCCTCCCGAATCCAAGGCCAACACTACAAATTGAGGGCTGCAGGTGGTGTGTGAATGTTGTGCTATGTTACATTTTAATGGGAAGGAAAGGTGTAACACACAAAAGCTATATCATTAAGAAAAATATTTTTATTATAGAAAAAAGACATAATTCTCATTAAAACTGTGTTGAATAATACACAGATTAAGGAACAACCCTAAAACCAGGTTATCAAAAAAGAGGACGATTACATACACAACATCAATGTAAAAATAAAAAAACAACCATACCACATTAACTAAAAAAAACAACATTTACCATACAAATATCAGTGAAAAATTAATTTGTTGCAATCTATATATAACCCAACATGTTTCTGTCTGTTGACTCTTAGATGTCTGACATTCATCAGGGGTAGCTCTTCTTAAAATTCTACAGTGATCGTCCCCCCCAGTCCTGGTGGGCATGGATCTGAACTTGACCCTTAATGCAATCTCTAAAAATATACAACCATGTTAAAAAATTGTGTTTGCACCAACATTTCCCAAGATTTACCTACTTATGGCGCTGCTTTCCAGGGGAATCAGAAGTAGCTCCTAGTAGCTCTCGGCTTCAAGTTAACAAGGCAGCCCTTGGCTGTAACCAGGAGCTAAATAGCTCCCAGCTCCTGGCAATTTCTAAACCTGAGACAGGAGATCACGTGCTTCTACCTGAAAGTTTGCTTCTGGTTGAACCCTTAATAACGCCTCCAGAGTAGTTGCGCCTAAGTTGCAAACTTCCTGAACACCTGGATCTGCAGATATGAGGGTATGAGCCTTGGAGTACATATAGAGTTTGTGTGCTTGTGTGTGTGTGTGTGAGAGCGCGCACGCCCGCGCGTGCACGGGCACCTGTAGATGTAGAGGTGCTTGTTATTTGTGGGATCCTGTGCAGTGGTGCACATCATACAGGGGTTAGACCTTACATACCACCACAGAACCCAGTGGAATAGTGCTGAATTATCATGTACAACTTGTATTGGCTAATCTGCTTTTTCTGTGGACTTTTTTGATAATTTACTTTTATTTGCCATATCATCGTATGGAACTGATTTGTGGTGTGATACACGGAAGTATACTGTTTGCTTCTGTTAGAAAGTAACATGTTGGTCTCCACAATCCAGTATTTCTTTTAGCTCTGATTAAAGTTAGATCTAGCTCAAATGCTGTAGACAGTTTGGTAGTACAGTAGTGTAAATAGAGGACTCTTGACTGTGCTAGGCACATGTTGGGTGCATTTATTTTATTTTCTCTCCAGATGTTACCCCTGTTGAACTTTGTGTCCCCCCAATTACAAACATTTTAATGAAGGTGTTCTCTACCTTAAACACCATGCCATCATCCTGCCCTCCCTTGTCCCACCCCTTCTTATGCCTTTACACATTTATAACAAAATCTAGGTTGTTCAAATATACTGCTTTCATATTTGTGTCAATTAAACCACCATTTACACCTGTAATGCAGGAAGAACACAATGCAGACCTCAGTTGTGGGATCAGCCGGCTATGGGATGGTCATAATAATAATTATTATTTTTTTACTTATCGCTTGTGAAAATGTTTCCAAGAGCACATGCGCAGTTACAATTGTAAGAAAGGAATTCTATCTACACAGCTAAATGTAAATTGACTGCTGATAAGATCCCCAGGACTGCTAGTACAGTTAATTCTGTCAAGTTTATTGCCGGCTGCAACTATATAGACTTGATTTACTCTCCAGCTCTGTCTTTAGGCTCTTGCTCCATAGGTTGTCAGCAACTTGGAAAAGCATTGCTATTACTAGATTTAGAAAAAGTCTCGAACCATAAAGGAAGACTTACTGCAATTCATGAATCCAAAAACGTGTTTTAAAGAAATGAGACAGTGTTTCAAATCCTATTGCTTTCTTTTACAGCTGCATCGTGCGGGGAGCGCTTGAATGCCAAAGATGCTGGATACATCACTTCTCCTGGCTACCCCCATGACTACCCCTCCCACCAGTCCTGTGAATGGATCATTATGGCGCCAGAACCGAACCAGAAGATTGTGCTGAATTTCAACCCACACTTCGAAATTGAAAAGCACGACTGCAAGTAAGATCCATGTTCTCGTGCGCCCACCTCCCATTGCTATCCCCACCCCCTTCACTCCCGTCTGCTAATAATCTCATCCCACTATGAGCTAATAATGTGGCCGATCAATAGCGCATGAAACCCAACACTGAGCGCCGGTTCTCCAAAGCCTGCGTCATCATGCCATTATAGTTAAGAGTAAACAGAGGGCTCGCGTGACTGATCGGCAAGCTCTCGAACGGCTCCCATGTGATCAGAGCGCGCTGTCTAATCCTTGGCACTAGGGAGATATTGATTATGTATTGATCCTTTGCACCCAATTTGAGTGTTTGACTTCTATAGCAATAGGCTGCGGATTGTGAAACAGAGACTAATCAGGGACGGCCACTGTGTTAGTGCTGGAGTCTATTGCTGTCCTTGACTTTTTACCTATCAATTAGCTAGTAATTGCAAGCCGCGACTGTGAATCCCGATGCAATGACTCAGCCTGTCACCCTTCCATGGTTGATAAAACAGTTGCACTGGGGCAATGAGAAAAGGTGTTCAAATGCGCCACCTAGAACCAATTCTGATTGTGGTGGGCTCCATGTAGAGTCATATGACTGTGCAACTATAGGCGCGGCCCGTGTCTTGCACCTACTGTTTCACTGGTGCTTATTGAAAATCTTGACACGCCTCATCATACAGAAGCACGCAAAAGTGCACTTTCCTTGTGCTATTGGTTTCTTGGGGTACCTACATGGTGCATTTTGTAAATAAATAAGAGCTATCCCTAAATGTTTGAGACAGGCGTTGAGTTGATCAGAGCCTGCTCAGTTTTAATTCTCACTAATAATGTGGGGGTGCCGAGTTATGATATTCCTGGATGTGGGTGCCTGTGAAGATGCTATGCTCCCTCTAGGCGAGTCTGAAGACACGACACAAGGTCCAGGGCTTTAAGTAATAATCTATTCTAGCAGCAATGGCGATGCATCTAAAACACATGTTCCCACAGGCCTGCCATACTCAATGTTCCTCTCGCATTCCGCACAGCATGAATAATAGTGTTCCTCGTCAATCACGTGTATGTGTTGTGCCCACACTGTGCACAGGTGAGCATTTGCAGAGGTGTACTTTTTCCTGAATATGCTGTCAGGATTGTGGCCACATACGATGTGGACTCATAATCCTTTCCCCTCTTGTGAAAGCTGTTGGCTTCTTCCAAAGGAAGCCGTTATTTCTTTGACACAGTGTGTTTGAGTGATGCAGAAGCGCATTTCACAAATGCAAGACTTCGAGCGCAATGCTCCCAAGGAGTAGACACGAGTGTTGTTTATTCCTAACGGTTCCCAAGTTGTAACTTTTCTATGTAATGCAGATCCATTTTATCAACATGAACTTAGTCCACAGGAAGTTGCGCAAGTTGTACCCTGGATGTTTGTCAAAACATTTAAACCTCTACTTTCTGTGAACTAAGTGCATGTTGTGAAGGTGTGGATCAACTTTCCTTTTATGTACAAAGTACATGTTGTAAAAACTCACATCAGCTTGTCCTTTTTGCACAACCTGCATGCTGTTACAGCTTGGACTTCTGTGTAAACAGTGCACGTTTTTAAACCTCGCATCGCTTTGGTGCACGTTTTTAAACCTCGCATCGCTTTGTCTTTTGTGGACAAAGTGCAGCTCGTCAAAGCTCATACCGCCGTACATTTTGTGAACAAAGTGCATGTTCTCAAAGCTCGTACCACCATACCTTCTGTTTACAAAGTTTAGGTTATGAAAAAGCTTCCACTGTTATCCCTTCCATACACAGTGCCTGTTGTCAATGCTTCTATCACCTTATTTTCAGTTGACAAAGTGCATATAGCCAAAGCCTGCTAATGAGATTAGCGCTTGTACCACTTTATCTTCAACAGACAGTCATAGGCACTTTGGAAACATGCACTTTGACCGCATAGGGCAATAGGAGCGTTAACCACACGCACCTTGCCGTAGTGCAGGGGTCTGCAACCTGCAGCACGCCAGACATTTTAGACCACAATTCCCATGATCCTTCAACAAGTGACTATTCTTGCTAATGGGATTTGTAGTTCAAAACATTTGGAGAGACAAATTATGCAGATCCCTGCCCTAGTGTTATCAAGTGGTTCTGAGGTGACATGTTAGTTCTAAAAGGTTGACAAGATACACTGAGCAAATCATCTAGTGTCAGCATTCTCCTTTGTAACCAGTATTGTTTTGAGTGGCAGGTCTCTTATACCGGTCACACGTCACGTGAATGCCCTCAATGTAGCCCTAGTCGCAGCATGTGCTTGCTCTGATGCCTCCAGCTTCTGGTTCCCAGAAACAATCATCCTGTGTAACTCAGACACCACTCTTCCCTCTCAGATAATTAGCCTCAGATTGCTGGAGGCCGTGAGAGCAAATTAAAACGAGACAGAAAACCATTTGAACTTTGGATGGCAGAAAGTTTTTTTTTGTTTTTTTTTTACATTCATTTTCCTGCCTTTCATGAGTGTTGAGCAATGGGTGCATATTTTTAAATGTATGTTTAGCATACATAGCTGCACAAAACGTGTTAAAGAATTGTAACAAATCTGCGAAATGGACTGAAAAGTCAGGAAAGTAGAACGTTTATGTCAATGTTTTATATACCCTGGGTTCTCAGTTTAGATGCCATTCCCTGTTCACCTAGAATTTCAAAAAGTAACAATTGTTGAAATGGATTCCCTCCTCAAAACCACCCTTCTTAAAACTTAGATGCCGATGCACAGATAAGTTACTGGATCAAATCTGACTAACTCCTGACTTACTCATCATCTCTCTCCAGGAGTAACTTAGTGTTACTTCTGTTAATGTCTTTGTAACTCAATGATAGTTTCTAATCCGGAGTAAACCAAGAAGAGTAAGTTAGAGTTACTAGCGGTCACTTCATTGTGAACCAGCTTTCTTGGGGACCTGGTGACCTGATACTGAACTGATCTTGAGAAACGGTCGTATATAAATGCTAGTGGCTGCTATAATTGTAATCCGGGATATCCTGTGACTAAATGGTCTTTGTCTCGACAGTAGATAGTTACTGATGCCCGAGCTATAGCCTGTTCAGCCACATGGAAAGTATGTACGGCGACAGGCATGTGTCACTCTACAACACGATGGCAGGATGTCTCGCCTCACCACAAAAATAACCTGGGATTTTTTTTTCGCAGTAACAATATCTTCCCAGTGCCTACAACATGTTTTCTCTAAATCACCCACCAAGGTGTACGTACGTTTGTTAAACATTTCATTCGAATTTGCCTATAAAAAATGTGTATGCTAGCAGCTATATCGATGAGTCCTACATTGACAGGGTTCCTTGAAAGAGAGCTTCCGCTTATGTCATAAGTAAAACTACACGTGCAATTACAATTTCCAGTAAAACGGGAAGATGGACATCTTTTCGTAATCAAACTGAGGTTTTCTTTGAACATTATATGCACCGAAAGCAGGGCCCGATTTGTTCAGCGTGTGGGTGCTACAAGGGTTAAAAACACCTCTAAAATCCACACAGATGTTTATTAAACCAGTCGATTCTTTTACACGTTAAATAAAGACTATTTATTGTGGGAATTTCATAAACTTTACGAAAATCTTCAGTTCATCGATATCTCTTAAAAGCGTTTACCAGTGATGATGTTGCTGGTGAAAACATCGACGGTAACTTTTTAAAGGCACTAAACACCCTCCACAACATATTTTAGGACTGTGGCAATTATATAAACATACTCCAGAATGTTTTGGGAAAGTGTTTTCACCCTCATTGCTTTCACCAGCGACAATATCACTGCATACCCTTAAAAGCCAAGGCATCTGCTAAATGGTGAGAGTCCAGGCAAGTTGTATTGATTGCAAAAGGCCATGATGCGTGTAGATTAAGACATTAGATCATGCATGGAGTCTTTGATAGAAAGAGCGGCCACATTCATACTAGCAAGTGATTGCTTTTTCTAAGTCTAGGGGAGCAGCACCTTGTGAAAACTGGGAGAAGGTGAAAGCGGAAGGCAAATATTGTAAACACTCTTGAGATTTAAACTTTAAAGAGCACGGCCATCTTGGTTTTCTATGTCAACCTTTAAAATGAACCTTGTACTGTCAAGAGTGTTTTATGAACATCTGTTCTATACGGTCACATACTAAATCCTTAATTTTCTGTAACGGAGTACAGTAAATCAATGTATATCTCTACTTAATCAGCATCTTTTAATGTGTACTGGCACTTGTTTCATGGTGAATCAAGTCCAACTCGTCATAATGTCCCCCGCAAAAGAGAGCCTCCTCCTTGGTTAATCAAATCATGTATTTAATAGCAAGTTTACTAGAAGTGTTTTTTGAGCCGTGCTTCTCGCCAGATTCCACCTGCTCCTAAGCATTGTAATAACAGTCATTACCCAGTTGAATGGCACTCAGTGTATCAGCCTTCGGACAGATAAAGATCTGGATTGACGCTGCCAAAAATGAACTTGTGAACTGCAGGCCAGCCCCGTAGCAGATGCAACCGCTTCACTCAATCCGCTACCTTGCAGGCTACCTCATTTTTCATTCAATTATTCCTTTTTTTTGCAAGATACGTTTCAAAAAAAGAAGTATATATATATATATATATATATATATATATATATATATAAAACACGGCCCGCTGTAGCAGCCGTGTAGTTATTGTTAAGTTGCTAAACCCATAGGAAGACCACTTTTTGGGCGGCTTATTACTTTGCTCCCTCTGGACGAATCCTCACCAAACTTTGCAAAAAAAGTATATGGTCCGCTCTGAATTTATTTGGCAAGTATATATATATATATATATATATATATATATATATATATATATATATATATATATATATATATATATATTTTTATTTTTTTTTAAACCTTTGTACCTCGGTACGTTGTGCGGATTGCACTCCCAAGAGCAGCTGAGGATTGAGTATCCTTACAGCACAAAGAGAGGTCACCACAATGGTCCAGTCAACATAATATTCTTTATTTAATGTCCATGGAAAAAAGAAAACAGTAGATGTATGACTCGTTTTGCGGTTCACACACCGCTTGATCACGTTTTATATATATATATATATATATACATTCATGCAGGAAATACTAGTAACATATATTTTGTGGGGTTCATGTTCATTATCTCAACGAACATCGTTCATAATTTACTCTACACTCAAAATACTGAGGCAAGATAGGGCTATGCACCACCTACCGCGGCCTTGCTCTGCCACCAAGCCCCTCGGACAGGTAACCTGTGTGAAGCGCACATTCTTAGGAGGCACTGGTGCCAACTGACTCCCACACTCTTAAACCCCCAGCTACCAATCCTCACATGCTCTTTGGTTCATCTCTGTGTTCTTGTGATGCTGCTGCGATTGTTAACCAGAGCCAGAACCCTGGCACCCACAACATTCGGCTCAGAAGCTCTGCCAAGGCCTCAGGTGCAACCCACAAAATATGCAGAAACTTTGAAGTAATAATGAGTTTGCAGCTGCTTATATTGTTTCCAATCGTAAAAATTGAGAAGAAGTGTAGGTAGTATTTTTACTTATTTTATCGCTTATTGCGGGAACCTAGCTCAAGAGTAGCAGAGTGTTTCACAACGGAAGGGTGTCAGCGTTGGGCATGGCATTTTATAGTGTAGCACAGTAACTGTTGGTGGAGGAAGGGGTAGTATGCCTCCATCCCTGCTATCCAGTGATCGGCCCAGCCCAGGAATGCTAGCACTATTTCCTGCCGCAGGCAGCTTCTTGGACCCGGACCAGGGCCACCTAGAAAACAACTACTGAGTTACAAATCCTCCGGGAGTTTGACTCTCAATCCGCCCACTCAAAACTTGCCCCTGCTTAACCACCGAGGGGTTCGTCATCAGTTCAAGGGGCATTGAAGTTGTAGGAGTCTGAAGTCTGAGGTCAAGGAGTTTTGGAGCATCTAGCAGGAGTGACCATAAAATAGGTGGCGCCAGCTAGAGGGTCAGATAGCTTCTTAGTGTGCAGCTGGAGTGTGAGTGTCCGAGTGACTGAGTCAGATTGTCAGTCAGGATTCTTTATATAGATGCTGATCACAGACTAAGTGATCTTTTGGCGCTTTTGGTCCTACACTGTCATGGAAACTATAGGATGCAGACATTAAAGCGCAGGAGTCTGCTGCGCTGAGGCGATGGATGTCTTAGGAGTTGGGTACAGTTGCATGAGTAAAGAATGACAACAGAATCAGCGGGGTCGGCATGTAGAAGGGGATGTCATTAGGCTGAAGGAACAGGTAAAAGGTGGCACAAATCAGAGAGGGGAAAGGCGGTAGGAAACCCAGAAGTGTAGACAAGACTCTCTTTTGTGTAATGTTGCTGTTAGTGGCAGATAAGCTGAATTGAGAATCTGCCTTCCTCCTTAGCTTGTGCTTAACTTCTTCCGTGTCTGGGCTGCAAAAATCTCCCCAGTCCATGGTGTCACCATCCTCTGAGCTACCTGCCTTTGAGAGAGCCACAACTGCGTGCCTTGTGGATATGTGCGTGGCGACAGATCCACACTGGTTGTGGCTCTTACCGTACGAATATTGTTGCATTTACACAACGTCCACAGTCACACGTTTACAACTATGAGGCACTGTAAATAAAGGCGTTCTAATGATCTTAACTCAGTGGCACACCAAGGGAACGATATAGACTAGTTGGGCTTTATCAGGACCTGTTCTCGGTGGCACATACATCCCATCAGCAGGACTATTAACCCACTAAGCTATCTCATCTGTTCAGACAAAAGGCATAAGGTCGAGGTCTCATTAGTGACATTACGAGGCTGATACTATGCTAGAGCCTCTGGATACATTGCTAATTGTGCACAGCGCTTTTTTTGTGTAATGACCACCGCTCTTTCCACATTCACTATAGCAGGGGTGTTGCTAGGTCTGGAAAAGGTCTGGGGCTATGGTAATGCCAGGTCTGTCAGGACTTGGGGCTAGCTAGCCTTTTGGTTGTACCTCCTGAGATTCTACCCGGGACTACAGCCAAAAGACAAGGGGCTACAGCCCCTCACCCCCACTCCCCGCAACGCCTCTGCACTATAGTATGAATTCCGTTCCCATTAATGGATGGGAATAGTTTGCGTGCCCTTTTTATTTTTCATTAGTGTTTTACTGAAATAATGCTAGCCGCCTTCAGCATGTGTCTTTCAACCTCTTCTCCCTATCTTTCTTAATGCTTAAGCAACGCCTCGAGGGTTTCCATCGCTCAACGGTCGAGGGGTGGGAGCCGGCCCTTACTCACCATTTAAAATGCACCAACGTTCTGGTGCAAGCTGCTTGGGTAAATGATAAGGAGCGCAAAGGCGCCGCCAGTGCAAGCACGGGCCTTTTGGGAGGCCCAGTCTGAAAACTCCAACTGCTTCCAGCTGCCCGATGAATGCCAACATCCTCCTCCTTCTGCTAATAGCACATCTCTTTCTCTTGCCGGCACACCCACTACCGGCTGCCAGCTGCGGGCTTCTGTCTTGCTCTTAGATGGTAAAATGGCTCAGCAGGTTAAGCCTTCGCCTCTGACGTCAGAGTTTCAAATCGTGGCAAGCCTGAACAAGCCTGTCATCCTTCTGAGCACCATTGAGTGGGATAATAATGACTCCATTATCAGTTCCAGGCATGTTTTAATTATCCATCCAGAGATGGCCCTCAACTATAGCAAGATGCCTGGTTTCGCAACAGACTGAAACTTAGGCTGTGTCACATGTCACTCTCGTATTTTCTCCTTTGTCTGTTTCGATCACTCGTTTTTGGTTCTACTCTTTATCCAGATGCTTTGGCAACCGCAGGTAGCATCCGGTGAGGTCCACCCTCATTTTGACAACCGCAGGAATCATCCAGTGAAGTTCACCCTAATTTTGACAACCGCAGGTAGCATTCATTGAGGCGTGCCCTCATTTTGACAACCGCGGGTAGCATCCATTGAGGCGTGCCCTCATTTTGACAACCACAGGAAGCTTCCATTGAGGTGTGCCCTCATTTTGACAACCACAGGAAGCATCCAGTGAGGCGTGTCCTCATTTTGACAACCGCAGATACCATCTAGTGAGGCGCACCCTCATGTTGACAACTGCAAGTACAATCGAGTGAGGCATAGAGATATTTTCTATTCATTGTATATTATATGGCGAGTTTAATTATCTATCATTGGTGCAACTAACTTTTCGTTGCTTTGCGGTTGATGATTTTGAAAGCTTCTGGACAAGGTTTTCCTGCCCTAGTCACCATTTTACTTTTTTTCCAGTGTGTGTCAGAGTATGTGGGCTCGTTGTTGAAGGCTTGGGAATAGTGCCAGTGGGTCAAGTTGACCTATGGGTGCTGATTGGCTGTCACTGATATGGAAGTTCAGCATAGGGTCTTCTCGAGGTGCATCAGGTCTTTCTGGGCAGGATTTTTACCTATGGTGCGGTGGCTGCGGGAGCAGAGTTTTTCCACTTTTGAATAGTTTTGTTTCAGGAAATGTATTTGAGTGGTTGACACAGCCCAGACACGTTGCGCACTAACATTCTAACCTCATTGTATATTTATATTTAGTAAATAATGTCTGTTATGAAAGAGTTAAAGATGGCCTTTCAACATTTCAACACGACTGCCTCGTTGCCTGCTTAACCTATGCGGTGTAGGCTCAACAAAGACCGATCTTGCAGTGGTGTGTGGTGTACCTTCAAAACTTGTGCCATGAACAGGTTTCCTATTTGCCCAAAAACACAGTCCTGGTAATTCCTACAACATACATTAATTCCAAACAATCTCACACTTTGTGCCGATGAGAAGAGTGAGAACAATTCACCAAACCATGTATTGATCAATTGCGGTGAAATTCAGCAGGACACCACCTCTTCGGGCAACGGAGCTCCCCAGATACCAGAAGCGTAGGCCGCACCTGTCACATCACCGCAGAATCAACCAGATAATGTCGGAGGCGCTTATGTTCTGTTTCTTTTGAAGGGTCCCCTGCGCGCCAGGTATCCTATCTTTTTTTCTTTTTTTTCCCTTTCTTTCTCTGCTTTGTTCTTTTTTTTCCCCTTTAGGGGGTTCTGTTGGTGAGAAATGTACCTTTTTTAAAGTTCATTACACACAGCAACTCTGACCCAGGATGGTTCCAGCCGGATTTAAAATAAAGTATTATTGCAAGGTTGTTATGAAGCTTGGGGGGTCGGAGAAAGCCCCTATATTGTGTAGTGTTGCATGCATTTGTATATAGTGCACCATAGTGAAGTTCAACCTTGTTTCTAAGTAAACCAAATATTAGCAATCTCAGAAACTGAGCCTCAAAGAGATGGGGTGTTTTTTCCAGGTTTGCACAGTTTCATTGAGTATGCTAAAGAGATACTAGGCATTAGGTACTTGCGCACCCTTTTTCACTCTTTAGCATACTCAATTTTTGACACATTCAGCAGTCTGAATGTCACTAGTCATTTCCGTTGCAGCACAAATGAAAATATATCAAAATGTACGTTTCCTAATTCTAAGGCCAAGTCGACATCAGCTAGCATCTTAGACTGCAAATAACTAACTTCCAGTTCCATTGAGTAGGCAATCCAGGATGTATACTAGTGTCTCTTTGTTCTTATGTAGTCGACTTTCCTAATAGACAAACTTGCATCATAAACAGAGTGTCACATATGTTCAGCCGCGAAGGAGGGAGCTCAGTCAATAAACGGGCCCGGTGATGCTTTAAAGCGTGTTGGAAGAATGGCCGCCTGTAAACAAGATATGTGTTTCCTTTTTTCGTAGACGGGTGACCCCACCCCACACCATGGCCTTGACTGTCAGCCTTGCTGCTACAGTCTGGGAATATCCCCTGCAGTTAGACTTTGAAGATATCCCATTTCTCCCAGAATTAGGCTCACATGCCACTCCCGTATAGCACAATTGCGAAAGAGGGGATTTGTGATCATTGAAGTCCAGAAAGGTGGGGCTCCCTCAGCACAGGCCTCCTTCATGGGAAGTGCCTCATTTGACAAATTCACAACAAAGGAAATTGGAATTCCGCCTTGCGCTCATCCCATCCTACAAGCAATTTCCCCTTTTGGGCTAATCCTCCTATGTGACGCATGCCACCATCTTAAAATAGTTATTGTGGAAGACACAGGTGTTGCCGGTGCTGTCTTGAGAATGCCATGACTGGGAGTGGATGTTCTGCCCAGCAGGCAGCTGCTCCTCTCTCTCAGCTATAGGACACAAAGGCACTCTTCGCATTGTTTGTAATTTTTCTTCCCTAGTTTTTTTTTTTTTTTCTATAGCAAAAGCTAAGTGACCAATTCACAAAGACTATGACTAGCTCGGACTTACCCCTGACTGAAACCTGGAGTCGACTGTTTGGCTCACAAAGCAGTTACAATGGGTAACCCTATCTCAATTAAAGTAGGCCAGGCTTAAGACAAGTCAGAGTTTCTCATAGCAAGTTCTTTGGCAGTCCAATAGACATCTTCTCTCCATGTTTAAGTCGGGAGAACGTCAAAGTATCTTCTTTGTGCATCAGACACTGAGAGGCCGATTCATAGAATTATTTGCATTGTAAATAGGGACTTTGCGTGCCAAACTGTGTGCAAAATCCCGTTTGTCGACGTGTGCAGCACTTTTTCCTACTTTGCAGAGACTTCGCACAGGCTTGGTGCGTCTCTGCGAGCGGCCGAGTGCCTTGCGCGAGACCCCACGCAGAGCATGGCCATGGCTTGCGGAGAGGGCAGGGAAGGGGGCAGAGCTCGAAAAAAGAGGAAGTACAAGGGAAAATGTGGGCATTACTAGGGACGGCCCTCAGGCCATCCATCGCAAATCCACTATTGTGCAGAACAATAGGTATTCATGGATCAAACCGCGCAACCTCTCGGCGGGGAAATGGCCATGCAAAACCCTCATTCTATCCACCACCCGAAGGCAGGCATACAGACACTTGCGCATAGGATTCACAGCGCAGAGGTAAGATAATGTGTTGGATTCAGGGGTGCGTGTACGCAACCGGAGTTCCGATCTAACCCAAGAGTGCGCATACGCAGTCAGCGGTGCGCAGGAACAGTTTACAGGGGTTCGCATGCAGATTTTCAGAGTTTTGCTCGAGTTACGATAAATCGTACGCATGTCTTTGGGGTGCCAGTAACAGTTACGGGGGACCCCACACAGGATCCCCGAGATGCAGGCCTGCTTGCAGTTAACTCCACGCACTGTTTAAAGGGTGCATGTATTCACGTCTGGAACGAGCATGCAAATGCAATTGTTTCTGACTGTTTTTGCTTTGCATGGGGGCGTGTCAGGGGCGTTCCAGCCGCGACTTGCGTTTACGGTTACTTTGTATGAAAATACGCAGAGCACGCAGAAAACATTTCTGCGCGCAGGCTCGCACAGAGCTGTTCTCGGCGCACAGGCTTTGCAGGATCTCTGTGCACTATTGCATGAATCGGGCCCTAGATTTCCACTCTCTTAACCTGACCATACTTTACAGTCTTTATTCTTAAGGTGGCCAACTCCTTACTCCTTTCCAGTATGGCATACTTGCAGTGTATGCCATTCAGTTACTGCTGTGCTCGATGATGCTATATCTAATATCTCATCAGTTATTACGATGCGGTCATTTCTGGTGCATGCAATGCAACGTGTACTGTCATCAAAGCATTGCACGAGGGAGATTATTTATTATGGTGCATTTTGTAACTAATGTGTTTTTTAGTTGGAAGTGCAAAATTACTTAAAGTACACGCCTTTCGATCAATATATGCTCTGTGGCTAACTGCTATGATTAGCACACACGCTCTTTCTCTCTCTGGCACGTGTGACTTGGCTCAAATGGATTATTCTACTTTCACATTTTAGGTGAAAGAGATTTTCCAAGCCTTTTTATACCCACCATAATTCTGCTGGTGTCTCACCCTTATAATGAGTGTAGGGGAGAGAGACAGGCAGAGGATACATTGAGGCATCGTGAGGGGAAGTGAGGGAAGAAATAGAAAACAAAGTGGAAGGGAGTTGGGTAAACATCTGGAGAGAGGACGGGATGTGCTTCAGTCAGTGAAGACGAAAGGGCGACTCTATGGGCGAGAGGTTGTGGAGAGAGGAACGGGAGGATTAGAGCGGCGGGTGGGCAACCGGTGGGCAACGGGAAGGCGTGGTGTGTGAAAAATTAAACTTGGCTTCAGATTCTTCCTAAACTGTTTTCTCAGCTGAACTATGACTCCGCGTGATAGATTGTTAGGGAAATAGTTCCTTTAAAAGGGGGTTTGTGTTTTAATTACTGGTTCTTATCGGACATCAACATTTTTTTTTGTCTTACTGAAAACATGGATTTATTTTAACCTACAAAACAGAGAGACTTGAGCTGGCTGGAAAATGTCTCCATGTAAGGCGCCAACCTCGGGAGAAAGCTCTATAATTAGCGAGATTGCCACTTTGCCTGCTCACTTTTGGCTGCTCACTTTTGTCAAGTGTGAATGGCGAGGAACGAGGCTTACCAGGGCTTGGAGCATTCGCGCAGCACCTGTCCAAGGAGAAGCTCAATGTGCCTTCCCAGCGACCGAACATGTATCTCTAGCGCCCTCCGGTGGTAGGTTTCCACAGTAGCCCAAACTCCGAGTGACAGGGTACAAGGCCTCGTCATAATACGGCAAGAGAGCACGAATTGGGGGTTAATTGGGTGTTAATATCCCTGCATGAAAGCTCAGTGTGTTTTGTGCCTGTAGCAGAGATTAATGCGCGGTATGCAGGTTGCAAGTTAGAATTCCAGCTGGGGCAATTAATCTAAAAACACTGTCACCGTGCCAAGCGTTTGTCAGCCAAAGATAGACATCTTTAACTGGGTGGGCTGCATCCTGTGTGAGGAAATTTCTGAACACCATAATCTAATATACTCCCTAAGGCAGCCGTCTACAAATTGTAAGTCTGCACTTCCTCATACGCCCAGGGGGCCCAGAGAATGTCCAGGGGGCGCAAGGCTCTTTAAACGCGAGTATGGCGACTGCTTATAATAGGAATTATGCGGTTCTGGCATTTGTAAGGGATGGGGTTTGTGAGGTGAGCACTCAGCATAAAACGGTTTGGATACCACTTCCCTAAGGATACTGTGTGTGAGCCACACGGCCAAAGGCATTACATTCCAAAATGGTGTTCTGAATATTAGCGCATTTTGGGCCCGATCCATGGAATGTTTAGCCTGGTGCAAAGTGGCTTTGCACTGCCAACAAACGCCCTGATTCACAGAGCGCTGCATCTGTGAATCAGGGTGTTTGTTGGCAGTGAAAAGCCACTTTGCACCAGGCTAAACGTTCCATGGATCGGGCCCTTCGTCTTCTGGGTCATCTGTATCTGCCTCTGCATATCCTCCTATACCCCCCCCCCTACCCCCCACCACTGTTCTTCTTTAGTGGTGCTTATTCATTATAGCTGTCGCTGTTTTTCTTTCTACTCGTTTTTTTCTGGTGAAACCTAATTTCTCGTGTAGAAGCATGCTTGTGCTGTCTGATTTTTGACTAATCAAACTCAAGCTTGTAAAAACGAATACAGATAATAAAGCTATTTGAAGTTATAAAGACATCCTGATGGATGGCTAACACCAGATACGGAGTGTCCCCTCCCTTCTTTATTCTTCCGTCCCTTACGTTCCACACTTTTCTACACCCACTGCACTTTACCAGTCCCCCTCTTTCCTGCTGCATCCTCATCAAAGCACCCCTGTGGAAGACCTCTGTTGTGTGCCCACGTGGCCTCCCTTTCCTCCTCCCATTACTTTTTCCTCAGCTGCGCTGCATTTGAAAGCAATGAGTTCCTGCTGTTGAAACAGCAAACATTTCTATAGCACTGCACACAATAGTAATAACACGTTGTTGAAAACGTTTTAAATAGCAGATGCAGCCCCCTTCATTTTCTTCTGTTATGCACAATGTGAGTGCATTCTGCACAGGAAACGCGGCATAAATGTTTGCTGCTGAACGATAACTCTCCTCTGCTCCCATCTGTCTCCGTCCCTTCATCCTCCTGTACCACGTCACTTGCTGGTCAGCCCCACAACAAGTGGGACCCCCCCCCCCTTCGGATTGCTCCGGTCAACAGGGCCACTGCCAGGGGGCCCCATCCATATCACCATTTCCCAGAAAAGAACAGACTGACGACCAGTCCTGCACGAAGGGCACTGCCCAGGGGGTGAACCCTCACCGCCCACCCTTCGCGAAACGATACCTGCATCAGCTGCCCCACTTCTCCCCCATGTCCTGATCTCCCGGCCCCCCCAGACTCTGCATGCCCGCAGCCCCTTTCCCACCACGGCGCCGGACACAGGCAAGCTTCAAACAACAGAGCCCCAAACAAACACCAACCAACAAAACCAGAATCTACATCCATTTCACCCCCCTCCCCCCACAAAAGACAGACTGCTACCTGTCATGCACTCAGGGCACAGGCCTGCCACGAGGGGGACCCTCACCCGACGTTCCTTTGAAAAACAATACCTGGTGGACCCCTGGATTGTCACCCTGCGTCCAATGCCCCCACCTGAATCCCAATCTTCCGGCCCCTAAAGAAACACCAACCAACAAAACCAGGGTCTCATAATTGGCCCTGTCTCGCCGACGGGTGTCGCTGCATCCCCTCCAACACCCCACTCCCGCTTGAGACACCCATTCCCTATTGTGTGCTTGGGTCTCTTGTCAAGGGGGGGAGGGATGGTAAATTATTCCCAAGAACCAGCCACCAAGGGAAAACAACCACACCTGCTACCGTTCCACGTCAAAAAAGGGGGAAAACATCCACTGCATTGTGTGGCAATGCCTGGCCACTAACCATAGCCCCCAAACACGGGCCCCTCCACTACTGGTCCCCATCCCCAAATAACATCCAACTATGCAGAGACGCTGGAATATCCGGCACAGTGCCATCATTCCTACCTTGGTTGTCCTCCACAATAGACTTTTGTATTTTGGCACCCCTGTGTGAGGGCCGGCCAAGCTTCCTCCCGCGAACCCCAGTTATCAGGCAACCCGAACCGGAAGACTGAAGAACAAGAACTTGCAACCGCTACACATCCAGAGCGGAAGGCGACAAATACTAGAGCGCAATTCGGCAAAAGGCTGTCACGTCTTTTCCCCTACCCCCACCTTATGACCACAGAGCCTGGCCCCACCAGAACAAAGACCCTCGCAAATACCTAAAACTATTATTTGAATGGAATCTCACCCTATAACCGAATACATCTCTGTTGAAGGCAAAATGTCCTTCACTCAAATCATCTTGACCATGAGGGCGTGTTACCCCTCGCACTGACCGCCTTATTGGAAATGGCTGGCCTGACCTCCTCCCCCTGTCCCTTGCCAAACCCGTTTCCGCCTCAGCACCATAAACTATTGCAGGAGGCACTATATCAATGCAGGATGACACAAAACAAACTGCATAACTAAGCTAACCTGTTGCCGCCCGGGCTCAGAGGCGTAGACAGAGCATATGTAAGCAGTGAAAAGTCGAGCCCTCTACCTTGCTCCCCATGAACATGAGCTGCAGCGCAGCTCTCGACTTCACTCACACGACATTAACTATGTCTGGCAAATAGAACAGGTTTTCCATTAAATGCTACTAATGTGAGCTTCCGAGATCCCCCAGATAATGTCAGCTGGTAATTGCGACCTTTCCTGCATTCAAAGATCCCTTCTAGAGCAAAGTACACACCATTGTACATCAAAGCGCATACCACCTCTGTGAAGCACCGCGCAGGGCAACATGAATCTGAAAATCAGAGGGTGTCTTACCGAGCCAGCCAGTTAAACCACCTGCCCACCAGTAAGTAAATGGAGCTCCGTTCCAAAACAGTCTCCCAAAGGACTCGAAACAAAGAACTTGCATCGCTGGCACTCCAACTTCTCTGAGCTGTGCCTGTATGCTGCAACTTTCTAACATTCATAAGAAAATCATGACCTGTAAAAGGGGGCCCATAGATTAAAGACTCTCCATCACCTACATAACTACGCCCTTGCTTGCACCTGTATTACAAAACTGACCATATGGGGAAAGCATGTAACATTGCTATCATCTATCTCCCTTTCTACCTGGGGTGTACCCCTGGGGTCTAACCTCTCACCCAGGCTCTTCAACCAATACCGCATTGCCATTTTCTGCTCCAACTTCCAGATGGCATTCCACTCATTTTCAGGCTCCCTTCAGCCTCCTCCTCTCCCTCTCTCATCTCTGATTGCCTATCTGCCATCCAGGATTGCTGTGCTGCCAATGATCTCTGCCAAAATGCCAGCAAGACTGAGATCCTCCTCATCGGCACACCTTCACCCTCCTTTCCTGTCACTCTCTGGCCGGCCTCCCGTGGCCTTCCTCCTACTCCCACCTGTGAGGCTAAGAACCTTGGGGTCTTCTTTAACTCCACGCTCTCCTTCTCTGCCCACATCCCTGATGTCTCAAAAAAGTCAAAATTCCGAATGCACCTCTTCAGAGGTATTCTGCATTTCCTCTCCTTCTTCCAGAAGCTCACTGTCTCTCGAGCCCTGGTTCTCTCTAGGCTAGATTATTGCAACAGCCTCTTTCTAAATCTACCTACCTCTACTCTCTGCCCTTTGCAACTTATCCTGAACAGGACTGCAATACTTTTCCTTGGCCTCAAGGCCTGGGATCGTATCTCTCCAGCCCTGAAATCTCTCCATTGGCTCCCCGTGGCTGAGAGGATTACATTTAAAACCCTTTGCATCGGCCACAAGGCTTTCTGGGGCCTGGGACCCGAATACTTTCAGTTTTCCCTCCGTAAATGTCTCCCCCCCCAAACCCTCCAGCCCTTTGCTCCTCTAACTCTAACTCCCTAAGGGTCAGTCATTTTTTAAAGAAACAAGCCTGGGTAGATATCTGTCTTCGGCTGGGGCCTCCCTCTGGAACAGCCTCCCTGCCACTCTGAAACTTGAGGCGAACCATCTCCGGTTCCGGAAACACCTCAAGACCTTCCTCTTTGCTTCTGCCTTTGCTCCTCCTCTCCCCTGCTGATCTGCTCTGTTCTCGGCACCGTGCACCTGTCTCACCCTCTGACTTTCGGGCCCAGGTACCTGCTCACCCTGCCACCCTCCTGCACTGCTTCCGGACCACCTCTTGCATTGGGGTCTGTATCTGTAACCGTACAGTCCCCTCCCTTCTTTTCTGCACTTATCAGACACAACCTGTCTGTTGCCTTATACCTAGCGCTTGCCATTTGCTGGCTGCACTACCACTGTTTGTTGCTTTTTACTATTTATTTATCTGTTATGTCTTTGCTCTGAACGTTCCACTTCTCCCTCTCCCATGCACTTTCCCCTCTCCCATGCACTTGTGTGTTCTCATTGTCACTGGGCCTAGTAAGATCGTTGTTTTTGTACTCCCTTGACCCCTCCCTTGCCTCGTTGCGCTTGGAAACACTTGTGTACGAGCATGATACAAATAAAATATCAATATCAATATCTAGTTCTTTTGATGGGCATGCAAAAGTGTCCTGCACTTATGACCACATATTAATTGCACTTTCCAAACCGTTTAATCAAATACTGACCTGCGATCACTCTCACACGCCACCTCCACATGCTTGGACAGGTGGCAGCACCAGGCCCTTGGCTCTCCTCTAGCGCTACTGGGCCCAACACAGAACCAGCTTGGGTGAGAATATGCACTGAGGGCGCCATCGCAAAGGGCAGCTTTCTGAATTATTAGGAACATATCCCTCGTCCCACTGTTCCATCTCTAACGTGCCCCACACCAGCTGCAGCAATCTAACCTGTAAACCCCCTCTATACTGGGGCTAGCCAAAGCATACCTTAAAATTTGACGCCCCCCCATCCCCTTTCCATGCCACTTCCTAAATGCAACACAGAGGACCTGGCTGTCCTCCGCGAGAGAACTGCCCACCGCCAGGAAACTAGAGTGCATAAGAGAGGTAAGCATCCCCTCACCCAGAATGCCCAACCTCATCCCGCAGCGTCAAACGTTCAGAATTTCAGAATTTGCAAGGAATCTACATAGCCAGGGGCAAAATCTCCCGTACTGCGTCACCACCCGACCTGAGTTATCCCGGTCTTGTGTAAAGCCATTGAGGGACTCGGCGCAAAAAAGGGGCACAACAATTCAAATGCACACAAAAAACTCAGCAAAGAAATTATACAAAATCTCCCGTACTGCGTCACCACCCGACCTGAGTTATCCGATCTAACTGAACACAGTTGCAGAATTCCGCGCAAGAAAGGTCACTAAATTCACCCCTTAGCAAGCTCAAGTAACATCGGCCCGTAAAGATTTACTGAAAACTCTGTGCCCAATACCCAAAGACACCAAACCACCACATGAATACGTGACATTATAAAATCTAACACCACCTCACAAGCTGCAAGCTAACCTCAGCAAACTGGCTTTAAGCAAAATAAAGCCGCGCAACTCCATTGCCCGGAAAAGAGAGGGAGGGCACATTGCGCCCCTTTCTTTATACCCACCTGGGACCCTAGCATCTCTACATCTGCGCTTGGCAGTGGCACCTGCACATGACATCGCCGTTTCGCCTGGCACTGAGAATGTGCCTCCCCTACCGGTGTCCCCTCAACCCATTGTCCAGGCAAAGGTTGCCCGGGGTGATTTTGGTCCTCTGCTGGATGTACACTGAGCTCTGCACCAGACCACGTGTTCTGGACTTTCTTAGGCACTCATTTTATCCTCCCACTCGTGTTCACACACTCCACTCCCCCTCCCTTTCAGCAGTGCCTCACCCCCCCACGATATTGGCGACAGCAGCCACGCCCCCTTCCACGCTTGTCAAGTGCGTTATTGTTTCCAGGTATTCGGCCCATGGTTCACTCATTATTTCCTGTTAATGGAACGGGATCTTCACGCTTCTCTGCCCCTCCCATTGGTAAACCGATCCACAAACCATCGCGTTCAAGGTTTACGGCCTTGGAAATGTTCCAAAATCTTCCAGGTAAGTGGTAAATGTTTCCTCAACTTGTGTGTGGCTCCCGCGTTCAAATCCTGAAAGATGCTGTATTGGCCAATTCCCTTGCATGCAGGTACTTCCCATGGTTCCATCGGAGTCAAAGGTTGTGTGATGTAATGCCTTGCGCTGCCTTCAAGGTCAAGGGTAATGCCATGTCCCTATTTGTGAGGCCATTGGAGGAAGGGAGCAGGAGTTGATGAAAATGGGATGTCACTTCTGCACCGCCTTTTGTTTGCATGACATTATCCCGGAGGCTGCAATTTGCATTTATAGCAGCAAAGAGCAGAGGGATGCAACCAGGCTACAGAGGCCTGAATGGGACCTTATAGTTCCCATTCTGTCGGACATCTCAGTTGGGAATGAAGGTGGCCAGGCCTTGGGGAGAGCAAAGGGGACAGGGGACTGTCTAGGAGAAGAAAGCGCATGACGAATGGGCCAAGTCAAATCTGGGCGCATCATTGGTAAGGCCTTCTCTTAAGTAGGCTGCCCACTTCTCTGTCTGAATATATGTTATTAGTTGAATTTTAGCTGCATGCTTTTTTTCAACCAAAGAATGGTGGCGAAGATCCCCCGACCTCCTCCTCCACTGCACAACCCCCAACCGAACCAATATTGCCTAACTCCAACACCCCATCTCCCTTTTTGGTGGTAATAAAAAGCAGTACATCCAACTGGAATGAGTTACCTCGCCATCTTAGACTTGAAAACAATTTTCAAATATTCAAAAAACAACTCAAAACCACTCTCTTTAGATAACCTTTGATCTATGCCATATCAATGCATAATCCGACGCTGCTGTCGTCACTTCTCTTTTTGATTGTCATCCTGTGAATCACTCCGTCCGCGTGTCAATGTCGAGCCTTGATGCTTGCGAGCTTCGACTCGTTACGAATATATACAATAAAAAATAAAAATAACCAGTTGGGGGTCGGCCAAAGCACATAAACACCCCTGTCTCACATGTCCAGAAGGATAAAGACAGACTGACAAGAACATGGTAGAAAGTTCAAGCCAACTAAGTAGATGCTCTAGAATTTAAATGCAACACTGGAGAAAAGAAAGGAGGGGGGTTGTGTGAACTTTCTAAATTATAAACAAAGTGCCTGAGGCACAGGTTCTAGAGCAGAAGAGATCTGCTAGGCCTAGATGTCATCACAAGAGACTGCAGAATGTGGGAAAGGGAGACTCGGGAGTGTGGGACCTCATGAAACCGCCTGGATGCAGAAGTAGTGGCATGTAAGGCCAGTAAATGGGTGTGATAAAGTAATAAAGTAGGTCAATGTATAGTGTCTGTGTCAGGAGTAGGCAAGGACATGGCCCGCCAGAAGAGGATGCTGTGCACAAATCTGTGTTTCTTTCTACGCAAGTATAAATGGAACTCTGAAACCAAGAGCACAGGCATGTAATTTGCCTCATTCGTGGATGGCACTGCGGAAGTCATAGAAACCCACAATTAGACACGATGAAGTCATTTCTGTGGCAGACTATTCTTTTCTTTGAAGCACTTTCTATGATTTTATCCTAAAAAAATCAGAGGCTTTGTCCCACCCCCCAGTTTTTAACTCAAAAGAATTTGACATGTAGGAGTTTTACAAAACACTCAACATGCATCGAAAAAATACATATGACAAGCCACGTAGTAATCACGGAGGTTGTATGATTATATATGTAGACATATATAGGACCGTATTCAAAGGTATTTTCCTAAAACATGGCATGAACTCACCAAGCGGTCTTCTTGGCTGCAGTGTATTTTCCACACATTAATGAACCAAATCAAGTTGACTCCTCTGTCTCCACACCCTTGATCCCTTGGGAGCAACTGACTTTAAACTTCTTGATACCCACTCAAGTAGTTTAAAGCACCCAGAAGCCTGCCTCAGTGCTGATGGGCCCAGAAACATTCATTTAAAGGTATTCAAAGTGCTCTGCCTCCCTGGCTCGCCTTAAAGTGCCTTCATTACTTGTTAGACCCCCACTCTCTACCTTTTTTGAAAGATATCACTAGTAAATTGACATTGTGGTTGATATTATTGCCTGTGCACCCCTCTGTTTTCAAACCCAGAATGCCTCTTTTATTTGGAAGTCTGCATTCTCTGTGTTTTCCTTTGCAGGGGTGGATTATGTGATTTTGATTGTTATGATGTGATATGACATTTATAACACGCCGATACACAAGTGTTTCAAGCCGCGACGAGGCAAGGAGTGGGAACAGAGGGAAGACAGAGACAACGATCTTACTAGGCCAAGTGACATTGTGATCACTCAATTGTTTCTATTGTTTGTATTTTTAGTAATTATCCATGTTTATAGAACTTTGGTTGGACATGCTTTTATTTTGGAACTGCAGTGCCATTATTGTTTGGACTTCTGTGTTGGCTCACCCCCTCGTGAAGTTTATAACCTGCCCTGGTTTTTGCTTGCTTAAAGAGATGAAGGAGGTACACCTGTGAGGCTGTTCCTGTTTCACATGGATCACTGCTGGTTTAGTTGTAGTATGGGACTGAGCATGTATTTTATGCATTACTCATCCCTGCACTCCTGCAGAGTAGTAGTCATCTTGTAACAAGTATTTCTATTTTAAGAAACTTTTTTTGTATTTTATCTGATTACCTGACTAGGGTCCACTGGCTCGGCCAATTAAAAATATTTTGGACCGTGGGTCAAACTGCAAGTTTGCACATAGTCATATACGAGAAAGGGTGTGGTTGAAAAGTTAGATAAACACACGTAAAATGCCAAACGGGAAGGAAGAGGGTGATTTGAAGGGAAGTATGTGAGGTAGACACGTGGAGTGAGATAGATAGATATAGACATGTGGAGTTTGGGGGGTAGGGTGGTAAGTATGTAAGGAAGGTTAGATTAAGCATGGAGAAAAATGTGAAGAAAGGAGAGCGGAAGGTGGGGGACAATTGGAGTGAGATACTTGAGAAGGAAGGAGGAATGATGACAAAACACATGACAGGAAGAGGATGAGAGAGGGAACAGGCAGGAAAAAACGTGACTAGGCAGGAGGACTGGAAAGAGGAAGAGAGGAATAATAAGAAATGGGATATATGATATGATAGGATATGGCATTTATAACGCGCCTATACACAAGTGTTTCAAGGCGCGACGAGGCAAGTGAGGGGGAACAAAGGGAAGGCAGAACAACAATCCTACTAAGCCAGGTGTCATTCAGATCGTGCAAGTGCATGGGAAGGGGGAAAGTGCAGAGGAGGGGACAGTGCAGTACATGGGATAGTTGAGTAAATAAACAATAAAGTATGTCCAGCGGGAGGCAAATGCAAGGGTAAGTGCAGACATCAGGTGTCAAGTGCTGGTAGTGGGACTGTAGGGATACAGAAAACAGTCCCCAAGTGCGGGTGTTGCCAGGAAGGCAGTGCAGGTGTGCGACTGGTGGGGGAGGGGACCTGTGCCCAAGATCAGAGGGTGGCCATGTAACCAGTGCAGTTTCAGCGGGGAAAGTCAGCAGGGGAGAGGAGGAGAAAAAACAGAAGCAAAGAGCAAGGTTTTTAGGTGCTTCCGGAACGGAGATGATTCTCCTCAAGTTTCAGGGAGGCAGGGAGGCTGTTCCAGAGGGAGGTCCCAGCCAAAGAAAGAGATCTACCACCAACTTGTTGCTTGGAGAAGCGACTGACCCTGATGGAGTTGGAGGCGGATGAACAAAGAGCTTGAGAAGGAAGATATGTAGGAAAAGAGAGTTGAAGGTATTGAGGCACCAATAGGGATTCCCCAAAGAGTTCTTTTTTCCCATCTGCAGTGTTAATGGAGTCCAATGGAAGGATTAGAGGGCAGGTTTGGGAAATTTCTTCAACCCATCACTATGGGCCTCATTAGGACCCTCCCAGTCCAAAAAGAACAGAGGTGGTAAATCCGCCACCACCGTTCTTTCCGGACCGGCTGATTGGGAGTACTGCAGGCAGGAGGTGTCAATGCTGCCAGGTCTGACCTGGCGGGTTCAACATGGACATGGAAACACCGGCTCTGTCGTAAACGGAGCCAGTGTTTCCATGGTCCCCACCCGCAATAGGAATGGGGATTTACCGATTTCCGCCTCCAGAATTATCGAGTCACTGGGATTGTAATGCCCCGGTAATTCCGGAAATCGCGGAGTCGGAATGTTAATACGAGTCCGGCGGTAACCTGCTGGAATTTCTGGCTCGGTTACCGCCGGACTCGTAATGAGGGCCTGTGTCTCACATGGAGCATATGTAGGCATGAAGATGAGCGGGGGAAAGATGGAAGAGGAGTTTGGGACTGTACAGCAAAATCCATACAATGATTCTTTCATGAGAACTAAGTGAGGGGATCTCTCAGAGCGCAAGTATTTTTGAGTGGAGAATATATAACTATGTAGTTGGTCTTTGGAGCAACACCTCTTCTTGAAACCTCTTCCCCAATTACAATAAAGACCTTAAAAAATAATGGGCCTCATTCCGAGATTGGAGGTAGCCATGGCGCTATTTGCGCCATGGCTGCCTCAAATACCGGGTCCAGCACCGGTCTTGTTCAATGAGGATTTACTGGTGCATTCCGACCCTGGAGGGACCGGTAAATCCCCATTGAACAAACCATTCCCCATTCCCATTGAGCCCCTGTAGGGCTCAATGGGAATGGGGAGGGTGCTAATAACAGGCTCGCGACTAGCAAGCCCGTTATTAGCGCCCTGGTCCCTTAGCGGGACCCGTAAGGGACGTGTGGTCAGACCACACGTTCCTTACGGTTCCCGCTAAGGGACTGCGGAATTGGGCGGTAAGGGATTACCGGCACCGGGTGCCGGTAATCCCTTACCGGCCAACTCATAATGACCCCCAATGTCTGTCAGGTGGAAAATATTGGTAGCTATTATTACGAACAATAAAAGAATCACTCTGCCCACCTATCCGTTCCGAGGCATTATTGCAAGTGCCCACTATCCTCTCATCACTAACACGTTCATCTTGCAGTCTGAAGCATATTATATGCAGGCCAGCTATGCGGCTCACACACAGCAGTTTCCAAATCCCTCGCCAGAGCAATCAAGCAATAGAACTCTACAACAATTAGCATGCCACAATACCTGCCAATGCACCATCGCACCCTGGGCCTACAACCTCCCATCTGGATACAATGCATCTATGCCCTTGTCGAAGACCACCTAGAAACAGACCAGCAGACGGAGATAATGGTACTCGCTCACTTGCAATTTTCCTCTGTCGCCACTAGCCTAACCCATTCCTTTCCGATCCGCCCGAGCACCTGGAGACCATACAAATGTCAGCGGCCCTTGCTATCAAACCCATAACATAACTTAACACCTAAATGGGAAAACAGACAAATCTGCCTGTTTCCTGTTTTTCCAGTTTAATTTCTGCTCTGCGCTCAACTGATACTTTGCGTGCAAACCTTGCCATCGAGCAGGTGAAGGTCACATGCACGCCTGCCCATATATTGTGGACTGGGGGCCTGCAATCCCCATGACCTGCAACCTAGAGGTGTGGAGGAATGCTGGATGTCCAACCCTTCCTAGAAGTCCTAGAAGTCGCCAAAAATGAGACAAACTGAAGCCTCTGCATACGTGTCCCGCTCCACCGGCAGACTGCAGGGGAATCCCCACAGACGGACCCATCAACTAATGCTTCTGGGATCGGCAGCAGAATCTGCTGTTCAAATGCAACCAGGACTTCTGCATGCGGTGTCATACCGCCAACCACCGGGTGGTAGCTGTGCTTACCACTCGCAGATTATCCCACCCATTTATGAAACATGGAACTTAAAGTTTTAGACTCCTTAAAACCAATTCGTGAGCAGGAAGGCATCTCAAAAGCTATTAATGCTGTACAATTCCGAAAGATGTGATGTCCTACTAAATCAAAACTCTTTGGGCCCGTTTCACAAAGCGTTTTTCAATGCCAAAGTTCGGGACCTGATTCATGGAATTGTTTACATGGTTCAGAGTGACTTTGCGCTGATGAAAAGTGACTTTGCACTGCTGACAGAAACCCTGGTTCATGGAACTGTGAAAAGTGTATTTTTACAGTGCAAAGTCTGTGCAAAGTCATGTTTTGCTGCAAAAAAGACTATGCACTGACTTTGAATTGCAAAAATAAACTTCGCACAGTTCCATGAATCAGGGGTTGTGTCAGCAATGCAAAGTCACTTCGAGCCGTGCAAAAAAAAAAATCCATGAATCCTGCCCTTAGTGTGTTATGTCTTATACAGCTACTGTACCCGTCTCCAACGCCGATGCAGTCTTGCATCTTACATGTGGCGGCTTGGGTATATAAGCATGTGTGTGTGCTGGTAACTAGGCCGCTCTGCTGTGGTGTGTCTGTGGCCAGAAAGACTTCTGACAGGGTATGTCGTTTCTCACGTATATGTTGTATTTCGAGTCACGCAATACCATAAGGTTCGTTGTGTGGCATCCATCACCAAAAAGTATCTTGGTTTCCAGCGCCCCTGTCGTTCAGCGGGGTGCAAAGCCCCCTCCCCGGCCTGTGGCCCTGTCTGCAGAAATAACAGCCAATGATGAGTGAGAACAGGGCCTTGTTAATAAGTCATCCAACTTTACAGCCTGCATTGCTGCCACTGGGGGGGAGATCAAAGCACATGTGTTGAGGGACGGCCTTCCCCGCCCAAAACTCGCCATGTCCAGTTTTACTGCCGATTATTGCAGCCCCTGGAGAGAGACCCTTCGCTTGGCCGGAAACCCACAGGAAATACCACTGCAATGTGTACAAATTGCCACAACAAAGATCATGTCCTCCACCGGGGTCTCCCTTATATCTATCTCGTCAAAAAGCACATGTTCTATTCCACAACAACCCGGACCAAAGGACCAGAGCCCACAGCCCTGGACATCTAGTCTGTGCAAAAAGACAGGTTCGAGTCCCTCTGTCTGAAGGGTCGCTCTCTCCTGTTTGCAGCCAATAGTCCACGCGGGTGGACGGCGCCTGCCCATTTTTTTCAGAGGGTTCACACAGTCCCCTCCTGTGTGTTCTCAAGTAATTAAAAACAAAACATTCGGCTCCCGCTTGTACAGTGACGTGGCTGGGGAGTTAACCCCAGTTGCACGGCTGGGAATCCAATACTTGGACGCGTTAATCGTAAACATGTAGAATGTCTTATATTGATATTCTGCTATACAGGGTACGTTTTGTTATAGATTATTAGACGTAAAAGCTGCACACCGTTTGTACTTAGCCAACAATGTTATAGTGAAATGTATTCTCTTGACAAATTCTGCCTTGTGCACTTTCTTCTGTTGGCAAAGACAACATTTGCATATTTCACGCTACGATACATTCAGTTTCTGACGTCACTTCCCATTTTAGTTTGGGCTTAAACACCACACAAGAGCTGAAAAACGGTGGACGAAGTGCAAAAAGAAAAAGGAGTGGAACTGTAGACTTGCGCTACCCGCGCACCCTGCCGTCAACCTCCCTCTCTCGTCTGCAGTGAGTGGAATCTTCTTTATCCGGCTGCAACTCACTGACTGATGTAGCCCCTCGGACCATAATACAAGGCTTTTGCAGAGCTGCATTCACACATACTGATTTTTTGCATTTGATTGCCTAGCTTTCCAAAATTGCTACGTACCCTGTTGTGCCTGGTTTACCTGTTGTAGTCCCTTACCCCCGAGGCATTCCTTTACTGCACGTTCCATCCACTCTAATGTCGTTTTCTTAGTTGTATTTGCTTGCCTGCATGCCTGCTGTAGCCCCTTATTCCTTGAGGGAGGACTTTTCCAGGATGCAGTCACGCACACCAGCTTAGTCTCATTTGCTTGCCTCTTTGCCTGAGCAGGCTGCAGTCACTCACACCAGTTTAGTCTCATTTGCTTGCCTGTTTGCCTGATGTAGCCCCCTCATTGCTTGAGGCGAGGCTTTTCCAGGCTGCATACAATCACACCAGCTGAGTCTCATTTGCTTGCCTGTTTGTCTGATTGAGCCCCTCATTCCTTGAGGCAAGGCTTTTCCAGGCTGCAGTCACTTCCACCAGCTAAGTCTATTTTGCTTGCCTGTTTGTCTGAGCAGGCTGCAGTCACGCACACCAGCTTAGTCTCATTTGCTTGCCTCTTTGCCTGAGCAGGCTGCAGTCACTCACACCAGTTTAGTCTCATTTGCTTGCCTGTTTGCCTGATGTAGCCCCCTCATTGCTTGAGGCGAGGCTTTTCCAGGCTGCATACAATCACACCAGCTGAGTCTCATTTGCTTGCCTGTTTGTCTGATTGAGCCCCTCATTCCTTGAGGCAAGGCTTTTCCAGGCTGCAGTCACTTCCACCAGCTAAGTCTATTTTGCTTGCCTGTTTGTCTGAGCAGGCTGCAGTCACGCACACCAGCTTAGTCTCATTTGCTTGCCTCTTTGCCTGAGCAGGCTGCAGTCACTCACACCAGTTTAGTCTCATTTGCTTGCCTGTTTGCCTGATGTAGCCCCCTCATTGCTTGAGGCGAGGCTTTTCCAGGCTGCATACAATCACACCAGCTGAGTCTCATTTGCTTGCCTGTTTGTCTGATTGAGCCCCTCATTCCTTGAGGCAAGGCTTTTCCAGGCTGCAGTCACTTCCACCAGCTAAGTCTATTTTGCTTGCCTGTTTGTCTGAGCAGGCTGCAGTCACGCACACCAGCTTAGTCTCATTTGCTTGCCTCTTTGCCTGAGCAGGCTGCAGTCACTCACACCAGTTTAGTCTCATTTGCTTGCCTGTTTGCCTGATGTAGCCCCCTCATTGCTTGAGGCGAGGCTTTTCCAGGCTGCATACAATCACACCAGCTGAGTCTCATTTGCTTGCCTGTTTGTCTGATTGAGCCCCTCATTCCTTGAGGCAAGGCTTTTCCAGGCTGCAGTCACTTCCACCAGCTAAGTCTATTTTGCTTGCCTGTTTGTCTGAGCAGGCTGCAGTCACTCACACCAGCTTAGTCTCATTTGCTTGCCTGTTTGCCTGATGTAGCCCCTCATTCCTTGTGGCGAGGCACTTTTCCAGACTGCACTCACTCACGCCAGCTTAGTCTCATTTGCTTGCCTGTTTGCCTGATGTAGCCCCTCATTGCTTGAGGCGAGGCTTTTCCAGTCTGCATTCACTCACACCAGCTTAGTCTCATTTGCTTGCCTGTTTGCCTGATGTAGCCCCTCCTTCCTTGAGACATGGCTTTTCCAGACTGCAGTTGCACCCTCCTGCTTGTCATAATTACATATCTGATTTCCCCTTATTGCAGTTTACCTACTTGTTCCTGCACTTTGTTAACTTGTTTAACTTATTTGTATTTAATGTACCTCTCACCTACTCCCCTCCTGCACCTCCTTTCCTTACCGTCGCCTCCCCTCCCTTTTCATGTTCTGCACTTGCACGTTCCAAATCATCTCACTACCTAGCCTGAGCGTTTTTGTTTCTTACCCTCTACCCCCCTCCTGCACTTCACCTCCTTACCCTCTCCCCTGTACTAATGCTATAGCACGTGCACATTCTGAATGTTTCAAGACCTTAGGAGACCATTTTTACCCTCTTCCTCATCCCTATTCTGCACCCTTGTCTTGATGCGCCTTGAAACACATGTTTTGCTGTATAGTGCACATTACAAATAACCAATAAATAAATACATGTACCACTGCCACACCCCCTTCAACTCCCTTTCCACCCCTCACACTGGCACTCCCCACAGACTCCATTCTGAACCCACCCCCATAATTCAAACAGCATGCCTTCCTTTTAAAAAAACACAAGGAAAGAAAATGAATTTAAATGGCCACCATTAGTTGGTCATTGTTGCCCACAGCATGCAGTTTTAAGCACCCCCCTTCCAATCACACACCATTCCTACCTCTTAAGGGACACTCCTAGGGCAATAACTACACCGCCCACCAATTACCTGTACATTATATGAACTCTTTCTGCAACAATCCATGATTAATTGCAGAAGACACAGATCACTGCGGAGTGGGGCATTGTGACTGTTCGGCAATGAGTAATACCTCACAGGAAGTCAATCTACACAAATGAGCAAGTACAACCAAGCACCTGCAAGATAGCACAACATGGTGTGCCACTGGCCTGTTACCAACACAGCGCACGTTCAAATCCCCAGTAGGGGAGACATTACAAAATATATAAATAAAGGTGTCCTTCACCGTCGTCCTGGAATGGTGCTCTGGGTAGAATGAAGTAAGGGAACGATGACTGATTTCTCCAAAAGGTAAGGGAACGCTGGTTGTACCCTTTAGTTCCCGCCCATTTTGATCTCTGCTGAAAACATTGCATTACACATGACAGGTGAGGAGGGACACATAGCTTGTGGGTGTTGTTTGGTTATGTGCCCACCAACTAACAGGCCATGACCATGCCAATCCCACCCACTATCTGCCCCCGCCTGCCGTAAACGCATTGGCCGGATTCATGGAATATTTGTCCGGTTCAAAGTGAATTTGCACTGCTGAGAAGTGACTTTGCACTGCCGACACAAACCCTGATTTATTGAACCGTGCAACGTATATTTTTGCCGTGCAAAGTCTGGGCAAAGTCCATGCATAGTCATTTTTCCAGTACAAAATGACTTTGCCCGGACTTTGAACTGCAAAAATAGACTAGGCACGGTTCCATGAATCAGGGTTTGTGTCTGCAGTGCAAAGTCACTTTGAACTGGGCAAATATTCCATGAATCGGGCCCATAGTCTTGGGATGTCTTTGAGCTCCCTCTTTGAAGCAGTAACATCAAACTTTACCTGTCAATGTTTTTTCTAAGCAGTCTGATGAGAGTTAATGGCTTGATTGCAGCTGTAAATGGCTACTGGTGTAATTAAGATGTCTTAACCAAGTGTGCCTTCAGTCACTTATTTTATATCTCTTCCATGCATTGAAATACTGTTAAAAATAAGCATAACAAAGTCAAGTGTTTTGGCTTGAGGTATTAAATAATTAGTTAATTGTTCAATTTTCCAGCTGCTGGGATCTTATAGCCAAGTAGTAACATTTAATCAGGGCCTAGCAAATGCCTATCCCACACCAAAACAAAAGCCTGAACTATTGTCTTTGCCAATGCTAGTTTTTAGGGCTGTATGAAGTTTCCTCGTGAACTTTGCCTGATGTCTTTTTCACATGTATGTGTATGTGGGGTTCCCAAACGTAATTCCAAAGATGTCAAGTGTGGTCATGGAACTGGTAGTGCAGACTTTTCCGCAAGCCTTTCCCATCACGCCGTCTATGGAAGCTCTAACTGGTGGGGGAGGTTCTGTTCTACATATAAATGTACATTATCTATGGTTTAAAATACTTATGCCAAGCATATAACTAAGCGCGCATAGAGCTTGCAGGTGAGAGAATTGAAACACATTGAGATAGACGATAGCATTTACTCCGCTGTGTTTTAGGAATTGGATCGAGTGGTGTGTGATATTTTTTTCTGCCTGCGCACAAGGCAGTTAACGCGCATTGCACGCAAGTCTCTGCATGAAGTTCATAAAGACACAGCTGTGCAGAGAATAAAAATGCTAAAAACATAATTTGCATAAGGGCCTTTCGGCTATATGCTTTTTTTTTTACCTGGAAGTCATTGTTAATGATTTGCAAGAAAACATTTCAGGAAGAATATTTATATGCACAGACTTCCTTCGTTCAAAAGATACATGAATAACCAATAGCTTAGGTATATTTTTGGGGGTGAGTAGTTACAGCTGTTTGTAGAGGAGGAAAATGCAGCGCAATCACCATGTAAATTTTGCAACTTTGTGAAGTTTGGAAAGTTTCACTAATTACTTTGTGAAGTGGGCATAAGAGAAGCCCTGCTACTAAGTGCCCCCGATTGAAAGACCTGCCTAGTGGTGACAATGATGGCAATGTGACAGGAAGACCACATTTCCTGGGTCCCTCCTCCCTAAGTGGGGCAACCGTCCAGGCTTCACAAGCTGTAAACAGCTGCACTGAGTTAGCGCCATGGCAATCAATTTCCCTGCCAGGTTATGACACTGTCTCCGGGCTGTTCGGTGTTGCTGGTTATGTTATGTTAAGTTGATTTATACCGTGCACTGTTACCATTAGTATGGTCTCCAGGCGCTGGCATGGTTCTGAAATAAAGTGGGTTGGGTGGATTGGTGAGGGAAGAGGGAGTAGGATAGAGGGGGGGGGCTTCCTGCTGCTGCTTGTAGAGCCCAGAGAAGCTGGCGTCTGTGCGCGTCTGCTTTCTAGGTGTGTTTTGGATTGGCCACACTGGGGTTGTTGTGTCCGTAAGGGCAACGTCCAGTGACTGGGATGCTTGTTTGCAGCATTCTATTATTTTGGTGGCTTGGTGGGTTGTGTATTTGTGGGAGGTGAGACTGATCCGTTAGGTCCTGTGTGGTGTGTGTGTGGCTGGGGTATGCTGCAGGTTAATGGTTGGTGGGGTGTGTTTGATTGTTAGTGCCATAATCCGTAGAAGGAGTTGAATATGTATGGGCAAGGGTTTATGGGAACATCCCAACTACAAATACTAGAATGCAGAGTGGCATGAACTAAAAAGCCAGGCTCACTAGATTGCAGGCACGGTACGAGATTACGTGGGCGTCTTTCCCAGGCTTTGCCGAGAAGCGGTCCAGACAGGCCAGCCCTGAGACTGCCCCACATGCCACCTTCGTGGGATATCAGCAGGCAGTTTAGAAGTCATTGCTGTGGTGGGACTTGTCATCATTGCCCCTCCCCCCACCAGTGAGAAGATCGCCATTACTTGAAAGGGAATGGCTGGGCGCCTTGGCGTGCGCTAATGAGCTGCCGGTGCCAGGGCTGCGGCTGTTAATGGCGATGGTGTGAGGTGATCCATTCGCCCCTGGACCGTGCGACGCGTCAAGCAGTGGGAGCCCAGCAGAGGTGTGAAAAGGGACTTTCAGGGACCCTCTGATGATGGAGACTCCAGGGGCGTAGCGCAGCCCACCGCCAGCTGCTGCGCTTTCCAGATCTTTCAGCGAAACGGATCACCTGTAGTGTGTTACTGTTTCTGGAGCAAGCGGCAGAACATGGCGCGGGGCCTCTATACAGCAGTTATACAAGAAAGCCTAGTCCCGACGAAGACCTGATATGGGAACGGAAAATATGAAGGCCATTGAATAATGACTATAGATCTAGATTGCCTCTTTAGCTAGGGGTTTCCACAAGTGTACTATCGTCCACTGCGAAGAATGTGCAGGTGTTGTAGCAATAGTTTAGGATTGTTGCTATGTAGGAGCCGCCAAAGTCTTTTCATAAGCGTGTCTAAAGGGGAGCTGCAGGGGTGCCTGACAAATTGCCATGTTCTGTGACAGATCCCGTGGGTCAATGCAGAGATCTGAATAATAACTGGGAACTCCTGGGCAGGGGTCAAAGTGTACCAAAAAATAGCAGCGGTCTGTTCCCCTCTTCACCATCCCTGCATCCCTCACTGGGCCCATAACCACCGCCAATGCCACCCCACTTTAAATCTAATGGCTGGGTCCCGGGTATACAATTCTAGTATCCACACTGAAAGGAGCAGTGGACAAAATGCATCTTAAAACAGCACTATTACTTTCAGTCACTGCCCCCCAGAGCATGCAGCTTTATGCAGTGGCAGATTTAAGGCAAAGGGCCCCGTGGGCAGCACCTGACACAGGGCCCTAGGTGGGCGGGGCATGGAGGCGGGGCTTTGGGTGGGCGGATTTAATTGTGGTCACAAGTGAAGAATGGCAAACTTTAAGGACAAAAGCTATGTTTGTATGAAGTGGTCTTTATTACAGTTACCTAGGGGTCTGACTAACTGGAAACCTGCAATGCTCGGTGTAAGTCCAGTAACATGCTCTTTCTGCTACCCTGTTGCAGCTTTTTCTGGATGTGTCTTTGTGGGGATTAGGTCTGGCGGTATTCCGGGTGTGAGCGGGTAGAAATTGTTCTAATGTCAGAGTATTCTGCATCAGTTCTATGGGGGGATACAGTATGGCCGTGAAAAACGCTCCCTGTAAGAGAAATGCGTAGGGCCTGATTTACACACGTTTTTTAACACTGGAAAGTCCCAATGAAAACATGTTTTGTAAATCCGGCCCTTAGAAAATAAATCGCTATTTTAAAAGCATTGTGAATAACTACTACAAAATGTAATTTGAAGTGGCTAATTTAGAAGTATTTTAAACAAGTATTCCAAACTGTAATTTGAAAGGGGCACGACGATGCTGTCTGTGGCCAAAGGCCGCCTTGTATTTGGGGACCGTGTAATATACATGGCGTTAAAATATTACACGAGCAAGTGAGCGCTAATATATTACACCTTTAAAGCGCTTAAGACCGAGATACGAATTATTTTAAAAAACATGCTTTTTTAGTAGGAAAAAACGGTGTCTAGGGCAATATTTCATTTTCATAAGTGCGGATAATTATATTCGAAGGAAAAAAGCACGTTTAATTGTAAACATGCCCATATAAATTGCTTAACTAGAGCAGTTAACGGGGTTTATAAATAATACACTTGTCGAGGGCATGCATTAAAGGGCCCAAGTCTTTCAGGGAAGGGATGCGCTTGGGCAATCTGAGCTCCTTCTGTTCCCATTACAGTAGGACCGTAGCTAAACAATGGGAATTATACAGGATAAACCGAGCCGCCTCTAAAGCAAGGGCTTTGAGCAGAAGAGCGCTTCGCGGCCGATCCAAGCGCTTCAAAGGGCCTTTCACGTTTTACACACACACGCACACGTTGAGCAAATCAGCCCGCTAACAGATTGCTTCACTGCTGTCCTCTGCATTTATAATAGTGCCTCAGAGAAACAGGACCCTGCTGACAGGCAATGGTCTATAAAACTGCTGAGCGGCAACTACAATACGCATTCCTCTATAAAAGGAAGCACCGAAGCAGCAGCGAATCACCGCACTTTAAATATGTCTAAACAGAAGTTTGACCAGAATGATTGAACACGTCCAGGGAGCTGAACTGGAGTGACGTCACAGCTGAAAGGGCCCTGTGCTGTGTGGAAGGGGTGGGGCCTGGCACAGGGGCCCGGTCGTCATTTGTTTGTCTGACGACCGTTAAATCCGCCTCTGGCTTTATGCAACATCGCCTTTTCAATCGCCCACAATTCAAACCTTTTACCAGGCTTTCCCAGGACTATATTAACCCCCTCCCATTACCTACACACACAGGCAGGCCTGCAGCAATTTCACATTGCCGGTGCTTAATTGCAGAAGACACATGCTGACCACCGTGGTGTGGAGATATGTGTCATGTCCCAAGCTGGCTGTTGCAATATACACAATGAAACCAACACCTGCCACATAGCTCAGCAAGATGTGAGGCGGGGAGGCTCTAAGCAGGACCCAGGTTTGAATCCCCAATTGGAGAAGCAAAAAACAAAGGTGCCCAGACCTGCCATCCAGGAACTGTGCTCCGCCTTACAAAAAGTAAAGGAATGGTGGTGGATTTTCCCTAAAGGTATAGGAATGTCATGCCCTTCAGTTCCTGCCCACTTCGACCTCTGTTCATGGGTTTGAATCCCAGCAGGGCTGGCACAGCCTTCCCTTCCCCCTCCCACCTTGACACTCTGAGTACCATTTAGTTTGAAAACCATATGATCTGTTATATACATAGTGCTTGGATACTGCGGAACGGTTCAAGCTAAGCACTATATGTGGAAAAAAGCACTTAAATTGCATTCTAGTTGATTGTTTTGACAGCCAAAATAGGGAATCCTGCTTTTATGGGGAGAGAGGATCCTTGCAATATTTACGAAAACTGTTTACGCTACAGGACTTCTGGACGCATGCTGTGTTCTGTTATTTCGTCACTTTTTATTTTCTATACAAAACGTGGAATTCAGGTGCATGGGAAACATGAACTTGCTTTATGTCAGAGCCCTGAGGAGTCCATCTCGGAGCCCTTGCTGCCAGTTGCCCACCTCGGGTCCCTGGTGAGGTTGTCAAGAATGAGATTTTGGATTGTAGCTGGAGAGGAATCATTATGGAGGCAGTTTTGGGCGCAGACACATCGCGAAAGTACTATGAATAGCTTAAATGTCAACCTGCAGAAAAGCCCCAAAGTGCACGTCTGCGTGAGTGTATTACAGGGAGGTCTGCACTGCTGTCCCGAGGATCGGAAGGAATCCTGGCAGAGTTCCGGGATCCCTGCCATCGGAATGTATGCAGAATTACAGGCCTATGCTGAGGTTTGGACAATTGCTACGTTTTCATGGTTGGAGGAGGGCTTTTTTCTGACACAGCTTTACTTACTGTACCTTTGCGAAGATCAACTTTAGAAGCCCTTGGGAGCCTCTGTGTCCTGTCACCTTTGCACACTTGGTTGTTGTGCAAAGGCCTCTTGTCTTTTTCTCAACTTCTCACCATGACTTTTCTGTGGCAGAACTCTGCAGATATGAGCCTTCAGTCAACCTCCCGTGATTCCGAGAGCCCACTGGGCATGCCCACTGCCACAGTACCCTCCGGGGCCTCTATCCAGGTCATCCTTGCAGACCATGGCCTCTGCCATAGTGCTGCCCGTCAGGAAGCAGGTCATATCAATCCTACAAAGGCTTCCTGGCATGTATGGGACTCGCCTGCCACAAAAGTTTTGGGTACAAGAAACATTTCTTTTTTCTGAAACTTAAATATATTTTCACTTTCCCAGTCGAGAATGCACTAAGTTTTCACTACCTAAAACACCCTGCACCACACTTCGCAAAAGTGCAGAGGAAAATACTCAAATTCTTATCTAGAATTCTGCCTGTGCTTTTGCGTGCTCAGGCTAGCCTCGCTTTTGCTGACTGCCTCGGCGCGATTACAATCTGCTCTACATGTTTACTGTATGTGCAATCTAGAGTTATTACTCTGGTGCACGAGGGTCTGAAAGGAGCCAGTCTCGTGCACAGTCTTACTCACCCAACTCGTCAGTTTGTCCCCACGTGCTTCTCTTTTTGTAATCACGGTCTTGTCCATTTTCAATGGAATGTTATGAAATGGCGGCGCGCAGGGCGTGTTGCGGGTTAGCGGCGCTGGATGTTTATTTGAGCGCAGGCTGTATATTTAATCCCAAAGTGCTTTGTGTAAATGCTCCTCTGACCCTTGCATAGTTGGCATTTCACTTTTATTCCAATAACAGAGAAAGTCACGTTCATTAGGCCACTGAACGCCACATCAATTCATCTTTTTTTTTGTTTTGCTTTCTTAAGCCTTTCTTTGCTGTTTCTCAGAGTTTCCTTCTACTCTGCTCAGAAAGACCAGGAAGGACGAGCTGTTTTCGCAGAACAATAATAAACGGACTTCACAGTAACATAGAAAACCTCTCTCTCCCCACGCTCTCTTTGCTCTCTCTGCACTGATGCTGCACACATATGCTGTGCGCAGTTAGCTGCTCGCTTGGGCCCACAGTGACGTTTTCCAAAGTAGGCTCCAATGATTCTCCATTCCTCTTTCCTCGCCCGCAGTTGCCAACACAGCTTGACCTGTGAATGACTCTTACCCACAGTGTCCTGTCAAGGAAACTGAACGTGGTGCCCCCACTGGCATGCCAACCTCTTGAGTGTGAGGTCTGGATGCCACAGGTAGGCATTGGCAACGGGGTGAAGCGATAAAGGTGGCCAATGGGGAACTAGAAGTCTCCTGTTCTAATTGAGGCTTCCTCACTTTACCATGTTGGGTGATCCTGGATAATCACTTTATGTCTTTGTGATTGCGTTCCCTTAACTAGACGAGGCACCGGGAGATGGTCTATGTGCTGACAGTTACATTGTTTTCCTTTTTCTGTGCATATTTTGAAACATGCAACCTCTGCAGCACATATTGCCGGATCACTGTGAGTTCAGTGGCTTGACGTCAGTGTGGTTACATGCATTTCTAGGACAGGAACGGGGCCTGGCTCCCTGTGTTTCCATCTCTACTCCTGACTTGCAGCCTCACAAGTCCCTTGGAATGTACAGAGATGAAGTATCCATTCCAGAACAAGGATGGAGTGGCCTCTGGCAGTGTTAGTGGCACTCGGCTATGCCGTGCTTTGTGTGAGGAAATTGGTGTTAGGAAATACTTGTTCTTTGCTGATACGTGCATCATTTCGACCATCTCAGGTCATCATTGATGATGACGGCATTGCGCCCGGTTACACTGTTGCAAGTTAACATAAGGCCCTGACGCTGGCCAAAAATTCTGAAAGTGTGTGGTTAGTTCAAAAAAAAGTACTGGCTTCAAGGAAACATGTTCTCACGGTATTGCTTGGGCCTGCCAAACATTCCTGGCTCAAGACGGAGAACAACAAAGGAGAATGGAAAATCTGATACATTCAGTCATGACATCCAAGTCAGTATCCCACAGGGAAGCTGTCAGGTACCTCTGGAATGCAGATGGGCTATGGTAGAGTCTGTCATAAGGCCCCTGAACATTTCGCATACCAGGGTAAATCATAATAGAAAAATAGAAAGCCGTTCCCTGAATCAGATTGTTAAATAAAATAAAATAAGCAATGTCCTTACTGACTCAACCACACGGTTCCATGTCTTAAAATCGCGGCAAAATTGGCTGTGAATACAAAATATCACGGCAAAAATGCAGTGGTTTTGCTGCCAAAATCATGTAAAGGATGGGGGACACCCCCGCAACCCCCAGACCCATTATACCATTAAGGGCAGGGGGGACACCCCTGCAACCCCCGCCCTCTTAAATGGTATAATGGGGTACACCTTTACTGGGTCAAACCCCAGCATTTTTGCTGTGATTCTTTTTTTTTGCTACAATTTTATTACTTGATAGCACCCACACCCCATCGCTGGCTGTATGACTGAAACTGGGTGTCTCCCTGCTGAATATTGGTCAGCTCGCCCTTTGTAAGGTTAGTCATCTTGACATTCACAAATGTTCTTTTTTATTCGCATATCATGTAAAAAGTAATCAGTTTTCGCTAAATTCATGTTATGTTCTTTTATTGCATACCAACGGAGATTGACATTAGCCTCTTCTTTCTCTATGTAAATTTCCCTCTTATGAGTTAATAAATGTATGCGTAAGAAGAGGCATGAGAATGAGTTCACTCAATTGTGAGTGAGCAGTTACGGTTTGCCTGAACAATACTGGGACACCACAAGCATCCTTGCCCATGGCATGGCCTTTATTTTGTTTTTTAAATCAATAGTGAAAAAAAATGCATGTAAAGCATTGAGTAGCAATCAAGAGGTCAGTTTGCAATAAGCTATTGACTCAAGGAGTTTCCAATGGTCCGCTGCCCACTTCACGAAAACCACAAGCCAACTGAAATTTCTGCCCTCGCTTACAATCAAATAGGAGAGACCAGACACTAACTAGGTGGCCATGTACTCTAGACTGCACCGAATCATTTAAAGCTTCCAAGGCATGATTGGAAGGGCTTGTGTTTGTGCTGTGCTATGATTGTGCTGCCACAGCCATGGCTACACAAGTATTTGGGCTGTGGGATAAAGTTTTAGTTACTATCAACATGGCACTACCTGAGAACAACTTGGAGAAGACCAATGAGTACAGTCAACAAACGGTCTAAATGATGCAAGTGAGAACATGTGAAGAAGCCCTCAGTGGGCACAAACACCCTCTATAAGAGAGGATTGTCATGTACTCGCATAACATCTCAGAAGTACTCAAAAGTGTCTGTAACTATCAATCTATATTTAGATAATAAAAATAGTTTAAAAAATAATCCTGAAAGTGATAACTCAATAAAATTACCTTGGGAGATTGTTTTTTAATGTACCATGTAACTCTACATAAAATTGGCATGGCCAAAAGGTTTGTGGTGATGCAAACAGATGCAGAAATCAGTCAAATATGTATGTTACATTAATAGGCTTTTAAAGTGCATAAACATAATCACCACTATAGTAGTTTCAGAGCACCCAAGGGTGTCCATTGAGGGGCATACTGTGACCCTGTCATGGGCATCCAGATTTTAATTTGCTTGAAGAAGGAAAATGAGCAAGAGGAAAGATCTGAGGATGGTAAAGTGGGAAATCGATGGTACAAACGAGGGGAGTGTGGGTCCAGCTGGGGAAGAATTGTAATAACCTGGGTGCATGTCAGTCCTGTTCAGTAGACCTTCGTTGTGAAAATGAGAGGATGAGGTTATGACTCAAGTGTTGTGATATTAAGGCTTTGTTTTGAAGGCAAATTTGGAGAGTTGTAATTTAGTATACAGTGATATGATATGATAGGTTATTCATAACACACTTAATACCCAGAAGTTTCTAAGCGCAGACCTGGGGATCAAGCCTGTGTTGCTCCATGTCGTCTTGCTTCCAAGGCGAGCACGTTTCCCCTGAGCTATCCTCCCGAGACAGTGTAATGCTGGATGCATGAGATGCTTCATAGTGTGCTTGGGCTTATTTTCCTGGGTATCTCCACAGGTTGTGTGACCCAATTCAAACTTCAGAATATTAGTTCTGGGGCTGCTACGCCTGAGCCAAGAGTGGCATGATCAATAATAAACTATGAATGAAGGTGAATTTACGTTGTATGAGAAGGTCAGGAAATCAAGTGGTCATACTAGCACAGTAACATTAAAAAGCCTGGCACCCGGACTTCAACATGTTTTCTGCCATGCCATGGTAGACTTTATTTTAGCAAAACAAAAGGTGATGGCTGGAAGGTTTAGAATTAATTTCAACCTCTGGCACAGCTCTGGGCAACCCTCCAGACCATCATTCTTTAGCCTGCCAAGCCATTACAGAAAGGGGAGACACCTATGCAAATTAGGCTTGGTCCCACCCCAAAAGGGGCGGTGCAGCCTGAAGAGTTAGGTCACGTGCCTTCTGCACACGACCACAAGCATCACCAGACATGTTTTGACCTTTATTTTAGTTCATGGTGAGACAGTGTGGGGCCTAACGTGGGACTAGGCTAACAAAGAATAGTAATCAGGACCTATCTACAGTGAGAAAAAATACCCTGAGCTCCCTATGCAGGCCGTGTTCACTAGCTTGTATGAAACGCTTTGGCTCAGGGGCAGTCAGACCTTTAAGCCATCCACAACTGCCAGGGTGTCTTTCTGAGCCTGGGTGTTTTAGAGCCATGCACAGGGGGACAGGAAAGCACACGCCCTTTATGTTTGCTCACTAGGTCCCTAATAGCCAGGGAAGCTGATAGGAACTATGGGCACTTTTAAACGAGGGTGAGTTTTTGCACCATGCTTCCTTTGGGGGGCAAAGTCCTAGACTGGGCTTCCTGCGAGTCCTTTAGGACTACTAGGACCTTCATGCAGATGCTGATAGTTATATGGGTGGCAGGATTCCTATTGGGAGTTCATCTGCATAGTCCACACTTGTCTACCCATTTCTACGTGGGCTGTAGGTACCTTGCCCCGTTCATAGAAGCCATCCTGTGCTGTTATGTCCAACAGGTGTATAAAGTCCACGTGTCAGTTTACATTTGCAGGTCTACTAAAAATGTGCAAGTAATTCAAGTTTTATGTTCTACCATTCATTTTCACTGTTAATGCTCTGGGCTGCTGCCTAAAAATATTTTTTCCCTTGTCAGGTACGACTTTATTGAGATCCGGGATGGAGACAGCGAGACAGCAGAATCTTTGGGAAAACACTGTGGAAACATCGCCCCACCTGCCATTGTCTCCTCAGGGTCCTCTCTCTACATCAGGTTCATCTCAGACTACGCACGTCAGGGAGCAGGCTTTTCTTTACGCTATGAACTCTTCAAAACAGGTACGGATGTGCTTCCATTATTGTTTTATTAGTCTCAAGGGAATCAAAGTTGAATTATAACTAGATGGCACAACTCTTGGTGGCTTGCCTTGTGGCAAGCAAAACTCCAACACGTTTTTGAAGGCTCCAGAATATGGGCAAAGCAGCACATGCTTCTACCACTGTCAAGCTGGGCCATTCTCTGAAGTTGCATACCTGATTGTTGGCTTGCCCTCATTCCTAGAAGTGCACAACATCATCTAGCACACCTGTAGTGTTGATTATGGGATGTGTAGTGCTCACCATGAATAGACATGCAGAGCACAGAGTGAAGCCCACTTAGGTATGTTTGTATGGTAAAAGGTGGCCTGGGAAGCAAGTGATGTCAACCTAAGCAGGTTCTTATAGGCTACAAGCAGGAGCAAAATAGATCCCGGCAAGATAGATCACTGCATTTTGTGTCCTTCTGAAGTCAGATAATTTAGGCATTTGAAAAGACAGCTGATGAGGTGAAATTGTGAGTTGTAATCCATTGATCATATAACAAAGTTGTTAGACTTTCATTAACATACCTTTCAGCATACAGGGGAGTAAGTCAGAGAACAAATTAGTCTTAAATGACAAAGGTATTCCCGATTGTTCTGTTTTGAGTAGAACCAGCTGGAATTCTTAAAAAAATGTGGGGTGAAGCTCGTTAAATTGAATAATTGCTGGGTTAATCTCGGGAAAGGATGTTGAATGTATTCAAATATTCCAGTATTTTGTATGCGGTTCTTGTCACTGTTCCTTTTGCAACCCCTGGGACAAATTTAGGATTCTGGCCAAGTATTTGGAATTCTTAATATGCTGTTATTTTAGGCGAATAGCACTACGTTTTCCTGTTTTTTAAGCAATTGGGCAGAGTATAATTGGTTGCCGGTCTTACCCACGGTATGCCCGCTGGCATACTGTTTTGGGTCGTGACTTTAAAAAAAACGATAGACGCTTCACTCAACCTTGCTTTAGTCGAGGTACAGGGAATAGGCATAGTAGGGAAAACACGGACATCTCCAGTCAGAGCATGTAGTTTCAGGGCTGTCCGGATCATCACACCCTTTTCAGAAACTAACCCAGACCTCTCTGTTGCTGTAGCTCACCCTCCACCTTCCAGACTCCCCTTTTGTTTGTTGGGCGTTGTACAGAACGTATCCATCGGCATGATGAAAAGCTGTACTTTTTGAACCTCTCACTACAGTTAATTCGTGGGTGAGACTTCCGGGGGTGTACCTGGACTTCCTGGTATAATCTTTCAGTGCAAGAAGTGGTGCATCAGGCGACCATGAACCCCCTTTTTACTGTCCCTCACCTTAAGCAGAAGAAAGCTGGTTGACTGAAGGCTCCCTCCTCTAATGCACCCAGCTCCTGATAGCCACAGTGGGAAATCCCCCGTACAGACTCGTGCTGCTCACAATGCGTTTCATGAACATGGTTAAGTACTTCCTTCTGTGAGCAAAGCAACAGTCACCCCCAGGGCAACATGAGAACATAGTGCTGGTGTTCCCCTTGGATTCCAGTGTGTTTGTATGCTATTCCTCAGCCCAAGTCACGGGGCCTGCAGGGTCCTCCCTCCGCCGGATGCCAGCCCTTCGGAAGGCGCTGCTGGAGGATGAGCTGATGGGGATGGTTAGGGAGAAGGCAGGTTTTAGGACTTGTCAACCAACTCGAGATGTGTGTGAGACTGCGGCGCCACTCTGCTTCAGCAAATCCAGGAAACTTTCGGGTTTCACAGGAAAGCAGCTGGCTGGAAAAGTAAAAGCTGTTTACTCCGACTCACTGTCTAAATACTTGGGGAATAAGTGTTTGTTACCAGGAAACAAAGCGGCCATTAAGGAAAGCATCATTTGTTTATATGAGCGAGAGGGCGGGATAAGCAACCAGCTTGCACTCGAGTTCCTGCAAATATGAGAAGACTCATTTACAATCATTGCCGTGCTGCACCCAAGAGGAAAAAAGCCTGCGGCATTTCCCTTCAGAGGGATGTGTAAATAAACATTAATACATGTGCCTACTGGAGTAACACAAGTCAGAAGAACATGATGCACGTTTCTGGAATCAAGGGGAACTATCACAGTATCAAAATACATGTGCTAGAAAGGATCCGTAGAATGTCAGGCAACATGTGCTAACTGTCCCAGGCACCTCTGTCGCCCAGCTACATATCACTGCACCGCACCTCAGAGAAGGTAGATCTTTCTCTGCTTCTCTCTCTCTCCCTCCACCTCCCTCTCTCTCTTTCTCTCTTTGAAGTTGCCACTCCCTGTCGGGATGCTGGTAGAGGCCCTGTCGCATGTTTGCCACCCCTTGCTCAATGAGCGTATCAGCAACTCCATTGATACGCTTTTAATGGTTGAGCAGTCTCATAAGGTGCCATTTGTAAATGTGTATGCAGGTCTTACTTAACACTAAATTACATGTTATAACCTTAAATGGCCCTGCTAAATATAGAAGCAAGCTGATGAGTGGAAGTCTTAAAATGAGTTTGAAAACATGTTATTGCGGGATTGCATCTCGTGCATGCAACACAGCAGTATTAGCAGGTTCAGATAACTCCATGAAACTGCAGCTTCGGCAAGAGGTTATCCGTGCGCAGTCGACCACACCCATAAAGGTCAATAGCTCCATCCATAAGAGGTGTTCTCCCTGGATACTGAGAACCCATCACCAACTACTTGTCCTTTGGCCTGGAATGGTCAATTATAGTTCACTGGACAGAAATCTCCAAATAGGAGGGAGGTGTTCTTATGTGCCACCAGGTGGCGTCTGTCACTGTTGAGCAGGGTGTGGGTACGCATGGCAAACGTTTGCTCTAAGCCCTTTCTTCGAATGGTTGTGGGCCATTGCCCCTGGATGGCAGTAAGTCCAAAGAAGTGTATGTTTAGTTGCAGAGCCTTCACTAATTGCTTCCTGACACTTTGGGCAGATACCAGGGGTAGCACCTAACTTGTATCTTGGCAGAACAGATGGGTCTTGAGAGAAAACATTGAAATCAACAATGAATTATTTAGGCAATATATAGATGCGGAATGTGTTGAAGTCCACTGCACATGCAGATAGATGGCCTGGAAGTGTATCTTCAATGCCCAGAAAAAGCCACGTGGATTTTCCCTGCCAATGCACCCTCGGTCAGCCGACTCAGCATATATAACCAAGCAATCAGGTTGTGTATTGGGAGTGAGACATTTACTGCCCAGTTTCTCAGCTGAATACGAAAACCTGGGCCACCAACATAGAAAGGTTGAAGACGTTTACCAGTAGCACACCCCATGCTTCGTGGAGGTACGCGAGGACCAGTGAGGATGAAAACACCACCACCTGCTGCAGGAGCCTGACAAGTGGCCCTCCGAGCTCCCTGGCATCCATTTATTGGCGCAGTTTCTCCGTTGAGCACGAAAACCTGGGCCACCAACGTGGAAAGGTTGAGGACGTTTACCAGCAACACACCCCATGCTCCGTGGAGGTACGCGAGGAGGACCAGTGAGGATGAAGACCCCACCACCTGCTGCAGCAGCCCGACAGGCGGCCATCCAAGCTGCCTGGCATCCTGTTATTGCCCAGTTTCTCCATTGAGCACAGAAACCTGGGCCACCAACGTGGAAAGGTTGAGGACGTTTACCAGCAGCACACCCCATGCTTCGTGCAGGTACGCGATGACCAGTGAGAATGAAAAAACCACCACCTGCTGCAGGAGCCCGACTAGTGGCCCTCCGAGCTCCCTGGCATCCATTTATTGGCGCAGTTTCTCCGTTGAGCACGAAAACCTGGGCCACCAACGTGGAAAGGTTGAGGACGTTTACCAGCAGCACGCCCCATGCTGTGTGGAGGTACGCGAGGAGGACCAGTGAGGATGAAGACAGCACCACCTGCTGCAGCAGCCCGACAGGCGGCCATCCGCGCTCCTTGGCATCCTGTTATTGCCCAGTTTCTCCATTGAGCCCAGAAACCTGGGCCACCAACGTGGAAAGGTTGAGGACGTTTACCAGCAGCACACCCATTGCTTCGTGCAGGTACGCGATGACCAGTGAGAATGAAAAAACCACCACCTGCTGCAGGAGCCCGACTAGTGGCCCTCCGAGCTCCCTGGCATCCATTTATTGGCGCAGTTTCTCCGTTGAGCACGAAAACCTGGGCCACCAACGTGGAAAGGTTGAGGACGTTTACCAGCAGCACGCCCCATGCTGTGTGGAGGTACGCGAGGAGGACCAGTGAGGATGAAGACACCACCACCTGCTGCAGGAGCCCGACAGGCGGCCATTCCAGCTCGCTGGCATCCATTTATTGGCGTAGTTTTGTTTCAGAAGCATCCCCGGAGGCCTTCCCCTGCCAGCGAACACCTGCTTTATTGAATATGGCTCTGTATTTCTGCTCGGCTCTGAGCGTGACTAGACTCGTAAATGTAACTGGCTGTAAAAAAAGAATATCTCCACAAAACCCCTTCCACTTTGGCCACCGGGACCCGGATCTGCTTCCGTGAACCCTTCTTAACACCTTGCTTTGTTTTCGTCATGGCGCTACTAGAAGGAAGCCAACACGTTTCTGTATTTCTGCGTTCCAACGGAGAGAGAAGATTTTTCGTGGCTCGGCTTCTAATTGGTTCTAATAGCCGGCTTTCAATATTGCTTCATCAATTCTGGTGATTGGGTAATCCTAATAATTGTATTATTATCTTGGGCTGCTGTATCTGCCATTGCTGTCAGCGGAGTTTAATGTGCGGCTTCTCCAGCCGCCGGAGGGAACAGCTGTACAGCAGACAGCGACTGGCATGTGTCAGGGACTGGGAAAGCTCGTAGCATAACACAGACGCGTGCATGTCATTCAGCAGGGAGGAGGAAAACAAAAGGGAATCGGGTGCTCCAGGTGGCACAGTGTCACTAGGGGCAAGCTTGATGGGCGATGCACGTGTAAATAACAGAACGGACTGACTCAGGAAGGCAGGCAAGGATGGACCCACAGAGCAAGTGGGTGGCTCAGTAAGCGAGTGCCTCCGCGAGTGAGTGACTGAGTGTAAGTATGTGACTCCGTAACTGAGTGAGTTAACAACAGATAAACCGAATGACTGTGCGAGGGATTCAGTGAATGATCGAGTGACTGTTTGAGCACAGAACCGAGGGAGTGAATGCGTGATTGTTGCCAGGAAGCTGACCAATCAAGTGACCGAGTGAGGGAGTTACTGCATGAATGACGGACCGTGTTTCCTTGTATAGCGTGCGCTGCAGACTAGACCCAAGCTAGGCCTGCCGTGGCAAAATCTGGCTTTGGAGAAAGGGAAAGTGGAGTTTAAGTACTTGCATGTAAAAGATCATCACATGTGTTGGAATTTGTTGTTGTGTGGGGTGCCACGAGAACCCCTCCCTCCCTGACATGTCACCACCTTTTGACCTGGAGGTGCAGATTTTGTTAGTTAATTGTCTGACTTTCCCCCTGGGACAGATTCGATATATGTCTCATGAATAGGCACTACCCCACCCCCATCGATGTCCCCCAGGCACCTTGGATCTGTAAGAAGAAAAAGGCCTGGGCACAATGGAGAACACTGTGGAGTCAGCGGCAGCGGCAAAGCCTTTCCTCCAGGACTGACATAACTCTAGCATTGCTGGGCCAGCCGAGCTGGGGAAGTCAGAGGGGCAGTGTCGTGGAGCCTTTGAACAGAATGTGACAACCCTCCCAACCCCCCAACCCCTTCCTTGAAATGCCAGCAAGAGCAAGCTGGAAGGGAGAATCTTCTTCGGAAACCACTTTTAGTCATCTGGAAGGTCATTTAAAGCACGGACGGTCGCTTTGTACTAAGTTTAGATGTTGCATTGTGTGGTGGAGGCCCACTGAAAAGGCCTCTGCTTTCAGCCACTCTGTCCACACAGCCTATGTTATGCTATGTTAGGAGGTTTTATAGGGCTCAGCGGTCACCAGAATCTATCCTGGCGCTATAGAAACGACGTAGCATAGGGAGTGTGAGAATAACACTAGACTTAGGGAAGATTAAAGAGGAAGGTTTTAAGATGCGTCCAGGAGGTCAGTAAATTAGACTCTCTGCAGAATGAGGATGGAAGGAAATTGCACAGTTTTGCGGCCGGAACCATGAAAGTGCGTCCACCCTGTCTGTATGTTGGATGCATCTAGGGAGACAGTGGGAATACTGCTGCAAGAACACATGCACAGCCCAGTGCAACAGGGCAGATGCAAGGACTTTTACATCCTTAAGTGCAGCACCAGTTTCTCCCACCTTCCACCCCTAACCCCTGCCCTTTTCTGCTGCAACCATTGCTTCTAGTGTAAGGGGGCTAGGTCACCCACAGCTGTTAGTGCAGCGTGCATCTGCCTAGCCCAACCATTGGCATATCCTGGGCCAGGTGCCTTCCGTATCAGGCCCAGTCAGCCAGATTCGCTAAATGTTTTCCCCACACAGTGAATGTGAATACAGTCAATATAAATATCAATCATTTACAAAGAAAGTCTTACCTCGAAAACATGGTGTGGTCGCATTGTTAACATGTCCACCTCCTCAAATTCCTCCCGTTCCAACACAAGCCTCTGAGCAAGTGCAATTCTGCGTATTTCTACTGCAAAATCTCTCTCTTGGACACTTTCTAGGTAAGAGGCACAATTGTCTGCTTTACTCCACATAATTAGAAAAATACTCCCAACAGCCAAAGCGTGGCATCTAGGCTTCTCCCTGTTCCCGCCTCCACTGCTGATTTCACGTGTTCAGACTGGGGGCAGCAGCATCGCATTTCACACACAGGAGCTATACTATTGAGTTATCTTGTTGGAGGAGGGCCTTTACAATAGACAGCTTTTCAATTTTCGAAATTAGTGTACAGAAAGAAAGTATTTGCTACTACAAAAATACCTATTTTTGAAAATTGAAATGTTATTTTACTTGACTAAAAATAGCCCAGCAGACAATGACAATTACGTTTTTATTCCCCGAAAAATCTATTAACTCCCGACTTCTAAAGATGGGGAGTAAAACACTCACACTTCAAAATAGTGTATGGCGCTCTTCTCTTGGATTCGCTCAAAATATTGCAGATATCTGTATCATGCCCTGGTGTACAGCATGGCAGGGACCTCTCTATTTGGTAATAGCTCTGTTTGAAAAACGAAACTCTCGAGTACGGGACCAATGACCACGCGAGAACAGTGCAACGAAAGTCTTAGAGTCCATAAGAAAACGCAAGAGAGGAACCTGCTGGCAAGTGGTTCCTGACAGATCTGACCGGAAGGCTTATGATGGTGGTTTCTGGCCCAGCCCGGAATGCTTGAGAATCGGTAACTGGAATGTATGTATGTCCGAGAAGAGACCGAAGGAGTGACTGAGGACTCAGTGTGCACCATTTCATGTGACTCGGTGGCTCTGAAGCAATATACTGTGTCTCAGCAGGTACTGATTGCATCTGTCAATAACACTGATGACCATGTAAATAACGCATGACACAGCGTGCATTCTGCATTTAGGTGGTGCCTAAATATTCGCTATTGTATCCCCCAATTTAAACGTGCTTATATTATCAACCTCGAAAGGATGGGTCACCCCTGAAGGGATTCAAACGTGTGAACCTCCTGGTTTCCAAGAAATGTTGTCAAAACAATAGTGTCCCCTCTTTAAAGTGCATCCACTGTCCCATGGAAAGTACCGCCATGCTGCTAAGGAGTGCTGATATGGCCCAATTATACGTATAATGTCCCACCGAGAAGTATAGCAGCTCTGTGCCGTGCCATTAAATGTACAGCTGCTCTGCTGTAAAGTGCAGAGATGGCCCCATTAAGAATGCAGCTGTGCTGCCGGGAAGGTCTTTTATGGGTCCATTAAACGTTCAACGACCCTATCCCGAGAAGAGGTAGGACGATCTGATTAAAAACCCACCTGTCCTGATTAGAGGCTTTTGAATTGTCCCACCCCACGTATGGAAGCCTACTGAAAGAATAGCATTCCTATCAAACACCGCTAATATGGTCACACTAAATGTATTGCCCCGCAACCCCACAACCCCTCAAGAAGTGCTGGGCCCAAACAATAAATCATGTTTAGGCCTGCTGGGAAGTGCTGGTTCTGCAAAATGATTGCACTTACAGCGCATCCCTGCCGAGAAGTGCCATGACTTCTCCCTTGATTGTATTGTGGTCCTCCTGTCCAGGTTAAAGTTTGGGATCCCTCCTGAGAAGTGCTGGCACTACCACGGAAACATGCAATGGTGGTGTCCTCAGAGGTATAGCATCCCTACTGAGAAGTGGAAGGGGCCTTCTTTGGAACAGCAAAGCCTGTTTTACAGGACATTAAAACAAAGCAACCTCACTGGCCGAATCATAGCCTATTGGTGTATTGACTGTTTTTGGGGACACATTTTCTTCAAGTGATTTGGAATATTCAAATATGCAAAGGCATTTTTCGTGAGCATTGGGTTTCTTTATATTGGTGTTTTGTTGTTCTAAATGTTGCCATGTTGCCAGCTCAGAGAGCTTCTCCGCCAGGTGGACATTGTCACAGCGTGATGCTTACCCTTAGTGGTTTCCCGGTGATGGGTGCCTTAGCGGCCAATGCTTGTGCTGCTAGGTTCCCCGAGATGAGGTGCGGCTTAGTGTCCTTGGAATCATGGGACCTTCTCCCGCAGCAGAGTGTGGTGCAGTTGCCCCGGTCCATTCAATTAGGACCCGAAGACTTCAGATTGCAGTCCTCAGATTCTTCTGAAATAGGAGAGTGGCATCGGTTTGGGAGCAGAGAGCGAGGCCCTGACAGCTTTTATGGATGTTCCTTCCTAAACTATGGGTCTCTATACAAGTTTGGTGGTGCAGGAAAAAGCTGGAGGTCATTCCGTTAACATCCCTTTTTTTGGAGATAACGTAATTACTGCTGGTTTTTTTTACCGGAGGCCACCACAGGTCTGACCTTAAAGTGGAGAATTTTCTGATACTGTAATGTACAAAATAGGGGGAATTAACACGCGTGTTAATTTTGAAGAAATCCCCATAGAGTGGGATTAACAGTACCACCACTTGTAATCCCATGGTAAACCCATTGGACCAAGTGGCGGTAATGGTAAGCAAGTTTGGCAGAATTCAGTGGATTTACCACAGAATTACCATCAAACTTTGTATGATGCCCCATGCGTCCTTAACGCCACAATTGGAAGGTCTATGCCCTGTGAGCGCTTTATTATTGTTAGCATGGCTGGTCTGCACATTGTTTCATACCCACAGAGCCTGGGCACCACAGCCAGATTGCTTGTTTAGGCCAATATTGCAGCATGGTTGGAGAATCATGCCAAGAAGCATCTGGTGCTGGGACAGCGTGCAAGCACAAAACGGAGGCGGAACAGTTTACTGTGTTGAGGCAAAGATAAGGCTCCTCTTCGCCGGATATTGGAGCGGGTGGAAGAAATAAATATTCAGATCCATAAGGAGAAGCGCACTTTCTTAAGAACGCCAGTTATTGTTTTGTCAATTATTTCTCAAATGCAAAGCTTCTTAGACATAGTAGCCCACATCCCCCAATAAACTAGTCCTTGGCCCTGTGACCCTTTTCATGGTCTTATTGAAATACAAAAGGAAAGATAGTGAAGTTAAAGATGGTACATTCACAGCTTAAAACTCATACTGGTGTATCAGGTATGTGTGGAAGAACCCCAGTGCCACCAGTGATGTGTATGTGACACAATGATTAGATACTCCTTACTCCTCACGTTTTTATAGAGTGATACCAAGCACTTCATATGATGGGCAGGGGGCAGTGCCTGGAGACAAACCAGCTAAGTACTGATGTTAGGCATTACATGCAATTAACCACGAGAGCTCTACCGCCAGCATGTTGTCATCCGTGACTACCAATCAAACATTAGCTGACAAAATCAAAAGCAGTGCTCCTTATTCCCATGGAAACACCAACTTGCTGCAGACAATAGTAATAGATTCAAAAGTAACCGCTGCCACCTGAAACGCAAATACCAGTACTATTACTAATATTTACTTATTTTCGATGACCTAAGCCTCATCTCATACAAAGCAACTATCACTATTTTTGATTTACAACTGTTTCAAACGGATGCAATTCTGGGATGCTACAGAGGCATTCACGGGCCTATGAAGAGTCCTACACAACCGACATGACTAGTTCATGCAGGCCTTATTCCTTTCCTTGCCTACTGTGACTTGCTCTCCTGGATTTATTATCGAAAGAGCAAAGCCCACAGTACCCGAATGCAAGGAATACATACACTGACCATATGGAACACCCTCATTTCATAGGGGACAGCTTGGGAGCTATGCATCCTACTTTAAAATAGCTTCACACGTCTGTACTGTCATTGTTTTGTTGAGTGTGCAAGGATTTCTTGTTATTTTGATGACAATGAGTTTTCTTCCCTTTAGGCTCGGAAGACTGTTCAAGAAACTTCACGGGAGCCAATGGCACAATTGAGTCACCTGGGTACCCCGACAAATACCCACACAACCTGGACTGCACCTTCACCATCCTTGCCAAGCCCAAGCAGGAGATCGTCCTCCAGTTTCTCACCTTTGACCTGGAGCACGACCCACTGCAGGGCGGAGAGGGGGACTGCAAGTATGACTGGCTTGACATCTGGGACGGTGTTCCAACAGGTATGGAAAAGTGCAGCTCTTTGTACACTGCCTCTTGCCGGGGTTTGCTGTTATTTAATGGCTTCCCAATGTTGGTCACAGAAGGAAGATGAGCCACAGGGAGAAACCTATTTGTGTCTGATCACACAATTTGGTTGACTGTACAGCCAAGTTTAGATATGTGTTTTGATTTATGATATGACCATTAGGCCACCCAAGGACAAATCATCATAGGCGTTATGCCCTTTGTTGCCACGGAAAGATGGGGTTGTTGAGAAAAATGAGGTCACAGTTAATGTTACAATTTTTGTGGGGTAGAAGGAAATGGGATAGGATATTTTTTTGTCCCGCAAAATATTCACATTTTTCAATTTGTTATATTGCACTGGCAAACAATCACACATTTTCTTTCTGTTAGAATCCCAAATCCCATGAGAAACATTTGGGTTTTTTCTGCAGGACATGATCTGAGATAAGAAGGTTTGTAAAGGCACATTTATCTAGATGTCATGTTATCTTTGCCTTTACTTAGATTACAAGAAATGTACATATCGTTTTAGTCTCCTCTAAAGGCAAACGGAGGAGGGGGGATTTGTTGATAAAATAACTGCCAGCCAACCGATGTGTGAAAACTAAATATTTCATGGTAAATCAGACCCTCTACATGTCTGTCCTGTGTGTTGCAATAGTCGTAATTGGATTGATTGGAAGGGCATGTTCGCCAAAAGGGTCTGTGTGGCGGTTACCTTCTGTGCAGGAGTCCTGGTCTGTGCACCGATCCCATTCTATCCAGGGGTCCCATTCTATCCAGGGGCCCCATTCTGTCCAGGGGTCCCATTCTATCCAGGGGTCTCATTCTGTGCATCAGACCCATTTGGCACAGGGTCCTCAATCTGTAGAAAAGTCTGTGCTGTAAAACAGGGGGGCGGGGGAGGGGATTCATGCGAGTTTAAGTGCTGGACCCCAGCCTTCTCTTTCCCTTTTGCACACATTTGAATTCTTTCCTTGCCATTTGTGCACCGACCTTTCACAAAATACTGAGGGCATACAAATAACTGGACATAATACTCCTGGTTTGGCTTTGGCCGGTGCAGACAATACTTCAAATGTGGCCTTAAGAACTGATGCCATTATTTCATGTAAAGACTTCAGTTCGAACACAAAATTCCATATACCATCTACAAAACTAGACAATTGTCTAGATGCAGCCTCTAAAACTGAACGCAGTGCTCCAGTGTCACCCCCACAACTGAACACAATACTCCATAAGAGGCGTGGCTTATGATGTGCAGAGGTTGTACTTGTCTCTATTTTTCTGTAGCTCCAGCGTCTTTGTATCTGTTTGGCATTCTTCTGCTTTCATACCTTTAGACGCATAGTAGAGCTTGCTAGTCACCTCTCACGGTGTAACTGTCCCTAGTTGCCCCCAGTGGCTCTCAAGCAATTACAGAATAGCCTGGGGTGTAACCTTGATGCCAACTGTGCACAGTAGAAACTCAGTCACACACGCTTTATTACAAACTTTCAACTTCTTTTATTGAATTCTCTATCAGGCAATCCCTGGAACCCAATGTTTTGCTTTCTTTCCAAGCTTTCTCATGGGCATAAACTCCAAACAGACCCTCCGTTTAAACGGGCAACCCCATTATTCCTTTCTCCTTAGTATCACACTTTTTTTTTAAAGAAGCAAAAGATACCAATTAACGTGTTACGTATTGAAGTGTCACTTCTAGTGTGGAGCAATGCGTTAAACCGGAGGTCTTTATTCACTGTGTTCATGGATCCCATCTCTTTTGCAGTGGGTCCTCTGATTGGTCGATACTGTGGCACCAAGACACCCTCTGAAATCCGATCTTCTTCTGGCATCCTCTCATTAACCTTCCACACCGACATGGCGGTAGCGAAAGATGGTTTCTCTGCCCGCTATTACCTGGCCACTCAGGAGACACCAGAGGGTAAGTACCTATGCATACCTTGGTAACTTGGGTAACATCTCAATATTGCACCCCTGTTGGGCTGGGGCACTTAGTCGCATCATGTGGACCCTGTCTATGTAACATCATAGGTAGTGGATGGAGTCGGCACTCATGGTAGTTGGTTCTTTCAATGCCAACGATGGGTTCAAATAAATTATACACTCTGAAAGCACGTGTGTATTCAGCATATGTGATTTAACTTTAGGCGAAGGTCATTGATATCAAAACAACATGGTTAACTTCCCATATGCTCCGGGACTTGCCTAATTACTACTTTTGCAGGCAAACTGGAAGATTGGCTTCAGCTTTGGTTTATCATCACTGGTATTTGTTCCCCTGTCGTATCACCTCTCCCAGCAGGTTAGGATGCTTGAACTGTGTGCACTCTCCTTCTTCTACATTTAAAAAGATAATATAATGGACAACGGAAGACTACTGCTTTTATGTATGTTGAACTTCCACTCCTTTCCCATTCTCTGAGCCTATTTTCCAGCCTGCATTTGGCAGGCAAACACATCACACTTTCTAGTCTTGGCCTTGCATTCTGACCCCTAACTGAATGGGTCTCAGAGCTTATTGGTTTCGTATTTACATTACCTCCACTAAGGGCGTTCTCTACCGCTTCAGAAAACATGTTATTTTTAGAATCCCCTTCCAGTCTTCCCTTCTGACATCCATTTCGTGGACTATATAATGCTAGTCACATGCACAGAGTGTTTAACCTTTGTGTGAATTAGGCTGCATGGCATTCCTTATGATGGAATTACACATTTGAGGAGGGGAAGCGTGCCATAATAGAGCCTTGCGACTGGGGGAGGCAACTTGCTACGTGAAATCAACTTCAGAGATGTTATATGGAAAATTACTCAGGATCTCTACCCCACTTCCAGATCCTTTGCCCAGATGGATAATCGCCTGCCTTGAGAAACACATATATTTTCACAGGGTCCTGGGTATGCTCAGAGCATTAGCACAGCAAGCAAACCACCAAAGGAGAGAACCATTGGAAGCATGTTCTAGGCCCAAGGATAACCAGTTACTCCTGGCTTCAGATTGAAGATAACAGCTTGGACCTCATTGAGCCATTACCATGGAAGCTGGAGAACCACACCAGGCCGAGAAAGGACCTTTGTATAATCAGGCAGTCGCCATGACGGGGCGTCATGATTCCAAGATGGCAACCGGTCACTTATACACCCAGGCAGCAGACCAATAGCCATTCATTAGCAACTAAATGTGCCTTGGGGAGGGAGTGGGCCAAACAACCTGAACAAATCCCTGGGCCTGAGACTTTCTCAAACACTTAACTTACTGAGTCAAACACTTATTATCCTAATTTTGCATGGCCCAGAGTATAAAAGAATAGCAGACTTCAGAGAGGGAGGGGGAGCTTGGCGACAATGGCAAGAGTGAGGGAAGTGCCAGAGAGCAGGGAGAGCAATGTGTACACGCTCAAGAGCAAATATTAGGGGAGGAGTGGTTAGGAATGAAGGGGGAACGAAACAATGAGGTGGAAGGGCAGAGAGAGTAGGAAGACTTAAGGGAAAATAAAACCACCTGGAGAGAGAGGAGGAAGATAAGGGAATAACCACCAGAAGAACAGAGGAAGGAAGGAAAAATCTAGTGATAAGGAGGAATGCAAGACCAGAGAAAAGAAGGTGTTAGAGAAATGAGAAACCAAAAGGAGGAAGGAGGAAGGAGGGAAGCAGGTGGAGGAGTTAGGCAGGATGCATTGGGGAAGAATAAGGTGATGGAAAGTGAGATCCAGAAAAGAAACCCAGAATTGGCAAACCCAAAAAGCCCAAGGGACCGATGAGGAATCAGGAGTTGGACCACAGAGCCGATGAGACCTGGGTTGGCTAGGGGTCAGAGCTTTGGGGATAAACAGCTGAAAGCTTTGTTTACATGGTGTCGAGAACTGGCAGGGCCCACATCTAAACACACTTGAAAGAGCAATCAAGAAGGAGGTGAGCTTGGAGCATTAATACAGATCAGTTTGGATCGGACAGCTAACAATGGAGTCTTAAGAACACTTGCCTGGTGGTCTAGAGCCAGTGATTGTTCACCCAGAGGCTCCCTTGGATGACCACCCAAGATCCATATGTGAACTAGAGGTCTAATCAAGGTGCTGACGATGACCAAGAAGAAGAACAAAGCATATGATAGGCTCATGTGGAAAGAGTGCCATGAGCGGCCCCCCTTGTCGGGGGCCTATAATGACAATGGCCTGAAAATGTCCCAAGACAGGCCAGAAATCATTTGGATCTGGAGACTTGTTCTTAGCCACCCAGGTGGCAGGTTACCTGAGCAGAATCTGCCAGTCACCACCCGCCTTCTCCCAGCCCCCTGTGTCATTTCTTTCCCTCAGTGCCCCCACTGCCCACCTGGCCCCCACAACACCCCTCCCGCCCTCCAATCGACCACTCTCGCCACCCAATACAACTTAACTGAAGGAAATGGGCTTCTTCCTTTCAGCTGCCACTCTCCCCAATCTGCTTTGTTGCCACAATAGAAAGAGAAAGGGGTCTCAGTACATTTTCTTTTTCCTGTAGTGACCGCCATCTTGGTTGTCCTTTTTGTGATGGCAGATTGGGCAGCCCGTCTCCTGTTAAAAAAAAAACAAAAACGCTTTCCATTATTTGCATTCCAGGGCGAGCACCAGGTTATAAATAATGATCATCCCCGTCTTTGGTGGGGGGGGGGGTACAGGGCCATAACCTTGATTCCTCACAAGACTGGCCAAGTACACATCTGAACGCTGGGTTGATCGCTATAATGATCACTTAAGCCAGAGGAGAATCATCTTCATCATTCTTTGTGATGTGGGACCCCCCAGATACAGGGAACAGAGGAACTGTGAAATACTTTTTTTTTACTGACGCCTTTACCTAGAAACAATTGTTACATGTTAACCTAGAATGATGACTCTACCTGACTGGCTGAGAGTTTTGTGAACATTCAATGCACCTACCAATCGTACTGCCCTCATTGTATTTACTGCGACACATCATACCTTAATCTTTCATTTTTTTCCTACCTTTTGAGCAAAGCACAGCGACATTTCTATTTACCCAAAAACGCACCTTGAGTCCTCTGTTTATCCACTGTGCCATGGCACCCTCTAGGTTCCTGCTTTCCTACACTCAATACTTGATAATATTCCCAGATTCTCCGTTTTGAAGGTGTGTTCTGAGCCATTCACTCTTGAGGTAACTCACCTTTGAACTACTTCAAATCTGACTTCACATTTCTGGAGATGTGGCCTCTGAGCTTGAACAGTGCTCCAGAGATAGCCTCCAGAGCTGGCACAATCATCCAGACATAGACCGAAGAGCTGAACACCATGATCTAGATGTGAAATCCATCGGTGGTCACCATTATTCACATGTAGCCCCTGGAATTCGAGCTAATCCTCAAATTGTGACCCCCATTATGCAGAAGTGGCCACCAGAACTAGATACCATAGTCAAGGTATGGTCTTCAGGGCTAGACGTTGTACTCTGTAACCTCCAGAACTGATAATTAGGTAATGGTTAAAGATGTTGGTGTTAATAGGTATTAATATGCTTGTACATTGTCTAGCCTTCCAATGTAACGTGCCCCTCGGAATGGAATCGGGAAGGATCGCCAATGAACAGATCACAGCCTCCTCCACCTATTCTGACTTGCGGTGGACTGCCCAGCAGAGCCGACTCAACAGTGATGACAATGGCTGGACACCCAACGTTGACACCAATAAGGAATATCTCCAGGTACTTCAATATGTTATGTGAGCAGTACCAGAGAGGGCTTTGGAGTAGGAGTCGGATGCAAAGACTCATCAAAAGCAGGCTGTAGAGATGTGGTGCTTTTGGGGTTTGGGTCGGTGTTAGGGTCGAGTAAGAGCTATGTTAAGTGTTATGGTTAGGGGTAGGGGTGGGGTTTGGGTGAGGCAATGATTAAAAGTAGATCACGTTTTTGGGTTACAGTTGGAGAAATGTAAAGCGTTAGGGAGGTTGGGAAGGGTTGGAGGGCTGGAGATAGAGGGGTGGAGTAGGATAGGGCTCTGGATAAGCCTAGGCACTAGGGGATTAGGGTACGTTTTAGAGCTGGGGCAAGTCATAGTACGGTTAGCATTAAAAGGGTCGTATTAGAGCTTGGCTAATGACTCTTGAGGTTGTGGAGGGCTGATGATGGGGTTGAGGTTAGGGTCACTGTATACTTTTATTTATATTGTGTTTTCTATTGTGTCTCATGCCAACTGGATGCTTTAGAGCCCTGGACGATTAGGGCTCGGGAAAGCTTGTGGGTTAGAGTTAGGGATGGGGCTAGAGCAGGTCTCTGCAACCTGCGACTCTGGATGTTTTGGACTAAGACTCCCATGATCCTTCACCATTGACCTTGTTGGCTTGGTCAGATTGGAGTTGTAGTCCAGAACATCTGGAGAGCCAACGGTTGTAGGCCCCTGGACTAAGAGGGACTTTGGGGGCTGGTAATTGCCTGGTTTTAGCTGGAATTTGGGTCAAGTATAGGGTTATGGCCTTCTATGTGTGTGTATTTAAAAAATAGCTCTTATTGGCAACGAAATAACTGACAAAATGTTCACACTTTACTTTGCCTGAATAGAATGACTCCATTTTGAAAAATACTTTTTTTTCTCATGACTTTTTCACATGAATACATTTTTCTGGTAACGTTTTCACATAGATCTGACAGTTATTCTGAAAGTTGTAATTGGGTATACAAAATCCAGCAGGATCAAAGCAGATCTTTGAGACAATTCCAGGCACTTCAAACGCTTCCAGTGGCAGCTGGGATAATAACAGATGTGCAATGCTGGGACCGGGATCACTAAGGAGGGAATAATATTGGCAGTGCAGAAATGGCGGAGCAGTGGATTATTATTATTATTATTTCAATTTATAATGCGGCGGAGCCCGCAGGCGTCAGGGCGCAGAGAGCCGCAAAGACTAAGACAGAGGATGGGTCAAATGACCAGGACAAATCATTTTTTGGGTCTTTTGAGTGAGGTGGCACAGTGAGAGTGGAGGTGGGGTGCAAATGAGGACTTTCTCCTGCCTCCCTTATGCACACTGGGCTCACGTGCATGTTCCAAGGCATTGCGATTGATGGAGTTGAATTGTCCACATTAAAACGTCCATGAAGATTCTGAGCAGTGGACCAGCAGCACCAGAACGCTCTGCAGCTGGAGATTTGTAAAAGACCCACACAAATAAAAGACTATGGGGGACTCATCAAAAAACAAGTCATATTTTAATCTTCAAAGGAAACCAGCAAAAGCACTGCTATTGAAACACCAGCAGCATTTCTCATGGAGTTACACGTGTTATTGTTAAAAAAAAGGGAGTTGTTCAATTATGCTCGTAAAAATAGCTCAAAAGCCTGACATTTGTAATAATCTTTTTAACCCGGTTTTAATAATCATTTCAAAAAGTGTTCAAAACCCTGCTAAAATGTATACAAATGACTGTAAAAAAATAAAATTACAAACATATGTGCAAAAAAAAAAACACAGAGTATTCTCTAAAAGGTTGTTACCATTTCTAGAAGATTTGATGGCGTTGGGCAGCCAGGTGCTTGCTCTTGATATATCGGGCTCTCCTGGCAGCGCCAAATGCAGAATCTTCGAGGGAGGGTTACCGTGCTTTAGGGACATCGGCAGAGAGAGTCCGTAAGATGCCTTGTCTCCTCAGACTCCCCTCCAAATCACACGGGCTGGGAGTCCTCGCATGTGGCCATATCTTGCTTAGGCAGTTTACGTTAATAGGAAGGCAGCTGCCAGAAACCTCTGAGGACGTTGACCTGCTGATTGGCAGCAGCTGTTTTGTTTTTTGGTAACTGCAAATCCAGGTCTGGATTAGTATTTGGAGAGAAACAGCATACACGCCAAGACTTGAAAGTTGAAGAGAGGGATGTTTTGTATCAGATAGAGTGGCTGTTTTTGAACTCGGAGTGGACCCAATTTATTTTCCAAGAAGCACAGAGAACGAAAAAACATAACACATACACAGGGGACTACACACAACTTTTATATCTGTGGCTGCCACTCCTGTTCACTCCACGGGCTGGAGGGGCTGTGTAATATGTTTAGCTCAATGATCTGTTCATCGTAATTTCCAGGCAGAAGGTTAGCAACAGAAGTGTTATGAAAGAGACAGCCACAGCCTCCCCAAAACATGTCGGCTGCAGACTGCAGGCAGGCTGTAGCAGACTCATGGCAGTGTCAGTGGTCCCCAGCTGAGTGCGCTTGGCCTTGGACAGGCTGTACTTGGCTTTTTTGGGGGTAAAGGACATGCTCCCGGCCAGTACTAGTGGACTGAGGTGGGGGTCTCCTGGAAGACTAGTCATCTTCTGGCAGACAGTGGCGCGTTCCCGGCTGTTGTGGGATTCTGGCAGACTGGACCTGCCCATTGGGTTGGGGGGTGATCTTCTGGCGAGCTGGGGTCAGGTTGTGTCAGGCCAGGGTAGGCTCAAGTAAACTGATACGTACTCCAGGTGTAAAGCCCTTTTGGCTGGCTGGCTTAGAAAGGTGATTCCCAGCAGGATGTGGTGTGTCTCCAGGTGGGCTAGACTGCTGGAGCACAACGGTCACCCACCTATCCTCCACACGAGCAGAAAAGGTCTGGACTAGTTCGAGTTCAAACAGGATGTATATTTTAGGCAAATATAAAATTTGCGATCTAGAGTTACCCTTTGATTTCACATATCAAAAACAGACTGTTCTCATACATGGGTGATGTTGTGAGATCTTAAAGTGTTTCATTGGAAAGACTCGTGATTATGAGGTGTCTGCTGCTAGCAGAAACCATGACCATTCTTGAACTGAGAGTCAGACTTTCAAAATCATGTAATCACGCATTTCGCAAACAGTTGTGCGCAAAATAGGTTTTTCTACAGGAAATAGGTATGGATTTGGCACACAGAGGAGCTTTAATGCAGGTTTTTTTTTTACGTTTCCTGTTTTTTTTGTTCTATTGTACTAAGCATGTGGTGCTCTGGAGATGCATCAGCTCTTTGCATGTTGCCTTTCACCCACTGTTCCTTGGAAGGCGCACCCCACCCCACCTTTCAGCCTGGCGCCTGCGCTCCCTGTAATGTCATTTATTTAAAGTGGGTTCCACTGCAGCAAGGCGAGCCATTAGATGAACTGCATAATGATAAACCTGGCTGCAGCAGTGAGCCAATGTTCTGCGGAACGAAGGCTGCAGTATTCTAAATCTCCTCTCTGACGGCAGTGGGCAGGCGGGAGCCGCAGTCAGGGTCTCCAGCGCAGCCACCCCAGCCTGTTGCAATGCGTAGAATTGTCAAAGTTGGGTGAGGACCGCTGCATGTTTCTATATGCCACGATCTACAGGAAACCGGTTTTGTGTATATTTTGCTAGCCCTCCGATATGTTCCAAGATGAAGACATTAAAAAGAGTGTGTTGAGATGATAGTCGGTGCGGGTTCCAATTTCCCAATGGAATGGATTCAGCAGAGTACTTTTCAAAAATCCACGACAGAAAAATACTACATTAGGATATTCACTCTGACATTTCCCGTATGTATGCTAGAACCTGACAATCCATGGAAACACGAAGAATGGATTGGTCGAGCTAGTATTTTTCTGGATCTGCGTGAAGTGCAGTTTCCTCAATGCCTTTCCATCTTGGTTAATTCTACCATAATCTTAATATTTGGCCTAATTTACTAGTTATCAAAGATGGCCTTCAGTATTTCAACGAATCCTACTTTCTGGGAGGACACCTTTACAAATGACTACGTACATACATCCCAGATGACCCAAAAAATTGGAATGGTGTGCTTATCGGTGCAAAATAAGTTTACCTGGCAAGCAGTGTGGAATGCCCGATTTAAGTACCCGGTGAGAAGCTACTTCATAGAGCAGGTTAGACATTTTCAGGAGAAGTGAACTTTGGTAAGCATTTTTAAGAAAGAATTTGAAAATATGTGAGCATTGGTTCTAACATCAAACAGCTGCTAAACGTTTACACCATTTTCAATCAAGTTATGTGGAGAAAACCACCATCAGTTGTTAAATGAGTGACATTACCATTAGTGGCCCCCAGACATTAGAGACGTATAGCTTTTGAAATCTATTTTTCTGATGACTTACAGAAGACTACACAAGGCATGTGGCTTTATTGTCCTCTTCTCTGATTCGCCCCATGCAGTATTTACTCGTATAGCCCTTAATGTGGGTGTGAAGCTCGTGCATCCACACTTCCGGCTTTTGGCGTGTAAGGGAACTGATGCACAAGGATAAGCCCATGATCACATCGTTTTAGGCAAGTGGGGAAACGTGAGACTGGAATCCATGTCTCCCAGTTCTATAGCCAAGCACTCCGCCGCACACCACCTCTCAGCCTACCAGAATGTTGACGTGTGTCCCGAAATGCAATTGCCCGGACAAGCTTCCTTTCGGCATTCCAGGTGCCTTTTGATGGTAGTCCATCAACACGTGATCCTTTTTGAATGATGTTTCTAACTAGTTTCAATCTATAACTGGGGTGCAAAAAACGCACTTGAATCTAAATATATAAAAGCATCCCCAAGCTGTCTGGCCGAGCAGGAGGATGTTAGGGGTGCATTCAAGCTCACCATCCATCACTGAACATCAAATGTTTTTTTTTAAAAAAAGTAATATGGCCTTGATGCACCCTGCTTTAGAGTGTTGTTATCACAGTGTGTACCTGGAACTGATCGAGTGGGAGTTTATTTTATGTTATTAAAAGTGTCTCCTTGCCTCCCTCATTGCAGGTAGACCTTCGTTTCCTGACACTGCTGACAGCCATTGCTACTCAGGGTGCCACCTCTCGAGAAACCCAGAATGGATACTTTGTCAAATCCTACAAACTGGAAGTCAGCACCAATGGAGAGGACTGGATGATGTTCCGGCATGGCAAAAACCACAAGGTAAGTCTAGATATGGAGGCGGCGTGGAATAGGCCAGCATGAATTGAAGTGAGGGATGGTGAATGGGACATTGCTTTGTGATTGGATGCAATAATGAAGAAACGGATAGCCATTTATTGATTAGCTGAGTTATTGATGGAAGTGGCAGGGTTTTACTGATGTAAAGGACATTGTTTTATTTATTGAATCATGTTGCATCGGGCTGTGTTTTCATGTTGGGAGTGATGATGCATACAACATTGCAGTTCCAGCATACACAACAAAGGCCTGTTAATAAGACACACTATAATGCATGGGGCCTTGCAAACTATTTACCAGCGCTGCTGAGCTCTCGTTAAAAATCCTGAGAGACCCTAGAACTATATATATATGTATATATATATATATATAGAGAGAGAGAGAGAGAGAGAAAGAGAGGAGATAAATAAAGAAAGAGTTTTACATTGCGCAGGTAAGTTCCCTTTATAAACGTTGTACGGTGTTAAACCACTGCACGGAATTAGGGGTGGAGCTGTCAGAAAGAAAGCAGCCAGCATTAAAAGCTTTCAATTTACTGCACAGACTGCAGACAACACTTCACTTGCAATACAGAAGATGCACCACCCCTTTCCTGGGCAAACTCTTGGAAAAGCTGTCCACCTCCCAGCTTACTCTCCACACTGCATCTGTTGGTTGTCTCCTTGACCATCCGTCTGGCTTCAGAGCTGCCAGAGGCATGGAAACTGCTCCCCTGAACACCTGTGAAGATCTGCTCTCTAACCTTGATTCCAGCATTCGTTCTGTCCTCATCCACCTTGATCTTTCCTCTGCTTTTGACACGGTCAACAACACCATCCTGATCAATCAACTCCATGAGAACCTGGGCATCGCGGATCTGGCCCTGGAGTGCCAGGCCTCTTTCCTCTTTGTCCCCTTGTTCTCCACCACATCTCTCTCTATGTGTGGCATTCCCCACGGCTCTATCCTCTCACCCTAGTTTTTCAACCTCTACGTGGCCCCTTTGGCCCACCTTATCTCTACCTTCTCCCCTAACTTTCAGTGTTATGAGGATGACAATCAGCTTTCCTTCAGGCTTCCCTCAAACCCCTCTGCTCTCTCGCTCATTCCTGACAATCTGCGATTCAGGATTTGTCCACCTCCAACGATCTCTGCCTTAATGCCAGTAAGATGGAGATCCTTCTCATTGTGACCCCTGCCCCTGCTCTTGCTTTTCTTCTCTCGCTCTGGCCGCCTGCCTTTGGCCTTCTTCCTTCTCCTTCCTGCAAGGCAAAAAGCCTTGGTGCCATCTTTGACTCCACTCTCACTTTCTCTCCTCACAAATCGGACATCGCCAAGAAGTCCCACTACAAAGCTGCACTTCCTCAAAGGGATCTTCGCTTTCTCACTTTGCCCAAGAAGCTCACTGTCTCCAGAGCACTGGTTCTCTCTAGGCGGGACTACTGCAACAGTCTCTTTCTCAATCTGCCTTCCTCTACTCTCTGCCCCCTGCAACTAATCCAGAACAGGACTGCAAGACTTATCCTTGGCCTCAAGAACAGGGACCGCATATCTCTAGAACTGAAATCTGTCTGCTAGCTCCCATTGTCTGCAAGAATCAAGTTCAAGACCCTTTGCATTATCCACAAGGCTTTCTGGGGTCGACACAGCCTCACCTATTTACATATAAAGATTTTTAAAAATAATTTGCCGTTGTGAGAATGTAAGGGATGTGTTGTGCTAATAGGAAGATTTGGCGGGTTCTCGTCAATCCGGACATTCTTGGAAGTCCTGTTAATAGGAGACTCAGGGGAGCTCATTTTCAATGAGCTGTAAAGTAAATTACACATGTTGAAGTCTTGTATAAGACGTTTACCTGTGTGATTTAGTCATAGCTAATTTGTAACCATCTGAATGGCGGCGAGGAAGTGCAAAACTCAACTTGTGTTTCTGCTGCTTCCCTTCCTCTCCACCATTCAAATGCCTCCGCATTTCCCCTGCCATGCATTTTCATGGTGGTGCAAACACTGGGGATCCCTATGAAGCAGGCAGACTCCTTAGGGACCCATTGTAAACGCTGCTTGCCATGCAAGCATGGCAGCCAGTGTTTGCTCGCTAGCATGGCAGAGTGCAAATGTGTAACCCCAGCCCCTTTAGCTGCCACAGGCCATGTTTCCCCTTTTCATGACCCTGAGTCCCATTCTGCCTCTTTCCTTGACCCCCAGTCCCATTTAGCACCTTGTGTTGCCCCTTCACCCTTTTAGCTGCCCACAGGCCCATTTTGCCCCTTTCCTTGACCCCCCCCCAGTCCCGTTTAGCCCCTTTAGCTGCCACAGGACCATTTTGCCCCTTCTCTTGAACCAAGTACTATTTAGCTTCTTGTGTTATCCCTTAACCCTTTAGCTGCCCCAAGCCTGTTTTGCCGCTTCCCCTGACCACCCAGTCTCATGTAGCCCATTTTGTTGCCCCAACCCCTTTAACTGCCCCAGGCTTGTGCTTGCCCCTTTTCTTGACTCCCCAGTCCATTTAGCCCTTTTTGTTGGCTCCAGCCCGTTTAGCTCATTTTGTTGATCCCCACTCCTTTAGGCGATTTTGTTGTGCCCCCAGTCCCATTAGCCCTTTTCCTTGCCAAGACCCTTTTAGCTCCTATTCTTTCCATAGCCCATGTTCTTGCCCTCTTTAGTCCCTTTTCTTGCCCAAGTTCATTTAACCCTTTAACTAATGTTCTTGCCCCACCCCTTTTCTTGCCCCGCCAACCAGGCCCCAGTCCGTTTAGCCACTTTTGTTGCCCCCCACCCCCAGTCCGGTTTAGCCCCAGTCACATTTAGCTCCTATTCTTTCCACGGGCCCTGTTCTTGCCCTCTTTAGTCCCTTCTTTTGCTCGAGTCCATTTTAGCCATTTGTTCGTCCCATTAGCACTTTTTGTTGCCTTCCCATCCCGCTTAGCTCCCTTCCGTGCCCATCAACCATGCCCTCCTCTGTTTCGTGTGGCCAAGGTGAAAAGAGCGGGAGTAAGGCTGGCATCCTGATTTCCGCCTCCGTCAGCAAGTTCCACCTGCGTGCTGCATCACACTTAAGACAGAGAGGCTCTGCGTCAGTGTACGTCCTCTGACTGCAAATGAAGGATGCGCAAGGCCTCCTCGTGCCTCTAAGAGTCATTGGCAATTTACTGCCCTGCTCCCTCTGCAACTCGGCTAGGTTGCAGTTCAGGAGTTACTGGGGCCTGGAAATGAAAGGGCAGGGGCTGCTCCGAGGGGGAGCGCCGTGTCCCCCAGAATAAAGAGAACAATACATAACGGGCAGCGATTCCGAGTGTCAGGGATATGGGATCTGCAGTAGCAATCAGGCCTGGCAGTGATGTATGGCCTCGCCAGGCTGCACAGCCATCTGCAGCTCCCCGAGAGAGAGGGGGAGAGAGCGCCTGCTGTGTGTGTTTCTTTGTGAATTGTCCTTGTAAGCGGGGCGCAGCGATGGATGCTTTCCGACGCAGAGGGGATATAATGCAGTGAGTGCTCCGTCCGGCGAGTGCACGGGCTTTGCTGCACACGCACCGCTTACAGTCTACGCCTTGCATCCGTAGGGTGAAGATGTGCACAGCCCACGCGGCCGGGTGACGTCAGGGCGGTGTTCGTGATATCAGGGCAGTGTGGTGGCGGTGTGGCACACTCTTGAACAATGTTGACAGATCCCACAGTCAAAACCTATTAAAAACAGAAGCCTATATAATCTTTTTTTAAATCAAACTTCCCCCTTCCGTGCATAAAAAAAGAAAAGCTACTTAACTCATTTCTTTGGAGGAATTTGATGGTTTTGGGGATACAAGGGCAGAACTTTTTTGCTTTTATGTTCTTTGCCTGCACCCTTCCCAAAATGCTGCGAGCTTCCATGATTAGTTGCTTGTCCCAGAAGCCGTGCTATAAAGCAAGAGGCCGGACTCAACTAATTACAGTATTTGGCTACAGAAAAAAACACTGTTCTCACCCTATCGCCATGCCCTATTTTGTGTTCACAGTCACCCTCTTAACAGTAGCATGACACTCCTCTGCTGTTTTTAAGAAATTAAATACTTTGGAGCTCCAGTGGTGGATGGCCATGGGAAAGGGTACCCTTTTTTAGTATGCGCTGGTGGGTCACGACAGGAAGTGGCTGGTCCAAGACAGGAAAGACGTTTTGGGGAAGATCCTGGAAGGTCTATCTAGCAGTGTGCTCGGCTTCAGCAACAGTGAAGAATCCAGCAGCGGCTGATTGGTGGGTAGGACTAGGAAAGGGAGGGACCAGTTCCGTTGCACTGTTTTCCTTTTCACCACATTATCCCAGGAAACCGCCTTGTGGGTGTCCTGTGTAATTATTTCACCTAGTACATTAGGGGCGGGGAAGGATATGGCTGTTGTGGTAACATACACTTGTGTGTGAATCTACCTCTTATGAGCTCTTTCCTACAGATTTGCCGATACATTCTATTTAAGGAAGCTGAAGACTCAATTCAAGAGGCTTCGGGCAGGCAGTCTGTCTTTCTCCGTTCTGGTTAACGGCACCCCAGTTGGGAGGGACATTTCCACCTGTATTTTCCCACCACAAGAGACTATCACTCAAACAATTATGTGGAATTTAAAAATAAATCCTGCGGTTTACCCTCGGGGCTCCCATTCCTAAATGCCCCAGCCCCTGGGCACGAGCAGTGCTACCACGCTTCCGTTCTACTCGAATGGATGCCAAGGAAACTATGCTTTGAAGTGGAAAATTAGACCCAGCCCTGGTTAAAACAAGCAGCAACACATATATTGGTATTTGAATATTTAAATTATCTTCATTGTGGGGCCTAGTTGCAAAAATGCCAAAATGTCTGGGCAAGACAGAGATTTAATATAGGGGGCAGGGCAGTAGGAAAAGACATCATATGCCACATTGTTTCATTGGCAAGCGCTGGTCAGCTGGGACGAATGCGGCACTCCACTGCACCAGAGCATCCCATCCAGCCTCTCCCATCCGCATTAATCAGCATGCTCTTCCATTGGAAAGGTCCCCTCTTGCCTCTGTATTCCAGGCACAGACTCCTCACGCAGCACAGTGCGGCACTGACTGACTGCACCGCTCGGGCTGTGGAATAGTTCAGAGTGAGCTGTGCCAAATAGATTTGTCAAAATCTGCCGCAGCTTGAGCCCGAGCCACGAAGGAGGCCTGCATATAGATATATGTATGTACGCATTATACGTGTCAGGCTATTACAGCCTTCCCTGAATTACTCCCCTACTGCCAGAGCAGGGTGGGCCTGGTGCCAAGTGCTGCACCAGGCGCGCGCTCTGTGCGACGCAGAACTGCTTCTTGGGCGGGGAACGGGGGAAGGGTGGTAAGGAGCAGAGAATTCTCAGATTCCCCTTTGTTCCACTGTAAAATTGGCATGGGCTACCTCATGGCTTACATTTTAGGAACAGATGGCTAGTCATTTTGACATAAAGCCAGCTAATTATTATAGAAAGTACACCTAGGGCTCTGAAATATAGCTTTGAGACGAGTAGATAGTGGAAAACCATGCTACCAGCACCCTTCCCCGTACCATTTAAGAAGGAACCATTACTGTAGATTCAAAGTCAATTGAATGGTGTTATCCTCCACAAACAAGCAGAAGCCAATGATGCACAGACTCACTTAAGGTTTGGACACACTCCAGGTGAACATTAAATGCCAGAGGTGATAACACATCTTACTTAGAGAGCTATGGGGTTTATTTGAATGTAAAGACTCTAGACTTGCGGGATGAATGTGGAGATGGAAGCAGGGCTATGAATGAGTCCGGGACACAATTGGTCAGCCATTTTACCCAGACAAGGGGAGCCTGCTTTCGACTTCCGGCTTCACCTGTGCATTTGTAGTTTGTCACCCCTGGATGTGGGAAGGGCAGGAACTAGGGGTGACATTCCCAGGCAGGAGCTTGCCCACATTCGAGAGCATCTTGAAGGCAGGAAGGTGTCTGAGGTTGAGGACTCATACAGATCGTCCTCTGTGTAGGGCTATCAGGGCACTCTGTATTCTCGCATACAGCCCTGCTCATGGGCTTTCCTTTTGTGATCTAGTATGTTTGACCAATTTGACCAAATTATATGAACTAAGATCACCTTTGCCAGACTAATTTATGTTGTTACCCAGGGTTGGAAACTTGTGTCTTGGGCACAGCACCTTCTGGGTACCCGTTCTATAAGGGTTTGTTGCAAACAGATGCTTACATATAAAGAGAAAGGGCCGGGAGGTTAGGTCAGGGGCAACATGTTTGTCTTGAAAGCACAACAATGCAGAGCTACACAGTTTCGAATCCCTATCCAGTGTTCAGAGGCTGGTCTCTGGTTTAAAGCGTGTTATAAAAGTTTAATTAATTAATGTACAAAAAGGTTAGACCGCAAAGAAGCACCCTTTCCAAAACCGTTGGATTGCCAGAGATTAGAGTTGGGGAACAGGTTGGGTAAAACAGGAGACTAAGTAGAATCATCAGTTACTGTTATGACTAGAAAATAAGCAGACCTAGTGGGGAGCAGAATATGGAAAATGGAAACTCTGCTAAAAATACCTTTCACTTCCTGTGCTTCAACTTTGGAAACAGGCAAGCACACAATTTTTGGGATTTCTCTTTCGTGTGACCGCTTTCTTGGGTGCAATATGTGTCACTCAGTATCCATCTCAGAGTTGTTCCTGGTCTTGGTGTGCTCCTGTTCTCAGAAAAATGAATGACGTGTTGGCCTTCATTATGAGTGTGACAGAGACGATAGGTACATAAATGAGGTATTGGGCAATACTGCATGTTTTAACTGCCTGACATATTTTGGTCTACAGGGTAATTTTGAGGTGTAAGTCCATAGAGGTTTATAGCAGTTTTCTTTTCCTGTAGACAAGGGAAGTTCAACTCTTATTTTAATGCAAGGATACCCCTATGCATGGGATAACCTAGGGAGTGTTTTTCCCTGGTACGGTCACTTTCTTCCAATACAACTCTATGGCTCGGGTGATTCCTTCATAATCACTGTGTGATTCTCTTTCTACCTTTTTTATTAAGAAGATTGAAGATATTCGGGAAAACCTCCTGCTGTCTGGGTTAAGAACCAACCATTTTTGTGTTAATGCCCAGCCAGCTGATTCCCTTCAAGTATGGTCCGCTTTTCCTCTGTTTTCTTTGGATGATTTTTTAGTAGCCACTAAGTGCCTCAAATCAGCTTAGCCTCTAGATTCCATTCCTTTGGGTGTTCTGAAGGAGATCATGATATGATATGGTATGATATGATATGGCATTTATAACGCGCCTATACAGAAGTGTTCTTGGATGGCTCTAGCGATAAGCTCCACTTGCATCTCTGGCTCTGTTCCTGTCAAATGAAAGCAAACCCTTATTATTCCTATTTTGAGACGCCTTCCCTGGATCCTGCTATCCCTGCTAGTTTGATCCCATCTCTCTTCTCCCTTTCTTTATGAAACTTCTAGAATCTCTAATTTCACCACTTCTTAGTTCCTTCTAGGAAAACTCTAAATTCTAGGTGAATGATACGCAAATCATCTGGCTTCATCTTGCTCAGCTAAACACAGCATCTAGGTTTAGGGTTTGAGATGTTGGATGAGTGACAACTGGTTTAAGCTGAATGGAGACAAGATGAATGTTCTGGTGGTTTGCCCCTCCTCTAGTTCTCTTTCTTCTTCTGCTTTCTGTCTCCCTCTTGCTGACCTCCTGACTTAGGTCATTTTCCCACACCAGTTCGCATGATAAAAAACCTTGGCTTTAAAATCTCTGCCTCCTTGTCCACTCGGGCACAGGTCTGCTCAATCTGCCAATCTGGCTATTTTCAATTAAAGGTCCTCCATACGTTTCTCCCTTCTCTTCCCTCTCATCTTTGAGCTCCAGTTGTCGCCTCCCTCATTTTGAGTCGTATCGACTACTGTAATTCTCTTTTCCTTGCCCAGCCATTGTATCTTTCCCATCGGCTACAGCTTCTTGAGAACGTGGCAGCACAGATTGCGAATGGTACCCCTTGTGGTTCCCATATCTCCCAGATACTGCGCTCTTTACATTGGCTGACTGTTCTTATGCGCATTGCCTTTTAGTCTCTTTGCATAGTTCATCAGGCATTCTGTGGCCAGGGTGCAGAAAACCTACAAGGTAAGTTCTTACCCTATCTCCTAGGACAGACATTATGGTCTCAAGATGCTTGTTTGCTTCCCGTTCCCCGGTTTCGGCTAACCAGGACGGGTGGCTGATTTTTTCAATTGCTGGAACCAAATTCCAGATGGAACTCTCTTCCGTCCCCCCTCTGGGCTCCTTAAAGACCTACCTTTAGGTTCCTGATTGTCTATCCTATTGTGACCCAAGATGCCTATGGTGAACGTGTGTTCATTTAACATAACATAACCAAAGGAGACATGGGCAACTCTAATGCCTACCCACACCCCTTTCAATGTAATGCACATAATGTCAAAAAGGAAATATTGTGCATTAAAAAAAAACAAGAGTAGTTTATGATCCACTATGATACACAGTGCATGTCTATTCTCCAAATTTGGTTGGAAATGCAGCAAGATTCGGATAGTGGAATTTAATAGTAATATTTCAATGGAACACTGGGAATGTGTATTGAGAGCGGGTTTGAGAGCAAGATTGGATTTGAATTCGAGACTGATTCATCAGAAGATACTTGGGTGCCTATATTGGACTTCTCTGCGCATGCCCACACTTGTACTGTTGTACAACGATCTGTGCTGGGGTTGTGGCACATAGAAAGGCACTGTATTGCATGCCTTGTGGGGCTATGCAAGAGTTCAACGTTATTGGAGCAATGTTTTGACAGTTTAGATTTGATAATTAACGTGTCCTTTCCTAGATCACCTATGCCGACTACCCTACCATCCAAAGTGTATAGGTGTGTGAGCGCTGGCAGTCAATATCGCTGGATTGATAGATCGCTAGTGGTGGCAGTTAAACAGATAATGAAGGTCTGGAAGACAAGGAAGAAACCACAGGTGGATGTCTGGATGAATGAATTGCAGATATTATCTAATTTTGATGAGGTCATGCTTTCAAGTAAAGACAGGATTGAGTAGTATTTGGATCTGTGGACATCCTTTAATGAATTAAATGGGTAGTTTTAGACTAGGTATTTATGCTGTCACATAAAATAGGTGAAGTTGGATCATTTGTTATGTGAGCAGGTGTATGAGTGTTTGTCTATGTGGGAATATGTGTTTTATGTATGTTTCTTGTGTTTAGGTTCAATTTAGCTCAGACTTAAACTGTTATGACTACATTGTTATTTGAGACATGATATGAGATGTTACAAAATTTAGTATATTTACTTATTAGAATTGTCAATTATTTGTAATGACTTTTCACTATAAGACTTGGATTTTATTTTCAGTTTATTTCCGGTTTGTAAATGCTCAATTGTTCTGTTCCATTGAAAATTTAAAAATACAATTAACATAACAAAAAAAGGTTACAAATAAAGCATATGCAGATGTACTGTAATACCAAACGAGATATTCCTGTAGATCCACAACCTGTTACTGCCAACTCAAAGGTTTTCTTATTATGAGGCAGATTCCTGGAATTACTGCGTGCCGCAATGGTAATTACCACGCGTGGTATAGCCACAAAAAAGATCTGCCAGACGTTTAGGCTGCAGTTTGTTTAACCAGGAGACCTTTTTGTTTGAGAGGTTCAAAAATAGTACATGGTCATTTAGGATACTTTCTTACACCCCTAAACAGATCACAAACCTATTATAGGCAGCAAACAGCATGCTACCGCCCCTCTCCCTCTGGCAATCACCCACATACATTTTTCATCTTCTGGCATAAATATGGCGGCTGCGCATGAACACATCAGCCCGACAGAACAATGCTGTCTTCAGACCCGCTGCTCTCTTCCAATCAGTGCGTGAAACAGTCGTGTTATGTGCTTCATCTGACATGCCTGTCCGCTTCCCTCCGCAGCTGAGGGGAGGCACAGCAGGGATTCTTTCATTTCTTTTGTCGTTGTTGCTCAGAACGTTTTTATGACTTTTAAGGTACTTTTTTTCGATCACAGCAAACATATTGATTCCCAGATGTCGTTGCACTGTTTCGAAAATGAAACCTAGCCTGGGCATTTAAATCCTACATTAGCTATGCATTGGAGAATGCTTACATCTTGTCTGCCATAATCAAAATGCCTGCCCTACTGTAATGATACAAAAATTGCAAATATGTAATTAGTTGTAGTTCTTCTTGAAGGTTCTATCAATTCTGCTGCGTTGCTCTACTTGAAAAAAGCAATGCGGGCATTAATGTATATTTGGTTAGTCATATATTGCAAAAAGCCTTAAGGCATCGGAACTCTTTTGTTCTTTATAATTATACATCTGCTTCCTTGCACTACATTCGGGGAGTAATACAAGGCCTATCTTTCTCATTGTACCTGATTTTCAGTGAGGAATGAGCATTTGTCCATGTCTAGCTATAAACAGGTGGCGAGGCGCTAGAAAAGCAGGGTGACGTGTACAGCTGGCTAGCGAATTGAGATTTCATAATCTCGCAAATTATACACATCATTTCCCTTGAAATTCAATGTATTCATTTTTTCACATGCATATTCCATGTATTAATCCTGAAAACCTGACTAAATGATAGTGTTGAGTGGTTTGACAAGCTCAGTACCTCGTTTCAGTATTCGACCTGGAGGTGCTGAGATTTATGGCACTGCTCATGGTTAAGGGGCGCTTCCTTGGGGTGGGGTTTGACATTCTGGGAACTGTGAGGTTTGTGAATACTAGCAACCAATTTCCACCAAAATTATCCTCAACATCTATGTTACAGCTCCTCACACAGCAACATTCTTGCTGCCTAAATATGTGCGTTGGCATTTTGCCTCTGCTTCCCCCCCAAACCTTGGTGCCCATATTCACCCTTCATGTCAGGGCGGTTATTCCTCTCCTGCATCCAAGCTTTGTTTGACTTTTTCAGACTAAATAGAATTGGAGTCAATTTAAATTGTTTTTGGAGTGCTCTATAACTGAGTTCAGTTGCTCAGATTTCACCACCACCAGTCACCCCAGACTGGCATGTTGACCTTGTGCCAAAGTTGTAGCCCACCAACTTTTATGGGGCTGGAGCCAACCCCAAGCATACAAACACACTTTCACAAACATATTTATATAAAAAAGGGAAATGTGTGGATACGTTTGAGCGTCTGTTCGAAATGTTCAGCACCTTCCCAATCATTCTACAAACCTGAAATGTGGCATGTGGGCAGGTTCCGTGGTAGACAACACAAAAAGTGTAACATTTTCATTTTTCAAATCTTTTTTTTTAAAGCAGTCTGCAATGCTTGGATACGTTTGTGTGTCTGTTCGAAATGTTCAGCATACTTTCCAAAATGCTACAAAACAGTTTGATGTAAAACAAATTAAAAAAAAAAAAATTTAAAAACTCAGCCAAAATCTAGATTAAGAGAAAAGCAGCCAAAATAATATAGTAAGATATATTGTCCAATAAGACGCTGTGGAAACAATAGGGTTTAGCGGGAAAGGCCGTACCAAACAAACTAGAGTGGGAATGAAAGCAGCAGCTATGGACGTCACGGAACTGACTTTTTCAACTCTCATGGAAATTATTTGCTGTTTTCATCCTTCTTCACTCAAGGAACCGATTTCCTCAACACTTAGATCTCACCAAAATAAATTGTTCACTGTGGTTCTGTTAAACAAAAAGCGGGCATATTGCCCAAGTCAAGAGAACACAACTCCTAGGAAAATGATGGAGCCAAGGCCTTGTTCTTGATGGGAGTGTTCCATGTTCCCAGCGAGGCTGGCCAACTGGGCTCACCTCGTCAGAGAAACAGAACGCAGAACTGCAGGTACTCTGTGCCAAGCTGGGATACAGGGGGAGAGGCGGAAGAAAGCGTAACCTTTCCATATGGTGTATATTGATTGGCCATCTGCTCTAGCAGCCCCCACGGGTAGCCATCTTGGATCAAGAGCTTCGGTGTAATGCAGGCTTGTCCCTTGAGCCATTGCTGAAGAGAGGCAAAGGTCACCAGCTATGTGGTATCCAGGCCTTTTCTGAGCTCTGCTTTCATGAAGGGGGTGGGGGTGCTCTAGCCTCACAAGAGGGGTTGCTTTACATTTAATAACCATGTGATGCATATGTTTAAAGTGATGTTCTATTTGTCTGTTTCCAGTTTCTTTCCTTGATGTAGTTTTGCATCTTTTGCCCACAACTGTAGGTTTTCCAAGGGAACACCGACCCCTCCGAAGTGGTGTTGAACAAGATTCACCAGCCAGTGCTGACTCGATTCGTCCGAATTCGCCCCCAAACCTGGCAAAGCGGCATAGCAATGAGGATCGAGCTCTACGGGTGCCAAATTACAGGTTCGGGATGCTCAGGCCTCTGTCTCCCTCAGCCCTTTTTGCCTTTGTAAATACAGAAGAATGAATCGCATCTAGAAAATGATAGCCCACCTCCAGTCGCATTGTGGCCGCGCCATTAGATCTAATGAACACAGCCCCAGCGATATGCATAGTTGCAAATGCACTTGTGTCATGTGCGATACCATTAGCAGGTCCTACCTTCTTAAAAGACACACAGGCACATTCTTATGTTGGGAAAATCAACACGTCAGGTCTCTGACTGCCATGTTCTGCAAGCTACAAAAAACAGAATTGAGGATTTCTCACGTGACGTCGCTCTATTAGCATCTATGTCGTCTTGAGGGACTCGTGGTGTTGCTTATTCTCCTCAGGCTAGTTAGACAGATCTATGAGATAATGCTCCAACTGCAGAAACATATATGCAGGTGCAAATGATGGATAGGTTTAACACCAGCTTTTATTATTCTACCGATCATTAAAATGTGCACTTTCATAAATGGGTCTAGCAACACCCCTTTGTTTCTTACAAAACGATATGCTGCAAGTAAATAATTCAAGGGTGGTTCAAAAGCTGTAATTGCTTGCGAAGCTTCATCCTGGTTTCTTCTCAAAACGGAACCAGCATTCCACCAGCTAAAAAGAACCCTTTTGACTTGGTTTGCACAGGGAAATTGTCTCTATTTTTGATCATTTTCTGCATGTCCTGTTGATCAGGTTCTCTGCTATTCTTTTACTTCACGAAACATTGCTGGGCAGAATAAGGGTTGCAATTCCACTCATCCACCACCCCTACTACAGAGGAACTTTCCGGGCAATTAGGAAGCGATATGCGAAAGAGAAAAATGGCTTTCAAAGTGACAGTGGCAAAACACGGTTGTAAATGAACATATTGTTAAAAAGATTCACAAAAGGTTAGTTTTGAAAAAAAAATAGTTATGTGCTCCTTTGTAATGCAAATCGGGCAAATGCAGGTGTTGGCGGCATGGGTATTTTAAGTGTGTTCTCTTTGCAGAGATTGCATTTTTGAATTTTTCAGGGTGTCAGCATTATGCACATTGCATTTCCACTTGTGTGAACATGGGTTGACCCGGTACTTATCAGAATTCGGGACTTAAGCTTTATCAGATTCAGAATATCTTCTACATGATCGAATACAAGTTGAAAGATCAAGATTTCATCCTAGGCAAACTGGCCACTTACTGCATTACAAGGCACACGAGGAGAGTGGAAAGCTTTACATTTCCGGCTGCACTTCACATATGATGACAGCATTTGGACATGTGAGACTGCACCTTTGCACATTATAATTACACCTGAGAGATTTGGGTTTGCTCAGCATAAGCTGGAGCGGGCATTGCTTGTGTGTTCTACCCATATTCTGCGAAGATGGACTCATTGAATCGATCTTCTCCGAGTATGGTCAGGCAAATCCTGATGCCACCGCCTGGCCCGCACAGCAGTGACTGAATGAACATAAAGTGTAGTCCGTTTTCTTTATCCACTATTCACTGCACGGAGCCACGAAGTGGAGCGAGGTGTGGTGAGGATGAGTAGGTAAAGAGGTTAGTGGAGTGGGGGAAGATTGGGCGTATGGGGGGGCGGCATTGGGTGGTGGTAAAGGGCCTGGGTAGGTTGGTTGGGGAAGTAATGTCTGGGTGCACCAGATAGGCTGGGTTTCTGGGCAGGGACATGGTGGTGCCCTATTTGGCATACAGTCGGTGGGAGGGAACCTGGGATAGGGATTCGGTTGGTGGGATTCAGTGGGTGGGCCTTCCAGGGAGGGAGATTCCACTAATTCTGATTGGGTGAAAACCTCCTTGGGCATTTGAGGATCCACTTAAAATATAATGGCAGCCCCTTTGCACCAGAGACTGTCCCTTGCATGTGATTACTATGCTTGCCATATGTGGCTATCACTTGCATCAGATGGCAGCACCAGGGTTTATGAAGCTTTGTTTGATATATTATTTTCAAGCACGGTGGCCGGCAAGACTGCATCTTACATGTAAGACTACAACTGGCAAATTAACCTTGCTGGCATGTGGAACTCAAGAAATATGATCCAAGTGTCTTCTCTACTTCTCCATACATCTCTAGTTGAGATGGATACTTTAATGGCAGGCAAGGTCCGAGCAAGCTGCGCACTTCGTTTCATATCATCTGAAAACAGAGATAGGTTTTGGAATGCAAATGTACTGAGTGAATGCATGATTATTGAAAATGTGTGCTCTCCTGTCGGCTGTGTGCCCCTTGATTCTGGTGTGAAAATTCTGTAGCAGGCAGGATGTGTTGATGCTAAGCTTTTCTCCTGTTGCTAAAAGCATTGAATACAATATTACATGTGTTCCCCCTGCCTGCAGGCTCATGGGACTCATGGGTGTCAGGGCGCATACAGGAATACTGCTTTTAAGGCAAGAATTTTGAAAATAGAAATGGGTCCAGGGGTATGGTGCGCAGCTGTAGGTTCCACCCCCTTTATTGGCCTGTGGGTTCCTATACCCATACCTCTCAAATCACCCATATTAAGAAGGTGTTCCGTGCCTTACACTCATTGTACCCTCCACACCTTTCTAAACTTCTGGAAAGTGTGGCCTACTCTCAGATTACCTTATACCTGACCAACATGCTCTTCTGCTTTCTATTCAATCTGGTGTTGGGTCTGCCCACGCTCCAGAAACTGCTCTTCATGTATCTAACTCTACTTTTTCTGCTCATCACAATAAGTTCTCCTTCATTTTCATTCTCCTGGACCTTTCTGCAGCCTTTGTTACTGTCGATCGCCCTACTCTTCTCTCTGCACTTTCCTCTCTTGATTTCTCGGGCTCGGCCCTTCAATAGTTAGCTCGTGTCTATCTGATCACATCATCTGTTTCTTAGTTGGGCCGCACTTCTCCTTCTTGCCCGTTGCCCGTAATCCCCAAAGATTTATTCTCAGCCCCCTGCTTTTCTCTGTCTGTACTATTCCTCTTACATCTGTAACCTTTCCCATCACTTCTTTTCAGACGACACCCAGATTTTCTTTTCATTTTCATTCTTCTCTGACTCTCTTCCTGTCTTCAAGTGGTCCAGTCTTGGATGTCATCTGACTTTCTCTCTCTCAACCCTTCTAAAAGTGACATTCTCTACTCACCTCCACTTCCTCCTTCCCACTCACGCTCTATGTCTCCCATCTCCCATATCACCATCTCCTACTGCTTGTAATTTAGGAGTTATTTTTGACTCGCACTCTCCTTCTCGTAATATATCTCTTCCAATGCATGCATCTGTTGTTTACATCTCATCAAGCTATGCAAAATGTGCCCCTTTCTCTCTTTCCATGCCATCAGACTTATCATTTTCTCTTCTATTTTCTCTATACTTGACTATTGTACTGCCCTGCTCATGGGCCTTCCATGCTCCTCTCTTACCCTTTTCAATTCTATTGTCAATTCTGTTGTCTTTCTTCTTTTTCAACTACCCTCTCGTTCTTCCCTCAGGCACTCCTCTCTCACTCTTCCTTCTTCCTTTTGACTCTTTTTTCATGTTTTGTGTATCATATTCAAATGCTATCATGGTCCTGGTCTCCCATATCTCTCCTCTCTTGTTTCCTCTTCTGTTCCTGCACGCTCTCTTCAGCCCCAACATCTTCACCTTCTTCTCTTAATCCCCCGTGTGCTCACTCGAGGTTCTGTAGGTTTTCCCTTCTTGCGCCTAAATTATGAAATGATCTCCCTCCAGACATCCGTGCTTCTCCCTCCCTTGCTATTTTTTATTCCAGCCTGAAGGCCCAACTGTTACTGTCTCTAATTTCGGACTAGTCTCTCTCTTTTAATTTGAACATTATTTGATATACCACTTTCATGTTTAACCTATTGTTAAGGGCTTTGGCGGAAGGGCTCAAGAAATGCAAATAAATACAAATGCAAAGGTGCATCATATCTTCCATAGAAGGTAGTAGTGGCACCCTCGCAGCAAACCTTCAGCACCCTCGGAAAATATGACTCCTCTCGATTGTCTTTCGTGGATACAGCCACCAGAACATTTAAGTTTACCAGCCTCTGAGACTTAACAACTTGAGAGGTTTGCAATACCCCAGCCCTTTTCTCATACTGATCATCAACAGAATCTTTTTGACTTGCTCTATGAAGTCGCTTTCAATTTCCGGTCTTCATTTTTCTTCTTGCTTTACCCCTCACCCCCCCCCCCCCATGCCCCTCTGTATCCCACCCCCCCGGTGTATATCTGTTCTGTTGTTACCTTTGTAAAGCGCTCCGTTATGTATGTGTATTCTCGATGCCAGGTCCGCACTCAATAAATACAATAAGAATATTAATAATTTAAACCTCCATATTGTTGCATTATTTCACTTTCAATGAGGTGGGCACTAGTGTAACTGCCGTCATGGATGCATGATGGGTCAAATTATTCACCCAGGCTCCCCAGTGACCCCGGTCTAATATGAAGCCTGCACAGCCATCTACTTAGTTTAACTTTTCGAGAGAGTCAAGAATGAAGATTTTCATACATTGTTGGACCACTCAGTCTTCCAACCATGTACACAGCCTTTGTCCCACACACACTCTGGTACAAGCCTACAGAGCTACGAGGTGACACCAGTAACAGATGGGCGCTATATAATTGGCAAGATAACAATACATCTGTGAACCAAAGACTTACAGATGCCACTTCATGCTGAATGCTATGTTTTCAGCATAGTGACACTCCAAAAGAGACCCCGTTTTTGATTTTAAAGGATAACTGATCATTTCCGGGTGAAAGAAGAGCCAATTGGATAATGGGGAAATTGTAAGACGTTTCATATCTTAACACACAGCAGAGGTGAGACAGGAAAGGGGGAGGTTTCCGTCAGGTCACAGCTGCTGAAAGAGGAACAGAAATCATGGGTGAGGTCACTAGCAAGCATGTATTTTGTGTTAAAGAACATTGGGAAGGTGGATTTCCAAATATTTTCAAAATATTTCCTTAATACCACAAATATGTTAATAGATTGTTCAAATAGCTAAGGGAAACACAAACGTGTTAAAGTGGACAACCATGCCACATATTAAATCAGGGCAACATACATGTTCCTAGGAACCACTGGTGTGGTAAATTGACCTTTATAAATGGTCATTCACAGTAGTGCTGCCATAATATCAGCAACTCTTATCACACTATCGGGTTATCATTGTGCACCTGTAGGTAATTCAACACCGAGCAACGTGTCAAATCCTATACTGAGCACAAGAATGCAATGCCGCGCGAAGGCACACATGCGCATACCGCAACAGTGAAGTTTAGCCAGCTTTGTGCCGCAAGTGTGTCCATAAAGATTCTAGACATGAAAAAATACTCCACAAAACTTGTCAAATAAAAATGAATGTGAATACGTACCTATTGAAGAGTGTGCAGGTATTTCTTAGATAAGCCTTTCAATGCCAGGGGACGCTTTTTTAATGTTAAGAGTGTGCTTGCTTTCTCTTCAATATGTTCTGTTAGCTAATCTTACCCTTAGAAGCATGTTTTGGTTTTTGGTCTAGGAGAACTGATGGAAGGCAGGTCTGTGCTTTGAGAGAATTTTGAGCATGGTTGGCTTTGAGGGCCACGTGTAGTGGAAGCTCATTCAAGGGTATGTAGTTAATGGTTGCCTGATGCTTTGCTTCTCCTGCTTCCCTCTCCAGATTCTCCTTGCTCGAACATGATGGGGATGCTCTCCGGCCTCCTGTCAGACGCCCAGATCACAGCCTCGTCCAGCAGGGAGTACGTCTGGTCACCTGGCGCGGCCCGCTTGGTCAGCAGCCGCTCGGGCTGGTTCCCCCAGATCCCCAACCCGCCTCCTGGAGAGGAGTGGTTGCAGGTGGACCTGGGCTCACCCAAGACGGTTAAGGGTGTGATTATTCAGGGCGCCCGGGGCGGCGACACCATGGAGAACCGAGCCTTCGTACGGAAGTTTAAGGTGTCCTACAGCATGAACGGCAAAGACTGGGAGTATGTGCAGAACTCGAAAAAGGAGCAAGACAAGGTGAGGCCTGCTGCACAAAGTGGCAACTCTTTCAAGGGCAAGTCTGCACAGTCACTGCCAGATCTCAGGATGGGGATTTGCAGGCAAATTAGCAATTGCAGGGGGGCTGGAAAGATGTGACTCCTTTCCGCAGCGATTTGTAGCAATGTGGTCCTTTTCAGGGAGCATTAGTGATCCGCAGCAGGATTGGGAGATTCCCTCGTGTTCAAGGAGCCATGTGCTTTGAATGCAAATCTGCAATACATATCAGTTCTCACCCATGAGCATTTCAGAAGTGGACCAAGGCATGTCCCATGTCATGCAGTTTTTCCTACACCTATGCACTATTTGTAGGCACTCTGCTTTTAGGTAGTCTCCCTTATTCTCTGCAGCCCAGTGGCATTGGGACAGAAGTGTAGAGGTAAGACTTTCTCTCCCAGCAATTCAGAGGTGTGCATGCCCGCCCTCTCTTATCATTAGATGGAGTTTAAGGCCATGACATGGCAGTAGCACCCTCTGGCCTCCCTGTCTGTTAAACACAAAATTGAGGGTTTTGTTTTTCTCTTTCGTTGTCTCCCTTGCAGCTCTTCGAAGGGAACATGCATTACGACACCCCCGAAGTGCGAATATTTGACCCTGTGCCTGCGCAGTATGTCCGAGTCTACCCAGAAAAATGGTCACCTGCTGGGGTTGGGATGCGGCTAGAAGTGCTCGGCTGTGATCTGATGGGTAAGGAGCCGCTTCTGAGTTGGGCGTGCTCTGTAGTGTTGTTACTGTGTACATGTGGGTGTTTGCTAGTGTTCATCTGCATACATAGGGTTACCAGAAGACTTCGTTTTCCCAAGAACACCAAGCTCCCAGGCCTGTGCTTCTGTTTCTCAGTCTTATGCACTGTGGAGCTGGGAGAACCACAATGAAAACAATTAGACTGCAGTGCCTGATTGCAATGGGTCGGACTTGTGGGTCACTCCTAGAAAACAAGTCACTGAAATATGGGTCTGGACGCCAGATGTTCCCTCAAAAAGAGACTTCACTTCCACTGGAAAATAGCACATGTGGCAAATCCCTTCACTCCAGCCCAGTTCCGCACACAGGAAGTTCCCTTCCCATCGCCCCGCTTGTCACTGGAAAATGAACTTTTCTTCCTCTCCTCGCTTGTAATTAAGATTTCAAAGTTGTTATAATCCTCTTATTAAAAACTTGATTGGCAGTCAAAATCCCCTGCACTCAAATTACGTGCGAGTTGCCGGAACCTGGTGGGGATGTGGTTTGCCCCCGCCCCCCCCCCCCACCCAGGCCTTCTAGATCCACCAGACGGCCATTGATCGCCAGGCACCCTGAGTGAGGGCAGCAGCTGCCCGGATTTGCTCCATGCTATCCCGATTTCAGGACTGACAGACAGGGTTGCACAGGTTGGGCATGGTCTCTCAGAGGCGAGCGACAGGAACGATAGGCTCATGTATTCGCATTACTTAAGTTCATGGGATATCATCTTTCAGTCACTGCTTTTTTTAACGGGTGGACCTTTTTAGTTTTCGTTTCTGGGCTGCCTGCCTGCGGTCAAAAGAAAGTAGCATTGGCCTGGTTCATGAATCGCAAAGACCTATTCGGGCCTGCTTTGCAAATTCCTTTTTGATTCATTAAATCCATCTGCACTTTTTGTGGCTAAAAAGGTAAGTGGATTTATTGAATGTCCACTGTCATCCTTAGCTCACATCTTGCACGCGGTGCTACCTTTTTGGTACCTCTTTGGGTTGAGCACCTGATGCGGGGATGTAGGCACATCCTGATGGGAACCTGCTCGAATCCTCTCGGGGAGTAATCGGCCTTTCGTTGTTCTGAGGTTGGTAAAAGGACTTGGGAACTGAATTAGGAGCGAACATGTATATTTTAAGAATGCCTCACGAGTTAAGTGCTATCCTCAGACATGGGGCTGCCAGCCTTCACAAGTATACAACCCGGCAATACAGTTTTATAAGGTAAGAGTAATACCTTCTGTAACAAATCTAGTGTGAAGCTGCCCATATAAGTCAGTCACCAATATTATCATTATTTTTCATAGCTCGGTGTATGATTTTATTGAAGTGAGGTCTCCTCAGTTAGAAATAAGAGAAATAGTACGAGTGCCTGATGGAACACAAGTGCAACTTTTCTCAGGTGCACCCCATTATTCCACCAAAGACAACATTAAGGAAATCAAACCACAAGCCAGCTATGCTTCCTATTTACATGCAACTTGCTCAAAGCGCAAATGGAATCTCGAGTCCTGTGCATCTGCCCCTGTGCCCTAGGTGCTGCAAAGTGGCGATTATAAAAAACGATATCTGGCCCTTTTGCCAGAGGATGTCCAAAGTTCTTCATGGCATAGGGACAGCACTTCTCTATAACTTGGCTTCTGTTTAGCAAACACATGTATTCTGGGAGTTGTCGTTTTCGGGAGCTTCAATTGACCAAATGAAACTTAAGCACCCAAGAGCGTCAATGATTGATAAAAAAATAAAGACCAGGACAGCAAAGGTTGTTTTCCCCGTGGCATAGTGCCATCTGGTCACCCAGGCGGCACGCCCCTATTAGAGTCAGAAGAGGCCTGTCCAGTCCTGTTTTTGTTTCCATTGGGCTTGCACTCCTGGATGTATAAAGACAAGTCCCGGAATGCTATGAATAAATCAGGACTGGACAAATAGTCCAATGGAATGGGGCACTTTAGCGTGTACTTGTGCACGTTTGGGAGAGCGAAAACAGGTTCTCCCTCGGCCTCTGCTGCAATGACTACCTTCCCATTGAGAAACGTCACTCTCTGCAGTACATACAGGGCGCTATTCATCGCTCGCACCTGGGGCCCACCTGCGATCCCATATGTGCAAAAAGCAGATGGGACTCTTGACTTTTAATAGATCCGCGTGGTCGCCACCTGTTGCTGTTGTACATCAGACTGTGCTCTTTTTATCGCGCGCTTCTGTTTTTAGACTACTTTTCAGCCTTCTTTTTTAACCCAGTGTAACTGATTTAAAATAACTCGTATACTGCCTTCTGTAATGTTGGTGCACACTTCTAGAAACCACCCTAAATGAATATATTTTCCACTGCGGAGTTGAACCGACCATGCATGTTGTTCTGTGGGGAGCGTGCTTGTTTTTTGCAGCGCCTGGCAGCTCATTAAGGTAATGCACCTCATCCAGACATTTCCATCACGTATCCAGTTCGCGGTGACGCTTATATGACCTTTCATTTGTCCACGATTGATAGATAAAGCGAGTACCGGCGAGTTTAGTGGCTACAATTAAGACCTGTTAATTTATAAACCATGACAGCTTATGAGCAACAGCAAATGCTGTGGATAACACACGCCATTAAAGCGTAGCTACCAAGTGCCCCCCCCACCCCCTCGTCCCTCTCCCCGTCATGCGTGACGGAAGGCCTCGCGCAGTGGTCAGCCATGGTATAATGATGGACCTGCTGATGGCAGCTGAGTTAGGCGTTCGTCTGGGCACTTGTTTTGGATTTGCTCTTCGCATCCTGGTACTTCTAATTATGCTTTTGTCAGTATATAACACGCAACAAAAACAGGTCCAAATAAGCAGGTCACCCAAAAAAGGCACGCCACGTAGGGCACAAGGAAACTTCAGGCCTCTGTTTGGAGGGTGACGTGAGGAAACTGGTGCAGTGGTGGCCAGTGTGAGAAGTTCATATAGTGCCGGTTTCTCTCCCACGCGAGACAGTCAGGACTAGAAGCCTCGGAATGCAAACACACACCAGGACTACGGTGAAGCCTGACTTTGGGCTACTTTATAGACAGTTGAAATAACGGAGGGCACTCCAGACAAGGCCCGAGTGTTTGGAGTTTCCGTTTTAAAAGCTCAGACCCTGCAGATTCGATGTGACTGATGCGCGAGCTGAGCTGCCACTCCCCAGCCGTCTCACGGGACACAATAACGCACCAAGGAAGAAAAGCTGGACAGGGTAAGGAAAAGCCGGGGCACCCTGGGGTAGGCAGGCACTACTTCAGAAGGGCTACTGTTGCGATGATCGATTTAGCGAAAGGAAACCCTGTTAAAAGGTGGCCTGTCGGCTTTAACAAAGGGAAACCTCTGGGCTTTGGCTGCGTTTTGCCTGGCAGGGCCTTTTCCCAGAAGGACTCTCGCCCGAAAAACAATACACCGTGAAGACTGGACCCCCCCTTTGAAGATCGGACCCCATGCGCCTATCAGCTTCCGTAACCCCCTCCCCCCGTCCCCCACAATACCCCCCAGCAGTCGAGACCATTGCCTTGCTAGTTGTGTTTCCTTTATTTGAGTGGAGTCCGCCGAGTCAGAGACCCCTTCCTCCCCCCCTTACTTTCACATTCACGCTGTGCTGTAGTAGTACCATCTGTAACTGCCTCACAGGGCCTTTTTTCTACGGGAAAGGCCTAATAGCTGACCACTGGAACACTGTCATCCACGGAAATGCCCCACTCCATTCATGATAAAGCAGTCCATTCCGTGTTTTAACTTTCCATTCTGGGATGTGTAGTCCTGCTTTAAGTGTTACTCGGAATGGAGAAAATACAAATTACAACGATAATCCAAAGTTTTGTTTGGCTTTAAAGTCAGGAGCAGCTGAAAGGGACCACATGGCATTGGGCTAGTTGACCGCTACTAGTGCCAGAAATATCATGTAAAAAATATTGTAGTTCTCCTTAGAAGTGGTAGAACTGCCCTTTGAAATGTATTGAAGGTATGTACTTCCTGAAGAAGCACAGTCAGAGGAATGCATTGCTGCCAACGGGCAGCCTGACGGTGTATCATAGTTTGCATGCTGGTAGGGTGACCAGATCTTTAAAAAAAAAAACCCGGACAGGCCATAGACATAACAGTAGGACTAACATATATAAAACAAAAACAAATATATATATATAGTCCTACTTCTATGTAGCTGGCCTGTTGCGGGGGGGGGGCGGGGAGCGAAGGGGGTGTGCTCACATGCACACCCCTCTTATTGGAGGAAATTGGCCGGGGAGGTCAAGGGAGAGGAAATGGGGGCGTGAAATGCTTTTCACGCCCCCATTTGCGCATTTAAAGTTGCGCCGGGACCCGATTTTGGGATTTCGAAATCAGGTCCCGGAACAAACAGGGACCTTGGGCACCCACCCATGCAAACCGCGGATGGGGTTTGCAAAATGAAAAAACTCCCGGGACCCCGGGACAGGGAGTGATTTCCCCGGACTGTCCCGGGAAAACCCGGACGTCTGGTCACCCTACATGCTGGGGACGTGAATGCCCGTGTATCTCCTTAACAGGGTCAGTTGGGGCTCTGCCACTCGCAATGTAGGATGCAGTGTCTTCCCAACTGGCATCATCATTCCATTGGTAAAATTTACTTCGATATAAAAATCTGTTGCAAAGTAAGATAATATTTTCACTTCAGAGAATCACAAAACAAATAATTTAACTCCAAATATATGAAACTGCTGGGGTGATTCCAAACATGGGGCGACAGTGGCATCTACTAGTCAATAGCATTATTGTCACTCAGCATCTTTTCTTTAACTTTCAGCATCTGGGAGAACTTTGTCTGGGAGGCATAGCACCCTTTCCTCCGCCCCCCCTCTCCCGGCAATCATTTTTGGCTGAGCCCAGGTAACCTAAAACCCAAGGTATGTGCCGTGGTAGAGGCACAGTTTCTGTGAGGTACCTCTGTTAGATGTACAGGTGGCCAGAGACACCTGGTGCGGTGAGCAATTATCTTCCTACTGGTTTGAGTGCAAGTCTCTCCTCGGCCTGGAAGCCGCACAACCTCAACAAATCCTGACCTTATGCCGTGGTGGGGCTGTGCAGCTGTGCATTGTTTGGGGTCTCTCTGTATGAGGAGCAGGTGTTAAAGAGAGAGTCAAGGGTTTGCAGTTACCTTCAATTTGGAACCATACAGCCTATTAAAAACTGAAAAAAGTTCAAAGAGGAATTTAAAAAAAGACATAGATGAAATATACAAGTGTTACAATCGCGCAGAAGTCTTGAAATGTATCAGATGCAGCTGCAGTTCTGCAAAACGGAGAACCTTTCTTTGAAAACTTTTCATCATTTGTGCTCCCCACTCCATCATTAACATTTTTTCTGAATAAATCTGCATTTTGTGGCAAAAAATCCCACAAAAATGGAAATATCATGAATATTTTTCCTAAATGTCAGATGTTTTTAAGCAAACATGAATATTTATAAAACAGTGCCAATATCTTCCAAATGTGGAATGCATTTGATTGGAACGCCTAAGATTGTATAGCTAAAAAAAGTTACTTAGGAGATTAAAAGAAGGGGGTTTTTGAACTACACCATAATTACAGGATTTTTAAAGATTATTGAAAGAGCAATTAGAATGGGTTAGACGTTATTTCCGATTCCGACGTGCCTTCCTGCTGAAAGATGAGCCTCAACTTTGTGAGAATTACCTATTTTTCAGAAAAGGGCACAGCTTTTAGATTTTTACCACACATACTTGCTAAGGGAGCGCATTGGCAACTTTATTCAGCATGGGAATTCAGAGGAGAGAAAGTTGGATAATTTAGCAAAAGAAGTAAACAATCAGAGGGATTGTGTTGACTGGCTTCTAGTGATGGTACCAGGCATCATCCCTTATTTGTCCCGGGAGGATAGCTCAGGGGCAACACGCTCGTCGTGGAAACAAAATGACACGGAGCAACACAGGTTCGATCCCCGGGTCCGTGCTTAGAAACCTCTGGGTATTAAGTGCCTTATAAATAACTTATTATTATTATCATGTGCCTGGTACGATGTGAACGTTGTGGCAGATCAGAGAGGGGGCTGACAGCTGTTATTCCTGTAAGAGTGCTGGGGAGTTCTCAGGCTCTGCTTATGCATCATCCTGTGTGGTTCTGGGAGAGCAAATTCCAGGCAAATCGGGTTTGGTAAATGGGAATAACATTCCATCTGGCGGATATAAGCATGAGGCCCTGAGCAACATTCCAAACTATCCCCTCTCGCAGGGAAAGATCCTGTTTTTTGGCCAATAATTCACCATTATATTTTCTCCATGCATGCCAGCACGCCTAATTCTATTGGAGATGCTAGTCCATTCCTGTCTTTGTTTGCATTCCGGGACCTCTAGTTCGGGATGTACAATGGGGAAATCTGGGAATATAGAATGCAAAGTAAAAACCAGGGCTGGGATAGCATCTCCCGAATAGATCGGGGCCTGTTTATGTATGGCAATTATATTTTTAAATGGCACTCTATTGGGCATAGACACGTTTCTAAGCATTCCCACTTTTATAGATGTGTAAGTAAATAGGCCACTACAATGGCACTTTTTCAGTCCCAACCTTCCCTTTACATCTATTCCATGCTTAAGTCAAATTTGTGCAATAAGTTAATGAAGGATAAGAAAAATTAAATTAAATTGCTCATTTAAATTGCGGTTCATGCTGGATTCTGGGCCTCTAAGCGAGGGGCCAGCGTTGTCTTTTTTGGAAGACTAACGCATTGCCCCAGAGCTGGACACAATGGGCCTCATTATGACCGTGGCGGCCACAATATGAACGGTGCCGGAAAGGGGCAGGCATTGTTCATACCGGGCCGCCACATTACGAGTTCTGCAGCGGGTCCTACTCTGTACGCCTGGCCAGACCAGACGTGTAGCGCAGCACCCGCTAGGAGTACAGGATGCTAACAACGAATCCGTCATCAACAGGTCCATTGTTAGCATCCTCCCCATTCCCATTGAGCCCTGTGGGAGTTCAAATGGGAATGGGGACATACCGGGTCCCGGTCCCGCAAATGGGAATTACCGGGCCTGCAAAGGTCGGAATGGCCCGGTAATTCCCATTTTGCGGCACCCGGACCCGAGTTTGGGGGTAGCAATGCCTCTAAAAACAGCATGGCTACCTTCAAACTCGAAGTGAGGCCCAATGACTCTCCCCACTTCAAGGCTTACAATGGCATCTGTCTCTGAGACCAGAGGACCAATCACGAGGAGCACCTCAACTTGAGCTAGGGGTCACTACAATTCCATGTCAAACTCAAGGAAGCTCTGAAATGTGTCAAAGTGCTTGGAGGCAGCTACTGGTGTCATGCCACTCTTTGCACACATGAGCAATCAAATAATTAACCAATTTTTTGGGCAATTCATAATGTGTGAAACCCAATTTGGAAGCAATGGAGAAGATTTGACAGAAGTGTCTTGCACCACCACTGAATAGTCAACAGATCCATTTGTGGTGGTGCATTGGGAAACCTGTGGGAAAAGCACCAATACCTGCCTGTGCAAATGAGATCTAGGCAGCTACGTTGGTGTTTGTGCACAGTGAGAGGTAGTTATGATCTCAATACAATCCATACTCAAACAGAAGAGAGTATGTTATACTACTCTCCGCCATGCAAGGGCTCAAGCTTGTATAGGGTTCTTCTAGTTGGAACAAAACATGCCTTCAAATTCTTCGTCCCTGAGGATCAATTTCACTAACCATACTTTTGCTCTGTGGGAATTGTGGGGTAATTGGAGGTAGTGATGAAACAACCGTATCTACATCTCATTATGCTATGTTAAGTTAACCAAAGTTTGTACTGCACCAGTTACCACCATCGAGGTCTTACAGCGCCAAGGCGTGTGCAGATACTGGTGTACTGTGGCCCTGCCTGGGGTCATGAGTCCAGGGTCTGCGGCATAAGAATTCTCTGCCCTTGTTGTGCTTTCAACCAAAAAAGATGTTTAAATGTTGAGCAAAACGTTGTTTTGAAGATCTATTTGGGCAAGATAATTTTATGACTGCATTTTTGGTTGGTTAGACAATCCTCTTGCCCTGCTGCCAGCCCTATGAGTGGGCTATTCCCACTCCTAGAGTGCATTCAGAATGCAGCCCCTGCGTTTGGTGTCTTGCGAGTGTCAGCTTGTCATGATTGTTTCTTGTTTCCTACAGAAGTAAAACCTACTTCTGAGACCCTGAAGCCCACCTTGACAGTTGAAGAGACTACTACTCAATACCCAACAGATGAGTACACGACGGAATGTGGCGAGAGCTGCGGGGACAATGAAGGTACTTGCTGCAGCAGTTGCCAATAAACAGCTACATTTGTGTGTTGGGGGAGTGGTGAGTCCAAGGCAAAGCGTGAGCGGTGCCCACTGTTGTAGCTCAGTTCCTCTCTGCTATCCTGAAGAAATAGAACCTCGCAGTCAAACCTTAATTCCAATCTAGCAGCCATAAAAAGAATAAAAAAAGAAAAGAACCCCAAAATCTCCGTTCAATGATCAGTTGAGGTCCAAAGACTCTGCTCATAGTAAGAGCTGTAGCAAAAAGAATGAAATGATGTCAAGCTGGAAGCAACCATGGGGCGGCCATTTTGCCATTTGAACCTAGAGGAGTGACTATTTGTTAAGCAAGTTCAGAATGGCAGAGGATCATGAGATGTTGGGAACTTCAGAATCCGTTTGGAACTTCTGGGGAAGCTGGGGACTCGTAGTGAGGGATGCTGATGGCTACATGGGTTGCTGAGGACTTTGGAGAGGGGCATGGGGGGGTTCAATTGATGCTGATGAATTCAGGAGATGCTGTGGACTTCTGGAGAGGCGGAGACTGAGGAAGCCGGAACAGGATCAGTGAGGACTTCTGCTGTGGAGGTGGCTGAGGAGTTCAAACGCTGCTGAGCCCTGCAAGTGAGACTGACTTTCAAGGGTTGAGGGCTTTGCAAAAGCTTGAGACCTTCATGGGAGGCAGATGACGCCTGGGGCCCATATAGTGGAACCTACATATGTTGGCTCTTACTCGCCCTGCTTAAGTAGTCTCAGGAAGGAGGCCAAGAGTTGGGTTGACATGGCTGCAGATCCATACATTTTTTCTGCATCCAGAGCAACATCACATTGGGAAAACATTGCCTGCTGCTGCTGAAACCACAAAATAAAAACCGAATGAAGAGCTGGCTTCTGATGAGGGTCCATACGGGTTTGGCATATGTGTGCATTAAAAACATCAGAAGCGGCTCTATTTACGGGCCGGGTCTGTGCCGAAATGTTGAAAGCTTCATTTGCCTGTTTTAATTGGGGGCTGAAAGCAATGTGGGAAAGAACAGAGGAAGTGAGCAGCAGACACAGAAGCCAAACAGTCTGTGTAGCTGCATTTAAAAGGGCTCTAATTAGTGGCGGAAATGTCAGGGGGTCTCTAGGAGGTCTTTCAGGATGTGGCGACTGCGCTTATCAAAGAGGCATTGACAAGGTGGGTTCCCCTCCGCTTTGCAGTCTGTGCTTTTTAGGGAATTTTAAAGTAATCTGCAGACCTAGGTTTAGCCTTTTCTTCGCAGACAAGCACAGTTCCATTCTCACGTTGACAGCGGCCTTCCCTATTCCAACCCCTACGCCCCATCCTCAGGTGTAGCTAGGTCATGATGTAATTTTGCACTTGCCTCCCTTAGGTCATAGGCACCCATCTGGGGGCTGCCTCTGTCATTTGTTACTGTGTTATTGTCAGTCATTTCTGATTGAAATTGACACCCCTGTTCTTCATATAAATGCAAATACAAATAATCTGTTTGAAGGCTAGGCATTTGAGATCTGAGAGCGAGTTCTTTTTTGGAGGCCACCAGGGACAAGCACATACTCCTGGTCCAGGCTAAGGGTTGTGGTGGGTCCACACTCCTTATTAAGCCTACACCTTGTTGTTACACATCCCTGATCAGGGCTATGGGCTGCTTTTGCTGACTCCCCATCACGGCGTTTAGGGGGCAGAGTGTTTTTTTTCAACTATGGATTGCATGTGCAGACTCCTGACCAAGACCACGCGACAGGTGCAGAATCCTGAAAATGGTAATAGGAGGTGGGTGCAAACTACTGATCAAGGCAATGGTGTTTAGGGGATTCAGACACCTGAGCAAGGCTCTGGGCAGGCGCGTGAGGCAGCTGATCAAGGCTTTGTGGTAAGAGGAGGCTCCTGATCAAGGCAGCGGGGGGTAGATCTGGCAATGGGGCATGAGGAATATTTGTCTATTAACATGAGCGGCCTGATTTTGGTCGGAACAAACATCTCTGAACTTAAGATACCTGGTTCCTGTTTGTAAAATGCCATGTAAGATGGCTGCCTTGATTGGTGTGCCCTGTGCTGAGTGAGATAGTCATGACCTAGAACTTTAAAACCTGTAGATGACCCTGCCTGTATCTTTCCATGGCTAATATGGCAAGTAACATTCAGTTGTGCAATAGCAGCATGTGCTGTTCAAAGTGCAGCAAAGCCTTTGGGTATTGGATGCAAGCTCTATACTATAACAAAAACTATTTATTGTAATTCTTTCTTTGCACCAGGTTCCCAAGTGCCAGCCGGGTTCAACTGCAACTTTGACAGCCAGCAGAGTCTGTGCACGTGGTCTCAGGACCCAACGGCGGATGGCAGGTGGTCCCTCCAGTCACGGAACCCTTGGATCGGTAACTCCGGATCGGTCCCTGGTAAGTTAAGCCTAAGGAGGAAATATTTGATTTCAGCCCTGTCCCCTGGAAGCACGAGCCCCAGTCATGTAACATAGGCAATGAGGTAGCTGAACAGGCTGAGCGCCGGCTGCAGAGCTCTGACAATCATTTGTGATTTGCGAGTTTGAACCCCAGCAGGTTTGACTTTGCTTCAAATATTTCCAAAGATCAAACTCAGGAGTGCTGCTAGACATTGTTACTTGTGGGACATTTACGTTTGTGGTGTTCCCTTGGGAAATGGGCAGCTTTCAGTACAGTGGCACATCTGTGGAAGCCAGTAGCGTGGGAATGTCTCCAAAGGCCATTTGACAGATTCCAGCTCTGTATTTCATCAGGTCGGTACAATTAGCACAATTTTAGAGCAGGAGATACCATTTGATTGTAATTTATATTCTATACATATCTACACTGTCTGCACTTAACTGATTTGGTTCTAGCTCAACTACTTCACTTTTGGCCCAACTTAAAGTTGGGGAGTGGGCGGAAACAAAGGCGATACCATATACCATCCCAGATGAAAGTGATGCAGCTATATATGATGGGGGGTTTGTGGGGAAGGGGATTGTGGGACAGGAAGTGGGGCATAACAGAAAAGTAAAGGGTTGATCAAAGGGAGTCCACCTCACTTGGCACCATCATAATGATTACAGTTTAAACACACATAACCTGGAATGGCAGCAGGCGAGGGGCTGCAATGGCAGCAGGCGAGGGGCTGCAATGGCAGCAGGCGAGGGGCTGGAATGGCAGCATGCGAGGGGCTAGAATGGCAGCAGGCAAGGGGATGGAATGGCAGCATGCAAAGAGGCGCTATGCACATTTTCTCATATTGGTCTGCCCCTTTTTTCCAGATTACCCCCTTATGTGTGCCTATTTTCGTCTCCCATGCTCTGGCTGCCACCTGCCCCTGCCTCGACCCCAGGCTCTAGCTGCGGGTTCACTTGCACAAAGCTTCTTTTCGGGGTTCATGCCAGCCCTCTTCTTGATCTCCTTCTCATTCAGTGGTCTCAACCCTTCATCAGTTTTGCGCTATTGGCCCTGAGTAAATTGGCATGCTTTACATAATCCTGCCCTCTAGGGGCTCTAATCGGAATTGCTCTTAAAGTGTTGAAAAACAACCCCTGTGCATCAAGAAACCTCAGGGAAGCCCAGGATCCTTTTATAATAGTGTCAATTTTGATATGTTTTAATCAGCAATCCATATCCTGGCTTTTCTGTGACCTTTTGCTACTTGTCAAATATAGTCAACAAGCAACATTCATCGAAAGGCTCACAGCAGCCCCATCTCTTGGCGCGGGCTTAGCGGGTGACGGCTCATGCGCAGAGCTAAATAGCTCAGGGGGTGGGCGCAGGAAGGTGCCCACCCAGAAAGCTACCATGAAGGTCGAGGTCCAAGGGAGACAGCCGGGGTAACTTCAGCGCCAGGTAGGCGCTTCCAGTGAGGGCTGCACCTTTTCTCCACCACAAGGTACGCCGCTCCCCGCAGCCCCGATCTGCCGGGGCATCCAAGGGATGCCGCCAGGACATGCTAATGGGGCATGTCCTCTCAAGACTGCCGCCTCGTTCAGTTTCTGCTTTCGCCTCTGGCATTTCCTTGTGGTGGTCTTTCTGCTACATTTTGCAAATGAAACGTGATAACCCGTTCAGTTACATGTATTCTGCAGACCTAGAAAAAACATGTTTAGTGGTTAAAAGCATCCACTTTAAAGCATGACTGCGCCAAAGTATTTGCTTAATGAAATTTACGATTTGTTATTCAGGCTGCAATACTGCTGCACATTGATATAATTTGCAAGGCATTAGTGATCTAAATTACCTATCTCGGGTAACGGATTCTGCTCTCCTATACATTTTTGTCTCTAAGGTAATTCTCAGCTGCAGTGACCAGTGATTTACTGAAGGTCTCTACAGAGCCAATATTTGCCCTGAAGTCATGCTGTACACTGATAAAAAAATACTGAAGTACCAAATAATTAAATAATAATTGGGAGGATAGCTCAGGGGCAACGTGCTCGCCTTGGAAACAAGACGACACAGAGCACCAAAGGTTCGATCCCCGGGTCCGCGCTTCGAAACCTCTGGTTATTAAGCGCATTATAAATAACCTATCATATCATAATAACAATAAATTAATGCGTCTTGCAGCATATCCACGTTCTGTTACCGTGCAGCGAGGCACTCAACGCACAGTAGGTAAATGACAAGTAGTTGTGGCACCAGTTTTGCGCTAAACAACCAAGTCCTCTTTGTGTGGTCATGACTAAAATTGACCACTGGTGAAAGTTGGGTGGCAGTGGGATGCTGAGCAGTTTAGCATTTAATTCACTTCTGCCTCCATATGCATTTTCACACCGTAGTGCCACTGCTTCCTCATTCTTCAGGGAGAAACCCTCAGCCAAAAAAAACCCTCTCTTTTCACAGGCCGAGCAGAAAGGCCATCCTAAAGAAAAGGAGATGGAGGAAAGTGGATTCACTCACAGAGACTGGGCATTGGGGGTAATGGCGATGCTGACATTGTGAAGGTTCCAGTCAAGAAGATATCTGCCAATTAAAAATACTTTTAGCATTGAGGACATCACATTAACTTATTTGGCTTGTGGCCTAGTCATCCAGATCATGAAATGTTAATTTTTATGACATTTTCAACTGCACAACTGCCAGGTGGATTCTCAGCGCTAGTACTCAGATCAATGACATGAGACTAAAATTGGGTGGATACATTCTAAACTAAAAAAGAGGTGTATTTTTAATAGTATATTTAAAAAACAAGATGGTAAATTATTTTCAAATGTGGTGCAAGATTGTTTCACAGTGTTGTGACTTGTGTGATGAAACTCTTATCGACCGTCCTAGATTTATTAAGTCCAAATGTGTATGGTATGGTTCATGATTACAAACATTTTAATGTTAGGGTGAGTGTTGTGAACTGTTATGTGAGCATCAATCAATGTGTCTGTTTTGAATTTCAAGATTCACACATACAATCCTTTTATCACAGACTTGTTTATCAAATACAGAGGTCTCTGATCCCTGTTATATTCCTGACATGCTCTGTGATTTAATGCAAAACATAGAGCAACCCTCATTAATGCTATTTGTCCCATTTCCCACTCTCAAAAAGCTATTTTGAAAGAGTACAATAAGAGTGTACCAGACTGTACACCTTGGAATGATAACCTTCTATGAGAAAATAATTCATATGGTTAGTGTAGTATTGTCCCTTGCGAAATGCAAGTGAGGTGGTATGAACAGAACGCCTGCAACACACGGCCGCAGACCGCAGCAAGCTGGTCACACCATATTGTGCCTGTATGGACATATCGAAACTGCATTCAGGCAAGGCCTTCCTTAAGGTTACTTGTGTATCTGTGCAGAGGGCACCTGGCCTAACAATTCGGGCAGGGCTGCTCCCACTGGCTGCGCTACCTGACTGATTTGTATATGGCTGGACCCCTTTTGTAATGGTGCAGACGGGCTAAAAAAATAGTGGCGTGGAAGATTGCCCAGAGCAATGGCAGTGGTTCAGATTAATTTGAAACCTTCCACCCATCACTTTTTTTGGTTTCAGTTTGTCTCCCTATGTGAGAGAGGGTATGGCCAGATGGGGGTCCCTTGCTCACTGTGCTATAGGGAACCAAGCTGCACCTCACTGAGAATGCCCAACAAGGAAAAAACAGGTCTGGGGTTGCATGTGTTCCCTTGCAGAGGGGACCTGGCCTAGCAGTTTGGGCAGAGCTGCTCCCATTGGTGGCAGTACCTGTCTGATTTGTATATGGCTGTGCCCCTTTTGCAATGGCACAGACAGGCTAAAAAACATGGTGTGGAGAGTTGCTCAGAGCAATGCCAGTGGTTCAGATTAATTTGAAACCTTCCACAGCAGGTGACAGAAAAAAAACATTTACTTGGGCAGCAACAGCTGTGTTTTCACATTAGATTTCTTCTGAAAAGTACTTGAATTACAATGTAATGAAACCAGTTTCATTTATATAGACATTTTTTTTAATTGAGGAGGGGTTTTGTGGCACGACACATAGGTGTAGTTTGTGAGGGACGTGTGCCCATCAAGGGGGTGGGTAACACATTCTAGTGTTTCACCCTCTGCACCAATTTTGCTAGAAACTACCCCGGTTTACAGTCATTAGGTCCATAGTTTTATCTGGATGAAGGCCTCTGGTTTGGATCCCAGGATTGTCCCGTTTACCCACTGTATCATGTGACTGGGTAGCGTTTCCCCGCATGGGGTTGATGCACACCTGCCTCGTCTGTCCAAGAAGAGCGCACCTTAACAGTGTAGCCTGTTTTTGTACCTGCAGCACTGAAGTGTCGGAAGATTGCTCATCTCTGGAAGCCACGCGGCCCCGGAAGCGGGATGATGCCTTTCCCAGCGGCCTCCTGCGATAATCGTCCCCTGCCTGTCACAGCCGGTGTAATAGCGTTTAATTACTATAATGAGGCTCCCGTAAGAAGGAATGGGCCTGTTTGTATAACGGGGACTGCGCCTTCACGTTTCCTCTCCCTGAAGGGCCGATAAGTGCCCTTACCTTCACGGGGATTCTAGCAGAAGCGGCTCCAGGCGCAGAGAGAGAGAGAGGTGGTCACAATTGCTGGCATTTCTCAAGAGGCGACCTACCGTGTGCTTTGTGTGCTTAAAGGCCTGGGAAACTATTGCTCGCCCTCTGCCAATTCTCTCTCTCTTCTGTTCCCACACTGGCCTTCATGGGAAAGGAGACTTCCTGACAGGTCACTGCAAGCCGTAGGGCTGGGGAAGAGCACGTCGCCTGTTAGACACTCAGGTTTGGGGAGAATTCTACGCATGTTCAGAAGTGTGTCATAGCAATACTTGAAAACAATGCACAGAAAATCGGGTTGGAGAAGAGTGTAAAGAAACTCCCCTGCGTTCAAATCAGCTGTGCTTCAGGCTTTCTCTACTGCTTGCTCACCTGCGTGATAAACGGACCACCACAAACCCACCAGAAAAGAAGTGCGGCTCTCCCGAGAGCCACTGTTCATGGGAAATTACTGTTGGGGATATAAGGGTTATGAGCACCAGGGCATGCTGCGCTCCGGCCTATAACTTGGGCCGTTACCACCCGAACCCACCCGCTGGATCAGGTGTTATTGCTATAGTCCGTTTTTTACAGGGTTAATTTTGAACCACACTATACGTAACTTTCCGACACTCTGGACTGCCTGAAAGATGGATATGGGGAAAAAGGAAGAAAATGAAAAGAAAAAGGGAGCAGCATGTGCTAAAGTGTCCTGGCATATGAAAAAAGCCTAGATTCAGGCCTGACAGGAACCTCTTTGGCATTCTTCATTAGGTTGTCTGCACCATTCTAGCTCAGTCAAAGGCCTGGCGGAGGAGTTCTGCCGTCAGCAGTGTTCCGAATAGAAATTGGTTAGGTTCCGCTCTCGGGCTGTGATGCCTTGATAGACTATTCTGTTTGGTGTCATTGTTGATTGGAGGATCGCCCAGGACTCGCGATGGCTGGTGTCATTGTTGATTGGAGGATCGCCCAGGACTCGCGATGGCTGGTGTCATTGTTGATTGGAGGATCGCCCAGGACTCGCGATGGCTGCGTCCAGAGCCTTTACAAGCAACAGCATATTGCATAGTGCAGCTGCATCTTTACTCATGGTTTAGCTCTTGTCACAGGTGAATGAGTGTTTCCATTGGTTGGCGAATTGTACACTGTGATGCTTGCAGCTCGGCACTGGGTGGCTGAAGCTTGGCTGTGTATTTTTTCCAAGTGAATTCTGAAGGCGGTATTAGATGCATAGGGTGTTTGTTTGGCAGTTCCAATGAAAATTACTTTGCACCGCGCAAAATATTCCATGGATCAGGCCCATAATATCTAAATAAGGTGAAAGCGAGCGGTACTAAATTTGTTTCAACATATCCGCACGCAGTGCCTCCTGCTCGTCGTTTTGTAATAGAAAAGTTGTTAAGCTAGGCAAGCCATTTCTGTCCCATGCTGGCTTTGAAAAGAGAGGCATTGATGTTGAACATGAGCCTCTTGTTACCTCGCTGAGAGTGCACAGAAAGCGGCATTGTTTCCGTTGCGCTCCCTTGTTCCTCTGATGCTTTCATGGTCACACCCAACCAGCCCAGATCTTGGCTTCCATCCTCATGCAATGTATGCCGGGCCGCAGAGAAGAAAGGCTTCTCCAGTCGCGGGTGGTCCCGCCTTCTGATGAAAGAAAGCCTTACCAGGGTGGGCGGCTTAGGAAAAGTCAAAACACATGTGCCGCCTTTTAAGGGGCACAACCCTCAGAGGGGTACAGTCCACAGCTGCTGGAAGCAAGAGAGTCAAATGTAGGTCTGATTTGCGTGCTCTATCAGTCTTCCTCTCTAAATGACATGCTTACAATGCTTACCCCGTTATAATTATCTGATGAAAAGGAAGTAACACCTGTAAAAGAAATGGGAGTGGCATCTATTGGGCGCGAGAGCAATGCCCAAGTTCTCACTCTGGAATATCAGCAGGCAGTAACTTGATATCAAACGCCCGTACGCCAGTTCACAACAAACCCAAGAAATGCTTGGCAGGATCGCGGGAAGATATCTTGTTTCCAGATGTTTGCTTTAAGTACACACATTTTCCCGTTGTTTTGACTCTAGTAATTACCCCTTGCGACTGGATCTGAACCCGCTGGTGTCGGTTTCAAGAGCGATGTTCCTGTAGATATGGTATTTCGAGTTTTTCGCACATTTATTTTTCTTTGAGTCTTGTCAGGGTGTGGCCATTGCTTGCCCTACAGCTTGACAGACAGATTGAATTCCATAACAGTCTCTTTAGGTATCAGAGGCCCATCCCAGGGTCACACTGATGTGAAGACTCGGAGGCGAATGGATGATGCCCAGCACTGGGCTCAGACATCGACCAGTGCTTTTTCCTGATCTCATTCACGTACATAGGCATGATATGGGCGTGGCACAGTAGAGGATGTGTGCAAGGCATGCACTAGTGAGGTTATTGTTCTACACAAAGTTCATGACACCCTACCTGTTTTTAACAAATAAAGTTGATGGATTTGTTTTCAATCCACCATTTTGTGTAGATTTTTGGTTCACATGTGCAAACCTCTTTTCAAATCTTTTTTTTAAAATGTGTGTAACGGGGTAGGTATATGTGGATGCCCGTTTCTTTTAGGGAGTAGGGTACAGTGAGTTATGTGGTATATTAAAAGGGGCACACCTACTTCACAGTGCCCATCTGGGCTACTCGAGGCCTGTGCCACCTCAGTTCCAGAAGCTCAAGTTGATTTACCACAGCAATTTCTAGGATTGGTACTCTCACCTCAAAGCAGGCTCAGCTTCCGCAAATTTCGGTGAAATTCTGCCTACTTTTTGTAACAAAAGAAGCCGCTTTCGAACAATTCCTTCACAGTTTTAACACGTGCAGACTGTAAAATAATATGGAAAGAGAGAGATTCCACCCAGCATGCCCGCTTCCTCTATTTGTGGTCCAATGTATTTCACTTGGACAGACCCTGTGTCAACCCCCAGCATTATGGGATTATAGAGCTTCCTCAAAGTCCAGATTGTGCTCTAGAATCTCAGTGATGGAGTCATGACCAGCAGAGAGCCTTCGAGTGCTTTCCCGATTTACAGACGCCTGACAGCCTGTTCCGGTCTCTTCATTGCATCAGGTGGACCCTCCTTTTTATGTATTTGGAAAGGCCTAGCTCACAATGGCCAAAGAGCTGGCACAAAAGGTGTAGGGCAGTTTTATAAGGCAATGTGGGCCATATGAATGACTTAGTGCAGTCTGCAGCTGGTAGATTTGATCAATGTTCCTGTGCCAATGTGCTTATTTGCCAAAATGTATCATGTACCATGCAAACGGATTGTTATAAAAGGTCCTGAATTGTAATATGCAAATGTGGGTCTCTTTGCTTTGGTGGACCAAGCTTGTTTTTAACCCTGATCACATTTGGTAGAAATGTCAGAGGAGTTCCCTTCTAGCTCTCCCATGGCAATCATGCAGGTAGCATGTTAGGAAAGACTGGTAGTATGAGATGTCCCAGCGAAAGACTTAAATAGGAGATTTTTCTGGCACAAAGTCAACAAAACCCTACATATAGTTATTCAATTAATTTATTTGATACTTGTAAAACTCAATGTTCACTCTAGGGTATTTTGATGCTAATGAAGACCAGAAAATGGGATGAGCAAGGAAAGCAGATATAGCTTCTCAGTGAGTGGAAGTAACCAGAGACGTATTCAGCTCCTTTCTGAAGGCTGGTTGCCCAAATAGATTTTGCAAGTGAGTCGGGAGAGAGTTCCAGAAATTGCTATCTTGAACTGAGAAGTCTTGTCTACCTCTTCCGGTGGGGCAGGTATTTGGGAAGAAGTTCGATGTATATGATTATTGTTGACGCACAACCAGCGCCAACGCCTCCAATATCAGTGAAGATACACTTAGAATACTAGTAGTGTGAAAGTGACGTTATTTGTTGAATCGCCCTTTTGTGACACGTGTTTCGATCTGTCGGTCTTTCTCAAACCAGGGCTAGATTCATGGTTCATAAAACATATATTCAAAAATGATAACAACAATCGAAACAATTGTTGGTCATTATTCAATGCAGAAAATATACAATTTGATGAAGAAGGATAAGATTTTCATTGACATTAGTGGCGTTGGCACTGGTTGTGGGTCGACAATAATCATACAAAACTATTAAATAAGGTTTGGAAATACCTTAGTGTACCCTGACTGTGACAGCCGAGAATCAGCAGGAAATAAAAGTGGTGCGCGTAGAGTGGAGTCATAACTCCCAACATTAGCAATTACGCTTTTTTTAGATGGGTTCAGTGGTCCAGCTGATATGTGTCTGTAACTTCATGATATGAGGCCCAGTACCATGATAGGCATGGTGCACAATGCATAGCGCCTAGAATGTGGTACTTTGCAGAATGTGACGCCAGTGGAGTGTTCTAATTGTTTGCAAGACCTGGTCATGGCATTGGAAGGCAGAGGTGAGGTGGGCTGCCACATCTGGACTAGCTGTAGGGGGTGGAGTTGGGTCTTTTGTCGAGGCCTAAGTAGATTCCATTATAGTTGTCAAGGCGAGATGAGATTAATGTGTTGTCAATGATACTTTTGTGGTTATTTGGGAAAAACGTTGATGTATTATAATGGTCCGAGGGTGAAAAAGCTATACAAATGTAGACAAAAGATATATAAACCATCTGGAATGAGACCTGGAGTATTTGCCATTGGCATTAACATGTATTGGCCTCATTAACACAAGGGTTTTTAATGGGAAAATCCCATTGAAAAGCGCTTTGTAAATCAGGCTCCTTGTGTTTTATTTCTATAGCACACCCTCACCCGGATAAATGAGAAAATCATGGCTGCACCTATTTGCACATTCGATTCAGCAGTAAAGCATGATGTGGGAATTCACTCCTGATCCACTCTGATAAATCATAATAATAATAATAATTTAGCATCTATATAGCGCTACAAACCCTCAGGCATCTGAGCGCTGCTTATCATTACCCACGGTGTGTGGTGGTCATTTATCGACCTCGGAAGGAGGAAAGGCTGAGTTTGGCCCTGCTGGGATTCAAACCTGGGTCAGCAGCTCTGCACAGATGTCAAAGGGAGCGCTCTACTTGCTGTGCTATCTGAGCAGCTATCACGCAGTATCATTACTAATTTGTGCTAGATCCATATACAATCATTGTCTTTGTGAGGATTTTTAGTATGTGTTTTACGTGAACACAGCGTTAAAGCCTTCTATACCATTTTCAAGGTTCTTTAATTTGGAAAATGCCCCAAGAAATGATGTGTAAACCACGCTGTGTTTTCAGAGAAGGATTTATCAACTGGTTAATCACACCAGAGTTATTGACTGTGTATCCCCCTTGTTTTCTGCAGCAGAGAGCAACCAATATCTAAGATTGGCCAACGCTGGAAGGAGAGAAGGCGACCGCGCTCGCATCATCAGCCCGAAGATCTTCTCACCCAAAAGTGCGCAGTGTTTGGTGTTCCGCTACCAGGCAGCCGCGGGCCACGGAGGATCCATGCAGGTGCTGCGGCGATCCACTCAAGAAATGAAGTTGCTGTGGATCATCAAGGAGGGCCAGGGGCACGAGTGGAAGGATGGCAAGATCTTGCTGCCCAGCTACGAGCACGACTACCAGGTGAGAACCCTGAGAGCAAGGACTTTGTATTCATGAGAGCTCAGGACAGGCACGGTTCTCCAACTCAGATCCACAAGCTTAGAATAGGTTTGTCGAATCCCAAAAAACAACTTGCAATCTTTCCATTTTTGAGATAATGTATCTATCAATATTACAGCAATCTCAACCATTAGACCACACCAGTCCATTAAACCAGAGGCGTTGCTAGGTGGGTGCTGAGGGGGCTATAATCCCGGGTCTGTTGCTTGCAGCCCCGGATAGAAGCTTAGTGGCTACAACCAAAAGGCTATAGCTAGCCCCGAGTCCCAAGATTAGTGGAGCCCCGGATCCTTTCCAGACCCAGCAACACCCCGGCATTAAACTATGTTATAATGCAATGAAGCCTGCTGGAAAGGAAAAGCAATGGATAGCAGGATAAGATGATGCACGGCCGGGGGATTTATAGGAACCTTTTGAAACAAGTCATATTTTTAAGTAACTTTCTAATGTGAAATAGTAGGCTAACGGATAAAGTTTAAATGTGTTGGTTGGCTGTTATTTACTCAATAATCCCGCACTCACCAGAAATGGAAATGGATATAATCTTGACCTGCCTTTTTCAAATAAAACAAGCCTCGAAACAGTATATTTTCAGTCAGTATGTGTGCACTTTTCCGTTTCAATTAAACATTGGGAAGCTTGGTTCCTATCCTGTTGGGAGAACGAAATTGGCAAACGTGGAAACAGTTGATCCATACTTTCATACATACATTTAATTTAGTTTATTTATTCCTCTGTAGAGTTTACAGGGTCCTGTGCACCCGAGGCCAAGCTGTAAAAAAAACCCAGCTTTGGAATATGGCTGTGTTCCATCGCTTTTTTTTAAGAACTTTTAAAATGCTAAAATAGCTATTTTCAAAAGTTTTCATTTCCTCCCACGCTCAATAAAAACACTCTGTATCCTTAATTAGTCACAATAACCTATACACTACCCATACCACAACACCTAGTGAGTGTGTGCTTTTATGAAGTGACTTTTGCGCCACTGGCGATGTTCCACGTAGAGCTGGATGCCAGAGAAAGGTAGGTAGGCCATGATTGCGAGGAGTGGAGGGTGGCGTACAGTACGAGCTGCCAGCTTATTTAACCTCTGCCAGGGCATGCATCAGAAGTCTCTGGCAAGGCAGCCCCCAAAGACGCATGCCGGTTGTGAAGACAGCCTGTGGAGCGGAGCAGGCAGATCTTTTGAACCGTTCCCAGAAGGGCTGCTGGGCAATGGCTACATCATCGTTATTGCTGTGACCGGCATCCTGCAATCTGAAGTGATGGAAACCGGATTTCGTAGGGCGAGAGGCATGCCATGTTATAGAAATGGTGTAGACCTATTCAGTATTCGGAATCGAAGCGAACAGTGTTGTGTCCCCATGTGGGTCACTGCCTGAAAACTCTAGGATTGTGTTTAAGTACATGCATTTTGATGGATTACAGATCAGACCATGTGCAAGGTCAACTGGAGGTCAAGTTTCGTCACCGAGCTACTTGGAAAACAGCATCACATACAGCGTTGTACAGTTTTTTAATTTTAGTAAAGCGATTGTGGTTACTGCTCATTTGCCATGTGAGCCGCAGTATTCCATCTCCTTATTGTAGCTCTTGCTTTTGGGGTATCTAAATAGAAGCCAACAGAAGAGTTTGCAAGCACTAGCCTACTCAGGCCCACAGTGCAAGGCGCAAGTAATGGTAAAGCAGAGAATATGTCAAATACCTCCTCTTTTTCCCAGCCGCCTGAATATAACTCTAGGAATTTACCTTGCGACATTCTAGGGAAATACCACACACAGTAAATTCAACATGATTATGGGTTAAAATACCCCTCATTTTTACCTCCACCGAAGAGGTCGAGGACAACATTTTAAATCCACCCCCATGAACGAAAAACATGTTCTCCATTAAGTGAATTGAAACACTAAAGCATCCCTTCAGCTTAAGTGAGAAGGATGTACCAAGAAACCCCCAAAGCCGGTGAACATGTAAGCACCTCAGATGCCCACCTTTGCAGCATTGTTTCCATATAATGCACCGAAGGGTCATTGCGGATCCAACCGTGCATTATTCAGCAGAGTACAATAGCAGTATGATCTGTACTGTATCTATTTCCATCCCCTTATCACGTCATGTGGTAATTCAGAAAAGTCCAGAATCCGGCGCCCTACCAGTGGTAAAGCCATAATGGTGTGGTTGATGGTGGCTACTGCATGCAGATATCCGAGGCGGCAGTTTGTGGGACTCGTAATGGGCCCCTTTTGCACAATAATTGTAACTTAAAACAAGCCCTTCCTCAAATTCCTCATACACGTGTGCCCCTTAATGTTCAATTCCACCTGGACTGGATCAGGCTTTTGCCTGCTATGGTCCAGCCACATGGCTGTTGGACCCACTGACAGTGCCGGGAGGATACACCATGCGGGCCCATGAAAGGGAAAAGAATTGCGCATCTCCCTGCTGTACAAGGAGCTCCGACAGACTCATGAACCTGAATGCCACTTGCATGTTCACGCCTTAAGGCTTCAAATGGGGCACTCGGTTGATTTTGCGATTATTTGTAATATACATTGGTTCCATGTTTAGGAGCCAAAAGATGTGACTCTTGAATGACAGTGTATTACTCCATAACAGCTGTGCATAGGGTTGAATACTTACCTTGTTCCTGACCTCTTATGTTGTCCTCCTCCACTTGCAGATTGTCATCGAGGGAGTGGTTGGCAAAGGGCATTCGGGAGAGGTTGCCGTCGATGACATCCAGATCGACACCGGAATCTCCTTGGATCAGTGCATGGGTAGGTTTCAGTGTATACGTGGGTCTATGCACCTGTATAGTTGGGCTGAGGTAACCATGGTGCACGTCTCTACTCCAGGTTTATTTGTGATGAACGCCTCTCTGCTGGAGTTGCGTCTGGCCTTGTGGCCATTATGCGTGTCTCCGCTGTGCTTGCTTCATATATGTATGCATGCAGCTTCTCTCTTTGATGGATGGCTGTGTGCACCTATATGTTTATGATGGTTCTTGTTCTGTTTACGTTTTCACATATATTCATCCTGGCTCTCTTTGTTATATTTGCATACATTCGTGCATTCATGCTCGCCCTTCCTCATGTGTTTAGCTGTAAGTGTACCCATGTTGCCACCCCTCTTGTGTTCATGTGTGCAGGTACATTCTTGCTGGCTCATCTTGTTCTGTGTGCCCATCTATTCATACTAGTGTCCCCTGGTGTGTTGATGTTCATGCTACTTCTCCTTCTTGTGTGAGCGTGTACACATGTGTTCATGCGTGGTCCCCCCATTAATGTTCATGCTGCCCAAGCCCCTGCTCCACTGGGAATGTGTTTGTTATATCGCTGCATTGTCTCCTGGCGCATTCATCCACCATATGGCTTCTTCCTCGGCGGGAAGATGTGGTTTTACGTGTCCTCTTGTGCCGTGCTCAGGGGTCAAGTTCTTAAGGGGGGACTCATCAACAAACGAATGAGATGTACCGTCACCAGAAATGATCATATCAAGGTGAAATATGCACATTTCATTAAATTGCCTTTGAATAACCATCCAAATTGCACAGGACGATGGCATTTGCCTTTCATAAAATCAACACACACACAAAACCAAGAGAGCGTATTTTCTTCTAATAGTGTTTTTGAAAACGTTAAAAGGTGTACATGATAACTCCAAGAACCAATACAAATGTTTTCCCTGGGACTTTCAGTACAGAAATGGGCCATTTGACCTTTAGTTGTTTGTTATTCTTCATCAGGTTACATAGTGCAGTGGTGAAGTGCCCGGCCTACAAACCCGATGACACAGTTTGATCCCCGAGGTCGGCTTCAATTCATAAATTGAAGGAGGACATTCAATGTTTCTCATTGTAGCTGGGGGGACTGAGGCCACCCTGTGAATAAAGTGGGTGGAGTCCGTCCCCCCGCGTGTACCCTCGACTTGAGCCCTGGTTAAAGCAGTCCGAATAAAAAGTAAAAAGGCTGTTTGTGTCCCGTGAACAATGAATGTATACCAACAGTGTAGCCTTAAAAATAACAAAGCAGTGTAAAAGGGGTGCGCACTGAGACAACAGCGCCCAAACGTGCACAGAGCAAAGATCTTGAGAAGAGAGAGAATGTGAACATATGAATGCCTTCAGAGATGTTGCTCTCATGAAATATGAATGCCACACATATGACAAAAGAAATAAGCAGCTTCGGACCAGAAATGCAATGTCCATGACAGCTTACAAATGAATTTGAAGGACAGTAATATAATATGGGGTTTGTATGGTGACTATAAGCGCTGTTGGTGAACGCCCTCGGAGGACCGAAGTCTGTGGTAGGGAAGGTTTGCCAGAGGAGTTTAGAATGCGTGTGCGCATTTAGCCATTACGAAGGTTGGCAAAGGTGACCAAGTTTCTCAATCTTTCAGTATAAAAGACGCCCACTTAGTTGCAGTGAAGTTTCTAATTAACCGATGTCACCTCGTTGCATGCAAAGTCTAGCAGAAGCACTGGACAACTTGTTGTTATGAAGATCTTTCTTTTCATGTACTGTCTGATTTTAGATAAGCGGCACACCAGTGCTTTCTAGTATTAGTCACCAAGTAGGCAGCTTTAGTAAGAACATCACTCTATCCTTGTGTCTTTCTGACTACCTAGAACCCCCAAAGGCCACTGAAGGATGAGAAACTGTTGTTGCAGATAAACTAAACACAGATGTGTCTTGCCTATTTTTGTGTTAAACCATTGATGAGTTAGGGCACAACCCTGCCCATTCAAAGTCTGTGCCCCTTAGTTTGTTAGTAAGGGTGTCCAAGTCCCTGCTAGAAACCCCACTAATAAAAACGCAGTAAATAGATGTGTCCTTTATAGTACGAAACAAGAGACCTGCTACATGAAAAGTAGAAATATTCAGCGGTCTGTTGTCAGAATGGCAATTTTGATGGATGTTGTATATCTGTTGCAAAGCGGCTTAGAAACAGCTTTGAAGCGGCCGAGTGTCCTGAAAGTTTCCGGACATGTTCTTGACGTTTCAAAGGCTTGCCAACCAACACAGAGGAATCACACCAATGAGAGGTGACTGCACCTTGCAGACCTGCGCCGGGACGCTCCATCTCTATATTGGGGTTGGAGGAAATATTGGCTATTATTAGGAACCACGTTAAAAGAAAATGGATGAATCCAAGTGTTTCAATGTGACACGATGAACCCTTTCACCCGTGTCCTGCATTTACAAAGGAAACTCATAGCTGGAAGAAAGCAACCTGTCAGTCAATATTACACGCTTGACTGGATGATGGGCTGGACGGACATATTCCTGAGACTTCCATCAGTGCACCACCACAGTTAAAATTAGACTATTTTGAAACATGAAAACATAGTTAATACTCTTGGTCGTCCTACCTCCTCGTCACTTCGCCCTTATCATGCTATCATGTGTGTGCATGGCATATTGTGGCGGCTATGTTTCTACTTGAAAGTGAATTGTGGGTGCACATTCAGTCATTTATTAATCCAAATATTTCTCTACTGCACAGCGTGTAACATGTTCTCTCCCTTTTCTTTTTTTTGTTAGAACCCCTTTCAAGTTTCCCCTGGGTGACCTCGCCATACATACCAGGTAAGCATCGCCTATTGCTTGTTTTTTAGGAGTACATGCATGCTATTTTGTCATAAAGGTTCTATGTTCAGGTCAATTTATGTAGCCAAGCTGAGCATTCTTGAAGTTGGACGTTTCACTAAACCTCGCATGGAGGAAAGAGATCAATTTGTGTTGCAAGAAGGCCTTAGCTAAAAGGGATCCATGAATGTTCAAAAGTCACCAGGTCTCATCTTTATGCTTTGTCAAGGCCGATCGGGTCAAATGGACCTCAGACTGGGCAGTGTGGATTTAATAACAAAAAGAAACCTCAAACATGCATCCCCAGCTAATACAAGCTTCTGCAGCAAATGCTGCTAGACTGTGCTCCATAGACATAGTAGAAGGACAGCCTTCGGCGGCTGGATGTATTTCTTTACTTTGCCAGCACTCGCTTTGTCACACTTACATCGCCAGACATTTACTTTGTCTACTTTCAATTCACCAGATATTTACTTTGTGATTGCAGGGAGAGACCCCCTTTACTCCACCTTTTTTCTACCCCATATTCTTCACCCCTGATGCCCTTTGACCCCAAACCTAACCTTACGTTGTCCCCCCCCCCACATCCATTACCATCTTCACCATATGAAGATGCAGGCAAAGTAAAGGCATGACAATGTAAAGGCATGACAAAGAAAATGTCTGGTGAATCAAAGTGTGACAAAGTAAGTTTATGTGGTCAAGTAAATGTGGGATACCCCTTCTGCTATTTCTATTCAACAGAAGGTAGACGTTCTACTATGTATATGATCTCTACCCAGGTTGGGAATGAGACTACATTCAGCTATCGCTACAGTTATAGCAAAAAGTAGTCTTTCTACAATGTCTACTCTGAAAAGCACAGGGAGCCCAGGAATAGCAGGTAAGTAGTGGAGTGGTGGGAAGGGCGATTGTTTCAAATGATATAGTACATAGTACTGCCATGTGGGACTTACGGGCACCCACAAAATTTGGCCCGTGTAGCCACACAAAAGTGTTCGAATTTTGGGTGGTTTTGCTAGCAGCATAGGCATAATATATAATGATTGTCATGTAAAATATAAGAGATCTTTTAATGAAGCACCCGCTTTCTAGAGAAATGGGAGAAAAAGAGCAAATGTACATATAACACTATAAACCAAGAATGCCACCACTCCTCCTCCTTCTTTAATGTCAAGATAATATTATATGAGAAGTCATTTATAAGTGTTTTGAGGCATGACAAGACAAGGAAGGGAAGACAGGAGGACAAAACAATGATCTTACCAGGCCTTGTGTCATTCAGATCGTGCCAGGGGGGAGAGTGCAATGGAATGCATAAGTGCATTCCATAAGGATGTGGCTCATAGTTGCAGGGAGTCAGAGGACTGCATGGATGCAGAGACAGTCCCTAAGTGGTTGGGAGGCCTGGAGGCAGTGCAAGGCCACCTGGTCGTGCAGGAGCCTGGTCCCGTAAGTTCATTGGGTGGCCAGGTAACCATTTTGCACAGCAGACAGGGGTACCAGCAAGGGATAGGGAGAGAGAAAGCGGAAGCAAAAAGGAGGGTCTTGATGCTTCCGGAACATTAGATGGTCCTGCTCAAGTTTGAGAGAGGCAGGGAGACTGTTCCAGAGGGAGTCCCCAGCCAAGGAAACAGATCTACCCCCCACTCTCTGCCTGGAGAAGCATCTGACCCTCAGAGAGTTGGAGGTGGATGAGCAGAGGGCTCAAAAAAGGAAGATGCTTAGGAAGGTGCTCTGCAACTCATCCAGAACAGGACTGCAAGACTTGTCCTTGGCCTCAAGCCCAGGGATCGTAGCTCTCCAGGACTGAAATCTCTTCATTGGCTCCCAGTGGCAGCGAGGATTAAGTTCAAAACCCTCTGCATTGTTCACAAGGCCTTCCTTGGTCTGGGGCCTCAATACCTTCAACGGTCTCTTCCGAAATATCTTCCTTCTCAAGCTCTTCGCTCATCCGCCTCCAACTCCCTCAGGGTCAGTCCCTTCTCCAAGCAACAAGTTGGTGGTAGATCTCTTTCTTTGGCCGGGGCCTCCCTCTGGAACAGCCTCCCAGCCTCCCTGAAACTTGAGAACTATCTCTGGTTCCGTAAGTACCTCAAAACCTTCCTCTTTGCTTCTGCTTTCTCTCCTCCTCTCCCAAGTTGAACTCCTGGCTGAAACTGAAACTGCATTGGTCACCTGGCTACCCACTGATCCTGGACCCAGGTCCCGTCCCCCACCAGTTGCACACCTGCACTGCCTCCCTGGCAACCCCCGTGCTTGAGGACTGTTTTCTGTATCCCTACAGTCCCCTACCAGCACTTTGACACCTGATGTCGGCACTTACCCTTGCACTTGCCACCAGCTGGCCGCACCTTTTACTTATTGCTTTTATTTATTCTATTTATTTTTACTGTCAATCCCATGTACTGCACTGCCCCCCCCCCCCTTGCCCTCTGCACTTTTCCCCTTCCCCCTTCCCCTGCACGATCTCATTGTCATCTGGCCTGGTCAGATTGTTGTCTGTCTTCCCTCTGTTCCCCCTCCCTTGACTCGTCGCACCTTGAAACACTTGTAGATAGGCACGTTATAAATGCCATATCATACCATATCATATGAAGAGAACGTTGGGTGTAGTGTTGTCCCCGGTGCCAGAAAGCCTTGTGGACGATGCAGAGGGTCTTGAACTTGATCCTGGCAGCCACAGGGAGAGATTTCAGGGCCAGAGAGATACAATCCCTGGGCTTGAGGCCAAGGACAAGATTTGCAGTCCTGTTCTGGATTATTTGACAAGGGCAAAGAGCAGAGGTAGGCAGATTTAGAAAGAGGCTGTTGCAGTAGTGCAGCCTAGAGAGAACAAAGGCTCTGGAGACAGTGAGCGTCTTGGGGAAAGTGAGGAAAGGAAGAATACCTCTGAGGAGGTGCAGCTGATAGTGTGACTTCTTAGAGATGTCAGAGCTGTGAGGAGAGAAGGAGAGGGTGGAGTCGAAGATGACACCAAGGTTCTTAGCCTCACAGGATAGTGCAGGTAGAGGGCCCAAGGTGGGCAGCCAGAGAGAGAGGGAAGGTGGGAGCAGGTGTCCCAATGAGGAGGATCTCAGTGTTACTGGCATTAAGGCACAGATCGTTGGAGGCACACCATTCCTGAATTGCGGACAGTCAGGTATGAGATAAGGAGCGGTGGAGGCTGAAGGGAGCCTGAAAGAGAGCTGAGTGTCATCCACATAACACTGAAAGTTAGAGCAGAAGGTAGAGATGCAGTGGGCCAGAGGTGCCAGGTAGTATTTAAACAGCCAGGGAGAGAGGGTAGACCCCTGCGGAACACCACATGTAGATAGAAGAGAGGAAGGACCCAAGTTGGACCTGGGAGGATCAATCAGAGAGAAAGGAGGTCAATCAGGCTAGGGCCTGACCAGTTATAGCCATGTTGTCACAGAAACAATTGAGCAGGATGGCATGCAATAATTTCTTGTCATCTGCACTTCTTGCATCTATAAAGAGATGTCCTGGTTTCCGGGGAGAGCGGAACTCTTTGCTTGTGCGAGAGGCTCTTCCAGAGGTGCTGAATCTTTAGGGGCTGCAATGCTCGGTAGTGTAGAGGACCGGGAAAAATCGCTTGGATGGACGATGCAAGGCGCCCTACTAGCCTTGCTAATTCCTTGAGCAAGAATCGGTTCTTTGACAGGAACCATTTGATTTCCTTCTTGACAGCATTGACCTTCGCCAGTGGTAGACTGAGCGTCCCTAATGTGGAATCCACTACGAAACCCAGGAATTTCATGGATTGAGATGGGACTACCTCTGACTTCGGCCAGTTGATCAGGAAACCTAACTCCTGCAGAAGCGTGACATTGTCCGCCACTTGCTTCTGAAGCAGGTGCCTGTCCCGACACATTAGACATACGTCGTCCAGGTAGATGATGAGTCTTCTTCCTTGCTCTCTCAGCCTGGATACAACTGGCTTCATCACCTTGGTAAAGCACCAAGGAGTTGAGCCAGCCCGAATGGGAGACAGGTGAACTCCCGCCTTTGGCCGAGCCAGAGGAACTGCAGGAAGCAGCGGAACTGCTGCGCTGTAGGCACCGTGAGGTAAGCGTCCTTCAGATCTATCCTCGCGAGCCAATCTCTCTTCTGAAGGAAGGCCTGCAGAAGATGAGTGCCCTCCATCTTGAAGTGATGATACACTAGAAATGGATTGTGGTCCCTCAAGTTGATCACTGGGCGAAGCTTGGTTTTTTCATGTTGCTCACAAATGAGCTTGGGCCAGCCTTTGCTGGCATGATCCCCCCTTGCAAAGCAGTTGCGCAATCTCTTCCCCTAGCAGGTGCTCGTCTTCTGCTGCGAACATAATGGGGCTGATGATAACATTCTAAACAAAACCTTTGCAGCGCTTGCAGCACCCATGCATCTTTGGTAATCTTCAACCATTTGCCTGCACACTGCGCTAGCCCGCATCCTATAGGCGGAAGATTCAGAATCAGTGAATAGGCCACTCATTATTACCAACTGGCGGATTGTGCATCAAGCATGTTCTGCACAGTAAGCAGTGATCATAGAGGCCAATGTCAGAAAGAGAATGGCAAGACAAGGGACGAATGAGCATGGCGAGGCCAATGATTGAATGAGCATGGCGAGGCCAATGATTGAATGAGCATGGCGAGGCCAGGGAATGAATGACTATGGCGAGGCCAGGGACTGAATGACTATGGCGAGGCCAGGGACTGAATGAGCATGGCGAGGCCAGGGATTGAATGAGCATGGCGAGGCCAGGGATTGAATGAGAATGGCGAGGCCAGGGATTGAATGAGAATGGCGAGGCCAGGGAATGAATGACTATGGTGAGGCCAGGGACTGAATGAGCATGGCGAGGCCAGGGATTGAATGAGCATGGCGAGGCCAGGGACTGAATGAGCATGGCGAGGCCAAGGACTGAATGAGCATGACGAGGCCAAGGATTGAGTGAGCATTGCACTGAAAGTCTGGAATAAGCATGAAGAAGCTAGGGATTTAATGATCATGGCTCCTGTACTACTGTCACCCCTCTCCAGCTAGGCTGTTACAGCTGACAAGCAGAGGGAGGATGGGGCAGTTTCTCCAAAGCTACCAGTTAAGCCCCTTTTCATGAATGACACATTCCTACACGAAATTCACAAGAACTCGCCCCTTGAGGCAGTTCACTCCACACTGCACCTCCGTCAAATGTATTTTTTAGAGAAGAAGAAAAGGTGAACTATTATCTTACTGAGCAAAGTTATTTCTATATGACCAATCTAAAGAGCATGTTATTAGGGAAGCACAACTCAAAAATACAATCCCACAAGGTACAAGCAACTGCATGGGGAAATGGGGACATGGCGATGTAACAAAGTCAAAGGTTTCCTCACAACACCTAGCCCAATTCACTCTCCCTGAGACCTACATTGTAATGTTTTGGTCCTCAGAGGAGATACTTGAATTATAAAGTTGTCGGGGGACCTTTGCTACCTGTCACTATTACTCCTCTCAGAGGCCTGGTTCATGACGCTGATGCAGCTGAATGTATGCCCTGAAGTCCTATTGATCCATTGAACAAAGGGTTCCTGTTAGATGAGCAGGTGTGGGGGTGGGTGGAGAAAGGCGATGTTTCATTTATGACTGGTATTTTTTCTTAAAAGACACAGACACACTGGCTAAAATTTTGCAGATCAAGCTGACGTGGCACTAGGCTGGGAACAGCCGATTTAAATGTTCTTGTCTTTAATGTGAAAAATGGAATTGGGCCTGCTTGTGCCGCGTCCTGTTTGCAAAAGCAGCAACAAAAAGCACACTTATAATTAGGGTATTAACTGAGCACACGTATTGTGCTCCGTTTTATTTGCAAGTGTAAAATGTATCTAGATCACGGACCAACACTCAAATGTTGACTTGTCCAAACCAACACACATCCTCTATGTAGTGGTTGCAAAGCTCAATTTCCACCATAAGGTATCTTTGCGCAGATAGACTACAGGAAAGGCCGCGCAGGGGTTAGTGAGCGGAATAGAAGAACCCGTTTTTAATGCCACCCTGAAGGAAAGGCGGTCTATCCCAGGCACTCTGTTGCATGTTGCATTCAGAATGAATGGAGCAAGATTCATTTGCCTGGTTTTTAAAACGCGGGACAACCTTTTCATGCTTCCAGCATGACTGCCTTCACTGAGCGGGGCAGAGCTCTCGCCATTATACGTTTCACCTTCCTTTTGGGGCCTAAAAAACAAAACAAGAGCCACCTGCAGCTGTGGCAGTATAAGTGTTGAACATAATGTGTTATGTTATGTTACTTGGCATTTATATAGCGCCTTATGTATCATTGGTATGACCTCAAAGCGCTGGTAGGTTGAACGCCCGCGGGAACCGCAGTTCAAGTCAGCAGAGAGAGAGAGTGTCGTATGGTGCGTGGGCGCACCGGATATGTGTGCAGCTGGTGGGAGGGAACCGATGAGGAGCAATGCAAGCAGATGAGCGATCGTAAGGTAAAATCAGCAGTAAAACCAGAGGCAATAACCTGATATAACAACAAGACACCATAGTGATAACAGGGGGAGCTTGGCTTTCCCTCATCATGGACTCTCCCTGCTGTGACTGTAGGGAGGGAAATGGGAGGACTAAATAACTAAATTGCCAATTACAGCTCATGGCAGAGTAAAGCACTGTTTAAATGGGGGTGTTGTGTAATATCTGATCTCTGATCACAAGCAATGGAATGGGTTTACTGAAAAGTGTGGACAATAGTAAAACAGGATTGGGGGCGGGCGGTGGGGTGGGACTGTAGTTTCCTGGAAGACCTGGGTAGTTACTAATGTGTTATATTTTCTGTGAAAATATCCAGTGCAATGAGTAGACAAGAGCAGTGGTAACCAACTTCTGACCCGACTGAAGTTTCGTCCCACAATTCCAGAGGAATTAACTATGCTGGCTGGGGCTCGTGGGAGTGAACATTTGGAGGGTGGCAGATTGGCTACTGCTGGACTAGAGCGTATCGGCAGGCCTAAAACTGGTCAATGGGAGATCACGTGCTCTGTGCTGTGACAGCAGTAGTGGGGTGTTTTAATGCTGCAGAGCCTGGGCAGTCTAGCCAGAGGCCAGCCATTGACTGCACTGTAACAATAACATGGCAGAAGGTTTGAGTTAATGCCCTGCACAGTCATGAATATTTAAAACGGAGACCATTTCATGTTGGATATGATGCAAGAACGGAGAATGAATATACTATAGATACATGAGGTCAAAGCTGGGGACCGAATCGGCTGTGCACAGTGATAGTAGAAAGTGGTATGTGGATACAGAAGGGCCTAGGCAGACCCCTAACCTTGGTGTGCAAGAGCACACACTGTTAGTGTGGTGACACTAGAAAGATTGGCATATCGACTATTCCTAATGTTACTGCCTGACCCTGCATGCTGTCTGTGTTGTGACAGTAGGAAGGGATTGGAGTCAATAGATTGCATTGGCAATCCTGCTCTAGTTTCTGTGTGTCTATGTGAGCCTATCTGACTTGTGCACTTGAAAGCATGTGTTTTTTTCACGTTATTAGTCTGAAGCCACCCACCTAGCAACGCTCTTCTGTGTCTCTCCTCCAGGCGGCACCCATCTGCCAGGGAGCGAGCCCACAGTGGACACTGTGTCAGTGCAGCCCATCCCGACCTACTGGTATTACGTCATGGCCGCCGGGGGGGCCGTCGTGGTGCTGGTCTCTGTCGCCCTGGCCTTGGCACTTCACTACCACCGCTTCCACTATGCGGCCAAGAAGAGTGAGCACGCCATCACCTACAAACCCGCGCACTACAGCAATGGGGCCCCCCTGGCGGTGGAGCCCACCTTAACTATAAAAGTAGAGCACGACGAACGGTACAACAGCACGCACTGCTGAGAGCGGAGCCACCACCAGGACAATAACACACAACAGACTGCAGACGCGTTGCCTCGATTTGCACTTTCCCCCACCCTTCACCTATTGATACATGAGAACTTAAAGACACATTTTTACCTGCAGTTGCTTTTTGTTTGAGATGGAACTGATGCTGCATCTTGGACTGTGGAAAAGGACACTCGGTCACTCTCAGCTGGAATGCTCTTCTTTTGTTGTTTTCAAAGACTGATTTCATATTCCAGACAGCAAACTGCTGTGCAACATGAAGGAAAGCCCTGGAATGTGTACATACATGTGTGACTATGTCCCCGGGGATGCGTGTGTGTGTGTGTGCGGGTGTGGGTACGTGCGCTCCTGAGTGTGTGTGTGTGTGTGTGTGTGTGAGAGAGAGACAGAGAGAGACAGAGAGAGAGAGAGAGAGAGAGAGAGAGAAAGAGGAGTGTTTGAGAGAACAACTCTGCATTCATGTGGAGGCCTTTTGTATTGCGTGTACTGCTCTTGTGCACATGGCGTGCTGTCCCCTTGACACTGCTCACCGGCCCGAGCACGGTCTGAGATGCACCTTTCGAATTCTCATGCTGGATTATTTAATGCGGAGGCTGTGGGAGGGGGCACTTTTTTCATTGCCTTATCTAGCTGTGGCAGGGATTACATGCGCAAGCGCTGTGAGCCCTAATGGCTGCAGGGAAGACATAGAGTGTGTCCCGATTGGAAACAGGAAAGGAATTGACAAACATTTTTAAAAAGATTCCTCTGCTTCTTTTTTTTTAATGGCAAGCGCGCTTTGGTTCTGTAAGGAATGAAAAAAGCTCTGTAAAATAAGTGATTGTAAAGTTGCCTTATGACAGAAAAGCTTCTGATGAATGTTTAGTTTGTACATGTCACAACCAGCCTTTGAGTCCTTCATAGACGTACTGTAAGTAGGCCTCAGGTGGAAGTTAAGTACAGTAGCTTCAGGACGTCCCGTTTTTTGGTTTTGTGTTTTGTTATGGTTAAGTGACCTGATTCTAGGGTGCTTATTAATATGAATATCCTTAATGTATATTTTGAGAGGGTTGAGGGGGATGAAGGTCCCTATTTCCTTTGACCTTTTCTTGAGAAGTCTTACCCATCCTACACAATATGAATAGCGTTACGTCAGGCTGGAGCCGGCCTATAACCGCAGAGAGAAACGCTCCGATCGTAGTGTTCGACTGTACAAAGGTTGTACGCTGGCTCAAGCTCAAGGCACAGTTCCCGCCTAATCAGTGGGAGAAGAGAGTGGGCCAATTGCTTGGCTCTTGCAGCATGACTTTTCTCTACACATGTGATGAGCTTGTACATCGTAGTACTATATGTGTGGCCCCTTGTTGAGGTGTATCCATTACCTTTCCAATAAGAGAATAGACAAATAATTCCGAGTTTACAGGTGGGCCAGTTCTACAACCCCTTCACCATCCTTTCCTCTGAGAGTCTTCTTGCCAAGATTTTTGCCTTGGACGAAACACCTTTTTTACTGCGAGTTTGCATGCTGGGAAAGTTGTCGTGAGGTAAGCCACAAAGCATTTCAGCCTCGGGTGTATTTCCGTCTTTAATGGGTAAAGGAAGTGTCTACATTTGTGCCAATACTTTTTGACCTGCTTTCTGTACCATGGTACATTTTATACAAAATGTTCTCTCTTTTTCACGTTAAAGATGGACTGAACATTGTGGAGATGTCCGTTTGGCCTCACAAAGGTTATATGCTGTTTTGCTCCTTTGCAAAAATCCCATAGCATGTTGCCCCTCATTTTCTCAGATTATGACCTTTTCCCTGAAATTTAATGCATGCACTGTTGGACGCTCTGTGCTTGTCCTTTAAAGGGATAAGGCCAATTTTCCTAACCTCTGTGGAGACCTTTATCGTCCTTGGAATTCAGACTGGGTTGGGAAAACCTGAGGGTACAAAATACTCTTCAGCCGCAGATAAACACTCTGCTGCTGGAGGACTCTTGAACAGTTGGCCGCTTGGGGAATCTAACTGGACGAGCGCACCTTATTTGCTTTAGTTTGGTTTTTGCATGCACATAACAAGTGCCTTCTTGAGACAAAGTGAAGGAATGCATAGTGCTTAAGATGGGTTTTGAGCGCTGAGCGTTTGCGAGTTCCAGCACGCATCTTGGTTGGAGCAATTTAGCTCTTATATCATATATTTTATTTCAACCATTTTGGCCAAAGGAAATTGGATGAATGCATTGAGTAGGCTTTGCTGTTTCCCCTATACCATCGAGAAGAGCCCAGCATGCTTGGTGGACAAATGGGCCATGTCAAAGTTTGCCATATTGGGTTTGTGGTTCGTAACCTAAATAACGACACCATTCTGTGCGACCGGATTGCACACTCCATACGTATAACAAGGATTGACTGACTGGCCGCTTGTGGTGTCTGTAGTTTGCCTTGGGTTTTCCTTGCTGCTGTCATCAAAAGATAACCCCTGCGAGCCTTTTATAAAATCCTCAATTTACATTCAGTGGATCTAGCTTATACAATGTGCCAAAGGATATCAAAATCGGGTCGGGGATGCGGGGGAGAGGGTGGTATAATGCGTCTGCATTTATTTAATATATAAGCACTTCTGACTTGTGGACATGCCTTTCAATGGTTCCTATTCTTTAAAGTCGCGTTCTCATCCTAGTTACACCCCGGCCTCGGGGACTGTATTGACTTCATGATTATCTCCCAAACATTGGAAGGCGTGTACTGGTCGTGGCATAAAGCATATATGCTGGCAGATTGCTTTGGATGCCATTCAGTTGGCGATGTCTTGTACTGGTCCCTCCCAGTATGCATACGTGGTTCCATGGAGGTGAGGGTTGGATGGGGTGACCATGCCCTTTTCCTCCCGCAGTTTGCCGGAGAAAATCCATTTTCCTTGGGTCACGCTAGTAAATCGGCTCTTTGTGAGGGAACTGATGTGTTCCTCTCTCTGGCTCTCTAAAGAACTACTAGGACTCACTTCTGAACTTCAGCACCAGTTACATCGGGGTTCTGGCTATAGGAGAATGCCCTGTATGCCAAGAACCAAAAGGACCATGTGCAACTCAGCAATGAATATCAGAAAGGAGCCATCTTAAATCCTATACCGATTTCTTGTTCTGTAATAGGACACTCGCCCAATAAAACACATACTCACTTAATCTACCTCGGAAAGGATGACAAGCAGAGTCATTTTCTGCCGGGTTTAGACCCTATAAGCTTGGGATCACAGAGACCCCACAACTGGTGCCTTACCCATATATATAGCTCGTGTGTTGAAGTTGGAAATGTTATGTCCCAAAGTTATCTTATAAGTGGGAAAAACATTTGGTACACAATTCTCAATGCATTTGGTTTTAGTAATAGCCCCAGCATTGGAGAGTAGGCCAACTCTCTGTGGCGGCTTTGATTCTGCTCAGCGTCTAAAACTGATGGGAAATTGGTAGCGGGTGCGACGTTACATTTGTTTGTAGTTGGGCTGGGCTCCTAAAATAGTCTGCTCACCAATTACAATACACGTTAATGGACAGATATTGCTAGCCACAATCTGTTATTGTGGAATGTAAACAGCGTACATGACACTTCTTTCTTCAGCATCTCCATTGGGAGATAAGAGTACATATTTGCAGGAGTGAGTAAGTTAATGATTTCTGGCATGTGTCTCATTTCAGATTTGACAAATGGCCGCCTCCACGCGGACATAACTTGTTCTGAAGTTCAGAAAAGTCTCCAATGTTCAGGTCGATGCGTATAGCCAGGTGTCCATAAGGAAGGCACAGGACATGTCATAGTAATGTAAGGGGATATGCTTTTGCCCTCAGCTGTCTGAAGCACAGTCGAGGAGTTGCAGTGGTTGTCATGATAAGCCCCTCAACTAAGAAGCATATGGCCAAAGACAGCAGATAGCCTGCTACTCATTTCTATTTTCAAAGTTACCAGTCACTTCTCTGCTAGCACGATGGCATCCCCAGCCTGGCCCACAATTGCCTGTGTGTGCAAAATACCTTGTGGACATTTTGAAGCTTATTTGAAGATGTACTGAGTGGAATGTAATAAAAAAATGATATTTTTATACACATGTCTGCTTTGATTGGTTAATTTACTGTCAGTCCTGGGCAAGGTATCTGGGGCACTACCATGACTGTAGGCGTGTGCCAGAAACAGAATGGCCAAAGAGTGGGAAAGAGCTGGTGCAAAGAGGACCCCTCATGACTCAAACTAGCTGAGTAAGGAGATCTACGTGCCATGCGTGTGCTCATGAATGTTTAAGGACGTTTCAAAAGAGTCAGAAAGGTCTGCCACCTTGCATGTCCTAACATGTGTTTTGCTTCTGGTTAGCATGCAACATAGTTCCACCGAAGATGCTGCATATAATGAATTAGAAGGTTTTGCCGTCCTTTCTTTTTTTTTAACACCTGAGTGTTTATCCCACAGCCTTGTTAGGATTTGCACAGCTGCAACAAGGAGGATGATTGTTGAGGGAGTTCACTAAAGTTGATAAGTGCAAAATTGCCCAATGTGATTGCATGAAATGTCTCTGTGGGAACATCCTGCAGATGGGACATGTAATTTCCAAGTATGCCCAAGGGACGGTGACAAACAAGCTCATCAAAACTCTGTGCAGATCTGGCACACACAAAATCAAGCAACATGATGCAATGTACCTCACTGTGTCGGGGAAATGTCTGCTGGCATCCAAATAAGAAACCCTAGAAAAGCATCCCTAAAGATGCACATGACACACACACACGCACGCACGCACGCGCGCACACACACACACACACACACACACACATACACGTGTTGTTCACATCTTTATTAATGTACTTCATAGGAAAACACGTGTAAAGACGATATAACTAGTTCCATTTTGTATGAATCCAATTTCTGGTTTTAAGTTCCCATAACGAGTTTATTAATCAAAGGTTTTTAGTAGCACTACTATTATACGTGATTTGTTGGTCCACCCACGAATTACTCAATTGTTTAGAGTGCTTTCCGAGATTTCCCTGAAACACTGTAAATGGCTCCTGGTGTTGAATGACACACACCATTAATTAAAAAAACACATGGAAGCACTAAAGATATTGAGCGTAAATCCTGCCTGGCTAAGAGATAGACTCCTACTGAAGTGTGACATCCTGTGCTCTGTGTCTTGCTGGCATATTGAGAGCACTTATATAGTGCACTGTTCTCCCATTGGTGTAAAGGTGTATGGTCATTTGCTGCTAGAACAGGTATGAACACACGCAGCTCCACATGTGGCATACCTTTTCCAGACTTCTTTGCGGTGCTAACATTAAGTGCCAACTGGACTCTTGCCCAAGGCATCCCCAGGATGGGAGTTCCTCTCACGTGGATAGCAAAGACTAGGCTGCATTATTTACTTCAAAGGAACTTTCCAGTGAATGTGTCCTCTCTGAAGTTCTAGAACACTCCTGTCACCATCACCGAGGATTGCAAGACTGAAAGGATGGGTAGGAAAATACACTGGAGTGAAACGTATCAATAGATTATAACGCTGAAGAGGAAGATTCCAGAGTGTGGCCTTTTTAAGAAGACAGACGTCAGTCTTAAGAACCTAGAATTATCTGTAGATGACTTCAGTTCTCACATTACCTTTCAGGCAGCACCCTGTCCCCAGACCATTCTGTAATTTAGAATTTAAAAATGATTATGCAGAAGCCGTACATGCCTCTGCTTTCAGGAATGGGGAAAGAACACATGACTCCTTCTTTTTCTACGGCTTTCCTCGAGTAGTGCTCTTCGGTGTAATGTCAATGTAAACAAGAATTTTTTGTATAGTGCCAAGTAGGGCATCACTTGCTGGGGCCAGCTTGAGAGAGAACACTTCCGGTGAGTCCATGTAGCCATTGTAATTTGAACTGTTAAACTGAATGTACAAAAAAGCGTACTTTCAACTTCCATGAGTTTCCTGAGAGAACGACACGTATAAGTCCTCATTTTTGACTCTTCATTTTTACACATGTAAAGCAGAACATGTACAATTGTAAGAAGAGGGGCGGAGATTAATCGTGTTGGGCAGCAATGTGTAGCGACCTAGACCTGCACCAAGAGCAAGTCCTTCAGCCTGGAGTGCTGCTGTCTCATTTGCCAACTAAAAGCTAAATTTGGTCTCACTAGTGCTAAACCATTGCCAGTTAGATTGGTCAGGAGAGTTCCTGCTTTTGCTGTTCACCAGTTGGAGGCCAGTTTCCCTAAAAGGCATGAGACTTAACATCAATAAGGAACTATGAACCATGAACCGCAAACGTTTGTTCTTGATTGAATATAAACTAAAAGCATTAATAAAAAAAGAAGAAAAAAATAAATAAGGAACCATGCCTGGTCCATCCATCCTTATTTTCATACCTGAATTTAGTCTCCTGTTTATTTTTAATCCAGTGCCTATGTTTCCTTTGATTGGCATATAAGAACCTCAGTGCAGCAACACTGTACCTAGACTTCACGGCTTGCCATAGACAAGAGAAAAATACAAATTAATCATTAAAGGAAAAGCCGCAGGAAGCTTGTTGGCTATAGGCCTGCCTTCCGCTCAGGGAACGCAGACAAAGGGTGCGTTGGCTGTTTGGTACAGTCTTCCTTCCTCTTGGGTTGTGCAAGACAGGGCTGTGTGAGAGTGTTCCCAGCAGTCAGTAGAGTGAGAGTGAAAAGGGCACCACCTCACCAGCGCACAGCTTGGCCATGCGCCCGACCCCCATCCTGCCCCGCACTTGATGCTTGGAAGCCAAACATTCTCCGCTCGGCAAGGGAAGGGGCGGGCTCTACTTCTGCTGATCTCTGCTTCTTTGGAGCTCAAGTGGAAGAGAACGCCGGTGGGTGCTCCGGGCTTTTGAAGTGGAAGGAATGTGAGCTTGTACTTTGTTCCCACGTTCACTCCCCTCGCCCCACAAGTGTACTGATGTGTCTTGCTTGTCCACATTTCCGACTATTTACTTTCAAAGTGACAAAAAAAGCAGTCCCCCTCAGCCAAAATGAAAATCCATAGGCAGCCTTGGATTTCTTTCAACAAGTACACCGTGAAACTGCGTACAATATGGCAGAAACCATGACACCGGGCTTGGAGATGTGAGTTCATATCAGCCTTGGCTAACTGGCATGCATGCCACTAACACACAGGTCCAACATCACCACTCGGCAAATCTAGTTTGCCAATGTACCTGCTTCCTGCAACACTTATTCCTGTGGTCTCATGTAAAGTTAGTTGTAATTCAGTCCAAATAATAATGCAGTCACAGTATTACTTAGCACTCACTTTGCCACGCTTCCCTATCAAGAAATGTAGGGTCACACACTGTAACATTTGTGTAAACATATTTTAACAGCATTCTGCATAACTCAACATCAAGGATTTAGTCTTCAGCTCCTTCTAAATCTACGCTGCAATTACACCTCCCTGGCAGCACTCAAGGCCTTCAAATTGGCTCTAAGGGCATACTCTGGCCAGTTATCAACTTAAGTCCCGTTTTTGTTTGCTCCAGTGAAATTGGTAATTTAATGTAATTGGACGTTTTTATTTTTTTTAACTTGGAACTCTTCAGTCCAATATCGAAATGCAGTCTATTTTCCAGGCAATAGGTGTCATTGCAAGCTTTGCTGTACATGCCTTGCACCCATGATTTCACTCGAGACACCAGCACAGAGCTACGCATCCTTTCCTACTGCCTGCCAGGTGGAGTAGAGGAACACAACGGATCTGCTACCGACGAGGGACACACACATAATATCAGGAAACCGATTTGTAAACATGTGCTGTTTCAATCGCATAGAAAACAGATATTCGGTGAATATGGTGCAATGAGAATGCATTTAATGGGGAAATCTGCCTAATCCAATGTCTCAAATCTTGCATGATCAGTTTCATATCAATTAGACGTAATGAAAAAACAATGGGGAATAAACACGTGTGTTGGGAATCGTCGCAGAGTCTTTCTGTGCCTTGTCTTCTTGTATAGATTGTTACATTTAACCGTCAGTGCACAATTCAAGAAAAAATAAACCATCTTGTCATCCTGCAGGATGGTGTCTGCTGCTAATTTTTGCTATCCATATCTGCATATTGTGAACTTTTTCTGGCAATTGTTGATGTCAAAAAGGCACAGCTCTTCTGTGAACATTTGCGCAAGCACCTCTTCTGCTTGTGCCTATATTGTGCCTATAGGGTGAGCTCCCATGCTGATTGGAGGTTTTTCATTGTCATTATAAATAGTTTCTTCCTTGTCACAGTTCTACATGCCAACACCTTTGTTGCAATGATCCACTTGTGTACAGCAATGCCTCGTTTTACATAATTCTACCTCTTTCCTTCTAGTGAACATCCCATTGGTGAACAGTGACTTGGATTATTACTCTGAAGGAAACACTGGTGAGGACGGTACGTGAACAAGACCTTTACTAATGACAATTCAATAGCAAACATTTTAGTGGTCAGTAGCCAAACGTATTGTACTAGTGAACGAACCCCTGCACTGTTTGTCATTCTGCACTTTCCTATAGCATTGGGCATAAAGAGAAATGTATCCAGTTTGGGGCAAAATCTACTTTCCATCTGATGCCCTACTACCTACCCCTTTTGGCATTGCAACACATAATACACACCTAGACTTAAAAGGCCAAATAGAAGCTTCAGTCTAAACTCAAAATGCTTCAGTCCTTCGGCTCAAATGTATTCTACACAAGCAGACATTTTGAATATCCATTTTAGCAAAATGTTACCGGTTCAAGTTGGATAAATCCCATGAGCCTAGATTGCAAGTAAAGGCCTTTCTGTTTCCTAGCTGCCACCTATTCATCACCTGCAGTCAGCTAAGAGCTGCCTTATCCATATTTTCACTGGACTTGCCGTTAAAACCCTTCAACAAAACAACAGAGCTAAAGGCTAGAAGGTTTTGAATTCATCTTAACCTCTGGCATTGTTCTGGGCAACCTGCCAGACCATCATTCTTGAGCCTGCCAAGCCATTACAGAAAGGGGAAAGACCACAAGCAGCCACAGACATGATTGGCCTCAAGGGGTATCATTAGTCAGGTGTAGCTTGGGTTTCCAGGCGCATAGGCTCAGGACCCACGACAGGGCAAACCCATCCCACTAGGAGTGACTGTAGCAAAACCAAAGGGCTGATAACTGGAAAGTGCAGAATTAATCTTTACTGTTGGCATTGCTCTGGGGAACCCTCCAGACCATTGTTCTTCAGCTGATTTTGGGTCTATTGGTTGATCAACAATTGGTTGCATGAATTTCCCCCACAAAATCTTGATGGTGAGTTTGAGGTAGGTAATATTAGTGGGGTTCGGTGGCTGGATGGTTAGGGTGGTGGGGGTATCTCCCCTCACTTCCTGCAGTAAAAAATGCTGGCTAAAATTTCAACTAATCCAAATCGAGCAATATACTTTCATCCATTCAGCCTGCCAAGATGAAAGACCATATGCAAATCAGGCTTGGTCCAACCTCAAATAGGCCATTGCAGCCTGAACTGCATGGTCACCTGGTTTCTGCATGAGGCCGCAAGCAACACCTGACATTTCTAGCCTCATAAATATCCGCAGCTCCTCGCCGCCGCCGCTGCACCTCAGTCCATACAGCCTGCTCAGCCTACTCGTGTACTCGAGTAAGGGACCCTACGATTCAACGATCACACGCAGCCACGTTAAACCAACACTGCAGTTCTTACGCAAATGCAGCCGCTTCTGACGTTTCAGACAAATGCTTTGGGTTGAGATCCCATCCCATTCTAGCCTCATAAGTGAGCTGTAGCTTGGATCCTGGCCAAGGAGGCTCAGGACCCACGTTTGGGCATATACGTCCCACTTAAGGTGTCAAAAGCAAAACAAAAGAGCTGAGAGTTGGGATGTTTAGAATTCACCTAAAGCTCTTGCATCGCTCTGGGCAACCCTCCAGACCTTCACCTGCCAATCCATTTAAGAAAAGGGAAGGACCACATACAAATCAGGCTTGGTCCCACCCCAAAAGGGGCCGTCCAGCCCATACTGCTTGGTCACATCCATTTTTCACGAGACCACAAGCAATCCACAAATGCTTCAAACTCTTTTTAAGACACTATAACCTAAAGACCTATGCTCAATCTGCCACTTTAAAAAAGGGCGTACAAATTCTGATGGGAAATCTTATTTTTTGTAAGGGACACATAAAGCCCCACTTCTAAACTAATACAATAAGGTTTTTGGATAGTGTGTAGGAGTGTGCTCTCTTTTCAGCTAAAAAGTTCAACAAAAATTGCCTTGTCTGTTTGTTTACAAAAATTAAATGTGATGTAATATTAACATTGTCGCATAAACTAGAGAGAACCGTGTGTCTAATGAGCTCAATCTCTCCACAGCGTATTATGGAGCAACAGATCTTCCTGCCAGTGCCCTGGTGACGCCCATGTCTGGCAAGGAGAAGAGCTGGCTGTACACCCTGGATCCCATTCTGGTCACCATCATAGCCATGAGCTCTCTCGGCGTCCTACTTGGTGCAATATGTGCTGGCCTCCTTCTGTACTGCACTTGCTCCTACAGCGGCCTGTCCTCGCGTAGCTCCACCACCCTGGAGAACTACAACTTTGAACTTTACGACGGTGTAAAACACAAGGTGAAAATGAACCCCCAGAAGTGCTGCTCAGAGGCGTGACCGGCGGGGCCCCAGTAGGACATTTGACACTAACCATGCCAGCAGGAGCCAGGATGAAGAGGCTCCTTTTCCTCATACTGGAACCAGCCACCATAATTGGGAGAAGCAACTCTCCGCACTCGTGAAGGTTGGGCTGGGAATAGCTAATGCTAACGCAGGTGGAACCAGTGGATTGCATCCTGCAAATGCTCTGCTTGCTGGTCAACATGTCAGTGAAGCTTAAGCTATGAATACTGCACTGGGACAAACACATGTTTTCTATATGATCGCGTCAATTGAAGGAAAACTCTAAGTCTTACACAGAGGATCCTGGGAGACGGAAGGAGACACCATCGATCCTTTTCTCCATGCTTTCTTTCCTTACTGGTGACTGTGCTGATGAGGAGAACATTGGGACTAACTCTTTGGAAACAGCACATCAGCCGTACCAGCTTCCGCCCCCCCTCCTGTCCTTCAATGCTGTCCTCTAGACGCAAGAGGGCTCCCCCCTCTTTGCTACTACTGTCCCCTGACGGAAAGCAAAACTGTGCTAGAGATGTTTGTGCCCTGCGAACAAAAGGCTTTGCGATGCCTTGTACTTTCTTCAGGACTAATCCGACGCTGTATTGTCTTTCCTCTACAACCGGTTTTAAGGTCAATGGAAATGGCAGCACTTTCTAATAGACATTGAAGAGAAAAAAAGTAAAAATCTACAACACCTCCGGGAAACTGTAATGTGCAAACAGTGCATGCTGAAAGCAACTCCTTGAGAATGCTGAAGAGCCTTAACTTGATTTGTGAATGACAGCCATTTTCTACAGTCAGGTCTTCGTATCAGTTGCCGCCTTGCCTTTGGTGTCAAGGCCATGGTTGCTATCCAACTCCCCGTTGTCCCTTTCCTTTGCAAAGGACATCACAGGAAGCAAACACGAACAATAGACACGTTTATTATGTTTTCTACGATTCAGAGCTGGCTTTGATTGTAATTGTTTCTTGGGGTTATTTTGTTGTAATAGAGAGGGGAGGGAGAAGCCGGGGTCAGTGTTTATTATTATTATTATTATTTTTTAACTCCATCCATCATGCTTTTTATACAAATGTCCCCAGCGGAGGGATAACAATAAAACAAAAACATGAAGTCAATGGAAACTATCAAACTCTTTTGTCACATGTTCCATTTGTTTAACACCGAACCTTACTCTGACACGCAGAAGCTCTTTGAAAAAAAAATTTCTGTAGATTTTGATAAGTATGTCTCTTAATATTTAGTATACAATATCATTTTGAGTCTACTTTAGGGAGATTTGTGAGGATTCATTTTAGTTGCTAACTTTCTATTGGGGAGAAATAGGGCCCCTTACTTTTTCTGTAGAAATGTTCAAGCCCTGTATGACATTTCTGGATTTCTATTTTGTTCCTTAGAAAAATCAAAAGGCCGAATATAGGTCTAAAGCACCATTCAGACCAATGTTTAGGGATTCTTTTCCCCAGTGGTTCCTCTGCTGTAGGTGCACCCCTGGCCTTGGGTGATGCCCCTTCCTTTTGCACATACCAAGAGAAGTATCACACCTATATCTTCCATCTTATTTACCACGTCCGTGCAGAGTCATGTTAACCCTAGTGTGAGGACCCATCGCAATGTTTTGGAGTGAGTTTGCTCCCACCTTGCAAGCCACCCTACAATGCCTGTTGGGGAATCCCTCCAAAGACTTAAACGGAATCTTTAAAGACCATCTCTAAGGACAAAGTAATACAATGGGGTCAGATGGATAAAGTTGAAGGGGTCAGGTTTTACACCAGTATTGAAGGCCAAGGAAAAGGTTTAGTCATTTTCCAAGGTTCTTAGCCAAAGCATACATTTCTCCAACAGAACCAGGGGGTATTGCATGGCCAGCGCTCTTTAAATGAACAGAAGAATAATCCAATAGTGCAGACATTTTAACAAGCCCAGCCCAGCCTATAGGTAGTTATCTTACCACATTTTGCTATTGAATTTACCTACTCATCATATGAGGTATTCACTGGAAACTGTTGGTATATAATTAAAAAGATTGCCTTTATCAAATATGCCCCATGCATGGGTAATCAAATTACAGACATTTCTTGAGTCTAATTCAGAATGGTGCCTTCAATATTAATTAATGCCCAAGCTTTTTTGTACTGTATACCGTTCTTTAAAAAAAAATTATATATATATATATATATATATATATATATATATATATATATATATATATATATATATATAAAATTTTGGAAATAATCTTCTCTACTTAAAGGATTTACGTGGTTGATTCTGCACCTTTCCTGCAGGTAGGTACCAGAATTCATGACCATAGGGACATATTCCAGGTGTGGGACAAATGGAGTTTTGTGATCCAGAGTTTGACAGTCAATATGACTAATTTAGATGCTAACAACCAGATTTAGCCTTAAGTCTCACTCGTTACCTGGATAATCCAAAAGGCATATACCAGGTTTCTCGCCCATCCTGCTAATTGCCTGTTTACCAACACCTCGGCTTATATTGTTTATCAAGTGCCTTGAATATAACAGAGTGCCATCTCATCGACCAATCCCCAACCTTCTGATTTTACCTACTTTGTCCTAAAATGTTTGTAACATCACAATTTTATTTCCTTATTGTCTTAACCTTCCATTCCATCCCTATACTCTTGCCCACAAATAGCACCTTCCGTCCTCTCACTTATCCTACTCAACCCTCCCATCCATACATGTCAACACCCATCCTTTCACCCACCCATCCAACCCCTCTTGATAACCTCTCTTCTTTCCATTTTCATCATTAGGCCTTTTACATTTTTCTCGGGCATATACCTATTCCAACCCATTTACCCATTCTCAATCTTTATTTCTCATACATTTGATCCTTTGTAGCTCAGTGGTCTTTTCCACACCCAAGTTTGTCCTCAACACCACCCATCTCCAAACCCCAAACCTCCACTGTAATTCCTGACATGTTGATAATATTTCCTGTTCATGTCTTACCCTCTTCTGCCCCTACCCACAATGCACTGGTGTCTAGCAACCGATCAATTTTCAGACCCCTTCACCGTCCAACCTATGCCTGTGTCTAGTAACTAATTTTATCCTGCATGCCACAACCTATTTCCCCTATCAGTGTACTAATCCCAACTCCTCTCTCCTCAGGTGCCCATGTCACCCATATCAACTCCCTCTCCTGTCACAATCCCTTTCATCTGGTCAATGCACCCATCACAACCCCATCAACCTCTCAGATGCATACATGAATCAATTGAATCAATGACTTATTCCAACCCCATCTCCCATAACCATTCATTTTCTCCACCTAATCCTCTCTGCAGTCATAAATTCTTTGGAATGGGACGAAAATATGGAACCCCTTTACTGCGAACCTGTATGGTAAGCGGGGTAGGCGTATTCATTGGGAGTGGGGGGTGAGAGGAGGTGCTGTGGGGGGTCTCCCCTGCATTTGTGTGAAACCAAATGAGAAATTAAAAGTCTGGATTTTCAGGATTCGCAGTAAAGGAATCAGTATTTTCACATAGATCCGATTATTTGGCAACCAAGCAATCTACTACAACATAAGCCCATGTCTCTTATTTTGGAGGCATTCTGCCTGTCATTGACCCACACATCCATCCAAGTCTGTCCCTTCAGGGCAGGTCAGCTTGATTAGCCTCTCCTCTGACTGACAGTCCCGTCCACTCAACAGTTTTTTATCAGTTCTCACCCATCCACCCCTTCTGTGCTTTTTAACCTGCATACCCATAAACTCACTTCCATCTCCTTTTTGGCAAGGTTTGTCTCGTACCCTCATCCATCCAACTCTCTATCTAGCCTTTCAGGTCAGTGACATAACTAAGCCTTCTTTCCTCTAATCGACACAACAGTCCAGCCACCACACTCTCTTCGCAGGATGGACCCACCTCCCAGCCCCTTTGCTCCCTCACCTACAAAGCAATCCACCATAACCTGCCTGTTCTCATGTCCTCCTTTCTTCGTTCTCGAGATCACAGGCGCTACTGCAGGTCCTTCCCTTTGTGTCTCTTTCTCTGGAGACTCTTTGACAATTTCTTGCTCAAGCGCGAAGCTGGTCAAGTGAGGCCACCCTATGAAAATGAAACTTCTGATGCCACGGTGTTCACAGACATAAATGTGTGCCGGCAAATACATTGGCCCTAAATACAGCATTCTAGTGACAAAATATGTTCTGTCTGTGTATTGTTATCATTTCCTGATAGGCGCATGGAGCACTTACTCTGTTCCCCTTGCCTCCTTTGCATGTTGTGGCATGCCATACCAGTGTACTCTCAGGCCAGGCAACTAACAGGGTTATAAACAAAATATTGTGCTAAATATTTCTTGGAATCGGATTACTTATTATTTGAATTGTAACAGTTCATGAAACAGTGCCTTTCTTTCCTCATCTATTTGCATAAAATCTTCAGGAAATCTAGATGTTTACTTTAAAACCCTACAACTATTTCTATGTTAACCAAGGTAGTCATTCTGAGTTACTTATTTTCTCTGGTCAGGTTTCAGTAAATGTGCAGTTTCCCATGAGCAAGTTGTAGCTTATTCTTAGAAAATGTGAGTTATCAACCCTGGAGGTTGTCACTGGAGTCTCATCAGGGGTGTGGTGAGGACAATTGAAGTATACATCAGATCTGTTCAATGCATGGATTCTCAGCCACCATTATTTGTGTTCGGATGCGAGTATGACCGTGAAACTACAACACTTGGGCATATACTGGAAACTGGTACTAAGCCATTATTAAACCTTGTTTTTCCCAGGTTGTGCCAATATTGTCCACCTCCACGATGTACTATATGCCCTGGTTGAGCCAGATGTTGTGGTACTAGTACACTGTTCTGCAATCTTCTGCTTTTAACCTCGTTTGGACTACAACTTCCATCAGCCCTTGTCAGTATTGTCATTAGTATGGGACCATGGGAGCTGTAGGCCAAAATATCTGGCGAACAGCAGGTTGTAGACCCCTGTCCTAGTAGATTAATTTGTTTTGACACCAAGTTATGTAATTTGCTTAACATTTTCTTTAAATGACTATTTAAATAAATATTATGATGAAAATAGACATAAGTGATTACTGTGAGACTTGACATAGACTGTCATGTGAGTGCAACCTAATGAATCTACCATGCTTTGAGGGTAAGATTCTTCCCTCGTGGTTTTGCTTGATGAAACAAGATTGCTGTGCTTAGTCCTTTGACACATAAAAACAGAAAAGAGTATTTGTATTCTTCCAACATGGAAGTCCTATCGTACATGTGACACATCAGTGCCCAGTTACTGCTGCGTTCCCCTAGAGTCCAGTGCCCCCTCTCAGCTACTTTGAATTGCATTTGACTGGGAAGGTCTTCTAAAAATCTGCGATCAGAAAACAATGCGCTAAAGAAAGTTGATACACACGGACACCGTTCTGAACACCTCTTTTATCCGATTTGGTGAATTTTCCTTTTTTGTCTGGTGGAGCCAGGGCACGGAAGGTAGCACGGAAGTTAGCGTGCATTTGTACCTAACACAAACAAATGCATTTGGCCATCATGGCGTTTTGAGGCTGGCATCAATGCATTGGATTCTTATGGAATGTTCCTGCTTTTAGTATTGGCTAGTATTGCAATCGGAAGCCATTGTAAATGCCCCCAGCAATATATTTTACTGTGGGAAGCATTTACTCATTTTCCCAACACCTAGTGGGATCCAAATGTGTATAGGTGACCCGTTGTTACACTTATGTTTTCCACTATGCCTTAAAAATGATGAAAAATTGAACAAAGGGGACATTTTGCACAGAAGTACAAACACAAGTGGTCCCTTCCTTGCAAGTTACTATTTAAATCAACTTGACCCCCTAAGTCTTTTCCCATTCTCAGTACTTCAATATTTCTTTTTATTTTATTGAAATTGTCTTAGTTGCATAGCAACTTCTTCAATATGTTCATGACATAAACATTCAAGAACTTATTTCATAAATATGTCACATAGTATCACCATCAGTAGGGTATTATAGTTATACAATTTGTCAGAGCAGTTCAAATTGCATTACAGTATTATTGGTTCTATGATTGTATTACATTTATCAAGAACTCGTTTTTTCCATTGTCATAGTAAGGTGATAGTTGAAATTATCAGTTCTTCTTCACATTCCTCAATATTATTTTGTTGGGCAAGACTTTACTGCCTACTCATCTCCCTCCTCCAAAGACCCCTGTTCTACACATACACCGCAGGTCAAGGACTATGAGGAGTTCCGACAAAGTCCCATTTCTAACCACGAGCATGGTATTGAGGAGTGTTATGGGGGCTTCATTGCTCAGTCCGAAGCTGTGTCCAGAGAAGGTGTATGTGGGCTCTCCAAAACCTTCTCACATGGGCCTAGGTTAAAAGCAGGAGAATGCCATAGGCATTGTATAGCCTAGTTCCCAAACTGCTACATATCTGTCGAATCGGGGGATTCTTGGAAGGCACCCTGAGAACTTTGTTGCACTCATGAGAGGAATTGGTCCCTGCATGAAGACTCATGCATTAAAACATCTGGATGTTATCCCCTTCCTAACATGCAGAGCTCCAGAATGGTATCCCTGCATCCCAAACTGCTGGAGAATCCAGTTAAGCACCATGCACTTTGGGATAGCATTCCTGATCACTGCTTCCTTGAAGACAATCCCATGATGTGTGCCGAGCATACTGTAAGCTCAGGTAACATTCCCACTTAGAAAGGGCCAGAGTTACAGGGGCAGCTGATGAGCTGCATTCAAGCATCACAAACCAATCATGGATCAGGAGTCATAAGGAGAATCTGCTTGGAGCAGTTAATTACTGGTAGGTCCTCTTTTGGCCAACCAGCTATAAAAGCCATGGGAATCTGCTTAGAGGTGCAGATGTTGGTAGTTAGTGTCAAGGGGGTGTGATGATTCACTAGGTATTGTCACTTCTCCTCAAGGGAGAGCCCCTTTTCACAAGGCTAGGGAGGCGAGGCTGCTACCCAATATTCCCACTAGGGATGGTATAATGCGGGAGGAATTCATGGGGAGGAACTCCCTTCCTGGGGATACGGACGACCACCTGGGTAAAAGTCGGCACACAACACTGAACCTAACCCTCTCAAGCTTGTTACCACATGTCCACCAATCCCCCTTGATAGCACTTCTATTTGTTATTGTAACATTATACCAGTTACTTCTACTGAGACGAAGAAGATTGCTAACAATACCAATAGTATGACTAACTCCAGTACTGGCATGAAAAAGATCATCCAAAGCATGATGATTACCCGCAAGGCCAGTCCTGAGACGAGGTGGACAGCAGGAGCCATGAAGAATGCCACAGAGAAGATACAGTAAAGGCATATACTTCTGCAGGGGAGTCGTCTTAAGAAACACATAAAAACTGACAAAGGACTTTGAGAAAGAGAGCTGCATAACAGTACAAAGTACAGTCCAGCCTGGGAAATTCAAAGCAGACGTGGAGGACGTGGTGGGGAAACCAAGAGTAGTCTACTTCCAAAGGCAAGAAGCCGCCGACAGGAGACCTTTGCCCAGCAAGTGTTGTAGAGCTGGTTAATGACATGACTGGGTGTTAGGACTAATTCTGTATACTGTGGCCTGGTGGACAGATGTATAGAAGGCCAACCTAGTATTGTGACAGGGAAAATTCTGGGAGCTGTAGCCAAACCAGTTCAAGGTAGCAAGACGAATGATCTAGGCTAAGTCTCAAGAGGTGGTGAGCTTGTAAGGGGTCCACAATGAGAACACACAGTGAAACAGTCAAGGAACACACTTAGACAAACAGGTCTAAACATACTTCTTTACTTATGGTAGGACAAAAACCACAGTGAAGCATAACTACTAACAGGTAATAATATCACAAAAAATTAGATACATATATACAATTACTGGAGATAGACAACATTCATATCAAAACCCAAAAAAGGAAGGTGCAGATTAGTATTAGCACTACTAGTCCACAGAGATTCAATCCTAACTTCAGAAGTCCACCCCTAAAATGTATGTGGCCATGTGCCCAGAAATTCAGCAAAATTTCAAGCAGTTTTGTAAAGCTGGAATAAATGAAGGTAGGGTCTCTGAGGTCCATTGAACAGTTCCAAGTGTTAGGGGACAAGTTAATCTGACTAACAAACGTTTTCCCAACTTTCGGAGTGCATGTGTGAACAAGCAGTGGCAAAGCCAGAGTAATACAAACGTTTCTAAAAGTTACCAATACTTTTAAAAGGGAGTTAGGGGTTCAGCTAAGCATCGCTACAACTCAGCCCCCATACTCCAATCTTCACAGGTATGGCAGGTTGGTTGAAAAGGGTCGAAAGTCGTTTTTCCGACCATCAGTCTCAGCCTTTGATTCCCATGGGTTGGAGGTTCAAGCAGTTCTCCGGTTGGTGACTATTGCTGGTACAAGGTCTCTCGGTTGAAACATGCAGCAGAACTCGATGCAGGGCCCCTCTCAGGACAGGACTGGATGCAGGTACGCAGTTTCGGACGACGCCCACTGATGCACGGCGAGGCAAAGGGATTCACTTGCCGTGGCAAGACTTTCCCCTCATATTTCGGGTCCCCTTGCTGCACGGACCACTCTAAAGGCCGGAACTCCCTTTCAGGACTGCTGGAGATCTTTCACAGGACAGGGCTCTACCACGACAGCAGCAGAAGTTGGTTGCCACGGTCTCCTCTCAAGTTTTGCAAGCAGCTGGACAGGATTCTTGGCTCCTTCACTTTCCTCTAAGGTCTCTCCAGACCTCGCCAGAGTGGATGCAGGGGTCCTCTTCATATCCTAAAAGCCAGGTAAGAGCAAAAACTCCCACTAGCCAATGATGGATCGAGTCCACATACAAACCCCAACAGTGGTCCAATCAGGACCTCTGGTGGAAAAACATATGGATACCACTCAGGCACATTGAAACCAGTTTGTGGATTGGGACCAGACAGTCCCCACCCACATCCTGGATTTTCCTGGCCTCAAAGGCCAGAAAGAAGGCTAAAAGACAAGATGGCCAAAGGACAAGCGAAAAACCTTGTGGCATGGCCATGTTTGACTAATAGCCACAGTTAGTAGCCAAACGCGGTAAACGCGGTAAGGCCGAAACAAAATGCACCAAAAATGGGCAAAAAGTCAATGCTGCCACCAGCTTGTCTATTTAGCACACCTAGAGTAACCAAAAATCCTCTGAGTGTTAGTCTAGGGAAAAACAAAAAGTGTACCGATTGTACTGCATTGTAAAATGCATTGTACAATGATGAAGATTTACCGCAAGTGGTAATAAGTTACTAAAAGTAGTAACAAAGTAACTAGGCTAAGGGAAACAATGTTTATCAGTACTGACATCCTAAAAGACAGGTCAGTTTCCCCATAACAGATGAGCAAAAGCCAATGTAGGAAAGCTTAAGGCTTTACTGCACTGTACAAAGAGCAGGACAGATACAAAAATAAAACAAAAAGGTTGGGGGTCCATAGAAATGGAAAGTAAGGTGCAGTAAAGAGGATTTTTTCCTAACTCTGGGGCCTGGAAGACAATGGCGCAAACTCTGGGAGGTGGACCCTGCGATCCAGTAACAGTGCCAACACCGTCAGTGAAGGGACCGGGAAGAAGGTATGCAGAGCGAGAGCAGCTGAGGCCAGAGAGGCCCGTGCATCCCGGTTAGAAGACCCAAGCACCCAGGAAAAACTGGCCAAGATTCCCAGAGTCGTCAAAGGTAACGGGCACATCATGCAGCCCGGTAGGGGCTAAGAGGTGCAGGAGAGAGAGAAACTGCACAGGAATAATGATACAAAGCATCGTCCTTGGGGCAGTACTTGGAAAGCAATCAAGTGGGCCTAGAGAGAAGGGAAGGGGTCCAAGGGTCTGGGAGCCGAAACAAGGCAAAATCTATATTGATACGAAGCATCTTCCTTGTGACAGTACTTGGGAAGAGAATTAACCAAGTGGGCCTAGTGAGAAGGAAAGAAAACCAAGGGTCTGTAACCCGAACCGAGGTGAAGCCTATGTTAATGCAAATCATCTTCCTCTTGGAAGTACTTGGCAGGGGAGTGAACCAAGTGGGCCTAATAAAAGAAGAATAGAAACAAGCATCTGGGACCCAAATCAAAGTCAGCATACAAGTCATCCTCCCCATGTCAGTACTTCGCAGGAGAGTGAACCAAGTTGGCCTGACAGGGTCTGGGACACAAAGAAGTACAAGGCGAATATCGCAGGGAGTAACCCTACAAACAGTGGTAAAGAAGAGATCACCTAATGGGCTAAGGAGAACCTGGGACTGTTGTAAAAGTTACCTAAGAATACAGGGGAAGGGAGCCATTCTCCCTTGGCACATCTGGAGCTTTGTTGATATTATAATCCATGGGAAGGTAGTAATTTCCCCTGGATACAGTTGGAACTTTGGTGAAGGCATTATCCAGGGAAGTCGTTCCCTCTGGAACCAGCTTGACAATTATCAGAGAAGGCAGGGGAAGGGAACTTTGCACAAACCAATACCAGGGGAAGGGAGTCATTCCCCCTGGTAGCGATTGGAGTACTGAAGTGACTTTCTTTTAAGATACCAGAGGAAGGGAGTCATTCTCCTGGCGAGAGACCTTTACTTTTGATTATGGCTCTTTAATTGTAGTGTAAGGAACAGATGTAGGGTTTTGTAAGAGGATTCAATTCAACACTACAGCTAAGTCAATGCCTAGTGTGGGATACTGAATGGAAACCCTTATTAATATATCTTTATGTCCAGTTTATGCGTTCTGGATGACTACCCCTATATAACACCCCTCTCTTTGAATAACCCTGACCCCACTGAGCCAAGAAGTAGTTCTGTTTTGCAAGTTAAAAGGTTTAATTGATAATTTAAACAATATATATATATCACGCTTTATAATAAATTAATAATTGAATAGCACACTTAATCTGATATGATAAAGATTAACAACGGAGAATCTGGCACTAGCACACTTCTTTATAATCACTAAGGAGTTGACATGAAATGGATAAGATAGCAACAATACTTTTATGGTTTCAAATGAATGCAATGTGGAATGAAATGCAGTACAGAAAATAACTTGATAGGATTTCAGCAAAAGACAATGTAATCACTTTCTTGGACAATTCACCCCCCCTTTCTATGCAATGCAAGCAAATGGAGGGAATCACACAGTTCTCAGAAATGCAATCAAATGTGATTCAGTTCACCCCAGCAACTTAGACTACAGAAGTTGAAAACACAGGCCCAAATGCTTTTAAATGTGCTGGAAATGAAGGAAAAATATGCTAAAATGCTTTTAATTCCCTCTAGAGGTTCAGGGTGAGTGGTATCTAGTTAATATTAGTCCAGGCTCACACTAGCAATGATGCAGGGATGGTTTTTATGAGGCAACCGAATTTCTTTCAGAGGAAAGCAAAAGCAGCTATCTTTTTGCAAGTGGAGAAATTTGCAAATCGTGGTAAAATTCGTGAATGCGTCTGGTGCGATTACAGAGGTACTACAAGGGCTAGCAATATCATTTTGGGGTCCTAGGAAAGCCTAGGATCTCAGCTTCCAGGTGAAAGGTACTGCAAGTCTCTAGCACAAACGGTCACGGAGATATGAGCGATTAAATAAAGGTCGTTTTTCAGATTTGAAATTTTAAAGTTCAAAAAGACAAGTGCAGCTTGCAACTAGAAAATGACAGGTGACAGCTTTGCAAATGACAGGTGACAGTTAGGAGACAGTTCTACTTAGATTAAACTAGATTGAATTATATTATTTTAACTAGGAGATTGGTTCTGCACAGTTTTCTAGGTACTCACACTATATTCTTGAGTGAAATGGGCCTCGCCATGGATCTGGTCAGGTTTTAGACGGGACTCTGGTCTCTGCAGTTCACAGTGATCTGGGTATGCTCTCTCTCTGGATTCTGAAGATTGAGGGATTTAAAGTCTGGATCTTTCTGCACAGCTTTCTATGGAGATTGATGGAGGTAAAGTATGGATTTTCCCGGCAGAGCTTCCAGCTGCAAATGGATTTGAAAGTCCCTATCTGTCCTGTCTCTCTGCTTTTATGTGTTTTGAAAATGGGTGTGTGTGAGCAGCATCACTAGCCAGCCCCTCTCCACTTGTCATTGGCCACTTCATCCGCTTCCACTTGATTGGGGGAATGAAATGAAGTGTCATCATGATGAGGTCTGTTTATGATACAGAGAACCCACCCCTGTCAACTTTACACACAATCTATATTTGCTCAAAAAAAACATATTTGCACAGGTACACATTTGTTTAAAATTACATGCACCCTTCACATATCACAGGAGGTATACCCTGTCCAAATCTGCTCTTCCTGGGGGCTTGCATTCAAAAATGGCACATATTTCACTTTTTAACTGGTTTCGCAATTTCGGACATTAACCCAAATTTACAGACATGTGCGCAAGGAGTATGGACATTAGTTGATGAAGTGTCAGATTTTTCACATGCACACATTTTGAGTAATATCCTCTTTTCTGCTAAAACTCCCCTGAACATGCCACCGGTTCTAAAAACCTCTTAAAATGTGGGCAGAAAAATCACAAGAATTATGGTGTCATTTATACAATTTTCACATGTCCGCTCTATGAGTTATTCATCTTTTTAGAGTTATGTTCTGGCCCCAAAGGGGTGTGGTTTTCCTCCAGCACAAGGTTGAATTTCTGGTTTTTCCAGTTCTGCCAAGCCAGCTTGCTCTCACAGGCAGTGCCCCTCCCCTGTGCTTCCAGGAGAAATCTCCATTTACGACTCCCGCCATAAAACATTTGCCTGAGTCAAGACAGGGCTTTGTTCAATTTCCTGCAGAGCCCAGGTAATTCAATCAGGGAAGTGTCATATCCCTTTTGGTGTGAGCAGCAAAAGGGCAGCTAGGCCTGGGAACACAGCTGTGACTCAAGTTTCACTCCTGATGGGGGTAGTTGCCAGGCAAATTGGAATCTCTTTAAGCCAGTTTTTAGCTACATGTCATTTCTGTTCCCCAGTTTCTGCATTCAAATAAAACTAAACATTTTCACATATGCAGCTAGAAGGCTGATTCTAAGTTTAAAACTATGACATTTAAACAATTGCAACCTATGTGACACTCAAAAGTAGGTCACTCAGTCAATTTAAACATTTAGATTTTTTTAGTGTCTTTCAGTCCAAATTTACTTAAACTGCTGAAATCCACAGCTCAGCCAGTCTTGTTATAAACCTTCAAGTCACTTCAGAATATAACTTTACATTGTATCCACCTCTCAGTAAGTCTTTCTTTGGCCTGTTTTGGGTTCATTTATTCAGTTTTCTACAAAAAAGTAAAATCTGGTGGTTTTAAAATGCCGGCTTTCTGATAGTGGTGAGTACTGGTACTGCACCCCTTTTTGGGATTTAAGAAAATGAATTCCCAACAGTTATGGGTTTGCTTTTGGCAATCAGCATTGCCACTCCCAATGGTTTCAGACTACTGTGTGGGTAGTCCAATGGTGGTTTTAGGCAGTTTCCTTCTGTGCCCATAACATCGGCAAAAATGAGTGGCAGCCTATTCTTCATGCATTTCCCTGTGCATTTTCTGGGAAGCTCTGGCCATCATGATGTTTTCATGTCAGTACTGCACAGTTTTGAGGTAGGGCTCGGATGCATGGGTAAATACATCCCACAAGCCCCCCTTCTTGCCGTGGCCATCTGATCCTTCACTGGTGGGACCCGCAAGATCTGGGATGTAGTTCTCATCTTCTTCCGGTAGATGGCACAGTTCAGCATCTTTTCCTCCATCCGGTACTGATCGATCGGTTCTCCTCGCCGGTCCTGGTGGGAATATTGGGCGGTACCCCGGGCCCATTGCGTCTCTGCTCCCGGTCTCCGGATCGTCCTCCTTGGCCCGTTTCCAGGTTTTCTTTCTCCTAGGACGACAAAGGAAGAGCGGCAATACCTATCCATAGACATTTTTCCCCCACCATTGATATAGTGGGGCAACATATGCATTTCATCATAACGAAACATTACATTCTTATTTTGAAAAAAAAACAGTATAACTAAGAGACAGTTTCATGCAAATCACAATATTTTAGAGACTAGATGTGGTATGTTTTATGGTTGGAACTGAATTAGTCTGAGACAGTACCCGCCAGGATTCCAGAGGATTCCTCCAGTTGTTGCAGAGTGTGCCTGGGATGGCAACATTTCAACTGGTTTATGTGGACCCACTTGTCTTCCCCCGCTGCCAAAGGACCTTTGGGGATGTGTATTTTGTAGGCCACAGGGGAGATCTTGTCGATGATCTCAAAGGGTCCCTTCCATGTAGGCAAGAATTTCCGCTGTTTTGCCTGGTTTCTTTGGAAGTTGTATAGATAGACCCGGTCCCCCACCTGATATTCCTTCCTGGAAGTCTTCAGGTCATAGTGGGTCTTCATGCTATCAGCCGATCTTTCTAGATTCCGCTGAGCATAAGCAAAAGCATGTTGAAGGTGTTTACTTAAATTCTCCACATACTCATGAGTTGTGGAGGCATTTATCAGTGTCTGCTCTTGGGTCCTGTAGAGCAAATGCTGCGGAAGCACCATCTTGCGCCCAGTCATCAATTCAAATGGTGACATTTTGGTTGCAGATGAAGGGGTAGATCTGATGGCCATTAGGACCAGAGGTAATCGGATATCCCAACTTGGCCCAGAATCTGCCACAAACTTCTTTAACATGCTCACAATGGTTCGGTTATATCTCTCTACTGCCCCAGAAGAAGCTGGCCTGTAAGCAATATGCAACTTCCTTTTGACCCCCAGTATCTCCCACATCTTTGTCATTACTTCACTGGTGAAGTGGCTACCTCTGTCTGACTCAATCCTTTGAGGTAGACCAAAACGGGAAAAGATGTGGTTAATCATCAATGCAGCTGCCGTTTCTGCCTTGCAATTTGGGGCTGGGAGACATTCCACCCACTTGGTAAACAAGCATGTCACAGTCAACATGTACTTATCCCCCTAGCAGAGCGAATCACGGGGCCTACAAAGTCGATTTGTAAATCTGACCATGGCAGTGTCATCCCCCGCTTTTGGAGAGGCGCGCGGTGCGTGAGGGATGATGGCTGAAATTGTGCACACACAAGACACCCCTTCAAGTATTGGTCGAGGTCCTGCCCCATGTGTGGCCAGTATGCAACCTCTCTTAAGATTTCCAATGTTGTGTGAAACCCCCTATGACCGGCGGTGGCCGCATCATGGGCGTGACTTAACATCAGGCTTCGGAATGAGGTAGGAACCACCCACTGATCGTGGCCAGCTTTGGATTTCCTTACCAGCAAACCGTCTTGGATTCGGAACATTTTTGGACATTTCATCAACACTCTTAGGTCCTCTTTCCCAATGTAATCGGTATCCGTCAGGGGAAAGTTCTCAGGGTCCTCAAGGTGCTGGTAAAATTTACCAATAATTGGATCCCCCTTCTGAGCGGTAATCAAATCAGCATCAGGGGTCTCCTTACTCCATTGTGCAATTGAAAGGTCGTTGTGAGCATTTGTCTGGGACCTAGTGATAGCAGTGACCTGGATTTCCCCCAACAGGGACTCAATCTCAATTAGATCCCCTTGGATGGCCCCGGTTTTGGCCAGCTGATCAGCTAAGTCATTTCCAGTTTTGTCTGGTCCCTCTACTTTGGAATGACCCTTGATCTTTTTCCAATAGATGGTCATCTCATTCGAGGTGACCAGATCATCAATGTTTTGGATCAACTTCCCATGTTTCAAGGGTTTGTTGTTAGCACATAACATGCCTCTGGTTTTCCAATTAACCAGGTGCTCCACGAACCCGTTCCGTACATAATCTGAATCTGTGATTATGACCAGTTCGTGGAGTTGATGCTGGACAGCAGTGAGGATGGCCTGATGCACAGCCATCAATTCTGCCACCTGACTACTTCGGGGACCAATTTTGTATCCAGCGGAGGGTTCTGGGGACTCATTCACCCATGCATTCCCTACGCCGGCCACCAGTTCTTTCTCCCCGTTGTTGTCAACATGGTAAGAGCATCCATCCACATAGACAGTGGGCATTCCCTCACACTTGTCCTCTTCAAAGACTTTGTGTGGGGAATTAAGGTATGCCTCCGTGTTGTCCTTTATTTTTAGACTTTCGTCCTCGAGACAGTTTTCTCTGGCACAATCATGCAAGTCAGCCAGACCTTGCGCGAGGGGACTCTTCTTGTTTTGGCCATATCGGACCTCCACAGGAAAGCCTTGCATTGACAGAATCCAGGAAGTAATTCGGGAATTACTCACATTTCCGGTCCGGATTCTATCACTTTGGAGATATTGCAGAGGCTGGTGTGGAGTCTCCACTATGATGTGTTCCCCCTGGATAAACGGGCGGTAATTCTTCAATGCCCACACCATTGCCAGGAGTGCCTTCTCACAATCGTTGAATTTTTCCTCCACAGAGGATAAAGTTTTGCTCGCATAGGAGATTACTTTATTGACCTTGTCATGCTTTTGGTATAATACTGCCGTCAAGCACGTATTAGAGAACCCCGTCTCCAGGAAGAACTCCTTGTTTCTGACAGGGTAAGCTAGGCAAGGCGCTTGTGAGAGGCTTCTTTTGAGTTGTTTTACCACCTCGGCTTGTTCTGGACCCCATTCCCACTTGACCCCCCCTTCAGGAGATGAATCAGGGGTCTGGTGATCTCTGCGTAGCCCTCAATGAACTTTCTGCTGTAATTGGTCAGTCCAAGGAGGCTCCTTAGTTCCCGCAGAGTTGTGGGGTCTTTCAGTTTCTGAAGTGCTTCCACTTTCTTTTCCTGGGGACAGAGACCCTGAGGAGTAATCTCATGCCCCAAGAAATTAACACGGGTTCTACACCACTGTGCTTTCTGAAAGGAAAGTTTTGCTCCGGCGGCCCTCAACTGCGTCAGAACATAACGGATCTCTGCTATGTGTTCCTCCACAGATAAACTTTTGATGAGGACATCATCTACATAAGCCAGGTTACCCCTCGCACCCAGGTCGGGCATGGCCTTATGTAGGAAAATGTTGAATTCATTACCGGAGTTAAGGTATCCGAAAGGAGTCCGGGTCCATGTGTACTGCTGGCCCCCAAAGGTAAAAGCCAGTTTGTATTGGTCCTCCCTACTGACAGGCACAGTCCAGTATCCATTGGTCAGGTCTATTGCAGTGAATACCTGTGACCCCTGGATCTGGGCCAGCCCTTGGTCAATGTAGGGCAGAGGCCATCGGGAAGTATGGACCCGTTTGTTGAGCTCCCTAAGGTCAGCGCAGAGTCTCCACTGGCCGTTTGGCTTTAATATTCCCAGCACCGGATTATTGAAGGTGCTGTGGATGGGACGGAATATTCCCCTGGACTCAAGGTTCTTAATTATTTCAGTAAGGGACTCCATTGATGCGAGAGGCAAGCGATATTGCTTCACAAACACTGGAGTCATGCCAGGGTCCGTGGAGATGGTTGTTGTGTGGAGGTCAGTGCGACCACAGTCATATGAGTCTACCGCAAAGAGATCTTGGAAATCCAAGAAAACTTGTTTCAACTTTTGCTTTTGTTCCAGAGTCACACAGGCATCAGCTAGGTTGACTCTCTCTTCCACCATCTGCCTGAAGCCTGGAAAGACTTCTGGTTTGGCTATTTCAGCGGCCTCCTCCAGCTGGGTGGAGAAGTCCCTGGTCAGAGTGCTGATTTGGACCGGAGGCTTCAGGTGGGAAAGGCAGCCCTCATGCACCTGGAAAATCACCTCATCCCTCCTGAAGTCACAAGTCACATCTTCCTTACCATAGGGACAGGAAGTGTACACCAGGAAGTTCCCCCCATGCCGGGTAAAAATCCTGTCTGGTGTTGCGTTGTCATTACTGTCACTGTCAAAACAGTCCTTGGGGATTGGTCCTAACAGTTCATTTCCAAGATCAATGGAGAAATGTCGGTCATCAACCGCCATTCCAATAATGGTGCCTGCGGCTAGAGTAATACTCTTTAAGTCGCTGTTATCCACCTCTATTGGAATGGTGTCATGTTCTATGTTGACTAATGGAGTTGGGTTTACCCCTAACCCTTGCTGTTGGAGAGAAGCGTTTAGATGTATGTAAGCATCAGGGTTTTGCAAATATTGTCCTCTTTTAACTTTCACTTCCAGGGAGAATTGTCGGGTCCTTTCTAGGATGGTGACTTTCTCTTTAACCTGAATTTCAACTGCATAAGGTAGCAATTGAGCTGACCTAAATGCTTTTTCTGGATCATCAAAGCCCATGGGATTATCCGCTAATCGGGACCAAGCTTTGAAGTTTATTAGGTCCAAACTAATGGCAAAGCGATTGAGAATGTCACTGCCTAAGTAAAAGGCGGCAGGGACGTCTCGCACGACCCAACAATTATGGACTATGCTCTTGTTGCCAATGGAGATTTTGAGCATACACCTGCTTGGCAGGAGATGTTTGGAATTAGGCGCTTCCAGGTCCATTTCCCATTTGTCTATCAGTTTGAAGGTGGGCATGGCTGGATCTTTTGGGAGTTGGCGGAACATGGCTTCGCTGATGAAGCTCTTACCGTTGTTCACACACACTCGAGCGAGAACAGAGTCCTTCCCATCATTTAACTGGACAGGGATGAACAACTGCTCTCCAATTTGCTGAATATCAGCCAGGCCCTGATCTGATTTCACATCTTTCTGGACTATAGGAGTGGGAGTTTCTGATTGTGGATTAGTATAGAATCTCAGAGTGTTTCCTTCCAGCGTGGAGTACCACTTTAGACTGGAAGGAAGGTTGATTTTCAGAAATAGAGAGGACCCTGCATCACCAGTCTGTTGTCCTACTGCTATTACTGTCACGTCTGGAATTTGGCTATTCTGGAAGTGAAATTCTACTTGGTCAGATTTTTGTTCAACCATGTGGCAGGTGCCGTTTAAACTAACATGGTTGACACTCTGTTTTAATTTTATTGGTCGGCTAGTCTGGGTCCAGAGGACCTTGTTTACGCAATCTATTAGGGGTGACAACCTTCTCAGGAGGTCATTCCCCAGTAAACAAGGGGTGTCCTCTGGAGTCACAACTATGACCGGGTGTTTCAACTTGTGTCGCCCGATCTTAATGTCCAAGTCTGCAGTCCCCTCAACGGGAATTTCCTTCCCGTCAAAGTTCTGCAGTTGTCCAGGAAGAGAGGTGAGAGGAATTTGGTAATTCTCTCCCCTTCCTGCATTCAGTTCATCAAAGGCCCTTCTGGACAGAAGGGTAGCTTGAGATCCCGTGTCCACCAGTGCCAAAATTGTACCCTGCCCCTGTACTTGTACCGGGGCATAATATCTTCCCTCCTTCTCCTCAAGGGGGCACAGATAATGCACATTTTTGGACAACTGGTGGGCTAATTTTCTGGTTTTGGACATTGCTAGCGAAGAGATTTGGGCAGAATTCTGTGGAGAGCCTTGGGAATCTGAAAGAAAAATTTGGCAACTGGAGATCAGAGCCATTGTGGGTTCCCCTGGCTCCGGTTCCGGGCCGCCCCCCCCTTTTTGGAGGCAGTCACCAGGATGGGTTTGAACCAGGGGATTTTCTTGCTGTTGGTTCTGGGATGAGATGGTGGGCGGCGGTAGCTCAGTCTCCACATCTCCCCAGTCTGGATTTGCATCCCTAGGGACCCATTTTTCTTTGGGAGGAGTTCCCCCCTCTCTGAAGGAGAAGATCCTTTTCCCAGGACCCTCTGAGGATCCCTCCCCCTCAAATTGGAAGATCTGTACCTCCTCCTCAAACTGAGTCTGTTTGGGTCTTTTGTTTCTCCTACCCCCCCTCTGCTCCTTAGGAGGCAGACTTTCAGGGGCAAGAGATTTTGTTTCCGGTTCCTGGGTTTCCAGGGGCTGTTTACAAGTGAGGAAGGAAGCTTCCTCCAAGGCTTTACACCCCCCTTCCCTTTGTGCCTCCTCCCTGGGAACCGGTGAGTTATCGGGGTGCTGCCCCCGTCATTGTTCTGGGGCACCAGGTCCAGAGTTGGGTGCGTTCTGCGCCGGCATGCCCATCTGAGGGTTCTGCTGAGCCCTCAGTATGTGACCCAGATCCCGCGCCATGTTTTGAACCTGGCGCTCTAACTGGGAAACCCGCTCAGGCTGATACGGGGCCCTGTTTTCTCCCCTGGGCTGATCCCGGGAAGGGTAGCTATCCCTTCTTTGGTAGTACCCCTGGTTGGGAAGATTTGGGTACCCCTCCACCCTTGGCCTCCCCTCTCCCGGATTAGGTTGTCTGGGCTCAGGGAATTGGGGAAAGAAGGGTGGAGGATTTTGGGGCTGGAAATTGGGTGGATACCTGGGGAAAAAGTTCTGCCCAGGATTCGGAGAATTTCTGCCCTCCGGTGGGAAGTTAGGAGGAAAGTTCCCTGGGTTAGGTTCTTGGCTGGATCTCCCCCCTTGGGCTGGAGGAGTCCACACATAACCCAGGATGGGTCTGTTTCCCTTGTAACGGGGGCTTACATAATCAGGAGAGCGAGGGACCCCATTTGTGGGGCTGCCTCCCTGGCTCCCTGTCTGTGACTGGCCCGAGGACCTTCTGGGCCTAGCATTATTAGGTGCAGGTAGGTTTTTAGGCCCCCCCATCTCCAAATCCAAAACGGGGGTGACCTTTACCTCTGCCACCTTGGCAGCAGCAGGGGTGCTGTTGGCTTTGGGGTTTTTCTGGGCATTACTTTTGCTATCTACCGGTTTCTGCACCTCATAGATCCGGGTAGCCTGTTCAATGACCCAGTCTAAAGATCTTTTCTCGTGAAAATCCCTCACGAGCTGGGTCATTATGTATTTGGGCAAGGCATGAAAAAATGTATTGATGAATTCTCTACTGTCTGTGCGCACCCTTCTGGTGGTCTGCGCAAAAGCACGTTTCAGTTCTTGCACAAATTCTTGTGGGGCCTGATCCTCCCCACATTGCAAATTGTAGGCTGCCTTGCGAGCCTCTTGAGGATTTCTGTGAACAGAAAAGTGTTTCAAGATGGCCGCCTTATAGGTGGACCATCTTAAATGATTTTGGTCCTCCAGCCCCACAAAGAAACTGGAGTATTCCGGGGAGAAGGTCCACTTTACATATTGAATACAGCTTTGGCTGTCCTTCAAATGGAAAGTCTCCATCATTTGCTCAAACAACTCTAAGTGCTCCCAAACAGAATACTTAGCGTTCTTATGGTAAGGCGTGATGACGCTCCTGATCGCCTTAATCTGCTTTAAGGGGTCCTTAAGCAAGGCCCTTTTTGCCTTATTGGCCTTTTTGGTTCGGGTAACCCTTGTCCATTCATCCTCTGACTCAGAGGCACTGCTCCAAGAGGTTCCTGTCTGTTCTTCCAGGTTTTCCCGGATTCTGCGAGCCTGGGAATGGCTGGCAGAATGTGGGGACCGGGTCTCCTGTGTCCTGCGCAGTTCAGAGGAGTCTTCAGATTCCTCCTTGCTGCCAGGATTTGATGGGTACCCCCTCCACTGACCTAACTGGGCAGAGGTTTTCAGGATGCCCTTAATGGGCCTACTCTCCTGGGGTTCCCCAGTAAATTGCACTGCGCTTGGGTGCCCAAACCCGGATGCCCGCCCCTCCATACCTGGGTGGTACTGGCCTATGAGCCCCATACTTCTGGCTGGATAGTAATCTGCCATCCCTGTGGCCCTGTGCTCATGTGCGCCAGGGGACATGGGGGTGGCAGAGTCCAGGGACCGAGAGAGATAAAGGCCTCTGGTACTAGGGCTCCTGGGGTTATGCTCAGGAGTTTCTCTTTCCCAGCGAACCTCATCTCTATCCGCCCCTGCTCCCTGTTGCAATGCAAGAGCCTGCGCCTTCAGTTCCTCAGTTAAGGCCTTACTAAACTCTATCAGTCTCTCCTGCATCGCTACCTGTTGTTGGAGTCTATCATTGGGCTGACAGAGGGCCTCATTTTCCCTCTGTGCTTCCTGGTTGGTCCTGGAGAACTGGGCCAGTCTTTGCTGCAGGAGGTTTACCTCCTGAGCTGTGTCCCTATTGGCCTGCTCCTTTCTTGCTAGAGCATCCTCCACCCTCCTGGTGTGCTCTAACAAGTTCTGGTGTTCTTTTTGGAGGTCACCCAGTCCCTGGTGGGCCAGGTGATTTTCTTCCATTTTTCTTTTTAAATGGCAGACTTCCTGGCCTAAGGCGTCTCTTTCCTGACTAAGAGCCTGCATTTGTGCCGCCAGGTCGTCCCTCTGCCTTTGAAAGGCACCAGCTTTCTGGCGTTCTTCATCAAACTCTGCCTGGGTATCCAGGTCTTTCGAAATCAGCTTGTTGCTCTCTACCTTCACTCTATCTAGATGACTTTGCAGGGTGGCTACCTGCTCCGTGCATGCCCTGTTAAAGTCTAATTGTTGCTCCAGCTTTTTCTGGCTCTGCAGTAAGGAGTCCAAACTGTCTCGGTGCTCCTTCTGCAGGGCCAGAAATCTAGTATCCTGGTCAGCCTTTTCCTGTTGCAGTATATCCATGTCCTCTTTTATTTTAATGATATACTGCCTACTGTCATTTTCTGACTCCTGGCTCCTGAGCAGCCTCTGCTCAGAAGAGTCCAGCTCAGATTGGGCCTTCTGTAATGCCAGCAGTTGCCTACTCGCCAGATCTTGGCCTTCAGCACATTTGTCCTGCATGGCTCCCATATGTAAATATAAATATGCCGCTACCCTGGCAATCTTGTTGTGCTCATCCTTTGCCTTAGAGGACATATATAGTTCACTCAGGGCCACATGTAAGGGACCCTGGTCTCTCCATATATCTGACCCTGTTTCCGTGATTTGGGGTGTGATGGCCTGCAACCAGACTGTTTGGTCCTGGTGAGTCCACTCACCTCTCACAAATAACTTATGTAAGAAGTGCTCTCTGGCTATTTTCATGTCTACTAAGGTCGTCATTCTAGAGATTGGTCTCTGTCCTGACTTACAGAAGTTTGTATTTTATTTTTGCAAAACAGACCTTTTTCTTAGAGCGTTCCTTTGAGAAGTGCTTTACAGCGTAACACAGCGTGGTGATCCGACCGGATATGTGTATCTGGTCAGCTGGCACGCTGTATTAATCTGCACAAATGGTAGATCTAACCCAAACGTCCGGCACGAGCCCCCAATTTGTAAGAGGATTCAATTCAACACTACAGCTAAGTCAATGCCTAGTCTGGGATACTGAATGGAAACCCTTATTAATATATCTTTATGTCCAGTTCATGCGTTCTGGATGACTACCCCTATATAACACCCCTCTCTTTGAATAACCCTGACCCCACTGAGCCAAGAAGTAGTTCTGTTTTGCAAGTTAAAAGGTTTAATTGATAATTTAAACAATATATATATATATCACGCTTTATAATAAATTAATAATTGAATAGCACACTTAATCTGATATGATAAAGATTAACAACGGAGAATCTGGCACAAGCACACTTCTTTATAATCACTAAGGAGTTGACATGAAATGGATAAGATAGCAACAATACTTTTATGGTTTCAAATGAATACAATGTGGAATGAAATGCAGTACAGAAAATAACTTGATAGGATTTCAGCAAAAGACAATGTAATCACTTTCTTGGACAATTCACCCCCCCTTTTTATGCAATGCAAGGAAATGGAGGGAATCACACAGTTCTCAGAAATGCAATCAAATGTGATTCAGTTCCGCCCAGCAACTTAGACTACAGAAGTTGAAAACACAGGCCCAAATGCTTTTAAATGTGCTGGAAATGAAGAAAAAATATGCTAAAATGCTTTTAATTCCCTCTAGAGGTTCAGGGTGAGTGGTATCTAGTTAATATTAGTCCAGGCTCACACTAGCAATGATGCAGGGATGGTTTTTATGAGGCAACCGAATTTCTTTCAGAGGAAAGCAAAAGCAGCTATCTTTTTGCAAGTGGAGAAATTTGAAAATCGCGGTAAAATTCGCGAATGCGTCTGGTGCGATTACAGAGGGAATACAAGGGCTAGCAATATCGTTTTGGGGTCCTAGGAAAGCCTAGGATCTCAGCTTCCAGATGAAAGTTACTGCAAGTCTCTAGCACAAACGGTCACGGAGATATGAGCGATTAAATAAAGGTCGTTTTTCAGATTTGAAATATTAAAGTTCAAAAAGACAAGTGCAGCTTGCAACTAGAAAATGACAGGTGACAGCTTTGCAAATGACAGGTGACAGTTAGGAGACAGTTCTACTTAGATTAAACTAGATTGAATTATATTATTTTAACTAGGAGATTGGTTCTGCACAGTTTTCTAGGTACTCACACTATATTCTTGAGTGAAATGGGCCTCGCCATGGATCTGGTCAGGTTTTAGACGGGACTCTGGTCTCTGCACTTCACAGTGATCTGGGTCTGCTCTCTCTCTGGATTCTGAAGATTGAGGGATTTAAAGTCTGGATCTTTCTGCACAGCTTTCTCTGGAGATTGATGGAGGTAAAGTATGGATTTTCCCGGCAGAGCTTCCAGCTGCAAATGGATTTGAAAGTCCCTATCTGTCCTGTCTCTCTGCTTTTATGTGTTTTGAAAATGGGTGTGTGTGAGCAGCATCACTAGCCAGCCCCTCTCCACTTGTCATTGGCCACTTCATCCGCTTCCACTTGATTGGGGGAATGAAATGAAGTGTCATCATGATGAGGTCTGTTTATGATACAGAGAACCCACCCCTGTCAACTTTACACACAATCTATATTTGCTCAAAAAAAACATATTTGCACAGGTACACATTTGTTTAAAATTACATGCACCCTTCACATATCACAGGAGGTATACCCTGTCCAAATCTGCTCTTCCTGGGGGCTTGCATTCAAAAATGGCACATATTTCACTTTTTAACTGGTTTCGCAATTTCGGACATTAACCCAAATTTACACACATGTGCGCAAGGAGTATGGACATTAGTTGATGAAGTGTCAGATTTTTCACATGCACACATTTTGAGTAATATCCTCTTTTCCGCTAAAACTCCCCTGAACATGCCACCGGTTCTAAAAACCTCTTAAAATGTGGGCAGAAAAATCACAAGAATTATGGTGTCATTTATACAATTTTCACATGTCCGCTCTATGAGTTATTCATCTTTTTAGAGTTATGTTCTGGCCCCAAAGGGGTGTGGTTTTCCTCCAGCACAAGGTTGAATTTCTGGTTTTTCCAGTTCTGCCAAGCCAGCTTGCTCTCACAGGCAGTGCCCCTCCCCTGTGCTTCCAGGAGAAATCTCCATTTACGACTCCCGCCATAAAACATTTGCCTGAGTCAAGACAGGGCTTTGTTCAATTTCCTGCAGAGCCCAGGTAATTCAATCAGGGAAGTGTCATATCCCTTTTGGTGTGAGCAGCAAAAGGGCAGCTAGGCCTGGGAACACAGCTGTGACTCAAGTTTCACTCCTGATGGGGGTAGTTGCCAGGCAAATTGGAATCTCTTTAAGCCAGTTTTTAGCTACATGTCATTTCTGTTCCCCAGTTTCTGCATTCAAATAAAACTAAACATTTTCACATATGCAGCTAGAAGGCTGATTCTAAGTTTAAAACTATGACATTTAAACAATTGCAACCTATGTGACACTCAAAAGTAGGTCACTCAGTCAATTTAAACATTTAGATTTTTTTAGTGTCTTTCAGTCCAAATTTACTTAAACTGCTGAAATCCACAGCTCAGCCAGTCTTGTTATAAACCTTCAAGTCACTTCAGAATATAACTTTACATTGTATCCACCTCTCAGTAAGTCTTTCTTTGGCCTGTTTTGGGTTCATTTATTCAGTTTTCTACAAAAAAGTAAAATCTGGTGGTTTTAAAACGCCGGCTTTCTGATAGTGGTGAGTACTGGTACTGCACCCCTTTTTGGGATTTAAGAAAATGAATTCCCAATGGTTATGGGTTTGCTTTTGGCAATCAGCATTGCCACTCCCAATGGTTTCAGACTACTGTGTGGGTAGTCCAATGGTGGTTTTAGGCAGTTTCCTTCTGTGCCCATAACATCGGCAAAAATGAGTGGCAGCCTATTCTTCATGCATTTCCCTGTGCATTTTCTGGGAAGCTCTGGCCATCATGATGTTTTCATGTCAGTACTGCACAGTTTTGAGGTAGGGCTCGGATGCATGGGTAAATACATCCCACAGTTTGGACTCAGGACAGTGGCTTTTTTTCAGTTCACGGGCATTCTGACAAATCCTTTAGTCTTTAGTTTGAGGTAGGGATACCCCTCTTAGAGTTAGGGATTTTATTTATTGGGTATTTATAATGTGATTATTCACAAAGTGTTTCAAGGCACAAGCTTTTTAATTTAATAAAAGTCTTTGCCAACCACCATGACAGCGCCTGGTCAGTTGCCTTCTTCTCCACCCTTACAGTGAGTAGTTGCTGGTTGGACACTGAAGAAAGGAAGACCAAAATATTGAGAAGGAGCTTGCTTGAAGGGAGGAGGAATTGGAGAGGAAGCAAGAAGGGGTATGAAAAAATTGGAGTGGTAGAAGATGGGAGTTTACAGCAGATGCACAGGTGAAGCTGGAGGAAGGAGGCAGGAACTGAATAAGATGTCCAAGGGGGGGCCTGGAGAGGAGGGGTAGAGAAAGTTATAAAGGTCTGGAATTGTGACAGGGAAGAGACTAGGTGAGCAAGGAACAAAATAAAAAGGATGGTTGTAGAAAGGTAATATCGAGTTAAGGAGGGTCTCATGGGATAGAGGAAGGTTTAACCTTCCTCACCAACTAACATAGTTGTGTATGAAACCTTCACAGAACATTGACTGGAGGAAGGAGAAGAGATACAAGAGAAGATGAGGGAAGGATAGGCCAATTTGGCTGAAACCTTCTGACACAAGAACATTGCAGACTGTCATAAATGTAAACAGAGCAAGACATTGGGTGCATTGTGTCAGGACCTCAACTTAGGGAGGTGATTCAATAAACCCCTAGTCTTCTAAGATGGTTAATCCTGTTGTAAAAGATTCTGTCCCTTCAGATCCCCTACTCCAGGCCAGACAGACTTTGGAAAGCACAATAACTAAGCATTAACCTTGTATCATTAGGCTTGATGTAGAAACGCATCATTGCATGGCCTGTTTATCACAAGAAAAGGGACTCAATGTTGCAGAATGGAAGTGCAGGCATGCACAGACACCCAGGACTTTGCCTTCCTTACCTATGACCTGGATGGGTATTGCCTAGGTTAGGGATGAACTTTAAACACCAGCTCTTAGTGGACAAGATATCCTGTAGTTGATTTCATCAGTCAGTTGATGTTTATTTTTGACACGTCCCTAAAATACATATATAAAATGTATATTGAGCACATTAATTTCCTCCACAATAAGTTAAAACATACTTATAAAATAGTTTAAAAAATTTAGTGAAAAAACAACTGTTCGTAATATCAACATTATCCCTTAAAATATTATAACAATGACATTTAATTAAATAAAATCTTCAGTAGAAAATGCTTAAATTCCATGTAGGGTATTGACAAGAGTGATTCGATCTCTCATTCAATAACCCTCGACCTCCTGCTGTTAATTACTTGGCCACATTGAGGAAGTCCAATCTTCGCCTCCCCACATGAGCTAGAAAGTTGGATACAACAAATATCACCTCATTTGAAGTAGATATTTTATATAAAACTAGCAAATTACCCGTTCTCTGAATGGGTTCTGTAGACAGTCATGAGAACACTGATCCTGTAGGTTGCGGTTCTGAATCGCTTATCGCAGGATGTCCTTTGCATCCTGAAGTAAACTGCACTGAGAATGGGTATGTGTGGCTGGCTGACATACCCCGAAGCAGACATTGGGGAGAGGCAAGAGTTGGTGTGCTGCTGCATACTGGGACCTTCTGCGCTCTCTCCTGTAAGGAACACATGATGGCAACAGTAAACACAGACACAAGTAATCACAATTCAGGGGTGTTTATTGAACATTATAATGGGTGAGATAAACGCTTAATCCAAACCTAAATCTAAGATGAGAGAAAGCTACAACGATCAAATAATAATAAGGAAGTCCTAGTGGATTCCTATCAAGTAAAAAGGGCCTAAAATAAAAAACGTGTTGCCAGTCCTTACTTCTAAATTACAGTGGGAGTGAGGGATAATATTCACCAGCAAAGAAAGAAGTGTTCACAAAATGAAAGTCAGGATGGTAAGGCTGGATCTCCCTTCCCCAAGTTTGAAGCATTGGGACAAGGTGGGACTCTTGAGCACAGCACACTCCTTAGTCTCGTCAGCACGAGGTTCACAATTCAGTTCAGAGATATCAAAAACATTCAGAGGCTAAGTCTCCTTCTCACAAATGTCTCTTGCCTTAGAAGGCTGGCTGATTCAAAGAAACAACAAAAAGTTACTTTGGTACTCTTGTACCTTGGCCGATTGCTCTTCGCCCCTTGGATCTCCCTCCGCTGGCCTCGGGTCCTCTTGACAGTTAGGGCCTCTCCTTGATTGGTTCACTAAGGCCTTTCTATAATACAATTCATGTGTCCTTAACAAAGTTCATGCATTGCTCAATTTGACCATAAAGCAGAGTTTTCCCCTCTCCTAGCTTTCGCTCAGCATCCCTGCGTCGGGTTCACACTTGCCACAATTTACAGTTCTCAACCTTCTCGGAAAGATGGGTTCCTTTCTCCTAGCTTTCCTCTGGCCACGCGCCAGAGAATTTCGAGGGGGCAAGGGCAACTCCCCCTTCCTCGTCCTTCCAGGTCTCACTGCTTTCCTTCTCCGTTTGAACTGCCAGTTGTGAGTAACTATCTCCTCGTGCGTTCAGCCTTGCTCGAAGTGTGCTTTCATGCTCCACCTTTTATCCCTGTGGGAAAGGTAAAGGGCCATCAGCTGTGCTTGATTATTGTCAATTGCCTGACTCTGCCTGACCTGTGTATTGGGACATGCCAGGTAAACGGCTCTGGTGTCAGTCTGTTGTCTGTTACTGTGTAAGAAAGTGTTTGTGTGGGCAAAGGGGGTTGGGGGCTAGAGCCTCTAAATAATCTACAGGGTAGGATGGTGAAAAGGTGTTACAGGGAAGGGGATACCGCGTCTCAACCCTCAGTGTCCCACTTCCACTTCCCGAAGACCCCTCGCCCAGGTGATCCTCCCCCACTGGTTCACCCCCACAAACTGGATCCAGTAATGATGGTCGTGTCCTGGCCACCTAGACAAAAGATCTTTGGGGGCCAATTGGTGAGACACCTTCAGATTTCTCAAACTCCCCATCTGTCGCCTCACCCTGGCCTGGTGCAGTTTATTGTATTGCAGTACAAATATCTTGGAAACCATGAATCCTAGTGCCTTGACCTCTTTTGTTCCTTGTGTCGGCACCGGTCCTTCTATGACCACATTGATGTTTCACCAATTTCAGGCAACCAACCTCATGTGTGAAGGTGCTGAAATTCGAGATACTATGTGAGGTGTCCAAATGTCATGTAGCTGGTAATGCCTGTAGGGTCATACAGGTAACTATACAGTATTTGGTTCAGATTGATGAAACCATGTGGAATTGTAAAAGGAACAACGCTTCGCCATAAACTGTCATGCCTGTGCCACTGGCACACACATTGGCAACCATCATGGACTATTTGGAACTCATTTATCTTCATAATACTCTTTGAACAACCACTATTCACACTTTGGTCCTTGATTTCCATTAGCACGACTTTGGTACTTTCTTATTTAATTCAGCTAACTACATGTACAATAATGCACCTTGCTACAGTTATCATTTCCTGGCTATTCCCATTCATCAGTATTGGAACCACAATCCCCAGAAAGAAACCCTAGCGATCAGTGCTGCTTCCACCTTCTCAGGACCAGAGAGGGAGGAGGCAGATTACCTTCAGGTGTGTTGCTCCAGGTGCTGCCAATTAGCCTGCCTCAGTACAGGGCAGGGCTGTATTTAAGCAGCTGCCTGCAGGAGCACCGTCTCTTGCATCAAGAGTTCTCCCAGCCCCTTTTTGCCTTCAGCCACAATTTGTATGCTGTTCCTGTTGCCGTATTATCCTGCTTCTGATCCACTGCCCTTTGCCAGCTCCTCTGGGCTCCCTGCCTTACAGCCTGCTATACTCCTCTGCCTTCAGCCCCAGTCCTCTGGGCTCCCTGCCTCGCTGCCCTGCTCCTTTTGGCTCGCTCCTTGCTGCCCTGCTACTCTGGGCTCCCTGCCTTGCAGCCTGCTACACTCCTCTGCCTTCAGCCCTGGTCCTCTGGGCTCCCTGCCTCGCTGCCCTGCTCCTTTGGGCTCGCTCCTTGCTGCCCTGCTCCTCTGGGCTCCCTGCCTTGCAGCCTGCTACACTCCTCTGCCTGCAGCCCTGATCCTCTAGGCTCCCTGCCTTGCAACCTGCTACACTCCACTGCCTTCAGCCCAGGTCCTCTGGGCTCCCTGCCTCGCTGCCCTGCTCCTCTGGGCTCGCTCCCTGCTGCCCTGCTCCTCTGGGCTCTCTGTCTGCAGCCTACTACAGCTCTTTGTCCGGCTCCTCTGGACTCCCTGCCTTGCAGCCTACTACAGTCCTCTGCAGCCCACAACAGTTTGCCCGCACATTGTGCCATCCGTTACTGCAGCCCTGCTTCCTTGTTTGCAGCCCCCCTGGTTCCTAGCTACTGCTCCCTTCCTTGTTTGCAACCCCCTGTTCTTGATCCATGTCCTTCTCTTCCTTGAGTCCTTTGTCCTCCCCTTAGGTTATCCATTTCCGTTATACTGTTTCCTTCTTTTCCTTCTGCTAGCTTTCTCTTGTCTTTCCAGCCCTGAGTTACTGTTCTACTATTCCGTGTACAGTTTCCGGTCACCATTCGCTACAGTTAGATACTAGGTTCTTCCCTTCCTTTCTTACGGATCCTGTTCTGAACCTTGTTCTCTTTGACTTTCTTTTCCCTGGATATTTCTGTTCTTGTCTTCACTTGTGTCTTGTGTAAATCCTTTGTACAGAGCTTGACTGTTGCTTTCCGGCAGGCAACCTCTGCCCCTTCCCTTGTCATGTTTTCAGTGTTGTACTTCGTGTCATTGTTTGGTTCCCGCTGGACTCGTACAGGCTTCAGTCTTGTGAAGTACTGTTACCTTGTTCGTGCCTTAGGGTTCAGGTACAGACACCCACTGCTGTTGTTCCCAGCCATGAGCATACATAGTGGGCCCCTGTAATAGCAATCTGTCCAGAAGGCTGGAGTTTCCAAAGGTCCGTGGAACACTCTTTCCCATTTCTGCATACACCCCAAGAGGGAATCCAGTTTGTTTGTACCTTTGTAATCCCTGCTCCTGTGTGTTCACAGCTACTGTTGCCTATTCTTCTTTCTTGTTGAGCTTCCTGCTGTGTGTGCTTATCTGTCACCTTACATTAGCACAGCCACCCAAAACCTACCTGGGTGCCCTGAGACGCTCTTGACAGAGTGCCCTTCTTGACAGAATCTGCACGCCCAATCTCTGCTGCTCCTCCTGCTAGTACTCCTGAATCTGCTACTGATGCAGCATCTCAAATAACTCTTACTGCAGTAGAAGCACCCCCTCCCTCTCTGCCTGCAAGGACAGTACCTGTTGCAAAGCCAGTTAAAAGTTCTCCTATTAAGGCTACAGCTCCGGTTGTTCCTGCTGGTGCCTCTGCAGCACCTAAACTACCAGACTCTACTCTGGACATCAGCCTCAGTTGCGTCCCTGCCGCTGGTACTCCTGTGGGACCTACACTCCCAGCTGCTACAGCACCTGAACTTCCTACTGCTATTCCCGATCTCCCTGCTGCTGTGGCTTCTGAACTCCCTGCAACTCATGGTGTCACTGCAACATTTGTGACTCCTCAAGTCCCTGCTACAAATCTTAAAGTTGCCATTGTTGCTTCTGAAGAACCTGTCGCTGTGTTTCCTTAAGTTACTGCTACTTCTGATGCTCTCGATGCCCTGAATTCTGTTTCCTCCGCAGCTATGCTCGCTGCAGCTGAATCCTCTGCTTCTGCTACACAACCTGATCCCACAGCACCTTCTCTTCCTGATCTGCATCCCTCAAACTATCCTGTAGTGGTGATAGTTCCTATCATATCTAATGAGACAACCAAGTGCTTAGAGGATACCGTTCCTTTCAAGAACCAGTCCAGGTATCTGAAAACCGTTGAAGATCCATTTGTGAACAAAGAGACACCCCTGTTTACACTTTGCAATTAAATTCCTGTCTTGCCTGATTTGTCTTCAAATATAAAGATCACGCCGACTACCAATACAACTGAAGATTTTGAAGACCTTCCTAGAGCAACCAATTCAGCTGTATCTCTGGTTCCACCTTTCAGCACTGTACCGTTGCCAGCCCTAAAGAAGACCACTACTTTCAAAGCAATATATGCCATGGAGCCTGCAGCAGATCTTCACAGTTCTTCAGTTCATGAACGCATTGTTGTGTTTTGTGCCCATAAAACTTTGTCTTTTCTGGATTCAATCTCAAAGGTTCTGAACATTTGTAAAGTTTCCTCCTTTAAAGACTCTCACCTTACAGCCTTACACAGTTTTTGGATCTTCATGAAGTGTCTTTTTAGTATAAGACTCTCTCACGGTGTGACAGGCCTTGGACTTGCTCTTCTTATTGGTCAGTCTTCAGGGTCCTGGAGAGGGGAATGGGGAGGGGCATACTGTCATGCCTGTGCCACAGGGGCACACATTGGCAACCATCATGGACTATTTGGAACTCATTTATCTTCATAATACTCTTTGAACAACCACTATTCACACTTTGGTCCTTGATTTCCATTAGCACGACTTTGGTACTTTCTTATTTAATTCAGCTAACTACATGTACAATAATGCACCTTGCTACAGTTATCATTTGCTGGCTATTCCCATTCATCAGTATTGGAACCACAATCCCCAGAAACCCTAGCGATCAGTGCTGCTTCCACCTTCTCAGGACCAGAGAGGGAGGAGGCAGATTACCTTCAGGTGTGTTGCTCCAGGTGCTGCCAATTAGCCTGCCACAGTACAGGGCAGGGCTGTAATTAAGCAGCTGTCTGCAGCAGCACAGTCTCTTGTATCAAGAGTTCTCCCAGCCCCTTTTTGCCTTCAGCCACGATTTGTATGCTGTTCCTGTTGCCGTATTATCCTGCTTCTGATCCAGTACCCTTTGCCGGCTCCTCTGGGCTCCCTGCCTTACAGCCTGCTACACTCCTCTGCCTTCAGCCCTGGTCCTCTTGGCTCCCTGCCTCGTTGCCCTGCTCCTTTGGACTCGCTCCTTGCTGCCCTGCTCCTTTGGGCTCCCTGCCTTGCAGCCTGCTACACTCCTCTGCCTTCAGCCCTGGTCCTCTGGGCTCCCTGCCTTGCAGCCAGCTACACTCCTCTACATGCAGCCCTGCTCCTCTGGGCTCCCTGCCTTGCAGCCTGCTACACTCCACTGCCTTCATCCCTGCTCCTCTGTGCTCTCTGTCTGTAGCCTACTACAGCTCTCTGTCCGGCTCCTCTGCACTCCCTGCCTTGCAGCCTCCTACAGTCCTCTGCAGCCCACAACAGTTTGCCTGCACCTTGTGCCATCAGTTACTGCAGCCCTGTTTCCTTGTTTGCAGCCCCCCTGTTTCCTGGCTTCTGCTCCCATAGTCTCTTCCTTGTTTGCAATCCCCTGTTCTTGATCCCTGTCCTTCTCTTCCTTGAGTCTTCTGTCCTCCTCTTAGGTTATCCATTTCCGTTATACTGTTTCCTTCTTTTCCTTCTGCTAGCTTTCTCTTGTCTTTCCAGCCCTGAGTTACTGTTCTACTATTCCGTGTACAGTTTCCGGTCACCATTCGCTTCCTTTCTTACGGATCCTGTTCTGAACCTTGTTCTCTTTGACTTCCTTTTCCCTGGATATTTCTGTTCTTGTCTTCACTTGTGTCTTATGTAAATCCTTTGTACAGAGCTTGACTTCTTGGTTTCTGGCAGAAAACCTCTGCCCCTTCCCTTGTCACGTTTTCAGTATTGTACTTTGTGTCATTGTTTGGTTCCTGCTGGACCCGTACAGGCTTCAGTCTTGTGAAGTACTGTAACCTTGTTCGTGCCTTAGGGTTCAGGTACAGACACCCACTGCTGTTGTTCCCAGCCATGAGCATACAGAGTGGGTCCCTTTAATAGCAATCTGTGCAGAAGGCTGGAGTTTCCAAGGTCCGTGGAACACTGTTTCCCATTTCTGCATAGACCCCAAGAGAGAATCCAGTTTGTTTGTACCTTTGTAATCCCTGCCCCTTTTTGTTCACAGCTACTGTTGCCTATTCTTCTTTCTTGTTGAGCTTCCTGCTGTGTGTGCTTATCTGTCACCTTACATCAGCACAGCCACCCAAAACCTACCTGGGAGCCCTGAATCACTCTTGAAAGAGTGCCATTCTTGACATAAACAGACACATTTTGACTTTTGCTGAATCCCGGGAAAGGGGTGTAGAGGAGGAGCCAAGTGCCTCTACTAAAAGGCCCGCCCCCATTTTGCCTATATGTTGGAAACCGGAAATTGCGATATGCGCAATGCCAGTAATGGTACCTATACCGCGAAGAGTCCTTGAAACAAGGTATCGATTGAGAAAACCCTGTATGATGCACCCGCGAAGAAACGACAGTCTTCTGAAGGAAGTTCCGGAAGAAGTGTGAAGATGAGTGAGCGAGAAGACTGGTGATGTCACATGAGGCAGAAATGATACACCAAGAAGAGATGCCAATGAAGAAGGTGAATAGACCTTATAGAATCTGATGGCGAAGTAAAGAATTGAGCAACATTTCACATGCAAAATGAAGATTGCACGTGTGGAGAGCACTGAAGAAAATGCAAAACCATTTTATGATTGTACAGATGCAGCAACACAAGTAGAGTAAGTAATCATGAGGCTGGCTATACCTAGTGAATGGACTGCAGGCAGTGCCGCCAATATATGTATACGTGTGTATAGAATCTGGATGTTCCAGGACGCATTTAGCAGACTGCGACCCCATGAACAGAAGGTCAGAAAGTTTGGCAAAGGAAGATTCAAGAAGGCTTATCTGGCCCAGTGGCAAGGGTTGGGGAAGCCACAAAACTGGTTATCTTTTCATGGAGATCCAATGAATGTGAGAAGCAAGACAGGCTCCTGTTGAAGTGTAATGGAAAAACACTGGAAGCGCCAGGTTTTATTCAATTAATAGTGTTAAAGGAAAAGAAGGCGCACAAAACGCGATCTCCGGTCACATGGCCAGATGAAAATAGACTTTGGGCAAGCTGCACTGAGACCAGAAGATAAGACCATGCTCTCACTCCTTTAATTCTAAGGCACAGTGATTCTTTGCAAGGCAGAGATCAAAGGACTAATTGAATGGCAGACAGTAGGAGTGATGATGGATGTTGGGCTAATACCCTATCATAAACCTGTTTATGTGCTGCCTAAGTACCCACTTGGGTTTTGAAATGACTCCATATAAAGCTCCTTGAGCTAGGAAACTGGGCTCTATATAACACTCCTCATTCAAAGACTTCTCATTTACATCAAACAACCCACTGTTACTTTTCTTTATTACAACAATCCCATTCGTTTTTCAGCTCAAGACTTTCGGGATTGTCTCCTCCTCCAATTGGCCATCATCGCCTTCGGTCCGCTCAGCGCCTGTGGAAACCAGGAGGGATTTCGTCAAAGAGGGACCTTCCCACGGGTATCGATTTTCTTGCAATAGTTCTATATCGGCCGCTCTCCACAGGAAACCTCTCAATTCTCCGGCTAGATGGCAGAGGGTGTCCGATTTTCCAAAAACACTAAAGACCTACTCATCGATGGATACTATTGAATCATCCGCCTTCTGCTACCATGTGAACCCGTAGGCCCTTTAAGAGAGGTGGTGCTCTATGCATTGGGGTGGAATGGGCCCTACTTCAATCAGGAGCGACAGCTCCTTAATGCAACACGGCGGTACAATGGTACGCGCTGCAAGAGGTGTGGCTGTTAAAAGACACACATAGTATTAATTCACCCTTGAAGTGCATAACAAAACATTTTCTCCACCCTTGTTATAACAGCGGAATGTCGAAAACCTCAATTTGAGGTCAGGTAAAGCACACAGGCTAAAGACAATGATGTACAACAGGGGCGGGGAGGAGAGGCATACGGAGCACCAGGGGTGCTACTGACCTAAATTCAACATATTTGTAAAACACTGCCCACTTACTGAGATAAAATAGTAAAGTACTGTATAGAATGGGTCAAAGGTACAGAAGGAAAGGTGTTGACACAATGGCCGCCTAACGGCAGCTTTTCCAGGGACACTTTGCAGTCACTACTCACATATTTACACAACACGTGCAAGGGGAAGAAGTTAGTGAGCCACCTGGAGATATTCGAACTGTGGCGGATGCTCCAGCACAGACAGCATGGGATGTTGAACTAGCAGGAAGTAAAGAATTAAGGGGAAGACACATGCGCTCCCCCTCCTACACCTCTCAGCATCACCTCGGATGATGCGGATGAGGAGGAGGAACAAGGATTATACCTAGTTAGGGAACTGAAGGAGAGTAAGGAAGCCCCAGAATTGACTGCAGTGGAAGGTCACTCAAACCCCACCTACAAACCACCCCCATACACCCCAAAGGTGCATGCGACACAGGCAGAGGCAGGTAGCCCAGACACCAAAGAGGACAGGCTGATGCAAGCGAAGAGCGAGTTCTCAGGGATAGGCTATCAGACTGGTCAGTAATGTCCTCCTCCTCTTCGGAGAGTAAAGATTCCCTTTCCTCCCCTTCTTCCACACCTGAGGAAATTGGAGACAAATCCAGTCATTTCTTTCTTCTTCTTTGTGGTATCACCTCCTTTTTTATGTAGATAGGATCTGCCTCGAGAGGAAGCCACTGTGACCCAAGTCTTCGGCAGTCCAGTGACCTCTCTCCCGAAGTAGCCAAGGACGTAGTGGGGGAAAAAGCCACAGGCAGAAAAAAAACCCCAATGTAGGGAACACTCTGATGAGTCGATCGCAGTACTGCGAGGAGTAGAGGAGTGCCCGGAGAATGGCGAGCACAGCAGGGTATATTCCGATGTCAAACAACACCGGAAAAACAGAAGGATTCCAAAACGAGAGTAAACACCAACCTCCAGATGGAGGAAAGCAGCAGGACAGGAAAGGCTCCTGACTCAACAATGCCGGAGCGAGGGAGCGGAGAAACTAAGCAAGGTAAGTACAAAATGGGAGGCAGGAAAATGAAATAAAAGTAAACAAATCCAGGGAAGAACGAACAGAGGTGAATCGCAGAGGAAACTAGCAAAAGGAAGGGGGAGGAGTCAAGGTAATAAATGAGAGCGAGCGGAAAGCAAGAGGAAAAAATGCTGTAGAAGGCAGGGCGGATCACCGGTAAGAGAAATTACAAGGGAGAGCTAACAACAAAGGAGAGGTATCCAAGTACGTTGCAGCGCGCCAAACGCCGAGGGCTGAATGAATAAAAAGCACTCCGCAGCGGCCATGTTACAAAAGCACTAGACTGCTGAAAGTACGTGCAAACAATGTAATGGCACATTTTAATGGAGGCCAAGTCTCCATTTCTTCCATATGTGCCAGTTACCCTGTTTTATGACATAGCGCCAGATGAGTGGATAGTGGCGCAAGCACTATTGAAATTACAAGGAACCACCACAGGAGAACCAGAAGGGGCAACAGACGTCATGAGGGAGTTAGAGTTGGGGAAAGGATGTGAAAGCAAGCAGACAGACAGCACGAAAGAGGAGCGATTATGAGAGGAGGAGGAGGCAAAGCTGGAAGCAAGGATAGCAGAACTGAAAGAGAAAAGGAACGCGTTAGTGAGTCAGTTAGAACAGAAGGAACGGGAACAGGAGGCGCAGCTAGCATTGGAAAAACGGGAGAGGGCAGAGCACGAGAGAAAAGAACGGGAGGAGTTGGTGGAGAGTGAATGGAGAGAGGGAGGTGATGGGGAGGACAGCCACAGGTGGCCTGAGTAAGGTAAGTACAGAAACAAAGGGGTAAAAAACACTAGAGAAGGAAAGAATTGAGGCTGAACGAGAGATGGCCATTTGGAAACGGACTATTTTGCTGGACAGTTCCTGGAAGTACGAGGAAAGCAGGAAAAGGGAGCTAAGGTTGGCAGTGATGGAGGAAGCGTGAAGTAAGAGAGAGGCTGACGAAGAAGCACTACAGAAGATCCACAAAGAAGTAATGGAAGAAATAGATAGGACACGGGCAGAGGAGAGAGAGAGAGAGAGAGGGATGACAATAAACTCAACAGTAAATGGGTTCAATGCAATAAAAGAAGAGCTCTGAACTATACGTTTAGTAGCCCTACAGAAAAGGTACGTGTTGGACCTGCTCACAGCAATGGAAGGAGGAGTGGGTGCAAGAATAGGGAGTTCCTGCTGCACGTTCATACCAGCCAATGATGAAGATAATCGAACGTTATCTGGCGCAGTATCACAATTTCCAAAAATGCACGCTAAAATGGAAGAAGAATCAAAATGCACGAAGAAGGACGGAAGCAGGTTCTCATATCTCTGGTCATGGATGCCATCATGGCTCGCTGATGGCCTCAAAATACTGGCGGGGGGACTGATCCTGGGATTGGCCTCTCTGCTGGGGATAGAAATGTGCATGACAAAATCAAAAACAACTGCAGAAGAGATGATTGGGATGAAGGATCGTACTACCTGCAGAAGACGAGCAACAAAGGGATATAACACTCATGGAACAAGAGAGGCTACGACAACAACTGATGGAATCAGACATGTATTCACCATCAAGGAAATTAGAGAACCCCAGGAATCCCAAAATGTATGTTGGAAAGTGGGTTTACTGCAAGCCCGGAGGAGGATGTGTACTGGTCATGTGAACCACTATGGACATCTAGCAGGAATTACTAAGGTATGGCGCCTGAGAGACTGCAAGAGAATTGACAATTTTATGGTCGACAAGTCAACCAGAGGGGGGACTGAAGAGGGAAAACCAGAGTGTTCCTTGCCTCCTGATGGGGCCCCTAACCGGAAGAAACACCCCCGACAGAACAACTACCTCCTATCAGAGATTGCACCTGGAGCCACCACTCCCAACGCAAGCTCACACCACGCCAGACCTCCGGCCATCCGCCTGATCAATCCCACCATAGCACGAGCTTTAGCCAACTAATGCTTCTCTTGTAGCTCGCTGTATGCAGGCCACCTAGGTAAAATCTCCCCTGTGATCGTACCATGCATTAAACATTGGCCTATGTCAATCCTGTTTGTTCCGCCAGCTCTGCAAAGGGTATAAAAGAGACATCATGCAGTAGATCTCCCCCTGTAGCCAGCCCATGAGATTCCCAATTTGTGTGTATTCCCAGTCTCATCTGCGATGTGGATGTTGCCACCAAGACCAAGGGAATCTGTGCTGAGAATGGGTGAGTAAGCCCTATCATTGCGAGTGCCCTCTCCCACATATTCACTCGTAGGGACACTACGTGCGACCATTGGCCTCCTCAAGGCTTACTGATCCATACTAGTTCCTTCAAATAGTAGCATGCCGCCCTGGGCCACAGAGTAGGATCATCTGCTAGCCAGTCTGCCACAAATTGCAACTGCCCTGCTATATAGTATAACTCAAAATGCGGGGTCCTGATGCCTCCCTCTGCATACGGCCTGTGCAATGTGGATAGCTCTATCCTATTCCTCCCATTTGCCAACAGGAAACCTCTACACATGCTGTCCAGTTTCTTAAAGAAGAGTTTAGGTATGTTGAACAGAACATTTACAAAAAAATGCAGCAGTCTAGGCAATACCAGCATTTTCAGCAGGGCCACTCTCCCCATTAATGAAAGGGGCAGTTTGGTCCAAAGCTTCATTGAGCCTTTGATGCCCTCTAGTGCTTTCAACGTGTTATGTGTATGCTCTTTCGCTGGATTGTGATATACATTGACCCCCAGGTATCTGAACTTGGTCGTTTTCCATTTCAGGGCAAGGACCGGCAGCGCCCTTTGTTCTATCCTGCACAGTCCTTCTAACAGGAACAGGGCTGACTTGTCTGTGCTGATTCTGATCCCTGATTATGATCCCTGACAGCTTCACAAACAGCGCCAGGGCCTCTAACAGCAGGTCTAGATTGTCTTCAGAGTTCTGTGTGTATAGTAACGTATCGTCCGCGTACAATGATATCAGATGTCTGGTTCCATCTATCTCTCTGTCTGCCTCACTGTATTCTGCTCCTAGGTACTGTGCTATCGGTTCCATGGCAAGGATGCAAAGCAATGGGGACAGTGAGCAGCCCCTGTCTTGTTCCTTTTTCCAATTCCCAAGCCTCAGAGATGCATTTGCCCAGTTTCATCCATGCCATTGCTCGTGTGTACACTAGTTGAACCCACTTAATAACTGCGCAGAGTTGCACAGAGCCGGTCCCACCTTACTGAATCAAACACCTTCACCACATCCAGCGTGGCTATGGCGCACAGGGACATCCAAGATGCTGTGCAGTCTATCATATGGTGTAACCTCCTCAGATTCCATGACATGCTATGGCCTGGCACATAGCCCATTTGGTCCGGGTGTACCATGGTATGTATCACCTTTTTCACTTTATTTGCTAATATCGTAGTCAGGATTTTGATATCTTGATTTAGCATTGAGAGGAGCCTGTATAAGCTGCATTCAGTTGGGGTTTTATGGGGCTTGAGAAGTGGTATAATAAAAGATTTCCTCAAACTCAGGGGAAGGATATCTGCCTCATAAGAATCTGCAAAGGTGTTGAGAAAATGTAAGGCTAGCTCTTGAGCGTATTCCTTGTAAAATTTGCCAGGTGGACCATCTGATCCGGGAGTCTTCCCTGTCGGTAGTGCTGTAATCACACTTTGTATGTCCTCTAGGGTAAGTTGTTCCTCAAGGCTGTCCCTTCCTTCCTCACTTAGTCTAGAAGTGCTATCTCCCCTAACACTTCCTCCAAATGAGCCCCCATTGTCAGAGGTCACTCCTGGTAGATGTTTTTGTAACATACCTGAAAAGCGCCGTTAACCCCGGTTTGAGTATGGCATAACTCCCCACTACTCGTACGTATCATGTGGATAGGACCTTGTTTTATCCTCTGTTTGAATAGCCATGCTAACAGGCGGCCAGGTTTATCCCCATCTTTGTGTTGCCTCTCTGTGTACTTTACATAACTAATCTTACCCAGCCTCTCCCAGCACCCCATGCATGTTTGCTTAAGCTCCAAGAACCTATCATTCTCACATGTCAACCCTTCCCGGGACTGCTCCAATTTCCTCAGTAGTTCCTCCGCAGAAGAGAACTCTTGATTAATAGTTGCTTGGTCACTGCATGACCCAGCAATAGCAGCTTCTCAAAAGATTCCTGCACTAAGTACACTCCCTGTGTTATGAGAGACATAGTCTGTGATGTTATCCTTTAAGCAGACCCGGAAAGGGGGATCTTTCAGGGATTCGCACCTAAGTCTCCACGCAGGAATTGGGGCTCTCGTGGGTACATATTGCCACTGTAGGTTGAGCATAGCGTGATCTGACAGGACCCTTCCTTTATACTGCGCCAGCATATTAAGGTGTGCCAACTCTCTTCCCACGAAGAAGTAATCTATTCATGTGTGCACCGTGTAGTGCGAGTAGTGTCTCTTATCCGGGTGGAGTACTCTCCAAACATCCACTAACGCAAATGAGTCTAATAGCATCCGTAGAGCCGGTTTAATGTGTTTGGCGTCCGATCTGTCCATCGCACCTTGAAAAACTTGTGTATAGATGCGTTATAAATGCCTTATCATATCATATCATGTCCAGGGATGGGTTTAACGTTCAATTAAAATTGTCGCCCCTTATAATGTTACCATCCCTATAGGGGCCCAACCAATGGTATAGAGACTGGAAGAATGTGGTTGCATTATGATTCGGGGCATACGTGTTAACCAGGCAAATATCCACTTGTTCCAGGAGGCCCTGCACTAACACCATCCTGCCCTTGTTATCGGTTTTGATGTGGGTGATCTCAAGCGGTACTGTGGGCACTATCCATATCAGAACCCCCTGGGCATAAGCAGAATACAGAGACCCAAATACTCGATTGATATGCTATCAATGCTTGTTTTTCATCAGTAAGGCGAGTTTCCTGCAGCAAAGCTATGTCCACCTTGGACCTCATTTAGGTAAGAATAAATGCTATTCCTCTTAACATAGGCATTTAACCGCCTTACGTTCCATGTGAGTAAATTTACAGTTCCAGCCATATGCCTCCAACTCTTCCCAATAGTCCATCTGCATCTACATCTAGCGCGGCAGCAGATATTACTTGCTTTCCATGCAGTGATCCAATCAAAGTTACAGTACTGCTATTCTTATCCGGCACGCGTGCTGGCAAAGTCCTCTTCCCATCCCGCACTTCTCACCCTCCCCTTAACGTCCCCACCCACCCCAACAAAGAACAACTGCCCAGCATCATTACTTCCGCTCAGGTGTGTCCGCTTCTCGCATTCACCCCCTGCAGGCATACTTGAGGCTGGTGCACAGCGGGGTTGCGCAGTAAATGAGTGCCCTTCAAAGAAAGAACTTGGAGGGTGCGGCAGCCAATGCCGTTCTTTCGGTCTCTTCTCCAGTGATGTAAAATCTTAACCGGTGGTAGTACCCGCCATGAGGCTGACTTGTAAGCATCGAGGGCTCCCTGGGAGGGGAACTGGTCCTCCGGGGCAAGGCTCATTTTCCTTGGGGGGCCCATTAAATTGTTCACTCCGCCAGGGCACTTCAGAAAAACCGTAGGTACAGTCAGGAGTTTCTCAAACGTTCCTGGGCACTAGTTGTGTAGGACTTTCACTTTCTCCCTGTCCATTCATGACTGTGCCTCCTCAGGGACGTCTAAGAACCAAGCCTTATTTTTGTGTATCACCTTAAGCCGCAGCGGGTAGATCAGCATGTATTTTAAACCGGCCGTCCTAAGCCTGGCTTTGGCCACCAAGAATTGTGCCCTGCTCTTCTGCATGTGGAAAGTGCAATCCCGGTACACTGCCAGGTACGCTGATGCTCTCTTCAGTTCTCCTCCCTGTCTGGAGTAGGCCAGTATTTTATCCCTGTCCTTATAATTCAGGACCTTAGCAATAATTGGTCTGGGGCGCCCCTGGGAAAGGGCGCCTAGTTAGTGCCCTGTGTGCCCTCTTGATTGTAAATCCCTGTCTAAGGTTGCCGGTCCCAATCTCCTGGAGTAGCATGTTTTCGATGTATGTTGTAGGGTCTGCACCTTCTTCACCTTCCCGCAGGCCTACTATACAGATGGCATTTCTCCGGGCACGGCCCTCAGCCTCTTCAACCCTGTTTTCGAGCAGGCTGACCTTCTGCTGCAGGACGTGGATATTAGCATGCGTCTCCCAAAGTGCTCCCAAATTCTCCTTTACCTGGGTCTCAAGAGTATTAGTGCACTCAGCCAAGCTTCTCACATCCTGGCCCAGCAATCCGACATCAATTTGCACTGCCTCGATCTGTGTCCCCAGGGTGGTCTGCAAATCCGCTATCGCTTGCAGCGCCTGGTTATGCAGCTCCACGGCTTCTCCCACTTTCGCCTGCGCTGGTTCCATTCTTCTACCTGGAGCCAGTTACGTGGCCCTGGTAAAGTTACCTAATGTCCGTTGGTTTCCTTTCCTTTAGGCTTGCTTGAGAGACTTCCATTCTGCTTAGCTCTCTGGTAGCTGGCTGCAATTGTCGTCTGTCCAGGGCGCTGCTACGGAGCTCCGAAGCATTATTCTGCAAGTTGTGAGTGTGGCTTTCCAGTTGCCCAGGCATCCAATGCGCAGTTCCCTTTTGGGGGCAGCTACCGTTTGCAGGGGCTATTGTTGGCTCTCACACCCTGGTGCCCCGCAGCCACCTGCTGGTAATGCGCTCACATGCACTTCTAGAAGCCAGTCTGTTGCTAGCACCTGTCCTCCGGGGCCACACCACTTAAGGCGATTATCTGCCAGGTGTCTGCTGCCGATCTGCCCAGCTTCGCCTTAGAACATAGGAATTATGGGCTGCGTCCCGTATGTCTTCACTCTGCCCAAGTTCCTTTATTCCTGCTACTATTCCCTTCCTCTTTCCCTCAGGTTTCCGGCACTCTGTGGGGGCAGTGTACAGGGAGGCTCTCACATCCCTTTCGTGAGCTTAAAGAGCTTCTGTTGCTGCAAGCACGCCATCCTCAGAGTTTCCTTCAACTTGCGGGACATCTCTTTATCTAGTGCAGTGGGCTGCAGCTGTGGGAACATTTCCCGTAATGTGGAGAAAAGACCTTGGCCGTGAGGCCAGCGGTGTGGGCTGCACACCCGTTGGCCACTGAAAAGTGGTTAAATTCGAATATTTTCCTTGTAATAATTATTCACTGTAGTCAAAAATCAAATAAAGTTTTATTTGTTGCTTATTGCTTTCATAAGCTTAGCGCCCTTGTGGGGTATTGTAATTTAGAGGCTGAAAAAATGTCACATTGAAGGCCTATGCATTTCGGGTTGTAAACCCTTCCTCAGGGCCTGTGAACATATAAATTCAAGTTGCCCTGTGGTCAAATCTACTTGCATTGTAAATGTATAATCAACAATTGTAAGTGATAAAACAGTAATACAGTCCCAGCAAAAGAAAACATTGTACAATAAATGAAGTGTAACACTTCATTAGTGTATGCGTATATCACAAGAATTGTACATTACCAATTGAGTATCAAGAAGGTCTGGTGTAATCGGATCATTGTCATCTGAGGTTCATCAAATTGCAGAAATTCATAAACAAAAAACGGAAACAGAAATAGAGACCAAAATAAGGGTATGTCTATATGTGAAGCCAATAAGACCAGAATGTTGAGCAAGAAAAACTACTGAATGTATATATAAAGGCAGAAACTGACCTGCTGTTCGCGTGTGTGCTGCTATGCTAGATAGCTTCTTACAACGGGGACAATTGTGTCCGTATAGACGTGAATCTTATCGCGAGTATGCAAAACGAAGAGCAAACTGTCAGGAGATAGGTGAACTGGATAGCAAGGCGGCCGAAGCCGGGTCTGGAAAGTGTCAGTACCTGAATGATGTTCGTGCAGCGCAGAGCGGCGGCTGAACGCTGTGTGCACTTGCGTGCAAAACGAAACTAGCTTAGTCAAGGGAGGTTGCTGTGGTAACCAAAATGCTAACATGATAGGGTGAGCTTAGCCTAGCGCGTTAAGCGAACGAGGCGGCCATCTTAAGATGGTGTTAGAGGCACATGTAGGTGATGTAGTGCATGTAAAAAGTGAGGAATCGCTAGCCTAGTAATATAAGGGCGAAGATATTGGAAACTGAAAAAGCGTGTATAGGTGTGGTGTCTATTAATGAATAAAAAAGAGACAACAAAAATGTCACTTATGAATCGGAATGCTTAAAGAAAAAAGAAACAGATAGGAAACAAAACATAGCAGGATAATAATTCGTATTGATAATAAATATTCTGATGTCTAGAATTGAACCAGAGAAAAGTGAACTAGAACGTAATCCTTGTATGCATACTGTACAAAACTGAACCTTAATGAAATCAATTTTTTATAAAAAACAACTCAAATCGAATTCTTCATTCATCCCGTCTGGTGTCAAGGTCCCCAATTTTTCAATCCATAACGCTTCATTTTGGGCTCTCAATTTATTCATATTGACACTCTGTCCTTTGGTGTAGGGATCACCTCCAGCACCGTAAATCTTAGTTGTGCTACTGTGTGGCCGTTCTGATTGAAATGTCTTTCCCCTGCCGATGCTTGATTTCTGAGTCGGATACAGGATGTGTGTTCATTGATACGTGGGCATTTAATTGCGTAAACAACGTTCTCAGATAAACAAGTGGCATGATGTCTGAGTTGGATTTTCTCTCTTGTTCTTGGATGTGGTATATAGGATCCTTTGATAGTGTTATTACAGTTGCCGCAACTCATGCATGGATATGTCCCGGGGTGTTTATCAACAGTTCCCTGTTTGGATTTCTTGCCATCAGTATCCACCAATAGGTTGCAGGGATTATTACTTTTTTGATATGCAAACACAGGTGGTTGTGCAAACAGATCTTCGGTCCTCTGATCATTCTGCAGTATGTTCCATCTTTTGAGTACACTATCTTTAATTTGTCGACTTTGAATCAAGTATTTTGTCACAAAGACTAAATCAGGTTTTTTGGACAGCAGTTGTGCACGATCTTGTGTGTCTGTTTTGGTCCTGGTAGCTAGGAGATCATCCTCGGGATATCCTCTTTCCTTGAGTTTCATGTGTAATTTGTTTAATTCTAAATCACATTCTGCTGGGTCGCTTATGATCCTTTTAATACGCAGCATTTGGCCAAATGGTAAATTACGAAGAATAGTAGGTGGGTGAAAACTCATTCTGTGTAAGAGGTTATTCCTGTCGGTGGGTTTGGAGTACAATTTTGTTAGAATCCTGGAGCCATTGATTGCTGTTTGAACATCTAAGTAATGGATGTCTGGGTTGCCTATTTCCATGGTAAATTGTATTCTTTTGTCAATGTCGTTCAAATATAGTAAGAAAAGGCTGAGTTCTTTTTGGTCACCTGTCCAGATCCCAAATATATCATCGATATATCGATACCACTTTTTCAAATGTATACTCCATTGTGGGTGATTTATGATGTGCCTAGTTTCGAAAGCATACATGAACGTATTGGCATATGATGGTGCCATGGTGGCTCCCATTGCTGTTCCAGTAAGTTGTTTGTAGTAAGTTTCTTTGTATTTGAAACATGAATTTTCTAAGATGAATTTGAGTAAAATCAAGAGGAATTCTTTATTAGCTCCTACATAGGAGCACAAGTGGGAATTCTTTATTAGCTCCTAGATAGGAGCTAATAAAGAATTCCTCTTGATTTTACTCAAATTCATCTTAGAAAATTCATAGGAGCTAATAAAGAATTCCCACTTGTTCACAATGTGCTGCTAGATATGCTTCTTTTGCAGCAGAGGTATTGGCACTATGTGCCCCAAACCGGTGGGGGAGCACCTTCATCACCTCATCCAACTAATGAATTTTGCACTGTCTCCCCTCACCAGTAGATCTCCCAGAACCACTCCGGGCAATCTTGATTATTAGTGGGCTCAGTAACAAGCGCCATTTGTAATGGATTGTATTTTGCAAAATGGCGACTATGTCAGAAGTTATGCTGGTGGAAACAGTCTTGTTCAGGGGTCCGCCAGTGGAAACGTTATTTTTCATAAAGTCTAGCAGTCTGTCGGTTTTCCTCCTACTGTACTGGTATTTTGCATACCCTTATGCACATCATGCTGGTAACGTTGTAAAAAATGCAGCAGACTGCAAATACCACAGGCCGAGGCGATATAGGCGTTAGGTAGAAATGTTATGTGAAATCTGGCCAATTTGTAATGGCTCTGTGAGTGTTGTTTATTTCTAGAATTTCCGGCATGCAAACAGAGTTGTGCATGTAGTGACTTTTTGCAACCTTACCCTTTTTTTTTTGTTAACTCCAAGCAAACACCTAACCTCTTAGCTCCTAAGAAGAGCAAATGAACTTGACCATCTGACTTATCATGCAAAGAAGCTGACTTACACGCATCGCGTTGAAATGTTCATACTAATAATGAACCTTCGGCCGCTGTATTTTGTCTTACATTTAAGGAATGTTCTTGACTTTAACTTATAGGGCCAGCTTTCCGGATTCCGGCTATGCCCTTGCCCGAGAGGTTCCCTTGCGCTGGTGTTCGCACTGTGATGCCTCTTTCTCATATGAGGACTAAGAAATGACTTCTATTAATCAGAGTTCTTGTTAAAAAAGAAAGGTATTTTTCTAAGAGCTTGTTGACTGACATACCAGCATTTCAAGTGGTATTTTTCTAAGAGCTTGTTGACTGATTGCCAGATCTCAGCTTAATGAAGAGAGGGTCTATCCGGATGTTTGTGGCCTGTTGCTAGAGCGTCTCAATGCAAAGCAGTTCACTCCTAATGTACTATCAGATCATCACCTGACGGTTGCTCCAGGGTTCAGGCCTACTCTGGATGCACAGAACCTATGGCCTCCTTGCTGCTGGCTATGCCGCCATTGCACTGCTATTCTTATAAGAAAAAACACTTTACAAATGCTCAGGCCAGGGTGGAGCCCTTATATTTGATCAGTAAATTAAGAAAACATCCCGTGGGACTGGCATTGTAAATTAAGAATACAACCCGTGTGACTGGCATTGTAAATTAAGAAAACATCCCTTGGGACTGGCATTGTAAATTAAGAAAACATCCCGTGGGACTGGCATTGTAAATTAAGAATACAACCCGTGGGACTGGCATTGTAAATTAAGAAAACATCCCGTGGGACTGGCATTGTAAATTAAGAATACAACCCGTGGGACTGGCATTGTAAATTAAGAATCCAACCCGTGGCACTGGCATTGTAAATTAAGAAAACATCCCGTGGGACTGGCATTGTAAATTAAGAATACAACCCGTGGGACTGGCTTTGTAAATTAAGAAAACATCCAGTGGGACTGGCATTGTAAATTAAGAATCCAACCCGTGGCACTGGCATTGTAAATTAAGAAAACATCCCGTGGGACTGGCATTGTAAATTAAGAATACAACCCATGGGACTGGCATTGTAAATTAAGAATACAACCGGTGGGATTGGCATTGTATATTAAGAATACAACCGGTGGGACTGGCATTGTTGTTTCTGAGTTCACATAAGGCCTTTGCTCCTGGCTTGTTTTAGGATTACCATGAACAGATATGCCCTAATTTGCCCTAGATGGATCATGCCTGACCTTAACCAGTGATGCAATAAAAAAAACGAACACAGAAGGGGCCCCCTTGCAAGCCATGCTGATGCGGGACCTTCTCAAGCTCCTGGAAGAAGTTCATGCTGCACCAATGTCTACAGGGTCTGGGCCACCACACATGCACAATGTGTGTGATGATCATGCTGCAGCAGTGGCTTGCCACATGCTGCACTAGGTAAAAGATGCAAGTACAGCTTAATGAAGAGAGGGTCTATCCGGATGTTTGTGGCCTGTTGCTAGAGCGTCTCAATGCAAAGCAGTTCACTCCTAATGTACTATCAGATCATCACCTGACGGTTGCTCCAGGGTTCAGGCCTACTCTGGATTCACAGAACCTATGGCCTCCTTGCTGCTGGCTATGCCGCCATTGCACTGCTATTCTTATAAGAAAAAACACTTTACAAATGCTCAGGCCAGGGTGGAGCCCTTATATTTGATCAGTAAATTAAGAAAACATCCCGTGGGACTGGCATTGTAAATTAAGAATACAACCCGTGTGACTGGCATTGTAAATTAAGAAAACATCCCTTGGGACTGGCATTGTAAATTAAGAAAACATCCCGTGGGACTGGCATTGTAAATTAAGAATACAACCCGTGGGACTGGCATTGTAAATTAAGAAAACATCCCGTGGGACTGGCATTGTAAATTAAGAATACAACCCGTGGGACTGGCATTGTAAATTAAGAATCCAACCCGTGGCACTGGCATTGTAAATTAAGAAAACATCCCGTGGGACTGGCATTGTAAATTAAGAATACAACCCGTGGGACTGGCTTTGTAAATTAAGAAAACATCCAGTGGGACTGGCATTGTAAATTAAGAATACAACCCGTGGGACTGGCATTGTAAATTAAGAATCCAACCCGTGGCACTGGCATTGTAAATTAAGAAAACATCCCGTGGGACTGGCATTGTAAATTAAGAATACAACCCGTGTGACTGGCATTGTAAATTAAGAAAACATCCCTTGGGACTGGCATTGTAAATTAAGAAAACATCCCGTGGGACTGGCATTGTAAATTAAGAATACAACCCGTGGGACTGGCATTGTAAATTAAGAAAACATCCCGTGGGACTGGCATTGTAAATTAAGAATACAACCCGTGGGACTGGCATTGTAAATTAAGAATCCAACCCGTGGCACTGGCATTGTAAATTAAGAAAACATCCCGTGGGACTGGCATTGTAAATTAAGAATACAACCCGTGGGACTGGCTTTGTAAATTAAGAAAACATCCAGTGGGACTGGCATTGTAAATTAAGAATACAACCCGTGGGACTGGCATTGTAAATTAAGAATCCAACCCGTGGCACTGGCATTGTAAATTAAGAAAACATCCCGTGGGACTGGCATTGTAAATTAAGAATACAACCCATGGGACTGGCATTGTAAATTAAGAATACAACCGGTGGGATTGGCATTGTATATTAAGAATACAACCGGTGGGACTGGCATTGTTGTTTCTGAGTTCACATAAGGCCTTTGCTCCTGGCTTGTTTTAGGATTACCATGAACAGATATGCCCTAATTTGCCCTAGATGGATCATGCCTGACCTTAACCAGTGATGCAATAAAAAAAACGAACACAGAAGGGGCCCCCTTGCAAGCCATGCTGATGCGGGACCTTCTCAAGCTCCTGGAAGAAGTTCATGCTGCACCAATGTCTACAGGGTCTGGGCCACCACACATGCACAATGTGTGTGATGATCATGCTGCAGCAGTGGCTTGCCACATGCTGCACTAGGTAAAAGATGCAAGTACATGTTTGACGCAAACCTTACCTCTTTCGCCTACATAGAAACTAGGGGGTGGCACCTGGCTCCTGCTGCCCAAACATAACAGCTGCCAATTTAAGTGGGCAGTAACATTAGTTTGTGTATGCCAGTAGTGGAGGCAGCTTTTGGTGCCAGGGGGAGGATAGCTCTTGAGGGGTCATTGGCACTGTGAACTATTCAAGTCTGGTGGTGGCAGGTGAATATTTTTTAGGTGGGGTATTAGCATTGCCCACCATTTAGCAAGCTTAAGCAATCGTAGATTGGAAGCTCTCAGTAATGCATAGCTTGGAAGCTCTCAGTAATGCATAGCTTGGAAGCTCTAGGTAATGCATAGCTTGGATGCTCTCGGTAATGCATAGCTTGGAAGCTCTAGGTAATGCATAGCTTGGAAGCTCTCGGTAATGCATAGCTTGGAAGCTCTAGGTAATGTAGAAGAATTCATCCCAATACTGTGTTGAAATTGTGTATTTTAAAAAACAATTCGGGAACAATGCAGGAAAAAACATACAACTTACAACTTGCAATTGGTTCTCTAAATCCAGTAGATGCCATCTCAACAACAGTACACTGGAACATTATACAGCATTTTCATGATACCTGGGTCCACAACATATGCTAGTATTGCCACTGTAAGATACTTTCATGCAGCTGCACCCACGATATATGTCCATATTTTCACTGTAAATAACTTCACTAAGCTGCATCCATAATACATACCAGCATTTCAAGTGTAAATCACTTTGATGATGTGGCCACACTCTATGTCAGTTTGATAACTGCAACAGATTTTTAGATGTAAACATTTCCCATGAATATGTGGAAGCAGCTCAGTTTAGTGAGGGAACCTGAAACAACCAACTGAGGCTTGGGATATGACATTTGCACCCAGTAAATCTTTAAAATAATGCATTTCACACCATACTTTCTGTTAAAAAGCAGATAAAAGCAACAGTTTACAATCCGTTTTGTAACATAACATATGCAAATATTCAAAAGCTGTAAAGTCACCAACCATGCACAGGATCATTTTCCAATGAGATTTCATGATGCTCACAATATATGCCAGTATTCTGCCAGTGGAATTAATGTTCATGCTGGCTGGGCACTTGCATGTTCAGGCTGGCTGCACCAATATATGTCAGTAGTTTTCCCACATAAGGACACACTCATATTTGCTTTGCCCATTATGACAGTAAAAAATGTTGTGCAGCTGTAGTAAAACCTGTCCATATAGGCACCCTTAGGGCCACATAGATCGAAATTAGAAGAGGGACATTGTTTTCAAGTAGTGTTGCCATTAGAGAGCAAAGAAACACGTGTCTGTGGTGTGCAATATATCAGTGCTCACTATTATTATAAAGGAAGTAACACTATAGTCTGTGAAACCATGAGTGAGGCTTTTTTGTAGATCATACCATGTGAACAAAATCACTCTGCAGGCAGGAACATTTTGAAAGGTTTGGGCAATGGCAATTTTGACAAGTTAGGCAGTACAAGATTAAATGACATGCCCAGGATCACACATTGGCTAAGAGGTGAAGCTGGGACTAATGCCCACTCTGCAATGTCTGCACTTTAAAACTTTATTTTCCAGTTCATACCATGAACTAAAATAATCCCATTTTGTATAACGGACTTAGAAAGTACAAAAATCACATAAAACAACACTATCTTTGGCATTGACCAACATCTGCAACTGTAAGAAAACGTGACCCTGCTGGCTTCCGTTCTCCAGTGTATCCCCCCCAACAGAGGGTCACTCGCTGGGCCAGACTTCATCCATGCACATTCATACATGCACCCTTACAGCATACTCATCATCTCATTCACATACGTACCCATACAACATTAACTCGATTTCATTTACAAGTGTATTGCTCTCTTATTCACATGCACACTCAAACAACATACGTCCTGCTACCTTATTCACATGCTCACCCAAACACTACCAAATATACACTGCACTCTCATTCACAGACCATACACATTTACATGCATGCTTACACGGACACATGTACACGAATACAGACAGTTTTTCCTTTCCTATGTCCTCCAGGTCTTGACTCTAGACACCGCCTCACGTGCCATGATGATGGCCCTCTGACTCCAGTGCACCTCGTAAACAGGAACCAGGAAGCAGGGAAAGCTTCCTGTTCCTGACATGTGTGATGGAGCGGGACAACCAGTGACTAGCTGTCCTTGGCCCCGTCTATGTGTGGCAAGTAACATGAGGCCCACTTTCGCACATTTCCTTAAATGCATTCCTTTCTCAGCTGGTAATTGGAATGCAAACCCTCTGGTACTGATCAGTATAGGACAGAGGCTGTAGAGTGCTCATTATGAGGGCCCTCATCAGGGCCCACCCTCTTACCTGGTGGACCCTCACTGCGGGGGCTGCAGGGGCCCCGGCTATGCCAGTGAACATGCCTAGAGGCATGATAAGGTGAACATTTCTTCAATGCAATGTAATGTAATTTCATGTAGGTGGTCTTGTTTAGCACCCTTTTCCCACTATTGGCGGCCTCGCTGAGCATGGTCTGTGAAAACAATGGGGGTGTGCGGTTCATTAGTCGGATGGGTTGAACGGTGCAGGTCGGACGTACCCAGTTCCTGAATCCAAATCTGCTTTCGATGGTTTTGGCAGAGAAATATGGGAGTATGCTATCCATAGGTAACAGCCTAAGATCTGGAAGACTACAGCGATTTTTGGATCTGGTTAGCTGCTGATGTGGGGAAATGGGACAGGGCAAAAGAGGAGTGCTTAGTCGAGGTTCAATTAGTGTTGATATGCAAATGGCTCGGCCTGTGATGGCCATCTGTAAGTGGCTTGTGTGTGTGGTGCAAGCTGGTAGGAGGTTTTACAGGGGAGTCAGTCAGGGGAAGGTCGGAAGTAGGCATAACAAAGGCAAAACAACCTGCAACCCTACTCTCCTACTGCAGGACACTTGCAGACAGGTCTCATTTCTCTTTCTCCCAATGACACCTCTCTCTCTCTCTATCCGTCTCCGATAGATACATTGCGCCACAGGAGGAACAAAGAAAGCATCTGCGAGTTGGCATATGAGGGATCAGGGAGGTGTGGGAACTCAGCCATTCCTTAACTTGGTTAGGTTTGTGGGAGGAAAGAACTCAAGGTTCAGTGGAAGGGAACCTTACAATTTGAGGACCTCCGTCACTCATTTCAACTTCCGTAGAACGCTGGGTAGGAATCTGAGGGATGACTTAAGCTTCATTCCAACATGCTGAGGTGCTATGCTCAGTGGCCTGCTTAGACATTTGCAGCTCGAGGGCCTAGACAGTCAATGCAGGGAAAGTTTTTGTCAAGCATTCATAAGGCATTGGTCAGGGCAGAGGCCAGAATCCCAGCTCCTTTCACCCATGTCTACTCTGATATCAATGGTCAGGCAGGGGAAATAATCCCTGCTCTTTTCACCCAGAGGTCTACCCGCTGTCTCCCACAAGCCCCAAACTCTTCTCACAGAATCCACAATGAAATCCCGACCTGCCCCGCCACCAACAGCTACAACTCACAAGGTTTTGACACAGCACCAAGCATTCAGATTTGGAGTGATGCTGCAACCATTCATGGGATTCTTCACGATGAAAAGTGGAGCAGAAAAGATGGAAGGTGGAGTGTGGGTTCCTTAACATGTGCAGCATATTGGCCTAAAAAACCAGACCGGGGGTGTGTGCTGGCTGCAGGATGGTAAAGGGTAGTGTGTTGGCAGTGACAGACAGAGGTTTTGGACATGAGGGATATGTTGGACTTTCGAATAAGCCTGCAATCTCAAGTTTGCAGTTTCCATGGCTCCTTGCTAGCTAAGGGCCTCAATGGAATATCCTTATTTGTGCTGCAGCTAAATGATGGGACCAGGGCAAAACAGCCATGCTTTATTCATATAGATTTTAAGCGCTCTCCTTCTAATGGTAGTGAGGGGCAGTCAGGGATTAGCATATGCAGAAGGTATGAGCTGTTCACCACAGGGAGCCTCCTGGAGCCAGGGAAGGAATAGCCTCACCCATTAACAGCTGTTTACACTACAGAAGAGAGGAAGGAGGTGAGCAGTTGTCGAGCTGTCTCGCTGAAGTGTGTGGGCCTTGACTGAATTGTCCTCTTACATTTGCAAATTGTACACATTTTGATAAGATGTCTGAGGAAAAATGGCATAGAAGGCCTCACAAGTACCGCATACCGGCTGCTAAACTGTGCAGTTGCTGTGTGTGCCCTCTGTGACCACAAAAGCAATGGTGCATTGCCCTCCCTCTGTCTGAATTGACTGAGAAGACTTAAGGGATGTATGCAATGCAATGGTTTTTTTGCCATGACAGCGGACCCAGCACATCAATCATAATGATTTACGGTCAAAGACTAGTCCACAATCTTTCCCTGGCGGATGACTGCATGTCTTTGGCTAAAGGGGCATGCTGTCATCTTTTAGCAGAAACAAAGCATGCTCCTCTTTCTCCAGTGCTGCCTACTGGAAGGCAAGACCAGTAGACCAGGCACTAACCTGTCCACATCCGTTGTGGATTATAAATCATTCTCTATGCTCCACCATGCAAATTGCAGAGCTCCATGTTTGAGACACAGTATCGGTAATATTATCCCCACCAATAAGATCGCCATTGATATGGGCGTGGGGTAAGGCCATAGGTGATATTATAAGTGGGGATTATATATGGGGTTATTGGGACCGGTGGTTGCGGGGGTGTCCCTGCTGCATTAAAAAAATTACAGCGGTTGCAGGGGTGTCCCCCGCAGGTACCATGGCTTAATATCGGCGCACAAATAAAGCAATATTTTTGTATGGCAATATTTTTGCGGGGATATTAAAACATGGAACCTGAGACACTACTAGGAAACCGTTTTCATGATTAGCACCCCATTTTATCCATTACCAAAATGTACAAATGTACCCCTACTGCCACAATCAGTCAACCTACCTACCAAGCTCCTTGTACCATTTGAATTGTTAATTGGCTTCTTGTCTTCTCCCATTCCTCCTATCCTCTCCCTTCTTTGCCCCTTTCCTTTCATCCACAGTCCACAGTATGGTTGGCCCTTGCGGGGGCACAATAGGCCATTTGTGGTATAAGCATCAATGACGTAAAACCACTGCAGTGGTGATGGGCAGGGAACACATCTAATTAACATAAGAGATGCACCAAGCTTGAAGGGTCCACAGATTTATGATTGAAGGATTCGGCACCAAGATCAAGGGCCTATTGAATGTAAACTGTGCTGCAGCATCAGAGCCTCTGTTGTTGTCCTCTGCTGATTTAAATTGCTCCTTTATATTTGCATAGCCACAAAGGATCACATACCTTAATTTCTGTAATTCACTAATGCTTGAACTGTTTCGTGCAGCCACGCCTTTGTACGGGACTGCAACATGCTGCACAGCTATAAACTGCTTGAAAACAGCCAGAAAGCAGCTTACAGTTGTGCAGTAGGGACCCCAGCTGGCCCATAGGACTGGGGGTTTCCCAAACAGCACTTTAAGATGAGCAGCAGCACCCTTGAGATGGATGGGGATGCAGATTAATGCTCTCACGTCAAATCAATAATGACAACTCGATAGTTTGGCAAAGGGAGTCCGTTTAATGACAAGTACAAAAAACGGGGAGTTCATGAATATCAGCAATCGCTCGATCTTCCTTCTTGCTTCAACTCCAATTAATTTCAGAAAAAACACATAATTTATACCAAAAACCTGTCATCACTGACGTGTAACTCTTAAAACTTTAGCATGCAACTCCATTGGTTCTAGGAAGGTAACTTTAATATAAGCACTATATCTGTTTATGGTAACGGGGAGTGGGGATTGGATAAACACTGTCAGGTGGGGCATCTAAGCCCTTCTTCAAAATGACTACTGTAGACGTCATTAAAAGTACGACGTCTCATTGGTCCTACTAAATATAGGACCCTAGATTACTTGGTCCACTATGATTGGGTTGGCATCAACCCCACTCATACTTTTCCACTTGTTTAGCAGCATGCAGAATAACTGGCCAGGTGCAGGGAGTTTGTCTGCTACCCCCAGCTTCCCTCCAATTATTGATACAATCAATCATCACCTCAGTGGTCATGTGTCAATTATTTCTTTGTGGTTGGCCTCGAGTCTGCTTCTTGGTCTGGAAAGGTTTAAGACATCTGGGCATGGCAAGAGTCCATGCGTAGGTGTGAAAGTCTCATCCCTTCTGCTTGTTCGGTCACGTGATTCCAACACCGTGAAATCATCTTATTCTTTATGTAATTTCGTGATTTGATTTAATTCTGCCAGTCGTCTGCCATCTGTGGCTTGTCTTGACCTTTCTGAACAGGATACTCTGTTGTTCTTCTCATTAATTGTATCCACTGTTGGTCTATTTCAGCCGATACCACCTTGGCTTCTTGGCATGATTTATCTTCATCTAAGTTTCTCTCTGTCTTTAATTCTCGATTTGTTTGCTGCAAAGCTCTCCTCTTGAGACCCTTAGTAACCTTTAGTCGATTCTGCTCTTGTGCATAGTGGAAGTATACTTATATAAAGCACTCCTTTTGAGGTAGATGTGTATAGGTGGCGCTTGCCGCAATCTATTTTACTACTAAGCATAAGCAAGCCTTTCTTGCTTCTTGCAGTTCCTTGAATAAGTACACAGTTAAACTAACTGAATATCTTCATCACGCATGTGGCATCATTTCGACAGCTTGACATCAATTATTTCACTTTAGGCTCAGGATGTCACTTATCCATGGTGTTTCGTCTCTTTTCATTTTTCACAGGTCATCATATCTTCTATATGTGAGTCAGTCCGGGTCCTTGTGACGTCACCATTCGTCTTCCTTTAGTATCTTTTTAGCTTCGTCGGGTATTGCATTCTGACAATCGTCATTCTGTCTCATGTGTCGATATGGTTTCCTAAATGGGTACATTACTGCCCTGGTTTTCATAGATGTCGGTACTTCAACATGTGTTGTTCTTCTGATAGGTACTGGACAGAGTCCCACTGCGGCTCTCTGCTGGTTTATTTGCTCATCATATGTCACATATTTCGGCGTGAATTTTCCTGGTACTTCAAAATGGGTGGTAGGAGTGCAAATCGTGCTTGGTACCTCCTCTGCACTCCCCCTTTGAGCGATTCATTGACCACTTTCACTTCTTCCTTGGTATCCACCTTTACTTCATCCTCTGGATCCACTTTTACTTCATCCTCTGGATTCACACGTAGAGGTTTGAAGAAACATATCTTTATGACTCCCTTCAAGCTTCTTACTGCTCTTACGTGGTCATCTTTGTTCCAAGTCATTAGTCGACATTGTCCACTTGGACTACAATAGATCCATTTTCCCACATAATTTCTATGTTTCATTGGGTATCAAAACTTTGTTCCTTCTGGTGCATAGATGCTAGCTTTCACAAAGTCTCTGATTTCTTCATCAGTCAGGTCCTTGGGTTTCCATCCTGACTCAACATCAATCATGATCTTCATCCGTATGGCCTTTTTTGCAGTTTTCTGGCACTGGGATATTATTATCTTGATGACACAGAATCCGAGCAATATCATCACTAGCAGAGCTCCTAGGAATTTGAATGTGTCTGCCATCCACTGTGGAACCCATGAAAATAGTGATCCTGTCAAGGATGGCACTCTGTCAAGAGTGGCACAGGGCCCCCAGGTAGGGTTTGGGTGTCTGTGCTGATGTAAGGTGACAGATAAGTACACACACAGCAGGAAACTCATCAAGAAAGAAAAGTAGGCAACTGTAGTTGTGAACAGAAAGGGGCAGGAAATGCAAAGATACAAACAAACTGGATTCCCTCTTGGGGAGTATGCAGATATGGAAAAAGAGTGTTCCACGGACCTTTGGAAACTCCAGCCTTCTGCATGGATTACTATAACAGAGGCCCAATCTGTTTGCTCATGGCTGGGAACAACAGCTGTGGGTGTCTGTTAAACAGAACACGCGACAAGGGAAGGGGTAGAGGTTGCCTGCCGGAAACCAACAGTCAAGCTCTGTACAAAGGACCAACCTAAGACACAAGAGAGACAAGAACAGAAATAACCAGGGACAATGAAGTCTAAGAGAAATCAAGCAGAAGGGAATGAAGGAAGAAATAGTACCATAGAAATGGGTAAACTAAAGGGGAGGACAGAGGAGTCAAGGAAGAGAAGGACAGGGATCAAGAACAAGGGGTTGCAAACAAGGAAGAGAGCACGGGAGCAGCAGCTAGGAAAGAGGGGGGCTGCAAACAAGGAAGCAGGGCTGCAGTACCGAATGGTACAAGGTACAGAAAAACTGTAGTGGATTGCAGAGGACTGTAGTAGGCTGCAAGGCAGAGAGTCCAGAGGAGCAGGACTGAGAGCTGTAGTAGGCGGCAGACAGAGAGCCCAGAGGAGCAGGACTGGGAGCTGTAGTAGGCAGCAGACAGAGAGCCCAGAGGAGTAGGGCAGCAAGGACCGAACCCAAAGGAACAGGGGGTAGAGGCAGAGAGACCAGAAGGTCAGGGCTGAAAGCAGAAGAGAGTAGCAGGCTGCAAGGCAGAGAGCCCAGTGGAGCAGACAGCAAGGAGCGAGCTCAGAGGAGCAGAGCAGCGAGGCAGGGAGCCCGGAAGGCTATGGCTGTAGGCAGCAGAGTGTAACAGGCTGCAAGGCAGGAAGCGCAGAGGAGCAGGGCTGTGAGGCAGGAAGCCCAAAAGGCTAGGACTGCAGGCAGCAGGGTGTAGCAGGCTACAAGGCAGAAAGCCCAGAGGAGCAGGGCAGTGAGGCAGGGAGCCCAAAAGGCTAGGGCTGTAGGCAGCAGGGTGTAGCAGGCTGCAAGGCAGGGAACCCGGAAAGAGCACTGGAACAAAAGCAGGAAAATGCAGCAGCAGGAACAGCAGACAAATTTGAGTCAAAAGGCAAAAAGGGGCTGGGAGGACTCTTGATGCAAAAGACTGAGCTCCTGCAGGCAGCTGCTTAAATACCGCCCTGCCCTGTACTGAGGCAGGCTAATTGGCAGCACCTGGAACAGCACACCTGAATACAATCTGCCTCCTCCCTCTCTAGTCCTGAGATGGTGGAAGCAGCACAGATCCCTAGGGCTTCTGGGGATTGTGGTTCCAATGATGACGAATGGGAATGGCCAGGAATTGATAGCTGTAGCAGGGTGTATTGTGGTACATGTAGTTAGTTGAGTTAAATAAGAAGACACCAAAGTCACGCAAATGGGAATTAAGTACCAAAGTGTGAATAGGGGTTGTTCCAAGAGTATTCTGAAGATAAATGAATAACAAATAGTCCATAATGGTTGCCAAAGTGTGTGCCCATGGCGCAGGCATGACAGATCAAACCAACTGTCATGGTCCACTTCGTCAGTTTCATGAATCATTTGATTCTGTAGTTTCGTCAGCATACCTATGGCCTCTGTTAAAGTTCCATTTTCGTCATTGTGAGATGGTATAAATGTGCAACATAATTCTCCAATTTTTGCACAAACACCTCCATCTATAGCTGGGATCATGTCAAGGACATATCTGTTCTGGAGAGTCATTAGTCAAATTGCCCTTAACTCATTGCATTGAATCCTTTTATTGCCGTGGTGATGGTCTGCAGTAACTTCCATCTGGTTATCTGCAACCATTTAGTTTTTGCTCCAACCTGAACTCTTGGCATCAAGATCAAGGTGAACACTGAAGAAGTCGGACTGAACAGTCTATGTTCATATGGGATAGCATCGAAAGCTTCTATGGATTTTGCAGAGAAATAGTTTTCCCTCTTTGTTCACTTTTTGGAATCACCAACGCTGGAACATGGAAATTCACCAGTGTGCATATACCTCCCCAATTTTTCAGCAGTCTGATGTATGCTTTGGATCCACATGCCTAATAATGATCCATGATCACCGCTGTTCCATGTATCATTCCTGGGTTTCAAAAACTCGTCCACAGTTCAGATTCTCTCCCAATTTTCTTGTGCCATTATTCCTGAAGCAGAATTTTGGACTCTTCAATGGCACTATCGGAGAGAGTCCTCCTCTGTCCTCGACCCATGTCAAGAGTTTAGCAAGTCTTGGCCATAATGGCTTGCATCCGTTTTGTACTATGTCAATGGTAGGCTGGTAACAACTTATGACCATCCATGCTCTGCAAATCACTACTCATTTCTCCCATCCGTCTGGTGAAAGCACGGTTCCCCAAATTTGCATTTGGCCTCTGTTCTTCTGCAGTTTTTCCTTGAATGTTCAGTTTTCGATTTGTCTCTCTTCTGATCTCTGCTCCTTTAACTCCAGGCTTCTCATATCTGATCACAATGTTCTTTGTTTTCCATTGTTTCTTGTCTTTATGTCCTGGATGTAATCATCTTCATTTGGATCCTTTGCTTCTGTTGCCCATTTCACTGAAGCATCATTTCTCCTGAACTGGCCTCTGGACTTGCACATTGCAATGTGTGATAGACAGTGTGCCATCTGTACTTCTATTTCAACAGCTACAAAGATCTTTGACTTCCCCATGCTGTACGGTAGGAGTGCAAAAACAAAGCATTCTTCCTCGGAATTTCATCTTCCATCTTCTTTCATATGCTTGTACCAGATGTTATTTCCCAAGTGTGCGGTGCTGTCCAAGTAATCGTTTAGTTCGTTGTTGTCTTCTTGTGTGCTTCTTCTGATCCGCAAGGTTTTCATGTAGTCTGCTATCATCACATCCTTAATAGCATCTGTGTAGCTTCTTCTCAGTGGAGGATTCTCAGGCATCTCCATCCATGGTCCAGGCATCTTCATCTGTACCATTTCTGTAGGAGGTAGTCTGGAAATTCTGTCCTTGTCCTCTTGTATTCTCCTGTCTCTGTTGGTTTTTTCTTCAACTTGCTTTGTCTCTTTAAAAGTTCAGCCTTTTCCATTTGTCCTTTGACTTCACTTATAGTAGAACTTCTCATCGTTGGTTGTCCAACCTTCTCCCCTTCTTTGAACTGTGTTTCTGAAGTTATTGACACTAGACCTGGTATATGTGCACTCATCATTAGTGTGTGTGTGTCTTTCATTAATTTTTTCTCATGTTTACTTTGCCGACCCAGTCTCCGGATTTTCAACCTATTTTTTACTACATGTGTGTGTGTGTGTCATTGCTAATCACATTCATTTCAAGTTTACTCACTCCTCTGTCAGACCTTCTAGGGACTGCAATGACTATTTAAGGTATGGGGGGCTTCGTGGGTTTCATGCATACATCATTAGGTGGGTGCACTGGAATCGGAACACTTTGTGCACCTATAAAAAATGCAGTTCGGATCGTCAGTGACAGTAAAACAATGATGAATACAAAGCATAGGTATATGATTGCTCTATAGGTTAATCTACAACACTTAGTTCCTGGACAATGCAAGCATCTCTCCTCCTGAGGGATGACAACATTACTACTTTGGTTGCCCATCTCGATCATTTAAGGAAAGAAAACTAACTCTTTAATACATTCTAGGTAATATATTCTCTGGATTCTGCTGTCTCTGCTTGTAGGTTGCATGTACTGGAACGATTGTCCTTCTTTGCCTGAATAATAGATTGTCTCTTGTTTATGGAAACAGTTCTCTTTTCTGTATACAAAAATGTCAAAATAAGGTAATGAGTTCAGCAAGTCTCTAGTTTGCGTGTTTAAAATAAACAAGCTCCCAATCAATGCCTCTTATCTGTTTCACTCCAGAAGACATGTTGTGTCCTTGTCAGCATAAACAGGAGTGAGGTTTCTGGCAACGCTTTTTCGATCTGTCCCTCGGCGGAAAGCCTTACAATCTTCTCCAGAAATTCTGATTATGATTAGAAAGTTCAACCTGCATTACAATACCATGCAGGAGCATGCTCATCTGTGTAGAATTTACTGGGTCTCTGATGAAAGTGAGGAAGTCAACACTGGCAGGCGACACCACAAGTTCTGGAAAGTCGTCAATTAGGTGAAAGAAGACGTTGCTTGCCAGTCTGCTATCTTCTGGTGACAGGGACATTTGTCTTGTCTTTCCTGTTAAAGGAACTGCTCGGCAATCACGATGAGCAGCCTCTGTGATTTCAATGAGCTTGAAAAGCAACCTGAACTATGATTCTGTTCAGTATTATACTCAACCGTTCTGTGTTTGCTGGATCGCGAAGAAATGTTAAGACGTCAGTGTGTCTCCCAACAAGATCTGGACAATCTTCAATTAATCGAAAGAATAGCACACAGACAAGCCTGTTCACTGCTTCTTCCGCTGCAGACATTTGTTTTGTCCTCACTGTATTCCTGAAGCAACAGAAACTGCTCGGCAATCACAATGAGCAGCCTTCTTATTGTCTTTTCGTTTTCAGGGTCTTGAAGGAATTCAGTGATGTTAGTGAGCCTTCCCACTAACGACGGGTACGATATTAATACTAACATAAAATATATTAAAATGTCCATAGTGATGTTACTGCTGTGGGACACCATAAGTGAGTCCAAATAAGGCTCTTGTATGAAAAGAGTCTGGATACTGTATTTTCATCCTATTTGTGTGTCCTCTATCACAATTTAGCATTTCCTTTTCTCATCAAGGCTTCAGTGTGCCTCAGTCCAAATTTCAAAGTCAATAAACTATGTTGTGACTTATATGTGCAATTTTCTTCTTCACCCTGCAATTAGGATGCAGAGAGTGTCCGTGTTTATGTTCTTATCCCCTTATTTTGCTCACAGGAAATGTCCAAAATGAAGCCACATCTTTCCACAAGAGTTCTTTGCCTTTGCTTTGCTGGCCATGCGTCCTTCTTCCACGTCATGGATCTCGTCTGCACGTGTTGTGGTTCTTCCCCTTAGTCTCTAGTCTTTACACATTGGGGTGTGGGTAGAGGGCCTCCTCCGTTGTATGGCTTGACGTCACCCAGGAATATCCAAGCTTTTCTTCCCTGTAGTTTGACTGCAGAGGGAGTGACATCCTCCACTCTGAATGGTCCATTGAACCTTGGCTCGTCCCACTTTTTTCTCGTGTGGTTTCTCACCAGGACCGTGTCCCTAGGGAACAGTTGTGGTAGACGTAAACCTTGAATTTGGTTTGTTAATTTATGTCCTTCTGTGTTCTGTGCTGCCGTGTACCCTTTTTGTCGTTGCTACAGCTGTCCTGAAATTACAGTAAGACAAGATGTCATGCAATTCAAGTAATTTTGCATTTCTGATCCTAAAACTTCCCCTGTCGGCTGAGCATCACACTTAGCTCTATCTCGGGGTGTCAGTCGTTTGTGCATCCTTCTGCCTGTCGCGATTTCATGAAGCGTAAGATGGTGGTCAGAACCAGGCTGGTTTCTGTGCACATACAGTGCAAATGGAAGGCAGTGCAGCCATCCCTTCTTTAGAGTAAGCTTCAACTTGACTATCCTTTCCTTTAACAAGCCATTGAGCTTCTTGCATATCCCATTACCTTGGGGATGACACGCTGAAAAGAACTTGTGCTTTATACCAATCAGAAAACTAATCTGTTTGAATACTGCACTAACAAAATGAGGACCATTATGTGACCTCATGACCTCACATACTCCCCATCTAGGAAATACCTCCCTCACCAGAAATGTGGCCGCATAGGTAGAGTCTGGGTGTGTACATGACCTGCTTCTATCCATCTAGAGAATGACCACACCACAAAAATTAAATACCTGTACCCGTTGCACACTTGAATCATATCGACATAATCAACATGAAAGTGCTGAAAAGGTCCATTGGGCCTTGGGATGACTCCTCTAATTACTCGTAGTGTGTGCCCAGCCGTGAACTGTTGGCAGATTGTATAGTTCACCATAAAAATGCAACATGCTCTGCTAAGTTCGGTATAAACCAGTCCTCAGCAATCATTGCTGCTAGATTCTCTTTCGTCATGTGCGCTGGATAAAGTAACTGTTCCAATGCTATTTTCAATAGGGCTATAGGCATCACCGGTTTACCATGCTGTCTTGTCACCACAAGCTCTCGGAGGGGTTTACAGAACACCCTCGCCGCTTCCAAGGATTTTTTTCTTCCTGTGGTGCCTCCCCTTGGAGTTCCATTAACTGGGTTTGCCCCATGTTACTATAACCTTCAGGTTCACTTCGAGCAACAATCATTCACTCTTGCACATTAGTTATTTCCACATTCATTATTATTTCGTCTTTGGTTGCCACCCGCTTGGCTTCCGTGTCTGCTGCTTGATTTCCACGTGAGATAAAATATGTCTCTTTCGTGTGGGCGGCGCACTTCACAACCTCTTTGCCCACTGGGAGTTGTAGTGCCTTAATAAGCCTATCCAATAAGGCTGCATGCTGCACTGGCGTGTCATCCGCTAGGAGGTAGCCCCTTCTTTACCAGCGTGCTAGTCCTGTGTGCACACTTGATGTCACATAGGTGGAGTCACTGTACACCGTCACTTCCTGGTCTGTGTGATTCTCGATAGCAAGGATCAACGCCAATAATTCTGCAGCTTGCACTGAAAAATGAGATGGTAATCATGCACTAATGAGTACCCGAAATTCTCCATTTGCTGTGTGCTTCATCAAAGCAGTGCCTGTATGTCTTTGCCCGTCATTTTGATTGATTCTCGAAGAACCGTCAACAGAGACAATTTCTCTATCTGCCAATGCATTTTCCTTCACTCTGGGAATCTCATCATAGAATTCTTCATAGTTTGCGCAGTCATGGTTTGGCTCTCCGTCAGTGACTGGCTCTGCTATAAACATAGCTGAATTCACTATCTTACATCGATTATCTTAATTGATGGATTTGATATGATCACTTCATAAGCAGAAGCTCTCTGAGATGACAATGTGCCCTTTGGTTTCCCTAGAATGGCAAATAGTGCGTGCTCGACAAACAACGTCATTGAACTTCCCATCACAATGGTTGGAGCCTTCTCTATGGTGAACGCTGCAGCAGCTAAACTTTGTTCACACGGGAAGTGACCCCTCATCACTGGGACTAGATACCCACTGTAGTATGCAAGGGGCATGTACCCCAACGTGGTTCTCTGTGTGAGTACTGCCATCAAAACACTGCCATTTGTGTGTGAAAACAGATAGAATTCCTCTGCATGATTGGGAATTCCTAGAACTGGTGCCGTGCAAATGGCCTTTTTGAGTTCAACAAACCCTTCTTCCATGGTTTCGGTCCATTCAATTTTTTTCTTATGTCACCTGTGCTTTCTTTAGGGCTTGTAACAAGGGCTTGGTATAAGAGCTGTAGTCAAAGACCCATGCCCTGACATAATTGCATAATCCTAATCCTAGAAAACTCTGCATCTGTTTTATCGTGTCTGGCTTGGCTGTGTTTAATATGGCCTCGGCCCTTTCAGGGATAACCGTTTTCCCCTCATGTGAGATTAGCTGGTATATGTACAACACTTCTTGCTGACAATATTGTAACTTTTCTTTGTCAACTTTATATCCTTTCTCATTCAATATAGTGAATAACTGAATAGAATCATGTCTGCGCATTTCTTCTGTCGTGCTGCAAATTAAGATGTTGTCCACATATTGCAAGACAACCCTTTCTAATGCGATATTGCTTAAGTCCATTTGTAGAACTCTGTTGAAAATCGAAGAAGACTCACAGTACCCCTGAGGTAACCTTGTGCTTTTCAGATGCATTTGCCTGAACGTGAATTACATCAAATCTTGTGAGTCTTTCTGCAATGGGATTGAGAAAAATGCATTTTTTAACTCAATTACCGTGAAATATTTTGCCTCAAGAGGTATATTACATAGGATTGTGGAGGGGTTAGGGACTAGCGGGAACTCGGCCTCTACAATATCATTTATTGGCCTTAGATCTTAGATTAAATGCCAAGACCCTCCCTTTGATTTTTTGATAGGGTACACTGCGGTATTGCATGACGACTCTGACGTCACTAAAATGCCCTGCTCCATCATAGCGGAAATTGTCTTGAAAATTCCTTCATCTGCTTCCCTAGACATGGGATACTGTTGTGCTTTTGGTAAGATTGCTCCTAGCTTCAATTTAATCCTTACTTCTCCGATAAGCCTACGTCATAATGGCCTGTAGTCCACACTGAGACATGCACCTATGCCATGTCGTCATCAAAATATTTAGGATGTTTTTGTGCCAGCATCATTCTCTGGGGCACCTCACTTTTGATCATTTTCACCCAATAAACAAGATTAACCTCAACTGGTGTTTCATCGATATCTGTTTGCTCTTCAAACAGATCGACATCAGTGACGTCAGTCAATCTGTATCCTTCCTCAATGGCGATCACTGGGCACTATTGTCTGCCTTCGTCCTCACAACCATCAGTCAAAGACACTTTTCCTCGTACTATAGCTTTGTGTATTGCCAAGGGAAACACTCATTACTTTTCCTCATGCATAGGTATTCTTGGCCTGATTTGAAACTCATTGGGGGTTCTCATGGTTTTGTCTGCAAGACCTGGTAGCCCTGCCATTAGTGTATGTACTCCATATGCAAATATTTCTGGTTCCAATGGAACAGCTCTCATAGCCATTTGTCCTGCGTATGGGCTAATCATTTTGCATAAGTTCAAATAATGCATTCCTGGAGTTCAACATACTATGCCCTTCTCCATGAACGAGATTGTCATTAGGTCTTTTCCGAATATATTTACTGGGGTCTGCCTTGAATAATGTAGTGGCACGTTCATGTCACATTCTCCTGTAGAAACTGGAAGTTTGTTTGTAAAAGAAACACGACTTGTTGCTCCTGTGAAGCCCTGAGTATTTATGGCATCGCCGGACAAGGAAAACCTGCCTTCACGTATACACGAGCATATTGCCCCTGTGTTAACTAAGAGGGAATATTCTTTATCCCCTATTACGACATCTACCCTTGGTTCCTCGTGAGGGTTTGGTGTCACCGATAGGATAGAACACATTAGGTTTCCCACTGAGCTGTCCTAATCCATATATAACTTTGTCCCATGCTGAGTGAATGGATTTCCTCCATCACCAGTGTTATTTCTCATTTCAGAATTCAGTACCTGTCCTGTACTTGTTATCTGCAACAGTTGCATCAGCGACTGTTGGGACTGTCCCTGCTGAAAACTTGTCATATTCTGAGGTTGCAGGTTTTGCTGTGCTCCTGGCACTTGTTGCTGCACCGTGTGATTTTGTGCAACTCAATTTCCACCCTGCTGTAAAAATACAGGTGGATTCACCATCCCTCCTCTTGTTCATTGGTCATTTTGCACCATGCCTTGACTCATGCATGTGCGTGCTAGATGCCCTGTCATCCCACACGTCTGACATATTGGCGGTGGCCTGATTATTTGCCCATTTGAAGTGTCCTGACTGCCATTTTGCATATTTTGGAAACCTCCCTGATTACCCTGGAAACCTTCCTGATTACTCTGGAAACCTCTTCCTCGAAAGCCTCTGCCTCTGGCAAAAAACCCATTACTGCCTTGATCACCCTGCCCTTGATTATTGGCCTGCTGCATGTTTGATCCATCTGTGTTAGTTATCATTGCCCCTTCAATGGCATATTTCGACAATTTTTTCTCCGCTAACTTAGCCTCTTCAGCTTTTCATGCAGCCTCTTTTTGCGATTTTTCTCTTGCAGCAGCCTGCAATAGTGCGCTATGGTCAACTGTATTTCAGACCACGGTTTGGCCTCAATTCCTAACAATTTCTTGAGCTGCTTCTGTACCTGATCTGGCAGCCCTTGGCATAATATATGGTAAAACACAGGTATGGACTTCCCCCAAGATTCGTGAGTTTCCAGTACCCATGCGTCTTGGAAATTCTGGATGTAAAGCAAAGGATCCTCTGACTCCTTCATTTTACGTGTCATTATGGCTCCCATGTCTGAAGTATCCGGGTATAGCAATCGTAATGCTTTCCATGCCATGGCTCTACAATTGTTAAACAGCACTCCATCATGCACAGTATTAACTGTAGTCACGCCAGAGTAACCTGCACATGTCCACACATCGTCAGCTCTATCACCAAGCATAGTGATTAAAAGATCCTTAATATCCCCTATAGCTATCGTGTTCCCTCCCATCATTTTTTCTAGCTCATGTATCCATTTTACGGCTCCCAATGTTAACATTGGAGGCTCATTTTTCAGATGTTCTCGATCCATGTGTGGTCAGGGTATATACTGTGGCTTCGTTCCTCCTTTTTCGAGCAACAGGAATGTAACACATGGCACTCCTTTTCTTCTCTCATCATTTTCCTATCCACTGCAGGGGTAATATTCCTGCATCGCAGTCTACCTGGCAATGTCCTTAGTCTGCTCCCATAGGCTGGTGGAAACACCCCCCTCTGACCGTAAGATACTCCTTTGTGTCGATCTGATTGTGTGGCTGACACTGATGGCTTAGGTGCAGATCCACTAGAATCTGACCATCTTATTCCTTTTCCTCCAGAGAAGCGTTTTTCATGTCTTATCTCATCTTCCTTTTCCTCATATTCCTCTCTTTCTGCATCTGATATTGTCTGTGCCCAACTCCTGCAACTCCTCTCATCTTCCTCGTTCCTATTTAGCATCAACCTATCTAGGGACAGCTCTCTATTTCTGCTACTTCGGGAGGCATCCTCAGTGTCGTACAACTGAGTGCTCTCAAGACGCTCGTCCTCTCCTTTCCATTGGGGTACCTGTTCTACCCCCATTTCATCATATATTCTATCGATCGTTTCTCCAATGCTTCTGGTGTCAAAGTCATCTCCCATATTTGCCCTATATGTGCCTGTTACTGAATCGTACTCAGGAAATAATTCTTCTATGTCCTCCCAGTCTACTACTGGATCAGGTTTTTTTAACCTCTCTTTCCAGATATTCAAGATCCTGTGCTCTCTGTCTTCGTTTGCGTTCTATGTTGTCATCGACCTCTCTACGCTTCCTCGCTTCCTCTCTGACCCTATCTTCTTCCTGTTTTTCACATCTCTAGGTTCATTTTCCCTTTGCATTTCCTCATCCCTTTGTCTCTTTATTCTCTTTTCCCGTATTTTATGTTCTTCTTCGTCTATTCTCCTTTGTTCTTGCCTGTCCTGATCATTAGCTGCTCTTGGCTTCTGATCGCGTTTCCTTTCTTGCTCTTTGCGATATAACTGCTCTCGTCTCTGTATATCTTTTTTACGGATTCTTTCGTCGCTCAATCCTTCTTCTTTTTTCGTCTCTTTCCTTTTTGAATCGTCTGACTCTCCCTTTTGTCTCACATCCTCAATGCCTTTACCATTGAGTTTCAATAATATATTACCTCCCATCCATTTGTTCTGTGTGAATACCATCTCATCAGCTCTGTCCTCATCTTCTTTCCATCTCTTTCCCTCTCTATCTGTATCTAGAGATATACTTGCTTGTGCCTTGTCTCATTTTTCTTTCTCGCGTCTCTCCTTGTCCCTCAGGACTTTGGAGTTGAAATCTCTATCTCTGTCTTTCTCTGGGCTTTCCTCAATACTTTGCATAGGTGACTCATATGCTGGGTTACTGTATCCCGTCGCTGCTTTAAGCTCCCTCAATGGGTATAATTCCTATTCTTTACTAGCTTCGCTTTTTTGTTTCAGACGGGGCGAGTGGCGCAGAAAGCGTTTCACCCCCATCTGTGCATATGTTAAGTATCCAATCTAATGTTGGCTCCTCCTCCTTTTCCTCTTGGTAAATCTTCCAAAGCTCTAAACTAGCCAGGCGCTTATCTAATTTTTTTGCCAGTATACGTGGCATGCAAATATGCCATCATGTGTTGCAGGACTGTTTAAGATAGCGATCCGCCCTGGGGCCATGGCATAAACATTTTGTGGGCGGTTCCTTTAACCCATTCTGCACTGTACTTTTTCAGCTTAGGTGCATGTTTTGGCAACTGTTTGCACAAGTGTACTAACGGTGTAATGTCTTCCATGCTTACATTTGTTTATCTTCTCCTCATATAACATTTTGTTATGTTTTACGTTTTTCAACCAAAATCAACAATATGAGCGATCACCAATCATCGCAAGCTCCAATCCCGTTTTTTCACAAAAATGTTCTTTTTATCTTTTCAAACAGCAACCATCAATTCATATCATACAATATCCTGGCTACAAAATTGCACAATTTTCATGTTATTTCTCCCAAAAAATGTCTTACCTCGTGACGTCGGAGAAAAAAGAATATTGCTGAGGACCTAGAGTTACTTATGTCAACGGCCAATGGGTGTCTTATCTCATAGATTCTAATCGAACCATCAATCTCTGCTACCAAGTGTGCAGTAGGGACCCCAGCCAGCCCATAGGAATGGGGGTTTCCCAAACAGCACTTTAAGATGATCAGCAGCACCCTTGAGATGGATGGGGATGCAGATTAATACTCTCACATCAAATCAATAATGACAACTCGATAGTTTGGCAAAGGGAGTCCGTTTAATGACAAGTACAAAAAATGGGGAGTTCACGAATATCAGCAATCGCTCGATCTTCCTTCTCACTTCAACTCCAATTAATTTCAGAAAACACACATCATTTATACCAAAAACTCGTCATCACTGACGTGTAACTCTTACATTTTAGCATGCAACTCTATTGGTTCTAGGAAGTAACTTTAATATAAGCACTTTATCTGTATATGGTAATGGGAAGTGGGGATTGGATAAACACTGTCAGATGGGACATCTAAGCCCTTCCTTCAAAATGACTACTGTAGATGTCATTAAAAGTACAATGTCTCATTGGTCCTACTAAATATAGGACCCTAGATTGCTTGGTCCACTATGATTGGGTTGGCATCAACCCCACTCATACTTTTCCACTTGCTTAGCAGCGTGCAGAATAGCCGTCCAGGTGCAGGGTGTTTGTTTGCTACCCCCAGCTTCCCTCCAATTGTTGCTACAATTAATCATCACCTCAGTGGTCATGTGTCAATTATTTCTTTGTGGTTGGCCTCGAGTCTTCTTCTTGGTCTGGAAACGTTTAAGACATCTGGGCATGGCAAGAGTCCATGCGTAGGTGTGAAAGTCTCATCCCTTCTGCTTGCTCGGTCACGTGATTCTGACACTGTGAAATTGTCTTATTCTTTATGCAATTTCGTGTATTTGATTTAATTATGCTAGTCGTCTGCCATCTGTGGCTTATCTTGACCTTTCTGAACAGGATACTCTGTTCTTCTTCTCATTAATTGTATCCACTGTTGGTCTATTTCAGCCGATACGACCTTGGCTTCTTGGCACGATTTATCTTCGTCTGAGTTTCTCTCTGTCTTTAATTCTCGATTTGTTTGCTGCAAAGCTCTCCTCTAGTAACCTTTAGTCAATTATGCTCTTGTGCATAGTGGAAGTATACTTATATAAAGTGCTCCTTTTGAGGTAGATATGTATAAGTGGCGCTTGCCGCAATCTATTTTGCAAACTATTTTACTAGTAAGCATAAGCAAGCCTCACAATTTCTTGCTTCTTGCGGTTCCTTGCATACGTACACGTTTAAACATAGTTATTTAGTAAGGAATGGGAAATGAGAGCAAGTTTAATAGTGTAATTACGAATCGCTTAAAAATGATGTGAATGTAAATCGAATATACCCCTCATTCTTGAAACTGCATAGTGGCACTCTATCAGTAAAGTGAGAAGGGAAGGACACTTACATCATTTAATACATTGTTTGTGCTTTTAAATTAATAACATTACTTCACTAATCAAAAACTGCGGAATTTTGATGCAATTCATTATACATTTACTTTAAACTGCAAATACATAATAATAACCCACCACATCATACTTATCTGGAGAAAGGGAGTCATGCAACAATTATTTGATTACATAAATAGCTGGTGTCAATGGGGAAAGCAAAGTTCTTTGATTCATTATTAAATATAACTTTATGTGCAATTTTGAGACAGCCGACAAGCAGTACAATTAAGTCAAGAATGCCTATTGCTATTCAGAGTTAAACACATAGAGATATAATTATGTAAATGGATGTTTGTGTGTGAGAAATAGTGAGTGAGATTCAAGCAGGCACATTATTCTGATGGTTTGTGTACAAGCTGACTATGATTGTGTAATATTGTGTTGAATTCCCCTACATAAAGCCTGGGGACTACCTTTACTTCATTTATTTAAATATGTTTGAGTTTGGTTTTGTGCCCAGAATTATGGGGTGTGACTGTAAACTGAATACTAGGGGGCATTAGAACAAGGGCACCATTCAGAGCTAGATGTCGGGCGATTCCTTGCAACGTTGGGTTCGGCTGCAACTAAACAGTGCATCAACACATTTAAGGAGTCACCATTGAGTCAATATTTTTCATTAGGATCTACATCTCTCATTAATAACGCCAAGGGATCAAGTTTAAGGTATATGGATGTCATGGCTTGTATATGTGAAAGAACCCCTTTCCATTATATCAGTGCTGTAGGGAATTGCCACCACATACCGACTAGTGATCCTCTCGCCAGGAGGCAATGCCAGCAATAGGCAAGCTGCGTTGGGTAGAACTTCACTGCTACCAGTTCAGGCATGCAATACCTGTTAAAGCTTAGCTTATATGATTTTTACTTGAATTGAGTACACACTGAAGTCTTAGCAGCTCTGCCCCATATATTGGCCAATGCTACTTTGCCAATCAGCACTTGAATGTCCACCTCCCGCCGTGCCCTATGTGAAAGGGCTAAAGCTTCTGATTAAGCTTCTAAGATTTGGCAGAAAACTGAAATATTTCAAAATTGAACAGTAACAAGACAGAGAAAATCAAACTTTGTGACATCTCTACATCAGTTTTGACAAATCCTGGGATGATAGACCAGTGTCTCCATTAGCAATATCTAAAATGTCTATTCTCTGCAACAGAAAAGGCTTTTTGCAACGTTTGGCTTCTAATAGAACCCCTTTGAAAACATGTCCTCCAACCTCTGAAGTTCAACATTGCTCCACCCCCAAATGACCTACTTTCAGGACTGTAGAAATATCTGCATTATGGGGTTAGGTGATATGGCAAGGATGAGAGACAGCCCAATGCTAACACATGACTTTAGGGGCCTCCAGGGCTTCTGCAAGGCCTCATCTGGAGTCACCAGGTAGCCAAACCACTGTTCAAGCTCCGTCCTCCTCAAAACCTTTGCATTCTGCATCTAGCTAATAATGGAGCCCAGGTGTGCTGGCTTGAGATACTGCAAAATATTAGGAAATCCAGGCCTCTCCAAGATTAATATGCCTTTAAGGTTGATCTAGCCACTGGCAAAAATTCCTGAAGCTACATATACTTATATATATTCAATTTGTTTTTCCTGTTATCTGACAAGATAGAAAGGGGAGAAAGCACTTCTTCTTGTATTCTCCGAAAATCATAATAATTCAGTCTTACCTTGAACACTTCAGTATTAATACAAAATTACAAAATGTATTCCAATTCATATATAAATTAGAATATTAGAAATTGATATAAATACAAATGTTTTCCTTACTACACACTATCTACAATACATACAGCAATTTGCTATAATCTCTGCACAGACAAACTACATTACAGTGTATATCTTTTTGATCATCTCAGAACAAGGACAACTAATCACCATATATAGTTTCCATTAACCCTATGCATGCTGACACATGACAGTATATGTTATGTTATGTTGATTTATACTGCACACCGCTACCACCCAGGGGCAGTCTCCACGCATTCATTTGTGTTTGTGTTAACCTTATGTTTTTCTGTCATGGATGCTATCACTGCTGGACAATATTTAGGTGTATGTAGTAGTAAAAACGTGGTCAATGCCCACTGTCGATGAATTATGTAAATCTGCAAGACGATATAAAAATTGGATCCTTCAGAGACATCTACCACCCAAGTTAAAGATGGAATTACCTATAAAGATCTCAGACCAAATAACCAGACAGACACAAGGAATATGGCAACGTATTACTTTGTTCTCATTTAATAAAGCAGGGAGAACTGGCATCTATGATGTCATCCTACGTGGCAAATCATTAAACCTATTGAGGGGATGGATTGGTTAGGGGAACATATCTACATGTAGAACATATAAAGATTAGTACATCATTGGCTGCCCCTTATCTGTAGGACATGCCTTGAACTACCTCTAAATACATATGGTACTGATTATAGTGAACAAAACAGCAGTGGATTGGTCAATGCAACATTGTATGTTAGGTTGCCCCATAGACCCACTGATTGGTTGGCATACTATCCCAATGTTGGACTTTCAGCTCTTTAGCAGCACGTACATGAAACGAAACCTAGGTGCTTTGAATTGCATCAGATTACTCCCCGTTATCCCAATTAATCCATCATCCCTCATGGGTCGGCCATAAGCCAGAGTCTTCCATCTGTATTTGACCTTGTAGCCTGCTCACTGTCCTGGAACATTTGAGGGAGTGTAAGCACACCACTATCTTCGTCTGAGGGTCTAATGAATAGCCCTTGTCTTCAACTTCTGAATCGCATTTGAAGAGACCACAAATGTGTCCATTTCAACCTTTTATTTACTAATATTTCCTTTAATTATACTGGGTGCTGTTGCTTCTCCTGGCCTCTAGAGAGTTGCTCACTCTATTTTCTGTAGACTTTATACTCTTTTAATTGTCCAATACTTTGGCTGTTGCAGATTGTGTTTTCTTCCTTTAATCTAAGAGGAGTGTCTCACATTCAGGGCTTATACATGTAGCTCCCCTTGTGCCTTGGAATTATTCCTTAAAATAGTATCCTTGATCCCAAGCCAACCTCAACTCATTGCTGTTTTGCACACAAGCTATATTTCAAGCGTCTCTTGAATCTGCAGCCTTGGTTTGTCTCTGAAGTAGCTTGGTTGAATTCGACATGAGCCAGTGTCCATTTTCCCATCATGGCCATCCTTGCCACATTATGTATTCCTCTATAGCAAGCTTCTATATGTCTCATCTATCTTGAGTTGCTGCGCATTTACAGTTATTGACCAGTAAGTTACTTCATTCTCCTTTATATCCATGATTACCTTAGCTTTAGGTACATATTTCTCTTGGTGCTTCAGTTCCACCATCACCCTCAACTATTTTCATATTGTTTCAGCATAGGTTCATATATCTTCTTCATGACATCCCTCTGCCCTCATCAGATTTCACTTAGCGCTCCGTGATGCCCGTAGTTGCGTGCTGACATCCTTCCATGCGGCATCCTTACACACTTTCAGTGCAAGGGTACATTCTATATGGCTGTCTGAGTGCATAACGTCTCTCAGACAGTCGATGCGGTAGTGGGATTACACAAGGGGTCCCAGCCATAGCCCTTCGTCTGCTGTTCCAACATGATGGTGGTGAGGGGGCGGGAACTAGTGAGAAAGCATTCACCTGCTCCTCTACAGAATGCAAACAGAAAGCAATGAATGTGTGTACAGCTACATATGTTTGGACCCATTTTATTCCCCTTCACTAAGTTCTCATGTTGAATACACATGTTGCTTGATGAAAGTATATGCCTCCTGACAGGGTAAGCAGGAGACTTTATATTGACAAAACAGAAGCACCCAGGCAGTCTGTTGTGATTGGAAGCATAGTAATGTGGTACTGTGGCCTGCCCACATGATGGACACATGTGAAAATCATACTAGGGTGGTACTGTGGCCCACCCACACAATGGACACATGTGCCATCCTGCATGCCTTTCTTTGGTGATTCATTGACCTGCAGCTGGCTGGGCCAGGGTTCTACTCTACGTTTCTGTCCGATGACCTTCAGGCAACCTCTTTAATATACCCGTAAATATGTTTTGCCATTGTACACTAGATTTGAAATGAGCAAAGGCAAGCATTGACGTTTGAAATCCTTCACTGTTCCCACTTGGACATTTGAGAGACAGATGTCTGAATATGACCGCATCCCAGGGTCAGTTTTCAAGTACTGTGTAACTTCATGTTTTACAGATCCAGTACAGGAACAACCGCATGGAAGCCCAGGACCAGGGAATGCAAGAGCTGCACCTGATGTAAGCACACACCGTAGTTCCGAAGGTTAATGCAAGAGTGCGTGCCCAGTGCTGAATCATAGGGGTATAGCAAGCAACCCCATGATCTAATGTTTCACGTATGCCCTGCTGAGGTCCCAATGTTGCAGCTTGATACCCTTGAGTGGGGGCTTTGTTCCACAATGCTGCCGCAACATGTTTGCCAATGAGCCTGACTGTGACGGTCCCATCACTAGAAGCAACATCACTTTTATGTTCAAGGGCAGTGCTAGTGATCATTGCTGACTCCTTTATTGACAACTTTTAATGTTGTATTACACATATGTATAAAGTCGGGCATCCACTCAGGAAAATCGTTGCACACTCTCATTGATGTGCCATGACTACTCGTTGTTTTTCTCTCTGAAAATGCATACGTCATCGGCTGGACCCCACCACCAACTCGAACCCTAGCTCATCCATTCATCTGCACAACACCCATTAGGGGCTTGGCAAGCCCAATATCTTTGGTGGCATGGGTGAAGCACTGGTAACAAACCCTTTCAAGACACATGACAGTGAAGTAGCTGGTCTGATGTACTTTATAGATTCTACTATCAGACGTGAGGGGTACAGTCTACAGTGAATGGGCCCAAAAATCTCCCACAATGCATTGCTCGACAATCAACAACTAAGTGCTGTTGGGGGCACTTTACCGAAGTCCCTGCCAGCGGAAAGTATCATCTCTAGCAGGTAGGTTCTTGAGGTGGCCTTTCCAATATGAACTGCAAGGTATAATTTGTGTCCTTTTTGCGTGTGCCTTGGTGTTAGTATTTTAGTGTAAGCAGGTTAGGTGAGATCTGCCTGCTTTCAATTGTGGCGGACAGTGTGTGTGTGTGTGTGTGTGTGTGTGTGTGTGTGTGCGCACGCACGCGCGCCTATGTTTACACTGGTTATTTGGGCGTAATATGATTGCTTAATGTCAGCTCCAAGCTTGTCTTATCCTTGGTGGGACTTACCTCCCTGTCTGGGCATTTTGTTTTTGGTGGTTACGTGTTCAGATATTATGTCATTCGATGACGGCAGCGTGGACAGTTCTCGTCATTAGTAAGATGTTTATTGCTATTGCCGTGATTTTCCCCCTGTGGTACATTTGTGGATGTGGCATTCAAGGTCTTAGTTTCCACAAGTGCCTGCCATTTTGGGGGCCTTCTTTAATGGGGTTGATTTAACACTGGCTATTATTGATAGTGTGCGTCAATGCTATTCTTACTACCCTTTGCAGAATATGGCTTTGTCTAAAGTACAGACCGGGTTTAAATCCTATCATTCCTCTTAACTACATTGTGTGATCCTGAGCACATGATTTTATGTCACTGTGTTATAGCTTCTAAAATTGGGACTCCAGTTTGGGTTGTGTGATGTGGCAGAGAAGGGGGAGCAAGTGCCTTATTTTGGATTTACAGAATAGGTTATCATGCCATGTTCTTTCTGGAGAGGGGCGCCTGCTACCTTTTTAAAAAATATTTGCAAGGAACTTGGGGTTGGTCACCCTAAGTTACCTGGGAGAACCCAGACGTGGACTCCCTGCTCACTGTGCTCAGAGAGGCACAGCTCCACCTCACTGATGAGGCCCAACAAGGCTGAAACACGTGTATGGGGTTGCTGTAGGTACCCTTGTTCAGAAGGGAACTGTCATAGCATTTCAGTGTTGGACTGTCCATGTGGGCGGGACAAACACTGATATGCAAATGAATATTTCCCATCTGTGAAAAGTACAGTGAGCAAAAAGCAATTGCTGCGGACTCTCAAAGTGGGAAAATAAACACTGAAGAGGTTATCATGCCATGTTCTTTCTAGAGAGGGGAGCCTGATACCTTTTTTGTAAATATTTGCAAGGAACTTGGGGTTGGTCACCCTAAGTTACCTGGGGAAACCCAGACATGGACTCCCTGCTCATTGTGCTCAGTGAGGCACAGCTCCACCTCACTGATGAGGCCCAACAAGGCTGAAAGACGTGTATCGGGTTCCTGTAGGTACTCTTGTTCAGAAGGGAATTGCCATAGCATTTCAGTGCTGGACTGCCCATGTGGGCGGGACAAAGACTGATATGCAAATGAGTATTTCCCATCTGTGAAAGGTACAGTGAGCAAAAAGCAATGGCTGCGGACTCTCAAAGTGGGGAAAAAAACACAAAACATGTTATCAAGCCATGTTCTTTCTAGAGAGGGGCGCCTGCTACCTTTTTTTAAAGGATTTGGATTGCTCATAGGGACCGACTTTTGTCAGCTGCCGGCTCTCAGTAGAATTGGGTGTGCTTCAGTGTCTAATTTCTCATTCCGATTTGACTTTAAGACTTCTATGTTATAATTTCGGTATCACCAATCTGTGTGATCTGGAACACATTCCTTATTATGTGCCAGAGGTTACTAATATGCTCAAATTGGTAATCATTCTAAACAGCATAACGAGGCATGAAGCACCACATCAAAACTGCACATTAGCTTTGGCATATACCGTGTTTTTTTTGTTTTATAAAGGGTGTTCCCGAAGCAGCCACTTAAAGAATAGTGTAAAAGAGTAATGAGAACCCCTTCTAAGCTTGACAGGCTGTCCAGTTTTGAAAGCTTACATTGCACACTGTCCTTCTGTTCAGACTGTTTACAAGTGCCCCCAATCTTGGCAGACAATGGAGTCGTCGTGCAGGGGGAATAAAATAATCCGTCAAGGATCACACAATCTTGTGAAGTGGGGAAGCTGTGCCTACCACGCTCCACATCAAGGGTGCAACTAGACTTTCGGGCAAGGGGGCGTTTAACACGTCAAATGGTGAAGGCGGCGCTACCTTAATAGGCAGTGTGTGTGTGGGCACATTTATTTGTATGCTGCCCCATCCCTGCAGTCCCGAAGAAATGTTTTTGGGAACCAGTGTCAATTAGCAACCAAAGGTGCGTTGTAATGCCCATTGGGCCAGTGACATTGTCCAAAAACATGATTTGTCTTAAATGTAAAATCCACATTTTTATAGTAATTGCCAGCATGTTATTGCTGTGGTTGCGATGTGGTGCATGGTTGCATTTGTCAGTTGGTAGTTAATGATGCCTATCCTTCTGCATTGTACCATGGTCACATGAAAGACTGAGGGGTTGACAAAGTGGCGGAGTCTTTGAGGTGTTAATGGCCAGTCAGAAGGGAGGTCTCAGGAAATGGACCAGATACTGTGGGCCCTGAATTTTTGCCATGGCATATTGTCACCTGACCTAGTATCCCATAGCTAACAACACGTCTCGACACAAAACTCCAGGAGCAAAATAACATAGGTTACACAATAGCATATACACCAACCGATGACAAATGTGTACACGACATTTCCCTAAACACCACACTAACCCACCACAGATACACCAACACAACTTTGCACACTGCTTAACAGACATCACAGCGAACCACACAATTGTTGTTATCAACCTGGAGTTCAAATTATCCGCTGCTCTAGACAAGTCACAAAATAGCAAAACCGTAAACACTACAGATAGCCTTATTTTTTCAGATCTGCACACATCAACACTGTAAGTAATCACCCTTGCCCTGCCCTCTATTAGTCCTCCTAGCCCACTACTTATAAGCTCCAAGAAATTGTTAACACGGGAGCTGTGTTATGCAAGACTCAATATCATAGCATTACTGGGCATAGCAATGTGGGCATTCTCATTTGGGGTAGTAATCTGAACTGTAGGCACCTTTAGTGACTGGCAGAAAAAGAGCAGGATAATAATGTCCATCTGCTAGGCTATAATATCTGCTGCAGTGACTGGCTGGTAACTATGTATATATATATATATATATATATATATATATATATATATATATATATATATATATATATATATATATATATATATATATATATATATATATATATATATTGTGCCTGTCAAATTAAGTGGTATGTGAATTCAGGGATAGCAACTGCACTTGTAGATGGCAGCCTCAGGGGCCACTAATGGAGGAACCCAAGGAGAACCAGTTTTGTCCCTAAAATCATTAAATCTGCCCCCACTTTAATGCAGTCTATTTTTAACACTTCAAAGTATGTCACTATCTGCAGTTAAGGCACAGTGGGGTTGGACTTTTTGCTTAAGCAGCAAACCCAGGATTTTAATCCCCTCTCTAAAAAAGGCACTTGACCACATATCTTCTGAGCTCTACATGGTACAAATATTGTACATTTTATTCGAGGACTACAGTAATGCTGTTTTATAGTGTTTATTTGAAAAATACACAAATCCTTTAGTAAAGCAACCTGACAATATATAAATATTCAAAGAAATATGTTAGGCCAAAATCATATAATTGTACCTTTATTTTCCACATCCTGCATGGAAATCTACATGTCCTAGAATGCAAAATAATGATAGCCTGAAAATCTCCTATTGTACAGCACTGTGCTTTCAGCACTTTATAAGATATACAGGTGGTCTTTACAATTAAAAATGTGAATTGCATGAAGGGAACCTGTCACGGTTGCCCTTTAATGCAAACAGATCCCTTGCATGCAAGGTTAGTCATTTCCAATATGAAGTGCAAAGCAAAGGTGTAAATGCAGTCGCAATTGCCTGTATGCCTTAGCTTTTTCACTTTGTAGTGCAAATTGAGTAAATGCCACTTGCCATTTATGCATGGCAGAAAGTGTTATCAGTGGAGTCATTTGGAATCCACCTGGTTTCAGCTGGTGTAAAAAGCAGTCAGATTCCATAAGAGTCCAAAGCATTTGCGCTAGCATGAAAATGTCACGCTGGCATAAATGCTTGTGATTTATAGGATGGAGAGGATAGGGGTGGCAGGGAAGGCAATGTGTAAAAAGCGTGAGTACAAAATGTATGCATACATTTTGCACATGCATTTTAAGCATACAGTTTTATCTGTAACAGTGCCTCAATGCCTACGTGTTGTATGCCCGCTATACAAATGAAATAAATAAACACATAATAAAAATGGTCCCCACTCTAAAATAAATGGTCTAAAAAGGTCACTCAGTATATGTCACAAAGTTCCAGCTAGCTGTAATGCATGAGGTTAAGAACTTTTTATATCCATATAAAAAAGCAAACCCTTTTCTTGCATGTCAAGATAGGGTATACACTAATCATTAAAAGGGAGCTTTGTTTTAGTTTTACACACTTTGGGTCTGATTATGTTTTCTAGTATTGGCGGCGTGATACTGGCAAACTGCACTTACCATCTCCACCGCCCGATATCCCGATTTAACTGGGATATTACGGGCAGCGGAGTGCCGGTAAGTTCCTGTTCCCATGGAGGGATGGGGTTTATTGAATTACCGGCACCGTTACTAGTGGTGCTAGTAATTAAGGCATTTGTTGGCCGGTAGGGGCCTGAACTCCTGGCAGGTCAGGCCTGATGAGAGATCCGTGGCCCACACTGGCAAACCTGAAGTGTGCTGGTCCGGTAAAAATGCTGGTAATTCCGGCTCTGGCATTTTTACCAGACCATCATACTTCAAGGCCGTTTGTCTTGGAAGCGGACACAGATTATTTAGTTAATTGGAGCCCTAAATGGCCGGGAGGGGGAGTGTTCGGATAGGGTTGCAGGGGGGGCAGCTAGGAGGGGTGTCAGCAGAATTGCAACCCCCACCAGCAGTGCCAATAGCCTACCAATTCACGCCTAAAACAGGCGGTGCTCACAAAAAAAGGGAAGTGATTGTGCAGCCCTTGACTCTGTTATCATCTGAATGAAATGCAGGCATGATGGCCTGAAGGTCAGCAGGTCCCTTCAGGAATGGCCCCGTATTTTGAGGCGGCGGTGGAGGGTTTGGGCCACCCTCTCCTTCTTCACTCACATTTCTGACATCTCTAAAAAGTCCAACTACCAGCTGCACCTCATCAGAGGTACTCCTCCTTTCCTCACCTTCCCCCAGAGATTCACTGTCTCCAGAGCCCTGGTTCTCTCAAGGCTGGACTACTGTAACAGTGTCTTTCTCAACCTCCCTGCCTCTGCTTTGTGCCCTCTGTAACTCAGCCAGAACAGAACCACAAGACTTATCCTTGGCCTCAAGCCCAGGGACTGCATCTCTCCAGCGCTGAAATCCCTCCACTGGCTCCCTGTGGCTGCAAGGATGAAGTTCAAGACCCTCTGCATTGTCCACACGGCTTTCTGGGGCCTGGGACCAACTTATCTGCATCGATGCCTTCCCAAATACTGTCCCTCCCTAGCCCGCCGCTCATCTACCTCCAACCTTCTGTGAGTGAGCCGCTTCTCTAAGCAAAGATTTGGAGGGAGATTCTCATCCTCATGGCCTCCCTGCCGCCCTCTGTCTTGAGCCTCATTTCTTTAAGTTCCGGAAACTCCTTAAGACATTCCTCTTCTCCTCTTCCTTCACTCTCCCTCTACCCTGCTAACCTCTCTCTCCCTCTATCCCTCTCTCCTGCCTTTTTCCACACTGCATGCCGACTGGCGGCCGGGCGTACCTCAGAGTCTCACAGGTCCCTGGCACCCTCGCCAGTCCTCTAGCACTTGCCTCAGAGCCTTCACTTGCCTCAATGCTACTGCACTTGGTCATTGACCCACGAGAGGGGCATCTCTCAGCACTTACCCAGTTTTCTGACTAACTGGGTGCACTTGGATTTCCCCCCACCCTCCTGCACTTGTCCCCGTACCATCTGTGCACTTGCACGGTCTGAACATACCATGCCTTGAAGATCACCTATCTTTTCTTCCCTGTAGCCCCTCCCTGCATGGTGGCGCCTCTATGCTCTTGGGAAAACTGCAGAATCCTGTTTGCTGTTATCTGCACTTACTCTGACTGGGCAGACTTGTATCATTCAAACATTCAAGGGCTCTGAATGACTGTTGTTTTTCCCCTTGTTCCCTCCCTCCCTGAGCACTTTGAAACACTTGCCTTGTGTATTGGCGCTTTACAAATAAACATTACCATACCATCCCATACCAGGAGCCCAATTAGCCCAATTGCACCCCTGCTCCACATTTCACAATGTAGACATTACACCCAACCTCCTCTCCTTTTAGACCTCTTTGAACGCATTTAATAATATGTGGTTGGATACTGCTCCTGGAAGGCACGAGGACAGAAATATGCCCGGCCGTTTAGTGACATACGCCATGTGCTAAGACATCAAAAGAGTTGTTGAAATGCACAAAGACGTGCGTTAAACATCTCCGAGTCAAGCCGCAAAGGCATGCGGTTCACCACATGTCCGTCGAGGCCGGGGACACACAAAAGGATGCAAAGGGATCTGGGCATGGAGAGGAGGCATGGTAACCATCCGACCCATGATTCCAGACCTCGCGTGGGTGGGCGACCTCCCTGGAAGGGCCTGTTGAAATGTGTCCCCACACAAACAGGTCTACCACATACCCGACCTCACACACCGAGGCCCAGTCCGGATTCTACTGAGTGGCGCTCAGTGCGAATGGCGTCAAATTATATGTGGCGACTGACGGGTCGGTGTCGCCCTTAAGCCGTGGCGTCTTCACTGGCAGCTGCCAGGTGTGGACTGCCCATGTTGTTTCCTGTCACTGCTCGCCACGTCCCCGCCGCCACCTTCCTGTTCCGGGAGACTGGCGTGTCCCTGAAAGAGACAGCGGTCTCGTTACCAAGAGGCTATGATGACAGCATCTCTCGTCCAATAACAATGTTGGCGGCATAGCTAAAGCGACTCCATGCCCGGATGGGCCGACCTAAAGGGAGACTCCACTGCGGGTTTGTGCACCTGGGAAGTCAGAGAGGTGCGGCCCAGTGAGTCCGTTGTCTGACAGGGCAGATGAGAGACTGACCTTGCCCATTCCTGATGACCTTTAGAAAGCGCCTCCAAACCAAGGCGTTCAGTTACACGTATGTGCGCGCCGAGTCTCGGGAGGATAGTTCAGTGGCAATGTGCTTGCCTTGGAAAAAAGACGACAGGAGCAACACAGGTTCGATCCCCGGGTTCGTGCTTAGAAACCCCTGGGTATTAAGTGGGTTATAAATAACATATTATATCAAGTTTGGGCCCGCTTGCATGGAAAGCTCTGTTCAATAACACACACTGCCTGGATGCAGAAATAGCACATGGCACTATTAGGGCACTCTGGGACAGGAGCGCACCATCTGTTCTTCCACCACAGCCCAACAGTCTGTCTCTGAAGCCGTGCCCTATTTGAAAAGCTGCTCACTAGAATGGCGAGGGTCCTCTCTTTCTTGCCAAAGTCAGGATTTTGGCATCTTTTGGCTTATGGGCCGCTACACCTCCAAGCGCAGACACAATCTTTGTTGCTGTTGGGGGCAAAATGTTATCCTCCCACTGGTGGCGTCCTGTATGTCAGTCACGCGAATCTTAATCCCGCCCTGCTTACTTTTAATTGGCTACATTTAAAAGCTTGGGATATGTATTAATCTGCTCAAATCGTAGGGGCAGGCCTTTAGCTAAACCGTGCATTCTGTTAAGAGCAGAGAGAGAAACTGGTGTCAAGAGGCTGGATGACTAGCAGGCCCTGTCTGTCTGTCCTTACGAACAGCATTGGTTCACATCTGGAGGCCGCTGCAGACACCCGAGCCATTTTCCATTAAGAAGCACGCATGCCATGTGCATGTATGTATGCTGTGCTGTTTTGTGAACACTGCAATTCCCCTTCCTCTCTGGGATTAAGTACCCAAACCGTTCTTTGTAAAAGGATTGCAAGTCACCAAGGGGTTCTGCGACGAAATAGAGGCCTGAAGTCAAAAACTAAGGGGGTCATTTTGTTAAAACTGTAAAGTGCACAGTGCGGACTAACAATGTGTGCACTTTGGCCCTCTCCATGCGTTTTGCTTCTTTTGCTCAATGAAGTGTATACAATGCATGTTAAACGTGGTGAAAACAGGCGTACGCGCTTATTTTGCACTTCAAAGTGCAAGCAAGTTCATATGCCACCTGCTACGTACACATGCAGGAGTCATTTACAATGGACCTCATGGAATCTGCCTGATTTTAGAAGGCACTAAGAGCAGGCGGATCCCATTGGAATGCAGCAGCTTTCCACCAGCAGGGAAATGGCCTAGTGGCGGAAAGCCTTTCAGTTTTTGGAGGAAGAGCGGTAAAGAAAAGGGAAGTGGCAATACTGCTACATGCCTTCGTTTGGCCTGCAAAAAACTCCAACATCCGGGGCAGTGCAAACAGGGGTGTTACACGTATGCCGGGTTTTAACACATCTTTGCACACCTCTTTTGACCTCCTAAGTTGTTTTGTAAGCTCACTGAACTCTAAGGTGATTGGCAGTATCCTTAGACCCGATGCTCCCAGTATCCTCTCCTTTACTACTTGTTTGCCTCTTGCTCTCTCTGATGCAAGGCATCTTCCAGCTGTTGATTTGTAGATTAAACAAAGATCTGCCGGAAAAGTGACACCAACATGCAAACGTATCGTATACTAAATAGAGGGAGTGCACAATAAATACTACCTTAAACGTCTTCTTATCAACTAATCAGTGACTTGCCACAGAAAGGAACTCCAGAGTAAAGCCTTCCACAATGGCTTTGGCGGCAGGCATTGTGACATCACATCTCAGCAGTAATACGTGATTACAGATGGGAGGGAAGCAGTGTTCTTATAATAAGTGGGTGGTGACGTCACAACTAGACTACAATAAACATATGATGTGTGGGTTGTATACAGATGTTGCAGACACGTGTTTGTTATATACATAACAGACCGATTTTTTCTCAGTCTGCAATTCATGGTCACATATCATGGCATAGCTTCATGCTGTGGGCCATTTTGATATTGACTACGCCCCACTTGTATACTGCATCACCAATGATACAGTTTCGGTGAGGAGAAGGGATGGGCCTTGCATAGAGGTTGGCCTCAAAGCAGAGAGATGGGCCTTCTGGCACTGATGGGTCTCGGGGCAAAGATAGACCTTGCAGAAAGGATGGGCTGCAGGCAGGCTCGGACTAGCCAATAGGGCAATAGGGCAAGGCCCAAACCAAAAAGGCAAAATGCTAGTGTGGGCCGGGCCAGTTTGATGAGTTACATCACTATGTGGCCAGTAGCTTTGACCGTGGCTGAATGAATATGCTTTAAATAGCACAATTTGCATCACATTTTTATCAAAAAAACTCCCCTTGGGGACTATTCAGTCTGTCACAAAAGGAATGAATTGAAATATGCAACTGTGGGCCACTATTTAATTGGTGCCCAAGACTTTTTTCTGCCCCGGTCCGACCTTGGCTGCAGGGCAGATAGTCCATGGGATAGGGGGTTGGTCCTCGCGGCAGGAATGGGCCGCAGGGGAGTGATGGTCCTCAGAGCAGGAATAGGCTGTGGAGCAGGGAAGTGCTTTGGAGCAGGGATGGGCTTCAGAGAACAAATGTGTCTCTGAGCAGGGATTGGTCTCTGGCCATGGATGGGCCTCGGGGCATTACAACAGAGCGTTAGCCATAATGCAGGCAAGCGCAGCACTTGTTATAATTAAATGAATTGATCTGCTAAAATATATCTTAGGTGCAAAAGAATATCAATGGCACAAACTTGTGCTTATTGCTGGTTAATAACTAAGGTGCCTTCATATTAAAACACTGACTGAAATTGCTGGGCAGAACCTACATTTATGAACCCTTTCGTAGGGCTCTGTGAGCATAGCTCAGTGTCCTGCTTAGGGTATCTGTGATTAGTTTTACCTGAAATCCAATGTACCTTCCATTTTCTATCCTTTTGAAAAAGTCCTTTGGGTCCTGCTTAAGGTATCTGTGATTAGTTTTACATGAAATCCGATTTTCCCTCCGTTTTCTAAGTCTTTTGAAAAAGCACTGTGTGTCCCTTCAGATGGACTGGTGTTTTTACCATCTATTTGTCTTGGTTTTTGCAACACCAGAGTTCACTTTTTAAGGAGCCATTTGCACTCCCCTCCTGACAATCCCTTGAAGAAATCCAGGCATCCAGTAGGCCCAGAAAGTCACATGAGCACTCCCCGAGTCCTATTTCTACAGTTAGCCTACAGCAGCCTTGCATGGGCAGCCGGACGAGAGCAGTGGCTTAGGGCAATTTCCTTTTTGCCTGTTCGCCTGGCACACAGCCTTGCCCTGCAGGCCCCACCAGACCAGGGATCAGTGAAAAAGATAAGGTACCACGTAGTATGCTCAATTTGTTTCTTGTCACTTTCCATCTTCACCACCAAGATTTCCCCCAGTTAGACTTCTGTCACTGTGAATGTTGCCACTGTGTGACATTTTGACTTTTGTCATTTTGAAGCTTGCTGCTGTGAGTTTTTTTTGTGTTGAAATGTTATTATTGGTTTTTCATAAAGCACAACGCAAGCAATACTTAGTCCTCATCTAAACAGATACATTCTGTGACAATTAAAGGCATAAGGGCATGGCTCATTATACATTTAAAACAATAGAATAATAACATAGAAGCATTGGCATTTCCGAGTACCCCCTTCCAGAGCCACTGTATCCATTCCTCCGTACCAACCCCCCCACATTCAAGGGCTGTGCATAATACTAGGAGCATTCAAGTAGGGCCATAACCCTCAGATTCGTGGGGCAGGTAAAATCCCTATTGTGTGTTCATGCATATGCCAAAAATGTACCCCATCTCACAAAACATAGCTGCACTTCTTCCTCCGCGAAGTAGACTACTTTCTCAGATGCCACCACTGACCACACACGTGTCGACCAGTCCTCCACCGCAGGAATGCTGGGTGATTTAAAGCAGGCAGCTGTGGTGGATTTCGCTACCAGGAGCATAGTTCTCAGTAGGGGTATACTTGTACACTGCTTAACTCCCTTATTACTAACAGGGTAATTCATGGAATGAATGTGCGCTGAAAACAGGGGCACAAGCGTGAAAATTGCAGTACATACCTGCAAAAGCCGCACAAGTGCACGTTTGTCGATTCATGGAAGGCGCCGCGCGTGGCTTACTTGTGATCTGCGCTGAATCCACGTGTGGCACACACGTCATTGCGACATCCCGAAGGCTGTGCGCGAGACAGCCAGTGAAGGCGCACACAGGCCAGCGGACACACCTAAAAAGGGGGCGGAACACGCGGAATGGGGAACAACACATGAAAATGTGGGCGTTACGGGGGAAGTACCGCTGCCAAATCCTTGCAACACCCACACGCGCGCTAACAACACATATTCATGGAATCAAGCAGGGGAAACACGTGCACCACAAAAGACGCGCTAATCCAGAAACATGTACGCCAGCCGTAAGCATTAAAGTGCGTGCAAACAACAAACAAGCTCATACCGCTACGATGAATATACTGTTCCTCGCAGCAGTGGCCGTGGGACACCGGAGGAGGAGGAGGATAGCCAGGCCCCGCATTTTATTACCCAGGACCAGCCTTTTCGGGATCCCTGATGACCAGGTCTATGGCAGGTATAGGTTTCCACCCCATAACATCCTAGTGGGAGGATGACCTCACATCACCCACCCTGTGCTCCCAAGCACTGAGCCCCTTTGAAAAGATGCTCAATGTACTGCATTTCTTGGCCACTGGGTCATTTCAGTGGGCAAGTGCCATAGTTGGGGGTGTCTCACAGCCCATGCAGTCACGCTGCCTACACCAGGTGTTGGCGATCATGACTGCACGCCCCTCAGTCCGCAGGCACATATACATGCCCAGAACACCCGCAGAAAGGCAGGCCGTGGTCCAGGACTTTTATGGGGTGGCACACTTCCCCAAAGTGCTAGGTGCCATTGATTGCACCCATGTGGCTCTACGTCCTCCTAGGGCCACTGAGTACATCTTTTGCAACCGCAAGCACTGGCATTCCATCAACGTGCAGGTTGTATGTGATGCCAAGGGAATCATCACCACTGTATATGCCCACTATCCGGGGTCCAGGCATAATAGTTTCATATTCAGAATGTCACCCCTAAACCGGGACCTGGAAGCTGTGAGGCATGGCGACACATGGCTCATTGGTGAGTACAAATGCCTGTGCACATGCATGCATGTCACACACAGAGAAATGGTACGGAACCCCACCACACCACCCGAGGTAAGATACAATGCAGCCCATATTGCAAACCGGGGCATAGTGGAGCGCACATTCGGAGTGCTGAAGTCACGTTTCCGCTCCCTTGACCGCTCTGGCGGCCAGCTGCTGTATGCTCCCCCAGTAGTGTGCAGGATCATTGTGCAGCATGTGTCCTACACAACGTTGCAACCCAGCAGGGCATGCCGTGGACATGGTGGTGCCCCCGCATTCCCAACCACATGCATGGCTGCTGTGCATGGGAGGGGAAATGGCACGTGGCGAGGCAGCCCGTACCCAGCTTGTGGCAACATATTTACCTAAAATCCCACCCCTGCGAGTGCACATAGGCCTGGTACATACCAGGTGACAATCGATGGTGACAAAGGGACAGTCAACTGTCACAACCATACCACCATGAGATTGTTACCCTGGAAGTGCTACATTGCGTGCATCCCTAGCTACTTAAACAGAGCCAATTCTGTGTCAGTAAAAGGCACACAATCATGCTGCATAAAGGACTAGCCCCTTGCAAAACAGCACACCCAAATACTGGTTTGTCACCCAACCCCTCCCAAACCCCATGTCACCCGCCCGAGACGCCATGGCACGACATGCAATGTGAAAGCAACCAAATGAATGCACAACATATGACACAACTGTCACAAAGTGCACCGTCACAAATGGAAACAGGCCACATACAATTCCCTCTCACATATGAAAAACAAACTGCACACATGAACATATACTTACCAGCATGACAAAACATGAATAGAGGACCCAACAGTGGCAACGTCTGGCAGTGACCAATCACAATAGTTCGAGTGTGACAACCTGGCAAAGCCAGCACATGGACCCCTCCCATCTTCAGTGTGTTGCTGGTAGGTAAATGTGGCAGGGTACTGCATACAACATGAACTACATCTGCAACGGAGACAGGCAAGGTAAGACATGAAGAAGCTACATGTAAATATACATAATGAGCAATATTAAATACAATATACTAATCAACCATGCAGTGGAGAAATCATCACTAATCTCCACTAGGGGCGTGTACACAGTTTGGACTACAGACTGGCCACACAACTGATGGAAGCCCAATGCCTCTGTGTAAGTTACTGTCACACAGTGCCACCCTTGCGAGCCCATGGAAAGGGGAAGCAGGAGTGGCATATGTGTCTGGACCCCAAGCCTCAAGCACAAACACAAGACAAGCCTGTATGGTCCAGCTGGAACACACAGTGGATGCCTACGGGTGCCACACAAAGCAACACACTGTAACATGAATGCACAATAGACAAAAAAAAGAGAAAAAATAAAAATAAAATCAATAAATCAAAAATGCCCACGGGTCGGAGGTGCAGGGTGCACCCCAACACCCACATGGGTGGATGTTGAGAAAATAAAAATCCCTCCATGGGCTCATGGCTTGCACGGCTACCCGATAGTGGGAGAACTGCCGTTGCTGTCGTCACCCTCTGGTACTATCTGAGAAGGTGTGCGTGGTATGTTAGGCAGACCACGCAAAGCCCTGGCATGCTCCTCCATGGTAGTACGCATGCAGGTTTGAAAGGTATGGTTCTGCAGGATGATGGTCCGGAGGTCCCCATGCAGCACCTCACAGGTAGCACAGCGTTCTGCCTGCAAGGCCTCACGTGATGCACTGATCACCTCACGAGTTGCCTGGAGCTCAGATGAGATTGGGCGTGTTAGCTGCTCCAGCTGCTGTTCTGACCGTTTACTCTGAGACACCTGAAGTGCACCCAGAGTAGCTCTGAGGGAGGTGTTATCTTCCCTCAGGGCATCCCTGTGAGCCTGTGCCTCTGCAGATATGGCTGTGCGCAGAGCCCCCAGTTCAGCCAGTCGGTCCCTGTTGGCGGCCAACATGTCCTGCCTGTGTGAGCGGCACGTGGACCGCGTTGCCTGCTGCTGGAGCTCCACCTGCCTTTCGGGGGGCGAGAATGGAAGTGGCTACCCTATCCACGGCCTGAGCCATCATCTCACATGATTCCCCCTGTTGTTGTGCAATTTCATGCATGGAGTTCTCACACAGTATTGCCCGGTGGCACACGGCCACCGCGTTGCCAGACACGACACCTGTCAGCCCCAAGGTGATGTGCACCTTGCTGTGCTGGCGCTGCCTGAGGCTGTAGGACTGCATTCCTCCTTTCATCTGCTGCCCCAGGAACAGGAGCAAATATTGAGAGTGTGACCCTGCATCCGTAACCGCCACAGGCGGACAGGCGGACATTCCAACACTGAATGGGCCATTGTGGGGTCTACCCCAAGTGCAGGTGCGTTGGACAGAACAGCATCCCTACCAGAAACACTCACATGCAACGGGACATTTGTGTCAATGGCCCTCATTACGACCCTGGCGGAAATCAACCGACCGGACCGCCATAGCGTAAATAGCGTTTCCGCCATTGCACGATGGAGCAAAGTGCGGCTCATTCCGACCCATCGGGCACGAGCACCACGCCATGGCGGAAGTGCAAAGTCCGCGATGGCGGAAATGACCCCAAAACGGCCCACACCGCCGCCGTACGGCGCCCTAGGTGCAATACCGCCACCCATCTCAGCGGACACCGCAGTGAGCGCCAACCGGAAAGTACGGTGACCGTAAATATACGGAAACGGAAGTAAAAGCATGGTCCCGGAACGGGAAACATCCCGCCGTACACCTATAAAACCACAAATTCCACACAACCATTAAAAATACTACCCTGAGACACATCCCAACCCGTCATCCACCATAGTGAAACCAAGAAAAATGGGAAAAGTAGCGAAGAAAGCGTGCGACCACAAGCGGCAGGTCCACTTCTCCCGTGAGGAACTCACCGTGCTCACGGAGACCCTCCAGGAGAATGCTGCCGCCGTCTTCTCCACGCAAATGACCAGGACGGCACTTGCGAACAAGAAGGCCATATGGGCCCTGGTGGCACAGCGGGTAAGTGCGGTGGGGACCGCACCCCGCAACCCACAGCAATGCAGAAAGCGATGGGACGACCTGCGGATACGCGTCCGTAGCATACTTTCTGCCAACCGCAACATTGCCACAGCTACCGGGGGAGGATCGGAATCACCCATCAAGTTGACCCCCTGGGAAGAAATCTGTGCCTCCACCATTGGAATGGAGAGCATAGAGGGAGTCGGAGGGATGGAGAAAGGAGTGCAGACATCCGAAGATTCAGGTAGGTGTCCCAAATAAAACAATGCCAAAACCACAACGTCCAATCATGTGAAGTACCACGTGCCCACATAGTGCAACAGGAACACATGTCCAGGAGAACGTCCACATACATAGGCCTGATAGCACACTTTAAAACTCACATCAAATACATAAATAATTAAAAATCCTAAAAACACCCTCTACACGTGCAGCAGGCACACCCTAACTGCAGGCTGCCAAACAACTGCACCCACACTCCACACACAAATGAAACCACCTCCAAGGCCCCGACCCAAATCACCCTCAGGTACCACCCCAATGCATGTGATACATTGCCATTCCAATTCCCACAGACCCATTAATAACGCTCGCCCTCCTTTACTCCACCACAGGGTCCGATCCAAACGACGAGCTCCAGGACACCCCTACCAGCACACCTGCAAAGAGGGCCAAGACCAACGGCCAAAGACCCTCCACCTCAGCTGCACGCATCAAGACACGGAAGCAGCACAAATCAAGTGACAGCACACAGGAGGGAACTCCAACAGGCACCCCAGCAGCCAGCATGCCCACAACACCACCACCACAGGTCCCCCCAATGGATGCCACAGTAGGCACTGCTTCTGGTGGCAGCAGCACCATAGGTGATACTGCATTAATGGCAGCATGCTCCGACACAGAACACGGGGATGTCGAAGTTAGATCCATCCATGACCTGTCTCAATCCCCCTGTCTGTTCCATCCCGTACACCATGAGGATACCACGCAGGGGCACCCACAAGACGACGACTGGCCATCCCCCACAAGCCCTGTGGCAAGGCAACATGAGGTGATCAGCCCCTCTGTGACACCACCGCAAATGGCCATGGCCCAGCAGAGGCAACAGTCCCTCGACCAGGTAATCGTGCAACAGCAGCAACTGGCCACGCTCCTCAAGGACCATGCCGATGAATGTGGGGGCACTAAGGCAGACATAGAAACATCAACTGAGACACTTAGGGCACAAATGGAGAGTAGCACCGAGAGCCTGAGAGTACAAATGGAGAGAAGCACCGAGAGCCTGAGAGTACAAATGGAGAGAAGCACCGAGAGCCTGAGGGGGGAACTGCATGCGACGTTCAAAGACGTATGTGCCGAACTTGCCGCAGTGCGCCGTGTGCTCACTGAGCTCTCACAAACCCTTAGGGACATGCATGGACGTGAGCAGGCAGAGACATCATCCGTTGCAAGTTCCGTCCAGGGCAGCCCCCAACGTAGATCTGGGAGGAACCTGCGCTCCACAGGCAGGGGTGCCCCTGATACCCGCAGAGGGGGCTTGCAATAGCGACAGCCCACTGACAATGAGCATCTTTGGACACTGGTGTTCGGGGGGGAGGTAGGAGGGTGGAGGGGGTGTGTTGGGCTCACTTGGGTGGCGGGTCGATAGGGTGTTTAACATGATATCACATATGCCATAAACAATGCACGATCATGCAATGAGATGTGTGGACATTGATCTCTGTGTACGAGGCCATTATAGGCGTACAGTCCATATTGTGCATGTTCCAGACACACACAGTGCCACGAGTCCCGTGTCCATGTATCAGCCACCAGGCGTGAGTGCTAGAAGCATGCATCTATGAGATGCTGACGAATGTCACGGCCCTCCTGTGCCTCGCAGACTCCTTGAGGTGCTGCCACATCCCCACCCTCATCATGACCATCATCAGGTGCTTGCAGTTCTGCGTCAGGGGGCATGGGCACATTTCTACGTACGCACATGTTGTGGAGCATGACACATGCCATGACCATCTTTGCAACCTTCACATGGCGGTACAGGAGTGCCCCGCCAGACCTGCTGAGGCAGCGGAAACGAGTCTTCAGTAGGCCGAATGCCTGTTCTATGACTACACGGGTACGTGAGTGGGCATGGTTGTAGTCCTCCTCATGCTGGTCCCGTGGGTTCCGGACTGGTGTGAGGAGCCATCTCTTCAGTGGATACCCGGCATCACCTGTATGTGGACAAGTAAGGAATTTTGAGGAATGCCATTGCTACGTACGCACCCCCCCCCTTCCTGCCAGGTCATTGCCGCATCACATACCCCACATCATCATGCATGAAATGAGACTCACCGAGTAGCCAGGATCTGTTCCCTGCGTGTCGCTCCATGTAGCGTGGTATAGTAGAGTTCCTCAAGACCATAGAATCATGGGTTGATCCAGGAAATCGGGCACAACAATGTGCAATGATCCTGTTGGAGTCACACACCATTTGTACATTCAGAGAATGAAATTGTTTTCGGTTGCGGTACTGGGCCTCCATGGCATGTGGGACGACCAATTCCACATGGGTGCAGTCGATGGCACCAATGCAACCCGGTATGCCGGCAAGTGCATGGAATCCCACTTTAGTGTTGGTAATTTCCTGCTCCGAGCGTGGTAGAGAGATGTAGTCGTCTGCGTGCTTCAGGAGGGCATCGAGCACTTGCAATAGTGTCCGTGAGAACAGTGGCTGTGATATGCCATGCAACTGTCCGACTGTGTGCTGGTAGGTGCCTGTGGCCAGGAAGTGGAGTACAGACACCACCTTCAGTAGGGGTGGGATGGCGGTTGGGCTATCTATCATGCTGACAAGGTCAGCCTGTGTCATGTCCACAATGGCGGTTATGGTGTCCCGGTCCAAACGGTAGAGGGTGTGGATCTGCTCATCAGTGAGGTTGAACGGATGTGCTCGGAGGCGTGGGATTGCGGGCTGCCTGCGTGGTGGTAGTGGCTGTGCTGGCGGCCCTTGCTGGCCCTGCCTTGCCCTCCTCCTCCTCCTGCGTCTCCGCCGTGCGGCCGGTTGTAGTTGGTGTTCGTCTTCTTCTTGAAGTTGGAGTACTTGCAGTGCTATCAGGTCCCCCAGGGCCAACATAGCTAGTCCTGCCGGTAGCATTTCGGAGTGGGTGTGGTTGTGGGAGGAGACTGGGTGTGCAATTTATGTGTTTTCAGGCTGTATGGCCTCCACCTGTGGTGATTCATTCCACCTGTGCAAGCTGCACTCCCCTTTGGGCGAGCACGTCCCGCACACAACGCTGCAATTCGACGAATGGCATCTTGCTATTGCAATCATGTATTTGTACCCGATGGCAGTGTAACATTGGTTGATATGTTCATTCGGCTATGGTCCCATTGTTTCACATACTATCTTTGCAGTCGCGAACAGACTTGTGAAGGGTCAGTGGAACGTAGTACTCGAGTAACGGTGGACCCTCATGCAACACTGTACCGAGCTTCACCGACGGGCGGGGCGTCCCATTTGTGAGTGAAGGCAGTTGCCATTTTCACACACAGCCGCACTAGATGGATTAATTTGTGATTTCAAGCGGCCACAGATGCCTTTTCGACGTGATGTTGCAAATGAGGAATTCGAAGGGCGGCGCTTTCGGTTTTCAGCTAGCGGCGAGGAGATGCCCACAGGTCTGACTGCAAATATAACGTTCTATTGTTCAATGTCCTTGGGACAGGGGCCATGGCGAGGATGCAATGATTGATATGAATAGTTTGGGATGCGCAATAGCGACGTGGGCGATGAGGCCGGACGTTCCCAAATACATGTTACTTCACAACACTGGAATTACGGGCTGGGGCACAGTGGATTTTGCAGGCTGCATAACGCACAGACTCAATGGAAATTTCACATGTTATGTGAGTATGGAAACAGGCGTTTTCATTGCGGGATGAGGGAATGATGTATGGATGCATGGACAGATGATTTGATACAGAGTTTGCCATGTACAGGGCTTCTTGGAATCTATCCGCCTCCCCTGCGCTATGTGATGCAGGGCTGCCATAGTGGGACCATCGTCTATCTGGCCTTGTTGAGCCCTCCCTGTCTCGACGCGCCTTCAGACACTTGTGTCTATGCACGTTACCAATCCCATCAGATGGATTCTGTTTTAACAGACGCATGCACATGTACACTCGTTTGTGATAGTGTTTTCACCTCGATATAGATAGTTATGATTCGCAAGTGGTTTTTGGGTGGTGATGATCCTTTGGAGTGGGCTAGCATGCATATGGCTGTGGATTTGGTGTGATCATTGAAGTGAGTAATTCAAATGTAGTTCTGATGGCCATACTATTCTTTTTCATTTCATTTGGTTGACAGGTATCTCCTCCCCTTTTGCCACTGCCATCTGTATGCCACTCCTGCAGATGGATTTTACTCCCGACACCTGCTGCTTCGTGTTAATCAGTGGAGCAGCATTACGATCTTATGGGACGATCGCCAATGGGCCACATGCCCTTACGCAGTACTAGTGGCTAGGAGCAACATTTCGGCCTTTCAGCTGGACTAGTGCCTCCCTATTGGGACGGCCCTGCGGTTCTAGGCGCTTCCATGTTGCCTTTTCGTACGTGAATGTGGCTCTGTGTACCATGATGGAACAGGGCGTCACACAAGTAGTAGCTGGTCATTTCTTGCGGATGCAGCCCACAATGGTGAAATGTGTTTTGGAGTTCATGGCCTAATGGCTGTATGGGCTTGGTGATTTTGTTGTGCATTAAATTTCTATTCTGATATGGGCCGTGTAGCGTTCTTCTTTGCAAGTGATGTGGCATATTCCTATTTGGGGAGCGATGTATTGTGAGGAGATCTGCATTGGGTTCCAGCTTCGGAGTTTAGTTGCGTGGTACTGTGCTGGGCGCGTTTGCCTACGAAGCCCAGTGAGGTCAGGGATGAGGGCTGCCATTATGACTGTTTTGATGATGTCATGCTCAGGGGCGGGGGATTAGCTTTTGTGTAACAGATGCCGGTCAGCCAGTTGGATAGGTGGAATGATGTGATTATCGGAATATTGCTGGTCACAGGTGCCTGTGTTTGCGTGCGTTTCTTGGTGGGAGACTGAGGTCATGTCCATTTGTATGGCTTCTGTATTCGTGCCATCTGTGCCCTGCAGCTCCCATTGGGCCCTCTTGAGATTCATTTGTTCGTTGGCAGGCATGGATGACTAGTACATTTCACTGGTTGCATTGTGTGACTTCATTGCACCTACGGGGGGTTGTACAATGTGGCCAGGGAGCGGTGTACAAGCACTCAGTAGGGCCGTTTACGGTTGGTTCGCGATGCCGTACTTCTCACCATGGCGGAATGGTACTTTCCGCCGTGCTTGATGGCGTTAGGTGCATGTCCGCTAGGGTCGGAATTCGCGTACCGTTGCGCCATGGTGCTAATTACGGTTTGGCATGGCGCGCGCGCGCGTACTTGGTGCAGTTAGCGTTGGCGTTCACTACGGTGTCGCTAATGGCATCGTACTTTGCGGTGACGGGTCATGATCGCACCGAGCGCTATTCGATGGCGGTATTGCATTTCCGCCATCGTTTTTCGATTTCCGCCAGGGTCGTAATGAGGCCCAATGTCTGATTCAGCACCTGAGCCATAGAAATCATCGGAGGTGTACCCAGAGACACCCGTGGACAGGATGGTTTGTAGGACCAATGGAATTTCCTGCGGCACCACCCCACGCCCTCCACTGGTGCTTTGTTGGGGCTCTGAGTACTCCTACCCCTGCACCATCTCCTCCTCCTCCACAGCATCTAGTGCCTCATCACCTGCACAAAATGAAAAGAGAAGTCATGAAGACATGCATGAACAGCATAGCTGACACACATAGGCATCACAATGTACATATTCAATACATTAAGCAGACATGTCACACATTACACAGACTCAGCCATGCATGCAGTGGCAATGACGTGGAAGGGGACCCTGAAAGCAGGCACTGATGACTCCAAAATGGAAAAGCAACACAAGTGCAGCATGGTGCATAGCACCTGCATCACACATAAGCCTGTGAGTGTCATGGACCATCCACAAACATGACACATGCCAGCACACAGATGACACGTAGCATAGCCATGGCAGAACTGACAAGGACACCCAGATGGGAGTTAATCACTAAATCCCCCATCCATGTAAAACACATATCACCAAACAAAACATGCAAAAGAGTGGGACAAAACACACATGTGTCACATGCAACAACAACGCCAGTGTGTTGAAATACAGTGATGGGAGGCACATGGATACATCAATGGTAGGTCACTTGGACATGACACAAGTCAATTGTCATGTTGAAGGTTCAAACAGGGCTCAGAAGTGAGCAGGTTCAGTACCTGTGTAGGTGCGCACCAGTCAATCTGCCTGATTGATGGAATCATTTGTGTGAAAAGTGCACATTTGTGCGCATTTCTGGTCGAAAATCCCTGTCTGAAGTATGGTGATTTTTGGGCACAAAGGCACACAAATCTGCATTTTTCATGGAAATGATTCCATCAATCAGCCACAATAAAGAGAACAAAACTGCAATAACAATGTTGTGGCATGATGGCAGTTTAAGGGCAAGTGCAGTCATCATGTGCAAAGTGTTTGCAGTGGTCAGTAGGGATACATTGAACCCCTAACCCAAGGGCAAGGGTTGGCTTGGATGCACTACATGGGTCACATATGGCAGTTATGACTACACAGCCTGACCTGGCACTGAATCACAACACATCACCCAAGCAACATACACAAGGTCTGGACACACACGCACAGGTACTCACCGGACATTGTCTCAAGATCTGGTAGGTCTCCCACGCCTTGGATCTGATCCTCTGCGATGAACCCACCAGAGATTGCCTCATGTTCTGTGAGTTCATCCTCCTCTGGTGGTGACCCACTGCCAGTCACCGGAGTAGAGGCGTAATTAGAACCCAGCTTGTTTTTTGCTCGGCGTTTGAGGTCATTCCAACGCTTTGAGCAATCATCAGCTGTGCTTTTCACAAATCCCAAGGAACTAATGTGGTCCGCTATGCACTGCCAGTGGGCCCTACGCTGAGCAGCTGTAGTCACCAGCATGTCGCAGCCATGTTCCGACACGTAGCCGACAAATGCGTCTAGTTCCACATTATTGAAACTTCACTTCCTTGACGTGCTGGAGGGGCGAGCCCTGTCTGGGGTCCCAGCCTGTTCCGCAAGAGCACGCTTCTTCCTCTTGATAGGTGGTGCGGACCCTGAGTGGCTTATGCCGCTCCGGTCTGTAGCGCTGAAGCACAGGTGGACTGGCCACTGGAAGCAGGAAATGGCACGATGACCAAAGGTTTCACTGCAGGCATTGGCTGCTGGGTGCTGTTGCCAGGACCAAGCGGCACAACTGCCTTGTTGTGAGGGGCCGGGACCAACACTGTCCCAGCTGGGTGACTCAGAGCCGGGGTAGAGTGAGCTGCCCCTGCAGCCTCCTCACCCTGGCTACTCGAGGCAGCAGATGACATTGCTGCCCCAGATCCACAAGGCCTGGTGTCAGCAACTTTCACCGCCACACATGGCTTGGTCTTCGTGATGCGGAAGTCCGCCTGTGAGTCATCCTGTGCCTGTTCACTGACCAATCCGGGCTGGGCTAACAGGGCCTGAGCTGGGATGGTGTCAGCTGCATCTCCCTGACCCACTGGGGGGGCATAGGTGTCCCTGAATGGTCCTGGACAAACTGCCCTCTTGAGCCACCCTGCCCATGTTGCCCACCACCACCACCTTGGCCACCCTGGCCACCCTGCTCATCCTGGCCACATCCCCTACCGCGGACACCTCTTGGAGGTCGACCACCTTTGCCTCCCTTACAACTTGGTCGCCTCCCAACCACGGCACTGGTGTACTTGTGAGAATGGGGGGTGCAGAAAACAATTGTCCTGGGCAATTGGGGTGAAGGGGGCAAGGTACTAGATGGAATAGGTCTTCAAGGCTGTCTGCGACCCATGGCGAAAAAGGACGGGTCATGCAATGCTCAGGTACCCCAAAAACAAAAACAAAATGTGCACGTGACCCTTCGGTAGCCCACATGCATGGAATGAAGGACCCACAGTACGCTGTGGCACCCAGAAACACAAAAAATGCATACGCGTGGTACACGCAGGCTACAATGACCTCTGAATGGGTACGTGACACACGGGGTCAACCACAGAGGAAAAATACATGTGCGACTCACCGTCTGCCTGGAAAATGAATGGAAAAAACCCACACGTGTGCGCGTTGGCAACACCCCAGCCAAAAGAAGAATTGAGCTCTGCCGCAGTAAACAAGGAGTACGCACTACAACCGTTGTGAAGTAATCGCGTGTCAACTGACGCAAAGTACAAGAATCACATGCTCACTCTGCACAAAAAGCAAGTACAAGAAAATGGCGTCTTATGCGGACCTTTAACCCCTGTGCATAGCAATGCCTACGCATGCCACGTCACTTACGCGCTTACGCGCCAAGGGCCTTTCCTCGATTTTCATGCAAACGTGCTGATTTTCACGTGCGGATTCACTCTGCATCAAGCTGGCCATGCGACAACACATGGAAGACCACGCTCCTGCCCAAAAGGCCATTTTCCTGCCCCCCAGGGCCCCGAGCAGCCTCCCACGAGCCATCTGCTGCTGCCTGCCTGCCTACTTCCCACGTGCTCTGCTATTTGGTGCCTGCACTTCAGCCATCTGCAGGGGTCCAGTTGCTGCGGCCACCCCTGCTAGAACAGAAGACTCCCGACTGCTGTTCCATTGCTCCACAGCCAAGCCCCAGGACCCAGTTGCCCACCCACACCTGCCTTGGGGGTTGCCATGTCGGAGAAAACACCATCTGAGACCACTGGCAACCCCCAGCCAGAGAGACAGAGGTCTGTCAGCTTCTCAGCCACAGAAGTTGGTATCCTGGTGGAGCAAGTCCTGGGGCATTATGATGCCATCTTCAGATGACCGTGCACCGACAAGGATAGACGAAAGAGTACCTGTTCAGACATTGTGGTTGCCATCAACGCGGAGGGGGTTGCAACCCGTGACTTGAAACACATCCAGAAGCGCTGGGAGGACTTCAGGCCCAGGACCCTGATGAAGGCCCAGCACCTCTTGCTTGCAGAGGATGCAGGGGGGGGGGGCGCCAGGTCCAACTTACCATCGACCAGATCAGGGTCCTGGAACGCATCAACCCAGTGCTTCAGCACCAGGTCCTAGAGAGTCAGAACCGTCTGGAGTCGAACGGTGAGTGTCTGGCCTATCCCATTCCACACAGTGCATATTGAGTGTGGCAGAAGTGTGCAGCTTGAACATATGTCTGACATGGCCCATGTATGGATGTCTGTGTGCAGGGACAGGCCCATGCTGCATGTGTGACAAGTCATGTGTGGTGCACATCAGTGCTATATGTATTCCGATGCATGATGCACAACTGCATGTGTTGATGCACGCATGTTTGGATGTCTGGGTGTGTACTATGCTATGTTTGTTGTGTGACACATGGATGCTGGTCCCACCTTCATGTACGTGTACGGTGTACATGTGCGTGTGTCTGTTTGGCATGTGTGTGACAGTGAGACGCCATGGATGCATGTGTCCGGACATCTGGGTACCTGATTGGCAGAAATGACATAGTTGCCGATGATTGCACTGTGACAGGTGGTGGAGATTTACAGATGCATGTCTGTCTGGTGGTGTGTGTGCATGTGTTCGGCACACCCATGTTGCTTGTGATGTCATGCCAACCTTTGGATGTTCATGCAGTTGTGTCTGTATGGATGCTGATGCCTGCTGCACGATTCCTGTTGATTTGTTCATGTGTGTGGGTTCAAATGATTGTTGGGGAGTGTGGTGCCATCTCTGATGTCTGACACTCATGTGCATCTGTCATGTGTGTATCAGACCATTGTACATTGCCCTGATGCCTGTATTCTATCTCTCCCTGTCTGCAGTGTTGACTGATGAAGAGGGTGGAGATGGTGCTGTGGAGCACAGTGGCAGGGATGCCACCGCCAGCCGGAGACGCAAGGCCCAGCTCCCCTCCCAGGTAATCACATCTTCCAGGAGTGAGAAGTCTGGTGCTGCGTTCTGGCTGCAGCTGCGTAAGGAAGGTCCAAGAGGCGGAGGTTAGAGGTGGACTCCTCGGCAGCAGAAGGGGCAGCTGAGCCCCCACAGGGGCCTATGGAGGAAGACGGCACAGAGTCATCCAGGTTGGTGGGGGGGGTTTGGTTGAGGAGGAGGCCGTGACAGCCCCACGCACGGGGCCTGGAAGGGGGGATTCCACTGGTGCTAGTGGTGCAGTCCAGGGGCAGGGACTGGAGGCAGCACAGGCCGCCACGGAGGTGCCTGTGTGTAATCCTGTCTCCAGTCCTGTGACTGCATCATCCGGCACCAGCATGGATGCCTTCGTCCAGACCCGTTTTCAGGGAGGGGATGCGCGAACAACAACTGGCGTTCCTCTCCCTGCGGACGTGGCAATCCGTGACCAGGTTGAGCCTGTTCTAGCTGGGTTGGCATTGCGCGCATGAGTTATTCGGGATGACGTGCAGGATTCCCGTCAGGACAATGCAGGTCATTTTGAATACCTGTTTGGGTGCGTAGACCTACTAGGCCAGGTCATCAGCACTGGGTTCCTCCATGTGCTGGAGGCTCTTGTGACCCCCTCCTCAACTGAAACCCCTATGCGCCAGTCATCCTCTGTGCCGTCTTCCCACCCAAGTATCACCTGGGCCCCCTGTGGAGCTGCCCCTGAGCCAGCGGCCAGGCTGGTAGAGAACACATCCCTGCAACAGTTGTGAGTCGGAGGTCCGGCACGGGTGGCCACCCCACCAACTGGACCCCAGCAAATGGAGGACGTGCAGGCATCAACAAGCAGGGCACGTGCCCGACGGTGCCGGGGGATTCCATCAGCCTGGATGCCATCGTGGTGCCAGAGGCAGTTGCATTGGAGGCTCAGTGTGGGAGGCATCATGGCTCGGGCCATCAACATCCCAGGGCAGGCATCGGCCAAGGCGCAGGAGGACCCAGGACTGGGAGTGTCTTCTTTGTGGCAGCGGTTGGTTCAGCAGATAGATGCAGAGCAGCAGCGGGCGGAGAGGGCATGGCTCAGGAGGGCACGGCTCAGGATGGTCACCGGGCTTTGAGGTGGGCTGAGAGCCTCGTGGCAACTCGCAGGGACTTGGAGGAGTCCATGGCAACATCCCTGCGAGCCCTCGAGGCCATGGAACAGGCCCGCCTCTGGGACATCGATGTGGAGTTCGATGATGCCCTGGCCCGGAACATCAAGAAGTGAGCCGTCGGACTAGTCCGCCGCCTTTGTACATAGTTATTTAGGCATAGGTTTATTTTCTTTTTATTTATGATTTTTTGTATATAGTTCTGTTTTTGATAGGATTTTACATAGGTTTCCTTTATTTTTGGGATCATGGACCCTTGTGACTTACTTTGTGAATAGTTCCGGACATGTACATACTTTCTTTTTATTTTTATCCCATGGAGTAATGGTTTTTTATGGTTTTCAATTTTGGATTTATTTTAATGGACTTTGGCGATGGACGACTTTACAGTTTTCATTTCTTGGATTTTTATTTTTCCTTGGATTCTCTTTTCTTTTTGATATTACTTTGATAATTTGTTCATTTTCATGTGTGGTTTTTATTTTGTCATTTTGTTTTCTTTTCAATACATTTCACGAATCTGCATTATTGGTGTGGTCTACTCTGATTAGTTTTGTGCATGTGTTACTGTCCATTGCCTCTGTCATGTGTCACCACTGTGTGGCTCTGTTGGACATGTAATTGGGTGCATGCGTGTGCTTTATTGAAGGTAAAGGCGTGGTGCTTTTACTGGGGAGTGGGTACAATATGTGGTTGTGTGTTTGGACTGGGGTGCTGCGGCGTGGGGTGGGATTTGGGTTGGCATTTCAGACATGGGACTCTATTCTGACAGCACGTTGGGAGGGGGGACATGAGTCAGGGCCTGCTGACAGGTTGCCGTCAATGGGGGTGGGGTGGGGGGAGATTAGTCGGGGCCTGCTGGCAGGTTGTCGTCAATTGGGGTGGGGTGGGGGGACATGACTCGGGGCCTGCTGGCAGGTTGCTGTCAATGGGGGTGTGGTAGGGGGAGTCGGAGCCTGCTGGCAGGTTGCCGTCAATGGGGGTGGGGTAGGGGGAGATTAGTCGGGCCTGCTGGCAGGTTGCCCTTAATGGGTGTGTGATGGGGGGAGTCGGGGTCTGGTGGCAAGTTGCCGTCAATAAGGGTGGGGTGGGGGGACATGAGTGGGGCCTGCTTGCAGGTTGTCGTCAATGGGAGTGTGGTGGGGGGAGATTAGTCGGGGCCTGCTGGCAGGTTGTCGTCAATTGGGGTGGGGTGGGGGGACATGACTCGGGGCCTGCTGGCAGGTTGCCGTCAATGGGGGTGTGGTAGGGGGAGTCGGAGCCTGCTGGCAGGTTGCCGTCAATGGGGGTGGGGTAGGGGGAGATTAGTCGGGCCTGCTGGCAGGTTGCCCTTAATGGGTGTGTGATGGGGGGAGTCGGGGTCTGGTGGCAAGTTGCCGTCAATAAGGGTGGGGTGGGGGGACATGAGTGGGGCCTGTTTGCAGGTTGTCGTCAATGGGAGTGTGGTGGGGGGAGTCGGCGCCTGCTGGCAGGTTGTCGTAAATGGGGGTGTGGTGGGGAGTCGGATCCTGCTGGTAGGTTGTCGTCAATTGGGGTGGGGTGGGGCGACATGAGTCGGGGCCTGCTGGCAGGTGCCCATCACTGGTAGAGGGGCATGTGTTGGAGCTCACAAGTGCATGGTGCCATGTGTGCTGCCTGCGGGGTCTTGTTAGGGGTGTAGGGTGGTCCCCTGTTGTGTGGGCTGCCTGCAGGGCATGCTCAGGGGCGCAGGGTGGTCCCCCCTACATCCCTGACCATGCCCTGCAGCCAGCCCTTCACCCCTGACCATGCCCCACAGCCAGCCCATCACCCCTGACCATGACCCGCAGGCAGCCCTCACCACAGGGGGGACTTTTTCCACGCAATTTGCCTGACGCAGGAGAGGTACGCATATTCAAGAGGGTGTCCGAGTTGATTTTCACGCATTTTGGCTGCCGCAATCGGGGTACGCGTATTAAAGGGGGTGCACGGGGAGATTTTCACGTGTCTTGGCTGCCGCGAGCAAAGTATGCGTATTTAAGGGGGTGCGCAAGTCCATTTTCATGTGTTTTGGCTGTCGCGAGCGGGTTACGCGTATTGAAGGGGGTGCGCGTGTAGATTTTCACGCGTTTTGGCTGCCGTGAGCGAGTACGCTTAGTTTTTCATGCGATTACAGTGTAGGGGGCCTGCAAGCTGGTCCAGGGTTAGCACAGATCTTTGTGCCGTATTGGGGATTTCTATGGCTTTTTCTTGCGCAAGGGGCGTTCTTGGGGTCGTAACTGGCGCTGCTGGATGTTCGCTGCACCACGGCTGCAAATGGCTTGGGAAATCCATCAATACGCGATGTGCCAGAATGCTGTTTGGCGCACACGGCTGGTGCACGCTCCCTCTCTGCACTGCCTGCGTGCACTACTTCTGCGCTTAATTCAGTGAGAATTACCCCCTAAATATTCACCTGTAAAGACAGATTGCAGGGAGAGCCACGTGGAGGTGGGGTGACCCTGCAAATTATTTGACTTGCCTGGGCTCCAAGTTCACTAGCAGCCTAATTGCTACACTCACATCTGCTTCCGATGCATGTGAGCCAATTGTGGACGATACAGGTGAAATAATAGTCCACTCATCCTGAATAGATGGGAGGTTTGATGTTGTCCAAACGGTTAATGCAATTGTGCCTGAAGTAATGAGGGACCATCCGATTATGAGTCAGTTAAGTATTTTAATAATAATAATTTATCACTTATATGGTGCAACGAACCCTTAGGTATCTGAGCGCTGCTTATTATTACCCACGCTGTGTGGTGCTCATTTATCGACCTCGGCAGGATGTAAAGCTGAGTTTGGCCCTGCCAGGATTCGAACCTATGTCAGCAGGCCCTGAACAAATGTCAAAGCGAGCACTTTACTTGTTGTGCTATCGGACTGGCTTGATGACTTGGCTGTTTGCAGGGAATGGGCCGGAGGTGGTATGGATTGATGTGAATAGGTCTAAAGGCTATGATAGCCTGCAGCTATTGATCACATCTACTCCTGCAATCATGAACTAAATGGGCAATGGCACTGTGGATGAAACAGAAGTAATGGATGGTAATAATTGATCGCTGGCACCTGCGGAGGCTAACAATTATAGTATATCCTCATTGGCCCTGTATATGGCATTGGAGCAATTATTGATGGTTGTGCTTAATAACTGCGAAGCAATTGAGAATAAGCTTGAGAGACAATCGTTACTGTTGGACCGATTTATGAAGAAGCACGAAAAGACAAAAGTTAGATCTAGCATAGTGTGTGATATCATGATGGAGATATGTGATGGAGCAGGGAACCTGAATGATGGAAGCCTTCAGGGCGACTGTATTGGCAATACACTTAGCAAGGGGGAGGTCATTTTGAAAAAGAATAATGAGTCACAGACAGATAGGGGCTCTGTGGGTATGAATGGGGATGTAGATTGCATCAATAACGCTAATGACTCCATTGAAAATGGTTTGGTAAAGAGATTTAAGAAGAAGATCAAATGGCAGATATGTCCTATGAAAAACGGTACATTGTTAAATAATGATGGTGAAAATGTCGGTATAAGGGCAACATAATTACCTCCGATTCTGATGGATTTACTTTGGTTGAAACAGAAAACGAGACCTTCGATTTGACAGAGGTATCTGATAATGGGAAGAATGCAAAAGGGAAGAAAGGTAATAGAAGAGTGTTGAAAACTCAGTCTGAGAAGGGTGTGAAGGACCAATAGGGGGGTACCAGGTAGGCAGTTGCGAGCGGGGAAAGGATATCAGAGAATACCCCATGAAACAAAAGAAGGGCAAAAGCCCCAAAGCAGACTCGTTTGAAAGATTAGACAAACAAGAATTAGGAAAAAGAAGGACAATGCCTGTAATCATACTCAGGTGCTAGAAAGTATAGGCACATTGTTTGGGATTGAGGATAATAATACATCAAATAAAGATCTGGAGAATAATGGCAAAACACACAAGGCTACCGGTAAAAATACTTCCTGGACTACAGTTGGCACTTTGACTGAACAACCAACATCTATCACTTTAAATGATGATCTAAAGGCCTTGCAAATGACATGTGTGTGTAACTGTGATACACATCCTGTGTCTAATCGGCTGCTTCCTTTGCAAATCTTACAGAGGTGTAATTCCCCTAAGGGTGATAATAAGCAATGCCATCGAGACAGTTGATCCTACAGAATTTGCAAAAAGGCCGTCTTCTGATCTAGTGATTCAATCAGATGAATGGTTAGAGTTTGTATTGAGCTATGAGGACGAGCTCTTTAAACTGGGATATGAATGTAAACTGGTGAAGGTCCCCCAGGATAAATATGTAATTAAGCCTGTTGGAAGAGGACTGTATGATATACAATATCTTGTAGGCAGTCTGAATCGAGGCAGTGGAAAAGTAACTTTAACAGTGAGAGTGTGAGAAGGCAATCAGCAGATATCTACATGGAGAAAGCCATGTCAGATGGTGATTCAGATGGGTATTGGCAATGGGTGGCTAAAGCCTATCAGGCCCACTTTTCAGAAAAACCCTAACCAACATTTTGCAATGTGTTGTCTGAATGCACGGGGCTGCTCATATTATACATCGGATGGTGGCCTAATTGAAAACCTACATCTATTTCCATTGATTTTATTACAGGAGACATGGAGCGTGAACACCATTGACTTGGAGGAGCGACAGTCTATATATGCGGCAAAGGGAGCAAAAGGGAGGCCAAAGGGTGGATTAATAATATCGATTGATAACACATGGAATTTGGAGAAGGACCTTTCTCGCACTGATACTAGCCTGGCTCGGATCATAAAAGGCAGTGGCCCTCATTACGACCCTTGCGGAAAGCGACTGACCGGAGCGCCACAGCGTAAATAGCGTTTCCGCCATTGCACGAAGGAGCAAAGTGCGGCCCATTCCGACCCATCGGGCACGAGCACCACGCCACGGCGGAAGTGCAAAGTCCGCGATGGCGGAAATGACCCCAAAACGGCCCACACCGCCGCCGTACGGCGCCCTAGGTGCAATACCGCCACCCCTCTTAGCGGTCACCGCAGTGTGCGCCTACCGGAAAGTACGGTGACCGGAAATATACGGAAACGGAAGTAAAAACATGGGCCCGGAACGGGAAACATCCCGGCGTACACCTATAAAACCACTAAAACCACACAACCACTAAAATCACTACCCTGAAACACACCCCAACCCGTCACCCACCCTAGCGAAACCAAGACAAATGGGAAAAGTAGCGAAGAAAGCGTGCGACCGCAAGCGGCAGGTCCACTTCTCCCGCGAGGAACTCACCGTGCTAACAGAGACCCTCCAGGAGAATGCTGCCGTCGTCTTCTCCACGCAAATGACCAGAACGGCACTTGCAAACAAGAAGACCATATGGGCTCTGGTGGCACAGCGGGTAAGTGCGGTGGGGACCGCACCCCGCACCCCACAGCAATGCCGCAAGCGATGGGACGACCTGCGGATACGCGTCCGCAGCATACTCTCTGCCAACCGCAACATTGCCACAGCCACCGGGGGAGGTCCTGAATCACCCATCAAGTTGACCCCCTGGGAAGAAATCTGTGCCTCCACCATCGGAATGGAGAGCATAGAGGGAGTCGGAGGGATGGAGAAAGGAGTGCAGACATCCGAAGATTCAGGTAGGTGTACCAGATAAAACAATGCCAAATCGACACAGTCCATCCATGTGAAGTACCATGCGTCCACATAGTGCAACAGAAACACATGTCCAGGAGAACGGCCACACACATCGGCCTGATAGCGCACGTTAAAACCCACAATAAATACATAAATAATTAAAAACCCCTAATACACGCACTACACGTGCAGCAGGCACACCCTAACTGCAGGCTGCCAAACAACTGCACCCTCACTCCACACACAAATCAAAGCACCTCCAAGGACCCGACCCAAATCACCCTCAGGTACCACCCCAGAGCATGTGATACAATGCCATTCCAATTCCCACAGACCCATCATTAACCCTCGCCCTCCTTTACTCCACCACAGGGTCCGATTCAAACGACGAGCTACAGGACACCCCTACCAGCACACCTGCAAAGAGGGCCAAGACCAACGGCCAGAGACCCTCCACCTCAGCTGCACGCATCAAGACACGGCAGCAGCACAAATCAGGTGGCAGCACAGAGGAGGGAACATCAACAGGCACCCCAGCAGCCAGCATGCCCACAACACCACCACCACAGGTCCCCCCAATGGATGCCACAGAAGGCACTGCCTCTGGTGGCAGCAGCACCATAGGTGACACCCCATTGATGGCAGCATGCTCCGACACAGAAAACGGGGATGTCGAAGTCAGATCCATCCATGACCTGTCCCAATCCCCCTGTCTGTCCCATCCCGTACAACATGAGGATACCACGCAGGGGCACCCACAAGACAACGACTGGCCATCCCCCACAAGCCCTGTGGCAAGGCAACATGAGGACAACAGCCCCTCTGTGACACCCCCGCAAATGGGCATGGCCCAGCAGAGGCAACAGTCCCTCGACCAGTTAATCGTGCAACAGCAGCAAATGGCCACGCTCCTCAAGGGCCATGCCGATGAATGTGGGGGCACTAAGGCAGACATAGAAACATCAACTGAGACACTTAGGGCAGAAATGGAGAGAGGCACAGAGACGCTGAGGGCACAAATGGAGAGTAGCACCGAGAGCCTGAGAGTACAAATGGAGAGAAGCACCGAGAGCCTGAGGGGGGAACTGCATGCGACGTCCAAAGACGTATGTGCCGAACTTGCCGCAGTGCGCCGTGTGCTCACTGAGCTCTCGCAAACCCTTAGGGACATGCATGGACGTGAGCAGGCAGACACATCATCCGTTGCAAGTTCCGTCCAGGGCAGCCCCCAACGTAGATCTGGAAGGAACCTGCGCTCCACAGGCAGGGGTGCCCCTGATACCCGCAGAGGGGGCTTGCAATAGCGACAGCCCACTGACAATGAGCATCTTTGGACACTGGGGTTCGTGGGGGAGGTAGGAGGGTGGAGGGGGTGTGTTGGGCTCACTTGGGTGGCGGGTCGATAGGGTGTTCAACATGACATCACATATGCCATAAAAAGTGCACGATCAACCAATGAGATGTGTGGACATTGATTTCTGTGTACTAGGCCATCATAGGCGTACAGTCCATATTGTGCATGTCCCAGACACGCACAGTGCCACGAGTCCCGTGTCCATGTATCAGCCACCAGGCGTGAGTGCTAGAAGCATACATCAATGAGATGCTGACGAATGTCACGGGCCTCCGGTGCCTCGCAGACTCCATGAGGTGCTGCCACATCCCCACCCTCATCATGACCATCATCAGGTGCTTGCAGTTCTGCGTCAGGGGGCATGGGCACATTTCTACGTACGCACATGTTGTGGAGCATGACACATGCCATGACCATCTTTGCAACCTTCTCATGGCGGTACAGGAGTGCCCCGCCAGACCTGCTGAGGCAGCGGAAACGAGTCTTCAGTAGGCCGAATGCCTGTTCAATGACTACACGGGTACGTGAGTGGGCATGGTTGTAGTCCTCCTCATGCTGGTCCCGTGGGTTCCGGACTGGTGTGAGGAGCCATCTCTTCAGTGGATATCCAGCATCACCTGTATGTGGACGAGAAACGTATGATGTGGAATGCCATTGCTACGTACGCACACCCCCCCCCTTCCTGCCAGGTCATTGCCAAATCACATTCCCCACATAATCATGCATGTAATGAGACTCACCGAGTAGCCAAGATCTGTTCCCTGCGTGTCGCTCCATGTAGCGTGGTATTGTAGAGTTCCTCAAGACCATAGAATCATGGGTTGATCCAGGGAATCGGGCACAACAATGTGTAATGATCCTGTTGGAGTCACACACCATTTGTACATTCAGGGAATGAAATTCTTTTCTGTTGCGGTACTGGGCCTCCATGGCATGTGGGACGACCAATTCCACATGGGTGCAGTCGATGGCACCAATGCAACCCGGTATGCCGGCAAGTGCATGGAATCCCACTTTTGTGTTGGTAATTTCCTGCTCCGAGCGTGGTAGAGAGATGTAGTCGTCTGCGTGCTGCAGGAGGGCATCGAGCACTTGCGATAGTGTCCGTGAGAACAGTGGCTGAGAAATGCCATGCAACTGTCCGACTGTGTGCTGGTAGGTGCATGTGGCCAGGAAGTGGAGTACAGACACCACCTTCAGTAGGGGTGGGATGGCGGTTGGGCTATCTATCATGCTGACAAGGTCAGCCTGTGTCATGTCCACAATGGCGGCTATGGTGTCCCGGTCCAAACGGTAGAGGGTGTGGATCTGCTCATCAGTGAGGTTGAACGGATGTGCTCGGAGGCGTGGGATTGCGGGCTGCCTGCGTGGTGGTAGTGGCTGTGCTGGCGGCCCTTGCTGGCCCTGCCTTGGCCTCCTCCTCCTCCTGCGTCTCCTTCGTGCGGCCGGTAGCAGTTGGTGTTCGTCTTCTTCTTGGAGTTGGAGTAGTTGCAGTGCTATCAGGTCCCCCAGGGCCAACATCGCGAGTCCTGCCGGTAGCATTTCGGTGTGGTTGTGGGAGGAGACTGGCTGTGCAATTTATGTGTTTTCAGGCTGTATGGCCTCCACCTGTGGTGATTAATTCCACCTGTGCAAGCTGCTCTCCCCTTTGGCCGAGCACGTCCCGCGCACAACGCTGCAAATCTGGGATTGGCATCTTGCTATTGCAATCATGTATTTGTACCCGATGGCCGTGTAACATTGGTTGACATGTTCATTCTGCTGTGGTCCCATTGTTGCACATACTATCTGTGCAGTCGCGAACAGACTTGTGAAGGGTCAGTGGAACGTAGTACTCGAGTAACGGTGGGCCCTCATGCATCACTGTACCGAGTTGCAATGACGGCCTGGGCGTCCCATTTGTGGGTGAAGGCAGTTGCCATTTTCACACACAGCCGCACTCGATGGAATAATTAGTGATTTCAAACGGCCACAGATGCCTTTTCGGCGTGATGTTGCAAATGTGGAATTCCAAGGGCGGCGCTTTCGGTTTCCAGCTAGCGGCGAGGAGATGCCCACAGGTCTGACTGCAAATATAACGTTCTGTTGTTCAATGTCCTTGAGACAGGGCCCATGGCGAGGAAGCAATGATTGATATGAATAGTTTGGGATGCGCAATTGCTACGTGGGCGATGAGGCCGGCCGTTCCCACATACATGTTACTTCACAACACTGGAATTACGGGCTGGGGCACTGTGGATTTTGCAGGCTGCATAACGCACAGACTCAATGGATGTTTCTAATGTAATGTGAGTAATTATTCAGGCGTTTTGATTCCGGGATGAGGGAATGATGAATGGATGCATGGGCAGGTGATTTGATACAGAGTTTGCCATGTACAGGGCTTCTTGGGATCTATCCGCCTCCCCTACGCTATGTGATGCAGGGCTGCCATGGTGGGACCATCGTCTATCTGGCCTTGTTGAGCCCTCCCTGTCTCGACACGCCCTCAGACACTTGTGTCCATGCACATTAACATTCCCATCTGATGGATTCTGTTTTGCCAGACGCATGCACAGGTACACTCGCTTTGTGATGGTGTTTGCACCTCGATATAGATGGTTAGGAGTCGCAAGTGGTTTTGGGGTGGTGATGATCCTTTGGAGTGGGCTAGCATGCATATGGCTGTGGATTTCGTGTGATCATTGAAGTGAGTTGTTCGAATGTAGTTCTGATGGCCATTCTGTTCTTTTTCTTTTCTTTTGGTTGACAGGTATCTCCTCCCCTTTTGCCACTGCCATCTGTATGCCACTCCTGCAGATGGGTTTTACTCCCGACACCTGCTGCTTCGTGTTAATCAGTGGAGCAGCATTACGATCTTATGGGACGATCGCCAATGGCCCACATGCCCTTACGCAGTACTGGTGGCTCGGAGCAACATTTCGGCCTTTCAGCTGGATTAGTGCCTCCCCATTGGGACGGCCCTGCGGTACTGTGCGCTTCCATGTTGCCTTTTCGTACGTGAATGTGGCTCTGTGTACCATGAGGGAACAGGACGACACACAAGTAGTGGCTGGTCATTTCTTGCGGATGCAGCCCACAATGGTGATTGGTGTTTAGGAGTTCATGGCCTGATGGCTGTATGGGCTTGGTGACTTTGATGTGCATTAAATTTCTATTCTGATTTGGCCCGTGTAGCGTTTTTCTTTGCAAGTGATGTGGCATATGCCTATTTGGGGGGCGATGTATTGTGAGGAGATCTGCATTGGGTTCCAGCTTCGGAGTTTAGTTGCGTGGTACTGTACTGGGCGCGTTTGCCTACTAAACCCGTGAGGTCAGGGATGGGGGCTGCCATTATGACAGTTTGAATGTTGTCATGCTCAGGGGCGGGGGATTGGGTTTTGTGTAACAGATGCCGGTCAGCCAGGTGGACTGGTGGAATGATGTGATTCTCGGAATATGGCTGGTCACAGGTGCCTGTGTTTGCGTGCGTTTCTTGGTGGGGGACTGTGGTCATGTCCATTGGGATGGCTTCTGTATTCGTGCCATCTGTGCCCTGCAGCTCCCATTGGCCCCTCTTGTGTTTCTTTTGTTCGTTGCCATGCATGGGTGACTTGTACATTTCAATGGTTGCATTGTGGCTTCATTGCACCTACGGGGAGTTGTACTTTGTGGGCAGGGAGCGGTGTACAGGCACTCAGTGGGGCCGTTTACGGTTGATTCGCGATGCCGTACTTCTCACCATGGCGGAATGGTACATTACGCCATGCCTGATGGCGTTAGGTACATGTCCGCTAGGGTCGGAATTGGCGTACCGTTGCGCCATGGTGGTGTTTGCGGTTTCGCATGGCGCGCGCGCGCGTGCTTGGTGCAGTTAGCGTTGGCGTTCACTACGGTGTCGCTAATGGCTTCGTACTTTGCGGTGACGGGTCATAGTCGCACCGAGCGCTATTCGATGGCGGTATTGCATTTCCGCCATCGTTTTCCGATTTCCGCAAGGGTCGTAATGAGGGCCAGTGTGTCAGATCGAACGATCTCAGTAATACATGTTTATGATCTCCCAGGATTGATCTCTCATGATAAGAATATCAAAAGTATTGAAGAGATACTGGATACAAGTGGAGAGTACTTGCTGGTCATCGATGGTGGCGATTTGAATGCTAAGATTCCCTTTTCTACTGGGATCTATAATAATGGCAGAGGCTTCTTACCTCATGAGGAACCAGTGGGTGATTCTAAATGCTTTTATTGGGCAAGGATGTGCTATCAATATGGATTCCAGATGCTAAATGGGTATTGCTCTGGGGATGAGAGGATTGGCTGTACAAGAGTAGGATGGGGAAGTGCATCCACACTAGATTATATATTTGTGAATCAGGTAGCACTTGGGATATTAATAGAATTGGTAATTTCTATTCAGGATGAGAGAGATCACTTTCAGAAACGTGTTGTCCACTAGGTAAGGACCTCATGGTGGCAACAGTAAAGACAGACACAGGGGATCACAGTTCAAGGGTGTTTATTAAACTGTATAGGTAGGTTGGAAAAATGGCTAAACTAAACCTAAATCTAAGATGGGAGCAAGCTACGACCATCAAATAATAATAAGGCAGTCCTATTGGGGTCTTGTCAAATAAAAGAAAACTATTGCCAATCCTTACAACTAATACAAAAATAGTGTGGGATAGGGTTAACAAAAAAGAAGTGTTCACAAATCGTAAGTCAGGATGTGGGAGCCGGCGTCTCTCTTCCCCATGTTTTGAGCACGGGACAAGGTGGGACTCCTAAGCACAGAACATGCTCAAGCTTTCCCAGCATGAGCCGACAGTTCCATTCTCAGCTATCAGGATCTTCGGTGGTTAAGTCTCTTTTCTACAAAAAGACTCTTTCTCCGATGACCTGATGTGCTCAAAATAGCAAATAAAATGTTCCTTTCTGTAGGCACGTTGGGTGATGACTTTTCACCCTTGGAATCCCCTCTTCCGGGGCCAGATCCACAAAATCTTCCTAGCGATATCAGGACCTTCGGTGGGTAAATCTCTTGCATCCGAGGGTCTGATATGTTCAAAATCATAAACAAAACTTCTTTTCTGATTGCACTTGGATGATGATTCTTCACCCCTAGGTCCCCCTCTTCAGGGCTCAGGCCCCTCTCGAATATCATCCTCCCTCCATAGGGTTCACTCTGGCTTGTATTCAAAAGATTGTATCTGTTGTATTCACGTGTCCACGTGTCGGTGGCTGATGAATTTTCACCCTTGTTTTAAAAAAAAAAAATTATTAATGTATTTGGTTAACAAAACCTTTACATCCACAGTAACCATAACTCATAAAGAAAGTCCAGATGAAACACCGGAACACATTGCATAAAACTTTTTTTTCAAATGCCCTTGAAATAGAAAGAACCATTTCAAATAAAACACAAACCTTTTCCGATTCTAATACCTTTCACCTCCTCACATACAACATCATAAAATGTGTGCAATTGGCATTTTTCTACTTTTCCTTCTAGCTGGTCATACTCTCACCCATTTAGAGCATAATTATGCATCTTTCAAGCATCTGAATCACTGCTATTGTCATTCCCTGTGAGTGACCAGCAATCAGTCTCTCCCAGAACCTTTCTGGGATGTAGTGTGTTGATTCGAAGCCAAATTTTCCAAAGAGGGCTTATCTCGCTTGCCGGGTGCCTTCACAATCCATTAATAAATGTCTGGTGGTTTGAGCTTCTGGATCTTTGCAAACCTGGCACAGATGAATCGCAGAGTTTCCGAGGCATCTTTTTGCGAGGACCTCCCCTGTATGTATTGCATTCAGCTGCAGTCTTAGGAATTTCTTCCTAATTCTCCAGTCCGGGAATTTTACCAGATATTTATTCATGTGACCTCATTATTTGTCTCCTTTCTGTAATGGATTTGGATTGGGTGCAGAGCGTACTGCCTCAATCGTTTTGATCCAGTCCATCTCATCCCATCTTTTTTTTGCTTTCACTGGATTCTCAATTAATGCATGAATTCCGATATCTGCATTGGATAAACAGTCTTCCACTTGAGAACGTAATTGTGACAACATTTTTGATTTGTTGTTTTCCATGTGAGCCTTTATGTCTGCATAGAGTGTTCCTTCTTGGGCTGTTGTTATGAGACGAATGAGTGTGGCTAGTTTCCAACCCATTTGCCCTTTTAATGATCTTATATCCAATTTGAATCTGATGTTAAACATCGGAAGGCACATTGGTAGTCCCAAAACATTTTCCCACAGAAGTCCCTCCCATTTTTGCCATGTTGCATTCCATATCTGTGGTTTTACTTCCACCCCATACAGTATGACTGGTATTGCCTTAGCTTGGTAAAAATTTTATTAATGGAATGATAGAAAATCTGCCATACCTCATTAATATTTTCTTCATCTGCGCAGACAGTTGTTTCACTTTCAATAAGATGCCATGTTCTACTTTACATTGCGCTGGTGAGGCATAGATTTTGCGACCTAGATATATCAGATCTTCTACCCTTGGGATCTGGTGACCTCCCATTGACCAACCTTGATAGACCACTTTTTTGATCTTCTGTCTGAAGACCATTATCTTTGACTTATTTGGGTTCAGGGCTAGCCCGTTTTCTTCTGCATAGCAGTGCAACCTGTTCAGTAAACGCTGCAGCCCAATAGCTGTGCTGTCTAGGAGAACTACGTCGTCGTCATAGGCAAGCCAGTGAATCTTTTCCCCATTCAACATTGGGCTTGCCAATGCCGACAAAGCCAAATATTCTCCCATATCAGCCATGTATAAATGAAAGAAAAATGGCGCTCCCAGGCACCCCTGACAGACTCCCCATTCCACCTTAATTGGCTCTGATAGGTGACCCTCTTCATCTAACCGTACTCTAACCGTATTATTTTTGTGGAACTCTATGAGCATCCCTATTATTCCTTCTGGTATCCCCTCTGCCCTGAATGGATACCTTGGATCCGCCTCTTCCGGGCTCAGACCCTTTTCAAATTTTTGCCTCCCTCCTTCGAGGTCACTATGGCTTTCCCCAAATCAATTTCACTTGTGGCCTTCACAAATATTAATGTCTTTTTAAACAGTTCACTGTGGACATCCCTCTGTCTGGTTCACTCTTGTGAACACACTGTTCAGTGGGACGTCAGGCTTCGCTGCGTTTCATCGGCATCCCTCCGTCGGATTCACTCTTGCCAACTATTGCCAATCACACAGTTCTTTCTCTTTTCACCCTATGTAGAATTCATCTCCTTTAGCTTTCCAATTACGGGTAGGTCAAATACTTTCGGCTGTACATGGGGTTTCGCTAGACTCCAGTACAAGCACTTTGACCTTTTTCTTGCGGCTCTTCTAGGGCCTTGTGGTATTGGTAGTTTCAACAAACGTGGGATCAACCACAGTATTTCGAATGAACACCGACATGCTGCCGGACCCCTCTGCAGGTGGTTTTTACCTTAATGTTAACAGTTCGTTGAACTTCCCTTTATTTGCCATTTGCTACCTTCATTCAACACAGTTCAGTTTCTTATTGGTTCTCCTCTCGACTCGCCGGCTGTGATCAACCGCTTGGCTTTTCTTGTCCCTGGAGATAAGGCCGCTAGCACAGTAGCTAGCATTTCTCTCTGTTCTGATTATCAGTATAGGCGTGCCCTGTGTACCGTTGACATCTGCTGCAACAGATGCTGGCTATTGTTTGGGGTCTTGCGATTCTTTCTTATAACACATTGGTGACAGAAGGATAATTATTGCAAGTTATTCCTACAACTGTGTCTCTAGCGATATTTAGTTAGCCCTATGTGTGAGTAACGTCATGCAGAATCAACACCAGCCCTAGTGTTTGCTGGTGTACAGCCTACAAATGGGATTTAGAGGTCCTGACTATTTCCTTTCTCACTACTTTCCTACATTCTAAAAGTAAGTGCACACTTACTCGGGGTCGGCAAGTGCCTTTAATAGTGCCGCCTCCAGTCTGTGTGCCTTATCACAGATACTCAAATGACCCTATTGGTCAGAAATATTTAAAAAGCTAGTTCTCTATTCAACATAAAGTTGATTAGACATGAGTAGCTATGATCATTTTCCTTGTGCGATCCCTTTTCATCTATGTATGACTTAATCCATTGCATGTGTACCAGTTGGTTAATCTTGGTTTGGTATTTTGAGTTTTGAGTAAGACTCCTTTTATAATAATTTGGATGTGTATTAAATTGAATAAAAAAACATGGTTAATTGCAAGCAAGGTTATTGCACAATTCGCAGCACACCAGCACCTGAATAAGCTTGGAATGTTTCCCTACAAATTATTAACCATTTAAATAAATTGGACTAATATGCATCTTATATTAAAGCCCATCAACATGCAACCACTTTCACATTCTATGTTCAATAAAATCAAAACATACACCAACAAATACAAAAATAACTAGCTCACATCTTCAAACCACATTTTATACTGAACAACAAACATTCACAAATGAACTACAAAGAAACACGTATACAACATAGCAAACTGAACAGATAATATGATTGACACATTACCAATGATACAAAATCAGGTGGGTACATTAAGTTTCCAACAAATCTGTTTTGAATTATTGTTTTTTTATGTTTAGTGTTTGGTAAGAATATCTTAAACCTTAAAGTTGTCATTCCCAACATTTATAGGTTTCAACCTTTTATTGATAGTAACCTTTTTCAGTTATGTTTTTTTTTTCTCACTGGTATACAGGATGGTGAGATTATAATACATTTGGTGCAACTGAATGTCTCTGAATACACTTAGAATGTTATGAAAAGTTCTGTCCCGAGTTAAAGTTATAAGGGAAGTTCAAGAAGTTGTTTTTTCATACAAACTACCACAGGTTGAATAACATGGGGGCAAGGCGGCATCCTTGTTTTAGCCCCTTATTTGTATTCACCCAACCTGTCATCCTACCCGTCTGATCAAGCCGGACCTTAACTCGTCTGTGGTCATGCAGAAGGGTAATCATTTTGAGCAACCCTGGTGGGATATCCCAGGCTGTCAACTTTGCTAACAGTCTGGGTCGATCCACCATATCGAACGCTGCACTAAAATCAATTAATGCAGTGTGCACCGGCGTATTACCGTTGGACCAAGATTGTTGTATGACTGTGACCAGGCCAAGCTATTGATGCTGGTATCACAGCCCTTATGGAACCCTGTCTGGTTAAATGGTATGATGTTCTTGTTCAGCGCCCAGTCGTCCAGCTCGTCTAGAATAATTCGAGCAAATATTTTCACCGGGATGTCCAGCATTGCTAGCAGACGATAATTATTTGGGTCTTCAGGTCTCCCCTTTTTGTGGATCGGCATGATGATACCGTCTCACCAGGAATCCGGGATGGTATGAGTCATTTCAATCCATGTGAACAGCAATCTGGGTGCTTGTGAGTTCTTAGAGGATCTGATGATTCTTTCAACATCAGGGATACCTTTAGTGTAATGCCAGACTGCACTGATCATATTCGGCAGCATTACATATAGAGTGTTGCCCTTGAAGTGTTGTGTAACAAGGGCTATTCAGACCTCACTGGGTACTCCATTCAGATCTCGATGTTGAGCCGATTTCCCATTTACCGTTTTCCAAAATAGCACAGGGTCATATGATTTGCATGACCACATCAGGGTGCACCATTTATCGCACTCCCTTTCAATTTTATGGTGTTTAAGTCACTTCCCATAGCATTTGTGCTCCCCTTCACTGCCCCAGTGTGTGCTTGGTCATCCAGCTTACGATGGGCGATTGCACAAAGCTTCTGGCAAGGCAGTTTCTTTCTCTGCTAGATTTTCAGATAATAGTTGTGTGCACGGGCCTTAGAGTAGACCTTACCTAGTCTGTTGCAGGCTGTTTTTCGGCCCATTGAACAGGCATTCATTTGTTCCATGCAGGCCTCAAAGTGAGAGAAGGCACTGATTGCCGGGTATTCAAGTCAATAGATCTTATATCTCCCCAGAATGCACAGTGTGAAAACATAAAAATTGCTATGAGGCTGGGAAGCCCAAAGGAAACACACCAACACAGGTTACAAAGAACATACAATATATTTAAAAGCTACAACAGTTACCAACGTCAATTGACAAACGGATAGCTATTCGGCTCTCAGGTTCGATGCATTAGTAGAGAGACCGTACATTGGAATATTTGGGTCTTTTATATGATTTGTCCAGCCCTTGGCCAACCCTCTCGCGGGTTAACCATTCTTGGGATCAGGCCTAGGGTTCCTTGCCAGGTCAATCCTATAATGTATGCATTTTGATCAGTTTTGTTGATACAGTTGTTCATTTACACATAGGTCAGCAATAGGACAAGGTCTCAGTTTGCGAACCCGACAAGTGGCCTGCAGGCATATTAATTATTTGTGTGTGCGGAGGTCACAACGGCCAGAATCTCACTCAGAATGTCATTCAGCCTCCATTTTGATGTTCAGGGTGACTTCCACATTACAAGAGAACCTAAAATGGCGGCTAAATCCAAGATGGCGACTTACATTACTTTTTCGTTAAAGTCAAGACCTTGCCGCGGAGTCTATTCACATGATATTTTAGACAACTTGGCGTAGGCCAATACACATTCAATTACTGCGATAGGAAGCATAATATTATTTCAATTCCAACAGACCCTCCTTTTGGCCTATGCCAAGTGCTAATATAATTTCTAATACCTTTGCAAATAACTCCATGCATTGTCATCCATACATCCTGAATCATTGTCTGTAATGTCTATAGCCATTAGGTCATTCATCAGAACCTCTTGTAACACAAACTCTTTAGATGCTGTATCTGGGGCATGTATTCTATGCCCTATTGTGCTCACTGCTTGGGCACAACATCCCCCTAGCATTCCACATATACTCGGAGGACATTGAAAACAGCAACAAAGGAATAGCAGGATCCCAAAATAAGCAGAATGACAGAAAGCACCTTCCAGCCCCAAGATCGTAAAGAATCCCAAAACCAAGTGCTAAGATTCCAATCTCCTACAGGGATATGCACTTCAGAACTAAGGATATGCAAGTTCTGTATTGCTTTAAAAATTGTTGGCGAGGAATCTGGTACGAAAACACAGCAAGCGGACCCCACCAATTTGCATACTCCACCTCGTTCTGCCAGAATGACATCTAATGCCATCCGATTTTGGAGTGCTACCAATCTTATTGCTTTTTGTTCTAGTGTCATATTGTAGAGTATGTCCGTGGTCCGGTTGATTGTTCTCTCAAGTAGCCTTGCTAATCCCCTAATGTTCTCAGAGTTTGTTATCTGTCCCCAAAAGGGCACAACTGATTTTGCTATATCTCCCAATACTTGCCCAGGGGTATCTCTGTTCTCGTCTCGCCATGGGCGAGCCTTAGAAACTTCCAATGTACTAGCTACAAATACCCCAGGTAACATGATTCCTAAATAACAGGTTCCCTGCCAATCCTTGGGCAACCAGGGAAATGCTAAACTACCACAAACAAATTAAACAGGCCCCCCTACATACAGAGGCCTGTTTTCTCCAGTCAAATTTACAATGTTCACACCACCTTCAAAATCTCCCATTGGCCGAGTGCCATTTCTTTGTACACAAAAGGGGACTGAATCAGGGCTATGATTTATAGAGTAGGAAGGAGGCACGGCGTCCTTATTGCCTATCGGAGCCATTTTAAAGGAAATTAGAGTTTGAAAGGGAAGAGATAGTTTATCAGACGGCCTAATAGAAGCGACATTAGGTTTACTTCTATTTGCAAAAAGCGAGCATCCCTGGGGAGTCAATTCACGTTTCTCGAAATCATTCAAATTAGTTCCATCAAAGTTCCCTGAGATGCTATCATTCCAACGGCCAAAGAATAGTGCTCTTAGAGAGGCATAGCAAGAAGTCATTAAAGGTAAAGGGTGAATATACCATCCTAGCCCCTTGTTCCCATGTTGCGGTAAATGAGTGCAAATCCAACAATTACTCTTATTAAAAATGGCATGCGTTGCATTCATTACTATCATTAAAGTGTTATTATGATACTTTCGTCTATGTTGGGAGTCTCTAGGGGACAGAGTATGAAGGTGTACAGAGGGAGTCAAAACAGTTGGTACAATCTCGATCGGTAGTAGAGGTTTTAGAGGATACATTTCTTCAAAGTACCAAAGTCCTACAGCAGTAATTGCAAAAATACCAATTATCATTATCAAAACACAGCAATACGTTTTCGGGGCCCAGGCACATTGTTCATTGTCCAAGTTGATCACCCCCCTATTCACAAGTCCAGTGCGGGGAGCAGCAGTGGAGGTGGCAGGCATTGTAGTTCCTCAATCGAGACCCCAATGTTCGTTGCTGGCAACGCTACGGTCGCGCAATTTCTTAGTCCTTCCCAACCCTAGCCAGCAGAATCCCCTTTCTGTTCTTTTTGTTCAACAGAAACTTTCTTATACAAAAGAAAAACTTTCAACCACTTCTCTTTTCCAAGTGCACGGAAAGACCCGTGCCGTAGCTCTATTTTCTTCGTCGAAGGTTGTACCTGGTGGTACCCAAGATTGTTTGATCCGAAAATAAGGTGTCGTCACTTCCTGAGGGAAGCGACGTATCAGAGGCGACGGAAGTCGCAGAACTTGAAACAGTGTTTTCCGGAAGTGATTTTTCGAACGAGTGCGGAGACGAAATGGACTGTTCCCCAAGCTCCACAGGCTCAGAGAAATTCTCTGACGCACTCACAGCGCTGTTTGCTACTCCAAGATCAGAGACTGTAGCATCACCAAGGGGATCTGCTTCTTCTGTAACGTGTGGCGTCGGGTGAGGAAGTTTCTTGACATGAGTCGCGTGGATCCAGTGTTTCTTCCCAGCCACCCGCACTGCTGTCCGGGTGACCAACAGCACCTGGTAGGGTCCCTTCCAATGAGGAGCGAGACAGGAAGACCTTTCGTAGGCCTTCACTAAGACCCAACTTCCAGGCTGTATATCGTGTCCTGGGCCCGTGAACCGTACAGGTAAAGCTGAATAGACCTGGTGATAAATGAAATACAGGTTTTTAGTTAACTGGTTACAGTAGTCTACAAGCAATACATTTTCCACCTCTCTCAGGGCTTTAGGCTTTGGGAGACCCCAAATGTTAGCAGGCCTCCCCATCACTACCTCAAATGGAGAAAGCCCAGTCTTAGTTTGAGGTGTGGTACGCATAGCTAATAAAACAATAGGTAAGGCATCTGGCCATTTCAGTTTAGTATCGGCACATGTTTTTGCAAGCTTATTCTTTAAGATACCACTATGTCTTTCCACCAACCCAGCACTTTGAGGATGTCTGGCTGAGTGAAATCGTTTCTCAATATGTAACGCTGTGCATATCTGCAAAATTACTGCTGCAACAAAATGAGGACCATTGTCCGACCAAATTACCCTTGGGAGCCCGAATCGAGGAAAGAATTCTTTTACCATAATCTTTGCAGTGGTCATGGCAGTAGCATCTTTAACGGGGAAAGCCTCGACCCATTTACTAAAAGCACAAATAATTACTAGAACATATTTTAGATTGTTACACCGTTCCATCTCAATAAAATCAAAGTGAATGAACTCGAAGGGAACAGAAGGGGGCCCAAAGCTTCCCCTTTGAGTTACTGTCCCCTTGCCCACATTGTGCTGTAAGCAGATCATACAGTTCCGGACATGACGTCTTGCAGTCTCCAAAATCTTGTTATTCACCCAAACTTGCTCTAACATTTTCGTGATCTGCTGAGCACACACATGTGTAGGACTGTGTGCCATCGTAACCATTGCCAGTACATATGAATCAGGGAGCATCTATTTTCCTTCAGATGTATCCACCCAACACCCATCATCATCTAGTTTCCCCATTCCTTCGGCCCACCTTTTAGATTCTTCTACTGTGGCATCAGTTTGAATATCTCGCACAGACCCAATACCTTCATCCATTACATAAGCATCTTTCATTTTCCTTAGAGCATACATGTCCGTGCTAAGGTCTGTGGCCGTTTGCCTGGGTATCAGGTCCGCAAAAGCGTTCCCTTTTCCCACATCATCTATGACCTTACGATGTGCTGCACATTTCATGATCGCTAATTGCCTAGGGAGCGAGAGTGCCGAGAGCAATTGCACTATCAAGGGGCCATGCTGAATCTTGGTCCCATGTGAGGTCAGGAACCCTCTTTCCGACCAGAGCCTCCCAAAGTTGTGAGCCACCCCAAAGGCGTACTGGCTATCAGTATATATATTTACTATACGCCCTTCGGAGAGTTCACAAGCTCGGGTCAATGCTATAATCTCTGCGGCCTGCGCGGAGTTATACGAAATTCTCTTAGTTTCAACAACTTTACTCAACGTAGTAACTGCGTAAGCAGCTGTAGATGTACCATCTCAAAGTTTGAAGCAGGAGCCATCACAAAACAGCTCCCCTTCTGCATTGTCCAAAGGAGTATCTATAAGATCTATCCTGTCCTTCGTTTCTTGTTCAGTGGTATACAGGCAGTCATGTAATTCTTCGTCGCCGCAAACAGCATTTTGCAGGAAAGGTAAGAGTTCAGCCGGATTAAGAACACAACACCTCTTAATTTGAAAGTGAGGGGCAAACAGAATTAATTCATACCTTGTTAACCGTGCCGAGGTGAGGTGTTGCGTTTGAGTTTTGTTCAATAGGATATAAGCAGAGTGAGGTACATAGGACCATTCCCTCACTCTGTTTTACAGACGCGGCAGCAACAGCGACAGCTCGCAAACATCTTGGCAAAGCGCATGCGACAGGATCAAGGGCGGAGGAGTAGTAGCCGCACGGCCTATTCTTTCCTCCGTGTTCCTGTGTTAACACATCCAAAGCACATCCATCACATTCATGCACAAACAACACAAAGGCCTTGTCATAATTTGGAGTACCCAGAACCGGTGCAGAGCATAACGCGGTTTTGAGAAGCTCAAATGATCGTTGATGTTCCGATTTCCATGGCAGTGGCAGAGAAATGCCCTTCTTCGTCAAAGCCAACATCGGTTTTATCACTAGTGAAAAGTTTGGGATCCACAACCTACAGTAAGAAGCCATACCTATTAAGGCTCTGACTTCCTTCTGTGTATTTGGAACAGACATGCCAGAAATGTGTTTTATTCTTTCAGGTGTCAATCTTCTCCCCTCCTTTGACAGGAGGTAGCCTAAAAAGGCGACCTCCTGACAACAATATTGACATTTTTTGAGGGAAGCTTTATGACCATTTTTAGCTAGATGAACAAGCAACAGTACATTGCCTTCTTTACAAGCACTTTCAGAGTCTGCAGCCAAAAGCAAATCATCGACATATTGAAGCAGTGTACAAGTAGGTGGCAATTCAAGGGTGTCGAGCTGCTCTTTCAAAGCTCTACTATAAATGCTTGGACTTTCAGTATACCCTTGAGGTGCCCTAGTAAATGTAAATGAACGTCCCCCCAAGGTGAACGCAAACAAATATCTACTTTCCTTATGTATAGGAATGCTAAAGAAAGCATTTTTTAAATCCACAAAGCTGAAGTGCGTAGCCATAGCAGGGATCATTGTCAATATCGTCGTTACATCAGGCGTGATTGGAAATTGTGGGGCGACAACTCTGTTAATAGCACGAAGATCAATTATGAACCGGTATGGGATTGCATTGTCGCCTTTCTTATATACAGGCTAGATCGGACTGTTACACAAACTACCTGTAATCTCCTCGATCAACCCACGATGCACAAAATCGGAGACAATGCATTTCAAAGCACGCTCGCCCTCAACTGATATTTTATACTGCGGAATGCGTGGTAGTTTAACTCCATGTAACACAACTATTTTAACGGGCTCAATCTGTAGTACCCCGACATCATTGTCGTCAATCGCCCATAAACATTCCGGGACAATGCTAAACTCAGGAGGCAAAGGTCGAATCAGAAACTGAGAACCAGGAAGTTGCTGTGGTGAAACCGTCAGCCGTACTCCATCAGAGGAACAATGAATTACTGCATTCAATTTCTTTAACAAATTTAACCCCAGCAAATTCTCTCCACAGTTCGAAGTCAAAAGAAAAGGGCAATGGTCCGTAAAGGGACCCAAAGAAACAGACACCGGTGAAGAAACCGGGCAGACAATTGGTATACCAGAAAACCCTACGGAAACATTTGTTTGCCCTGACAGTGGAATGTTTGGAACCCGAGAATGATCAATGGAGCACTTCTGTGCTCCAGTGTCTATCAAAAACTGGTGTTTCCTATTCCCCACTAATAATTCAACGTAGGGACCTCTCTGATTAACGGGAATAGGTGAAGTTTCCAAACCCTGCTTTGGGCAGTCCTAATGAAATAGAGTATCGTCGGAAGGAAGCTCTTCAGAAAGGTAGGCAGCAGAAGGGTGATCAAATATGTTCCTCGAGTCCACACTCGAGGTCTGATTTTCCCGTGAAAAAGGTTGCTGAGGATCTTGCAAAAACTGACCTCTATCAGGGCCCCCTGCTCCAGGGCGGCCCCTAGGTCGTCTACCCATACTCCCAAACGCACTGTTTGACCTTTGTCGAAGGACGGGGCACTGTGCTCGCCAATGACCTTCCTGGCGGCAATAAGCACATTGATTAATATTCACAGAACCCAAAGGAGCATTTCCTTTTGGGAGATACTGACCTCTGGTCTGTGTCGTGCCTCCTCTGGGGTTTCTAACAATTTGTTGTAATAATACTTTGGTTTTCAAATCTCCTTTCCTCTTTTCTATTTTCTCCTTCTCATTATTAACACGGTTCTCATAATACTGAGCCATGTGCAAAACTTCAGATTGAGATTTTGCCTGCCAAGCGCTCTCAGAGGACATAATCTGTGACTGGATGTCGGGCAACAATCCACGTACAAATTTGTCCACAAACAACCTTTTCCCAGACTCTGTACCCAAGTCCTGCCCACTGAAGTCAGAAAATACCTGCTCGAATCTGTTAAAGAATTCGGTGGCGCCTTCAGTTTTCCCTTGAACACAGGCCGTAAGCTTGTCCCAAATAATTCTTTTCTCTGGAATTATAGTTTTTAATTTTGCGACAATTCTATCAGGCAAAGTTAGTATTACCTGAGGTGGTTTCTCACCTGCTGGTCTTTCCTCATCAAACCTAATAATATTACCCCACGTATCTCCCAACCCTGGCACATCGTCTATTGTCCGAACCTGCTTCCATACATCTACAGGTAGGAGTACAGGGAATAGCAAGTCAATATCACTTAAGGTGAACACAGAGGACTGCAAGACGGACTCTATCTCTTTGTAAAACCCTGTCGGGTTTTTCCTAATATCAGGAACTGATTGTCTAATAGTGTTCACTTCCTGTCGTGAGAACGGGACGTGAACAAATTGCGATACATAATGCGCAGGGATATCCACAGCAGGTGCACCAGTCCCAGCGTTAGCGGGAATCTCAACCTTTGGGACAAAGGTCGGAGGAACCTCTCTCATAGGCAACTGAGATATAGGTACCTCCGGCCGCTTACTAAGCAACAGTGCCAGGTCGAGCGCTAAGGCAGCCAAAGAAGTGTCGGGCGAAAAAGCCCTTTTACAAATCCCCAACAACTCTATGGGGCAACTAACCTTCTTTCTCACACATTCTTCTTGCAGGTACTGTACCATTACCTGAATTACCTTTCTTTGCATTTCTACTGTATACTGACTATACGTGTCATATACTTCATCTGGCGGAATCGATGAATCCGAGATCCATCGAATCGCATCTTTGGTACAAATTCGTACTTCCTCAGGTGCCGATCTACGACACGGAAGGAACCGTTTCTGTACATACATACTATCATCTTCATCATCCTCATCTCGTGACTTCTCATAGTCCTTCCTATACTCAAACAATCTTTCAACATGACCATGTACTTTCTGCTCTGTGTCCCTCGAAAGTGCCAAAGCATTTAGATCTCTTACCCCTTGTGGAAGATCCGAATTTTGTAATCTACCCCACATCACACATAAATGAGTCCCCAAACCTTCGATAAAAACATTTTTCTCGGGAAAACTATTCAAATTAGATAATGTGGAAAAAACATTAACCTGATCACCTTTCTCCATACAGTACTTAGCCCATTCAAACAACTCACGTTTCTTGTCTACAGAAACAGTATTACGAGTGACAATCTTTGACCCTGCACCTTGATCAACTTCAGTCAATACGGGACCACTCGGGAGCGGAGGTGCAGGTAAATTTAATAAGGGCGCAACTATCGGCGCAGGAGGAAGGGGTGGTGCGATAGGTGGAGGAACAACAACTAGAGGAATAGGAACAATAGGTTGTGCAGGGGGAACAGGAATAACAGCAGGGACAACAGCAGGAATGGGCAGAGCGCCCAAAAAGGGATCATACAGAGGTGGCGCAGAGGCACCAGGCCTGTGTTCGTTTAACAATTTTTCAATAAATTCTTCAGAAACATGGAAATCTTTAGAGGGGTAAATTTTCTGGATTCCGAGTGAAAAAGCCCTATCCATATTTTTAACTGATTCTGAATGTTTTTCTTTATCATATAACAACACTTTTTCGGCATTTGTTTTATGACGGCGTGCATGTTTATCCCTACTTTTAAGCTGCTGTAATGCTTCCTTTTTCCAATTCTGTAAAACATCAAAAGCTGCAGGTCTAGCCTTCTTTTTTAGCAAGACCGATTCTAGGTATTCAATACGGGGGATCTCAAAACTGCCATTGATTGGCCACTGAAATTCGGAGGCATGTCTGGTCTGTCTGTGCCAAATATCATTAAATACTATACTACCAATGCCATACTTACAGTACATAGTACATGCCGGCGACCCCTCCTGTGGTGCCGGATGGCTAAATTCCAAAGATTGTCGATCGCTGCGGAACAGAGCCCTAAAGCAGCTAGACAATTTCCCAGGCATTTCACAAAAAAATGGTGTTACCTGGTCAATAATTGTGTCTGCAGATACAATACGCCAAATTCAAATTGTCAGGGTTAAATTAAGAGCCTGGTCATGACTACACCTGACCAAACCTAAGGAGGACCGTACGGTTTACCAAAGAACTTACCTAATGAATTTTACCTTGTGTTTGGTGGTTTCGACAAATCTGCCCGCCTCAAAAAATGGACCCTCGTCAAGATGCCGTGTCAGACCACACGACTATCGTCCAAGGATCGGATCGTGCAGCACTACAGAGGTATCGTGTCTCGTTCGGTCAGGCCCGCAGTATCACACCGTCCGATCCCGGGTTCGATAGTCTGCGTCAACCTTCAATGATCCGGCATCAATCTTGAGGGTCCCTATTCGGGCGCCAACTGTGAAAACATAAAAATTGCTATGAGGCTGGGAAGCCCAAAGGAAATACACCAACGCAGGTTACAAAGAACATACAAGTGCTTTATTTAAAAGCTACAACAGTTACCAACGTCAATTGACAAACGGATAGCTATTCGGCTCTCAGAGTAACGTAACAAACTTCAACGAAGGTTTGATGCATTAGTAGAGAGACCGTACATTGGAATATTTGGGTCTTTTATATGATTTGTCCAGCACTTGGCCAACCCTCTCGCGGGTTAACCATTCTTGGGATCAGGCCTAGGGTTCCTTGCCAGGTCAATCCTATAATGTATGCATTTTGATCAGTTTCGTTGATACAGTTGTTCATTTACACATAGGTCAGCAATAGGACAAGGTCTCAGTTCACGACCCCGACAAGTGGCCTGCAGGCATATTAATTATTCGTGTGTGCGGAGGTCACAATGGCCAGAATCTCACTCAGAATGTTATTCAGCCTCCATTTTGATGTTCAGGGCGACTTCCACATTACAAGAGAACCTAAAATGGCGGCTCTCATGTCTCCAATAGAAAGGAGGTATGGGGGCGGGTTCTCCTGCAGATGTATACATCTTCTCCTCTACAAATGCACTGGCATTAACAGGACAATGGGGAGTCGTTTTGGCAAATGCAGAAAAGGAATGCAAAACCAATTGCCTAAGATTGCAAGATTGTTGACATGTGTCAATGATGAGGGAGGACCATTTATACCTGCCCATAATGAAGAGAATGGGACTTTGACAGAAGCAATAACAATGTTGTCAACCTTCACACAGAAATGTTGGATGAAGTAGCCAAGATCGAGACGGACGACTGGTTTTTGTCTCTGTTTTCATGGATTCCAACTTGGTTGGCACATGCCTTTAAATTACTTGAAGCAGTACTAGTGTTGGCATTGCTAGGATTTTGTCTCATAAGGATCATCTTGGGACAATGCCAGAAGACAGCCAAGAAAGCTATTGGGATGAAGATCATAAGTGATATAGACGCTGGAACTGGTGAGCGGATGCAAAATGAGGAAAGGACTCATGAGAATATAAAGAAAAGTACCCTTAAACCTACAGGAATTAAGTTCTATCAACCTCCTAAGGATCATAAAAAATATGTAGGACGATGGATATTCTGTCCACCATCAGGAGATTGCTGTCACATAACCTGGAGTATGGATGATCATATAAAGAATTCAGGTCACCTGAGGGGGGTGACAAAGACATGGGTCCCAAAGAAATGACAGTATGAAGAGCTGATAAAGGAGAATGAAGAGAAGAATGTGGTTGAGGACTTGACCAGAGGGGGAAATGTAGAGGAACAGTTGGAAACATTATCCCTAACTCCCGCACCCTCACCGCTGTCATATTGGAACAGTAGGAGAAGAGCTCTGTGTGGGACCCCATGTGTCGTTCCTATTCCGCGTTGAGTATATGAGAGACGATATGCACTCACAATGCCATACGGAATGTACAGTTGCACTGAAAGTATGGAAGGATGCCGCGTGGAAGGATGTCAGAAAGCACCATTGGACATGATGGGGTGCTGAGTGAAACCTGATGAGGGCAGAGTGATGTCATGAAGCAAATATACAGAGCCATACTGAAACGATATGAAAATACTTCAGAAAGATGTTGTAACTGAAGTGACAAGAGAAACATGTACGAAATTATAAAGTAATCATGAATGCAAAAGAAGACATTGTAACTTGCTTACCAATAAGTTTAAATACGCAGTAACGCAAGGTAGAAAAAACATAAAGAAGCTTGCTACAGTGGAATATATAACGTGGTTAAGACGGCCATAATTGGAAAATGGATACTGGCTCGTGTCAAGATTCAATTCAGCTACCTCAGAAACAGATTAGGGTTGAAGAGGCAGAAGATGCTGGAAGAACAGCTTTGTGTGCAAAACAAAGAGGGGTATATGTTGGCTTGGGGACAAGGATGCTATTTTTACGGAATAGCTGCAAAACACAAAAGGGAGGCAGATGGATAAGCCATGGATGAGACATATTTCTATTAGATTAAAGAATAAGAAACCATCTGCAGGGCTTGGACAATTAAAAATGTATAACGTCTGTACAAGGTAGAATGAGCAGGTCTCTAGAGGCTAAGAAGAGCAATGACACTCGGTAAAATCAAAATCAAATAGCAGTAAATAGGAGGTCAAAAATGGACAAATGCGTGGTCTCTTCACACGTGACTCAGAAGTAAAAATAAAAAGGCTATTCATTAAGGCTCCGATGAAGATAGTGATGTGTTACACTCCTTTGAATCTCCCAGAACGGACAGCAGGCTACACGGTCAACTACAGACAGGAAATGTTGGCCAATGGCCGGATTGATGAGAGATGATGGACTTATTGGGAAAGTGGAGAGTAATCTGATGTGATTTAAGCACCTGTGTTTCGTTTCGCTTACGTGCCGCTAGCTGAGCCGAACGTCCAAGGATGGGTGAGAATGCCAACCAATAAGTGGGTCTAAAGGGCAACCTGCTATACAATGTTGCATAGACCAATCCACTGCCATTTTGTTTGCTATAATCAGTATTATGCGCATTTAGAGGTAGTTCAAGGCGTGCCTCACAGATAAGAGCCAATGGTGTACTAACCCCTATGTATTCTATAAGTAGATATGTTCCTTTAACCAATCCCTCCCGCTAATACGTTTTACCATTTGCCACGTAGGATGATGCTATAGATGACGCATATTGGGGTATAAAACCTCTTTGTAACCAAGTTCGTGTGTGAGTGTGCAAGCATCAGTCTGATGTCTGCCAGTTGACCCTGCTTTATTAAATTGAGAATAAAGTAGTACTTTGCCACATTCTTTGAGCAAACAGTGATACAGAAAAGGAGAAGTAGGAGGATAATTCCACAACTACAGAGATACTAAGGAAGGCTAAAGCCACTAAGCATCCTTTGTACAGGTTCTTTCAAAGCAGCATGTCTGATCTGAAAGTGCATAACACCAGCATATGGCAGCCAAAGCACTAACTGCACCACCGCCACAAGTACTGCAAAAGCCAGAAAATCATAGGAGAGCATCTCTTCTTGCTCCATCAAGAAAGTCCAATTTGTTAAAGGTCTTCACATTGCAGGTCAAAGGGTTACATCATCTCACCTCCTGCACTCGTGCAATAAAACTGTGCACATTTGGTGCTACATCTTTGCAGTGCTGTATGATATGACACTATGTACTGGGCTGGGATAAACGCAGTAGCCAGTCACCATGCCAACCCCAGTCTGTACAGTCACCTTCTTAAATGTTGCTGCTGTTGTGTCATATCTCTAATGACTGACTGCAGTGGGTATGACTTACACATTCTACAACCACGGTAATGCATGCAGAGCCACCTTTCAAAAGAACATGCAGTAATACCCAACGCACTTTTTTCAGTTCTTGCTGTAAAATGAGAGCTGCTAAAATTAGCCCTTTTCCTTCTTGAGTCCCTGGCTTATCATGAAAGCACAACAAGTGGAAACATGTGATACTCCTTTCAACTGCAAAATGGTGCCTTTTATTCTTCTATGAATGGCATTAACTCATTTATTGTGTTTTTTTTCAAATTGCAAACATATTCATAGCTTCTTTAGGAAACACTCAATCAGCCCCAGGCGTTCAATGGCACAAAATAGCAAATTTGAAGAAGTCCCCCAAGAGTGATGTTGAAGCAATCTTCCGAACCTGCCTAACTAGTTTTTTTGTTGAAATCTCAGTGCACCCTCTTCAAAGTCTTACATTTTTAGCTTCTACTTAATTCTGAGCAGGTAATATTGACTTTGATTTCAGTGATGGCTGTGTGTGTTTTCCATAAGTCTAAACCACACAAAGTACACATTGTCCCCTCTTCCAACTATGACAGAACATTCAATACTACAAGGGGTCCATTCCAGGCTGACAGCATTTTACATGCTGCAGTTGATATACTCAAATATGTGCAGTAAGACCTGGTGGAACATGAATCCATGGATTTCTGCCATCAGGGGATGTTATGGTAGTGTCCTTACAGCTTAAATGCATACATGACAACCACTTGGGCCAATATTTGGTACATTCATTTGATTCCGCTCTGGAATAACTCATTTCACTCCAATTAACTCCTTAACCTATTTGTCAACTCTTTTCATTCCCTTTCCAACTCTATTGACAACGGTGCAACTCAGCAGCTTCTGCAACTCTTTGTGACCATCTTGTACACTACATGAACCACTCCCATAACATTTAGGCACTATCTTTCCAGCTATGAGGGCAGACGCTTCACCTACCCTTTTCCCACACTAGTTTTCAATGCTCAGGGAGTCACCTACAATAGTGAAGGGAGGTGCCAGATCATGTGCCCCTCTATAGCACCCACTACTGCTGTTTGGTTCGGCTGCCCTGACTGATATACATCCAGCAAGACAGGTAATGTGTGCCAGGCAGACCTGCCAACACTTAACATTCCAAATCCCTAAGATGTATGTTGCTTGACGCGCTTGGCCACAGCCAATCAAGACTCCACCCAAATGTGCTTACGGTGTCTCCTACTTGCCCCGCCCACATGTAAGCAAAAGATGCAAACATTGGCTGTGTGATCTATACCAGTAGGGTGAGGATAATGTGCACAATCACATCAGCATTCCTCCTCGCCTCATCGCACTCCTAAAATTCCCAACATTTGCACCCATTCCCCAAGGCCAGATAAGCAGCAGCCAGCAAATAGCAAGAGTACATCTCTACAAAGTGTTCCCACAGGGGCTTTTTGCATTCTGTTACCACATAACACACCACATTTCCATCCATACATGACAGAAAACACATGTATTGTCTGATCAATATTTGAAACTTGTGAAATTCCTGCAGTGCACCCAAAATATTCTTGCAGCCTAACTTTACACAGGGGAAGTTCCCACCAGTGCAGCCCTTGAACAAGGATTTCCCTAACTAAGAACTGAAATGACAATTTTCCATGAAAACTCTGAATACGAATGAGCATCTTTGGGTTGAACCAAGAGCAAGCAGGGAGGAGTTTCACGTTGCCTTATACATGACATGAACGTGCACAAAGTTCTCTCACGACATGAGGAAAACACATTTAAGAAAAAACAGCAGTACTCAGAATGTTTAATTTGAGTGTTTGTTTTGTTTCCAAGGCCAACTCAAACCACAGCCCAAGTGATCACAGAGATTATTTTCAAGACCTTATTTTCTATTCATCTGAAGCTGTTTCTCCCAGCTATGCATGCTAAGTCACAGCTTACTTAACATTCAACCACAGTGCCATGGCCATCATTTCTCTAATACTATCCAAATTAGAAAATGCTAACTCGGACTTCCAGATTACTTAATGAGGAAACTTCAACGAGTCCAAAATGTAACTGCAAGAATACTCAGAATGAAGCAATTTGAACATATCACCCCAGCATTGCGCACTGTCCCCTGGCTACCCATCAAAAAAGGGCGTATTTCCAAACCTTGTGCATAGCCCATCGTTCATACTGCAGAGTGGGCCCTTCCTCCTTTAGAAGTAAGTTTCAACGCTACAATCCTCACAGAAAACTTAGGTCCAGCAATGCTGCACTAGTGCTTGTCTCTAACTTCAACAAGAAATGCAAAGGAGGATCCTCTTTTTCAGTTCTAGCGAACACCCTACGCACCCTACCTCTCTGCCTGGAGGAGAACCACCTGCCTTTCAGGAAACAGTTGAAGACTTCGCTTTAAAACCAACCACTTTGAAATAAATTAAAAATAATAGCAACCAACTAAATATTGGGGACCAGAAACCGTTGTGCCAATTTACGGCACACATTTTTTGAAACTTTTGGCACTACCATCTGCAGTAAACCAAGCTGACTCATGGAGCTAATCCTGTGTGGCTCTGGTCCGGACCTTTAATCTCAATGAAATCTACCACCAAGAGCAAAGAAAGTGGCAACACCTTGGCTCCCACTCTCCACTCTCCACTTCCCTCATCCCTCAACTAACTACTCACTATTAAAATCTTACATCCTTACACATCCATTTTCCTACATATGACATCGGAGGTCTAGTGTACTTGACAGATTCAGACCCTATCCATCTTCTATATGCTGTCTACTGTTGCACTCCACGATTCGAGGGATGCCCATACGGCTAAACTACCCAGTTGGTACCAACCAGAAACAACTGAGAGATTTTCATATCAACACAAAGGTAACAGGTACTTCTGACCTGTATCCGTCAACACCAAAGGTTTCTGCATCTGCTTTCCTGCTATCCGACTAACACTTCCTGCACTCCTTTCTTACAGAGCCATGCACAGCGAGGCCAACATTATTGGCAGAAGGGTGCTTTATAAGACCAGTTTACATTGCATTACATTACATGAGAATTAGGTCAATGTTTGACTTGCATAGCAGTGAATGGCCAGGACAAATTATGGTTCCTTTGGTAACCATAACTGGTGAATTTCAATGGTTTTTCAAAAGTATACATATATATTGATAGACACTGCCAATGTGCTGTGGCTTTATAACCTTGTATGCACATATTAATTCTATTAACCTGCTTAATGAGGCTCATTTCATCCAGCTTAGAAAAATAACAGGCAAAGAGCTCTCCTGTGTCAGAAAAACCAGCACCCTGCAGTTAATACACAGATCTTTGCAGCAGATGCATTAACCCTCTGAGTTATTTTACTCACGGCCCAAGTGGAAACTGCTCCAGTGCACAATTTCATTTGAATTCCTGAAAAGTGTTCTTGTTATGAAGTTAGTTTGTTCTGCGCATTGTTTACATCTCATTTTGTCGCGCGAACATATGGAAAGGTCACAGCTGTCATTTATGTTTATTTGTGTAACTCACCATTTGTGCTTTGATGTAGGCATTGTTTTATGGGCGACGTTTGCACTTCACCTGCAGGAAATTATGTATTCATGTATTTATTTTTTGCATGAACAACGCCAGAAATCTGAGAGCCTAGATTGTTTGTAATGGCGGACCTGTCACCGTGCGGAAACCCTCCCTGAGTGCGCCAAGGAGGCCTGTCAGCAGCAGGCAGGTTGGACGAAGATGAGAATCTCCGTGCGGCCCTGACAGCTCGCCCCTCACCTGGGAACACGGGCCTTGTGCGCTGAGTGACGCCGCGGGGAGATTCTGTCATCGCCAGGCAGGCGCAGCAGAGAGCTAAGTACTCCAATCAGTGGCAGGCCTGCCCTGCCGCGGCTCGCACCTGGACCGCCATTTCTGTCAGGCCTTCTGCTCTAATAGAGGTGGGGTACCGATGCAGCCAAATAGGAAAACATCTCTGTGTTTTGGAATATGAAACTGCACACCTACCAACGTTTCTAAAAACGTAAACCACCAAAACAGTGCACACGGCTCACACTTTTTATATGTGGGAGGCAAGCTTGTCACTCTGACTCTTCACGTGCTCTAAACTCGCTCACACTGTCTGCCCATGTGACCCAACCTCTTCGTGCGCATGGTCCGCGTGCCCTGTTATTTCCCTCTACCTCTCTCTAGCACTTCATTTTGTTTGGCTCTAAGCTCTCTGTGTGCCCCTCATCCCACTCACACTAGCCCTCCATGAGCCCAAAGTTCGTCCTACTCCCATTTCGTTTATATCCCCAGGTTTATTGCAGTTTACCGATGCCTCTGAACCTCATCACACTTTAAGTACGGTCCATGTGCTTCAAGATCACCACAAAATCCATCTAGGGTCGGCCTTACCTCTGACAGTGCCTCGGACGAAACTACATTTGGGGACCCCTCCCCCCAGGCCACCCTGTCGCCCACAAAGGTGCCAAGGCTTCAGCAAGGGAGCTTTTCCCTTAAATGGGGTGGCACCAGCCCCTGGCTTGGGAAGGCTTAAGCCTCCCACTTTGAGGAGGTTGTATGCAGAAGGCAGCCCTAGGATCCGGTGGGAAAAGGGTGCTACCAAGATCCTGTCAGATTTCTCACCTGGGAGAGCAGACTATTTACATTTAAACATTCATTAACATCCAGCCTCTCTCCCCCACCACCCAACACCACAATATGGACTTGCTCCACCACCGCGCCAGCTCAGGGAAGCTCTTCAAGGCTCCTACATGCTGGCGTGGCAGCAGCGCCTTATGTAAAATGCAAGCGCCCAGCACAGGAAGCTTTTCTGTTCCAAAGACCAGGGCGGACCCAGAAAACTTCCTGATCTGTTCCCAAGTCCAGCTTCAGAAAACTTGGCATGAAACTAAATGCAGAAACAGCCAGACACACATCCTGTTCAAATGATGTTCTAATTGGTATGTATGTCTTGCAATGTACAGACATTTCTTTGTTTGTTAGGGTGAGTATTGTGACCAATGAAAACAGCAGAGTCCAGCCATTACTCCCTCAGAATAATGCCTTGAGGAATCCCAGACATGGTTCAAATGTAAAATTGTGGGCATTCTTTTAAACATTCATTTTACATTAAAAATGCCAACCTTGAAGATGTGGGCTATGACCCTCAGCTCCACCCTCCTCCTCCCCCAAGTGATTTGGGGGAGCCCAGAGTATTCTTTTTTGGAAAGAGGCGTCAGACCTACCTACATTTGAGAATCAAAAACCTTGCGATTGTTGCTGTTCGCGGTGTGCAGACCTATCACCACTCATACGTGTTCAAAACCCTTCCATTTGCCCATCCAAGTAAAATAATTGTGCGTTTGCATATTATATATATATATACATATATATATATCCACAATCCTCCGCACCGTCTACACGGTGCAGTCTTGAGCCGCACTCAATCAAGTAGTGTCAATCCTTGCATTCTCACAAAACATGCTGCAAGCAGGTTAGAATTAAAATGTCTTCTTTATTAATTACAAATATTAAAAGTCCATGTGGAAACCTCCAGCCCTCGCCCAGCCAGAAAAAAGGAAAATGCCCCGGCGATGACGCGTTTCGCTACGCCTTGTAGCTTGATCACATAAATTCATAGTAAACTGAAACAGTATTTAAACCTTTCACCCTCTAATAGCAGTTAGAATAGAAAAAGGACTACAGCCATTTACACAGTGCAAAATGCCTGCCCAGATCGCCTGCCATTTTGGAGTGGTTTCGTTATGTAGCATAACATTGGAGCTAAACAGTAAAACATACTCAAAGCTCACCCCTTCGGATATGTACATGTATACTTAATGTTTTAGATCAAACAATTCCCATCTTAGTGACATTTGAATACCATCAAATGTTGCATATGTTAGATCAAGCCTTCAACCGATTGAATGTCCCAGTTATTACAACGTCCTCAGTTCCACCAGAATGCATGTGTGTTTCATTCAAATAATGCAAAACTTTGCCATATGTATAAATTACATTCGGCCCGCACTGTACGATGCATAGTGCATTCGAAACATATCTCTCCCATGGCACTGTAGCAAAATTCATTAAATATACAATAATTGTAAAATATTCTAAAGTGACTAGTGCTTATATATAACAGCCCGCCGTAGTTGCCGTGTAGTTATGGTTAAGTTGCTAAACCCATAGGAAGACCACACATTTTGGGCAGCTTATAACTTCAAGTTTGGTGAGGTTTTGTGCGGGGGGGAGGGGTCAAAGTTATAGGGGGTCCAAAAAAATATTTTTTTTCCATAGCCTGAATGGGTGAAAACTTTGCGCACACCTACAGGCCGAACGGCTGGAAGGATTTTGACCAAATTTGCGGCAGGATCGGGGGCTTAGTTCCAAAAGCGTGCTTTTGTGTGTTTGATGGAAATCTGGCCAGTACTTTTGTTGAAAAGAACTGAAATGTACGTCTCATATAATGAATCAGACCCGCTGGGAATTTGCAGCATGAAATGGCAAATTTTGCGGCATGAACTGGCAAATTTTGGGGCACAAACCTTTATTTATGGCAGGATTTTTGCAGCACAATTTTTATTGACTGGAGGGCGCAAGATTGGTACATTGTAGGAAAGAGGCTGTGTGCAAGGCTACAAGAGACACAGGGTGTCAATATATGTATCTTTTGTACCAAATAGAAGACTCCTAGATGTCTCTGGCTTGGCAGAACAGTGTTTGTTTTGGCTAGGTTTTTTTGGTTTAACGTGCATGCCTATTTAATATTGTTAACATTATTAATCATTATCAGTTGTAATGCTGAAAATATTCCACTTCTATGTTCCCTAATCCCGCAAACATCCACACACCTCTCTCACCCAACACACCTCACACGTCTCACCAATTCCCCATCACAACTTGTATTTTTGAACCTCACGCTCAGTCATACACATACTCACATGCTCTGTCACACTGTCAAGTCACAATTTGCGCTCTCTAGTCTCTGCCAAACTCCAAATCATACTCCCAACTCACACCGTACGCTCCCCAATTCCTCCTGCAGTATAGAGTCCTTCATTGTTGCATGCTACGTCTGCATCTTTCATCATTTCTCCCATTCTATCACACTCTTCCCTCATCCTTTCTCCCAATCTGCAGCTTTCTGCCCCTTTGCGGCCAACCCCTCTCTGCTTTTGGCCCACTACTACCCCTGAACCCACGTTCCTTCCACTTTCTGTACCTCTGCTCTCTCTCTGATTTCTGGCCCACTGCATCCGCTCTGCTCTCTTGCCCACCGCTTCCTCCTCTTACCCACTTTTCTCCCTCTCATCTCCCTTTGCTTGCTTGCCTACCACGCCACAGCTCACCCATCACTTACCCTCTCACTCCTTTCACATATTGTGACTATTTTTCCATTTTTGAAGAAAACTGTAGATTATGGCCTAAAAAAATGGGGCATCTAAAAATAGAGCAGGGAATGTGCTGTTTTTAGATAACCCATTTTTAGAAATGAGCAGGCCACCTTAATCTCAAAGGTGACCTGCACATTTCCACTGGGCCGAGCTGTAGCGCAAAAGATGCATTGGCCAGCCGCCTTGAATACGTTTGTGTTGGAAGCGCTCACCCGACATTGGTCTACAGGCTCCCCGGGCATTTCACCGTGACTGGCCCTTAAGGGTCCTGCCACTGTAAAATGCAAACCAAAAAAACACATTTCTATCCCATTTGGGAAACAGAAATGTAAGTGAGACAGCGGGCCTCATTAAACATTGTGCAGTAACCATGGCGCTACTAGCGCCATGGATGCCGCCGGTATTTTAACGTGTTCGCCTTGGTGGATGGCGGAATTACCGGCCTACTCCAAGGTGAGCGGGGCCGGTAATTCCACATTCACCAAGGCCCTTCCCCATTCCCATTTTTGCCCCCATAGGGCATAATGGGAATGGGGAAGGTGGTAATTACGGTACCAGCCGTTAAGGTCGGGTCCCGCAAAGGGAACTCGTAGTAAGGCAGTAAGGGTTTACCGGTAAACCCTTACCGCCTACCGTGTAATGAGGCCCAGCAGCTGCCACACTTAAAAACGTTTTTTTAAAGTATTGAATGAGTCAGTAGTGTCAGTAAAGACTCTGTAAAGGAGTGGCACCCCTCATGCACGCATTTAAAGTGGGCACATAGGGTGGCCTACAATTTCTGCACATTTAAAAGCGCATATTGCTTTTCAATTTGGGATGCGCTTTTAAATGCGCAAAAACGCACCCTGATTTGCGCAAAGGGGGGGGAAAGGACATCTGAATGGGCTCATAGAAGAAGCGTCCATTCAGATGTCCTTTGTGGATCGGTCTACTCTTTTTTTTTGCTCAAATGTTGAGATGTGCTTGCGTCCAGAAAAAAAAGAGTTGAGAAACTGGCCCCTTGAGTATTTCTTGTTTCATTTTTTTTGTAAAAACACCCTTTTTTCTAGTTTTTTTTGCGAGATCGCAAAATCGATATAAGCTGGAATGTCTGATTAATGATATCTGGCTACGCTGCGCGGACCCATTTCCCTGTTTGCTCCGTGGTTAAAAGTTTCATTGGCTTGCAGTACGCTGTGATGTCAGCGAATATTGGATCCAGCCGGTGGTTGGCTGGAGGGAAGCGTGCAGTGTGTCAACATTTTTGTGAAACGCCACCATGGTGTATCGGAGGATAGTGCAGCACTGGAAGGGATAGCAAAACATGGTTCGCAGGTTTGGGTGGGTGAAAGAGGGGATGAAAAGTTTGGGGTAGTGAAAGGCAGAAAATATGATATATTTGTTTAGGTCGCAGAAGATGTTGGTGTGCGAGTGGTGTACACGTGCACTGCAGCAATTTTGCCGTGCCGGAAGGGGTTGCAAAACATGCTTTGCAGGATCAGGTGGGTGAAAGGGGGATGAAAAGGTTGGGGAGTGAAAAGCGCAAAATAAGATATATTTCTTTAGGTCAAACAAGACGGTGGTGTGCGAGGGGTGTACGCGAGCAATGCAGCAATTTGCAGGTAGCTCTTCAGGCGACAACCTTCTGTGGCGACTGCATGGACGCTCCATTGGGAATGGGGACTGCATTGCAGATGATGCGAAGAAATTGACAATGTGTTTTGCTGTTGGCTAGGGGTGTCGGTGCTTATGTTGTCTTTGTGGGTTTACATTGTGTTGTGGCGGTGGGTAGGGCTGTCAGTAGCAGCAGTACGTTTGGCAAGTATGGTTTGTGGCTAAATGTTCCCATGCATGCCCCCATTGCTTTGTAGTGGTTGTGGGCAAGGCCTAGGCTTTTGGGTGCATGGGCAGAGGCCTTAGGCCTCCTCTTGTACCCAAGAGTCTAGGGCTTGGGCACCACCCCGCAATGCAATGCCATCACCAGGCTACCTTCCCAACTTTCCACTCTGTATCTACCTTTTGTTCATCTGGTTTAATGCTATTTTTGTATGAGAAGTTTTGAACTATCTGGTAATTCTCCTGTTCGGGTAGTATATGTCCAATAAGTTGTTCTTCAAAACGTCCTGGCTGTTGGGATTGTTTTTGGCTATTATTTGTATGTCTTCGTATAATTTCAGTGCTCTTTTTCTGGATGCAGCAGGACCAAGGCTTAGCCACACTATGTTGTCAGATTTTCCATACAAGGTGGTGCCGGGGAAATGGTCTGCAACTTTGTAGCAGCCACATTCTCTATGGGACAGCATTTTTATGCCAAAACTGTACAGTTTTTGTGCCAGTGTTTTGTCAGATGATATGTCACCCCAGAGGTCTTTGAGCTCTGTTTTCTCTTCTTTGGTTAAGTAGCCTGTGACATATCGTGCAACTGCAGTGGAATTGTCTGCAATGTACTGTACATCAAAATTAGCATTCCATATGAGGGCAATTATTGCATTGTAATCATTGATGTACTTTGATGCTCCGCTCCTTTTTATGCAGTATGTGTTCTTAGGAGATTTCCCATTCACACTGTGTCGTAATCGAAGACATGAAGCTGTTTACTTGTCCTGTTGCTGAAACTGGTCTAGAGAAACCAAAGCAGCATTTGGTGTAGTATTTGCCTCTGTTCTTAAATTTGCGCCAACAATACTTGCCACACTTGTGTCTTTGGAATTGCAAAAATTGTGCGTGTAGGTCACTATGTGTACTTTCTGAAGCAATTTCGCAAGTGACATTTGTGAATGAATTGCAAAACAGTGCCATCACTCTCCTTACCAAATTTAGGAGCATTTTTAATCCACAAAAGCATGTGGATGTGTGGTGCTCCTCTGGCTTGAAATTCTTTTCTCCAAAAGAAGTGTTCCAATTCTCTGAGGGGAGAAAGTGCTTTATTGCAAATGAAGTGCAGCATGGCAAGGAAGCGATGATGGAATTACTGTGAAACATTTACAGGATCAAGAGAGCAAAGTTCTCCTGGTGTTGTCATGTCTAGACCTGTTTTGTTTTTGTTTACTATGCATAGGAAAGTGTGCAAGTTTTCCCATGCATACTCTGCACAACATAAAGTGACAAACCATGTGGGTGGACCAAGGTTGCGTAGCGTACACCGTACATATGCGTGCCGTCGGAACCAGTACTCTTTTGTACCACACATGTTTCCCAAGAGATTTTAAAACTTCGTCCTTGTCTTGTACCTTTCTAGGTAGTTGTGTAGCAGACATGTTATGAATATGGAAACCTGTTTTCAATGTGTGTGCAACTCCACAACATAGCGTTGCCAGTTCACTTTCAAAGAGGAGGTGGAATATGTACTCCACGTTCTGTCTAAATCTAGGGTCTTCAGAATACATACGTAAATAGCGGTATTCTGATACTGTTATTTGTGTGCATCTTTCATCATACCTTCTACCTTTTCCAGTTGGGAAGAGTAGAGGAAAGGCTCGTGCTTCCACACTTTTTTCCCTTTTACTGATTGGCGCTCCTTTGGCTTGCATCATTTGATATGTTTCTAGTGCATCATCTATAGTATCTTTGGAGTGCAGTGGGTGAATTGTATAGTGATCTAAAATATTGGAGGCCGTAGTAGGATCTAGACGTTCAAATTGGCCAGTTGTTGAGGAGTCCTGAATTATTTCGGTGGGTTCTCTCAGGTTTTCTTCAACGTTTATTTCCTTGTAGTATTCATTGTTTTTTTTAAGGTATTGCAAGGCTTCCCTAACTTTGTTTAAGTCGACTAGTTGCTGACGCATTTTTTTGTCTTTTGTAGGTAGACCATTTACCAGGATAATAAAAGATTCGTGTGTTGGCCTTTGCACTCATAGAGTGTCTACGATTTATTTCAGATCTAATGGTAAATAGACTACTTTCCCACAAATGCCTCTCAGTAATTCGGTGGGAGGCAATTTTGCAGTTTTCGGTTGAAGTCGTATTATTGTTTGAAATGGGTGCACTGTTTGAATTATAATGCTCTCATATAAATTAAGCTGCTGCAGTGCATTTGGCAGTGGAAATACTTCAAATTATTACTGATCGTCCATGACGGCATTTGTTTATTGTCAAGTTTCGCAGTACAGTATGTGCACAGTATGGAGGTGTTAGTAATTTTGTATGTGTTTTCAGATATAAGGTACAGAGCTAATTGAAACCATTGGGATTCCTCATTGACTTCTATTTTCTGCATTATATCTATAGTTTTGGTACTCTTTCTATAGAACGTTTGACAACAACACACAAATACTTGGTTTGGCATTTCAGCAGATGTGCTTTTGAACTTTTGTATTTATTTTTTGTATGTGTGACATAAAAAGTTGACATCTGCAATGATGTCAGTACTGTTGTCGGAAAATGCTGGAGTTTGTAAGTGCTCTTAAGTTCCACAATATTTCCTTTGGATGTGCTCTATTTCTTCGAGCCCTTGTTTGGCTGTACAGTGTAGGAGAATATCATTTAAATGTTGCAGTGCTAAATCTGGACTTTTTGTATAGTACAGTTGTAAACTAGATTTCTGACAGTTGAATGGTAGGTTGCTAACATTTTGATACGGTGGAAGATGCTTTTGCAAGCAGGTCCAGAAATACAGGCTAAGGAATGTCCTCCTATTCCTGTGTAGTTGCACACTGAACAGGAGTCCATAGTTTGTAGTATTTTCATTTTTCTTTTCTCTTTGCCTTTAAGATAGTGATTGAGGAACTGCTGCAAAGATTTGATTAAGCATTGGCGGACGTTTCACATTGATGTGCAATGCCATTTGTAGGTGAGGCGTGTTGGTTTGGTGGAATGGAGAGTGACATCTAATTTTGATGGGGATATTTCTGAAAGCAGTGTTTCTTCTTCCATTATGGTATTATGTATTTTTACATACCCTCGTCCACTCTGATGTAAGGCAATTTGATTTGTTTGCTCTTGTTTGTATGATTCTTCATTGAAGTATGGCTCTGTGTTGATGGTGTGTCTCCCCTCACATGTACAGATATGGCCAAAGCTATCTATGCTGATATTGCATTTGCTTCGAAGTACTGCTTGTAGTTCACCAATTAATGATGTTAGAGGTTTCATTCTGTTTAAAATTACTATAAACAATTTCCGTTTCACAGTAATTGCACTGTCTACAAGAGCTTCCAGGATTTCTTTTCTGCAGTAAGTTTTGAGTGTTGAGCGTGATTTCTCCCCTCTATTTATAAGGTTCTGATGGACTTTGTGGTGGAACATTTTTTGTAAAAGTAATTTTTTGGAATGCTTGCTTGTGGTTACATTAGCATTTGTACATGGTATGTTACTAGTAGTGGGAGGAGTTGCACTCTTTTTAGTGTTTTTCTTTTCATTGTCACGTTTTGACAGATGAATTACACTTTCTTTACTGGTAGGTGCATCTATTTTGGTTAATGACTGTATTAGCTCTTCTCTTTCAACTTTCTGTAGAAGCTCTGCTTGCAGTGGATGGCTACTTTCTATGCTTTTAGGTTGCGTGGCTTTATTTCTGCGTTGCTTTCTACAGAGTTGCAGTTTGGTAGGCATTGTGTAGTAGCTGTTGGAGAAGAAAGGGAAGTGTGGGTGTGCAGATTTTCACATGTATACGTGTTCAATGTGCATCAGTGGTTCAATATGAGGGTTGGCATATAAATGGCAGTGTGTCACTGTGTATTGGCCTCTAACTTTCGGTTGGGGACAGTATCTTACTATGTGGGGATTAGTCTAATGGTGGTGACATAATAAACACTGAGCCCCTGTTGGGGTGGCATCAGTAACAATGAAGTACATACTGGTGGGTTGTTGCAAATCTATATTCTACCATACAAGAATAGTGCAGTCTCCCAGTAAGACGTAAACCACTATGATGGAATTGTACTTACTTTGTTGCTTGGTGCAAGCAGGTTTATTGCAGGTTGTATTTTGAAGTGCACATACCAGTGGCTTTTAGGGGAGAGGTGGGTACTGCACCTGTCAAGGAAGATGGTAAAACGGTATGTTGGCTAATGGCATAGTCATTGCATTTGTAGGACACATTCTCTAAAAGTGTAGGGGGATGTCTTGGCAGGAAGAGAAAATTGTGTATAAATGGATGGCTTACTATATGCATGGGGACTTGGGAGCATAAGCATTTTTGTTGAAGGGGTAGATGCGTTATTTGCAAGTATATTGTATGACGTCCTGTTTAGCAAGTGTGTGTTTTAGTTTAAGACTAATCACTTTGACAATGGAGTACTTCTCATTATGAAAGGATGACAAAAAGGTTCGGAAAGATTTACAGACTGCAAAGCAGAATATTTTTGTGTGTGCATTTCCATGTACTTTTGTACATAAATATGCTTGCTACATGAATGGAGCCATTGTTTCCGTTCTTTATTTTCATTATGCGCATTTATGAATGGTACTGTTGTCAATGCACACATACACATTTTTTTTTTCAAGAAATGTTGCAAACTATAAAGTGTGAAAGGTAAGTGGCAGGAAACTGTTGTTATGCATGCAATGTATGGACTTGGCTTAGTTTGGTGGGATATGCTGACTGATCCTTTTCTGTGTGATATTTGCAAATTTCATAGGACCTGCTAAGAGAAAAAGTTAAACAGTGAAATGGCTAGAGAAAGATGTACATCTAGCCCTTAAAATATTTTGTGTAAATTCATGTTTGGTTTGATCTGTTTGTATGTATTTTTTCAATAATCTCTAATTTAGTTTGGCTTTTGGAACACTTGTTTATTTGCATTTTCAAAAAAACTACTTTGTTGTGCTTATTTTATACTTATTGTATACTGTTTTTTATTTCCCTTTTTTCTTTTTATGATACATCTCCATGTATTGAAATATATTTTTTCAAAAATAAAATATAAAAATAAATAATATTTTTTGATACAACCCATGTCTACATTCAGACGCTCAATGGGAAAATTAGATAGTGATATCTGTTCTTTGGATACACGCACTTCAACAGGGAAAATTAGATTCTGAAACAATTAATTAGCAGCTTTGGAACTATTAATATTTTATTGCGTTAATGGGGAAAGCATTGTAAAATTGACAGAACGAAAGAACTGAGTTACCGTTTTAAATAAAATGGCTGATATGGGCAAATGCCAACTTTGCCAGCACCTATCACTGTAGGAGCCATTTCATGGTAGGTGATGGGAGAAATAACAGTATGCATTTTCAGTACGTTACGGAGATTCAGTGCCAGGTACCTTGATGCGATGGACGAATAACACAGTTGCAAATGTACTGCACAAAAAGTAGTGATACCTGCAGGGCGTGCTGCAGGGTGGCAATGCCGATGAATGTCGATACACAACTCATAGATCGTTTTACAATACTTTCCAGTGCAGGTGCTTTTTATTCACCGGACACTTAAACTCTGCGTGTTTAATGGTTAGTATAGACTGTTCAACAGAGATGATAGCATTAGATGCAGAATTCTTGGATGTAATTGGTGGATACGTCTGTGACTGTTTAATAGTAGCCAATGAGGGTGTGCTGGAAACACAGTACTGAAAAGGGAAGAAGGACTGCTTCTGCTATATTGGGGCACGGCCCTCGCGGTAGTTGGGAAAGCGCACATGCTGTGCTTCTTAATATGCTTGCCATTGAAATGGGACTACGGATTATCCAATCAGGTGTATGTCAGGTGTATGTCTGCTTCTCTGTTCCATACTGGGATGTTGTTCTGTGCCCATGAGAACCTTAGCGCTTCTAATGTGACGTTTGTCAGTGGAGGTGATAATTTGTTTTTTCCCTGTATTGAAAATAGTCTTGTGTTCCACAATGTAAAATGTAGTTTGCAGAAGCTCGGGTAATAATGTAAGGAAGAAAAGCAGAAAGCAATCCACAACAAATACCAAACAACAAGGTGTTTCTTTACAAGTCGATTTACAAAAAACACTTTTCACAACTACCTACAAAGAGGTGATTCTCTATCCTGCTTCAAATGTGCTTGTCCACCCCCACACAGGACAATATGTTCACGAAAGCCGCGGCATTTGGAGGTGCGCACGTGCTACAGCCGGGTCTTTTAAGGTGGCTGGCATGGAAATGGGACAGTGTAGGAGTTGGGAGTGGTCAATTAGATTTCTTGGGTGTGGTGTGTAACAACAGATTGTGCCAAAAGGTGCATTTGCAAGTTGGAGTGCACATGGCTACGGGTATGGGTGTGCCATTTCATAGGTGGAATATATGGGTTTTGGGCGACTTTTGGATACATTGGTTAAAAGTTTACACCGAACGCTGTGCAGTGGCTCCACACCTTGGGTTCCATAATGTTGATGTCCACTGGTACGGGATACGTGGGATGAAGGGGCTGCATGTGGGTCCTCTTTGTTCCAGTTTGGTGATGCTCGATCATCCAGAAATTATTATTGTTCATTGTGGAGGGAATAGTTTAGGACATGTTAGCAGCATCTCACTGCAGTTTGCGATGAAGGAGACATTTCGGCAACTGATGGCAATTTTTCCAAAGTCACACATTATTTTTTCTTGCATTGCCCAGAGACAGATGTGGCTGCGTTCTTCCTTGTGTGGCCCACAAATGGAGAAAGCGCGGCGCAATGTGAACAAGGCTGTTTGCACCTTTTTGAAAGACGTTGGCATGTTCTCCTTCCACAATGACAACATTACGTTTCATAGTAGAAACATTTTTCGGTCAGATGGAGTTCATCTGGCTGATGCTGGCAATGAGCTGTTTCTACGTAATATACAAAATGCAGTGCTTCCTGCAGGTTTAGCAAGCATTTCCCCAGTGGGTGTTCACCACTTCCAACCTTACACACATACAGCACAAAACGGCTCTTTTCAGAGCCACCACTTCGTTTTGGGAATGCGTCCAATGTTTTTGAGAGAGTCTTGCCGCCCATTGTTTGCCACCCTGTACGCGTCGCTTATAGGCTGCGGCACCACCTGCATGATTTCACTGAAAATCTATTTTTGAACAGTGCAAGGTGGCTCTGAAAAGCGTCTTTTTGGCTGCACCTGCCCCCTGCAGTTTGGGTTGCATTTTTCTGTTCTTCTAACACACGCCACAGAAGGAAAGGAAGGGAGGTTTGGCAAAGGGTACCAACCACAGGGATAAGAAACTGCAAGTGGAGAACAGAAGATGTTGGGTGCACCTTACTTGGGTAGGGGACACTCTTTGTCATGTTCCCGACCGAAGCCTCGAAAGCACTTCAAAGTTATTCACCCCTTAAGAGTACTGCATCGCAGTACATGCACAATACAATGACCTTTGAAATGTATGGGTCTGCTGCGGTGCGTATGGCCTGCAAGGCTGGTTGTGGGATGTGCTGGCCCACTGGAGTGTCCCTAGTGGTGGCAGGAGCAGATGCGGAGGATGCTGCAGAGGACATTAACCTACTGCCTTGTTCGAAGGGGACAACCCTCCAAACAGCTGCCTTGTGGTTCGATTTCCGGTGCCATCGTATGGAGGTGGTGCCGTAGCTGTACAAGCAAGGTTGTCCGCGACTGAGTGCATTTCACCTAGTTTGCACACGACTTGGGCACATCTCCTACGGTGGTAAATAGTTTCCACACCCACGACTCACTCTGGATGCAGGCAATGGGGAATCGCTCTACTCTATCCTCGTTTCCTTCTTGATCTCCATCTACATTATCATGCCTGCTCCCTTGTTCAGGCCCCTCAGAAGGAGGTGATGGTGGTGTGGGTGTAGGTGCTGCTGAGTCAGAGGTAGTAGCAGCAGCCCTGGTCGCCATTACTTGGAAAGGTACTTTCAAAGGCACAGAAATGGTCACAAAGCAATTTCTGCATGAAGCAATGTGCATCGCTGCTCTGTTCTGGAAAATCAAACAGGAACTGCAGCGCAGCTGGGGGTGCGGCCTTTTATAGGACTGTTGTGGAGCATGTGCTACTGGAAAGTCGTCCTAAATCTTTCCCAAAAACAAGTAAATGTAGAAGGGAGAGTGTAGGACCTCTGTAATGGTGCACTTTCACTGTAACACTACATACATTGTAGAAAATAGTATTTTATAAATGTGCACAGGCCTGAATCATGTTTGCCTCATGGTGATGTTACAATTGTTCTCCATTGGGATGGCTGTCTGCAGGACGCATATTGGCCAGAATACTTTGTGCCCGTGTGCATAGGTGTCCTACAGATACCCTTGGAATCCCCAGACTAATTAAAAGTACAGTATATGTGCCTCCAACATTTCAAAACAAACTGGGTGTGTGAACGGTACAGTAGTTGGGATGTTCATGTCCAAAGGTATATACTAAATGTACATCACACGTTTCTTTGCATATCTTGGCCTGGGGCGGTGTTACCAGGTGGCAGAGGAAGAGATTTGTATGTGCAAAGTTGTACGACAGACAAACGTACGCTATTACAACTGCTTACAGGTGGTTCTATGGATGCAGACTTGCGGCCCGTAGTGGCGTCCGATGGATGCTTCCATTGTGATTGCACATAGGCCAGCCAGGTGCGGCGGTCGTACGACTCCTCCATTTCCCTCACTTGCAATCATCCCCACCAGTACTGTCCCCCTCAGAGTTATTATGGGCTTGTTAAAACAAAGAAAAAGGCACATATAAATTCAGCAACAATTTACATATCAATCTTTATTTCCACACATTCATAGCCACTTTTAGGAAAGGGGAGGGGGACCAGAAATGGATACATATACAGGGTATTTCGGCATTTTTACAAGTTGGTTGTGACAGGAGGTAGGGATAGAAGTCTCATTGAAGCGTCTCTCATGACACAAAATTTGTGGGGATGGGGGCTGGAAAATGGGCAAGAGGGCATGTGCAGGTAGGGCAGTGGTATTTTATTTTGTCCATAATATGTCCTTGTACGAAATCTTTCAAGGCGCCAAAATTGCTCAGCAATTCATCAATTTTGGCGTCCAGGAGGTCTAGTTTGGTACCTACAGCATTTCTTTCAGATCCTGTGGCCGTATTTGTTGTGGAAGAGGTGCCGCTTGTGGTGCGCTCCTTTCTATTCCCGTATTTTCTGTTAAAGAAAAAAGAAATGTGTTTGGTATACATGAAGCAATACATTGGAATTGTGTTACTTTTCACACTCAGCTCCATGCCTATGGGGTTACTATGGTAGCTCATTTCGTCATGCGGAAAATTCTCTTCCAGCCATTCTAGGGTGCTTGCTATTGTAGTAATTCTTTTATTTTTGACACTGTGGTGCCTACCTATGGGGTTATCATCCTCACTCATTTCTTCATGCAGGAAATTCTCTTCCAGCCATTCTAGGGTGGTTGCCATTGCTGCGCACAAAAAGAAAACATCATGCTTTCCCATCATTGTACACTGCAGGACCTGTGCAATTATAAGGTAAACTTTGGTGTACTTACCACATTGCAGTGCCGTTCTGCTCTCACTACTTTGCGGCCCTAACCTTGCTTCTTTGTTCTTTGTTCGTATGTGCAGCAGCTGTGCGGTAAGATTGTTGAAGGCAGACATTACTTCTCTTGTTGGTGAATTCCATTATGTTGCATATCCTATGCATTTGCGCTGTTTGTTTCAAAAGTACAGAGTTTGTACACCTACTGCATTTTCCCTTCCAAGTCACGTACTTGCTGCTGTTTGTATATCTTTCTTTTCTTTGCTGCATGGTACCACTATGTACGACCAACCCTCCCTTTCTCGGCAGGGTGGACGCTACCTGATGTCCACGAAAAGATGCACTGTTCGCAACCACTATTGGCTATTAGTATGGAGCCATTGGTTTCAGTATGCTGCAAAGTACATCTATACAAACTAACAGTATCTTGGAAAAAAGCTATGAAATTCAGTGCAAAAAACGTTGTTAAAGGGACATTATGGTTAAGTTGCGCTACTAAAACCCTATCACCTTTACTGGAAAAACTATGCTAAAGGAGCGTTATGCTTAAAGTGCCGTACTAAAAACCTTTTCAATTCACTGACAAACAACGTTGTTAAAGGGATGTTATGGTTAAGTTGCACTAGTAAAAACCTATGCAATTCAATGGACAATAGTTGTAACAGGGACGTTATAGTAAAATTCGTTTTCTTCCATAGACATAATGGAAAAAAACTTTACTGACGCCTACAACCCAAACCACTGGATGTATTTTCACCAAATTTGCGGATTTGCGGCAGGAGCGGTGGCTTGGTCCGGAAGGCGTACTTTAGTAAATTTTGTGTAAATCTGTCCAGTAGTTTTCTTTAAAACGGGCTAAACATAAGTTAAAAAAATATGTGATATCTGGGTTCGGTCCGCTGACCCATTTCGCTGTTCGGTCCATGGATTGTCACCTGATTGGCCAATCGGGCAACGTGAAGTCCCCGAACATCAGGCGCACTCACTGATTGGATGGAGAAAAGTGTGAAATGCGTCAGTTTTTAACAACAAAAAACGCAGCATTGCACTTGTCAAACTCAACAAACAATCTCTGAGGAGGTTGGGGAGGATGAGGATGGGATGGGATATGGCCATAAGAAGCCAAAAAATAAGTGGTTTTAATCCCCGAAAGTCTGCGGACACTCCAGATGTCCTGGAAGAGTCCTTTGGTGTTCGCGGACACTTCAGATGTTCTAGGACATCTGGGCCCATTTTTGCATTACAGGGTTGGTGAAAAGCAGTTTTTGGATGGCTAATAACTTTGGCGCCACTCAATGAAACTGCAATTTTGGAATGTTATTCTAGACTTAATTCTGAATGGTTTTGCAAAGTTTTGTGAGATTCTGTCAAGAGGGGGCAAAGTTAGAGGGGGTCCCAAAATAATGCAAAGGCTTATAAATGTGGTGCTCTTTGACAAATCTACACAAAAGTTTACAAAAAGATTTTAGATTGAGATATAAATGTTTTTCTAAAGTTTGGTGGGATTTTCTCAAGAGGGGGCGACATTAGAGGGTGGGGGTCTTAGATGGCTTATAACATTGTTGCCATTTGACGAATGTGGACAAAAGGTTTGAGAACGATTATAGACCCAACTTTCAATGTTTGTGTAAAGACTGAATGGATTTTGTCAAGTGGGGGCTAAGTTATATGACTATTATATGTACATACATTTTGACACTTTTGAAAAAATAAAACATGGGCGGATTTCAAGCAAACTCGGGTAAGGAGCATTGGCAAGGACATTAAAGCATGGTTTTGCAAACTTACCCGTGTTTTATTTTTTAACAAGTATCATAATGTAGGTACAAAAAATAGTAATGTACCTTTGGTGACTGAGGTATAGCCTGTGGCCACGGACAGTGGCTAGATTGTCCAGGTCATGGTATAAGGTCATGATGTGGACAATTTGGCTACTGGCCATGACCGCAAGGGATAAAAAATGGTGTTAAAGTGGCCATGCCCACTTGGGACCGGATATGTGGTAAAGTTATTCGAAGGTAGGATAGGTTTGAAAGGGAAAAACATGTGCTTGTAGGATAGGGTTGAAATGGAAAATAATGTGCTTGTGGTAATGTGGTCATAGGGTTCTGCAGGCGTCCCACTGTAGGAAGAAACATTTATTTTTCACTACCCCAGGTTCCCGTTTTAGGAACCAGGGGTACTAATGGCTGCAATGGAGGATAATGGTCCAGAGCCCTCGTTATTTATTTATTTATAACACGCCGAAGCTCACACACATCAGGGCACACACAGGCACACTTCGCTTGGGCCGATAACTTGGGCTGTGGGCTGTTATCCCCTGTTCCGGTCCCTCCCATTAGCATAACACAAAATGCTAATAGAAATGTTAGAAAAATGTATTGAGCCTGTGTACTTTACTGAGAAATGTAAAGTAGATGGAGTCCATAAGATTTTTTTAAGTTCTATTTTTAACTGTGAAAGGTGGTTCCTAAAGGAACCTTTGTTTTGTTGTTTTTAAAAAATGTTTGCAGGAGAGGTTAGAACGTAAGGTGAGGAGGGAAATGAGTGAAGAGGCACCAAGCACTAATATGGAGGGGCAGGTGGACAGGGGAAGATGTTCCACGTGTGTTACTTCTAAGGTAGTGGCCAGTGTTTCTCATCTCTTTGATTACAGCAGCAAACACACGTCGAAATTGCTTCCCCCTGCAGAGTGGTGTGTTGCATTATATACAGAGGACTGTTGTCTTCCAAAGATATGGATCAACACCCTCTTCTATTGCTTGCTAGGTGGCTGCTGGGATTTTGTGTCCCACAGAAGTAAGCTGTGTGGTTACTACAATATTGGCTGAGGAAGACAGCCTACTACTTGCTGAGAAAGGAACAACCTTTCTGAGAGCATTGCAGTGGTTGGATTTGGTGTGGCGGCGCATGGAGGTGGTCCCGTAGGAGTACTGTCCAGGTAGTCCGTGACTAAGTTGCACTCGGTGCATTTCACTTTGGTAGCTTTCGTTTTTTGTACACTCCCAACAGTGGTAAAGAACTTCCACACCCATGATTCTCTCTGGGTGCTAGAGGTAGGCACTTCCTCTACCTCATCTTCTTGGTCCTCTTCATTGTCTTTGGAAGTATTGCACATTTTGTGTTGTGTAGGTCCTCCAGCTGGTGGTGGTGGCTGTTTTGGAGGAGGGAGGAGGGATGGCAATTGCTGATGCCATCTTTAGGAGAAATAGCAGTTTTGCTAATATCCTTCAAGTATGTGCGTTGTACTAGATTGTTAATGGATAATGAGGAAGTATAGGCGTAGGAGCTGTGCAAGGGTACATTTTGTGCTTGAAAGTTCCTAGATCAGTCGAAAAATGCAGTTCCAACAGTCGTCCAAGCATGGACCCGATCGCGAAGTGCGGACGCCTTCTCAGACACGTCATCAGGGTGCGTGTCAGTGCATGGACACGTGGCACTGTCCGGAAGGTCTGTGATGACATCAGACGTTCACGGACGCCGACGGATGCAAAGACAGTGGAAAAAGTTACAAAAAGTGTATAGAAGTGTTAAAAATGATGCTAGAAGGTGGGAAATGGCAGAGCTTTAAGGTGAAACATTGTAAATATGAAAGACGTGTTGCTATATTGGGGTAAGTGTGATATTAGTAAGTTGTAGGAAAATAGCATGCACTGGTAAAAACCCATGACATTTTGTGAAAAAACTTTGTTAAAGGGACATTATGGTTAGATTGCACTGATAAAAACCTATTAAATTCAGTGAAAAAACCTTGTCAATGGGACGTTATAGTTACTTTGCACTAATAACAACCTATCCATGTTACAAGTAAAACCGAAAAACCTAAGACATTTGCCAGTTATGGTAAGCTAAGCAACTATAACTCACGGCACTGTGCGCTGCTAAGACTAGCACCCATGACATCAAAAATGTCATTGATGACATCACTGATGGCATCACATATCTGGCTCCCTCTTTTATTGTTTGTTGACACATCTAGGCCAGGTTGTTTTCTTCACTGACAGTCAGGAACTAAAAATTCAAAAGGTACTATATTTGTAGACCTTATCCTTCTCATATGTTCTTAAACTTCTTTCCTTAGGGTTCAGTCATATCATATGATACATATACATAGGGGAAGAAGCAGGCCTGAAACACAGCAATCATTTCTGTGCATGAAGATAATCAGTTAGGTTATGAACACTTTCTGGTAATCCTGCTGCTTTTTTGCATACTTTACTTTCCCTGTATATGCTCATATTTCTATCCTTGGTGGTCTCTTTATGTTTTCTTTATTAGTACAATTATGTAGTAAGTGAGACATTGTTAGCTACTTATTACATGTTTCACAGTACGCAAAACTCTGAAACGAAAGAATTCATAATTTTACTATCCAACCAGACAAGATTTTGAATATTGCACATCTGTGATGCATGCTGCAGACAATGCCTACGTTTCTACATGAGTAGGTTCCTGTACTGGAAAGTACTCTGTAATACAATGGTGTTTATAGCAATGCATTGCTTAATGAACTATGTATCTCATGGTAGTATCCCAATGACCTCTGATAGTTTTCTGCCAACATTATAATGACAATCCCTTGTGGAGGCTTTTCATGAAAATGAAATGCACATGTGATGTCGTCAATGATATCATCAATGACATTTGTGATGTCATCTTTGATGTCATGGGTGTTAGCCTTAGCCAGTGCACAGTGGTTGCGTGAGTTATCGTTGCTTAGCTTACCATAACTGGCACATTTCTGGGGTTTTTCGGTTCTACTTGTAACCATAATGTGGATAGGTTGTTATTAGTGCAAAGTAACTATAACGTCCCTTTAACAGAGATTTTGCACTGAGTTTGCTAGGTTTTTATTAGGGCAACTGAACCATGATGTCCCTTTAACAACCTTTTTTCACTGAATATATATACATATATATATATATATATATATATATATATATATATATATATATATATCACACGTCCCGTGGTAGCGGGCGTGTAGTTATGGTGAAGAGCACTTTTTGAGCACTTTTTGGGCGGCTTGGAAGAATGCTCACCAATCTTTGCAAAGAAAGTACATGGCCTGCTCTGAATTTTTTCGCCAAGTTGAGTGAGGTTTCGTGCAGGGCGGCAAAGTTATGGGGGGTCCCAATTATTTTATTTTTTCATAGACTGAATGGGCAAAAACTTTGCACACGGCTACATGCCAAATGGCTGGATGGATTTTAACACAATTTGCGGCAGGAGCGGGGGCTTGGGTCAGAAAGCGTGCTTTTCTGTGTTTGGTGGAAATCAGACCAGTACTTTTGTTGAAAAGAACTGAAATGTACGTCTCAAATAATGAGTGATATCTGGGTCCGCTCCGCTGACCCATTTCCCTGTTCGCTCCACGGACCGAAGTCTCATTGGCCTGCGGTACGCCGTGCTGTTGGCGAACATTGGACACGGCGAGGGAAGCGTGCTGTGCGTCAAAGGTTTTGGGAAACGCTGCCATGGTGTATCCGAGGACATTGTTGTGGTGTGTGTGCCACGCCCCTAATGCATTGTGTTCATGGCTGGGCCTCCGGCATGCCTTTCTCTTTTCCCCACGCAGTGAAAAATGTGATTTCACTGCAGTGTACGGTGACTTGTTGTGCGTGAATAGTTTTTTTTTTCGATAATCCCGGCATGTTGTTTCTGAGGGTAGTGCAGCGCCGAAAGGACCTGGAAAACATAGATTAATGCATCTGGTGGTGGGAAGAAGGGATGGAAAGGGTGGGGGATTGAGAAGTCCTGTAAGTGATACATCTCATTAGTAGAAGGTGGTGGTGTGCAAGCGCTATCTGTGCACACTATGCCAATTTTCGGTTATCTCAACAGGCAGCAATCTTGTGTGGTCATTGCAGGCAGCCTTCGTTATGGCATGGCAGCTGCAGCGGCAATTAATTTCTGTGATGAGTGGTGGCAGGCACATTTACAGAGGGGAGTGCATTCCACAAGACATGCACATTTACAGATAGGGTGTACTATGGTGTGCTGTGTGTGGTAAGTCCGTAGCCCCTTTTAATACATGGCTGCAGCCCATGCACAGAAAACTATATCCATTGGTTGAAAAGGTATGTTGAATGGTTGAAAGTCGGTGCCACATTGTTGCTTCGTGTGTGTGGTTTGGCTGCATTGCACACATTGTTGGTTGCATGGGTGTGGTGATTGGTAGACCATTGCACAGTTGTCGGTGTATGGGTGGAGAAGCTGCAGTGACCAGTCATGTACTGTGTCCACTGGGTGCACTAATGCAATAGTGTAAATATGGAAGAGTTTAAGGTGCAAATGGTTTTGACATGTGCTTGTGTGTTGTGCATTGTGTGGATTAGTACGTTTTGAAGTGCACTTTGCAGTACTGCTTGTATGCACGTAGTACAGTGTGGAGAGCAGGACCAATGTTGCGACAATTGTGTTGTTTGGTTGGCATTATTACAATGGTTTCTGATTGGAAGTGGGTAGTGGTGCCAAATCCTGTGGTGTTTTTGTGCATTATGCTAAGTTGAACATGTGTGTTTGCATTCCTGCTGTAGGGTGTGGAGGTTGGGTAGAAATGCTGGTGCCTATGTTGCCTTTATGAATTGTGGCACCTGCCTACATGTTCACCTTCATAACTTTGTTATGTTGTGGTGGGTGTGGGCAAGGCCTAGACTGTTGGGTGCATGCGCGAAGGCCGTAGGCAGTAGGCCATGCACCCAACAGGCTAGGCCTTCATCACAGCCACTACAATGCAATGCAGTCATGCACTTGTTAGTCTGCATGCATGTCAGGTTGGTGACTTCTACGCAATGGTTATGGAGGACATTCTAGACCTGGTAGAGCAGCAGAAGTGAGCTGCTATGTGTACATTAGCCTGCGGTGCACATCATTGCCCCTGTTGCACAATAGGGAGCCACATGTCACCATTTGCGTTTGCTATGGTTAGGCCCTTAGAAGAACCTTGTTTTAGGAAGTGGTGTAAGATATGGCAGCATGAAAGGACGTGCTCAGCAGCACACTTGTAAAACATGGCCAATGCACACAGCCTCCTACATACAGTTCACCACACCTGCACCCAACAGCCTAAGTCTTTATAACAGCAACCACAACCTATTGCAGCCATGCAGTTGTCACTCTGCATCCATTTGAAGTTGGTGACTTTTACACAATGGTTGTGGAGGACATTGTGCACTTGGTCGACCAGCGGAAGAGAGCTGCTATGCGTAAATTAGCATATGGTGTACATCATTGCCTGTATTGCACAATAGGACGCCAGATGCCCCCATATGTTTCATATGGTTTGCCCCTTATAAGCCCCTTGCTTTACGGAGTGCTTTAAGATATTGCAGCATGAAAGGATGTGTTCAGCAGCACAAATGTAACCTATTGCTAATATACACAGCCTCCTACATACCGTTCAGCACACCCAACTGACCGTTATGCAGCCATGGATGCAAATATGTGCCCAGGGTGAAAGCTGGCAGGCTTAATTGAAGATGGGGAGTGCAGTGCACATGGCCAGAGCATTTCAACATAGCGTGTACTATGGTGTCTGCAGGACATTGTAGACTTGGTACAGCAGCAGAAGTGAGCTGGTATGCGTACATTAGCATACAGTGTTCATCATTGCCCCTGTTCAACAATAGGGAGCCACATGCCACCACATGCATTTCCTGTGGTTTGGCCCTTATAATCCCCTTGCTTTTGGGAGTGCTGTAAGATATTGCAGCATGAAAGGCCATGCTCAGCAGCACATATGTAAACTATGGCTAACATACACAGGCTCCTACATACCGTTCAGCACACCCAGCGCAACGTTATGAAGCCATGCCTTATAATATGTGCCTGGGGTGAAAGCTGGCAGGCTGAATTGCAGATGGGGAGTGCAGTGCACATGACATGAATATTTAACCATAGCGCGTACTATTCAGGCTCAATTGAAGATGGGGAGTGCAGTGCACACAGCATGAGCATTTAACATAGCGTGTACGATGGTGCCTGCATGTCTGTGAAGTTGGTGACTTTTACACAATGGTTGTAGAGGACATTGTAGACTTGGTACAGCAGCAGAAGTGAACTGGTATGCGTACATTAGCAGACAGTGGACATCATTGCCCCTGTTGAACAATAGGCAGTCTCATGCCACCATGTGCATTTCCTATAGTTTGGCCCTTATAATCCTCTTGCTTTTAGGAGTGCTGTAAGATATTGCAGCATGAAAGGCCATTCTCAGCAGCACACATGTAAACTATGGCTAATGTGCACAGCCTCCTACATAACGTTCAGCACACCCAACGCAACGTTATGAAGCCATGCATGGAAATATGTGCCCAGGGTGAAAGCTTGCAGGCTGAATTGCAGATGGGGAGTGCAGTGCACCTGACATGAGCATTTACCCATAGCCTGTACTATGGTGTGTTTTCTGTGGGGAGGGCCTAGCGCCTTTCATGCATGGCTGGAGTGGAAAGCGAAAAAAAGAGTCCTCCTGCTTTACTGGGGCGTGGCCCTCCTGGTACTTGGGGAAGCGTACGTGCCACATTCTGCGTTTCTCACCATGGTTGCCAATGGAAATGAGAATATGGCCTTTGTCCAATCAGGTGCTCAGGGTGTGCGTCACAGGCAAGAGCACCAATATAGAGAAGGACTCCTGCTTCACTGGGATGCGGCCCTCGCAGTACTTGGGAATAGAGAACTGTTTGCCTATATAGCACATTTTCAAGTCCTAACGGCCAAAGAGAGTGACCACGAAATGTTGAATCTAAAATGGCACCTCAACTGTAATTACACCGAACAAACTAAGTCAAGTATGTCTGGAACGGTATGGGTTAATAGTGCCCAGAACAGACAGCGTTGGTCTGAAAATAGGCTAATTCAGTTTGGCACCAAGATGAAAGAGTCAATTTTACTTACTCAAACTTTTGATAACAATGAGTTCCAATACACAAACCTATTACAACTGTTTGCCACTGGCCCCAAAAGGAAACCTAAGCATGCATCTAACCACATATATGATTCTACGATTCAGAAACAAAAAGCTATCTTCAGGGGAGATAAGAAACTGACCATATCTTTACCTATAGAGGTGAGATGGGTCACCCTAAAATTGATAAAAACAAGACACAGGAATTGGAAAAGAGCCTACAGGGCCACTCTATTTCAAAAAGGTGTAGAATGCATGCTGAAGCAAATCTGCTCCAAAAATACCACACAAATTGGGGCTCTTATAAACAAAACCAATAATATTTCCCAGAGGTGCATGCAAATTAATGATGTGAGAGCGTCCCAATGGATTGCGCATTTTTCAAACTTTATGCTAAACCGGACTCCAGGCCTGGTTCTTGATTTCCCCAATTGGAGGGGTGTTTCCACTTAACTTTCTCTGTTGAAGATATCATTTATTACATCCATAAAGCCAGCTATTTGAGGGCCCCCGCCCTGACGGCCTCTCCAATTTAATGCTAATACAGTTCCCGGAAGTATGGGCATCCATCCTTTTTGGTCTTTTTTCTAAGATTGTCACCTCCCAAAAAATACCGAAATCTTAGTGCCATTCGCATATCATCCTTGTGTTCAAGAAAGGCGATAGGCATAATCCAGCAAATTACAGGCCAATCGCCCTTTTGACACCTCTGGTAAGATTCTTGCATCCCTGATTCAGAGTGATTTGCAGCAGTAAATTATTTCCAAAAATAAACAAGACAGATTTCAAACTGTATTTGTGGCAGGCAAGTGCTAGACCATTAATATTGCTACCATTGGCTTTACCCAGGCCCTCTGTCATCAATAAAAACAGCTGTTATTTTTGGCTTTTGTTGATTTCAGAGAAGCTTTTGATTCAGTTGATCGAGCCTTACTGTTGAATAAGTTGGTAAAGATGAGATGCCCTTTTTTCGCTGATAAAACTAATTGCATTGCTGCATTCGGACACCTCTATTCAAATTAGACTCTCCCTTGATGGACAAATGACAATGGCATTCCCCATGCATCGTGGCCTTAAACAGGGGTGTATCCTGGCTTCCAACATATTCAATCTATTCACCCTAGATATGGGGGGAAACATGTGTTAACATCAATTCTGATGCCCCCAAACTTGAAGCACAAAAAATTGTATGGGTTCTTTATGCAGACGACTTTATTTTGCTATCAAAAACACAGATCGGTCTGCAAAGACTCATCAGAGGTCTTTTATCCTACGTGCAAGAGAATGCCATGGCCATTAATTTAGCAAAGACGCAAGTAATGGAATGCTTTAATTTCAAGATTAAAGTACCCAAATCCTTTGTCTGGAAATTCCAAAAAGAATGTATATTAACCACGTCATGCTATAAATATCTCGGGGTTATGATTAATAACAATGGAAATGATGCACTGTATGTTGATGATCTCAAGATGAAGCTGGCGGCTCTAATTTCACAAGCCAAAGTGATACTGTTCAAATTTGGCAAATTTACCTGCTGGCCCGTTCTCATGTTTTATTCTTAGAAGGTGATCCCAATTCTCATCTACGGATCAGAATCCAGAATCCCAAAACGTCATCCCTTTTGGGACAGAATGGAGGGAAAGTTCTGGCGATCTGTATTTAAATTGCCCAACTCTATCCCAGTCACATTGATTAGTTTTGAATTAGGAGTTCTATCATTGTTTAGCATTTATGCTTGGAAAATGGTTTCGTTACTAGGAAAATGCCTAATCTCATCTCACTTCCAGGACATTGCGTATATTTTAGCTATTCATCTGTTACAATGTGTCTTACAATATCCAACAAAATGGAGAACTTTCACGATAGACCTCCTCATAGATGCCGACATTACAATTGAAATCTTACTTAACAATCCAAGGTGCGCCCAACATAAACTATACCAACGAGATTGGATTCACACATTAGAACGGTGCCGATCCTATAAATATTGGGACATGGCCCATTTTCGGTGCAAAAGATTCAGGTCTTTGGAACCATATCTATTCAAATATCCCTCTGCCAAGTTCAGACAACTCTTTTTAAAGTTTTGACTGAATTTATGGCTGATTAGAGATATTTTATGTAGTCAAGATGCTTTGGCTAAACATGAGAATGTGGTTCCATGTGATAATATCGCTGCAAAAATATCGCCATACAAAAAGTTTGCCATATTTTTGCGGCAATATTACCCCATGGAACCTGCAGGGGACACCCCCGCAAGCCCCATATATTTTGAAAGGGAGCGGGGGACGCCCCCGCAACCCCCCACCCATCTACCCCATAAATTATCCCCACCAAAAATATCGCCTATGGCCGTTCCCGACGACCATATGTACGGCGATATTTTTGGTGGCGATAATATTACCTGATACCGAGAATGTCTGTCGTTTTTGTAATGTGAGAAAGCATCCTGAAACTTTAAAACATATTGTTGCCTTTTGTATTGGAGTTGATATTCAACGTCGAAAATACTTTGGTCAAGGATTTCATACTATGAGATGTACAGACAATGAGCAGTTTTGGACACAAATATTTGGTGCCAGACTGGTGCTATTATCTGATTTGTATTGGAGTTAGGATTGAATGTGGTAGAAGATGATGCCAAATCTGTTAATGTGTATGTACCCTAGAGGTCATCAATTACTTTTATAATTTTTGTACACATTTTTCTTTACTAACTTCTGTATTTTAGGATATGAATTAGGTGAATCATGTTATTTAATTATACTTGACTTGCATTTTCTAAAGCATTGTACATTGGTGATCATGCACTCAAATCCGAATTGAATATGAAAAATATGTACTGTAAAATAAAATTCTTTTTTTTTTACTATTTTTTTATTATGCAATAAGCTGTAATTGATTGTTTTAAAATTGGAAGGTTGCTTTATCAGCCAGTCAATAAAAAAAAGAAACGGAACTATGGCCTTTGGCCAAACAGGTGCTCAGGGTGTGCGTCACAGGCAAGAGCACCAATAGGGAGAAGGACTCCTCCGGCTTCACTGGTGTGCAGCCCTCATGTTACTTGGGGAAAGGCACGTGCCACATTCTGCGCTTCTCACCACGGTGGGAATGGAAATGGTACTGTGGGGAATGTTCAATCAGGTGCTAAGGGTGTGCGTCACAGGAAAGGGCGGCAATCATTTTTTCCATTCGTTTGTGTAGTGCGGCTGGCAAACATGGCAAGACGCACAGTTTTCATCGTGGGTGATACCTTTGAGGAAGATCTGTTTGTTTATGGCCTCCAAGAAGACTTTTGTGGCAATTTCAGTTTGGAGGGAGTGGACGCTTTGTGGTGCAGTGTCGAAGCGTGCTGTTTCAGCGGAGTGCTTGTATAATGTCGATGCATGGCCTCTTCGGAAACTGTACATGCTGTGGTCATGCACTTTGTAACTTTCTTTTTGGGTTCCATGCCTTGTTCCCATGTGTACCGTCAACTGAAGAAGATGATGAAAGCAGTGCAGCGCATTTTTCCCACTGCCAAGGTGCTTTTCTCATGTATACCCCCGAGAATAGTGTGGAAGTATTCCAATGATTCCTTTTGCCAGCCAAAGGTCGGAAGGGATCTCATCAACAGAAGCATGTGTGACTTCTTGAGTGCTGCTGGGATGTTCTCCTGTGAGAATGGGAACATTGGTAATCGATACATAAACCTATTCAGAGGAAATGGCATGCCTTTGTCGACCAGTGGCAATTACATTTTGTTTCACAATCTACAGGCTGCACTGAAGACCCTATTGTAAGAATGTGAGCTGACGTTGAAAACACAAAATTACTTATAAAAACCCGCAATAAAAGGTGTTTCTATTGAAGCGCCTTTTAAAGAAAAAAGCCTCTTTTAGGAGCTGCCACAACTAACGACCTCCCTTACCCTGGTTGAAAGTTATTCCCCCACGAACAATCAGCGAATATCACATTAGTTGCAGGGTGGCACGTGTTAGATACGCCCCTTTTGCAGATGACGGCCATAGAAATGGGCCTGTAGAGGCTACAGGATTGGTCAATAAGGTTTCTGGGTGTGGTGTGTACGCCCAGACTGTGGTACACAGTGTATTTGTGAACAGAAATGCTGAGGGTGCAGTTATGGTTGTGTGTTTCACAGGCCACAGCGTGCTGGTTTTAGGGGAGTTCGAAATACATTGACTGAAAGTGAATGGAAAACACTGTGCAGTGGCTGCTCATTTTGGAATCTATCATGTGGATGTGTAATGCGATGGTGTACCTACAATGAAGTGACTGATTTTGGTTTGTCTGTGTGACATTTTTTGGTGACACACAATCATGCCGATATTATTGTTGTTCATTGTGGAGGGAAAATTGCAGAACATGTTACACGAGTTTCAGTGCCGTTTGCGATGAAGGAGGCACTTGCCCAGGTCATGCGTTTGTTTCCGATCTCTTGCATAACTTTCTATCGCATTATGCAGACACAGGTGTGGCTGCACCATTTTTTATTTGGTCCACAAATGGAGAAAGCGCGGTACATTGTGAAGAGGTGTATTTGTGCCTTTGTACGACATGTGCCAATGGCATATTTCACACATGGCAATAGGACATTTCACAGCACGAACAGCTTTCCCCAGCTATAATGTTCATCTTACCATGCCTGGCATCCTGATTTATGCACACCCCATCCAAATTGCCTTGTTGCCCTTCTTGAAAGTAGTGAAAAAATGTAGTAGTGTTGCGCACTGACACTCTTCAAAACGCTGTGCAACACGTAAAGAAACCTCTTTCTACAGTGACCCCCTTTCTACCTGATTCAACTACAGTGTTTTGCACAGTTCCACACCTCCCGCCCTGCATCCCTTCATTGGCAATTCCATTGTTCATCTCTAAAAGGTGCTTTCTTTATTTCCCTTTTTTCCATTCCCAGTTCATTTCCATTTATAATGGTCTTCTGACACACGCCAGGAAAGGCCCGGTACAGAAGCGGCAGCACCTGCATGGATACCATAGGGGACGTGCCAAAAGACGGAACTATTGGGTGTCCCTCACCTACATAGGCACCAGTCAATGTCATGCTCCCAGAAGGACCCTTCCCACGCACTTCCAAGTACCTTCCCTCTGTAGAGTAGCACGTTGCAGTACATGCACAATAAAATGCCCTTTGCCAGGTAAGGATCTGTAGCGCGGCATATGGTCTGCAAGGATGTTTTAGAGCTCTGCTGCCCTACAGGAGTGCCCCTCTTGTTGCCCGCAGCAGATGTGGCAAATGCTGCACATGAAATTACCCTACGTAATTGTTGAAAGGGGCGGTAGACTGCCCACTGGTCCCTTGTGCTTTCATTTCAGTTGTCGTCACATGCAGTACAAACACTTCATGCTATGCCATTAGTCTTAGGAGTAGCATTCACGGAGATGCATACATTCAGTAATACAAGAATGTTTACAACAACGCAAAACACAGCTTCATTACGTGGAGCAAGAAGCCATTTATACTGTGCGACCCATGCAGCTACAGTACTTTTTTAACCACCAAAAAACATTGTTTGCGCTCTGCATATTCTTCTGTTTGCTTACCTGCCCTTACATGCACTAGTATGTGTGTGACCAAGCCGCACCAGCTTTGCCATTTTGCAGACTCACTACAAACTGACCCACCTGCAGTTACATGTTTTCTTCAACTGTATGACCCGCAGGCGACCTCTTGACACTTTCCGTCACACTGCTCAGTGCAGACACAATGTGTCTGTTTCACGGGTCATGGAAAGGCAAGCAGCACATCAAACAAATTAATGCAACATTTAACACGCCCACGTTACACTGCAGGTTGCTGTTCCTTGTTTACCAGTGGGCGTCATATAGTCAGGTGTGCTTTAGCCACACATTGGTAGGTTTGCAGAGCCACCCACATAGTCGGCAGGAGTACTTGAAATGCGGTAGCCTACAATTTGAATCTGTAGGGCTGGCAACAGGGGTGGTGTTACCAGCACACAGTGGATAACCTATGCATGGGTATAGGTGTGGAATGGATACACATGCGCTTCCACAACTATTTAACAGTGCATTTGAAGATGTGTGCATGCGGCCACTAATGGAGTCCTACGGATACTTTCAGTGTGATTGCACATGCGCCGACCAGTAATGTGCGGCACAGATTCCAAGATTGTAATTGTTAAGATACACCAACACTATTCAGAAAAGGAAGGGGTAGCGCAAATGGATACATACACCAGACAATTTGGCCTTTCCACACGTTTATCATGAGGGCAACCAAGGAATCAGTAACAAACCGTTGAGGCACATTATGGTTCCGTTGCAGTGCCAAACAGCTATCTTCTTTACAGAAAACACTATGCTAAAGTGATGTTCTGGTTACAGTGCTCTACTAAAAGCCTATGAAATTCACTAACAAAAACATTGTTAAAGGGACGTTATGGTTAAGTTGCACTAGTAAAAACCTATGCAATTCAATTGACAAACGTTGTTACAGGGACGTTATGGTTACAGGTAAAACCGAAAGAAAAATGAAAATCGCCAGTTATGGTAAGCTAAGCAACCATAATTCAGTGCACACTGATGCCATCACAAATCTCATTGATGACATCCCTGATGATATAATATTTGCATTTTATATATCATGGTAAGCCTCCACAAGGGATTGTTATTGTAATGGTGGCAGAAAACTATCAAAGATCATTGGAAGAACTATCATGAGATAAGTAGTACAGTGCATCAGTGATTGGGTGGTGGTGAGAGGCAGCAGCAGCCATGGATGCCATAGTTTGGAACAGCAGGAATCCAGCAACACCAATCCCAATCTTAGCAAGTGCTCTGTCTTGGTCAGCCCAAAAAAGAATGAGGAGCAGCAGTGGGGTGTGGCCATTTATAGGGGTGCGCTCCGCGGACAGTTGCATGCTGCACGGACACTTCAAGGCCCAGGCAGGGCTCAAAAAGTTGCTAAAAGTCTCTAGATTGACCAGGACATGGTCTAGGACCTGTGCAGGGGTGAATTTCCACCTTAAAACACCATGGATTGGCCAAAAAGGCACTTTTTAAGTGTCCGGGTTAAGGACAGTGTCCGCGCATAGGCCTGATGCTCAGCACGGGCGCGGTCACATGGTGACGTCTCTGGACGTCCGCGGATAGGAGGGCTGTCTGTAGAACACCTATTGCATGGGATGCGATGTGTGCATCCACCTAGGTGTCCGTAGGACAGGGGCGGGATGCCCGAACTAATTAAAAGTGCAACATGTGGAGTGGACAGTTCCGGACAGGCGTGGTGTTTGGTGGGCATAGGGGATCAGATGTGCATGTGCACAGGAGGCCGTAGGACATGGGCAGGACCCCTAAACTAATTAAAAGTATGCCACAAGTTTACAGACATCTCCGGACAGGCGCAGTGTTCGGAGGGCACCGGGGATTGGATGCGCATGCGCCGAGGTATCCGAAGGACAGTGGCCGGACCCCCAAATTAATTAAAAGTATGCCACAAGTTTACAGACATCTGCGGACAGGTGCGGTATTAGGAGGGCACAAGGGATCGGATGCGCATGTGCCCAGGTGTCCGTAGGACAGGGTCTGGGTCCCTGAATCATACATATAGAGGTGTGTCATGATTTTGATTACGGACAGGCCGGTCAGTCCCGCTGTCCGCAGACTCCAAAGAGGGCTTTTTAAAAAAAACACACACACACACTCACACACACACAGCAACAGTAAACACATAGAAATTTATTAACACACACAAATACACTCAATTAGGAATGAGAAGGGGTAGCAGAATGGGAAACATATATAGAGGATATGGGGGAATTGGTGTTTTGCAAAGGCTATTCATCAGGGGAGGAGGGGATTGAGGTCTTATTATAGCATCGTTGACTAAAGGGATTTGGTGGGGATGATTGGCTAGAACGGGGGAAAGGCACAGGTTGAAGTGGTGTAGTGGTATTTAATATATGCCTTTCCACAAATGTCCTTAACTGTGCAAAACTGGTGTTCAGCTGATCCATTTTTGCAGAGAGACTTATTAGTTCATTTGGAACATTTGCAATTTGGGTCTGTCTGTGCCCCTCTTCTTGCACATTTGGTGCTAACTCCCGGACATTTTCTTCATGTGCACTATGTACTGTTAAAAAAAAAAAAACATGTTCCAGTGACATGGGAAGCAATTTACATTATTTTTCCTACTTTAAAAATTGTACTGTGTACCATTAGAGTTACTTCTGTCACTCATTTCATCATGGAGAAAATTTTCCTCTAGCCAATCCAGGGTGCTAGCCATGTCTGTGTAAAGAAAACAATACTTCTTACAACTCATGAACATTCAAGCAACTCCAATGTTACAGGAAGAAATATAATGTACCTACTACTTTTTCGTATGGGTTTCTCCTTAGCAGGTTGGACTTGCTTTTGAGAGTTGCTTCTGACTGTGTAAGCAAGGCTGCAGTGAGGCAATATTGTTAGATGCACAGGTCACTTTTGTGCTTATTGCTTTCCATTATGTTGCACAACCTATGCAATTGTAGTTCTGGTTTCTTGGGTACAGAGTTTGCAGACATATTTCATTTTTGATTGTACTACATATATGTGTTGCCCTTTAAACCTATTATTTTTGTCTGCTGCACACTATAACAATGTAAGGTACCCCCTGTGCTTTTGGGCAGTGTGAATGCTGCACGAGGTCCACGGACAGTTGCACAGTCCGCGGATTCTGTGGCTATCACGCTGGGGCAGGGGAGTCATTAAGATGTAAGGGACATGTAGAAACATTAAGGGTGGCCTGGTAAAAACCCATGAAATTCAGTGAAAAAACATTGTTAAAGGGACGTTATGGTTAAGTTGCACTAATAAAAACCTATCAAATTCAGTGAAAAAACTTTGTTAAATGGAAGTTATCGTTACAAGTAAAATCGAAAAATCCCAGAAATTCACCAGTTATGGTAAGCTAAGCATCCATAACTCGCGCCACCACCCTGCACTGCCAAGACTAACACCCAGGACATCAAAGATGATTTCACACATGTCATTGATGACATCATTGATGACATCACATGTGAAATTTATTTTGATAAAAAATTCCCCACAAGGAGTTGTGATTATAATGTTGGTAAAAAGATGTCAGGAGTGATCAGTAGATGTATCATGAACTACTTAATCTATTACAGAATGAACTGCTCTAAACAACATTCTATTATAGTGTTGTTGTCAGTAAAAGAACGTAATCACATATAAAGATAGGCAATGGCTGCAGTATCGTAAGCTAAGCAACCATAACTCGCGCCACCACCCTGCACTGCCAAGACTAACACCCAGGACATCAAAGATGATTTCACACATGATGACATCACATGTGAAATTTATTTTGATAAAAATTCCCCACAAGGAGTTGTGATTATAATGTTGGTAAAAAGATGTCAGGAGTGATCAGTAGATGTATCATGAACTACTTAATCTATTACAGAATGAACTGCTCTAAACAACATTCTATTATAGTGTTGTTGTCAGTAAAAGAACGTAATCACATATAAAGATAGGCAATGGCTGCAGTATGGTAAGCTAAGCAACCATAACTCGCGCCACCACCCTGCACTGCCAAGACTAACACCCAGGACATCAAAGATGATTTCACACATGTCATTGATGACATCATTGATGACATCACATGTGAAATTTATTTTGATAAAAATTCCCCACAAGGAGTTGTGATTATAATGTTGGTAAAAAGATGTCAGGAGTGATCAGTAGATGTATCATGAACTACTTAATCTATTACAGAATGAACTGCTCTAAACAACATTCTATTATAGTGTTGCTGTCAGTACAAGAACTTAATCACATATAAAGATAGGCAATGGCTGCAGTATGCACCATAGAGGTACAACATTTATAATCTTGCTATGTTGGATAGTAAAATAAAGACTGGTCCCTTATCAGCGTATTGAGTACTGTTAAACATGTACTAACCAGACAATAACTGCACACTTACTACACACTTGTGGTACTGCAAACAATATGGGCCTCATTACGACCCTGGCGTTAACCAATGGCGCTATTAGCGCCATTGTTAACGCCGGTAACTTACCGAATCCGCCATGGTGAAATGGGGAATTACCACCCCATTCCAAGGTTGGCGGGCGGTAATTTCCCATTTACCATTGGCCCTTCCCATTCCCATTTTTGCCCCATAGGGCTCAATGGGAGTGGGGAAGGCGGTAATTACGGTACCGCAAATTGCGGTACCGTAATTACCTTCATGGTCCTTTTTGCGGGTCCCTACTTTAACGGCTGGTACAGACCAGCCATTAAGGTCGGGAGCCGCAAAGGGACCTAGGGGTTAACGGCGCCGCCTTACTACGAGCATGACCTGGATGAACAGTTTGGGAACAGAGCACGAGTATTGTGATCAGGGACGTCATTTCACCAAAATGCCAGGGATAGAGGAAGTGACATCACATGTCCCTTGACCTCTAATGACATCACAGGAAGTGATGTCATTTGACCCAAACCCAAAGTGACATCCCAGGAAGCAATGGAACACCAACGTTCACCCCTTGACAAAACAGGAAGTAGCATCACATAACATTGTTCCTAAGTGCAATATAAAAAATACAGTTACGATATTACTGTAATGTGATATACATTTCATACAAGAATGAATCAACATACATATCGTTAATATCAGTGTGTATAGGCCCATATTACCAAATTACTGTGATTGCAAGCAGCTGTCCAAGGCCAAATGATAATGTTATTATATAGTACTTAAGCTTAAACTCTTTAGATAAAACAAATATAAATACAATATCCCCCGACCTGTGTTGGTACTCCTTTATCAACCTCAGAAGGATGATAGGCTGAGTTGGCCTTGACAGGATTCGAACCTGCAAATCACACATACATCACAGCAGCGAGTGCTCAACTCACTGAGCTATTTTAACGGCTATAGGTATCTTATTGGCATTAGTAAAATTAGCAATTACATGTCTGAATGTTCTCAAAGTCAGAAAGCAAATTATACTCTGTAGTGGATACCATTTGATTTGTAACTGAGATTAAACAGCAGGCCAGTTCAACTGCTGGCCTGGAGCAAAGTTGGCCACATGTCAAGCCTTCGTGGATCTACTTTTCAGGCTTCAGAGGTTGGCAGAAAATACCATTGGGAGGGTTCATAACTGTGTATTAAAGGATTTAGAGTAGCGCGGGGAAAGCAGCACACTGACACGGCATTGCATACTATGGGGAGCCGTCGTTACCTCATACACGCAAACAAACATACTGAACAGAATGCCATGGAGATAGGAAAGATAGACATATTACAACAAAGCATTAATTCTGGCAAAATTAAATCAAGGGCCACTCTGCGTGCTACGGTCAAACATTTCGACGCTGTACATAGGCTTTTAGGCACAAGGATTTTGTCAAGTGACCGAGGACACCGAGATGGAATATCTTGTGATGATCGTAAGAAAGGCAACGGCAGTAACAAAAACATGCCACAACTGCAATTTGCGAAAAGCAAAATACATAGTCCGAAATTGATGCTTATTCTACTCTAAATGCTTTTTGGAAGTTTTTGTCTGCATTGTGAATTTGAGGTGTTTAAGAGCAGACTAAATCAGTGACTCACCCCCTGAAGTGTCCCTGAAATAAACCTTTAATGAGTCTAGCAACTATTGTATAGAATTCCAGAAAGACACATTATTTGTTATTCCTATTCTTTATTATTTAGGGTCACGAGCAAAGCGTTACACTTGTGGAACCCCCCCTTTTTTTTTAAGAGGCCTGAACAAGAAAGTCAGACACTCAGAAACAAAGAGCCACATGGCGCTGGCCACTGCCCAGGAGCTGCCATTTAAACAAATGTTTTAAATGACGTCCCTGATTGTGATAGAAAAAGGGGCACACGATTTGGTAGGTGTCATGTAGCTCGGGGGAGTAGGGAATTGGGTAGTGTTTACATGGCAATGACATAGACAGCAGAGTATAGGGCCTGGTGGGGCCAAAGAGGCCAGTGTTCAATTCAGAGATAAGTGCGTGTAGGACCCAGCGCCTTTCTACTGTGCATGACAGTGGGGTATTGATGTTATACAAGAAAGCCTTCATTTCATTTTTGGCAATTTCAAGACTAAATGGCAGCAATTGGGCTAGGTTCTTGAGCTGGTCCATATCCCCTTTTACTGAAGTGTTACATCATTGGATTTTAAAAGATATGCTTTCTCTAAATTTGTATTTCTATGCACCCTAATTCCAAGACGGTCCCCTTGTGAAGAATTTGACAAAATGATTTCTGGTGCTGGCACATTTTGTGCTTAAAATAATGAAAATGCTATTTCTTGAATGAGGCGTGCTCACACTGAAAGTAAAAATACACATTTTAGTGTTGGCGGGCCTTGCTTAAGAAGTCGCCATGCTAGAAACATGTTCTGAGCGCCGAAAAGGAGGTAGGTCTGTGTTTTAACTTAGCTGTGTGGTATCTTGACCAGTGTTCCCTCTAAGCTGTGCGCATGTGCGCTTGCCCAGCTTCCTTCTGGGTGCCGCTCAGATGAATTTTAGCAGCGCACACAGACAATTCTCACCTATTCAAAAATATTGAATACGGCACAAGCCACAGCAATTAATTGAAATTAGCTTTCTCTTAAAATAAGTAAATAGTCTTGATATTCTGATAATTTGCATTACACTACTGTGCAAGGGTGAATGTAAACACCTAAAATCCCTAACAGCAAAATGCACACATAAGCGGTTAAAAACTAATATGACAAGCTGGCTCCATGAACAGAAGAATCTAACCAAGATATGCCTGCACACATTAATCAAATAACGGGCCTCATTCCGAGTCCAGCGGTAACCCTGCCAGTGCTACTGGTGGGTTGCCACCGGACTCAGAATAATTTACCGACACCTAACCTCGCAGTGCCACTGGCTCATTCCGAGTCCAGCGGCCGGGAAGTCAGGTGCCGGTATATTTGTAAATCCTCATTCCCATAGAGTCCTATGGGACTGGGGACACAGGAGCACTGGCACCGTTGCTAACGGTGTCGGTGCTCCCATGATAAGTCTGCCTACCATGACCGCTGCACCTGGCAGGGTCAGGCCTGTCGGGCACAGTGACTCCGGCAGTCAGACTTGTAGGTGAGCTTACCAGCAACCTTGTTCCCGGACCGGCAAACTTATGAGGCCCAATGTTCCCTCCCTACCCATGACTCGTAAGCTTGATTCTACCACACTTTTACCTTTTGACTCGAACTTCTGCCGCAGAACACATTAAGATAGTACCGGACAACCTTGACTCTTCCTCTCTTTGCTCTTGCGAAAGGTTAGCAGACGTGTACCTACATCCACTTGTTTTATGTTTGTTGTAATATGAATACCGTTCACGTGCCAGAATTTCTGTTACTCATTGTGCCTTACCAAAAGCGTCACCCACACGATACAATAGAACTACCAGATAAAATATTGGATCCTGACTGTAAGCAAGCAGGCTCCCAGGGTGTGTAACCTTATCCCATGCTTCCTCTTTTTTTGTACAAATGTCACGCAAGTGCCTTGAAGCTGCCCCTTTACAAGTTAATGCATTATAAAACTCAAATATTAATTTGCCCTGTAAGGATATTGAGAAGACAAATGTGATACTCAGTATGTCCTACTTTAGCATTACAAACATTTCCCCATAAGTGGAGAGCAACATTGCAATATCATTTACTTTGCCTACAAGGGATAGTGGGTATGGAGTATGCCTGGGATTACTCGTCCATGGCATCAGGGCACCAGATATTCAGACAGGAGAATGCTTTTCACACAATCTACCTCGTTTCCAAGTGTTCAGAGTTCCTTTGGGCATAGACCTTTACACAGTATTTGGTAACTCGCTGCTATGCAAAACGGTTTTACTGAGTACTGTGTAATCCTAGACAATGATATAAGGTCGGGGTATGTTGCAAACAATCTTGTATGAACTGCAAAATAATCATGTACATTGTCACAACTTCAGCTTCCAGGCTCAGGAGTGGCACAAACCAACCTACCCCTCCAGGGTCTTGGCGCCTGCAAGTTAGACTTACACAAGCTTCCGCGACCTGGGCGGGGAAAGAGGGTTAGGATCTCGATGGTTGGATAGGTTCAGTAGTTAGGGTAACCGGAAAGAGGGCTGGAAGATTGGAGGTGGTCAGGGAAGGGGACATTGGATAACACAAGCAATAACTGGCATTTACTGACATAGGTATTCACAACATGCACATTCCCCCCCCCTAGACTCCACAACTAGGCTTATAACCAGAAAGGGACTTATCTCAGGGGTGAGTGCTGGCCTCCTGCCTGCGCACTCTCAGGTCCGGAATCCGGAGCAGTGTTATGCTGAAAAGAGAGTGGGAATTACGATCTGCGTGTTACATCACACACTGAATGCTGACATTCACTCACTCTTGCACTAGAAGTTCATGCACCCTCCAGTGCTCATTAGTTTTGCATGCAGCAGTTAATATGCCTCTTTACAAGCGGATTGCAGCCGCACGTGGCTCCGCGTCCGCTGTTGCCCAAATCGTGTTGGCCCAAAGGTTTTACAAGCGGATTGCAGCTGCGCGTGGCTCCGCGTCCTTTTGCTCAAAAGTTGTGTGGGTTTTTTCCCTTTACGAGCGGATGATTGCCGCACGTGGCTCCGTGTTCGCTATTGCCCAAAAGTTTCTGCGCTGCAACCACTCGTGGTATCTAGATGGTTGTTAGTGGGTTAAACATGCCCAACTATGCGCTGCGTATTTTTCTATAGTTGCGCGTAGGTCAATTGCAGGCACTTATGGCGTTAATATTCAAGACTTAGCTGTGCTGGAGCAGGGGGGGAACATGAGGAGGTTGGGCGGAGCCCCCCTGCGCGTGCCCCTGACCGCCGTTGCTGGTGGTGTTCTCCGACTCTCTAGTGTTCTGCACTGCGCTGAGCGTCTTCCCCCAGATCGGCTTACGCTGCTGATTTTCTGCGGTACTTATCTGTATGGCTTGAGGGGCCCTGGTGGAGGTTGCATGGGGCGTGGCCCCTCGTGAGCTTCCCCTTGCTCGGAGCTCCGGAGAACACGTCTTCTCTGGTTGCTGTCCTGAGCACAAGCCCCGTGCTCTTGCTGAACGCGTGCGCATGCGTGCGCGTGCCCCGCCCGACATGGGCTTCAGCATGTAGTTCCTGGCCCAGGGGTGCTTGGGAGATGTGGTCCTTGGGCTGTTTCTCCTGCAGAAAGGACACAACAGCCTTTTGTACAAAAGTATTTTGCTTTTTGTGCCTTGTATCTTCTTGGTGCTAATTTTCATTAGTTCCTGAGCCCTTCCCAACACTGGAATACTATGTTTATTATTGTGGCCCATGACATACATGCAGAGTCATGACATTCTTAAAATGCACATAATAGGTCGAGGCATTAAATATGCCTTGCTTGCAAAGAATTGTGGGTGTGCAAATATCCCAGTGAGTGTTTACTGCTACCATCCCTCACTTTTTACAGTGCTCTATCAACTAGTATTGGAGGCTAGCACAAGGCCCGGGGAAGGGTATGGGTGGAAGAGCACAGGTCAACACTACTTGCAGTTGATGAACAAAGTAGCAAATTTCAAAAACCAAGTCAGAGGTTTCGGCAGTACACTGAAAGAAATGTGTTGCTTGTTTGCTAAAGGATAGGAAATTCCAGTACCCGTCTAGACAACAGCACCTTCTTTTTCGTTCTATGCTGAGCTGCTCAGGGCTTTTCAATATAACCATGTGTTCTGTGTGTTTCGTCTCCAGCATCCCCCTGCATCTTATTTAACTGATAAGGAATTACAGAAGAGTGATTCATAGTTACAGAAGAAAACACTCAATCAGTTGTATTTCTAATTAATTAATGCTATTAACTTAAAAGGCATATATATATATATTTATATATGTGTGTGATTTTCTTCAGCCGGGCTCCATAATAAACCTCAGTATGGCTCTTATCTAATTTGATCTATTCTGTGGTGTGGAAGGGTGGGCAAAACTATAGACTTTATTATGTGCCCTGTCATTTAACTTCCTATGTAAGGGGTATAAGCAGCGCTCTAATCAGATGTTGCTCCCTACTTGGAGTCAAATGATTTTTCAGGGAGTAAAAAAGTAATTAGCTTTGCCAATAGGGATACTTTCTGCTTTTTAAAAGATGCTCTTCGCCTCAACATTCCTGTTGTGATCAGACATTAATATTATTAGAGTTCCTTCCTATGCCACTGCTCTACTGGTCACTAATTAGAAAAAATATCCTTTGAGTTTATTGGGTTGAAGCAACAAAATGTTAATTGTTTCTTGTTTTTGTTGAGCACATTTTCATTTTTTAGGGAGTAAAAATCGATGGTGTATATGTCTATTAGCTGGAAGGCTGGTGTTAACACCCAAAGGACAAATTAATGTGGATAGTAAGCAGCTGAGGCACAGGAATATTTGATCATCATATTCTGAGGTGCAGTTATTCTGATGCAATTATCATCCTTACACAAATTATTAGAAGCATGTTCTCCTGGCCCTTGAATTACTTAATTAAAGTGGCACTTGAACTACTATTGGCATGTTTTTTGACACATTGCTTTTAATTGCCATTAATCCATCGACAAATGTGTATTCTGTCTGAATTTCTTGACAGCCACATCAGTTTATGATATGAGATGTTTGTGTTTTGTAGTACACATGAGTGATTTTTCAGTGGTATAAAATGAATGCAAGGTACTTTAGCCTATGTGTTTGGAAAAAGGGTTGTAAGATTTTTCAAGAATTGCAGTGGCTGGGAAGAGGAAATTCCTTTCCAAACTCTCTTCTGCAACGGTAGTTCACTAAACACACATGCTCACAAAGTGGCTTACCTCATTAGTCGGTTGCGCACATGGAAAATAATGTGCGCACAACAGAAAACCAGATCCGCACATAGAGAAAAATAATTAGAGGGAACATTGATCTTGACCCCCTGCTTAAAGTCATTTCTGCCAAACCGATCAAAATGATTGGTGGTTCAGCCTGGATATTAAAAGAGCCAGGTCCCTGGGTTTTCATAATTTCTATGCATGGCAGCCCCTGCTACTGACAGCCTAGAGCTGCCCAAGTCACACAAGCCGCAGGCCCACCCAGTAGGCATCCCCGGAAGTTCACGTCCAGGTCAGAGCCACATGAGCCAATCTTTGTGGGCATGCACATTTGCCCAAATGCAAGCCTTTCACTCCAGAAACGTGTCTTCGCCTTGCAGGTCAGTGCCATTTTATAGTTAGCTTCTTCAACCCAAGACGGGTAGTTCCCATGGGTGCAGACAATTGCATACTGGGTTCACCATTACTAGGCATACTCAGTGCAGTACAGTCTGACCCAGGGGTCAAGTCCTAAAAATTAAAGTGGGGGGACTCAGAAACAAACGCAATGGGATGTGACATCGTCAGAAATTAGCATATCAAGGTGAAATATGCACATTTCATTAAATTGGCTTTGCATAACCACCCAAATGGAACAGGACAAAGGGCATTTGCCTTTCATGAAATCAACACACACACAAAACCAAGAGAGGATATTTTCTTCTAATAATTTTTTTGAAAACGTTAAAAGGTGTGCATGTTTTAAACTCCAAGAACTAATAGAAATATTTCACTGGGACTTGCAGTATCGAAATAGGACATTTCACCTTTAGTTGTTTGTTTTTTTCATCAAGTTATATAGCTTAGTGGTGGAGTGTCTGGCCTACAAATCTGCCGACTGTGGTTTGAATCCTGAGGTCAGCTTTAATTCAGAAATTCAAAGAGGACATTCAATGTTTCTCATTTTAGCTGGGAGGACTGAGTCCCCCCTCTGAATAAAGTGGGTGGACTCCGTCCCACCGCGTGTACCCTCGACTTGAGCCCTGGTCTGACCACATTGTGTTTGGGGCATGTGTAGCAAACATGGTATTTAGATGTACATGTATTGTGTCAGATGGCTTTGCCATGTGATTTGGTGCTTTGAAAGACAGCTTTATTGGACACAAGCTAGTATTTTAGCTGTCTAAAAATAATGATGCAGAAGGCATCTTACATAGGTAGAAAGCTAAAGATGGAATTTTTGGGGGTATGATATGATATGGAATTTATAACGCGCCTATACACAAGTGTTTCAAGTATTTTACCCACCAAATCAGGACTTGAGAAAACCGCCCCTGTGGTAAGCATGGGGGCGCCTCAACGGTAATTTGAAAACTAACTACAAATGTAAACTTTAAATGGGCCCCATAACCTATAGGCGAACAGGTCGGTTATTTCTCAAACCGGAATTTATAGCAGCAAAATGACACAAAAACGGTTGGAAATGGTACAATCAGAAATTGCACAAAAGCGTTGTTTATGTGACAAAGGACAAAGGAAATCTCAGTGGCTAATGTCTAAGTAGTGAGTTTATCCTTGACAGCACTCTCCCGCCTTATTGCGATAAATGTGACGGGAAAAAAGCTAAAGGAGGCATGCAAACTGTGACTGGAGAGACAAAAAACGTCAAACCGCGAAGGTTATGAGAAAGAATTGTGCGAGTTAAGGAAAAAGCAACTGCAGAGTTTCCAGCAATAAAACACGGATCCGCTGCTGTTTTCTGGTCAGAAGCACGGAGGCATCTACTGGGACAAGAGCGCTGATGGCGGCGGTAAATCATGGCGTGGGGCGAGGTCACCGCGGGCCTGGAGAAAGGGCCAGGCTTACAGAAGCCGGAATTTATAGACCCTGCATTACAATCTAACGGTACATCAGGACAGCAATGAATCTGAAGCAGGAGATGGAGTTCTGCTCCAGCCCCCGAGACAAATAACGGTGGGGGGTTCTGACAACAGCCATAAATCTGAAGCAGAAGAGGAACTGGAGTATTTACAAGAAAATAGATACTTTTCTTTGCTGAGCCTGTTAACTCTTGCCTCCCTGGCCTCCTTCGTCAGCCCCGTCGTGGGGCCGTTCATTGGCGTGGACCTTCCACTTTGCATCATGCGAGGTTGGGCCACAGCAAGACGGTGAAGGAAAGGGAAGATGGCGAGGCTGATGTTCAAGTCCTGGATAAACGAAGGACCGCTTCCTGTCATGCGCATTGTCTAGTTGCACTTCCTGGAACCTAAGTGGCGTCAAACTGGAGAGAGGAATTCTGATGCTGGCAAACATTTGTGATTTTGATGGACAAGTGACGCTCTATGCCTTCAGAGACTGTCAGGTTGTGCTACTTGCACATGAATACTAAAATAGGAGACATCATTGTGCGCTCAATCGCACCCAGCGCGCGCCAATATGTTAGACTCCAATGGCTGCCTACTTCACAAAATACAGGCCATCCCAGCATTGGACTAGGCTATAGGGCAATATAGCAATGCCCGAACCAAACACGCAAAATGCTAGTATGGGTGCGTTTTTTTAGTCAAAGTGGGCCAGTTTGAAGAGTTACTTCACTATGTGGCTAGTAGTTTTGACCATTGTTGCTAAATAAATATTTTTAAATTGTACAATTTGCATTACATTTGATCGAAAAACTCCCCCTTGGGTACTATTCAGTCTGTCACAAAAGGAATTAATTGCCATTTACAACTGTGGCCCACTTTTTCATTTGTGCCCTAGACAGTTTTATTCCTTAACCCAACCCTGTGTCACCCCCAAAACCTGAGTCAATATAAACTTCAATTTTGGGGTGCTTTTTGGCACGGACACTTGTCGGAGTGACAACTGGGATAACATTAAACCCCACATTACCAGCCGCTATGCTCATTACGGTGGGGAAGAATTGCTCAGGGGGGTTTAACCCTTGATTGCCCTTAGTACATAGATCTCCGAATATCCATCTGAAGGCATTGAACTCCTGGCTGTGAAAGGCGCGTGGTTGTCAGAAAATGGTGGCCTAATGTTAGTTGGGCAGCGTAACTTTGCAGATAGTGCTGTAGCCTGAGGGGACAGCACTCAGAGGAGCATCTTTCTGTGGGCAGCAGGTGTAAACACTGGATTTCTACTCATCAAGATTCCCATCATAACTGCAGTCCTTGGGCAGGAGGCAGTTTGGTTTATCAATGGTATGAGGAAAGTTTCCTTACTCAAGGCCTTCAGCCTAAGTAAGCAGAAAAGCGCCATGGTAGGGTTTGCTCAACCTGCAGCGGGAAACAGAAACTACGCTCACTTACAGCACTGCTCAGCTCCATCAAGCAAACAGGTGAAGTTGGAAGGTCGCTAATCCAGCCATGTCTTAACAGGATGTTGAAAACATCGGAATTTGTACTAGGATCATGCTTTGGTGGATGTCTCCCAACTCGTGAGTGCCCAGCAGAATGTTCCGGGCCAGGAGTTCAATTCACAGTAGGGATAATGGAGCCATACAGCTGGCATGCTTTGCACATGCATGCACGCACCTGTGCATACTCTGAGAATCCACAAATGCATGTGGGATGGTTATGGTTAGGTAGACATCATCCCCAGGGTAGGTGGGTGAGTGGTATCCCCTCTACCAATGAAAGGTTTGACCAAGCGGAAGGTCTACCTATTATCTTCCCGTTCCCCTTCAGACACAAAGAGGTCAATTTGACTTAACAGTCAGAGTTGTGCACACATGTGGCTGGCCACATGTGTGCATTTATTTATGTCATCTTCTGGGGATACGGTGGTTTTGCCGCGGCAGATTTCGTCGAATTCGATATCATTGAATTTATTTTGACTAATGTTGCCACAAATATATGCGGGGGTGGGTTTAGGCAAATACATTATGTAGTGTTTTTATGGGGAGGGCTTCAGTGGAGTCTCTGCCCCACATATATTTGCAATAACATCTACCACCATTTTATTCTCGATAAAATCGCATATATTTACATTTTTTATTGATATAGCTGAAATTATTCAACTTTTCAATAATCGTGTAAAACAAATACATCCAACATACTATGTACATAGAAAATAAAATAAAAAGTAACACCACGAAGAAGAAAAAAATCACATAAGTGCATCACTTAAAAGAAAAGAGGAAATAAAAAGAACAACTTGGAACCCAATTCATTATGTCTCATTGTCCACTATTCAGCATCACCCCTGACATTGATTTAATTGTTCAGTGGTGAAATCGTATTTGATAGCATTTTGACAAAATCACATGGAACTGTCTTCTGAGTGTACAAGGATTGCCTTTGTGCCCTCCCACCCCCGCACTGCAATACATTTAGCGTAACTCTGCCACTGCGTTCGCTTGGTAGATGGTCACAAGGAGCCATTAAGCAGGCACCAAGATAGTTGACGTTGTGATTTTTTCAAACTCTTCTGCCACTTTCAGTGCTGAGGACCAGCACATGTGAGTGATGGGATGAGAGCTAGTAAGGGGCTTAGTGCATTGATCCTCATGTCATGGCTTAGTTGTGGGGGCATTAGGGTCATTTGTCCAGAGCTCAGAGTCTGAGGGGGACTCAAAAAACAGAGACAAGTGGCAGGATTCTTTCAAGTCCTGTCAGATCCAGTGGCCTCAGTATTTAAGCTTGCGTAGCCCCCCTGCCTGGCCAACAGCAGAGCACCGAATTCCTCCTCGGCTCTCCTTCCACACCCTGAAGAGTGTCAGCCTGGATTTGAAATACACAGCAACAAGAAGGGCCGGACTCGGGCATAAAATGGGCTCGGGCACAGAGGAAAACGTGGCCCACACGTGCAAAATGCCAATTCATTTCTTTTGTGGCAGATTGTTTGAGCAGCACCCAAGTGGGAGGTTTTTGATCAAGTGCGATGTAAATTGTGCATTTTAAAGAATATTTATTCAGTAACAGTAGTTTAACTACTAGCCCCATGGTGAAGTAACTTATCAAAGTGGCCCACTTTGACCAAAAAAAACGGCTCCACACTGGCATTTTGCGTTTTTGGTTCAGGCATTGCCATGGTGCCCTATGGGCCAGTAAGAGTGTGGCAATAGCATGCACACACATGTCCCAGTAGTTCTTTTCAGGGTGTACAGCAGGGATCAAGTCCTAAAAAGAAAAGTAGGGGCACTCATTAACATACCAACTGAATGTGGCGTCACCAGATATTAGCATATCAGGGTGCCCTCTGAAAAAAGTGGGGGGAATCCTGAAAAAAGTGGGGGTACTCCGTCCACCTGCGTGTACCCTCGACCTGAGCCCTGGGTACAGAGCTGTGCTTGTTCAGACCCTGTTACACTCTGGATTGAAATGCCACACACGTGCAATCTAGAGATTCTTTGCGGAAAATGCATTGCACGTATTTTTCACTGCATAATATTATTTGTAATGAAACTCATCGAACAGCTGAAAAAGGGAGACCAAAATAGACGTTTGGTTTGGGAAAGTAGATCATAACTTTACAGAAGTGGTGGTTTGGGGGTCAACATAACGCACAGGGGGCGACTCCCACATTTTGCAGCAGAAAATCAGTTAAAAAAAAGTACAAATTGGGCTGAAAAACAGAGGTATGAAATCGGTCGTTAAAAATTCAGGGGTAGAAATGGATGGCACTCACACAAGCTATGTGGTTTTCCCCGCAATCATGGTTAAAACGGAAAAAAAACACTGCCCATTTCAAGCAGAAGAAGCTTACAAAGAAGGAAGAGCAAATAGGAAAGCTAGAATGTCCGCCAAAGCGAAGTTGATGTTGGAGGCTAAGTACTGCCCTGTAACTTGTGTGGGAAGCTGTGGATTTGCTGAGAAATCCTTTTTGAAAAATGTATAAGATAATTGTTTAGAGGAGCAACTGTGTGCCTCTGCAGGAGATCCTGCCCCCCCCCATCTCCCGTGTATTGGAGATATGCAATTGTGCCATGCATAACACTAGCCTTAATACCAATACCACAGCGAGTGTTCGAAAGAAGATACCCATTGAGACAACCCTAGCGGATGTATCCTCGACCTGATGATAACCTGCAGGAGGAAAAACCTGAAGGAGTGTGAAAAGAAGCTGACCAATGAATTCATGACGTCTTAAGAAGTGTGCACAACGTCTCAAGATACTGGCTAAAGATGATGTATGGATCCTGAAGAAACTAATGGCGAAGTAAAGAATCGAGTGAGTTTCCCAATATAGAAAAGGAAGATTACACATGTACCAAGTGCTACAGAAAAACATCCATTCAATAAATGTACATTTGCTGAAATGAAAGATAGATTAAGTCATCATAAAAGCTAGCTATGAGAAGTGGAAGAATGCAGGGAAAGCTGCATTTGTATAGAAACTGTACATTTGGATCATGAATTTAGTAGACCAGAACCCATGAAGCTAGAATAGAAAACTGTGTCACAGCAAGAATAATAGGCTTGTGAAGCTGAAGGGCAAGGCTGCGTGGCTTGGAATCAAGATTCAAGAAGCAAGGTCAGCTATCTGTTCTGAAGAAGAACGAGTATGCAGAGGATGAAGCTTCTCGCATTAAGGTGCAAGAGAATGCCAAACTTTAATACATTTAAAGCATTTAAGAGCTGCAAAATTGACCAAATCATGGTCTCCCGTCACTTGAGCCAAGGATGCAAATAGTGCTTGAACTTGAAGTCCCAGACACAATAGCGAGTGCCCTCACTCCCGTGCATTCACAAAGACAAGGATATTCTGCAAGGCCAAGTACAAAGACAATTCCATGGCAGAAGGAATGGGTGATGAGAGATGTTGGGCTAATTGGGTGGTGAGGTAGCTTCATGGCCTGCCTCCCTACACCTGGGTCTTGGCTTATGTGCTGCTAAATTAACCAAATGTTCCAGACATGGCACAAGCGTGCCAACCAATTATATTAGTCCGTATAACGAAGGACCTTATAGTTTGAAGATCAATGAGAAACTGTGTATCTAATGTTTCTGAAATTACATGTTTTTTAGAGATAGGCATAAGTTGTCCACCTGATATTGGATAACCAAAAACAATCCTAGCCCCTATAGAAAAGTATCCTTTGATGTCTCCCTTAACCAAACCCAACCCCCAATACATTTTCACTATTGCCACATAGTATGATGCTACTCTGACGTATTTCACATATAAAAACATATTTTATGTAGAGATCATTTGAGAGACTGAGTGTACGTCCGTTGATGTTCGTTGTAACCTCCCTGTTTTTGATAATTGTTAATAAAACAGTACTTTGCCATCTTCCTGAGTTGGTTCCGTTATTTGGACTCAGATTTATTCTGGTGTAATGCCATCCATTACATATGCACGTTCCTAAAGGGCCATAGGCTCACATATCACACAATGTTCTTGAAAATAGATGTGCTCCCAAAGTGGCAAGAAGGGCCTCTGGTAATATTATGAAAATAACCATTTACATGTATGGCATACATCAAACTGAAAAATCTTTTGCTAAGCAAGTTGATTGAACATAATTGATCACAGAGAGAAGGGTGTATGCCGAGCCAACCCTGGCCAGGCTTCAAACCTCCAATCTAAATGTTACACACCTGCACATACACAAACACACATGCCTGCACATGCACAAACACACACACACAAACACAAATGTCTCTTCAGCAGGTATCCGATCTACTGAATTGTCTTGTCAGCAAGCTGAGAGGAAATGGAAGGCTGAGAGGAAATGGAGGTCTTCTTGTTCATCCTCTCACAAACTGGTCTGTCGCCTGCTCCAAAGGCAATACTGACTCTCTGTCCACACTAAGAAGAGAGCCCACATCCAAGCCTGTGTCTCTGGGGCATCTAACAACTCACCCAAACTCTTTAAAATCTGCAAGGAGCTGGCCAACCCTACTGCAGTCTCTACTTCTCCTGCCGCTTCCCAGGCCCATCGCACTGCCCTTGCCTCTCACTTCATCTCTAAAACCCAGGATATCCTGTCCACCCTCTCGTCCCCTCCCACTCTCGTCCCCCCTCCTTCTTCAAACTCTGGTCCTCCTACAGCCACTCCCCCACCTTATTTCTCGGCCTTTCCTCTTTTCTCCCCTGACAAGGTCTCTAGACAAGTCCAATCTATGAAAGTCTCGTCAAAACAGGCTCCTCCCTGTTCTTCCAATACCATCAAGGACCACATTGACACCCTCACTCCTGCCCTGGCTGATTTCTGCAACCTCTCCTTCATCTCAGGAACCTTCACCTCCCCTTTAAAGCACTCTCTTGTGCAATATGACGGACTTGCGTGGCCATTTCCCAGCCGAAACGATGTATGATCGAATCCATTAACACGTCTCATGTCGTGCAAATTATTCCCCATTTTTGGTGTTCTGTCCCCTTCCCAGCCCTCTGCGCAAGCCACACCCACGATCTGCTTGGAGTCTCACGCAAGGCTCTCGACAACTCGCACAGTCATGCCGAGCCAGCGTGAACTGTCCAGGAAAAGTACTCCGCATTCGATTGCATCAATCGACGAAGGCGGATTTGCACGCAGGTACGTGCGCAAGTACCCTATTTTCTGCGCAGATAATTCCATGAATCGGGCCTCTAGGAAAGAAATGCTAGCTAAAAAGTTCCATAACAATAAACAGAGGGTCCTGTGACTGCTGCTGCTTTAAGATATATGCTGGCAGCAATTTGAAAAACTTGAATACTATTTTTATACAACTTTTACACTCCCCATGCTGCCAATCTGCAATGCAATGGCTTGCGATGTATGAGTTCCATGTTACAGAACCAGACAGAAAGAATTGTTTTTCAGTTTTTTTTTCAATTTTATGAAAAATACAGACAGAAGGCAGATTGATTTCCATCTGTAGTCATGTGTAAAAATCAGTAACAACGGAAAACTGGTAGCCTTAGTGATAATGCACACCAGTGACTCAAAATTACCAGTGGTTTAGTATCATTATTGACTCAATATAATAAAAGTTTCTGTCTTATCAGTGATTTGGTATTTTCTGTTCCTCCATCTATCAGTGCTCAGTAGCATAAACGATTCAGTATTATCGGTGGTTCATTATTATGAATGGCTCGGTATATCTAGAAGCGTAGTATGCATGCGTCAACTACAATGCAGTCACACGTGGCACACCAGCATTCCTGGCAGCTAAGCTCCTCACGCAGCAAATCGCAGCAAATCGACCACCCACCTCAAGTCACAATTCGTCTGCAAAGAGAGGACCCACAAACAATCCTTCTCTGGCCATGCACCGCACCCTTTGGAACTCGACTCCGTTATCAGCTCAAAATGAGCCCACAATTCTCCCGTTTTGCAAATCTCTCAAAACGTGGCTTTTTCAACAACACCTGACCAAGGACTAATCCCAATGGACACACAGACCGCAACTCACGGTACTGCGCTACTGTTAAAAGATGCCAGAACCAAACGCTGGCTTCCCACACTCTATACAGCGCTCTACTGCTCTCGAATCATGCCTGCACTTTAAACAACATAATAAATAAAATATAATCAGTGGCTGGATTTTGGATTTTAATTATCAGTATTTCAGTATTGTAAGGATCTCAATACCACGAATGGATTGGTAAAAAAGGCTCCTAGCATCTTTAATAGGACAACCTCATCGTCTTAGTGGTGCCAATGTTTCAGCATTAATAGCTTAGCATTGCCAATTTCTCAGCTTCCTAAGTGGCTCAGTATCATCAATCAACTCAGTATTATTATCTCAGCATTATGAGTATGTTTATGTTATCACATCTCAGAATGATCGATGCCTCGGAATCACCAAGGACCCAGTATTAGCATTGTCTCAGTATCTTTATATTACCGGATGCTCAGTATGATTGATGGCTTAGTATCCCCAAGTACCAGGCATTATTAATGGCTCAATGCTATCAGTGACAATTGCCAGGGGTTTGTTTCTCTGGGGTCTCTGTCCCCAGAGAGAAAGTCCTTGAGATGTTGGGAGACAACAGCCACTGGTGGCAGAAGCCAAGCAGTACAACCTCTGAGAGCATATGAACAGTTTGCATAAAACATAGGTTAAATGAAATGGAAGCAATGCAATTCCCAGTAGTTCTGAATTAGTGGCACGTGGCTTGGACACTGCCATGCTGACTGCAGTGTTTCTGGTATACCTCTTCAATACATAGATAGTTAGCATTTTCGTGTGAATACATGGGCATTTAATAGCAGTGCTTGGAAATATCCTAATAATTATACACAAGCCAAAACTGTTGGCTATGCCAATGCTTGTTTTTAGCAGGACTTCAGTGAAGGACAGGCAGAGTGTTTATAAATCGAGTGGCTGAAGGCAGACCTGGTGACCACATTCTTCTTACGCAAGAAGCACGTTTACAGTGCCAATTAAGTCAATAACTCCCAGAAGACTGGTTTGAAAAAAACACTGGCAGGCACTTTCAGTATAAAGCTTGATGGAAAGGCTTGATGGAAAGGCTTGATTAAAGTGAGCTCAAAGAGTTCCCATGAGGAGGTATTTTGGGGGGTTAAGGGCAGGAACTTGGTTGGAATGGCCATGTGGATTAGTAGGGCCACGAGCAGTCGATGGGTGGACAAATATCCAAACAACAGCTACAACCATTGTGTCCCTCCTCATATGCCATTTCTTCCTATTTGTACTCTAATGTAATAGTTTCGGCCTATAGGTGACTCAAGCACCACCTAATAGTCCAACCTAAAAATGTATCATAAAGTGATAGAGATGGAGAAAAGGAGACAGAAGACCATGCCGCCCATCATTCAGTCTCAGTCTTGGCCTCTTTAGTCATTTGGGGAGTATATTTTGAGCAGTAATCATGCAGAGGAGAAATTGGAAAAAAAGCAAAAACTGCTAAAATGGGAGGGCGAGAGGAGAGGAAAAAGAAGGGGGAGGAAGAACGGCCAAGTACAAAATAGCAGCTGCTGGATACAAAGAGAAACGCAGTCATGGAAGGGGAGGGAGAGGGGAAAAGAGAGTAGCAACAGTTCAGGGACACGGCGGACCCAGTTCAGTGCAGGCCCTGCCTCCTGGCACGGAGGTCTAGAAGGGGGGAAAGTGAGGGACAACAGAAACAGAACTCTGATGCTCACTGTTCTTAGAGCGGCACAGCTCCACCTCACTGATGAGGCCCGACTAGGCTAAAACACGAGCTCCCCAAGCAGAAGCTGCCCCCCTATATATGCCACCTCCATGGAGACACCTCCTACTCTGGTCACTAGTGCCAAGAACTGGGGACAACATCTTCTTACCCTCGAATTAGCCATGAGGCTAAACAAGGACGATACCATCTGCACTGGCAAGGGGAGCATATGTCTACATCTCATTTAATCACATGATTGATTTTCTCTTAGAGTGAGAGACAACACTTTCCTTTCAGTGGCCATCTCTTTGGTTATTTGTCCTTCTGTCTGAAAATGTCTTCCTCTGGAACTTTTGTAGGTAAATGAGCTGGCATGGCTGGCAACTTCACACATGTATTAGTGGGGCCCAGGCAGTGACATGAACATAGAACTGGCAGAGAGTGCCTGGTGACTTAATATGTGCTTGCTACCTTAGGAATAAGTGCCAGCAAATCAGCGTCGTGGGAAATCGAGATTTATTGATAGATGCAAGGTCATATTCGAAGCTGCTGGCTTGCTCCCCAGACCACGAGGTTGCATATGTTGGACGGCACCCGGTCCCGACCACCACTTCCTCGTTGCTTGCTGCTCCCTGCCCACTCCCCCATGCCTCTGTGCCTATTGCTGAAGCCATACTGTGCAGGCCCTGTCTTTCTTGGCTGGCACACTGCCTCTAAGCAGTACCTCAACAGCCATGCCACGGAAAAGGAAGATGGGCTCCACTTGTAGCTTCGGCTTTCATTTGCATGATGGCCCTGTTTTTTCGGTATCACCCCATTACTGAGCCACGTGAAATCCCAAAGCCGAAAAAATGCAGAATTTTATACTGCGCATATTAGCAAAATTATATGTGGGGGGTGGGTTGGGTAATACATGATGTCAGTGGAGTATTGGGAAGGTGTGCAGGGGGTCTCCACCTATAATTAAAATGCGCAGAAAAAGAAAATCGACATTTTCGTCTGCAGGATTTTTTATTCACAGTATCCACATAAATCATTTTTTGCATCACATTATTGGAATCCTCGGGTCACGCGATAGACATGACCTGGATCTTTCCACAGTTATTTCACTCCATAGAACCCGGGCATTTGCCACCGGGTGCAAATAGGCATAATGCCCGATCGAGTATGAATGATACATGCCTTCACACCCTGGCACCGGTTGTGAAGGCGTGTATTATTAATATTTGAGTGCAGCCTTCAGGAGGTGGCATAATTGCTTAAAAGCGAACAGTTTCACGCTCCCTCTCTCACTGTGCACCCTCTTTCCATGGCAGTTTCAAGACAATATGGCGCCGGAGCTAAAACACTAGAACACACGCCCGTACTGCAAACCCGGCCTTGCAACACCAGTGCAATAACTATAACTGTAACATAAACAAAAGCTGGTTTTATTAACGTGTGATTAGCTGTCTAGCATACGCATATGTGGCAAGGTACACAACATCATTGGAAAACAATTGCTTTCGATATCTCGCGAACATTCTCACTGGTGTTTTAATCTTTATTTGGAACGATAGTATTTCCACAGAAGACACAAACTTTCAACAGCATCTCCCTTAAAAAGCACCACTTCAAACCATCTTCACAAGAGTCCCATGAAATCCCAACAACACATTTCACCTGTATTCAATTTCTAAACAGACTAAAATCTCTACGCAATAAAACATGAATATTCTATACAGCTTTCATTATTAAATTTTTTGATCAAAATATTTTAGTCATAGTAAATACCAACAAATCGCTTCTATAAAATTCTCTATTTTAAACGAGTATGCTCGTCATTTTTGCATAGACTTGCATAACAGCCTTGCACTTAAGGCGTTAAGAAAAAATGCAGCACTGCTCCTTAGTTTCCCATGTCCCCACATTTGTTTAACTCTTTAGCTGCTAGGCCCCGATTCATTTTTGGTTGGAAACAAAGTGCTGACGCATAGCAGAATAGCCAGCCTAAGCATTATTTTGCACTAGTATTCATGAAGTGCTTACCTGCACATAATATGCTGAAATTAGAAAATGCACTTCATTATACATATGCCATAAAAATCAACTATGTAATCCGATTTGAAATCAAAATATCTCTAAAATGGGGAAAGACGAGCACATCATGATCAAAGTGTACGCCTAAATTTAGTCATAACTCAAATCCCTCGGATATAATACCCGTTTTAAATGGACCCGGCCCTAATAGTATACAAAATTTAAAACATAAATGCATAATAGTAAATATTATATTTTAAACAGATTTATATTTTTCAATCTTTCAATACAACCTGTTGGAGCTTTTTGTACCTTAAACCCCAGGCTCCGCACATGTAATTAGAAACACTGCAAAGCTCCTGCTGGACAAAGCTTCCTCACAGATTTAACATAGGTCCAAGTCAAAAACTCCTATATGTAACATACGTCGGTCAAAGTAAAAGACTATAGAGCACGTTTTCAGTCTTATGTGGGCAGAATATGCATCAATGATCTATTCCATTTGACACTATACTCTGCCACCAGGAAAATCCCTACTCTTAACTTCAGCAAAAGGAATTTGAAAGAAAACACAATGGTTTCACACCCTGAAGGACTCTTTACCTTCACATATAAAACTATAGGCCAAGCGTGCAGGCTTGCTAGTATCACAGTATTTATATGCAATTCCTCAGTCACTTATTTCACATTGTTTTTGTCTTTTGGGTGACATTCTCCAGGTTATCCCATATCTGGTCCAACCTCAGTATCATTGCCATTGGTCCGATGTGTGTGAGCTAGGGTGGTGACTTAACTTGTTGAATGCCCATTACATCATGCAAAGCCTATTTATGGTGAACTCTGGTGAACTTCATAGTTTCAATCAATACCTCAAGAGTTTGAGTTCTGCCCCTGCCCTTTAGACGAAGTTCTAGCCTGAATGGGGTCTTTGGAGCACTAGCCAGGAGTGGTAATAGTGATTGCATTAACTTGTTTTCTTCCAGTTCCATTGAATCGTATGATAAAATACCCCAAATCTCAGATCCTTGTGCTTGTGCTCAATCTACTTCAATAGTCTTAGCAATGGCTCGTTCCACAAATTTATTGGAGAAAACTGTTAGGCCGCCGACCTGCCTAGTATCAAAGTGCTCTTTTCTATGTGGGTCAGCCATTTGCTATTTTGCACTTTTTGAACCCCCAGGTAAGGGAAGGATTCTACCAGTTCAATTGATTCATTGTTCAGTAAAATATGTAATTTTTGCTTCTTTTAGGAACTGCAGGCCATACATTTTGTTTTCTTGGTTTTGATCTGTCAACCTTTATTATTACACCTAAAATTAAATTGGTTCTTTTGGTTTTAGAGACCGGAAAATGTCTTAGAAGCTAAAATGCCATCATCTGCAAAAATGAGAGCACCTAATATCTCCCCATTGAGACTGAGGGCATCGGCTTCCTGCATATTTAGCTCCAATGCATTGAATTCATATAAAGGGAAAAAAAGGGTGCTTATGCACCCCCCCTCTAACACAATTGACAGAGAATCAGTCAGTAGTCTCACCATTTCTCCACATCTTACTTTAGCAGTTTTTGAATTATACAAATGATATGTACAAGATAAAATAACAATTGGGATCCACAAACGTACTCATTCCTTCCATGGTAGGACCCAACCCTAGGGACTACAGCAAATGCCGTCTGAAAAGATAAAGTACAAGCTTAACCCTTTTAGAAGCACACATTTCTGTATTAATAGATACAACCTAAAACATTGGCCCACAGTATGTATGCCCTTGTGGAAACAAGCGTGTGCACCCTAAGTAATATTCATTTCCAAGACTAATTTTTCCATTCTATATTACATCACAATCATGTATAATTGTGCAAGTCTCTCTATAAGAGATATTAAACGGTAGCTTGCCGGATTTATCCGATCCCTCTTATTCGATCGAATCCTGACATCCTGACATCCATCAACTACTCAGTAGATCATGTCCTCCATTGATACCACGGAATAGGTTTGTAATAAACCGGCTCACTGGTTCACTTTTGAAGAAATCCTCTTGCATTTGATCTGGTCCTGGAGCTTTATGGCTATGTTGGCTCTGAATCCTAATGACACCTCATCTTCCTAAAATGACATGATCATATGTTTGACCCTGCAGTACTAGCCCAGTTTCATTCCTTACTAGCAGAACTGTGCTAGAGCTCTTACTATAATGTTCTTTGAAAAGAGAAAACACACATTTAAATGGTTTATCATGATTTTACCGAAGACTCTTTATTCGATGTATTTTTTACCGAAAACACTCTACCCAAAAAATACTGATTTCTTTTTTTTTTTTGTTATTCGGGGGGGAGCACCCCCAAACTCCCATTTTCCCATGTTTGTAACCCCCTAACCTCCTCCCTACCTGTATTAACCCTTTACACCCCCATATACATGTATATTTTAAAAAATCGATATTTTGTTTGTAAAAACCATTAGGTAAAACATACTTTGAATAAAAATGTTTCGGTAAGATCACTGGATACCGTCTGAACAGCATTCGCCTGCATTTTTCAGGCACAAAAGCATTTTTCTCTCAAACCAAAGTATAACTAAAGCAAATAGCCTCTCTTACGCCAAAGAGACCACACATATATGTTTATCTGTTTCAATATACTGAAACTCCTCTCAACTATGTAATGTCATGTAACGTGGTGTTGTATAGCACGGCTCTGCTATTTTCATGGACTATCAGAAGTAGCGGACATAACCCAGATCATCAAGCACTATGATCTAGTAAAACATGAGTGAGCTCATGTTATTATAATGAAAACTGAGTTACTTCTAGGGATCCCAATTTTGTCAGGTGAGGCACAGCGAGATCAAATGATTTTCTACAATCAACACTTTGGTTAAACAATGAAGCTGAGATTTGATCCCTTTATGCAATTCAGCCTCTTGACCACATAGCTAACCATATCTAGTTGGTACTGGTATTTGGTAATGTTTGTCTTACAATTCCTAAAATAGTGTTCTGATTTTTAGAGATTACTTTAAAAAGAAACTAATCACATAATAAGCCAACCTAGCAAAATATAATTCAATACAGAAACATGTTGAGGAAAAAGAGTATGATTGTCGCTTTATTTTCCCAGTTGGAATGAAAGCCACCAGACAGGTCAGGCATCCATGTAGGGACCAAAGCTGGGGTATGGAGCAGGTGGCCAGGCGCCATCTGTTATTTCCAGAGCAAGGTCTAAGAAGAGGTACGATCACGATCCTTATGTAGGCCTCATAGCACAGAGATTTTCTTTGTATCTTTCAGTGTCAAGGGAGAGAGTATTACTCCAGCAAAGGGAAGAGTGCAGGGTGATGATGTGAGCCGATGGCCTTGTGCGCAGGTGTATCGTAAGGCACTGTGCTAGAACCACAAGGTGCCTACAACCAGCGCCACAGCAGTATAGGAAAGCCCATGCAGGAGAAGAGCTTGCTTCTGTGGCTTCAAGGATGGCTGCCCCAGCCATTCGAGCCTCATAGCATTAATTATTTGTGTGTGTCGAAAACCACAGGCCCATATTACCAGGCGCTTATGGGCGGCCTGATTATTGTTAAATTTATTGTTGAATCCCTTTATAGAGTCTCCTTACAATAAATAGAAAAATACAATTGCCTGAAAACCAGGCATTGAAACAAATCACTGAGCTGAAAAAAGAAAACATATTCTGTCAACACCTGCCTCTATTGACTCCCAGTGAGGCTGGGTGTTGAATTATCTGTCTTGTTTATGATGCACTGTGCCAGGTCTATGCAAACCGTGGCTTGCAAGATGTTTTGGACTTTGATTCCCATGATCCCTTTGACTTGACCAGGCTTGCTGGGAATGATGGGCGTTGTAGTCCAACATTTGGTGGGCCAAAGGTTTTATGCACCTGCACCGAGCTATTTGAAGGCCCTAACCATATATTATATATCTTTTACCCAAAGACCCGGATATTGGCTTAACATAGCTGCAGGACATAAGAAGAAAACCTGGGAAATCCTCACACAAATGGCGACTTTTTCATATATCGCGCTAATCCTGTTTATTGTTCCAAATTCAGGATCCCACGCTATTTATCTAGCAAGAAATTAATTATTGTTGATACCTTTTACACTGAACGACACTTTAACCAAATGTGTACAATTAGAAATTGAAGTGTGTTACCTAATTGGTTTTCATTTTGTGCCACAATTGTGTGTATTATTGTATTTGATTTATGATGACTTAATCTGTTTCCTTCATTGTTGAGATTTTTTGCAGACGTTATTTTGTGATTCTGCATTGTCATGTCAACAGTATTCTTTGTTTACAATACAGGTGAATTAAAATATTACACACATTTTTATCGTACATTTGGTCATTTAGATATACCACAGCCAAGTGAGTTTTGTATTGAGCATGTTTTCCTCCAGCAGCTTCAACTGTCCATAGACTTTTACCACTAAGGAGTCTGGGCCACTTTAGATCGAATTGGACACCCACAAAGAAATAGTGGGTCATTCTCAGGATTAATTTTACCTTATTTTTGTTCTGCGGGTGGGATACATCTATATTAGCATATATATTATAGATCAGCAGAATTTTTCTTGTAGTAATCTTCACACATTGACTGACCACTCTCGTGCCCAAATTCTGTGTCCTGTCGCTGAACTTCCCCTCATGAGTAAAACAATTACCTGAGTCTTCTAGAGAAGATTCTGAAACAAGAATTACGCATTTCTGTTCCTGTGACAAATCAACTTCCAGTGGTCCAGGGTTGAATATTGGTTTCTAAACCATCAATCAACCCCACACCTCTAGTACACCAGAAGGAATCCGAAAAGGTGGGAATACAAGTATAAGACCTTGTTGTCCAATTTTGGTAACATGGACGGAACGGCAGCCTTATCTCTGCAAGGTCGTGGATCGTTGGTTAGTTGCAACACATCGAGAATACAATTATTACCCAATGATGAAAGGGACTGTCCAGTTAAGGCTGTATAAAAATATGGACTTTATTATTACTACAACAGACAGTTCTAGCACACTACAAATACAACCCACCCTCTAAAGGAACACATAGGACAGACAGTTTCACGAAGGAAAGGGGTGCACTCTGGATACTGACAGGAGGGTAGTTGGTAAAGTAATCAGTCTTACAGTTCACGGTTATTCGGTTCCAGTACCAAGGGGCAAAGGGTCGTAACTGTCTCTAGGGGCCTTCAGAGAAGGACCAGGGGGGCAGAATCACAATGTACCTGGTGCTGAAGAAGTTCTTGGTGCTTGACAGCGTAGAGGCGGTTACAGGCTGCTTCGCAGCCCTTGAGTCAGAGTTAGTGGCGGGAGACAGCTGCGGGTACCAGCCGGCAGGCAGTTTAGCAAACAAGGCTGGATGGACGTCTGCAGGCCCTCTGGTGCAGCGGCTCCGGGGCCAAGACTCGTTGACTCTATGCTGGTTGGTGGATCTGGAATGCTGGTCGAGGCGGCTCGGTCGGCTCTTGTGACTGCGGCGCGACAACAGGCTGCAGTGCAGTGGATGCAGTTCGAGGACTCGACTGTCTCGAAAATGTCCTTAAAAGATGGACGCTGGATGATGATTGTGTGGCACTCTTCCTAGCTTCTTTGCAGGACTCGTATCGTCCTTTCAAGGCGGACGGCCCAAACCTCAGGAGAGTGATTGCAGGCAACGGCCTGGTACTTAGTTCAGATACTCTTCCGCACTTCCCCCCTAGGAAGCTTGCTGACAGATCCTATCGGGGAACGCTGTGTGCTGGCTGGGAACCGGTTCTGGAACTGCTGGACGGGTCCTCTGAGTCCGGTATCTCCCTCAATTCCCTGGACGATGTTCAGGGGAGGGATCTTATTTCCCCTTTGGAAGTCCTGGACTTCCTTCACTGGTGGAAGTCTGTACCTTCAGCTCGGGTCCAAATGAGTCCTTCTTCTTACTCCTTTTGAAGTCGTCAGATGATCTGCTAAATGAGGGCTTCAGCCCTCTTTTAAAGCCAAATGGGCCCCAGTGATTGGTGCAGGCTAAGCCTACCTTAATGAACCGATCCTGGGTCCCCACCAACATTCTTCTGTTATGCATGAGGTCAGGACCAGTTTGCTCTGCAACAGGACAGAAACGGGGTGACAACATATACCTACGTCCCACCCATCTTCCTGTCTGTTGTAGATCAAAGTGTAAAGCACAGGCTTCCCTTGAAGTATGTGCTGGGAGCAGACTTCCTGTCTCTCCCAAATCACATCCTTTGTCCCTCTGAAAGAGATATGCTCTGCAGGGACACCTGCTGTAACTGCTGACCCAGACAGGCCATTCACTGCCTTTCATACAGAGAGGTGGGAACTACCTTCAAGTTGACACATTGCATACCAAAGGGGTGTTAATCCTGCCTTCCTGTTGTCTCTTCAAGCAACCAAGCCTCTCCTCTAGGCTTGCTTCATTTATCCTGTTAGTATGTACTGCCACCAGCCGGAGTAGCCAAAAGGAATACAGCTCCATGGAGCCTTTGATACTTAAATTAGGCTGGAGGAAGGTGTGCCTTCCCCCTTCTGGAAATGCTTTGATGTACCCGGGGCTGTCACATTCCAGCTGAATATGATAGGGGAAGATGGCGCCTGTAGGCTGTGTCTTCCCGGAGTACATGTGACTATGCGTTTTGTGCAGGAAAAAGATTGACCGTTTGCAGAATGGCGTAACACAGTCCTCGGAGGTTGATCTCCCATCATTCATTCTCATTATAAAAAAATCAAAAAGCCCAGGCGAGCACACTCTCCATGTGAGGGTGGTCGAATTCCTCACAGTTCCCTTTGCAACATTTGTTCTACCTATGAATTATGGAAGCTGAAGAGTGTCTGATTATTGGTGTAAATGTGTCCATCTGCAGCCTTTGTTTGCAACTTTATTCTGGAATAATGTGGGCGGCGTGTGCTGTGCAGCTTATTTCAGCTTATTTCATGTAATATCTCTCTACAGCCATTTACGGTTGATATTTTCCCATCACTATAACATTGCAAGCTTCATGACTAGCGCTATGCAAAGCTGTGCGACTTCACATTAACAGATTAGCCACATTTTAGAACATGTGCCAAGTTGCAAAGTTCTACGGAAAAAAATGTACTAATTACGTGTTATTATGATGTAAGTTATGAGAAACGCTGTTTATGTGTACAAAAGTTACGTCAAAATGTACTAAATCAGAAGCATCAAAAGTGCAGAACTTATATTTTGCACACAATTCAATGTGAAACCCATTGGTAGAACATAGCCAGTACAATTGAAGGCGGAAAGCAAACAATCAGCCAAACATAACAAACATGTTAATTCAAACACAAAACCATTTTTCCCACACACCCAGACATTTTGCCACGCAAATCCTAAAACTATCCTACAACATGCACAACACTGGAGTGTCTGCTTAGTAAATAATACCCTCAAACATACACTCTTGGGGCATCACACTTGCAGAGACACACAATGCCCCCGACAAGCCCTTCAAAAACCGGATCACACCTACTGACTTTTCTGAAAAAATAATGGACACCTCCAACAACACACCCACCAAAAATAATCCCACACCCACCATCACACCCACAGATCTCAGGACACACCCATAGAAACGCCCATGCTACGTGGCCCGGAGAGCCAGATACGCCTCGCAATGCACGTGCGCCTTCCAGACTCAGACATTACACCATGGAAGAGCGGAATATCCACCAAATGTCACATCAATGACAGGACCCTTCTGACTATGGCAACATGGACAACACAAGACAAGACACAGCACCAACAGGGCATACAAATCACACAGTGGCACACTCAGAATTCCAACACATATAAAGAGACAAATACACGCAATTCGCCCAACGACCTGACCATGCATGTCACCCCATCAAGGCACCGTAGATCCCCCAACCATCAAGCAAGGTGCACACTCGGAAGAAGCAAGTGCTCTAACCACATGGTGGTTGAACCACCTGCACACTCACTCAACCAATGCAGTACATGCAGTTGTCACTACCAAACACAATGACACACCTATTGCAAATAGTGTCAGACACCTCCACCTCCGCTATTGACAATCAATATAAACCGTCACTCCAGCAGCCCCAATCGCTTCAGAGGTCGTGTTGTCTAGCAAGATGAAAGATGCAAAGGAAGTCCAGCGCAAGATGAACTTCATCGAATGTGAGGTGACCTGATGGTGGAGTTCTTCAACTGAAACTGGACCACCATGGTTCGGACCCTTGGACACCCCACCATGCAGAGACAATGATACACACACAGGGTCAGACTTACGCAGGATATCAACGTCCTGGGCATCGAGCAATGCAGCCTGGAGGAACTGAAGAGGAAGTGGATGTATGAGAAGCAGCATATGAAGCTGAAATACACCAAGCTCACCATCGACCAAGCTCTTGGATGAGATCCTCGAGGCCCTAGATTATGACTGACATCCTGGGAAGGGACGACCCTGAGCTTGATCCCAGGTGTGCACTGGCATATGAGGCACTGTGAGAGGCATGGACTGCAGTGGTAAACACATCACCTTTGCACAACCACTCACATCCGCATTTCTGCAACCCACACAACACTTGAAAAATGACTGCAACTGTCTCAAATGGAACACAACATGAATGCACACAGGCCATGACTCATTCCGATTCCAAGTACATCACATTCTCCAAACGAAGGACATGTCACAGGACAAACACCACATACGAACCTGGATGCAGATGCCCACAAAGCACCCATTCCCATTCCACACACATGCCGCCATCCCTCATGGGAGACAACACCACCACAGGCACATGAATCACAGACTCCACAAAGCCACACACAACTCAGTCACATGGACATCTCAGATACACACAAAGGGAGTATTCCATCAGGCCACATATGCCACTTGTACACTGCCAACAATGGACATATCTCACAAAATCCCTACATGAGCCCTACCAGTAACAATCAAGCCATGCACACACATGAGCAACACCCTGACACACACAATAACTGTCTGACGTCAAGCCACATGGACACAGAGGACACGACAACCACATGCAATGCACTTTCCCACCACAATGAGTCATGGGGCTGCCACTATAGCAACACACAGAAATGCATGAAACATCCCCACTTTGCGTTCACATGCACCAATCATCACCAATGGCAGAGACATTGATTCACCAAAATGCCACGGGTAGTGGAAGTGGTATCACAGACTTGATGACATCACAGGAAATTATGTAATTTGACCTTTGAACCGGATGGCATCAGTTCCACTTTAGCCCTGGTGACAGCAGCAGAAGTGGCTTGCGGACATAAAAAAAGTACATAAACGTAGACACTTTAAAATACCAAATACATACTGAATCAGACAATAATATTTTAGATACTAACCACATTTTAACAAAGTTGCTGCCTTCATATGCCATTGATGGGGTCATGATACGATAGGGTTAGGCCCAAAAGTACAACTTAGGCTCAGGCAATATTGATTCCACCATTGGGTTTGCTATTTGAAGATTTGAATATATCTTAAAGCAATGTTTATGACAAAGCATTGAGCAAGTTTGGGGTTTGCTGTGACCTGATTCTTGCTGAAATGACTCAGACAAAATGACATAGATGGAAAGCCCGGTGAGCATGCACAACAAAATGAAAATTGTAAAATGGGGAAAGCTATACAGTGAGGGTCATTGTATAAACTGCAATGGGAGCTAACGATACACCTGAGGAAATATAAGGAGATACAGTCCTCTGTGATGAGATTCCCAGGGCTGAAATACTATTACATTTATATGCGCTTTCGTCTTAACTTACTAGGCTCCCTACAAAGGTGGGGTCCCATAAGAGAGATCCTTTGGCAAGAAATAAATTGTTGGCTCTGTAAAAAGCTGGGGGAGGCAGAAATGCTAAAACATTGGCTGATTGGCTGTAGCGCATTTCTAGGGCTCAGGAAAATGTGGTTGGGAAAGTTCATAAGGAGAGTAGAGGATTTAAACAGTGAAAACATGTGGGCTGGCTCTTGCGATGGATGCTCTCTCTCAATGACCATTGCTTTAGTGAATATTTTAATAGTGATACACCAAATGTTGGGGGCAACATTTTTTCTCAACTAGTCCGCCATAATGAAGTATGGAAGGAAGTAATCTGTCAGATAGGTCGAAAATGTAATCTTGGGGATTAGAAAGTGAAACCCTTGTAGGTATATCATATATGGTAGTGTACTGTGTTGAATGAATTCATGTCTGTCATGTTTGTTTTTTAATGTTGTCGCTAAAATAATATATTGCCATTTGTAAGGAACTAAGAGTTGTGAAGTATAACGTTGTTAATAAACGAGAAGCACACAAATAAATAGGCTGAGGCATATGCCACTTCATCATTTTATGGCCAGTTACTTCCATATTATGCTATTATAGCTGCATGTGGGCTAATGTCATCATATGAAAAGTAGATCCCCTACATTGCCAGTTGCTGTGATAATAAAGTATCAATAAATCCAATAGATGCAAGTTATTCTCTGTGCACAGGAGCATTAATACTTTAATTAATGATAGATATTTGTTATTTATATAGTGCTTTTGCCAAAGTGCTGTACATAGCACTTATTTACATACATTTATCATCCCAACTGTAGTTGGTACTCGTTTGTCAACCTCAGAAGAAGGAAAGGCTGACTTGGCCTTGCCAGGATTTGAACCTGCGACCTGCAGATCATACACAGATCGCAGCAGCGAGTGCTCAACCTGCTGAGCTATCTTACCACTTTGCATTTGAAAGTGCCACCATAAGAAAGCATGTAAAAACTGGCTGCACAATGTAAGACAGGCACGTAATAAGACTTATCATGTTTGCTGCAGCCTTGATGATGCACAGTAAAAAATGCCCTGCCACAGTAAGGCATACCTAGACTGGCATCACTAAAATGCCAATCTATCCACATAATAACATAACAAAGTAATGCCACTTGTGCCACAATCTTAGTGTTTATTTATGTTTTACTGGATTGCCAACACAGGTTTGAGCCTAATCACTAAGGTCTCCTTCATGGCTTTAACACCAATAAACACATCTGTATTTAAACAAGACAATACAAAAAAAAGTTGTGGTCATTAAACATACATGTTTTTTCAAATCAAATCAATTCATATCCAAATTAATATGAACACACAATAAATATCCATATAGCACAATACGAACCAGATGCAGGAACACAGATGGTTTTAAGGAGGGAAAAAAAATGTGTAAAATATGTGTTACTATCTTCCTGATACTAACAATTTGGTGAATATTCATAAAGCATTTGAAATTCAGGTGCTCTACTTTTAAACACCATGCTGCAAGAAGCCTCCGTCTCCACCACTGTAGTCATGCTGCCACCACCAACATACTTGATTGACATCTTAGTAGCTCAATAGCCCATAGTTAATCACCCTTTGGTTTCTCCTACCAACTCACTGCTTACAGAAGAATTATTAATAACAAATTGAAATAAGTGATTATCAACCAATTCCACATCGATGATTACCCTTTTTCTAAAGTTTGTAGATAATGGTTGATTATCAGCCAAAAAATAATCAGTTTCTTTTGTTTCGCTAGTTTTATTGAAATGAAATATGAGGTTCCTAATTATCCTGGACCCCTACAATCAAACATACACAATTCCTCAATACCAAATCATAACAATAGACTTTCACCACAACCCATGTAATTATACATTAAACAAATGTACTTGACACACAAAGCCACATAGAATAAAATAGTGATGTCTAATGTGGCTGTTCTGTTACAAAGTCCAATCTTCAGGGTTCAATCCCAGATCACAAACTACCTGAAAGCAAACATATTTGATTGCTCATATATACAAACTTGAACAAACAAATAAGGATGTTTTTCACCAAAACACCTGTGAAAAACTATTTTCTTATTGTATAAGCGCATACCGAGCAAATAGTAAATAAATAAATAGATAAATAAATCAATTGGTACAATCATTACCTTCTAAAACAAGGTGTAGTCAACACTTGTATCTTTTCTTACTGTAACAATAAAAGTTACATTTTCCTATTCATTGCTCATTCAGAAATCACTAAAAGCAACATTAAATCACAAAAAGCCGAGCATGAATAGAATTGTTCAAATTGGCTACTAATATAAGGCATCCATATATTTGTGTTCAAATTAATACTTCCTTATTCAAGAACTTTCATTAGAAAGTGTTTCTTTTTTTATTTTTTAAATTTATTTGCATTTAATCTGTTTAGATTTTTACAAAGACGTTTTGTTAATTGAAGAGGAGTGTTTAGTGTTTTTACTATGCGTTATGAACGTTCTCCACGTAGAACAAGAAGGACATGATTTTGCAAAAGAAAGAAAAGACTTCAGGCAGAGGAATAGTCCTGGTATCATCCTCGTCTTTTGGTTGAGATGGCTATTTCTGTAAGCTACTCCTGTAGGTTTTGGGAGGCCTTCTGCAAGGCTATGGTTAGAAAGGGTTTCTTAGGCCCATCCACCTTATATGCATAAAAGAGGGCATTCTGCATGGTAGCATACGCCGCCATTTTGTTTTCCGGCCATGTTTATGTTCAGCTTGAAGTCAGACACTGGGCACCTGATGTCATGCCTTATTAACATACAATAACAATTCAATCCCGCATATTATTGCAGAATGTGGATGGAACACAAACTCGTTTCACACAGATCACTCATAATAACTCATGTTACCATCACTATACTCAAGTCGAAAACCACAAATCTAAAAAGTTATCCATTCCAAAATGAAAATAAAAATGCACCAACTCAGCATTTATCATGATATAGAACATGCCCCTTTTGGCATTGTACCTCCACCTACAGGAAAATTGATAAATAGGGCACTCTGGGTCAAACGGTTATTACTACATCATTTTGAATAGTCAATACATGAATGATAGGCCACAATTTGGCATCATATTAACACTCATGTCTTGTTGGTGGCAACATGCTGCAATGCTGTTGGATTTCATGATTGACTTTAATATAAATATTTAAGCAATATGCCCCGAGCGGCGGGGGCCTTAAGGGCCCATAATTATAGGCCAGAGTGAAGCGAGAGCCTTAACGACGGCCCCGGGGCATTACCTGACTCGGTAATGCCTCCGCCATGAGGGGCATATTGCTATTAGTACCCCGGCCCACAAGATCTGCAAAACCGGGGTACAAAAAGCAGTTTTGTCTGTCCCCGAAACGCTGCAGCATTTCAGGACAGAAAATAAAATGACTGAGAAATTGTCCACCAGTGAAGGGAAAACGGATTCCGTTTTTGATTTCCATGGTGGCCATCAGGAGCAGACGCGCTGGAAACACTTCTGTTCCCAGCGCGTCTGCTTCCAAAAAAATAAAGAGAAGAAGGTAAGTGGGGTTTGGAGGGCGGGCAAGGGAGGAGGAATAAAACTAAAAAAAACGTACCTATGTCACCGGTGGGGGACAATGGAAGCCTCCAGCCATGTGGAGGCCCGGAGCGGGCATGGCCCTGCTTCGAGTCTCCACACGGTTGGAGGCTGACATCGTCCCCCAACAGGGACAAGGCAGGCAGAAGGTAAGTGGAGTTGGGAGGGAGGGGAGCGGGAGAAAAAAAAACACATACCTGAATCCCTGACGGGGGACGAAGGCGGCCTCCAGCGTGTGGAGGCTCGGAGCGGGGATTGCCCCGCTTCGAGCCTCCACATTGGCTGAGGGGCTGCCAGGCCTCCTGCCGGGGACAAATGAGTGGAATTCTTTCGAGGGATTCCCGGCCGGGTAATGCCCCTGGGAGGGCCAATCAGAATGGTTCTTTCATTCTAATTCTCCCTCGCCGGGTGCTAATATACCTTAACTATTTTCAACTATTGCTGTGTATTCGTGTACATGTGCATTCTCAATACACAAATTCCAACATACAACATCTAACAAATATGATCTTACAACATGGCATGACTTCCCTACAGGTAATTGAGACGAAACGATCTAGAGCTCTTCCATTTCTTAACATTTGTTATATATCATCTTCCTCATTGAAAAGTTTCCTGAACCTGCTCTTTCCTCTGAACTCTTTTGTTTAGTCCGGATTTTATTTGCTTATTTGTTGTTAGAGACTTTTCGTTGTTTTGGCACCCTTAAGCCTACAGGTCCATGGTTTGCGTGGTATAAATTGTTAAAGTACAGTAAAGTAAAGTAAAGGTTCTATTGAACCTTCAATTTTATTGTAGAAATGATACAGCTTCTCAATAGTTCTCCACATTGCGGTATCATAATATTAAATATATAATGGTACATCCATTTTCATCTTTCTCTTTCAAATGTTTTCTCTTAATCCTTGAAGGTCACTGTACCGTTGGAACTGCTTCATACAAATAATAACATTTTAATATTACATTAATCAAAATACCATGGTAAATCATAATTCACAACAATTTCAAAATATTCCAAAACGAAGCGGTCACTGGCCGCTCACTACCTTAATACATATGTCTTATTCAAGACTCTTGAATGTGCAACATACCTCAGAACACACTTATAGTAACCCTTTAATAGAACTGTTCATTATGATGTAAAAGTAAAAGGAAATATCAAGGCTGAGTACCCCAAAAGTAAATACACCAAACACGGGCTTATAAAGATTCACAGATCTTTATTCTATAATTGTACAGTTTTACAAAGAAACAAAGTATCAGATAGCTATCTGACTCTCATTTCTTCACAGCGAATTCCAGCCCTTTCGGTGTGAGAAGTGAGAGGTACTGGACGTCTAAATATTCACATCTTTTATACAATTTCCAATCGTAATGTCCAGCCCCTCTGCAGGTTAATTATTCTCGGTCTAGGGTTCGTGCCAAGTTCACCTCTAGTTAGTCCAACTATATGCATGTGGATTACTTCCAATTTGTACAACAACAAGTCACAATGGCAACAGTGTATCTTCGGATTTAACATTAAGCCTTAGTACACGTCCTATACAATGTAGTTCAACAAGTGTTCACGTTTGGTATTTACATAACATTGTATTTGATGTGTGTCCGCGGATCGGACTTGTTGGCGCGAGTAATGCTCAATCTACAGGTCAAATGTAGGACGAGGTCTCATTACATGACCCAAACATTTAGCCTACGGGCAGTTTAGACATTAACCTATGTAAAGGTCAGGATAGCAAAGGTTACGAGCAGGAGAAGCCTGTCCACCATTTTAGAATACAGAGTGACTTTGAGATGGAAATCAAAATTTCGGATGAACCTAAAATGGAGGCTAAGTTGAACTAAGGTCAGAACCTTGCAACACGGATTTCTTCGAGTTTAACAAACCCTCCTTTTGGCCAAAGCCAAGTGCTAAACTACTTCTAGTCACTTTACGAGTAACTCCATGTCTCAATGTCCATACATCCTGAATCACTATCGGAGATATCGATTGACATGAGGTCAGATACTGAGATTTCCTTCAGTAGGAATTCATTGGAGCTTTTCACTGGGGCGTATACTTTGTGACCTAATGCACCCATCGCTTGTGCACAACATCCTCCTAACATCGAACACATACCAGGAAGACATTGTATACAGCAGCAAAGGAACAACAGAATACCTAAAATAATCAGCAAGACCAAAAGTAGGTTCCATCCTCATGATCGTAGGATGTCCCAGAACCAAGCACTAAGATCCCAGTTTCCCTCAGGAACATGCACTTCTGAACTGAGAACATGCAGATTTTGAATCGCCCTAAAGATTGTTGGGGAGGAATCTGGCTCGAAAACACAGCAAGCAGACCCCACTAATTTACACCCCGCCCCCAAGTTCAGCCAGGATGACATCTAATGCCATCTGGTTTTGAAGAACCACTAATCTTATTGCTTTCTCTTCTAACGTCATATTATAGAGAATGTCAGGTGTCCGGTTGATGGTCCTCTCCAGTACTCTCGCTGGTATCCTGATATCTTCTGAATTCAATATTTGCCCCCAAAATGGCACAAAGGATTTAGCTACGTCACCCAGAACTTGAGCTGAAGTATCGCCATTCTCGTCCCGCCGTGGACGAGCCTTTGAAATCTCTACAGTGCTAGCAATGAATACCCCGGGTAACAGGATCCCTAAATAACAAGTTCCCTGCCAATCCCTGGGTAACCATGGAAATGCTACATTACTGCAAACAAAGGAGACAGGTTCACCTACATACAAAGGTGTGTCCTCACTAGTCAAATTCGCAATGTTGGCGCAACCCTTAAAATCACTGATTGACTGAGTACCATTCCTCTGTATGCAGAAAGAAACTGAATTGGGGCTGTGGTTGATGGTATAAGAAGGTGGTGTGGCATCCCTATTGCCTATAGGAGCCATTTTGAAAGAGATCAAGGATTGAAAAGGACGGGACAGTCTGTCAGAAGGCCTAATAGAAGCAACATTTGGCTTGCTCCTATTCGCAAAGAGTGAGCATCCCAGCGGCGTCAGAACACATTTTTCAAAATCGTTTAAGTTAGTTCCATCAAAGTTCCCCGAGATGCTATCTTTCCATCGGCCAAAGAATAGTGCTCTAAGAGAAGCATAACAAGCAGTTGTTAAAGGTGAAGGTTGAATATACCAACCCAGTCCCTTATCCCCATGTTGCGGTAAATGCGTATAAACTCAACAATTGGACCTATTGAGAATGGTATGTGTAGCGTTCATGATGAGTAATAAGAGTGTTGTTGTGGTAACTCTGTCTGTGCTGAGAGTCTCTAGGAGATACGGTATGCAGATGCACGAAAGGAGTAGAAACAGTGGGTACATTTTCAGTGGGTAACATATTTTCAAGCGAATGCACTTCTTCCAGATACCAGAATCCTAAGGCGATGACTATTGTAAAACCAATCAACATTATCACTAAATAACCATACGTTTTCGGGGCCCACATATTTGAATGTTTGTTTCCGTAGCTGGTCACACAGTCTCTTATCTTTTCCGTACGAGTGGGAGCGGCTGCAGGCATTGTTCTTCAAACGATTTGCACCAATGTTTTCTTGCTGGCGACCTCCAGGCCGAGCGTCTTCTTAGTCCTTTCACAAACCCTAGCCAACAGAATCCTTTTATACACAAATCATCGAGCTAAAAAGGCAAGCCCTTGATGACTTTCTTTGAAGGCACAGCCGAACGGTGCAGTAGGTCTATTTCCTCGGACGCAGATCGTACATTGTGATTCCAGGCACTGAGTGATCTGTGAACAATATGTCGTCACTTCCCGATGGAAGCGACGAATACAAAGTGAGATCTGATGCAAGATCCGGGACAAATTCTAAAGGCAAAACCTTTTGGAGAGTGTGGAGGTGAAATGGTTGCTTCCCCAGGCCCCACGGGTTCAGGGAGAATCTCCGATGCACTCTCGATGCTGTTTACTGCTTCGTGATCATTGGTTGCATTACTGGTAAGGGGTTCTGTATCTTCTGTCGCATGTGGCACAGGATGTGGAAGTCTCTTGACATGCGACGCGTAGATCCAGTGCTTCTTGCCTGCTACCCGCACCGCCGTCTGTGTGACCAGGAGGACCCGATGCGGATCCCACCAATGAGGTGCGAGGCAAGAGGATCACTCGAATGTCTTTGTAAGGACCCAGTCGCCCGGCCGTGTGCTGTGGCCAGGGCCCTCGTATTTTACAGGTAAAGACTTTCGCACCTGGTGATGAATCAAATACAGATTTTTAGTTAACTGGCCACAGTAGTCAGAAAGAAGTACATTTTTGACATCACGTAAAGAACCGGCCTTGGGACATTCTAAATATTGGCTGGCCTACCCATGACCACTTCAAAGGGAGAGAGCCCAGTCTTAGTTTGAGGGGTCATCCTCATGGACAATAATACGATCGGTAAGGCCTTCCAGCCATTTTAGTCTGGTGCCGGCACACGTCTTAGCGAGCTTGTTTTTGATGATCCCATTATGTCTTTCTACCAGTCAAGCACTCTGTGCATGTATGGCCGAATGGAACTGTTTATCGATCTGTAATCCCACGCATATCTGCAGAATTACAGCAGCGATAAAATGTGGACCATTGTCCGACCAGATGACTCTCGGTAAACCAAATCTTGGAAATTATTCCTTCAGCATGGTCTTTGCCGTGGTCATGGCTGTGGCATCTTTGACGGGAAAAGCTTCAACCCATTTGCTAAAGGCGCAGATGACAACTAACACTTATTTGAAATTCTGACAACGCTCCATTTCGATAAAGTCAAAATGAATCACTTCAAAGGGGACAGAAGGTGGACTGAAACTACCCCTAGGAGTTGATATGCCCTTTCCCACATTGTGCTGCAAACAAATCATACACCCATGAATGAAGCGTTCGGCTATCTTAGGGATTTTGACATTTATCCACACATTTTGCAACATTTTGGTGACCTTACGAGCACAAATAGGGTAGGACCATGAGCCATAACAACCATCATCATAACATACGCGTCGGGCAATAACCACTTCCCTTCAACTTTGTCCACCCAACACCCATCATCATCCAGTTTTACCAAACCCTCAGTCCATTTCTTAGATTCCTCTAACGTGGCATCGGCTTGAATGTTCTATACGGAGTCAAGACCCTCATCCAAAGTACAGGCATTTGTGGCTTCCATTGAAGTATACATTTCTGAAGAGAGATCTGTGGCAGTCTATTTGGCTATATGATCAGTGAAAGCATTCCCTTTTCCTATATTATCTATGATTTTCTGATGCGCTGCTCATTTCATAATGGCTAGCTGAATAGGGAGTGCAAGTGCTGAGAGTAACCGTACTATCAAGGAGCCATGCTGGATTTTAGTGCCATGTGAGGTCAAGAACCCTCTTTCTGCCCAAAGTCTGCCGAAGTTGTGAACCACCCCAAAGGCAGACTGACTGTCAGCATATATGTTTACGGTAAGCCCTTCGGAAAGTTCACAAGCTCGGGCCAATGGTATAATCTCTGCGGCCTGCGTGGAGTATGCGTGATTCTTTTGGTCTCCACGACCGTGCTCAATGTGGTGATTGCATAAGCCGCTGTGGATGTACCATCAGGGTGTTTGAAACAGGAGCCATCGCAAAACAGCTCCCCTAGTGGATTGTTCAAAGGAGTGTCTTTTAGATCGATTCTGCCTTTGGTCTCTTGCTCTGTGGTGTAAAGGAAGTCATGTGACTCTTCATCACTGCAAGCATTATCTTGCGGGAAAGGTAGAAGTTCAGCCGGATTAAGAATACAACACCTCTTTATTTGGATGTGCGGTGCAAACAAGATCATTTCGTATCTCGTTAATCATGCGGAGGTGAGGTGTTGCGTTTTTGTTCTGTTTAATAGAATATCTACAGCGTGAGGTACCATCAGGGTTAAAGCATAGCCTAGGACCATTCCCTCGCTCTGTTTAATGGACGCAGCAGCAGCAGCGACAGCTCTCAAAGATCTTGGCAAAGCGCATGCTACAGGATCAAGGGCGGAAGAAAAGTAACTGCATGGCCTATTCTTCCCTCCATGTTCCTGCATTAACACAGCCAAAGCACATCCATCACATTCATGCACCTACAACACAAAGGCCTTTTCATAGTTTGGTGTGCCCAAAACTGGTGCCAAGCACAATGCAGTCTTGAGCAGATCAAATGCTCGCTGGTGTTCCAAGTTCCACGGCAATGGCGAAGAAATGCCCTTCTTCGTCAAAGCCAACTTTGGTTTAATCACTAAGGAGAAATTCGGGATCCACTGCCTACAGTAAGAAGCCATTCCTATCAGGGCTCTAACTTCTTTCTGTGTATTTGGGACAGCCATGCTAGAAATAATTTTCATTCGTTCAGGTGTCAACCTTCTTCCCTCCTTTGACAGGAGATAGCCTAAATAGGCGACCCCCTGTCGACAATATTGGAATTTTTTAAGCGAAGCTTTGTGTCCATGTTGTGCTAGGGGAATAAGCAACAACACGGTGCCCTCCTTGCAAACGCTCTCTGAGTCAGCAGCTAAAAGCAGTTTGTCGACATATTGAAGCAGTGTACAAGTAGAGGGCAACTCAAGGGTATCGAGCTGCTCTTTCAAAGCCCTACTATAGATGCTACGACTTTCCGTGTAACCTTGCGGTGCACGGGTGAAGCTAAACGAGCGTCCCCCTAAGGTGAACGCGAACAGGTATCTACTGTCCTTATGTATAGGGATACTAAAGAAAGCGTTGTTTAGATCCACAACACTAAAGTAAGCAGCTGAAGCCGGAATCATGGACAATATTGTTGTCACATCAGGCACAATGGGAAATTGTGGAGCAACGATCTTGTTAATGGCACGTAAATCAATAATGAAATGGAAGGGGGTTGTATTATCGCCTTTTTTGGACACGGGCAAAATCGGACTATTGCACAAACTACCTGCAATTTCCTCAATCACCCCTCGATGTACAAAATCGTAGATGATGCATTTCAAAGCTTGCTCACCATCGACCGAGATCTTATACTGGGGAATACGTGGCAACTTCACTCCATGTTTCAAAATAATCTTAACAGGCTCAATTTGCAAAACACCGACATCATTGTCATCAGTTGCCCACAAGCACTCCGGAACGTCAATAAATTCCGGCGGCAAAGGTCTAGTCAAGAATTGAGAGACAGAAAGTTGCTGTCAAACGCACTCCATCAGAAGAACAATGAATTACCTCATTTAATTCTTTCAACAGATGCAACCCCAACAAATTCTCTCCACAATTCGTAGTCAAAAGGAATGGACAGTGGTCCATAAATGGACCCAAAGAAATGGGTACCGGTGAAGAAACTGGGTAGATGACTGGTGTGCCAGAAAACCCTACAGAAACATTGGTTTGCCCTGACAATGTTTGGAACCCATGAATGGTCAATGGAACACTTCTGTGCCCCTGTATCTATCAAAAATAGATGCCTCCTATTTCCCACTATCATCTCAACGTAGTGACCTTTCTGATAAACGGGAATAGGCGTTGGTTCCAAACCCTGCTTCGGGCAATCCTAACGAAACAGAATGTCATTGAAAGGAAGTTCTTCAGAGAGGTAAGCAGCAGAAGGATGATCAGAAATGTTTCTATTGTCCACACTAGGTGCCTGATTGTCCTGCGAAAAAGGTTGCTGTGAATCCTGTGAAAACTGACCTCTACCAGGACCCTCTACCTCTGGGCGGCCCCTGGATCGTCTACCTATATTCCCAAATGTGTTATGTGACCTCTGCTGGAGGATCGGGCATTGTGCACGCCAATGACCCTCTTGTCTGCAATAAGCACACTGGTTTATGTTTACAGGACCCAATGGCGCATTTCTCTGTGGAACAACCTGACCTCTAAATAGCGAATTACCCCCTCTAGGGCCTCTAACAATTTGTTGCAATAGTACTTTTGTCTTTAAATCACCTTTTCTCTTTTGAACTCTTTCCTTTTCGTTGTTGACAAGATTTTCATAGTACTGAGCCTTATGCAGTACTTCTGACTGAGACTTCGCTTGCCAAGAGCTCTCAGAGGACATTATTTGTGACTGGATGTCAGGCAGCAATCCACGCACATATTTGTCCACAAATAGTCATTATCCAGACTCTGTGCTTAAGTCTTGCCCACTGTAATCTGACAAATACTTGTTCGAACCGGTTGAAGAACTCGGTAGCACCCTCATATTTCCCTTGGACACAGGCCGTAAGCTTGTCCCAAATAATCCTTCTTTCAGGAATTATAGTTTGCAATTTTGCAACTATTCTATCAGGCAAAGTTAGTATTACCTGTGGTGGTCTCTCACCAGCTGGTCTTTCTCTATCGAGTCTACCCATGGTATCCCATGAATCTCCTAACCCTGGTACATCATCCACAGTCCTAATCTGTTTCCATAAATCAACAGGTAGGAGTACGGGAAATAACAAATTAACATCACTTAAGGGGAATACAGATGACTGCAAGACATACTCTATTTCTTTATAAAACCCTGTCGGATTCTTCCTAATATTGGGAATAGACTGTTTGATGGTGTTCACTTCCTGTCTCGAGAAAGGGACGTGAACGAACTGCAACACATAATGTGCAGGGATATCCTGGGCAGGTGTACCTGCTGCAGCATCAGCGGGAATCTCTACTTTTGGGACAAATGTCAGAGGAACCTCTCTCATAGGCAACTGAGAAGTAGGCAACTCCGAACGCTTACTAAGCAACAGAGCTAAATCGAGCGCTAAAGCAGCTGAAGAAGTGTCAAACGAAAAAGCCCTCTTATAAATACTCAATAACTCTGCGGGACAACAAATCTTTCTTTTTACGCATTCATCCAGTAGGTACTCTACCATTACCTGTATCACTTTCCTCTGCATTTCTGGCGTATACTGACTATACGTGTCATATACTTCAACGGGAGTTATCGATATGTCTGAAATCCACCTAATCGCATCCTTCGTACGAATTCGTGTTTCCTCATTTATCGATTTATGACAAGGGGAAAACAGTTTCTGTACGAACATAACATCCAAACTATCACCATCTACATCTTCGTTCTTGAACCTTTCCAACTCTCTTCTATACTCAAGAACCCTTTCGACATGCTTTTGTACTTTCTCCGCAGTATCTCTAGAAAATGCTAAAGTATTCAGATCCCTTAACCCTTGTGGGAGATCTATATTACTTAGCCTGTTCCACATTACACATAAATTAATTCCTAATCCTTCAATAAAAACGTTTTTCTCAGGAAAATTGTCTAAATTATAAAGTGTGGCAAGAACATCAGCTTGTTCACCCTTCTCCAAACAATGCTTAGCCCACTCAGTTAATTCACGCTTTTTCTCTGAAGATACAGTATTACGTGTCACGACCCTTGATCACGCTCCCTGATCTGCTACCAGCAGTGTAGAATCACTTGGAAGAGGGAGAGTAGGCACATTTTGAACATCCGGAAACAGAGGTACTATCACTGGCACGGCAGGCAAACCCACCGGACCAGTAACAGCAGGCAAAGGTGGAGGAACAGGCAGAGGAGGAACAATAGCCGGAAGAAGAGGAACATTAAGAGGAGCAATAGGAGGAGCAGTAGGAACAACGGGAGGAGGAATAACAGCAGGAAGAGGAACATACGGAGGTGTCGCAGTGGCACCAGGCCTTCGTTGATTCAGAAGTTTGTCAATAAGTTCATCAGAAACATGAAAGTCTTTAGAAGGATAGATTTTCTGGATACTGACTGAAAAAGCCCTATCCATATTCCTAACTGACTCTGACTGTTTATTCTGCTCATATAACAACGCTTTTTCGGCGTTCGTCATATGACAGTGTGCATGCTTTTCTTTACTCTTAAGCTGCTGCATAGCTTCTTTCTTTCAATTCTGTAATACATCGAATGCTGCAGGTCTAGCCTTTTTCTTCAATAATATAGATTCTAAATATTCAATACGAGGAATTTCAAAACTACCATTGATTGGCCACTGAAGTTCGGAAGCATGTCTAGTTTGTCTCTGCCAAATATCATTAAATACTATACTATCAATGCTGTGCATACAGTACATAGTACACGCCGCCGACCCCTCCATTGGTGCCGGTCGGCCAAATTCCAAAGATTGTCTGTCACTGTGGAATAACACCCTGAAGCAGGCAGACAATTTCCCAGGCATATCAGAATACTGCTGTTATCTGGTCAATAATTGTACTTGCAAGTGCAATACACAAAACAAATTATCAGGATATTTAAGAATCGGGTCATGACTCGCCTGATCAAATCCTAAGGAGGTCCGATCGGAATATGAAAATTCTAACTAAGGTCCCACGTGGTTGGTGATTTCGGCAAATCTGCCGCCTCGATATATGGCCCTCGTCAAGATGCCGACTCGGACAGCGTGCTCAACGTCCAGGGATCGTGTCGTGCAGCGCTGATGATGTATCGCTTCTCATCCAAGAAATGGGCCCCCTTTTACACCGTCCGATCCCAATCCGATAGACACGTCAACCTTCAACGAGCTGGCATCAATCTTGAAGGTCCCTATTCGGGTGCCATCTGTAAAAGCAAAAGGAAATATCAAGGCTGATTACCCCAAAAGGAAATACACCAAACACGGGCTTATAAAGATTCACAGATCTTTATTCTATAACTGTACAGTTTTACAAAGAAACAAAGTATCAGACAGCTATCTGGCCCTCAGTACATCACCGCGAACACCAGCCCTTTTGTTGTGAGAAGTGAGAGGTACTGGATGTCTAAATATTCACATCTTTTATACAGTTTCCAATCGTAATGTCCAGCCCCTGTGCAGGTTAATTATTCTCGGTCTAGGGTTCGTGCTGAGTTCACCTTTAGTTATTCCAACTATATGCATGTGGATTACTTCCAATTTGTACAACAGCAAGTCACTATGGCAACAGTGTATCTTTGGATTAAACATTGAGCCTTAGCGCACGTCCTATACAATGTAGTTCAACAAGTGTTCACGTTTGGTATTTACAAAACATTGTATTTGTTGTGTGTCCGCGGATCGGACTTGTTGGCATGAGTAATCCTTAATCTACAGGTCAAATGTAGGACGAGGTCTCATTACATGACCCAAACATTTAGCCTACGGGCAGTTTAGACATTAACCTATGTAAAGGTAAGGACAGCTAAGGTTACGAGCAGGAGAACGCTGTCCACCATTTTATAATACACAATGACTTTGAGATGGAAATCAAAATGGCGGATGAACCTAAAATGGCGGCTAAGTCGATCTAAAGTCAGAACCTTGCAACACGGATTTCTTCACAGAGAGACTGGGCTTAGGCCAATATATACAATAAAGGAGGCACAATATGATATCCCGTTTAACAATGCTTGCACTGGTGCGGATCTTCTATTCTTGCATTTTCAGAGAAAGACCCTCATCTCATGATCCGGATTTAGACCTTTGAGTAGAGTTCTATATTTGCAAATGACTTTTGCCTCCATCCTTCTCAAAGTTTATTCTCTGTCTCCCCTTCTAGGATATTTTAGTGTTGTTCTTAATCCAATTAATCGTATATCAGCTTTATCGTCCATTTGGTGGCATTCTTGCCAGTAAGCAGATAAGGGTAACTTTGGATCCTCTTTGCCCCATGCTCTCAAACGTTCTCTAATGTGTATTCAGAGTTCACAAATTGTGCTCCCAATATACACGAATCCACATGAACAAACTATGCTCTAAACTACACTTTTTGTTCTGCTGTTTATAAAGTCTGTGATTTTCAATTCCTCATCAATGTTAATCTTGAAACTCTTACATTCCTTAGTGGATTGGCACATACTACATGTACCACATTTGTAGAATCCACTGAATGTGTGGTGTAGCCATGTTTTGGGCATTTCTATTGATTTAAGAAATTATGGACCCAGTTTATTTCTTAATGTCAGCGCTTTTGTATACACAAAATTCAGTCTATTCCCTATATAGTTTCGTAAATCAGGATCTCGAGCTAAGATATTCCAGTGTTTATGAAATATACTATGTATCTTCTTATTCTCAACAGAATATTGTTATCATTCTGACATTTTGTGACTCTTGCATGTTAACCTGTTCCTTTGGCTTGAGTAACTCTCTTTGGTTCATCCTTAAAGCTTTCTTTCTATTTAGATTTGTAATGTGCTTTTAATGAGGGACCCCGGTGCTGTTACCACCCGTTCCAGCCTGTGGCACTGGCGTAACACGGGCCCTGCACCCCCTGCGGTGCGGGGGGCCCCACAACAACATGTTCTGAAAGGGGGCCCCACTTGGAGTAAAAAAAAAAGTTTTTTTTTTTCAAACATTTTTTTTATTTTTTACATTTTCTTTTTGAATTCACTCTGCATTTCTAAAGAAATGATTTCTGTAACAGAAATAATTTCTTTATGAAGGCAGAGTGAATACAAAAGTCCGGTGGCTATCCCCACCCCATGACATGAAGACCCTAGGCTGGGAGCCTCATGTCATGGGGTGGGGGAAGCCCTATGACTTCAAAAATGGATAGTTTATTTTTGAAGTCACTCTGCCTTCATAAAGAAATTATTTCCATTATGGTTCAGTCCTTAACGGAAATAATTTCTTTATGAAGTCAGAGTGACTTCAAAAAGAAACAATGGGCCTCATTACGAGCATGGCTACTGCCATACTCGCTACCGGCACCGCCGCCCGCGATTGGGCAATAACCGGCCCATTACGAGATGAATGGGTCGGTAATTGCCCATTCGTGCGTGGCGGTATTGCCGGGCTCCCGATCCCCATTCTGCCCCATAGGGCAGAATGGGGGTGGGGAGCATGGTTGCGCCGGCACCGTTGATAATGGTGCCGGCGCAATTCCGAGTTATGCTCGCGGGCGCCGCACAGCCCGCCAGGTAAGACCTGGTGGGCTCTCAGGAACCCGCAAGCAGAACTCGTAATGCGGCGGGACGGTATGAACGGTGCCGGTGCCTTACCGGCACCATTCATACCATCACAGCCAGGGTCCTAAGGAGGCCAAATGTATTTTTGAAGTATTATGGCTCCACTCAACCCATGGCATGTGTGAGTGTATGGTGAAAGAGTGCACAAAAATGTATGGGTGGCTGGGTATGCGTGTGTGTGTGTGTATGGTGAACGGATGCACTCTTAAATGCATGGGTGGCTGCCTGGGTGTGCCTGTATGGTGAAAGTGTCCACACTTAAATCCATAGGTGGCTCCCTGTGTGAGTGTATGGTGAAAGGGTGCACACAAATGTATGGGTGGCTGGGTGTGCGTGTGCGGTGAAAAGGATGCACACTTAAATGTATGGGTGGCTGCCTGGGTGTGCCTGTATGGTGAAAGGGTGCACACTTAAATGTATGAGTAGGTGCCTGGGTGTGTGTGCCTGTGTGGTGAAAGGTTGCACACTTAATGTATAGGTGGCTGCCTGGTTGTGTCTGTATGGTGAAAGAGTGCACTCTTAAATATATGGATGGCTGGGTGTGCGTGTGTATATATGGTGAATGGTGTGTGTGCTTGTGTCAGGGGTGCAACAAAACCTACATTTCAGGAGGGCTTACATTTCAAATGTTGGGAGAGGTGCTTACTTCACGTGTGGTGGGGAGGAGCAAATTTTTGTGGGGGCATCTAACTTCTTTACGCATTTTAATGAGACTATTGTATTGCAGCTTCAATGTTACAAGCTCTCTCCTTTAGGTCTGAAACACCCATTTATGGGCTGCTGTGAGAATGACTGTTCTCCTGTTTCCGCTCTACCCTTCCAATCAGTCCCCTGGCATGCAAGTACATCACAGCTTCAATTGATTAAAAATGTGGCATTTGAATACAGGTACTAACAGTGAAATACTGTACATTAGTAATTGGTGGGCCGGGCCTTTGTTAACGGCAAAACCCAGTTGCCGTTTAAAATCTGTGTCCTTTTCTGTTCTGTCTGGCAACTGCTCTGTAGGTCAGCCAGGTCAAGTCAACATAGCCCACAATTTCAGTGGGGGTGGGGGTGCTGAAGCTCAGTCAGCTCAATGGTGTTGCACCACTACTTGTGTTTAATTATTAGTAATCTTCATTACACCTAGCCCTATTCTTCCTCATCCCAGTACTTGTGTGTGAGGCAGTACTTGTGTATGAGGCACTATGCCTCATACACAAGTACTGGGATAAGATAGAGGTACATGAAGGTAATGCCTGACTTAGCTACCTGTAATCTTCATTACTCCTAGTCCCACTCTTCCTCCAGTACTTACCAGTGAGGCAAGGAGCCACAAACGTAAGCACTGGGACAAGGAAGAGGGACGTGGAGGTAATTCTGGGCTAATGAGCTGATTTTGGAGGTTGGGGTAGGGGATGGGAGGGAGAGGGGATGTGTGGGGGGAGTGGGGTTGTGCAATAAATCATAATGGTCGTCCATGTCCATGCTAAGCAGGCATGATATGTGGTATTAGTGGCTAGAGAGGCATTTTGGTGCAGCCAGTCTAGTCATTCCTCAGTTTGGTATGACTTTTTTTAACTGGGCATTTCTGATAAAGCAGTCCTGCTAAGTGTAATTACCTGGCTAGACTGGCATTTGGGTTCTGCCAGTCTAGCCGTTTCTTACTGTGGCACTGTATATTTTTCTGGGCATCTGTGATAAAATGATATGTTATGATATGATAAGTCATATATAACGCACCTGTACACAAGTGTTTTTAGGCACGACAAGACAAGAGAAGGAAAACTGAGGGAGGACAAGACAAATGATCTTACTAATCCTTGTGTCATTCAGATCGTGCAAGTGCGAGAACGAGAAGTGCAAGGGGAAAGGGGGGGCGGAAGTGCAAGGGAGAGGGGAGGGGAAAACAGGGCAGCAATGCTCTGAGTAAGTGCTGCCAGGGCAGCGTGGCTCTGGGTAGTTCAAGGCGAACAAGGAACTGTAGGGTTACAGTTACAGCCCCTAACTGCATGGTAGGTCTGGAGGCAGTGCATGGGTGACTGATCAAGAAAGTGCCTGGACTCAGTGAGACAGAGGGTAGCCAAGCAACCAGTTCGTACAGCGGATAGGTAGGTCAGCAAGGGAGGAAGAGAGAGAAAGCAGAGGAGAAGAGGAACGTTTTGAGCTGCTTCCGGAACTTCAGGTGGTCCGGCTCAAGTTTGGGAGGGTCAAGGAGGCCATTTCAGAGGGAGGCACCTGCAGGGGAGAAAGATCTACCCCCCCACTCTCTGCCTGGAGAAGCATCTAACCCTTAGGGCTCGAGAAGGAAGGTATTTTGGAAGATAGTGTTGAATGAAGTGCAGATCCCAACCCCAGAAAGCCTTGTGGACAATGAAAAGGGTCTTGAACTTGATCCTTGCAGCCACCGAGAGCCATTGGAGAGATTTCATGGCTGGAGAGATACAGTCCCTGGGCTTGAGGCCAAGGATAGGTCTCGCAGTCCTGTTCTGGATTTGTTGCAGAGGGTGGAGAGTAGAGGAAGACAGATTGAGAAAGTGGCTGTTGCAGTAGTCCAGCCTAGAGAGAACCAGAGCTCTGGAGACAGTGAGCTTCTGGGGCAAAGTGAGAAATGGAAGAGTCCCTTTGAGCTGGTACTGGGACTTCTTGGAGACGTCTGAGATGTGAGGAGAGAAAGAGAGAGTGGAGTTGAAGATGACACCAGGAATGAGCGAGAAAGGAGAGTAGGCTGAGTGGAGCCTGAAGGAAAAATGAGTGTCATCCGCATAACACTGTAAGTTAGAGGAGAAGGTAGAGATCAAGTGGGTCAAAGGGGCCAAGAAGAGGTTGAAAAACCAGGTTGAGAGGATAGAGCCCTGGAGAACGCCACATGTAGAGAGAGGTGGCGAGTGAAAGGGACAAAGTTGGACCTGAGAGGGGCGGTCCAATTCAAAGGAGGTTAGCCACTCCAGGGCCTGATCCATGATGCCCAGTTCTCACGGTGTCAATTGATCAGGATGGCGTGGTTGACTGTGTCGAAAGCAGAGTAAAGTTTGAGGATGATGAGGACAGAAGGAATGCTGGAATCAAGGTTAGAGAGCAGATCTTCACAGGTGTTCAGAAGAGCAGTTTCCGTGCCTCTGCCAGCTCTTAAGCCAGACTGATGGTCATGCAGACAACCAACAGATTCAGTGTGGAGAGTAAGCTGGCAGTTGGCCAGCTTTTCCAAGAATTTAGGAGAGGGGAAAGTTCCAGTGGCAAAAGAATGATTACAGAAATCGGCCAAGGCTGGATCGTGTCAATGTGGTCCTTGATGGTTCTGGAGGAGCAGACGAGCACCTGTTTCGACGACACTTCTATAGATGGGACTTGTCTAGAAACCTTGTCAGGTGTTAGAGAGAAAGAGGAGAAAGGAGAAGGAGAGGGAGAGATGGCCAAAGGGGGTCGAGAGAGGAAGAGGGAGAGGAAGAGGAGATAGTGGACAGGATGTCCTGAGTTTTAGCGGAGAAGCGAGAGGCCAAAGCCATACAAAGGGCCTGTTGAGGGAACAGGAGAGGTAGAAACCGCAACAGGATTGGCCCATTCCTTGCAGATTTTAAAGAGTTTGGCTGTGTTGTTAGAGGCCGCAGAGACGCAGGCTTGAATGTGTGCTCTCTTCTTGATGAGTCTTATTGCTTCGACTGGCATTTTGGTGCAACCGGTCTAGGTATGTCTTAATGTGGCCAGGCATGCTTTACTGTAATGTTATTATGTGTCTACACTGGTCTACATTGTGCAGCCAGTTGGACATGTTTTCATTGTGGCATGGCATTTTTAATAGCAAAGCATTCATGTTCATGTGCACTGTTGGTGACTTGCATGTTTTGGATTGCTGTTACCCTACACAACAATAGCAAACACTGTGGCTTTTTAGTCAATTTTTCTCAGAAAGTGTTTTGTATATTGCATTAAAACACATATTTATATCTTTTTCCTAGTGCAGTGTGTGGCATACGCCTTCAGCAACACGTTTGTGCGTATTGCGCAAGCGTGGTAATCTAGGGCGGCCCAGAGTGTGGAGCGACTCGTGATTTGGTGCCGAGTTGGGGGGGGGGGTTCAGCATGGCTTGCAGGGGGGCCCCCAGAGCTTGTGTTACACCACTGGCCTGTGGAATGGGTGATTATTGCTGTTAGCACCCTGGGTTGCAAATCTGGTAACCAGGGGTGCTAAGATCAATGTATTTCATTTTAATGAATGGGACGCCTTGCAGCGTCCCGTTTATTGAAAGAAAATACTTTTTAAAGATGGCTTTCAGGGATCAGGAACACAGGGCTCCATATGGGGCATCTCTTCAATTTCCATTTCAGCCATTAGGGAGATGGAGCCACAGCAGCGGCACTGGCGGGCGCCGCCACTGCAGAAGACAGAAGGTAAGTGGGGGTCGGAGGGATGGGAAACTTAACAGGAAGAGATGGGAGGGTGGGGAAGGAGCAGCTGTCAGGTTGTTTGGAACTCGGGCTCGGATTGTGGGATTCAGCCCGTGATCCAAGCAACCTGATTGTTTGCTCCCCCCACCCTGGGTGCTAATAACACTTGAGATGCTTACTACATTAGAGATGCCCAGAAATTACTACACTGGCTGCACCCAAAAGCAAGTCAAGAAAGGTAATGGAACATATCATGCTTACATTATTAGCGCTGGCCTTTAAAAATTTAAAAAATGACCCGATTTGTTGTACCAAAATCCGAGTGCAGCCACTAATAGAACTTATCATGCCTGCTTTATCATGGATGCCCATTACATGATAGTCTGGCCCCTTCCTTCCCCACCCCCCTGTGTCATCCCCTTTCCCTCCCACTATACTCCTCCAACCCCAGAATCAGTCCCTTGGCCCATCGTTTCCTCCACATCCCTCTTTCTTTCCAAGCACTTACGTATGAGGCAAGGTGCTTCATCGGAAAGTACTGCGATGAGGAAGAGTGGAACTAGGAGTAATGAGTATTACAGGTAAGAAATGTTAGTATTAGACACAAGCACACATTTAAATGCTAATTTACATTGCACCCATTCACCATTGACTCACACACACAGCTACCCATACATTGGGCCTCATTACACGGAAGGCGGTAATCCAGGGTGCTATTAGCACCCTGGACCATGCCGGTAAATTACCAGCACCGCCTTGGCGGAAAGGGGATTTACCGCCCCATTCCAAGGTTGGAGGGTCGGTAAATCCCCCTTCCGCCATTGCCCTTCCCCATTCCCATTTCTGCCCCATAGGGCTCTATGGGAATGGGGAAGGCGCTAATTACGGCACTGCAATTTTGCGGTGCCGTAATTAGCTCCGAGGTCCCTTAGCGGGTTGGTTTTTAACGCCTGCAAAAAGCAGGCGTTAATTCCTCCAACCCGCAAAGGGACCTCGTAGTACGGCGGTAAGGGTTAACGGTCACCGTTGCCATTAACGGTGACCGTTAACCCTTACCGCCGTCCGTGTAATGAGGCCCATTATGTGCTCAATCACACATATTACATAATATATGCACGCAGGCGCACACTTTTACAAAAAAACACTGCGTTCTTAACTTTTTCAAAATCCATTGCTGCTCTGAGGAACTCCTCTGCAGACAGGCTGAGTCTCTGTCTCCCAATTCTTCCACATGGGTCAATCATGCATGGATGATAACAGTGCAATGGGAAGATGTGTGAGAGCGCGATGCAAGCCAATATATTGCAACATGATGTCTCAACATAAATGGAGCTTATGTGCACACAATGTTAGTATGTGACGGACTGACATGCCTCCATTTCTTTCCATATCACAGCTGTGACTACAGAGTAAAGAGCACCTTCCGAAAGCTACCACAGCAGTGAGGAGGGAGAACAACAACTACCTGTCCAGAAAGTACCCACCGAGGAGGACAAGGAGGAGGACTTTGGGTACTCCATCTCCCCCACACAGGAGGACTGCCATGCTGATTCGCAATCTGGACACAGGTGTGTGTGCCTCCAAATTGCCAAACCTGCAGAAGAGGCAAGTCCAGAGGTGTTGGAGAGGACAGTATGCCTCTCGCGCAGTCAGAGGAATACAACGAATATACCAGCAGTGGGGAGTCCATGCGCCTCATGTCCCTGCATTCCCACTCCCAGGACGGTGCCTCACCCGTGGTCCATCTGAGTACCTTGGGCTGACCTGGAGCTGCAGTGGCTGATGGTCCAGACAGTGCCCAAAGTAGGGCGTAAGATACAGCGAGAACTCGTTGGAGTGTCCAGGCTGCTTGATGCCATCAATAACATGGGCAAGGACATGCGCCAAGGTATATTGGGGCTGGGCACCACTATTGAGACCACAACTGAGGCACAACTGGGAGTGTCAACCAGACTTGAGGTGCTGATGGTGAGGTATGGTGCAGAGGGGAGGAGACCCGAGACGGTAGACAGGGCCGTGCAGAAGACTGGCACCCCGCTTCATGTGACACAGTTTGCCCGCGGGACAACCACTTGCTAGAGTGCCACAGAAAAACTGAGATGTGTGAGCCCTAGAAAGCAGCCCCTGACTCCCATCTCAGACTCACCTCTTTCCTCTTCTCCTACACATGCCTCCTCGCCCCCTGCACCTCTACCACCAATTCATGAAACCCAAACACTATAGAGAATGGCACTATCACACACCCCTGCACAATCCCCACTGTCACTTGCACAGAACCACACACACTCTCACAAGTTACCATTTCGTACTGCACTGAATAAAATAACTTGTAATCAGTACTACTTGTCAGTTGTGACTTGCAATATGCAAAGGAATGCAATACCTGTGAGCGGAAGGACGTTGTAACCGTGGGAAGGTGTATCCTGAGGCAAGACACATTGTGAACATGTGAACAAGTTGCCACAACCACACAGGTACATTTCTCACTGAACATCACTACACACATGGACATGCACCAATGAAACAGGCCATGTACTTTTTGCCGATGGCATGCATCCATTCAACACATCCACGCATCAATCTTGTGACATCCAGTGCCGTGCAGTATTCCAGTCCCATCCCCATGTGTAGCAACATAGGTATACCGATCACTAACATACACACATGAGTCATGCACAAAGGCTGAACAAGCACCATGCAGGAGTGACAACACAGTGTTGAACGTTCACCTGAGGCGACGATGCCACATGCAAGGTAGCACACCATACAGTTGACAGTCACGTTCCACATGTGACCTACTCTCCAGTGATTGGTCCATAGCATGTGTGCACACATCAAGATGAAGACCCTACCGTATAGACAAGGCACACAAGCAACACATAAAACGCCAACGTCCCACAAACATGTGTCAGTCACACAAAGCCAGGGCCAGATGGTGTGCAACCTGGCCTCACAGTCATTCAGCAGTCCAGGCCTCAGCAAACCCTTCAATGCCTGATTTCTCTCAATTAAAATGTCATGATTTCAAACATTCATTATCCTGAATGTGTCCCATGGGAAACGTGGCAATGCCATTTTCAGACACAGAGACAAGACACCCAGCCACTACTAACAGTCAGCCTCCTGAATAGATGCAATGCCAATAATGGCAGGCATTCACACCAGTCGACCATGTCTGCTGCACACCACTCATCAGGGACAGTTGAGGCTCAATGGTACGACTCACAGTGACGCATGGCACATGCAGATAGATGCCCGTGGCTGTGATGATCCAGCAAAGTCATCACTGGACCCCAGCCTAAGATCTCCTCCCATGTTGCCAGGGGAAGGCAGCCGCTACCTGATCCTAATCCTTGGGCTGGTATCAGGAGGGAGGATCACATGTGAGAAGATGGCTGTCAAGAGGAAGTGGTGACTCCTTTAGGAGAGAAACAGTATTCATCTTCTTCTGAGGATGAGATTTCCATGGTTACCAAATTCTTAATGGCATGCTGTCATTGCACAAGTCCCCCCCAGGTAACTGCCCAAAGAGCATGTTATGAAAAGTCATTTACCAGAATAAGGTATGTACATTGGGAGTTCAGGAATTAAACATCCTCTAATTGTTATGATTCTGTCTTAAGTAGGGGTCCTAACCCCAATGTTAGAACACAAACCTTTACCACAACATTCCCTAACTCTGACAAGCCTCTGTTTACAAAGAAATCCAAACTAACTAAAATTCAAAGAACCAAAATCCTTAAGGACTTCAAGACCCATAATGCTCATGGTACTGGAACAAGGAAGAAGGGCCCAGAGTTAGTAATGATCATAGGTGTCATTGACCAAAATGTGCGGTGTAGTTGTTATAGAGAAAGACACCTGAGCTGGGCATTTAAACTCAGAAATGAGTTGCAGTAGGATGAAGACTGCCAAAGGAGTAGCTGAGGCAGAGTCAGTCTGGAGTGCTGGATTCGCTACAGAAGAAAAACGAAGAACGACAGCTCAACTGAATGCGAGAATTGGAAGCGTTCAAAATTGCAGAATGTGCGCAGTGGGAAGCAGTGTCTGGATGTAACGTACAACTGAAGGGGAGATGTGCTTCCAAGCCAACATGTGACGCTTTGGTGTGTGAAAGGAAGCAGAGAGCCCACAGAGCCCACAGAGCTCTGGAGAAGATCTGTGCAGTCTGCAGGAGTTGCGCGGAAGCTGGCAGCAGAGCGAACAAAACACAGAAGATCTGCCACAGCGCCAGCGAGTAACAAGAAGGTGACAAAGAAGACCAGGGAGTTGGCCTGAGGCTACAGGTGCCCCTTGGGTGCTCCGAGCAGGACATTTAGCAGAAGCTAATATCTTTGACTACCAAACACTTAAAGAGAAAAAAAAAGGTAGCAGGGGCACAACTCACCTTATATTTGACACCAATTAGGGGAAGCCTTTAACCCGCATTGCCAACAGCCAAGAGGTTGCAGAGTAGCAATACAAAGGCAGCAGGGGTGCAACTCCACTTATATGGGATACAAAATGTGGCAAACCTGAGGAGTGCATGTTTTGTACATAAAGCAAGTTTATTGTACTATTATCCAGGGACCAGTTAGATGGCACAGCAGGTCCAAACCAACCCAAGTCTCAATGAACCACATCAGGTGATATTTTTTTGTAACAGTTAAAACACTGTCAGATACTTTATTACAAACCACACCCACATTTGATTTTGACAAAACCTCTTCAAAGAAATCCCATATTTCTCCAATTTCTACACTCTCATTGGTAGTCATTGGTTTAGCTACCATCTTCAACTCATGTGTAGAACACACCTCCTTCGAGGATTTGTCCATGGTAGGTCATGGCATCCTCAATCAGTGAAACATTTGTATGCAAACATAATTCATTACTAATAATAACTGGCTTAATACGCATTAACTCTTTACTGCACATGGCTTGTATAAATACTTCAGGCAATATAAAGAAGGCTGAGTAAACCAGTTCTCCTTTGAACTCGGGAGGATAGCTCAGGGGCAACGTGCTTGCCTTGGAAGCAAGACGACATGGAGCAACACAGGTTCGAACCCTGCCTCTGGGTATTAAGTGCATTATAAATAACCTATCATATCATAACTAGTGTACAGAGGCAGATGTACATGTCATTTATCGCACACACCCCCTCGTCATACTGGAAGAACAGTAAGAGAATGTAACGCTCACCTGGTATCCACGGGGACGTCACTCAGCCTGTTCTGACCTCGAACCCTTCCCTGGAGTCTACTCGACTGGAGACTGGGCCTGAAACACAGGATTGCTAGAGTTTAACTCCCTATTGTCTCTGTGTGCTTGAATCCCTTCTTCCCCGGGGTCCAACCCTTCCCTTTGATCCACAGCTCACCTTGTTTTCTTGGAAAGTGTGCTCTCTGTCCTGCTTTCAGCGCAGGGCGCGTTCATTGATGCGGGCTCTTTGCTGCCTAGTTACTTCACTGGCAAGAGTCCGGCAGGTAAGTATAATGAGTCTTTGGAACATTTTTTCTAACTTCGTTCCTTTCCTTCCTTAGATGATGGTCGGCGTCCGGGGATGGCGATATGCTGCTGAGATGAGTAGCACTGAAGGTGAGTGAGAGCGCGATGCGCAATGCCACCCTTTCGTATTTGTATTGAACCAAATTCTTTTTCTGTGTCTTTTAGGTGCCGCAATGTTTTCAGCGTGGATGCCGGTTATGAAGAAGAAATGCAGTGAGTAAGCTCATTATGCAGCGTCTCTAGATGTTTCCACGCTAACCTGGAGTGTCTTTTCTCTCTTGCAGATGGATGGGAAGTTCCGGAGACATAGCTCCCCCAGAGTGGCTGGGATTCAGGTAAGCATTTGAAGCTCGCACAGTCTTTAAAAATGAGCGAAGATTTGCTGAATGCTTACTAATGCCTTTTTTCTGTTCTTTTGCCTTTTCCTCAGGAAGCGGCGTGCCAGGATGGGAATGACACCGCCGAAGATGCCCGCAGAACAGAAGGAGCGATGAATGATGGGCAGAAGCACCGCAAGGTAAGGCTGTTCCTAACGGTGTTCTTGTTCTTGTAGGAGCTGAGCGCAGAAGAAAGATGCAGGCCTACTGGAGACCGATCCGAACACGGTGAGTGCCACGCTGCAGGTGCAGAAAACGCAAAGCATGTTTCTCAGCCTGGGCCTGGCTTAAATAGTCTCTAGGTATCCCAGGTGTCTCTGGGCTGAACCACACCCAAATGACTAGATTGCACATGCAGTTCTGGGAACCGAAATATGTGGGGGCATCCATCTTGTCCCCATCAATGCACTACAAGTCCAATCCCCACTGTTATCCTATGGGAGTGAGTGAGTCTGGTGCCACAAGCGCCAAGTCTGACTCCAAGTGGGTCTTTGGAGGGATGGAGAGGCCCTTGAGGGCCATGTAGGTGATCATGGCCTGGCTCCAGCCTGACATCTTGGAGGGCTGGGGACATGAGGGGCAGGAATCATGACAGAGAGCACTGTGCATAACACCTGGTATCGTCCCAATACCACATCGAAGGTATGAGAGACGGTATGCGGTCAGACAACCGTATCAAATATACCCTCAAACTGATGCGGTAGACATGAGACTGCAGACACTGCTGGATATAGAAGAGCTATAAGTAAAGTCTATCAGGTGTGAAGTGATGTCATGAAGAGAGAAGATACATGGACGCACTGAACCTGATGTATGGATGTCTAAAAAATGAAGATGTAATTGAAACAATGAAGTAAAATATATATGCGAATATGAAGAAAACCATATACACAAAGATTATTAAGTAAGATGATATGTAATTGATGTATATACTCTGATATGCAAGGTAGAAGCTTGCTAAAGTAGACAATAGAACGCGAGTGAAGCAGCCACGTTGAGAGAATGGACATCGGCATCATATAATAGTAAATGAGAAGCCTCGAGAAGGGAAACCAAGGCTGCAGTGCTGATAAGCACTGAAATTCAGATTTTTGCAATAACAAAGGGTATTTGCTCGGTTTAGGATCAAGGATGCCACAGCAAGAAGCAAATGCAAGGCATGAAAGGAGTTGAAGAGGATAAGCCATGTGCGTAGGACATATTTCTCTTAGATTAAGAAAAGGAGTGAATAATTGTGAGTGCCCAGTATTGTACAATCAAAGAAAGAGCAAAGTCTCCAGAGGCCAAGAGGAGTAATAGCACTCAATATCATTTTATCAAATACCATTAAATAGAAGGACAGGACAGACAAACTCGGGGTCTCCTCACTGGTGGTGTAAGACCAGAAGACAAGGCCTATTCATAAAGCTCTGTACGAAGATAGCAATGTACCTTCACTCCCTTTAATGTTCCAGGGAAGAGAACATGCAGCAAGGTAAACTACAAGGAAGATGCCTTCACTTAGAGCCTAACGTTGTCCCCTTGCACCTGGGTTTCGGTTGTTTACGTGATGCTGACAAGACAAATGTCCAAGGTTGGTAAGAAAATGCCAACCAATCATGAGGCCTAAGTAATGGTGGACCATACATTGTTGCAGAAGCCTATCCGCTGCTTGTATTGCATGCTTACCTGTATTTTACGTAGTTAGAGCTGGTTCAAGGCGTGCCTACCAGATAAGGGGCATTCATGATGGTACTAACACTTATATAGACTATAGGTATATATGTTTTCCCTAACCATTCCCTCCAACCAGTAGGTTCTATGGTTAGCCATGTAGGATGACATCACAGCTGACGTATGTTGAGGTACATAACCTTCTGTGTAACTGAAATGCATATGAGAGTATGTGAGCTACAATCTGTTTGTTCGCCAGGTTTCCCTACTTTATTGAACCCAGAATAAAGTAGTATTTTGCCATATTCTTTGAGTCAGCCCGGTTATTTGGGCCCCAGATCAATTATTATGGTAATCCCAGTCGGCACTTCGAACGCTGCTGTTGCTACTGCACACTAGCTATTATAATTATAATTGTATTTTTATAATACGAATAACACCGAAATTGTTTCTAAGAGCCGACCCTGGATTCTAACCTGTGTTGCTCTGCATCGTCTTGCTTCCAAGACGAGCGTGTTGCCACTGGGCTACACCACCAGCGATAACTATCTCATTCACCGGTTCCACGTTTCCCTTGGAACGTTCTAATCTAAATAACTGTCATTTCATCACACACAGCACATCTGAAAATGCAATTGAAACTCCTGGGTTTCAATTAATTTTAGTGCTGAGCTGTGACTTATCCCATGTTTTACTGCTGGTCAAAAACAAATAGTGAAAACCCTCTGTCAAGCTCCTGTGCATTCACAAGATGACATCTTCTATCTGCGATACTATGGCCGGCTCCTTCAACTGAGTTGACTATTTCTAAGGTCATAGTTACTTATTCACCCATCCTCTGGCCTTCGAAACTCTGCAGAACCAATTTCTGAAAGTCAACCCCTGACTGCCTTGTTTTAATTTGTTTATAAAAAGCCCACTACATGTAGGTTCATAAATCCCTTTTATGTTTTCTCAGTGAGCATGAATGTTTGATAAATGTAATCTTTCCTTTACAGTCGATTCTTGCAGGACAGGCCACAGTTCTCGCATGCGCATTATAAAATCTCCCCATTGCCTGCTTCTGGGTACTCCATAGTACATTATGTCTGAATCACGTTTATATTTCATTTGATGGTTTTAGCATTTGTCTTTCTATGAACGTGCAAAGCTAATATGTATCAGTTCTAACCAAAAAAGCAACACTAAAACTAACATATCCCATCCAAAATCAACTACACTTGATACATATGAAATTTTAAGATCGTGCCCAGTTCGCTGCACCCCAGTCATCAATATGGCGTGCACAACATGATCCGCTCATGCTCGTGGGAACCCTTACTGATGACCCCAACATTACCCCCTTTAGTTAATACTTTCACTAACAAATCATAATTATCTTCCTGGGGAATAACCCTATAACCATCCCTCATATCGGTCCCAATATGGGCATACTCCTCCGCTGGACAATCCCAACTCGTCCCCCCATTATGTCCGCAATATACCCACCGCTCCACACAATTATCATAACTTGGTGGAGGACACAACACAGCTTCAGTCTGAGTAGCCATGTGAGATGAAATGGCAGTTATTCTAGCTTTGGGCAGGGTCACAGTCATCATGGCAGCTGCTTTTGATACTTGGGCAAAACAACATCGCAAGAGCATTTGACAGGAACAGCAAAGAATAAGGAAAGAGACAAAAATAGACAACAGGATCTTCACAGCGAGGATCATCCAAGATTGGTACCCAAGAGAACAAAGACTCCAACCATGAATCATTGGTAATTCCTGCGTCATTTTCCATGATCACCCTGAGTTTATGCAAGGCAGCAATAGTCTGTGTTAAAGAGCCATTCTCTGTGTGATTGGGAGGCACAAATGTGCAGCATGTACTCCCAATTTTCTGTCATATTCTGACCTACTGTTATGCTCACCTGGTATCCACGGGGACGCCATCCTTCTCAGCGGCTCCCAGGTATGATCAGCAGAGAAGTTCTGCCTTGTTATGAGTTTTGGCGTGCTCTCCGTCCTGCCTTCTTGGCAGGGGCGCATTGTCCTTTGTGGGCGAGTGCGATCTAGTTACTTCACTGATGCCGGCCCTTTTCAGGTAGGTCTTATTACTGTTATGCTTGTATGCCTTTCTTAGGTTTAAATAATGTCTTTTCTCTTTCCTTAGGTGTGTGGAAGTTCACTGTGGAATGTTGGCTGAGTTGGGACTCGGTGGTAGATGATGGTGCATCGAGAGCGCCTTGATGCGGTAAGTAGGCACTATGCGCAGCGCTATGATGCCTTGCCTTTGCTAACCTGTTGTTTTTTCGTTCCCGTAGATTGGGGTGCTCACCCGGAGCAAGAAGTCCCAAGGCGATGCTGGTCGATGGGCGACTCGTGAGGTAAGCTCCCGGCATGATTGTAAAATGTCTAATGTCCTGGTTCTCCTTTTTTGCAGATCCGTCGGTCCGGGAGGCTCGCTGATCCTTGGATGCTGTTTGCAGGAGCTGAGGGCAGCTAACGATGGAATTACAGGTAAGCTGCTGCTATTAACAATGTCCTTTTGTTTTTCAGATGCTGTTCTTCGAGGTTCGCAGGTACAGCTGAACACGATGAGCTTCACGTTGCAGGATTGCAAAGTAACGCGAAGCATGTCATTCAAGTCGGGTGTGGTTTAAATAGCTTCAGAAAAGTAGTCCAGGTAAAGTAGTTCCTAGGCTACCACACCCAAAACTCGATACCGCGTAGCTTGGTTCCAAAGGAACCAAGCTATGTGGGTGCCTCCATGTTGGCTGGCACTGGAAACAAAGTAGTCCCAAAACACAAGTCCTCACGAAGTATGAGCCTGGAGCCAACGGCACCAGGACTGGCCCCAAGAGGGCTTCAGCAAAGGATGCCTGAGTTTGTTTGAGAGCCGATCCAAGGCCCCTCCTGGCCCATGGGCTGGCCAGGTTTTTTTTTTATATGGGTCGTGACAGCACTCCCCCCAAGGCCCCTCTCAAGGTGTTCCTTGTGTCCGGCCCAGGCTTAGTTGGGAAGTTTCGATGGTATTTTTTGATTAGACATGGTACATGAATCTTCCCACAAGGTTCCCAGGACCTATCTAGGGGTCCAAATCCTTTCCAATCAACTAGATAGTAAAGCTTGCCCCTTGAGTACTTGGAATCCAAGATGCTTCTGACTTCGAATTCTGGGTCCCCATCAATAAGTATGGGTTTTGGTGGTGTCCCAATCCGTGTACCAGGCTGCATCGATTTAAAAGGGACAAGTGGAATACCGGATGGATTTGTAGGTTAGCTGGTAAATCCAGTTTGACGGCCACCGGATTAATAATTGCTTTGATGGTGTAAGGCCCTAAGTACCTGGGTTGAAAGGTCCGGGTTCCTTTAATGGGTACAAATTTGGCGGCCAGCCAGACCTTGTCTCCTACCTGCTAGCCAGGGGCCTTTTTCCGGTGTTGGTCAGCAAATTGCTTTTGTTTTTTTTGGTGTGAGTAAGATGTTCTTTGGCCCTTTTGAAAGCTTGGGTGATGTTGGTGTGAAAAGTTTTTACGCTGGCATTTCCAAACTGGTTGGGAGATCCAGTTCTGAGGTACGTGGATGTCTACCATAAAGGGTATAAAAGGGTGTTTGTCCAGTACTTGAATGCAAGGAATTATTATATGCGTACTCGGCTATCCAAAGTGAATCTTACCAGTCTCTTAGTTCCTGATGCAACATGTACCGTAGGTATTGTTTGAGGGTCTGGTTGGTCCTCTCGGTTTGACCGTCCGTTTGAGGGTGATGGCTAGTTGATAGCCGGATGTCAATTTGCGCCATTGCGCAACACTTTCTCCAGAAGTTGGAGACGAACTGGCTGCCTCGGTCGGAGATCAGGACTGAGGGAAAGCCATGTAGTTTGACAATAGCATCCAGGAACACTTTGGCTAGCGTAGATGCGTCAGGGAGGCCATTGAGTGGAATAAAATGTGCCATTTTTGAGAATAAGTCCACGACTATGAGGATGGTGTTAAACCCTTGGCTGGGAGGTAGGTCAGTGATGAAGTCGAGGGAAAGAGTGTGCCATGGAGTGGGAGGAATGTCCAAAGGTTGCAGAAGACCGGATGGTTTTTGTTTTTGCAACTTATTTTGTGCACAGACTCTGCAGGACTGAATATATTGGATGACATCCTTACGCCAGGCAGGCCACCAGAAGTTCTGTTTTACCTTGGCTAGAGTCTTGGTGATTCCAGGGTGCCCTTCGATCAGGGAATTATGATAACCTGAAACAATTTGTTGTTGTAAGTCCTTGGTGGGTACATACAACCGATCCTTAAAATAGGGTAAGTGATCTTTAATGGAATATTGTTCTCCTTGCGCTTGCCATGCGAGGAAGGCATCTGGGTTCATGGTTCGTTGAATCTTATCCCTCAGTTCTACTTGGGTTAAGGCCGTAGTGAGGCCCAAGAGTTTGTCTTCTGGTATGATGGGGACTAGGTCTGGGGTCGTATATACCAAGTCATCAGTGCCTGTACGAGAGAGTGTGTCAGCTTTTCCATTCTTGACCCCTGGTCGAAAAGTGATGACATAGTCGTATTCGGCGAAGAAAAGGGCCCACCGCAATTGGCGTGAAGACTAGGCTTTAGCTGTTTTAAGTTATTGCAGGTTTCGGTGGTCCGTGATAACTGTAATGGTGTGTCTGGCCCCCAGAAGGTATTGCCGCCAGGCCTTAAAGGCGGATTTGATCATCAAGAGTTCTTTGTCCGTGATGGCATAATTCATCTCCGGAGGAGAGAATTTTTTCGACCAAAAGGCCACTGGATGTATCTGGCCTGTTTCTGGATCTCTTTGTGAGAGGACAGCTCCCATCGCTATACTGGAAGTGTCTGTTTCCACGATATAAGAAAGATCTGGGTGAGGATGTTGCAGGATTGGCGCGGAGGTGAACCTTTTCTTGAGTTCCTGAAAAGCTTTTTCTGCATCTTCGGTCCAGGCAAATTTTTTGTTATTTTTTCGTAGCAATACGGTGATCGGGTATACAACCTGTGAGAAGTCTGGTATGAACCGGCGATAGAAGTTCGCAAAGCCCAACATGCTCTGTACCCCTTTTACTGACGTTGGTGATGGCCATTTCAAAACGGCGTCTACTTTATGCAGGTCCATTCTGATGCCTCCTGGAGTAAGAATAAAACCCAGAAACTCAACTTCGGTGACGTGAAAGAAACACTTCTCCAGCTTTGCATATAAACGATGTTCCTGGAGCTTGAAGAGGACTGAACGGACGTGCTTGATATGATCCTGTTTTGAAGTTGAGTACACTAAGATATCATCTATGTACACTAGGGCGCAGACATCAATTAACTCTCTCAAGTCGTCATTCATGAAATACTGAAATGCTGCAGAAGTGTTGCATAACCCAAAGGGCATGACTTGATATTCGTACAAACCATATTTGGTGCGGAAAGCAGTTTTCCATTCGTCACCGCTTCTGACCCGCACCAGGTGGTATGCTCCTCGGAGGTCCAGTTTGGTGTAAATTTGGGCATCTTTGACCTGGTCCAGCATTTCAGGGATGAGCGGCAATGAGTAACCGTTCTTCACAGTGATCTGGTTTAATGCGCGGTAGTCAATACAGGTTCTTAAGTCCCCTTCTTTTTTCAGTACGAAGAACAAAGGACTAGCTGCAGGAGACTTAGATGGACGGATGAATCCATTTGCGAGGTACTGGTCTAAGTAAGCCTTCAGATGAAGGTTCTCGGGTTCCGTGAGAGCATAGATTCTACCGCAAGGAACTTGAGCACCGGGAACAAGGTCGATCTGGCAGTCATAGGGCCTCTGCGGCGGCAGCGTGTTTGCTTGGTCCTTCTGGAATACATCCTGGAAATCGTGGTATTCCTCAGGCAAGGTATTAGTCACTCCCAGGGTTGCCACTTCTGGAGTCGTGGAGATACTGAAAGCAGGTTTCTGTTCTTGGTAATAACAGGCTGTGGAGCAGTCACTGGGAAAGGTAAATTTTCTTGCCCGCCACTCAAGCAAAGGGTTGTGAGCGACTAACCATGGCATCCCTAGTATGAGCCGGAATTGAGGTGCCTTGATGAGATTGAACGAAATAAGTTCCCGATGTCCGTCCTGGCACAGCAAGGTTATCTCGGCTGTGCGCTGGGTTACGGGTCCGGAAGCGATTTCTGTCCCATCCACCGTGGTTACCTTGTCTGTAGTCAGCTTGGAACACAGGGGAAGCCCCATCTCTGCAGCCAGGTCCTGATCTATATAATTCCCAACTGCTCCGCTGTCGATGTATGCTTCAATGGCATGTATTCTTGACGATCGTTGGTTATTAATTAAGATCACCGGTATTGCAAAGTGTGAGGTCGGTGGCTCTTTTCTCTCACTCGACAAATGGACCTCTACGTTTGTCGAGCTGGGTAGTTACCTGACTGACACTTCTTCTCTTCATCTTTTTCCGTGGCTCCAATGATCTTCCTCTGAGGTTTCACTGGCCAGTCCTTCAGGAAATGCCCTGACTTTCCGCAATACAGACATAGTTGTTGTTGTCTCCTTTTATCTTGCTCTTGTTTTGTTAGTGGGGGTCGTAACCCTCCGATTTGCATGGGCTCCACAGTATTTTCTTGCACTCGAGTTACACTGTCTCTAGGTCGAACGTACACTGGCCGAGGGTCCATTTTAGAATGGTCTGCTTTTCGGTCTTGCAACCGGTGGTCCAGTTGCACAACCAAGTCTATGAATTCAGAACAATCTCTAGGAGGATTAACCACTTGAGCTAGAATGTCTTTTAATTTGCCTCATAAGCCCCGATGAAACAACGTGGTTCTTTTGTTTTCAGGCCACCTAGCTTCAGCAACCAATCAGTTGAAAGTAGCGATGTACGTTAACAAATCCTGATTCCCCTGTCGGAGGGAAAGGAGTTTATTGTCCACAGCTTGTTCTCGGGTATGGAGAGCAAAATGTTTTTCCATTTCCCTCTGAAATCCCCCAAAGTCATGTAATAAAGGATCATCATGGGACACCAATGGTACCGACCATTCTGCGGCGCTGCCACTTAGGTATGATAAAACAAAGGCTACCCGGGCTTGGTCATTTGGGAATGCTCCCGGCCTGCAAAGAAAATGAAGCGACACTGATTCATGAAAGCTGCATATTTTCATGGATCACCAGCAAACCTCTCTGGTGGTGCCAAAGGAACTGTACCTGGTAACACAACTTGTACCGGAGTAGAGACAGTGGATGACATGGTAGGATTTTGCATTGGTGGGTCGTTACCAGGTAGAGGCGTCTGACCCGCTTGTGATTGCAAGACTTGCCTGCTGATATCTTCGGTAGGCTCTTTAGTCACCAATAAGTCTCTCCGGAGAGCATTAGTCTCCTGTCGGGCAGAATGAACCTCGGCACGAAGTTCTCCTAACAATTGGGCCAATTGGTCTAATTCTGATGTTTCCATGGCGCCCAGGTGGATTGGTTTGGCAGTCTTCGCGTTCTGTTACGCTCACCTGGTATCCACGGGGACGCCACCCAGCTGTGGGGACTCTGGTATCCTTCTCAGCGGCTCCCAGGTCTGATCAGCGGATAAGTTCTGCCTTGTTATGGGTTTTGGCGTGCTCTCCATCCTGCCTTCTTGGCAGGGGCGCATTGTCCTTTGTGGGCGAGTGTGATCTAGTTACTTCATTGATGCCGGCCCTTTTGAGTCTTTCAGGTAGGTCTTATTACTGTTATGCTTGTATGCCTTTCTCAGGTTTAAATAATGTCTTTTCTCTTTCCTTAGGTGCACGGAAGTTCACTGTGGAACGTGGGCTGAGTTGGTACTCGCCGGTAGATAATGGTGCATCGAGAGCACCTTGATGCGGTAAGTAGAGAAGGCGTTATGCGTAGCGCTATGATGCCTTGCCTTTGCTAACCTGTTGTTTTGTCGTTCCCGTAGATTGCGGTGCTCACCCGGAGCAAGAAGTCCCAAGACGATGCTGGTCGATGGGCGACTCGTGACGTAAGCTTCCGGCGGTAAGTAGAGTAGGCGTTATGCGTAGCGCTATGATGCCTTGCCTTTGCTAACCTGTTGTTTTGTCGTTCCCGTAGATTGCGGTGCTCACCCGGAGCAAGAAGTCCCAAGACGATGCTGGTCGATGGGCGACTCGTGACGTAAGCTTCCGGCACGATTGTAAAATGTCTAATGTCCTGTTTCTTCCTTTTTTGCAGATCCATCGGTCCGGGAGGCTCGCTGATCCTTGGATGCTGTTTGCAGGAGCTGAGGGCAGCTAGCGATGGAATTACAGGTAAGCTGCTGCTATTAACAATGTCCTTTTGTTTTTCAGATGCTGTTCTTCTGAGGTTCGCAGGTACAGCTGAACACGATGAGCGTCACGTTGCAGGATTGCAAAGTAACGCGAAGCGTGTCATTCAAGTCGGGTGTGGTTTAAATAGCTTCAGAAAAGTAGTCCAGGTAAAGTAGTTCCTAGGCTACCACACCCAAAACACTATACCACACTATACCTCCATGTTGGCTGGCACTGGAAACAAAGTAGTCCCAAAACACCTCAGGACAGGCCCCAAGAGAGCTTCAGCAAAGGATGCCTGAGTTTGTTTGAGACCCGATCCAAGGCCCCTCCTGGCCCAGGGGCTGGCCAGGGTTTTTTTTTTATACGGGTTGTGACACCTCCATAGGAGGTTGAGTATGTACTGGTTCTGAAAGGTCATTAGCCTAAGTGCCCGTAAAACTTCTTTGATGGCCCTAAATTCTGACTCTGAGGTGTTGACAAATAGTAAAACTGGTCACCTGGAGCCACTTGGCATTCTCCATGGCTTGGACGCCAGGTGCCAGAATAGATGTGAAGAAAGTTGCCATTTGGCTAAACAGCCGGAACTGGTCAGAAATGTCCATTAAAGCTTTCGATGTGGCCCTTCGCAAGTAATTTGAGCATCTGGCGTGTTGCAATACTTCCTGATTCTCGTTGTCAAACAAAGTCATTGATTTGTCCATATAGCTTGATGAAGGGGACACAAGAGGCACAGGGGACAATAGGGACACAGATGTCACTTTGGGCATTAGATGTGCCAGAGCTATGTGCTCCTCAGGTATGATGAGGACTGGCACATGAAGGGTACAGAAGCTGCACACACCTCGCCAGGCTGGAGGCAGCTGCATGTATGCATTTTCTCCACAGGCCCATACGTTGTCCAGCATAGCAGCTGTACTTCCAGCCAGATCAGCGATGTAAAGCGTGCGACTGCAGTTCCCATTTGTGCCAGCGGCCATCCTGTCATCGCTCTTAAATAACAGAGAAAAATGGGTAAGGGTCTGTATCTTAACAGGTTTTTCTGGCTCTTTGAGCTACGTCAGATGCTGCAAGTAATTTCTCCATACAGTCCCACATTCTCGATGTATTTGTGCCACCCCTTCTTCTGAGAATTCCCTCATTCCTCCAGCTCTGCAACTCTTCACCCCTTGCTCCCATCGATTCTTAGAAAATAATAGCCCCTTCTGGGCTCTCCGGATACTCCGTATATTTTTCTGCTTTTTACAATCTGCATCTGAAAAGTCTTCATCGATAGAAAGGATTGATGCTGTGACTGCTTGTCCTTTAAACTGCCCTGAGACCCTGTATAAGGCTAGGTGCATCAGTCATAGTGCATCTGCTATGTCTACCTCACTCGGGATAAACACCATAGGGATGCCAGAAGCATTGGGGTTGAGAGAGCAGATGTAGCAATATCCTCCTGATCTCTCTCTCCCAACCTTCATCCTGTGGACATACCATAGGTTATCTATTGCGAAACCATGTGCATTTGTTGTAGGATCTAATTAATCACACTCAGAAGTGAAAAGAACAATCTGAACATTTATTTTTTCTCTGGACATCATTTCTTCAAATTCCACAAACATAGATACATTTAAACCTTCTGTGTTTAAACTGGTTTCCATCTTCAGACATGATGACAAGAGAACCGTAAAAACCATGAAAATATTAATTGTCACACAATTTGCAAATGTAACCATTTCTTTTCCTAAACAAAAATATTCAAATTCTGGATCTTTATTTGCACCCCCTTCACACTGGACTGAACGGTGGATCTTTAGGGCATATTTTGTGCCTGCTGCTGCTCCTGTGCCACTGGAGGGGTAACAGTATCCCTTTCAGTATCACTGAGATGAATCAAATTTTTGTTGCCCTCGCCTTCACAGCACTCGGAGTGCCGTAGATCACACGATGAGGCCTATGGAAGCGCTGTGCGTTCCAGTGATGCACAAAGGTATGGACAAAGATGCAGTCTCCCAGGAGCAGATATGTCTTGTGTTGATTGTGAGTCTTTTTGCCGTTTTCTCCTGTAGTCTATTGGTGAGAAGACACAACCTCTGAAGATATAATCTTAACACTTTTCAGTAAAGCCCTAAGGTACTCCCTAACTTCTTCTTCTAGGACTGCTGCAGTCTTGTGTGCATCTGATCCCGTGCGTGCAGGTGAGAGATGTGCATGTAACCTACGCCCATCATGATTTTTAGGGGCTTAAATGATGGTCTTTTCCAGGCTGATTTCTCAAATTGAATAGTTTAGAGGAAGGCAGTAGTGCCAGGACTTTTTCAATTCAGTACACAGTTTTGCTAAATGGGCTGTAAGGACTCCATTGAGCCTATCCACCAGACCGTTGGCCTTTTGGTTGGTAAACTGAGTACAACCTCAGTCTACACTATTGTGCTTTCTGGTATGTCTTCTGCTACTCCGCAATCATAAACATTTGAACTCGGTCATTTTCACCTTCTATAACTGTTTGCTGCATACGCTTATGCCTCCAACTCCACCGCCTCTATGCGTTACTGCTGCCACCTCTTAATAGTACAGTCATTGTCAGCCCCTAGTGCTTAATGCCTCATGACAGCTATTGGCTGTGCCCTTTGGTCGCTAACGGACCACTGTAATTGTGTTGTGCCTTATGGTCGCTAACGGACCACTGCAATTGTGTTGTGCCTTATGGTCGCTAACGGACCACTGTAATTGTGTTTTGCCTTATGGTCGCTAACGGACCACTGTAATTGTGTTGTGCCTTATGGTCGCTAACGGACCACTGTAATTGTGTTGTGCCTTATGGTCGCTAACGGACCACTGTAATTGTGTTGTGCCTTATGGTCGCTAACGGACCACTGTAATTGTGTTGTGCCTTATGGTCGCTAACGGACCACTGCAATTGTGTTGTGCCTTTGGTCGCTAACGGACCACTGTAATTGTGTTGTGCCTTATGGTCGCTAACGGACCACTGTAATTGTGTTGTGCCTTATGGTCGCTAACTGACCACTGTAATTGTGTTGTGCCTTATGGTCGCTAACGGACCACTGTAATTGTGTTGTGCCTTATGGTCGCTAACGGACCACTGTAATTGTGTTGTGCCTTATGGTCGCTAACGGACCACTGCAATTGTGTTGTGCCTTTGGTCGCTAACGGACCACTGTAATTGTGTTGTGCCTTATGGTCGCTAACGGACCACTGTAATTGTGTTGTGCCTTATGGTCGCTAACGGACCACTGCAATTGTGTTGTGCCTTTGGTTGCTAACGGACCACTGTAATTGTGTTGTGCCTTATGGTCGCTAACGGACCACTGTAATTGTGTTGTGCCTTATGGTCGCTAACGGACCACTGCAATTGTGTTGTGCCTTTGGTCGCTAACGGACCACTGTAATTGTGTTGTGCCTTATGGTCGCTAACGGACCACTGCAATTGTGTTGTGCCTTATGGTCACTAACAGACTACTGTAATTGTGTAAGTGTCATATGGTCGCCCTCGCGATCTTTACCAGACCACGCGCTCTTAGACTCTACTAGGTCAACATGCCCCCCACCAACAGTCTAACTACTGCAAACTCTCCTCTGTACTCTTTCAGTACCCTACTTACCAGACTGCTGCCCACCTTTCTCCTCCTTATACTGCACTCTGGCTGGACTGCACTATACCATACCACCACCCCTATCTACCACTCTTACTTGCATCACACCTCAACTATGCCATCCCACGCTCACCACACCAACCCTTACCTTAACAACCCAGCCCTCTGGATCCAGCACTTCGCCACCAGACCTTTACCTAACCTACCCTGCTCTATCTCCTTGAGAAATGCTAGACTTGGCTCGCGTCTTACCCACGCTTCCCATCATTTAGCTCACCGCATCAAACTGCCTCACCCTTTGTCACCACCCACACTTACACCTAATCTACCACTATCTTCCAACTCCCCTAACTCAAATAATATCAAAGGCGCGCTAATCAACGCCAGATCACTCCAGGCTCACGCCCTAGAAGTAGCTGACTTGATCCTCAACCTTGACCTCGACTTTATAGCAATCACTGAAACCTGGCTCCACCCAGCTTCAGGTCCTCTTCTCTCCCTCGCTATCCCTCCAGGCTACAACATTATCAGACATGACCGTAATTCCATCCAATCTAAAGGAGGTGGCATCGCCATCATCCACAAAAACGCTCTGAACTTCCACCTCTCAGCCACACATCACTCCTCCACTCTGGAAGCACTGACAGCTAAACTAGCTGTCACACCTAACCATTCTATCACCTTCCATCTACTCTACCGGCCACCCGGCCCACTATCCACCTTCGCGGAGGACCTCTCTAACATCTTCACACACAACACCAAAGCTAACTCCCAGGTCATGATACTGGGGGATTTCAACTTAGGTCTCCACGACCCCAAGGACACTGCTGCTTCGTCTATTGACAACATCCTCACTAATGCTGGATTCACTCAGTTCCTAAACCAACCCACCCACAACAAGGGCAGAACCCTTGACTGGCTAGCCGCCCTCAACTGTCCCATCAACATCACCTCTAACCAACAGTGCGCTTGGACAGACCACAACTTAATTACATTCAATATTGAGTCCAAACCTATCAGCCTCCCTCACAGCATTGCCCCCTATGGCCACCCGTAACAAACGCAACATTACCTGCGATAGACTCCTCCCCCTCCTCCTTCCAGCTCTCAATGACCGGGATCCCTCATGCTCTGACCCTACGGCCCTGGTCGACACATTCAACCGGGCCATGCTTATAGCCTTAGACACCATTGCACCTTCGAAACTGAGAAAATCTAAACCTCGAGCCCACCTAAACTCTTGGTTTACACCCCATCTCAGAGCTCTACGCAAAGAAAAACGAATTGCAGAATCCCACTGGAGAAGCAATCACTCTCTAGCTAACAAATCATGCGTACTCCTGGCCACCCTTAACTACAAGGAAGCTATATTCCAGGCAAAAAAAGACACATACAACAAACGCATCGAACAAGCCAAATCTAACACCAAAGAATTGTTTAAAATCCTAAAAGAACTTGAAACTCCTGTTACTCCACCTGACACCTGTACCAAAGATAGCACCTGGTGCTCCAAAATCCAAGAAGCTCTCCTAGGTAAGATTGCCACTCTCCAAATTAAAATCAACAACAAACAATCTAGCCTTCAATCTAACCCTCTACAGATCCCTATACCTACCATAAACCTCTCTATCACAGACTCTCTGACTCCTTTTAGCTTCTCTCCACTCTCCATTCTCGATGTGGAAAAGATCATCACTAGCCTTAAACCGTCCAATTGTCAGGGTGACCTTTGTCCTGCACCTATTATTAAGGAAGCAGCTCACGACCTAGCACCATTCATCACTACGCTCATCAACTCCTCCTTTAGCTCTGGGATTGTACCGGACAATCTTAAGGATGCGTGGGTCATCCCGCTTCTGAAAAAACCTACCCTGGATCCCAGCATACCCACAAACTACAGACCAATTACCACTGTACCTTTTTTACTAAAAATCCTTGACCGCGCGGCCTACCTACAAATTCAGGAATACCTTGAATCAAATAAACTTCTGGGACTCAGGCAATCAGGGTTCCGGCCTCGCCATGGCACTGAGACCGCCCTTATCGACTTAAAAACGCAGATCGAAGATCTCAAAGACAAAGGCAAACTGGCGTTATTACTTCTCCTGGACCTCTCTGCTGCTTTTGATCTTGTCAATCACAAAATTCTCAATCAGCCGCACATTTCTCAGAAAATGCCTCTACTTGGATCAGATCCTTCCTTGATAATAGATCAATGCGCGTGTTTTCCCCACTTGCGGCCGCACCACCCGCTCCGGTTTCTTGTGGTGTGCCTCAAGAGTCTTGTGTCTCGCCCACGTTATATAACGTGTTTACCAAACCCCTTTTTGATATTCTGGACCATTTGGGCGTCACGTATACTAATTACGCTGACGACACCCAGATACTAATCCCCATCACAGGAGACTACACAACTGACTCCCTCGCCATCAACGCCATCTACCAGGTCATCCAAGCGTGGATGGCCCAACACGGCCTCTGCCTAAATGATGAAAAGACAGAGCTCCTCATTCTTGGTTCACCACAAAAACTCACTAAACTTGACCCTGCTTTCAAGTCTTTCACCATTGATGGGAACACCATCCCTATTGCTAAGGACACGAAAACCCTAGGGATTTACATTGACTCAACCCTATCCTTGACTAGACAGTCCAACGCAGTCTCATCTGCAGCAGCGTATACTTGCAAGCTCATCACCGCCTGTCGCCCGTTCCTAACCACAGCCAACTGCGTAACCTTGGCCAGGACCCTCGTACTATCCAAGGTCGACTACTGTAATGCCCTCTATCTAGGTACTAATCTCCGCAATCTAAACAAGCTACAAATTGTCCAAAACAATGCGATCAGAGCGGCCCTTAACATTCCTAGGCGCCAGCATATATCTGACACCAGGCGCAACCTGCACTGGCTCTCTATCCCACATCGCATCTCCTTGAAGTCCCTGGCTCTCACACACAAATGCCTCCACAACCAAGCCCCTCGCTACCTGGCAAACAGATTCTCTTTCCACAATTCCACCAGACCTCGCAGAGCGGCCCAAGCCAACTGCCTTGTCATCCCGCGTTTTAATCTCCAAAGATCAGGTGGAACCAGCTTCCCCATCCTGGCAGCCAAACTTTGGAACTCACTCCCCAATGACCTTAGAGCAGAACCTTCCTTCCTGAAATTCAAACACCTTACCAAAGCCTGGCTATCCGCCCAAGACAGCTAACACTAGTTTACTGCCCTACTTGCACTTTTACCTACTCTGCATCCCTTATTAACTACTCTGTAAATCACTGCCTTATCGATATTCGCTTGAATGTATATTCTGTAAATTCTCCTGTAATACTCTGTCACATTGCCTTGTCATGCTTTCATCTTGTTGTAACTAAGTTAAGCGCCCGGTTGCCCCTGGGCCTGGTGCGCTATAGAAATAAATAAAATACAAAATACAAATACAACCTGTGCTTAATTCCCAAAAGTAAAGTCATTTCTGTGAACAAGGCATTACAAAAATGGGATTACCTCTCTCAAAAGAAATCTTGCAGCTGATTTAGCATCAGGATGTACACAGGGACCAACCTCAAGCCACCAGAAGAATGGACAAGCAACGATAATCAAATATCTACAGTTATTGCACCTCATGCTCATATCCACAAAGTCTATATGGAGCTCCCTTAATGGCCCAAAAGGCCTAGGCAAAGCTCCCCTTACTGACTTCATGGTGTTTCCAGGATTGAATTCCTTGCATACTACACAATTTCCTATGAATCTACTTACCTGTTCCTGTAGGTTCGGGATGAACCCTTCTTCCTGGAGCTCTGCTGCGATTTGTCCCCAAGAAGTATGCAATGGGTAATGTAGTTGCTCTAGAGCAAAAGAAGCAGCTCTACAGGCATTACTACCTTCCCTGTCACCTCCTGTCCCCACAGCAAATCTGTGGGTGAGAGGACACATCCTTTTACTTCTCCCAAAGCTCCTGTTCTTCTCTAGGGACTCTTTCTTGCATCTCTGTGATCTGAAGCACCGGGACTGCGGTGTATGGGGCTGGCAACCGTATCTGTTTGGACATAATTTCAATTTTCTTGGAATCTGTAAATGGTAAGTAAGCCACTTCCTTTGCCATCTTAGCTTCGGCATTACTCCCAAGAGCTATTTGATTAATACAGTCAGTATGAGCCGCGCATTTAACTAAACTTATCCCTGCGGACAAAGTTAATGTTTCAATTAGTCAGGATAGCAGCACTGCATGCTAGACAGGGTACCCGTCAGACCTCCTAAACCCTCTTCTCTGACACCTTGATAACCACAAATGTACAGTGTAGGTGACCTACGCAGAGTCGGAATAGATAATGTCTGCCTTCCCTTTACTCATTTCCAGTGCCTCTGTAAGTGCCACTAGTTCCGCTGCTTGTGCAGAGTAATGCAAAAGCAATAATTTCTTCAATCTGACCAGGTATTCCACATCCACCAGGCCCACAACAGCTGCACCTGTATGCATTTCACCTGTTTCCTGGTTGATGATTGAAGACCCATCATCAAAATGTACCTCACCTCCCTCCACGGGCATCCTCTTTCACATTGACCCTCTTTTCCTCTTCTCCCCCGTACGTGGCACAATCATGAAAGATTTCCTCAGGTTGCGCTGGTTCGGCTACAAATGTTGCAGGATTGACTAGGCGATGCTGCAAGGGATGTATTGATGCATTTGATAATATGACCTCAAACCCTGAAACACTTTGATTTGTTAAAGTTGCCTTAGACTACTCTAAAATTGCAAAGACCGCATGCTTCATGTACAATGTCAACGGGCAACTCATAATAATCATTGCAGACCTTTAAAAAGCCGCTAAAGCTTGCTCACAGGGGAACTGTCCCTGCATCACTGGGTCTAGGAGTCCGCTGTAGTACGCTAAAGGTTTGGGGCCTAGCAATGTTTTCTGGGTCAGGACTGCTGTCATCACCTGCCCATTTGAATGTGAAAAACAAATAGAATGGCTACTTGTTATTCAGGGTGCCAAGATCAGAGCATTACTGATCACATTCCTTAGCTCCCAAAAGCAAGTCGCCATTTCTTCAGACCACTCTGTCGGACCTTTCCCCTTCTGCACTTCTATAAGCCCCTGCAGTAAAGGCCTCATGTAACTAGAGTAATCAAAGATCCATGGTCTAAAATAGTTCCAGAGCCCCAAAAGCTTCTGCATCTGTTTCACTGTGACTGGCTGAGGCGTATTCTGAACTGCGGTGACTCTCTCTGGCATTACCTTTAATCCTACAGGTGATATTACTTGTCCCAAATATGCTACCTCTGTAGGGCAGTACTACAATTTTTTTTTGTCCACTTTGTACCCCTTCTCTGCGATCAGGGAGAGGAGCATAATGGAGTCTCCTCGGCAAATGCTCCTTGGAAGTGCTACAAACCAACAGATCATCCGCATACAGAATTACAGTAGTGGACACATGTAAATTCCCCAAATCCATTTGAATCACCCTGTTAAAGACACTCAGAGATCCACAGTTTCCCTAGGACAACCTCAAATCTCTGACCACGATACGTAAATGTCGTGAGGTACTGAAAATCGGGGTGTAAGGTAACAGAGAAAAATGCATTTTTTAAATCAATCACTGTGAAGTGGGTCAACCCACTAGGGATGTTACAGAGTATGGTGCCAAGATTAGGTACCACTGGGAATTCCACCTCAACAATATTATTGAGGGGGCACAAATCCTGGACCACCTTCTAACGGGACCCCTTTGCTTTCTTCACAGGGTAGATGGCCATATTGCATGAGGATACAGAAGGTTGTAATATACCTTGCTTCAACAACGCCATAATGGTCTCGTAAATCCCCTAGTCCACCTCCGCAGAAATGGGGTACTGCTTAATCCATGGTAATACTGCACCAGGTTTCACTTTTATCTGCAACTCTCCAACACTCTTTAGCAGCCCCACATCATGAGGATTGCTGGTCCACAAATGGTCTGGCCCCTTTCCCAAATCCTCCTTGCAATATGGCGATGTATTTTTAATGATGAGCACGGTCTGTGTTACTTCTCTTTGCTCTATTGCTATCCTGCAAGGCAACCCAATTTCCGTGTCTTCGGTGTCTTCGAACAATTGCTCGACAGACACATCCCTCAGGGATATTGTTCGACCGATGCACAGAATTGTGCGCCATTCTCCGCCTTCCTCATCTGTGCCTGATAGAAACACGCTGCTGTTCTTCTTGATGACTATGGCCTCTAAGAGAATCATTACAGTGGTGCCTGGTGTTACTCCGTGCAGCACAACAGGCTGAAATAAAAACTCTGTCGGTACCCGCAATGTTTGATTTCTGATCCCCGGGACCCAACTCAACAAAACCATCACCCTATAAAGAAACAATAAAGAACTAGGACCCCCCTAATCAGGCTATCACTACAATAGGCATGGAAACGTGCTGTTTCTCTTACCGGATACAAACCTGGAGTCAAGCATACTATAACTTTCTCCATGAAAGCAATCAACATCTGCAACCTGCTCAGGAGCTCCCTTTGCAAAAGATTCACCAGGGTGTCAATACAATACAACAAAGGGCCAGATACATTTTGAGTGCCTACATTAATACAGAGATCTTCAGTATAAGGAACCAACACGATAGCCCTAGAGAATCCCTGTGTGTCCCTCGTTTTGCCTGACAAGGGGAACTCACCTTCCTTAATGCAAGATTTTGTTGCCCCTGTGTCGACCAAAAATGAGAATGCTCGATCACCTACCTGCAGACCTATCTGGTTTTCCTCTTCTGGATCGGTGACAACAAACAAGACTGGACCCATCAGAGACCCCTACGGGTTGTCCTGCTACTGGTACTTATTAGCACCGGGGAGCGAAAATGACTCCCTCCAAACAAAGTTGCTCCAGTGTAGTGAGTAAACATTCCTTGGGTAAAAGGCTCTTTTCTCATGTCTGTACCAATGCTTGTTCTGGCATGGTCATTGGGATCCCATAGGTCTGTGTAACCCCAGTCACTGGGTTCTGTGCAATCCGTTCCTGCTGGGATTGCACGGATCTGGGGAATATGGTGCGGTCGCAGATTGCTGAACTGCTGAGCTCCCATTTCAAAATACTGTGGCAGGTCCTAACAACCCCATGACACATGCCCAAACCTTCCACAAGACAACACTGAATCCCATAGAACCCTCCATAAATATTTCCCATTAGCCCATTAAATAGAGGACCCATTCCTCCGAACCTGCCAAATGATCAACTTCCTCATGGAAATCCCCCCCTTCCGCTTGGAAGTCCTCTCATTTGTCTTGCACCAGGAGCATACCCATCCATCTACCCCTGTGTCATACCTCATTCATCCTGTCCCTGTTGTCCCAATTGCCCCTGCTGTCCCTCCATGGAGTTTGTAAATTACTGCGCCTTCCAAACAAATCTTCACCAATCATTTCTGCACAAGCTGAGCACCTGCTTTTTGAGCTTGCTATATACTCTCCCTTTCTTTTTCTTGCCTCCTTTTTGCAGAAATGCACAATATATGCTTCAATTTCCAGCCAACTCGTGGTCTTTATTCCTACCACCTTATCTAAATCATGCTGGATATCCTTAGGGAGTCCCTTCTTTAGAATGTGGTAATACATTGCCACGCTTTGGTCCCACACTTCTCCTGTCTTTGCCCTCCACATCTCCTGAATCAACTGGATGTGTGCATCAGGATCATTCTCCAATTTAATTGTTTTCGTTAAAATTGAAATTACATCCAGAGTATCTGGTTGCATAATTTGCAGGGCCTCCCCAAACCTGTGCACTATAATTATTAAAAGCTGCTCCGTCATGGGTATTCGTATCTAACTGAACTCCCGGGTACCCTGCTCTTTTCCAAAGCTCATCTGATCACTCCCCCATCCGAGCCGTGAATAGGCTTTTCATATCCTCTATGGCCAACATGACACCGGCAGTATGTTTCTCCAATGCATACATCTACTTTTTGCCCCTGCAGTGAGCGAAGGGAGTGTCTTCATCAAGTTGTTCCCGTCCATGTATGACCAAGGGAAATAATACACCCTTCCTTGGCCCTTCTGATGTAATGGAAACAAAGATAAAGCCATTTTTCCCAGGGGCTTCCCCCATCTCTCCCCTACTACTTTCTACGTCCATGCAAGTAACCTGGCACATTCTATGACTCCATGGTGTGTTTTTTATCGCTGCTACTATCGTGCAAGAGGTAGGGTGACTATGCCCTGCTCTCCCTGCTCGGCATCCTATTTCTCTTCCTCTTCATCTCCTGTTCTGATGATCACATCCCATGACCCTTCTACAGCATAGAAACATACTCAACACTACCATATGGTGCCGTCTTTCGTCCTCCCTGCTCAACCCCTCTGCTTGTGGCAGCATCCCTGTTCTCCATATCCACATTAAACATTTTGATAACTGATTTATCCAATCTCACAAGAACCGGCCGTGCCTCCACCTTCCTTCTTCTACATCCCTTACCTGTCTTATCCCTTCTTCCCACTCCTCATCTCTTTGCTGTGGTAGCAGCACTACCCAATCCCCCGTTATCCTCAGCACTTCTTTCATTTTTTCACACTCTTACACCTCACCACTCTACCAAGCAGGGAAAGGCCTGATATCCCATGTTCTTGACCCTTCACCATGCTCTAGCTGACAGCCGCACTCTCTCTCATTTCTCCACCCCTAATCTGTCTGCTAAACTAGCAGTCGGGGGAGTTATTCCCTTCACGCTCTCCATTCGCAACCTCTCTGCAGCCCTAACCGTTGAAGGAGTTACCCTTCCACTCTCTTCAATATTCCAACTCTTAGAAATCGCAGCTGATGAAGGCGCTACCCGTGTCCAGCTCACAACCACTGGAGTAGACACTGGAGAAAGTGGAGGTTCAAACTCAGTGTCTGTATAGCCCTCTGTGGGTGATAAAGGATAGCACCCATATGGGTGCAGTGCAGAAGGAATTCCTGCATCCTCCTTTTCCAGCCCTTCTTCCATGGTTTTAACACTATGGCTCTTCCCGCCTTTTTCATATATCCTCCATAGCTCTAAGATATTTACCCGCTTCTCTAGTTTCGAGCCCTTGTGCCTCGTAGTCAAGAAAGTATGCAAGTTCTCCAATACCCCTGTGTCACAGGTCCCATCGATAGGCCAAGAATTTAGCATTATCCCTTTAGTTTCCGGCAGCCATTCCCTATAGTACTTTAGGAGCAGACTCTGGACCTCCTCTGCGCACATGTAAGGTAATTATATAAAAAATATTCTTTGACAGTTTGACTGAAGGTGTCTCACCCGCTATTCCCCGGAGATGTGTCGTCCAGGTGGCCAGGACACGGCCATCGCTATTGGATCCAGTTCTTGGGGTGGACCAGTGGGAGAGGATCACCTGGGCGAGGGGTCTTCAGGGAGTGGAAGTGGGACACTGAGGGTTGTGACACAGTATCCCCTTTCCTGTAACACCTTTTCCCCATCCTACCCTGTAGGATATTTAGAAGCTCTAACCCAGAAAGCCTAGTTGAGGTCCAGGTGCAGATGGGTCCAGTACCACGTGGGCACTTATTCGAGAGACTATGACTGGGACCTGTTTTGAAACTAAAAGAACCAGAAGGCCCTAGGAAAGGATGACGTGAGGTGTCAGAGTGGTCCTTCAATGGTTATGTCAAATTACTTGTACAATTGAAAGTCTCTGACCACTTGCCAGAGGAAAGCTAGGGGAAGGGAATTACGCTTTCTGATAAGATTGTGAACTGTGAAATAAGGCAAGTGTGAACCCAACAGAGGGATGCCGAAAGAAAGCTAGGAGAAAGAAAACCCTGCTTTCTGATGAGAATGAGCAATACATAAACCATATTAGAAATGCATGAACTGTGTTAAAGAAAGACCTCAGTGAACCCGACGGAGGGAGGCCGACACTGTGAGGAGGATCCAAGCCCAGCTGAGGGAGATCCTGGGGGTGAAGAACAATAACCCAAGGTGCAAGATCACAGACAGAACTATTGTTAGTTTGTCATTGTGAAACAGCAGGCCTTCTAAGACAAGAGACTTTGCAGGAAAGAGACTTGGCCTCTGAAGTTTCTGATATCATTGAATTGGAAATGTGAACCTTGTGCTGTCGAGGCCCAGGAGTATGTCCCGGCTCAGAAGTCCCACCTTGTCCCGTGCTTAAAATGTGGGGAAGGGAGACCCAGCCTTATCATCCTGACTTATCATTTAGTGGACAATTATTTCTTTTATGGTGAACATTATCCCACACTCTTTTTATAATTTAGTAGTAAGGATTGACAATAGGTTTTTTAGTATAGGCACTTTTTATTTGATAAGATGACACTAGGACTGCCTTATTATTATTTTATGGTGGTTGCTTGCTCCCATCTTAGATTTAGGTTTAGATTAGGCATTTACCTCACCCATTATAAAGTTCAATAAACACCCTTGAACTGTGATCACTTGTGTCTGTCAATACTGTTGCCGCCATGAGTTCCCCTCAGCCCTCAGCCGCGCAGCCCTAGAATACCACCTTTCAAGGTGGTTGCACTCTTTGGATACACATTGTCCACATCCCTGCGCGGTTCTACGTTATTTAGCCGAATGATTTTACATCGTGGGACTTTTCATCGCCACCCTTTTATCGCCAAAAACTCCTTTTTTTAAAAAAATGAATGGGGGGCTTCGCCCCCCAAACCTCTCTTACTTAAATAATCATACCCCAAACCGCACCAAACACCCCCCATAAAAAAGTTTTTAAAAAAAAGTTTTTGGCGATGAAAGGGTTGGCGATGAAAAGTCCCACAATGTAAAATCATTCGACGAAATGCGTGTATATCCCTGTGCATGCCTGAGCCGTGTTGATATAATGTAACCACAGCAACATGGCTCCGGTGCAACAGCTACCCCGGTCTGCGGCGAACCAGCAACTGGAGTCCCAGCTAAACTGTGGGACCCCTCTACACCAGGTGAGCCCCCCAGCTACCCGTTAGCCCATTTGTTTAGCTGTATCACTTTTTCCTTTCTCCCATTGTTGCAGCAGAGAAAGCGACACAACGCATGATCACCCGCAACCCCAGGGCTCCTTCTTTCATCTTGAAAACTTACCTCGCCTTATACTTCCAGTGCAGGTAATTATTGACCCTTTGCAATACATGGCACTAGCTGGTTTCACGCTAAGCTTATACTATCACTTGGTAGAATGTGAATACATATGGCTTTTCATCATACATTACATCACTGCACCCTACCTGGAAACAACTAACTGCATCAGAAGAGCAGACTCTGGACATCCTCCTTGCACAAGTATTCTTTGTCTGTTTGGCTTAGAGGACAACAAATAACCCCGTGAGGGTACTCCCTCTTATATGAGGTACATATACATGCTCCATTTATGTTTTCCACAGCACAGAGTTCTTCCGTCCAGGGTGTTACCCCAGATCAGAGCTGCACCTCCATTCTGATCACCCCCGTCAGACCAGTCTGATATGCATCTCTGGTCCCCAAGGTCAGTCGTACCAAGTCTTTACACTTCCCAATGATCTTTGTTTTTAAGCATCCATGCACATATATACTCTGTCCATGGTAGGATAGCATCTCAGCTACAAGTAATCAAACCATTTGATGTTTCCACTTCAGGGGTTCATCATTTTAAATGTCTTGAAGACGGTGTGTCAAACCAGTTGCTGCTGAAATGTTGCAGGGAAGGGGCAGCAATTCCATCATGCACCTTGTCCGTCACGTGTACTAATAACTAATAACGTTGACCAAATACAACCTCTGCCCTGCCTAGAAAGTATTAATCTAGGAACATAAATATATATAAACCAGTACAAATGATGACCACAGTTTGGAATATGGACACATGGATCAAACTATAGCTTTTGGGCCACTAACATGTACATTTATGCAAAGTGATGTATTGCTGTTGTGTTTTTGCATATACTAAAAGCAGGATTTGTGTATGTTCCTTTATACTTGACTATTGATTCTATGTACTCCACAAGTGCGGACCATATCCTTGTTTTCACTGTCTCTCGAATAATGAAGTATATGATGGTTGATAGGAGCGAAAGGATCTTTCGCTACCTTCATGAATATGCTTTTCTGACACTATGTATAGAAATATGTTGAAGTAAAAAGTATGTCTTTAAAGTGTGCAAAAATGAAATGACATGGAAATAAAGATAATTGTAGAGGTGGGCAAATAATCCCTCCCCACCGCCGATCCGATATTACAAAAGATAAAATGAGTATTCTTTTGTTGATGTTGAATTGGGAATTTAATATACATTTATTGCTAACCCATATCAGAAAAGTATTGCACAGTGCATGCATAAAGAATTGAACGATTAGGACACCTTTTTGTTACAATATACTTTAGAATTTGCCCCTTACAGCCAGGAATTACCTGACACAAATGATTCAATGGAGCCTACATACTCCACCCCAACTCATCCAAATTGATTTTCACAAAAACAATACCAAGCCGAACATGTGGCACGTAAATTGTTCACCCAAAGAATTCCCTTTTTTTACTCCTATGTAGTTGCTTAGTCATTCCCACACTCACCCACGTACTCATTTATACCGCAATTACCTCATTCAGCTACTCGCTTTAGTTTTACTTCTCAAACTTACACAAACGATAGCATCTTATCAAAAACACACGCCCAAAATCTCCGAAATATCAACCCCACTCAAGCATAAGAGGTGCTCAATGCTTTTCACTACAGCACTGCAGCTCTCGCTTTCTTCTTTTACTAGTACAGCCTTCGCTACTACAAACCGTCTTTGCATGATTACAGGAAGTTTCACGTCACTACTTCGACTAACCAAGGAAACTGAGGCAAGGGCAATGCAGTATGAAAGATGCAAGAGTATACTTCAGGAAGGTATCTACTGGTTGACTTCCCATAAAATGCCACATAACCTCTAGTTGTGGGCTCCCACCAGACAAGACAAGCAAAATGAAGGGTATCAGGACAAACCCTCCAATAGCCATGCTGGGTGGGATACCACCTCATACCACCTCACACCTCTAAAATAACAAACTAGGTAAATAATATATACAAGGGACTTGCAATGCAAGACAGTTCACTCACTCTCTCAAAGCACTCACCCATTCCATCCTCGTAACCATGACTAACTTCAAACCGCACACCAAGTATACCCTTACAAACCCCTTAACTCAAAGAAACAACTCACTTTTACTCCTATTTCCCCTCCCAAAAGTGAACTCACATGAACCCGAGGCGCTCCCATATGGTGCTCCTTCAAGTCATCCTGCACCGCTGGACCACGGTACCACACCTCCAAAGAACAGCCAGACATTTAACCAATATGGCATCTGCAAACCTCTCTTTTATTGTGTGCATAAGACTGGTACCTGCAGTGAGGTGCGACAGCCGAGTGGTGCGGACAGAAGACCCCCAACATCTCGGAAAGCCTGGACTACTACTTGGCTCACCAGTTTGTAGGGGTGGACCCCTAATTACCTCAACCCAAGTGGGCCCACCACCTGAGGAACGAGTGCACATTTTATATGTAAAGCAAGTTTATTGTGCAATGGTCCGTGGAGCAGTTAGATGGCACCACGGGACTAAACTAACTCAATGCTCAACAAACCACATCAGTTGATTTATTTCATACATTTTTGCAACATTTAAAACACTCCCATATACTGTATTACAATCCACACCACACATGTGATTTGACAAAACCTCTTTAAAGGAATCCCATCTTTCTCCATGTCCTACACTCTATTTGGTAGCCGTTATCTTAGTTACCATCTTCAGTTCATGTGTAGAACACAACTCCTTCTAGGATTTGTCTTTGGTAGGTCATGACATCATCAATCAGTTAAACATTTCTTTACAAATATAATACATTACTAGTAATATCTAGCCTAAGCCCTTTTAACCTTAACTCCTAATTGCACATGGTTCGCATAAATACTTCAAGCGATATGAAGAAGGTTGAGTAACCTAGTGATAACTATCTCATTCCCTGATTGCCCGTCCTCTTTCAAACATTCTAATCTAAATAACTGTGATTTCATTGAGCACTGCACATCTGAAAATACATTTGAAATTCCTGGGTTTCAATTACATTTAGCCCCAAGCATTAACTTATCACATGTTTTACTGCTGGTCAAAATAAATTGCAAAAAACCTCTGTCAAGCTACCATCCATTCAGGAGATCATATCTGCTCTCTCCGATACTTATCAGCCCATAAAAACTATGGCCGGCTCCTCCAGCTGAGTTCACCATTGCTACGGTTGTAGTTACTTATTCACCCATCCTCTGGCCTTTGAAACTCTGCAGAAACGGTTTCTGAAAATCAACCTCTGAGTGCTGTGTTTTTATCTGTATATAAAAAGCCCACTACATGTACATTCATAAAACCCCTTTATATGTTTTCTCAGTGAGCATGCATGTTTGATTAATACCTTCTTTCCTTTACAGTGGATTCTTAAAGGACCAGCCCCCTTTCTTGCATGTGCATTATAAAAACTCCTCATTGCCTGCTTCTGGGTACTCCATAGTATATTATGTTTGAATCGTGTTAATATTTCATTTGACAGTTTTAGCAGTTGTCTTTCTACTCGTGTGCATAGCTAATATGTAACAGTTCTAATGAAAAAAGTAACACTAAAAGTAACATATCCCATCCATAATTAACTACACTTGAGACATACTATATTGCAAAATCGCACCCAGTTCGCCGTTCCCTCAGTAATCAATATGGCACATGCAACACAAACCCTTCCTGCTCATGGGGACCCTTCCTGACCACCTCAACCGGTCCACCAGCCAAAATGACAGAGGCAACAAGGGTGCAACTCCCCTTATATGGGAAACCAATTGGGGGAAACCTGTAACCTACCTTTCCAGCAGTCAAAAGATTGAAAAAAAGCATTAGAAAGATAACAAGGGCACAATTCCCCTTTTATGGGATATCAATTGGGGGATAATATATAACCCACACTGTCAAGAGTCAAAAGACTATAAAAGAAGCAGTCATTGTTCAGACCTCCTCACATATGATACTGGTGTGGAGAATCTGGAACAACGATTGCCACTAAGCACAATTGTAGTTGAAGGAGATTTTTCATCCTGGCAGGTGAGTAAACCAGGAAAGGGGCCAATTGTAGTTAGTCTTGGCAGGCGGGTGGACTAGGAAAGAAGAAGCTATTGTGCAGCAGTGTGATTGTGGCAAAGAGATGTGGTGGAAAGAACTTGCTAACTTTATTATCATTTTTTGGGCGAACAGTGGCTTCACTAGAAGTAATTGCTGAGCTATATAGACAAAAGTATTTCATGAGAAGAGGAAGTGTGATATGCTGGTAATCACTTTACATGCAGAGGACAACAATTGTCTTGATTGATTAACTTATGTTTTGTGAAAAAGACATTTACTGTTTTGTGAAAAAGACATTTACGGTATTAAGAAAGATATTGTAGAGGATAACAATTGTTTTGATTTTTGAATAAGTGTTGATGAAAAAGACATTTACTTCACCAAGTGGAAGGTCACATTGGAAGGAGAGACACTTTTTTTTTAACTGAACAAAACTTGGTTGGGTCAAAAGTTTCCAACGGTATTCCTGCATTGATCCAGGGGAAAGGAATTCAACTCTAGTCACAAGCAGTGCATTCTAAAACATATAAGTTTGAATTTTTGCAAAGTTATGTTGAATTGAAAACATTCAAATGTTCCTTGTGTTATTTTGTTGTATGTGTTAGTGTGAGGGTCAAACACTTTGTTGATACTGGGTCATTTTTCTTTAGTTTAGTTTGCTAGGTAAGGACATCCTTGTTAGGATAGTGAAAGATAGGCGTTTATCTCAACCCTTTTTGTTTGAATAAATAGTAAACATTGAGAAAACTATACCTTTGTGTCCTTCTAACATTTCTGACTGCTCACATGGCCCACCACCATATGCAAGTTGTGGAGTATCATACAAGTGCCCACTTATATGTACTGCATCACATACCTGACTGACAGGGTCAAGCTAACCGCAGCATGTGCACAGGTCGCCAGGCACATTGCACTGTCCGGTCGGATAAATGCTTGTAACACAAACCACTGACTCCAAGTTGAAGCAGTGTACACAGGTGGCAGATGAACATGCCAATGCTGCTTTGCATGCTTTTGCACATTTTCATGTGTGCACATCTGAATGTCACCGTCCGTGCGTGGGAGAGTGCAAGCTTCCTGCATGCAGCACACCCAGTACATGTGTGGAACCGTGAAAACACCCAGGCTGATGCAGAATGCCTGCCACCCCATGGAAGGACTTCTGTCTGGCCCTCACAGGAATGAGCGTGCCCAGCAAACATGGGCATCCCTATCCATACAAAGGTGGGCGTTGCCAGTACACAAAGTTGACAGCTGACATGGAAGGGAGGAGGATTCAGCATTGAGGCAGCTATGACACAGCCAAACCGAAAAAATCAGGTGGGATCCACCTAATTAGGGCTGGTGCTCACAAATTGCTCCTTTCTGATCTCTATTCATTCCTTCCACTTTTAAATAAATGTATTTGATAATTCACAATGTTTGCATCTTCTTTTCTTCAGTCACAATATTGTGTTTTTCAAAACAACAATAATTTCTATTCATCTAAAAGATAAGTAAGGCGCCTTATTCAATTTAAGAAGATTTTCAAGACGTGTTTATTCACACGGTTACTGAGGCAAAAAAGACCATGTGGTCGATATAGAACACAATTAAGCCAATGCATTCCGGCACTGCGCACCATCATCAGGGCTACATGTTCAAAATTATCAAAACAATTTATTACATTGAATCATATGTTGTGGACTTAACCATGTGGCAACAGATATATTCGAAAATATACACCTGAATATATAGACGAGTACATACCAAAGTTGTTTTCAATTGTTTCCAATGTTCCAATTTTTCATGGAAATGCACGATAAACATAGAGAAAAAGAAGATATACACTCAATGAGTTTTTCTGTCATGGCAGCTTATGGTAAATGCATTCTGGAAATAGTCATACAGTAAATATCATAACTTTGTGTTCGTGTGGGGGCTTTGCGTGTAGGGTTTCCCCTCTGATGGTGTCTCCTAGAGAGCGTTATAGCCTGTAATACATATCTTAATCAGAATCCTCTCACACTCATGTATAGAAAACCTGTGTAAGGCATGTATCCGTCCTCCTTCTTACCCATATTTTATCTCCGCTCGCTACACAGCTCTCCGAGCACACCCACGAGGCTGCGCGGTGCTTGGAAGCTTAATTTGTTACCAGGCGCCACCCATCAGCTGTGAGCAGCTTCCCGGGTTGCAACTCGCGTCCCATCCTCCCATGGAAACGGGAGGGCGGAATAAAGGGTCACCATGGCAATCTACTGTTGTATACCTATTCGAGGACGCTGTTCATCTGCAACTTTTGCAACGTTTCTATATTTATATCGCTTCTGTGATATCGTTTTCAAGCCAATAGAAATGTTCTCTGGCCAACATGAAAAACGGAAATCATACGTTACTCGTTCAAGTCAATGGGTACGCTGTCTAACCACCATGAAACACAGAACTCCACAACATTCGCACATTAACATATGTGAACTGTACGTTTAGCGATGTAAATATATCTCACATGTCCTGCTCATCGCGTTATTGGTTTACACATTTTTTGTATCTATACCCATTCAGTGTGGTTAAACGTGCACTGTAGCCGATTTAATCAAGATTGCGTTCCAGGAACAATCATTAAGGATGGTCATCCAAAATGTTTGTGTGAAAGGCACTGCACAAACTCCTTGTCAAAAGGGTATTGCCTATAATCGCATAACCATTAGTGCACCGTTCTCTTAATCCATGAGGATGAGGGAGGGAACAGAATAATTTCCTCTGTTGTTGCAATAGCATACCGTTAACCCTTTGTGTCTATAAGAGTGATAACATGATGAAATACATATTCCTATAGGTTTCCTGTGATGATGTGAATTTCAAAACCTCATCATTCAGACACATCTAATATCATACATAGTTCGACACTTTCTATGTACACATTTCTATACATTACAATACATATTCCTCTGGGTTATATATCATAACGTGCATTTCAGAAAATCATTGTTCAAACAAAGGATATAGAAAACTGTAAGCAACCATCGCTTGGATGAGGATTTGTTAGATCACAGACAACAAACAGTTAATTTCCTCATTTATGCCCTTCGATGTCAGAGTTCCAAGTTTTATCAGACACACCTATAATCATACATAGTTTTAACACTTCCTATGTGCAAGTTACTAAAAGTTATAATGCATATTCCTATGGTTTATGTGTCATAGAATGCATTTCTGAAAATGATTATTCGAACAGAAGATATGTCAAACTGTAAGCAGCCATAGTTTAAAATGGTATTTGTCCCATCTACCTGGAACAATGTTGATTCACCTGAAAGGTTCACCCACACCATCTCTCAATTGTGATTTTCAGTTTTGTATCCACCTGCCCATACTATCAGTGCCCTGGATGCCAGCGATGTTGTGTCATCATAATTTCAGTGACCAATGTGTATATTAATGTGTTGGCACTTGCTCATGTTGTGCTTGTTGGAGTCACCTCCCTTATGACCTCATGCAGAAGTCCCAGAAAACAGGTGAAATTAATGTCCTCATTGAGGCCATTCAGTGTCAGAGTTCCAAGTTTGTCTATCCAAAAAGACTTTCTTTGTTCTAGCCTTTTCTGTGTATTCTCATGTGGATCTCTTCTTGTTACCACTTCCAGAATCTGAAAACGTATCTGGGCCAGATTGTGTTTCTTCTCATGACAGTGGCGTGTCACTGCAGAGTTAACATTGTGATTGCGTATACATGACCTGTGTTCGTTCCACCTTATTTTTGCAGTTCTCCTTGATTGACCCACATAATACAGGCCACATGGGAATTTGATCAAGTAGATAATATTCGGGTTGCAGAGGTAGCAACATTCCATAGTTTGATCTTTTCCCCTGTATGGGGATGGTTTATGATGTTCCCTTTCAACATGTATCCACAGTTACTACAATTTAAACAGGGATATGTTCCAGTACGTTCTGTATCCTTCCTTGTAGTTATGGGTCTAGTTATATCTAGCTTGTCTTTAAGATTTTGGCTCCTCTGATATGCAAAGGTCAGCAGCTCTCTAAACAAAGGTTCCACCCTTTCATTGCATAGTAGTGTCCTCCAATTCTTTTTTATGATACTCTTAATTTGATTAATTTGTCTTGAGTATTTGTCACTTCCTCTGTTTTTTCTTTCAGCTTCAACAGCTCTTCTCTTCTCTGAGGTGCCAACCGTGTTTCTGCCAATTCGATCTCTGTTCTTGAATACCCTTGGTTCAGGGCCTCATTACGACCCAGGCGCTAATGGGTTAACGGTGCCGTAAAAGGCTGCGGCGCCGTTAACCTATTAGCGCCTAATTACAAGGTCCCTTTGTGGGACCCGACCTTAACGGCTGGTTTTACCAGCCGTTAAAGTAGGGACCCGCAAAGGGACCTTGGTGCTAAGTACGGTGCCGCAATTTGCGGCACCGTACTTAGTGCCTTCCCCATTCCCATTGAGCCCTCTGGGGCAAAAATGAGAATGGGGAAGGGCCATGGCGGCATGGGCAATTACCGCCCCGCCAACCTCGGAATGGGGTGGTAATTCCCCATTCCACCATGGCGGACACCGGCATGGACCATGATGCTAATAGCACCATGGTCCTCCGCCTGGGTCGTAATGAGGCACTATCTCTTCCTCGTAGTCTGCTGGTTCACTTGCAATCCTCTTTACTCGTAACATTTGGCTATATGGTAATTTTTTATGAGGCTTGGCTGATGGAAACTAAGCCTGTGCAGGAGGTTGTTCCTATCTGTTGGCGTCTGATAGACATTCGTCTTGTATCGCATGTTCGTAGTTGTCACATTCGCATCTGTAGTGAAGTGTATCTTTTCTTTCGAGCGTTCAAAAGTGAATATTATGCGTTGGTCTATCGTGTTGAGATAGAAAAATAATTCTTGTAGACTCTCCACTGTGCTTGTCCACATTCTAAAAATGTCGTCGATATAACGAATCCACAATCCTATTTTGTGTTGCCATATACTGTGATTAAGAACATGACAGCCCCACAGGAGGGACCCTCCAGTCTGTGCAGGAATGTCACGAGGAGCAGGGGCAGGCAGGCCACTGCTGAGGATTCCAGCACCTTATCCAACAGAGTTTTCCATGAGGAGAGTGCACCACGGGCTTGCAGAACACTGCCAGGCCTACCAGCAGTGGTGCACCCTGCCAAGCTCAACGTCCCCACGGCCACGGTATGGAACATAGAGGGCATTCCTACACACAACGTCCCCTGAGTGCGGATGAGGAAAAGGGCTGTGAGGGGGACCTCCATTCACGTGGGTACTGTGGAACCCCCCAATGGGGAGAGCACTCCTACCTCACTGCAGCCATGACTGCTCCCACCATGCAGTTGGCACCTTCCACGCCGACCACAAAACACTGCAGGGTGACTCTCCACCATCCGGGGATGATGACTCCTCTTCACCTCCTTGGTTGCAAAAACCGAACTTTACCCAACAGGAGTTGAAGGTACTGGGCGCAGAGGCACTCATCATGTATGGGCACCTCACCAATCTCAGCTCACTGCACACTGAGGTGGGAGCACAGGCCACGTCCTGGGCCAAGATCGCAGGTCACATCAGCATGCTTGGGTGTCTATCAGCACAATGCAAAGGAGGTGAAAAAGTGCTGGGATGATCTCAGGTGGGTCACTGGCATAAGGGCATGGATGTTGCTGGAGGCAGGGCCAGATGATCCATTTTTGCCCATGTTGTGAACCCACATCAGCCAGCTGCAACTCCAGGTCATATGCCGGATTTGCCCAGAGGACTTCCAGAGGGTTGTGCGCAACGGCAGGTCCCTGCATATGCCCGGTAGGTGTTTTCCACCTTATCACCCACAATGGCATGTTGATGTTGCTGCTGTCATGCCGATCGCTTTCCGGATATGTATGCAGTTACAGGAGCTTTTGTCATCAGTGCAATCCCAATGTGTTTGTTTCTGTACTGTGTCCTGTCCTGCCTGCCGAGGGTCCTGTCGGTGAGACAGGCCATGTTGGCCCACACTCTCCATTGTTGTATATGGGGTTGTACCCCGTTGGGTCAATGGTCGTAGTACCACTGCATGTGACATGTTTTCAAGTGTTGACTCACAACCTGTGCATTCCTTGCTATTTTCACTTTTGTATCCGCATACAGCTCCCACATGTGCCACCCAGCAACACCTGTGCGGAGATGATGATGTGTTTAGCATCTGACTTTCTAGTTGATGGGACCAGTGCATCTCGGTGAATGCGTGGTGTCACTTCACAAGGCATGGGTACACCATGTGTGCATCTCATGGTCCAGCCACCTTCAGTGTTCCAGTCGTACATTGGTCACTTTCGGGTAGCGAGATGTATGTTTTAGGGGCACTTTGTGACCCCGGCTTCTATTGAACACGCTGTTGTGTATGTTCAAACCCCATGTGGCGTGCGCCAATAGTTGGCCAATGCGTACAGATGATGTCATTGTGAGGAAGATTCACACCGTACGTAATGGCACCGCAAGCATGCACCATATATATGCATATTGCCCCTGTGTGCACTCTCAGATGTATCCCAGAGTACCACTTCTCCTGCAGTGCAAGTGCCTTGTGAGTGAGTGAGGTGTAGTACTTTCATGACAATGGCTACATCAGTCCGACGGAAGGGTGACAGATGTTCTGTCTGGGGATGGCCTAATCTCTGCAGGACTACCAACATCTCAGGGCAGCCATTGTTGATTTGCAAGTCTGCCAGTATGACGTCTTTGTTACGGTGCTCATGAGGGTTTTGACTCTATTCGACTGCACTGTCATTCCGTCACAATGTGCCCAACGCAGCTGGTCATTGATGTGTGTATGGCATGCAGATGTTATGCATGACATGTCTTGTACCCCAGATGTGTAGTGGTATCGGTGACCGTGTGGGCACTGTTGCGGATTCCAGTTTTGCAGAGGGGCACATGGATGCTTGAGTGCTGCTGTGTGCAATATCCCTGCTGTTGTTCCCCACTTCTCCCAAACTCATCCGTGATATGATTTTGTAATGTGCAGTAAATGTGTGGCAGAATGGTTTTGTTTTTGTGTGGCCATTGCTTTTTCGTGCAGTGTGAGGCTGTGGGTGTTTAGGCGTGCATGTTTGCTATGTGTTGGCATGCCCACATGGCTGTTTACATGGATTTTCTTAGGCAGGTGACTGTGAGCAAGCCATATCTGGCACTTGTTATGCTTTTATCATGGAGACCTGTCTTGTGTGCGGTCACTGTTCTTTTTCAGCTGCATGCATGCTCATCTGAAGAAGCTGTTGACCAGCCACTCTCTCACATGCTCTGCAGGCACATTGTGCTCCCCCTGAGTCAGTGGCCTGGTACATGGCTGTGGCCTAAGGTCAGGTACCAGTTCGACATGTACACCCTTGTGCACAGCGATGTTATGCAGGATACAACAGACATGTATGATCTCTCATGGGTAAATGGAATCATCACAGTGAGAAAGGACATGATTGTTGTTAGTGTGCATGGGGTGTTCCTTCGTATGAAGTGTTGGATGCAAGCTAGTTGCCTTTGTGGGGACCCTCTGATGGCGTCCACGTGTTGTGTTGGTCATGAGGCCATGCGCCCGTGTGTGAATGTGAGGCTGAATGTGTGTGTGGTCAGACATGGTGGGAGTTTTGTTACTTAAAAAGCTGCCATATGTCCCGTAGCATCCTACTGCCAACTGCACACACAAGCTGGAGCATCAGAATATGTGGCTGTCATGGATAGAGCCCAGAAAGTTGGCATGCACATCCAAGAAGAGGCCACCTGCATCGCCTACCAGTTAGGCATTGATGGAGTGCCAACTGTGCTAATTACAGTACATGTACATATTGGCCTGGAGGGTGGGGACACAGTGTGACATGGGTGCAGTCATCTGCACTGATTACCTGGGGTAATTGGTGCTCCGCATAGAATTCACATACCACCTGTCTGTGTCCCTTCTGGGTTGGGAGCATGTGGGCATCTAATCAGTTGCGTTATATGATGCATGCCACTACCTGGCACAGAGCACATGACTGGGTGGCCAGGGAGATGCCTGCAGTGACCCCACTGGTCCTCTGGAAAGAGCCAGTTGAAATGAAATGCAGGGCAGCCCATAGTCTCACATGTCCCCCGATGGCATGTGAACATTCTCCTACTCCTGCGACATGTTCATGATGACATGCAGAGGGAAGCAATACCTTCCTAAGAACTCTGTGCCAGCCATACCGAAGAGGTTGACCCTGGTGAGGAAAAACACCCCCCCCCCGTCTCCTCCTTCACGGGAGTGCCGCAGTGGCTGCTGTGGCGGCTTCGTCAGATACCTGCACGTAGAGTGCTAGCACCTATAGCAGGGATACATTTCCTGGGATGGAAGTTGTGGATTGGCTCTGTGTGCCTTTAAAATGAGGCGTGTGGCATCTTGATGTGTGTTCTGGTGTGCATCATCACTGTATGGATTGAGTTGTCCATGGTTGTGTGGGATGTTCTACAGTTGTGTGTGTGTGTGGCGTTTAGGTGCGTTTTGTTTGGTCGCATTATGTGTGTGTTTAGCATGGTCCATTTTCTGGAAAGTCGTATTGTTGCATGTATAATGTTGCAGTATGTGCGTTTGATGTGTTCTGTGGTGTAGGACGGGATGTATGTAAACTTTTGAGAATCCATACTCCTCTTGGGTGGCTTACTGGTGATCCTGGCTGTTGTGGTTTATTGGATGGAATTTATTTAGATGAGATATTTTTTTTTCCTTGGAATTTAGGTATATTCGGATTGCCGTAACTTCTGCTCTCACGTGTGCTCTTTTTCTTGACTTCCACCATCCAGTTTTTCTGGTGTAAGTCCTTTTTGAAAATAGGTTACCGCCATGGAAATTATGACTTCTTTTTGGAGTAAGTTAGGCTTATGCCACTTATTTTTCGCAGTAAATTCGGCCAAACACATATGTTCACGTTCACATGATGGCCCGATTGGAATTCCTATTGTCGACTCTGTTGCAAAATGGCACTTTCTTTTATAGTGAACCTGGTAAAAACACCAGGGAAAATTTAGGGTTTTGTTTGCTATATATTTACAGAGCTGGTTTAAACAATTCTAAACTGCCTGATGAAGTCCTGCTGAGGATGGAACACGTGGTGGCATTTTAACCTGTTTTACCTTTTCCATGGTCAATAATGGGATCTTGGACTTCTATTCATGTGTCTAATAAATTGCACTTTTTGCACTTAAAGCACTTCATAAGAACGTGTGCCTGAGTTTTCTCTCTGTACCCTTCTATGGCGTTAGAGAGGTGCAGTGCCTTCGTTTGGATCTGAATTGTGGTCATTTATATGGAGTAGCTTCCCCTCCAACCCAGAAGCACCCGCTGCATTTAAAATGAGAAACAGGACTTTGAGAGCATACGTTGGAAGTATCATGCATAAATATATTCACTGAAAAAACCTTAGAAGAAGAAGAAAATCTTTATTTCGCACACATTAGACCCATTATAGATAACAATAAATAAATAAAATCACATTACATACATCTTAATAATACCCATAGATATAAAATGTGTACAAAAGCATGGTTAAAAAAAACTAAAATAGTACCACAGAGACTGCTATAATTCCAATTCAAAACTGCTTACACTGTAATAAATGAACTCTCAGTTCCAGCGGACATTCCATGAAAATATAGACATTGGGCCTCGTTACAATAGTGGTGTCCACGGCATGATGGGTGCCAGTAAGGCACCGGCACCGTTTATACCGGGCCGCTGCATTACGAGTTCTGCTCGCGGGTTCCTGACAGGCCGCCAGGTCTTACCTGGCGGCCAGTGCGGCACCCGCGAACAGACCTCGTAATGCCGCCGGCTCCGTTATTAACGGTGCCGGCGCATCCATGCTCCCGACCCCCATTCTGCCCTATGGGGCAGAATGGGGATCGGGAGCCCGGCATTACCGCCTCCCGCGAATGGCCAATTACCGGCCCATTCATCTCGTAATGGGCCGGTTATTGCCCAATCGCAGGAGTCGGTGCCGGTTGCGAGCTACAGGCACGGCTACCGCCATGCTCGTATTGCGGCCCATTATTAAGTGCTAAATGTACATCTTGAAGTGATAAAATCTTATGTAAAGCTACTGATAACTGTTTTATCCACGCACTTCTTAGCATCAGACTGAGATATGTGTGCCTCAGATTCGCATTAACAGGGCATACTAATAGGAAATGCATCACGTCATCCACATCACAGCAATCACAAAAGCATCTGCGCCGCACTCCTTGACTGCTTTTGTCCCGTGTATGGGCAGTACCTTTCGTGAAAAGAAGGTTTGCTCTCAGCCTCAACAGGATCACCCTCTTCCTCGGATCACTAAACCAATAAATGTAGCTAGGAAGACCTAACAATGACCTAATTCTAAGGTAGCCAAAAATGCCCATCAAATGCCTCTTAGAATCCTCTCTTTGGATTTGTTTAAAAGCCAAAAAGGCCTCCACCACTAGTGTTAAGTCTTCTTTGTTTCTGCTTATTTTAAGGCAGAAATATTCTGGCAAACCAAGGGAACTCAGTGTAGTTCATACATAGTTTGACCATGTGGACTATGATGCACGTCGGAGTTAGAGTCAGGCTTGGGTTACCCCATAAATGTTTCCAATATATCACAAGCTGTAGCTGGATAAGATCTGCCATGTACATCAAACTACATTGCTGATGTATCAAATATCCTGGGAAGCCCTGATTCACTCCCATAATTGCTCTAAGAAAGCAATTCTCTTTCCTCTGGAGAAGAGTGTGTCGCTGATACCCCGAGTATGCTGCCCCATATATTGCCACTGGTAAGGACTTTATTCTGTAGATCCATATGGCGTGGTCCATTGGAAGAACACCCCAATGTATACCCAAATGGTATTATTGAGCTATTTATTTAAGCAGGTTTATTTGCTTGGGTTTGAGTATGCATGTGCCACTTTAGTCCTTTCGATAAAATAACACCCAAATAACAGAATGTGTCGATCCATTCCAAACTACTTCCCTCTATCATCATAGTACTATGTGCTCTTTTAGTGGTACCAATACACGTAGCTTTTCTTTATATTAATGTGTAAGTCTCTTGCCATCATATACTCCTTAAAATCCCTTACCATGTTGCTTTCATATCCCGAATAACTCGTTGAAATTATCTCTTTCAGAGACTTAGCTTTTGAAAATGTAATCTGTTGACACTTCCCCACTATCCTATTCAAATCAGGGTCAGCTTGTTACACTAAGGAGAAATATTCTATAAGGTTTATTGTACAATATAGCCTTCGCTCAAAACAGATCAGATCTATTTTACAAAAACATTTTACAAGCAGACCCACATCTGTATAAAATAGTGAGGAAGTTTCCGCAGATTACATTTTCAACAGCTAAGTCTCTGAAAGAAATAATTTCACAGAGTTGTATGACAGGAACATGGATATTTGGTTGTGCAGTGTTTCTCGCAAGAAAGGATTCATAAATGTAATGAATGCAAAGTACGTGAATATGCAGAATCCAAACCAATTGTGAAATATGGAGTTAAGAATCAAAATAGTTACTACATTACCCATAGAATTAATTGTCAAACCAGATATTTGGTGAATGCGACCAGTTGTCCCTGTGACAAAACATAGGTTCTACTATTGGTCAATTGAAATTTAGGATCCTGCAGCATTACAGAGCTTTAAAAAAAATAACAATGATACGCGTTCAGTACATTTTGAAACAAAACCTCAATGGTAATGCTACTCTTATCAAGTTTTTTGCACTGGCACATTTCCCTGAGCATAAAAAAAAAAGAAACAGGGAATGAAAATTGTGGAAGTTAGAATCTAAATTGATTGTATAACTCAATACTTTGAAGCCATCAGGACATAACTCTGATCAAGAGTTGGCTCTACATTTATACAATGATTAACAACACATAGGAGGTCATTACGACCTTGGAGGTAGCATGTCGATATTTGCGGCATGGCTACCCCCATTCCGGGTACCGGGTCCGGGTTCCTGGAATGGGGAAATACCGGGCTATTCCGACCTTGGAGGCAGGGACGTCATTTCACCAAAATGCCAGGGGTAGCGGAAGTGACATCACACGACCCTTGACCCCCGGTGACATCACAGGAAGTGATGTCATTTGACCCCACCCCAAACCGATATCGCGGGAAGCGATGGAACATGAGCTTTCACCCGTTGACAAAACAGGAAGTGACATCACATAGCATTGTACACTACCAAAAATATGGTTACGATATCACTATAATGCGATGTACATTTCATACAAGAATGGATCGCCATATGTAGCGTTAAGATCAGTGTGTATAGGCCCATATTATCAAATTACTGTGAATGCAAGCAGACGTCCATGACCAAATGATAATGATGTGTTATTATATAGCACTTACGCTTAAGCACTTTATATAGAAAAAATATACACCCGATATCATCCAACCTGTGTCGGTACTCATTTATCGACCTCAGAAGGATGAAAGGCTGAGTTGAGGCGTTTAAGAACAGACTTAATCAGTGACTGGCCCCCTGAAGTGTGCCTGAAATAAACCTTTAATGAGTCTAGCAATTATTGTATAGAATTTCAGAAAGACACATTATTTGGTTTCCTATTCTTTCTTATTTAGGGTCAGTGCTGAAAGTGTTAGACATGTGGCACTCCTGTTCTTATTTTTCTTTTTTTTTTTTTTAAAGGGCCTGAACTTGAAAGCCAGCCTCTCCAGGAGCTTGCATTACAAAAAACGAAAACAAAAAAAAATTGTTTTCTTTTTACAGAGGTCGCAGGGGAGACCACAGAGGTCGCAAGGGAGACCTCAGAGGTCGCAGTTGTGACCTCTGGCGACCCCCAAATGACGTCCCTGCTTGGAGGGCCCGGTATTTCCCCATTCCAGGAACTCATCCCCATTCCCATTCGAGCCCCCATGGGGCTCAACGGGAATGGGGAGCATGCTAACAATGTGCCCGTTAATTGTTAGCATGCTGGTCTGCTCACAGGACCCGCGAGCGAATCTTGTAAAGCGGCGGTAGGGGGTTAACAGGGCCGGCAGCTCTACTGACCCCGTTAACTCCTTACCTCCAAAGTCGTAATAACCTCCATAATGTTGTTGATGAGAAAGAGATGATATCTGTTTTGCTAAATGAAAAATAAAGGAGTGGTTACATTTTGAGATTTGGTATTTCAATTATTGCATACTGATTGTATCCATTGAAAAGGAGAATCATTTCCTTCATATAAACATGAATTAGAAAAGTATTATATTGGGTAATATTTCAGCTGAACAAACACATAAAAAAAATGATTGAATATTTTTAGAATCACTTCTTTTTAACATAACTTTTCTGTCACAAAACAATGTTTATTACATTGTTTTTATGTGGTAGTAGGTTTAGCCTTTTAGAAGGTGCATAGCCCATTTTGGCAGGACTTTAAAGAAAAGGACTGGAGCCACAGCACCTCTGGCTTCATGGTGTAAGTTTGCTTAGAGAAGAGCGGCGCAGATATTATCTGTAGTGGGAAGAGTATTTGTAAAGATGTTTTGTCATTAAACATAAGGGTGATAAAATTAGGATATTTGTATTGATTTTGCAGGGACAACATTGTCGGCTAAAATATATTGTTAAACGAACAGCTATTGGGATCCAGTTCGTTATAATATAGAACTAGAAGAGGTCTCCATGTGTACTAGGCCATGTTAAGATGGCCACCACGTTTGCAGTGAAATTCATGTTCATTTGATGATTGTAAGCGTGTAACTTTAGCCTGAGAAAGTCCTTGTAACGTGATGGAACACGTGGCGTATGTATCATTGCCTTAGAACATTGCATGTTGCTTAGTAAGTCCATGTTGGTCTTGATTTTAATGGATTGTTTCTAAGATTACATTTTGAGTTTTGCACTATAAGAAGACCGAGTGCTCAAGCGTTTTTTGGTGTGTCGGTCTGGAGTGCTGTGATATTAGAGCAGCGAGCAACTGTCTACTGTTTGTTGTTTCATATAATGAATGTAATAAAGACATATACATGAATATAACAAATTCAATAATTATATAATAAATATTTCTTTACATTATATTGTGTATTATTTATTATTGTTATTAACTACATGCTTTGATTATACATACATGGATTATTTTACATATGTCATTATGTGATATATATATTATTTGTAATGAATAGAATAAACATAGTTATATCAACTGTACCTTGCATGCCACAGGCATATCTCTCTCAGTCTATGCCTCTGTCTGTCTGTGGTCAAGAGTCACGTTGTCAGATCTGATTTCGCTAGAGCCACCCCAGCCATTTTTGACAGTGGCATGCCCAGAGAAAACAAGCACTGGCAATGCCAACAGTTTGAGCTTCAGTGTAGGCATGGGAAAGGCACTTGCCAGGCACAGCTGTAGTGGCATTAACTAATCATCGTTGATAGCACGTGCAAAATAGTGTGAGTACCTGGGCATCTAATAGCAGTGCCTGGCAAAAGCTTAAAATGTATGCAAAAGCCAAAAATGTTCGCTCTGCCAATGGTTGTTTTAAACAGGACTTAAATGGCTTTGCCAATGCTTGTTTTTAACAGGACTTCATTGAAGTGCACGCAGAGTGCTTATAAATCGAGTGGCTGAAGGCAGCACTGGTAAGGCATTTATATTAAACAAGTAGCGTGTTTATAACTAGAACAAAGTCGTTAACTCTCAGAAGACTGCTTTAAACACTGGCAGGCACTTAGAATGCAGAGCCTGATGGTAAGGGTTGATTAAAGCAAGCTCAAAGAGTTCCCATGATGAGGTGTTTTGGGTGGGCAGAGGCAGGAATGGGTGAGAATGGCCATAGGGATTAGCATGGCCATGGGCAGGCAATTAACCAAACAAGACCCACAAACTCTGTGTCCCTCCTCAGATGTCATTACTCGCTATCTGTAATGAATGCAATAGTTTCAGCTTAAAGTTATCGCAAGCTATCGCAAGCAACACCTAATAGCCCAAACTAAAAACACAAGATTTCTAGAAGGAGGGGGTGCTGTGTTTTATGGTTAAAAGTAGAATGACAGCAGCAGTGAGAGAAGTATCCCTCAATGTGGGGGCAAGGCTTCTATTTGGAGACATGCCATTTTTTAGAGAAAAAGTGGTGTGCATTCTTGGCACAAGAAGCAATTAAAAAAAGGAAATCATTAAATGTTACTAACATTGTTAACCGGCTCTTTTTAAAATGCGTCAATATACATTTCTAATCATCACTTTCAGTATATGCTGTAGTGTTAATAAGTCTGTTAAATCTCTCTTAATGAGCAAAGTGCATGAAGAAATCCTAAATTTACCATAACAATTATTTTCTGATAGAAGAGTATCATTCCAAGATGGACAGTCTGGTACATATCTATTGTAATCATTCAAGAGAACTTAATGAGAATGGGCAAGGGGCAAATTGGGATTGCATCGCTGACTGCTTTACATAACATCAAAGAACATTTTGGGAGCATGGGAATGAGTACAGATTGTTATATTAGACACATATGTATCTGACAGTGCACACTGAGCTTGGTGACCATTTCATTTTACACAACATCACCCTAATATTACAGTAGCTGTAACCATGAACAATGTAAACTCATTTGAAAAGCCTAGGAATTTGAATGTGAGGATAAAAAGACTGCAATATCTGGCAATTCATTGGAGGCCAAAAGGATGACGTTGTGTTTCTTTTCTCATACCACTCTTGGACACTTGCATGGCAGTTACAGAATGAGCATTCTGCAGTTTGCCCTGTGGTACACTTTGTAGAGATGCAACAGCAAACAAGCCACCCAACTTACAGTATTACCCAAGAGCACCATCAAGCTATCATGAACTCAACATTGCATTCAACTCTAAGTTACAATTCTCCAAATCATCCTTGAAAATACAACCACATTATCACAACACTTTAGGAAATATCTGCCTTCTACTTTTTGCAGAACTATGGTCCACATAACAGGATGACATGCTATCACAAAACATTCTACTTATGCCTGCAGCCCTCCATCCCTGCCTGTAGTTGCAGCATATATTACCACTTTTCCCATCCTCTTATTTTTCCCTCACTCATTTTATTTCCTCTGTAACAATGTTTCTAATAAGACATGGGCTCGGAGGGTAGCTCTGGGGCAACACATTTGTCTTCGAAGCAAGACAATGCAGAGCAGCACCAGGTTGAATCCCATTCCTGTGCTTCGAGACTGGTCTCTGGTATTAAGTGGTTTATAAAAGATTAATTATTAAGACACTTGACAAAGTAAATTGGGATTCCATTTTTATGACAGAAAATAACATACAAGAACAGTGTTCCCAATATATTAATTAGGGGTTACCCGGAGGGTGCAGGGGGGTACCCTAATAGTTCGCACTCCCAAAGGTCTTGATACTCTGCACGTTCACTACAGCCTACTATCTAAGCTATCTTTCTCTAGACGAGCCTACAGACTGCTAGCTTAACTCACTAGCACCCGAGGGACCTCCTAGTTGACCTAGTCTGATCACTCTAGAGTGTCTTCCCTCCAGATGATTGTCTTCCAATCTTTAACCACATTCTCCTCTTGCTAAGCCTGTCTCCGCCCTTCTAATTCTAAAACTCTTGATTTATCTCTTCTTCCCTCTCTGTTCACCTCTCTACTCTTCATCCTGTGGGTTTATTGCTTCTCTCCTGCTCCTATTTCTACTCTCCACCTTCATCCTGATCGTATCTGCTTCCCTATAGATCTTCATATTCCCCTCACTACTCTTGCCTCTACTCTCCCCTACCCTCATACCCCTTCTCTTTCTGACTCTCTGTTCTTTCCCCATCCTATTCTACCTTCTTAACCCTCCTGTCTCCACTCCCTCCTAACACCCCCGATCTTACATCGCCTCCCTCTCTCTTTCCTTCATTATCTTACTCACTCACATGCATCGGTACCACTCTCTCAATCCCAACACATTAACTTCACTACCACCATACGCACCAAAACTCTCATCAAATTCATCATCTACCTGTTGCCCACTCCCTCAGGTCTCTTGCTCCGCCTTCAACTCCTCCAACCTCATCAGAGCACCTTTCACTGCCAACTGACGCTGCTGGCTTTTTTTTATACCCCTCCACTTCCTGTCTACAAAGTCCTCTCAGTTGCCATTGGATAATCGAGTCAGCTGTTTCCGTGGGCCAATCACTTTTTGATCTATCTCCACTGCTCCCATCTCTTTTCTTTTGAGGCTGAACGTTCCCCTGAAGTTTTTATAAAGCCCTTAAACCCACTCCCATTTCACTCTCCATTTTTGTCCATCCTGCCACGTGGTGTCATAGCATCGTTTGTCCTCTGGTTCTCCTCTATATTTGGTAAATCACGGTACACACAGGGCTCGAGGACTGTTCCTATTCCTTGTTAGTTCGAGCTCTACTGCCGCACTGCTCCCCTGTAGCTACTCTGGGGCTTGTGTGGTAGGTGTTGGGTCTTCCATTTGGCTCCTGAATGGGGGAGAATAGTCAGTTTCTATTAGGTGAACCAATTTGCTTCTGTTCAGACCAGGTCTTGTCTGTTGTACCAAAGTGCACTGTTGTACCTGTAGCCCCTGTTGTTTATATTGGTGCTGGGCTGCTCCCCAGGATCCCTTCTCCATCCCAGGTGTCTGAGGAGTCTGGTGCATGCTGGTAGTCATAGAGCCTTACATCAGAATGCTAGATTGTTCTGTTTGATCATCATCTGCACAATTAACAAGAGATACCTGGTCAGGAGAGAGGCTTATAGGCATTGGGTCAGAGATAGAGGCACCTGTCACAAATGTCGGTTATATCTTCTTCTTCTGATGAAATGGCGGATTCACCCCTTCCCCCAACTCCTCACCTTCCATTTTCTGCTTGATCTTTCCTCGATAGGATGCCACCGTGCCACTAAGATGGGGGCAACGGGGTTATCCTACCGAGAACGCCTCACAGGGGGAAAAAAGCCGGAAGGCACAAAAAACCCGTAGAAGTAGTATTTCAGGTGGATGATCGAAGAAGGTAAGTTCGCTGATGGAAGAGCAATCCGAAAAGCAGGCACAGGTCGGGCAAGCAGAGATTCCAATATAGGTACAAGGGATTGAACACAGGCAGTCCGGTAAGCAGGCACGGGTCTGGTAGATGGAAGTTCCAAACAGGTACAAGGGATTAAACACAGGCAGTCCAGTAAGCAGGCACGGGTCTGGTAGACGGAAGTTCCAAATAGGTACAAGGGTTTAAACACAGGCAGTCCGGTAGGCAGGCACAGATCTGGCAGGAGGAGGATCCAAATAAGGTAAAAGGGATAGGAAAGAAGGACAAAACTGGGAAGGAAGGGGAAAAAGAAAAAGGGGTAAAGGAAGAGGTAAGAAGAGGCAAAAAAGAAAGGGGAAAAGGAGAAAGGAAGGCTAGACAAGGACGAGGCAAGGCGCAAAACAGAGAAACAAGGGTGGAACACAGCTGCGTGGAAACAGCGAAACGAAAGGCAGAAAGGCAGTAAAATCACCAGTAACGGGAGCGGCAGCAACACAGGAGGGAACCCGGAAACGTTGCAACGCGTATGCGACCCGGAAGTGAAGTGATTTATACTTCCGGGTCACGATCGCGTACAACGACTAGAGCGGTACGCGGAAAAGACGAGGAGTGGAATGCTACGGCGGACAGAATTGCCAGCGATTCCACATCCGCCATCCCCGCTGCGGCATGACAGTATGCCCCCTCCTAGGGAGATCTCCCCCTGGTATACTCGGATGAGAGCGATAAAACCTGTGGACCAAAAGTGGGGCATGTACATGAGAGGCTGGTTCCCAAGAGTTTTCTGACCAGTGATACCCCTTCCACCGTATCAGGAATTCCAGCCGTCCCCGGCGGTATCGGGAATCACAGATTTGGGCTACTTCAAATTCCTCCCGGGTCGAAGTGGCAGGCAAGGGGGTTTTCTTCTCTTTACGGGACCAGATGTCTGCATGGAATGGTTTAAGTTGTGAGGCATGAAACACCGGGTGAACCCTTTGAAGGATCTTGGGTAGTTTTAGACGAAAAGCTACCGGGTTGATGGCTTGGGTGATTTCGTATGGACCCAGAAATTTAGGGGAGAGTTTGGAAGGGTGTACCCATCGTGGTAGGTATCTTGTGGATAACATGACCTGAGAACCCACCCCCCAATCAGGTACTGTTTTCCAAAGTTTGTCGGCCTGGCCCTTGTATCTCATTTGTGCTTCGCTAAGGTTGTGTTTAGCCTGCAGGTGAACGTCTCTCAACAAGGCGAGAGTGGAATCAACTGTGGGTAAAGAGGTGGAGACATTAGAGACAGGCAGTATAGACCGGGGATGTTAGCCATAGCTGCAGAAAAAAGGGGTGAAACCGAGAGTAGTATGAAAGGAGTTATTGTAGGAGAACTCTGCCAGGGGTAGTAGAGAAACCCAGTTATCCTGTTGAAGGTTCACGTAAAATCGTAGGTACTGCTCTAAGGTGGCATTCAGACGTTTCGTCTGTCCGTTGGACTGAGGGTGGAACCCGGACGTTAGAGCTCTCTCTATACCCAAACGGCTGCAGAGATTCTTCCAGAAACGATAGGTGTATTGGCTACCTCGATCTGAGATGATCTTCTTTGGCATCCCGTGGAGACAAAAGACATCCTTGATGAATGTTCCGGCCATAGCTACTGCTGTCGGTACACCTGGTAACGGGGAGAAGTGAGCCATTTTACTGAAGAAATCTATCACCACCATAATGCATTTGAACCCTTGAGAAGGAGGCAAGTCCACGATGAAATCGGTAGAAACAACTTCCGAAGGACCGTCGGGAACAGGATTAGGTTCTAAAAGCCCCAAACGTCTAAAAAGGGAACTCTTGCTGCGAAGGCAGGTCACGCAGGATTGTACATAACAGGCCACGTCTCGTCGCATCTCCGGCCAATAAAAGTACCTCTGCATATAATCCAACGTGCCCTTGGTATCTCGATGACCTGCCAACTTGGAGTCGTGACACCACTTTAATGCCAATCTCCGAAATTCTGGAGTGGGTAGATATAATTTGCCTTCCACAAAGTAGAATCCTTCCTTGACGTCGTAGACGATGTCTTGTAGGTGTCTCACAGATTCAAAACCCCCTTTTGAAGCTTCTTTCACTTGCCTCAAGAAAGTGGACAGTACTCCTATTCGCTTTGTCAAAGGGAACATCAGATCACGTGTCCTGTCGGATTCTGTCACATAGTCTCCTCTGCGAGACAGAGCGTCCGCGACTAAATTCTGTTGCCCTGGGATGTAGGTACTGTCGAAATTGAACTGGGCAAAGAAGTGAGCCCAGCGTGCTTGCCGTGTGTTGTAGCACTCGAACTGTCGCAGGACTTGTAGATTCTTGTGATCGGTTGTGATGGAGAATGGGTGTTTACCTCCTTGTAGGAGGTGACGCCACTCCAAACAGGCTGACTTCATGGCCAATAATTTGCGCTCTATGACGGAGTAGTTCCTTTGGCTGTCGTTGAGAGTCTTGGAAAAATAGGAGACTGGATGTTCCACTCCTTGATGTTCCTGCAAAAGAACTGCCCCCATAGCTGATGAAGAAGCATCTGTCTCGGCAATGAAAGGCCGGTCTTGATCTGGCTGCTGAAGGATAGGGGTGGTACAGAAGGCTTCCTTGAGATTGTGGAAACTATCCTCAGCTTCGCTGGACCAGGAAAATGGATTGGAGCTTTTCTTGAGTAGAGTGGTAATAGGTACAATCCGGTGGGAAAAGTTGGATATGAATTTCCGGCAAAAGTTCACCAGACCTAGGAATCTTTGTACATCCTTGATGGATTTAGGTGAAGGCCATTCCAAAATGGCAGATACTTTGCGGGATCCATGGCGACACCCCGACTGGATAATATGAAACCCAGATATGGGATGGAGGTTGCAGAAAAGACACACTTGTCTAATTTGACTGAGAGGTGGTTTTCTCTTAGTCTCTGGAAGACCTCTTTGACATGGACTACATGTTCCTCCGGAGTTCTTGAATACACCAGTATGTCATCGAGATAGACAATCGTTGTCTGACACAGCAGGTCTGAAAAAAGCCGGTCCATAAAACGCTGGAACACTGAAGGGGCATTGGCGAGTCCAAAGGGCATCACTTGGTATTCGTACAACCCATAGGGGGTCCTGAAAGCTGTCTTCCATTCATCCCCTTTTTGGATCCAGAGAAGATGGTAGGCATTCCGGAGATCCAATTTTGTGAAGATTGTTGCGCCATGAACAGCTTGAATGATTTCGGGGATAAGAGGCATGGAACACCTGTCATTAATGGTCACCTTGTTTAGACCCCTGTAGTCAATACAGGGTCTCAACTCTTGTGTGTCCTTCTTTGGGATGAAAAACAGTGAAGCTCCAGCCAGTGATTCTGAAGGTCTTACAAGCCCGTTGGCCAGATTGTTATCCAGATATTCCCAGAGGAAGTGTCTTTCTCTGAGAGATAAAGGGAACATCCTACAGAAAGGTACCAGTGCACCAGGAACAAGATCCAGACAGCAGTCTTCTGGTCGGTGGGGAGGAAGGTCGCTAGGCGTCTTTTCTGTCACTACCTCTGCGTATTCTTGTAGATGATGTGGAAGACAATGTATGAGTCTGGAGTTGTAAACACTGGTATTCTGTACAGTCTCAAACTTTGGTTCAGGTAGACATTCGGATCTACAAAAGGTGGACTGAAAACTGAGTACGTTCTTTGCCCAGTCAATGTGAGGGTTGTGCTTTCGGAGCCAGCTTATCCCTAGTATGATAGGGAAATGGTCTGCTTGGATGATGTCAAACGAGATCTTTTCGGTATGTTGCTGGATACTTAGGTGTAATTCTTCAGTGGTGTGTGTGATCAAGCCGGAAATCAAAGGCTCACCATCCACTCCTTCGACTTTCTCATCCTCCTGTTTGGCCAGACGATTTATGCCCTTTTGTTTAGCCCACAAGGTATCTATGAAGTTGCCAGCTGCACCACAGTCGAGTAAAGCCTGAGTTGGGACCACGGTCCTGCCCACAGTAAGAGTGACTGACAGAACCATCAACCTGGAATCCTCTGGTATACCAGAAGATGCTATCGACAGAGTTGCGTAAGGACTAGGAATGGCCCCTCGGGAGTGTGTCCCAACACTCACCAAGGGCGCTCGTTTCCCGAACGCCTCGGAGGGACGTCAGGACAGTTCCGTAACAGATGGCTAGAGGCTCCACAATACATACACATGTTGCCATCCCTTCGTCTCTTCCGTTCTTCCGGGGTGAGTGGTGCACGAGCAGTACCGATCTGCATCGGTTCCTCTTTGCCTTGACGTGAAGGTGGTAGAGAAGAAGGCAACTGGGCTTCTTGGGGAGGGAGACTGTAGAGTTTGTTCTTTTTTCTTTCTGACCGTCGTTCCGAGAGCCGGAAATCAATCCGAAGAGCGGCCGTGATGAGATCCGAAAAGGAGGACGGACGGTGGATACGTGCCAGTTCGTCCTTGAGATCCTCTCTCAACCCTCAACGGAAAATGGCATATTGGGCCTGTTCCTGCCAGCCAGCTTCGGCGGCTATCTTCTTGTATGTAGTGATGTAGGAGAGAAGATCTGTGTTTCCCTGACGGATGTCTAAGAGGTCCTCAGAGGCCAGAAAGGTGCTTTCTGTGCGTAGAAATGTTTGCTGCAGCAGGGTTTTGAAATCAATATAGTTCTGCAGCACAGGATCTGGTTGGTTAACCAAAGGGGTGGCCCACGCCAGGGTATTACCCGTCATGTGGGTAATCATGAATCCTACCTTGGCATGATCTGATGTGAAGGTCTGTGGACGGAAGGAAAAGTGGAGATTACAGGCATCTAAGAACTCCTTGACTCGTTTCGGCGATCCATCAAATTTGCCTGAAACCAAAGGGAGTGAAGGTAGGTCTGCAGAGGGTCGCTCCCGTTCATTCATTCTTAACTGCAATGCTGTGTTGGTTGTCTTAAGGTTCTGAACCTCCAAATTAAGGTTTTGGACGGCAGCTATAAGTTCCTGTACTTGCTGGGGGGTTGTCATCTCAGTTTCTTGTTGGCGTTGCAAACTGTCACAAATGTCGGTTATATCTTCTTCTTCTGATGAAATGGCGGATTCTCACCCTTCCCCCAACTCCTCACCTTCCTCTTTCTGCTTGATCTTTCCGTCCTTATGTCGTGGAGGCTTCTCTTTTTTCTTGTGAAGATAAGGACGCCCTCGATAGGATGCCACCGTGCCACTAAGATAGGGGCAACGGGGGTTATCCTACCGAGAGCGCCTCACAGGGGGAAAAAAGCCAGAAGGCACAAAAAACCCCTAGTAGTAGTAATTCAGGTGGATGATCGAAGAAGGTAAGTTCGCTGATGGAAGAGCAATCCGAAAAGCAGGCACAGGTCGGGCAAGCAGAGATTCCAATATAGATACAAGGGATTGAACACAGGCAGTCCGGTAAGCAGGCACGGGTCTGGTAGATGGAAGTTCCAAACAGGTACAAGGGATTAAACACAGGCAGTCCGGTAAGCAGGCACGGGTCTGGTAGACGGAAGTTCCAAATAGGTACAAGGGTTTAAACACAGGCAGTCCGGTAGGCAGGCACAGGTCTGGCAGGAGGAGGATCTAAATAAGGTAAAAGGGATAGGAAAGAAGGACACAACTGGGAAGGAAGGGGAAAAAGAAAAAGGGGTAAAGGAAGAGGTAAGAAGAGGCAAAAAAGAAAGGGGAAAAGGAGAAAGGAAGGCTAGACAAGGACGAGGCAAGGCGCAAAGCAGAGAAACAAGGGTGGAACACAGCTGCGTGGAAACAGCGAAAAGTAAGGCAGAAAGGCAGGAAAATCACCAGTAACGGGAGCGGCAGCAACACAGGAGGGAACCCGGAAACGTTGCAACGCGTATGCGACCCGGAAGTGAAGTGATTTATACTTCCGGGTCACGATCGCGTACAACGACTAGAGCGGTACGCGGAAATGACGAGGAGTGGAATGCTACGGCGGACAGAACCGCCAGCGATTCCACATCCGCCATCCCCACCGTGGCATGACAGCACCATGCATACTGGGGAGTCAGGGACAGGGCCTTATTCAACTCCTCCACACCACCTCCGGGGCAGGTCTGATTCTGGCATTGCCCTGGTAGGCCACCTACCTCAGGCTGAGGGGGTTCCACCAGGGCCCCTCTTGACAGTTTCAGCCCCATGAGCCTGTCACGCCTCCAGCAGAATAAGGCCTCGATACTCATTGCGAAGGGCACAGCTTGCCACGCCACAGACAAGCCGTAGAATTGTAAGCTGCTATGGTTGGGATTACCGTCTAAATGCATATTAGCATCAGAAAACATATGATTGAGGCCTCGCAGACTTTTAGATGAGGGATAGGACACTGGTTTTCACCTTCTTCTGTACGGAATAAAACGTTTTGATGTCCCTGTCTGAAAACAATACGCCAGGTAGTGATAGCGCAGTTACCGGTCCAAAGCGAAGGAAGGAATGGGCGACTGCTCGTATTCTCACCATGCTTTTCATGAGACCTACACCAGCTCCCATGGGACAAAGGGGTCTGTGCTGGCAATGTCTATGAGAGGGTAAATGCCCCCTCCGCCCCCCGCCCCCGCCCCATTGTTTACATGGGCTTCAATGAGTCAGGCTCTACAGGCAAGCATACCTGGTGGAAATAAGATCACTCCTCAACGAGGGTGGGATTTCAGCTGTAGGAACTCTGGGAGGAAAGGCCAGGACCTGGCTGCCTGAAATGTCTTGCGTCCTGCTTGGGAAAGCCTATCAGTCCTTTTTTTAGCTAGAGGTTCTGGATGCCATGGACCACTTGCATCACCCTAGAAATGGCAGCATGCCTGAAAGGCTGGCCCTTGGAGGCATCTCAATGACACTGTCTTAAAGGGTGGTTGTCCACACACAGGCACATTTAGGGGGCACATGACGAGGGCGCACAGTGGGGGCCCGACTCGGATGGCACAAGCCTATCTTTGCCAAAAGGAAAGACAAGTTGAAGTGAAAGGGTAAGAATGAACATACGCACTCTGCAAGATGAGAAAGGAAAAGTGACGCGAAGATTTTCAAACTTGTATATTCTGGCGCAGCTGTGGAACAGATGTGGATTTACATGGTGTATTCCAATACACAAAATGTAATCCTGCTACACACACACACATGCACAAACACACCCACACACCTACTGCAAACAGTACCTCCTCCGATGTTGAAGGTTGTGGCAAGCACTGTGTGGGCAGGTTTTGCGTCTATCCCTGTCCTAAATTACTGAAATTACAAAATTACTGAAACAAAGAGCTGAATCTTTTCTTCCCTCACCCCATTCCCCAAAAGCGCATTCAAGCACCAGAAACTATTGAAGACAATGGCCTCTAGTTCAGACAAAATACTGAGGATCACCATGACACGAACCAAACAGGCCAGGGGGCTCCCAAAATAGAATCGAAGTGAATAGCAAGTTTAACGTTACATTTTTTATTAGGCTTTCTTGAAATACTTTCTGAGCTAATTATATATTTTATTGTACAAACTGATAAAAACACTGAAAGCCTAAAATTAAATATACATATATATATCTACTGCATCCGCCAAAAATAGCTCACTTGCTCATTTTCTTTGTTCAATGAATGTTAATATTTATTTAAAACTTAGTTTTGCGGTTACGACCTCATGCACTCATCAATTTCACAAGATCCCCAAATGGCGGATTGTTTGTGTGAGTCAGAATCCGCAGAAGAGCCCCTTAAAAGGTAATTGTTATTATCCTTTGTTATGTTCGGTCTTACATAGAAACACAGATAAGGAACACCAGGGCCTTTGAGTCTGCTCATTTCCCTGGTTCTTATGCCATCTTGTACCCACTTTAATTCTTGGCTCAGTCTTTGCTCTCATAGAGCTTTTTGTAATAGGTTGGGTGTGTCGTTCTGTTGTGCATTTTAGAATACTTTCTGACCCTATTTGCAAGTGGTACGTTGCATTGCCTTTAACTTGTGTTTCCGCTGTGTCATCGGAACGTTATGATGTCATCACCTTCCAGCACCTGCTGTGGTTGGAACCCTGTGAGGTCACCAGCTAATTACAGTTGGATCCTGTGTTAGTGGCTGTGGGGGACTTCCAATAAAGTCTACATATCGAAGAACTACGTAGGCATTGCGTGGTTACTTGATTGGCGATGAAATGGCGAAACTGTCCCCCCACAGCTGACCCCGCACTGCCTTAGGTGCATAGATACCCTTTTTTTGGCTGCCCTGATTTGGACTATGCGTTCTCTACCAGCCCTCACAGAAGCTTGACTGTGGTGGATTGGCACCACCGATATGGCGGGCACTGCATCACCCTCTACACCAGAGGTATTCAAACTGTGGGAGGTGCCTGGGAGAAGGCGGGGCGTATGAAATGATTAAAAAAGTTCGCTTTTTTGTAAAAAAAAAAAGGGAAGAAAGGAAAAGGCGATGTGGGATGGGACATGCATGTCTGCGCATATCCCATCCAACCATGGCCCCGCCACACATGCTCAGTGGGACGGGGCCAGGCTTAGGGTCAGCGGGAGTGGCTGACCCAGGAAATAGACACCCTGGAAGTGCACTCTCTATCCCTTTCCAGAGGGCGTGCTTCCAGGGTGTTTAAATCCAGTCACAGGAACAAAACGGGACCAGGATTATAAGAGGGAAGGAGGGGGCCATGGGGTTGTTTTACTGAACATCTATGCTGTGAGGCCCAGGGGAAAGGGATGGTATCTTTTTACTGGACATATATTATAGATGTCCAGTAAAAAAAAAATATGCCTGCCCCCTGGGCCCCCAAGCGCCTTGCATACACACATAATCACTTTGATAGTGTGCCTATATTAGGTGCTGTTAGGGCCAAGGGACAGGAATGGTATCTTTTTATAGGCCATGACTGCCCCCTGGGCCCTCCAGTGCCTCGCATAACACACATAATCACATTGATTGTGTGAGTGTATTAGGCGCTGTGGGGCCCAGAGGACAGGCATGCTATCTTTTTACTGAACATCTATGCTGTGAGGCCCAGGGGACAGGGATGGTATCTTTTTACTGGACATATATCATAGAAGTCCAGTAAAAAAAATATGCTTGCCCCATGGGCCCCAAAGCGCCTTCCATACACACATAATCACGTTGATTGTGTGAGTGTGTTAGGCGCTGCGGGGCCCAGTGGACAGGCATGGTATCTTTTTACTGGACATCTATTATAGATGTCCAGTAAAAAATATGCCTGCTCCCTGGATCCCCAGACTTCGCATACACACATAGGGCCTCATTAGGACCCAGGCGGTAAGGGGTTTACGGCGGCGTAAACAGCGCCGACCCTTACCGCCTGATTCCGAGGTCCCTTAGCGCCATGGAGGATTTAACACCTGCTTTTAGCAGGTGTTAAAATCCATGGCGCTAAGGGACCTTGTTGTTAATTACGCCACCGTAATTTAAGGTGGCGCAATTAACGCCTTCCCCACTCCCATTATGCCCTATGGGGCAAAAATGGGAATGGGGAAGGGTAAATGGGGATTGGGGACTTACCGCCCTGCCAACCTCGGAATGGGGCGGTAAGTCCGCCAACCACCATGGCGTAAACGTAGTTTACGCCATGGTGGTAAAGGTACCACCCAGGCGGTAACTTACCGCCTGGGTCGTAATGAGGCCCATAATCACGTTGATTGTGTGAGTGTGTTAGGCGCTGTGGGGCTCAAGGGACAGCATAGTATGTTTTCACTGGACATCTATCATAGATGTCCAGTAAAAAATACCATGCTTGCCCCTCGGGTCCCCCAGGGCCAATTGCAAACTGTTTAACTTTTTACCCAATTTGTTTTAAAACATGCTCAATAATGCAACATTTTAACCCATTATTTTTAAAAAATGTAATGGCAGAGAAACCCCCATACACACTCAGATTAGTTTGGGCTCCCTCACTAGGCTTGGCCGCTATGGCATATCTAGGGGAAATATTTACGCCCGCCACTTAAATTCACCAGCAGCCTTTTGCCCTGGTACTGTGCTGGGAGCAGGGTTGGGGGAGCCCAGGGACTATGCTGGGAGCAGGATGGGAGGGGGGCGATGGGGTAATGGTGAGAGTAGGTTTTGGAGAGCACAGGGACTTTGGTGGGAGCAGGGTGGGGAGAGCTCAGGGTCTGTGGCAGGGTGGGAGAACCCAAGTACTGGTCTAGGAGTGGGATGAAGGAGCTGACGACACATTATAGTTTCCCCTACATTATAGTTTCCCCTACTTTCCTAGCAACACCCTGTGAATTACCAATTGCATGGGAGTTATGGGTGGATAAGGGGAAGGACAGCATGTGATCAAGACGGGAGGCCGCATGCAGTGCTTAGCATTTCCCAGACAATGGTCTAATTGTCAAAATTGTCAATTGGCAAATCAAGTGGCAAATCTAACTGTAAAGTGTGAAATAGCTGCGACACACCATTGGTTGTAGCGGTCTGAGGCTATGCATGGGTGGGGGTTATGCTGCAAAGTCTTTGCCCTGGAGACAAAGGAACAGCTCAGGTAATTCTTTGGCATGATTGATGTGACAAATCCCCAGATGTCGTCACTACTCCCCTTGGGGGAGCCCATTCCAATGAGGCCAGGGAGGTGAGGCTGCTACCTGATAGTCCCCCTGGGGTGGTACTCAGCAGGTGGATCTCATGGGAAGGGAAGCCTACTGTGGGATTAGTGATGACCTGGGGAGAACGCAGTATCCCCATAGACCACCTTACCTTAACCAGCTTTCCTCATCAACCCCCTATAACCAGTGGCGTAACACAATATTTGGGGGCCCGTCTGCGAGCAATGCTCAGGGGGCCCCCAAGCCCAAGCTCGGCAACAAACTATGGGTCACACCACACTCTGGGCTGGGCTAGATTACCACGCTTGCACAATACGCACAAACACACTGCTTCAGAGGTAGGCCGCACACTGTACTAGGAGAAGCATATATATACATATATGCGTTTTAGTGCATTAAACAGCACACTTTCTGAGAAAAATTGGCTAAAAAGAACATTAATGCTTTAATTAATTTAATGCTTTGCTATTAAAAATACCATGCCACAAAGAAAACATTTCCAACTGGCTTCACATTATAGAACCAGTCGAGATACATAATAACATATTACAGTAAAGCATGCCAGGCCACATTTAGACATACCTAGACTTGTTGCACCAAAATGCCAGTCGAAGCAATAACCATTATCATGGTTGTTTTATTACAGATGGCCAGAAAAATATACAATGCCACAGTAAGAAACAGCTAGACTGCCAGCACCCAAATACCAGTTAGCCAGGTAATTACACTTATTAGGACTGCTTTATCAGAGATGCCCAGTTACAAAAGTCAAGCCAAACTTAGAAATGACTAGACTGGCTGCACCAAAATGCTTCTCTAGCCACTAATATCATGGTGGGCAGTCATAATGTCGACACCAATAATGTCGACAGTCAAAATGTCGACAAATTAATGTCGAAAAATTGTAATGTCGACATACAAAAATGTCGACATTAGTTTTTTTCGACATTAATTTTTCGACATAACTAAAATAATAACATGCATTCAATACATGCAATAATTAATAAAGCAATCATCTCTCATATAAGGTAAGTCAGTTTCATGTTTTATTAAATCTGTATAATAATTACATTGTAAATAGTAAACTTTTTAAATATAAGTAATATTTTTAAATATAACTTTGGGATGCAAGTTTTTAATTAAATAAATAAATAAATGTAACGTTAGTTTATATTTCAGTTGAACATGTAATACTTTAGATAACCAGTTGATGGTGCTAGCGTGCTAAAAATGCATGTCTATCAATAATAACATATTTTTGTTTTGGTTTCGTACGCACGGCACGTACTTTAACGTTAACGTAAGCGCCATTTTTAAAGCTCACTCTCGATAAGTTTCTCCCGCGGTCGCGTCTCCGTTAGTTCGGTCCTCGGAATTTTTGGATTTTCTTTTTGTTTTTCACTATTTTTTCTTGCTTTTTTCATCGGATGGACTGGGTCTACTTGGATGCCTCGGACTGTGCCTACCTGGATGTTTCCTTTTTTTTTTGGATTATGGGTTTTTTCGGAGCTGGAGATTTCGCATACGGATCACTATTTGTTTTTTCCGGAGTATGGCGTTCACCTGGAACAGGTATTTGGACAGTGGATTTATGTGGATTACGGATTCTTTTCATGGACTTCGGACATTTTTTTTTGATGGTGTGGATTTTCGCCTGGAATCGGCACTTTTTCAGGTTCACTTCAATTTTGTTTTACACCTGGATTTATGGGATTTTCTCGGAGTTTTCACCCTTTTCAACACGGAATCTCGATGAACATGAACTGTAAGTGTTTTTCTTAACATTTCAAGTTAAATGCTAGAGAATCTAAGTAACTTTCCTTGTTCTCCATGCTGAATTCGTGTACTATTTGCATTAATTTATTGTCATAATCTCTGTACTTTTTTCTTTTTGGTGCTTGATTTGCCAATGAAATTGTTTGTGAAATGCGCAATTCCTGATGCTGTTCCTCTAATTTTAAGTCCTTTAAAAAATGCCACAAATTAGGATGCTGTGTGTTGAAATTTTTATTTATGCGGCTATGCCAGCCTTCTAACGCGTTATTTGTTCTTGGTTTGTTTTCCATGGTAGCCTGGTAGCAGTTCCACAATTCTATTGGGTATTTCGGTCTGCGTCTGTTTCCACTCCTAGTTAATTGGCCTATCCAGGTGTTCTCGAAGTAGTCCAGTAAATTTGTACACTCATCCTCATGATTTTTATAGTACTGACTTTCAATTAAATGTTCGTAAAAAGTAATGACATGATTTTCCGGTACAAAAGCCAAAGCAAAAAGTTTCTTAACGTTAATTTGAAAGCAACTGTCCTCTGTATATTTTGATCCCAAACCTAATTTTTGTATCTTTCTCCAAACACTTTGTGTGAAATGAAAAAAACATCCTTTTATTTTAGTTTCTCTGTACATGCTAGAAAATCCCTTGATTTGAGCTGTTTCGTAATCCATGATTATGGTCTCTGGTTTCGTATCTGGTGTTGTTTCCTTAATTTTATTGTATATGATTTTGTATGTTTCCTCTGTTTTTTTTGGCATCAAAAAGTATATTAGCGGTATTATTTTGTCATTGATTGTCCCATGTACGGTGTAAAACTGAAAAAACGGGTGAGGGCATACCTTAAAAGTTGCGTCACTCTGCCAATTTTTGCTTCGACTCAGATGCTGAAAGTTATTTGCGGTAGCGAACACTAAGATTTTGTCAGTGTTCATTTCAATTGAGCCACAGTAAAAATTGTCTCCTCTTGCAGTAACTTTAAAAATGTCCGGAATTGTTATATTTTCAAAGGATATTGGTGGAGGTGGTAGGTTTTCATTAGCATGTTTGGTTCGGTTAATAGTGCGCTGCATTAATTTTTCAGCCGGCAACTGAGCTGTTATATGTGTCGGTAACTGGCCACAAACTTCTCTGAGTACAGATCCGCTAGCTTCCCCCTCATGTTCAATCGCTTTTCTTTTTAGTTCCGTCAAGGTTTTCTTGATTATTATATTCGTCTGATCAGGCATATGATTGTGTTCTTGTTTACCCTGTACCTCTGTTCCGACTGTTACTGCGCGTGCTGTACATTTATTTTTTGCATATTCCGCGCAGCGCCAGTAAATCCTCTCTTTTCTTTGAAGTTCCTTATAGAATATGTAACCATTCCAAATTAACTGCTTTCCTCCTTTTTGACTGCTTATAAATTCCACTTTGTTTTCCATTTTATCACCTGAAACGATACATAAAATTATTTTTTTGTGGTATGTTATACTATGTGTTTTATATTACATTTTATTTTATTATAATGGTCGTGTGTCTTACCTTTTCTCCAGTCCTGACTATGAATGAAGTGTAATATATTGCCTGAAGTACCCTCTCACGAGATGTTCTGTCAGTGAATGACGGTTTTCCATTCCCGTTACTGGTTTCCTGCTACCAAAACAAGGTGCTTTACTCAGGAATGTCATCTAGTGTGTTAACCATTTCGTAACCTACCTTTATCTAGTGTAATAGAGAAGTGGGTGATTACGGACGAGGGGAAGGGGAGGGGGTGCTGGGATGTTTCGTGATGTAGGGTGAGGTTGGGGGGTTGGGGGGACCCCCCCCAATAATAAACGCTAGTTTTGTCATGTTTATTTACTTCGTGTTACTGCCTACGTTAATTGATCATTTTTTTGTCGACATTTTTTTTTCGAAAAATTGACTTTCTCCATTATATGTATGGGATGTCGACATTACTGTTTGACATTTTTTTTTCGACATTTTTGTTTGTCGACATTTTTGTTTCGACATTATGACTATAAACCTAATATCATATATCTTAACCTGGAGATGGATTACCATTACGAATTTATTGCACAATCTCTTCCCCCCACACATCCCCTCTCCCTCCAACTCCCTGCCCAACCTCCAAAATCAACACATCGGCCCAGAATTACCTCCATGTCCCTCTTCCCTGTCCCAGTGCTGACGTATGAGAGACCTTGCTTATGTAAGGACTAGGACGAGGCCGAGTGGTGCTTGGAGCTATGAAGATTACAGGTAACTAAGCCAGGCATTACCTCCATGCCCCGCTATCTCATCCCAGCACTTGTGTATGAGGCAAAGCATCTCATACACAAGAATTGGGACGAGGAAGAATGGAGCTATGAGTAATGAAGATTACCAATAAGTAATCATGGCATTAAACACAAGCAGTGGCACAACACTATTGATCTGGCTGGGCTTCAGTCCTCTTCCCCACCCCCTGAGATTTTGGGCTATGTTGACTCGACGTGGCAGACCTACAAAGCCGTTGCCGGACAGAACAGGACATAGATGTTAAACGGCACCTGTGTTTGTTCCTAAAGGCCCAGCAAATACTAACGTAAAGCATTTTACTGTTCGTTTTTAGGCAGTTGAAATCATGATATAGGTTTAGTACTTGCATGCCAGGGGAGTGATTGGAAGATTAGAGGCGGGATAGGAGACCACTCATTCTCACACCAGTCCATAAGTGGGTGCTTTCAGACTTAAAGAAGAGAGTTAACTGCTTCTAACATTGAAGCTGCACTAGAATAGTCTCATTAGAATGTGTAAAGAAGTTAGATGCCCCCACACAAATGTGTTTGCCCCTCCCCCACCGCCTGTGAAGTTAGCACCTCTCCCAACATCTGAAGGTTTAGCCCCCCGAAATGTAGGTTTTAGTGAACCCCTGAACACAGCACACACACAACATTCACCATACACATAGACACAAGCACACCCAGCCACTCATACATTTAAGTGTGCACCCTTTCACCATGCAGGCACACCCAGGGAGCTACCCATACACTCAAGTGTGCACCCTTTCACCATACACTCAGGCAGGCATACCCAGGCTGCATCATGCACTCACTCATTAATGCACATTATGTTATATACATATATAAACACACTTGCATGCACACACATTTAAAGAAAATACAGTGTCTTACTTTTAATCTGTTGGTCCAGGGAAAGAGACCTTCAGCTCCCTGCAACAGCCAGGACTGCGTATTCCCGTCATCTGTAGAGGATCTGGAGGCCTCCATGTCAATGGGTGGAGGGGAGTCCCATTACTTCAAAAATAAATCGTTTTTTTTTTAAGTCACTCTCTGACTTCATAAAGAAATGATTTCCATTAAAGGACCGAACTGGAACAGAAATAATTTCTTTATGAAGGCAGGGTGACTTAAAAAAGAAACAATTTCTTTTTGAAGTCATAGGGCTCCCCCTTCCCCATGACATCGAGGTCTCCAGTCTGTAGACTTCCATGTCATGGGGTGGGGGAGTCCTCTGGCTTAATGATGAAATAATATATTTTTCTAGTCACTCTGCCTTCATAAAGAAATGATTTCTGTTACGCTGGCTGTAACACAAATAATTGCTTTATGAAGGCAGAGTAACTTTAAAAAGAAACTATTACTTTTTTCAGTTTTTTAATTTTGTAAACATTTCTTTTGTCTGAGGGGCCCCCTTCCCAGGACATGTGCAGGGCCCACTGCAAATCAGGGGCTGCAGAGGCCTGTGTTATGCCAGTGCCTGCAACACCATCCCTAGTGTTCCTTTCTGTTTGTCTAAAACCAGTAAGGTAGGAAGTACTGGGACGAGGAAGAGTGCGGGCTCCTCAAGGGACCTATATCCCTTATGTACTGTGATGAGGAAAAGACCAACTGACTCAAGGGGAGCCCTTAAGATCAGTACTGGGATGAGGAAGAAGTGCGGAAGCATAGAAAGCACAAAGGAAAACCTGAGTGAGCTGTCTAGTCTCCTCCCTGGAGGAACTGGGCACTGCGCAGCCTGCACTCAGGAGCCAACTGAAGCACGCAAGGGTGGTATGCTTACCTGTCAGCTGAGACCTTCCCAAGATCTCCATCGTGGTCAGACCGTGTATGGGAGCAGGGGGACAAAGTATCAGCTGGTCGAGAGAGCTGAAGAGCATGGTCCGCCTGGAACACAGCTCCCGAAAAACATGAAGCCACTGTGGAACCGCCGCAGGGCTTGGACGGAGAAGGAATTATCCGAACGGAGGTGAGAGATACAGAAGCAGCCAAGCAAAACCGGCGAGCTACCGGAGGAGGGTTGAGAGTCTGGGAGGATTACTGGGAACCCTTAGAGACTATACCACAGTGGGATATGCGTCTGGCACCTGCATCCAATAAGGAGTGGCATCCAGAGTCATCTTTTTCATGGCACTCCTTGGCAGACTGGTAGAGAAGGGCCACCTAGACCACGGACAAGAAAACCAATACCAAAGGGGTATGGGACCAGATAGAAAGAAACCAAAAGGGTCTGGGACACCAGAGAAAGAAACAAATACCAAAGAGGTCTGGGACCCGACAAAAAAGAATACCCAGCAGGACAGTGAACCAGAAAATCAAGAAGATCCAAGAAGGGATTGGGATCCATGTCCCAAGAGTGAACTACCTCCAAAAACATTGTTCTAGTCACAGCACCTGGCAGGATAGTGAACCTGGTGAGCTGTGAGCACGGAGAGCATTGTGAGACAAACCAGGGGAAGGGAGGAATACCCCCTGGGGTTTGTGAACATTGTGGAAGAAGCAAAGAGAAGGGGGTCATTCTCTTGGCACTACAAGAGCTTAAGAAAGGTGAGGAGGAGGGAGTCATCCCCCTAACTATTTGAAGATACGAGAATTTGGGGCTCAATATAAGTTTGCCAGTCTGGAAAAGAAAGTGCAGGTAATAACATTTACCGACACTTTTCCAGACCAGCAAAGTCCAAGTTTGTCGGTTGGAGTTACCTGACCAGCTCTTGGCTGGAGGTAAATCAGGCCCCCACTGGCAAAAAACAGCCAGTTTATTCGGCACCCGGAAAAACTGGCAATTGCCAACACAGAGACCAAATGGCGAGGGTCGAAACATTGATTTTGTGTCAAAAGAGGGACACTCAGAGAAAATATGCTGTCATAGCGAACAACAAATAAAATAAATAAATAAATACATAGTATGGTAGGTTTTAGAGCATTTCCACACTTTGCTGTGGAGTTTACATTATGTCATCAGAACCGACCCAAACGACTCACAAATGTCTTGAACATCAAAGGTTTCAATAATGTTCCCCTGCCCAAGATTGCCAAGCAGATGGTCCATCTACACAAGTACACATTTGTTGTAGAACATGTTTACCGGCAACATGAATGTGGTAGCTGATTGCCTGTTAGAGTGCCCTTCACAGTCTCAGCATCCTTACTGTGTGGATGAAGGCATGCACATTGCCAGTATTGTCCTTGTTGTTGCCAAAGCTGTATGGTTAATGGAGTGTGATAAAGATACAGAGTTGAACTTGATACAAAGGTGCCTGAGTAGTGCGTCAGAATGTTGATCCAGCAATGCAAGGAAGGGGTTACACAAGAATTTTGGATGAGTTGGCTGAGGAACCCTGGGGCATTATTGGTGGCAGGCTCATACCACCGTAACATTGTGGCACAAAGACATCCTGAAAGTTCTCTCACCAAGGGACGGTTACTGGAGACCAATTGATGGCCCAAAGTGGACAGTGAGGTGTTGTTGTTAAGTAATGCTTGGCTTGTAGGCTGAGTGAGAAGTGTCAGACGGTGCATGCTCAGCCAATCACTCTTTTGCTGGTACTGGATAAGGTGTGGAGGAAGGTTGAACATCATGGGTCCCTTTAAGGCTCTGGGTAAAAGGCAGCTAATTGTTATGGTCATGGTGGATCATACGTCCAGGTGGATCGAGGTGACCACTGCCAAGCGTTATGACTGGCAATGTAGTCGATTTCATGTGCACGTTTTTGTATTTAAAGAGTGCCCCTGAGAGTGTGGTGGTGATGGACAATGGTGTTCAGTTTGTATCTCGTGAGATCACTGACTTCCTGTTTAGTCTTGCTACTGAGCATCATAGAATGGTCTAGCAAAAAAAAAACAGGTTCATGAAAGTTGCCATCCAGTTAGCTTTAGATAATATTCTGGACTGGAAGTTAGTCTTATCTGAGACCACTGGAGCTCTGAGACTGATGCTGAATGATCTGGTGGTTTGTAGCCCATTCAAAATAAGAGGCCAGAAAGCAGAATCTAAGTTAAATCCGACATGGCTGGGAGGATGTGAGTCTGCATGTGTTGACATGAAAGCGGTATCTGAAAGAGTGAGACAGAGACCAATTAGAGAAGGCCGATATTCTGATGCCAGTTGCAGTGCCAAAGTGGCTCAAGTGCAGGTGGGGGATATGAACAGGGTGCGTAGCCTCAAGTTTGTGAGGAAGGGTTTACTGCTGTTTATGCATCAGTCAAGTCGGGCACTCTGGCACTAGGCACGTTCATTTGGTTGATGGTTCCACTTGGAACAAGAATCGTTTATTGGTCCAGGATGTCCATGGTGTGTGGTAGGCTGATGAGGAACGAGAGCGTGTTTGTTGGGGGCGAGGGGGCAGATGCCCATAGGCAGAAGGTTTCTTCTCAAGTTGGGGTAGATAATAGGACAAGTGTAGGGGTGCTACATGTAGAGGGGCTTGGAAAGCTGTTAGAGGATACTTTGTTCCTGTGTTGTCAGCCTACACCATTCCAGCAGGAACAGGACGGTCTCGGCTATGTTCAAGGATTTTGTGTGACGCGTACCCCACATGGACCATGGACGGAATTGGACTGCGTTCCGCGTAGCTTATGTTTTTCAGCGATTCTTCTCTTTTCAGTTACTTGTTATTCTGATTGTGGTTGGGAGGTAGTGCCTATATGGGTTGAAGTATTATTTTGGCTTTTCATTCTGTTGCACATTTTATGGTGTTTCTCTGGCCCCATTTGCACATTTTATGTTGCACTCCCTTTTACTTTTGTTTGCACTCTGTCTCCAGAATGCATGCTGTCATCACCTTCCAGGCACTGTTGTGGTTTGAACCCTGTGAGGTCAACAGCAAATGACAGTTGGATCCTGTGATGGTGGCCATGGAGTGCTGCTAATAAACCTCTACTTATGTAATCACTATGCTGACCCTGCTTGCTACCTTCACAAGTGCTTTGTTTTGCCTGTCCCATTACCTTATCATATTCACATGCTACACATACCCTTCCCACTGGATTGGGAGTCCAAGTATGTACACCCCCATTTGTGACAGTTTACCGTATAGCATTCTAAGTCTAGCCCCAACAAGTTGTATCTTATAATTAAGAGTTGGCAAACCGAGGCTACATCTATCTTGCATGAGTAGCAAATATAAACAAACACATTCATGTTGAAAGCTTTCAGGTAGTGGAGAGAAACTTAAGAAATTGTTAATGTTAGTGGTCCTCATATGTCAAGGAGAGTCCAAACATTTCTCATGTTGGTATTTCTCGGCTTCGTTGAAAGGTACTTTAGCGCTGCCAAAAACCGTCTATGGCTTAAAATAGCATGCCATAGGAGCAGGACTTAGGAACAGAACGGTAGTAGCCTAAACGCCAGCGGCATCTCGTCATGATATGAGAGTCCCGCCTCACCAACACCTGTAGCCAATCACTAGAGCTATCCATTCCACAACCACAAGCACCACTAAACCAGCCTGTTCCAGCTTTCAGTGTGCAACCATAAGTGGACAACAAACCTATATCATCAGAGCTGCGGTTTTCACTGTGGCTGGATAGTCTTCCTCAGTGCATTTCTGGTTCATGTTATTTAACGTTCATTGCTCGCATGAGTCACTTCCTGCCATCTGCTGGAAGTAGAATTCCAGAAGATGGCAATTGCAGTCTTCAATTGGTGCTGTGGAAACCCATGGCACACCTGCACTGGTGAGGTACATTTCTTGCAGTGTTGGCATGGCAGAGCTGTAGGCTGATCTTCTGGGCTATGGAAACCACAACCTTCTCAAGCTGTCAACTGCTGACTGAACCTCTCATTGCAATGTTGACGACATGCTAGGATATTAGATCAATTTTCATCAGCAGCAAAGCTCAGAAGTTAGTGTCATGGTCATAGCCATGAAGTGATTCCTGTTTCCAGTCTTCTCCTGCCGTCAGATTCAAAGGTCCTGGCAGCATTAAACACTCTCTAGACTGCACAATGGCAGAGAGGAGCATAGAGGTTCTATGGCAACTCTCACAAGGGGTGATTTCTGGGCGGGCCGCTTACTGAACCAGTTCTAGTAGTGACTTATCATCCCGACTAGTGGGTGTCAAGAATGGCGATATGCCTCCACAATCTGAACTGCTGAAGGCGCATTTTATGTTCTTGTGGAACCACCCAGATTGAGAATTCCTGACTGAGTTGGATGTGCATCCCACAGGCTCACTCTCTACAGCCAATCTCCACTGTCAGTAGTGTTCATAGCAGATGTGTCCGGCAGTCAAGGTATCACGGTAGTCTGTAATATCTTCTTCTTCACTGGACAATTCCGGTTCACCTCTCTCCCCCGACTCCTCACCTTCCACCTTCTTCTTGGATTTCCCTTTCTTGGAGTCTGAAGATCTCTCTTTTTTTTTGTGAAGAAATGGACGTCCACGGAAGGATGCCACCGTGCCATCAATAAAGGGAGCAACGGGGGGGAACCCTTCCGGAAACACCAAGAACGGGGAAAAAGCCGGAGGCACAAAAAAAACCCGAAGAGGCCCAATCCAAGGAAATGAGGTTCCGACTTGAGTGGCTGGCGCTTGGTGTGGATGGAGGTTCCAGGGAATGGGGGCGCCGCCGAATGGGTGGCGCTAAAGATGGTTCCACAAGCAAGAAGGTGTTTAGCGGACAGGTAAGCACCAAGGGCAAGGCAGAGAAGTCCGGCAAACAGGCAGAGTTCTGTACACAGCAGAAGCGTAGATGCAAGAGGTTAGACAAAGGCAATCGGTAGAGCAGAACAGGTCCTGGTACACGGCGGACGGGAAGGCAAGATTGGGCGGAGCTGAGCCGATAACGAAAGACCGGCTGGGTCAGGTAAACAGGGAACAGGAAAAGGAGGGAAAGTAAAGAGGGAGGAAAGGCAGAGGATGAAGAGAAACTGAAGGCGGCAGAAGGGGCAAGAGAAAGGGAAAGGTTAGCGGAAAGAAGGAGAACAAAAGGTACACAGCGGAAAGCACAAGGAAGGCGAGGGAGCAGAACACAACAGCGAACGAGAGCAACAGCAACACAGCAGGAGAATCCAGAAACGTTGCAACGCGCACGCAACCCGGAGGTGGTGCAATATATACTTCCGGTTACGTGCGCGTGCACCAACTAGAGCGATACAGGTAAGAATGAAGAACGTGATGGAATGTTATGGCAGACCAAAACGTCAGCGGTTCCAAACCCGCCATCCCTGTCTAGATGTGACACAAGGTGACCGGAGCACTGAACTCTCTGATGATGAAAATGACAGTGGGCCGCATTACAAGGATGGTGCTGCAATAATAAAGCGGTGATTGTTCTGTTTCTGCCACTTTTTTGGCAGGAATGCAGCAACATAATTCTGCTGCTTTTATCACATTACCAAATTGCGAGTTTGACATTGAAAAGAGGAGGTGGATCCAGCAAGATGTTTTAAAGTGAAAAGACGACAAATGTATCATGCTGAACTACTGCTCTCTGTGAACAAAAAATCCCATGGTGTCCTATGAACTCCATAGATTGAGATTTACACAATCATACCACTACTCACACTCCCATGGTAATGCTGAAGTAGTAATGGTAAACAAGTCTGGTTGATTTACTGCCGGAATCGTAATAAGGCCCAATGTTCTTGACATTTCTTTTGTTGGTGTGATGAGTACAGGAGTTGTTGCATTATCTTCCTGACTGTTCTATATGTAACTTAATTTCCACTCACTGCATCTTTGCACATTTACACAGTGTCTCATTCTGTTGGGTTCTCAGAATTCTCATGAGCAGTCGCCTTGACCTTGAAACCAGGTTCAAGTAATGAGCATGGTGTTATTCAATGTAATATTGGATAAGGTCAGTTTTAGCAGGGACATCAGTGATAACACCACACTGAGTCATCCACTGTTCAGGCGTGCATGCTGGGTGGCCTCCTCGAAAGGCCCAACCAAACAACAGACATTAGACATGGGATGCCACTGTCTTGGAGTAAATTATGCCCAATCTAATCCTCAACTCTGACTGTTGTAATAATCAGAGATGGCACTGCCTGATTCACTTGGCCAGCCCACTACAAAGGGAGTAGAATTCCAGCAGATAGCATCTGCAGTCTTCAATTGCTGCTGTGGAAACCTATGGCACACCTGCACTGGTGAGGTACATTTCTTGGAGTGTTGGCATGACAGAGCTGTGACCTGATCTTCTGGGCTATGGATCACAACCTTCACAGGTTGTCAACTGCTGACTGAAACACTCACTGCAATGTTAAGGACATGCTAGGATATTAGATCAATTGTCAGAAGCAACAAAACTCAGAGGTTAGTGTCATGGTCATAGTCATGGAGTGGTTCCTGTTAAGACACGATAACCTCCAGATACATAAATTCTTTGCTATCACAGACTTTATGTACTTTCTTGCATGTTGGGCAGTAGACCTCCCTCTTCCACTGGGATATCCCCACCCATGCACTTACCTGTTGCCTCCCCAACAGGGACCTTCCTCCCCTAGGGGACCCCAATAGCACTTACCCTCATCCCACCCTTCCTTTTTTCCTCTTCTCTTCTCACTACACTTGCACGCTCCGAATGTCACAAGGCCTAGTATGACAGCTGTTTCTTTCTATTTATGAATTATTTCCATATGTATTTTTCTCCATTGTTCCCATCCCTTGTGCCGTGTGGAGATTTGAAACACTGTCTTGTTGTATAAGCGCCTTATAAACGTCCTATAAAATAAATACATTTGAACTCATCAAAATCATCCTCTACAACAACTACTTTAGCTTTGAGAGTAAATAATTCCTGCCCATCTCTAGAACCTCTAAAGGGTCAGCAGTGGCGCCCACATGCTCTAATATCTTTATATTTGTCTTTGAATCCACACACAGCCTCAACAAAGAGCCCTGGTCTTCAAATATTGTTTTCTGGAAACAATATATTGATGATGTTTTCAAAAAATGGAAGGGCACCATAGTCGAATTGTTACCATTTTTTTAATACCTCAATCAATGACATGACCACATTAGATTTACACTGAAGCTGGGGGAACCCCCATCTACATTTTTTGGATGTGATGATCACCTTGTAAATAATGAGCTTTCAACAAACGTTTATCGAAAGCCTCCCGATGTTATGTTATGTTACATTTTATATGTAGAGTGTGCGTTCGCCAATGAAGGCATATGGCCCTTAGGAAGGTCCTTATGGAATGGATGGGATTACCCTAGAGTAATTCTAAATTGAAATAACGGAACCAACTCAGGAAGATGGCAAAGTACTGTTTTATTAACAATTATCTAAAACAGGGAGGTTACAACGAACATCAACGGACGTACACTCACTCGCTCAATGATCTCCACACGAAATACAGTCCTTATACTAGATAATGCATCAGAGTGACGTCATACTACATGGCAATAGTGAAACAACTACCAAGGGTCGGGATTGGTTAAGGGAAACATCTAAGTATACTTTTCTATAGGAGCTAGGATTGTTATTGGTTGCCCGTTATCAGGTGGACGACTTATGCCTACCTCTTAAAACATGTAATTTCAGAAACATTAGATATACAGTTTCTCATTGGTTTTCAAACTATAAGGTCCTTCATTATAGGGACTGATATGATTGGTTAGCACGCTTATGCCATGTCTGGAACATTCGGTTAATCTAGCAGCACGTAAGCCCAGACCAAGACTACAGTGGCCTCCACAGTCTGGAACTCCTTACCCCCTCACATCAGGCTAATTGACCCACACTCCGCCTTTCACAAGGCCATCAAAACAAGCCTTGTTGTATGATTGTATAACCTGTATCTCTGCTACCATGTAACCATTGACTCTGCATTGCAACAAGTCTTTCTTTGGGCGGCCTCTTTGTAACCCTCAATCAAGCCTTCTTAAATTCTGATATAGCACCTCGATGCCTGCGGGCTGTAGTGCGCTCTACAAATCCAAATTAATAAATAAAATAAATAAGATGCAAGAAGATAGGGCATGAAACTACCTCACCACGCAATTAGCTCAACATCTCTCATCGCCTATGCCTTCTGCCATGAAATTGTCTTTGTACTTGGCTTTGCAGAGTATCCTTGTCTTTGAGAATGCACAGGAGGGAGGGCACTTGCTATCGTGTCTGGAACTTTAAGTTTAAGCTCTATTTCTATCCTTGGCTCACATGACAGGGGACCACAATCTGGTCAATTTTGCAGCTTTTAAATGCTTTAAATGAATTAGAGTGTGGCATCCTTTGTATTCTATCTTGCACCTTAATGTAAGAAGGTTCATCCTCTGCATACTCGTCCTTCTTTAGAATAGATAGCTGACCTCGCTTCTTGATTCTTGACTACAAGCCGAGCAGCTTCCCCATACAGTTCCATGCGCCTATTATTCTTGCTGTGATACAGTTTTCCATTCCAGCTTCATGGGCTCAGGCCTACTAAATTCATGATAACAATGTCCAGTTTCTGTACAATAGCAGCTTCACCTGCATTCTATTCACTACTGATAACTAGCTTCTATGGTGACTTAATCTATCTTGTGTTTACCGTCTGTACATTTATGGAACAGTTGTTTTCTGCAGCACTTTGTGCATGTGTAATCTTTTTCTTTTATACTTGTAAGTTCACTTGATCCTTCACTTCACCATTAGCCCTCTAGGATCCATATATCATCTTCAGCCAGTGTCTCTAGACGTCGTGCATACTTTTTTTTAGGACGTCATCAGTTCACCCGTCCAGCTTCTCCTTATACTCCTTCAGGGATTTCCTCTTGTAAGTTATCATCAAGTTTATGGTACATTCGTTAGGGATGTCTCAATGAGTATCTTCTTTCAAACACTGCGGTATTGGTATTATGGCTGGTGTCAGACATGGCACAATCTCATGTCTCCAATACAGGAGATCTAGGGGGGCGGGATCTCCTGCAGGTGTACACAGCTGCTCCTCTACAGTGCCACATTAGAAAAGGTAGGTTTTCAGTAACCAGCGAAATGTGAGGTGCTCTTTACTAGCTTGCAGTGTTTGAGGAATGGAGTTCCAAAGCAGAGTGGCAGCCACTGAGAAGGAACGTCCTCCAAACCTGGACAGCCTAAAGCAAGGTACAGAGATCAGACTGGCCTCAGTCGAGCGAAGGGCACAGGCTGGGACATACAGACAAAATTTAGCCTGTAGATATTCTGCACCATCACCATAAAATGCCTGATGAACCAAACAGGGCAACTTAAATTGTACTCATTTAGCCACCGGGAGCCAGCGAAGATGGCGAAGCACTGGAGAAATGTAGGAAAGGCTAGGCATAGAAGTCGTAACTCTGGCTGCTGCATTTTGCAACACTTGCAGACGCTGCAAAAGGGAATCCGACTGTGCCAATAATAGGGGGTTGCAATAATCCATGGTAGATCAAATGAGGGAGGTACAACTGGAGTACGACATTGAGGGCATAGACAGGGCAAAAGTTTGTGCAAGGTTTTAAGATGAAAATGTCCTCTTTGAGAAGAACAAGTTACTTCTTACCTTGTAACGTTCTTTCGACGGGATGTTCCTCCGACGTATTCCTCATCTTAGATATATCCTTCCAGCTCTGCTGGCCTCGGAAAAAGTTTTCTCCAGAGGGCGCTGCGCGTCGACGTCCCTCGAGTCGATGACCCTCGACAGCCGCCGTATCGACGCTCGACGTCATCCTGCCTATAAAGGCCGCGCGCAGCGTCCGTTTCTCAGTTCCGTTTTGTAGCCCACAGTATTACTGTTTGGACTAGACTAATCACCCTGAAGGAGCGTAAGCTGCAACAACAAGGGAAGTAACACTGCAGGGATGGATGGGAGGGTCGATGAGGAATACGTCGGAGGAACATCCCGTCGAAAGAACGTTACAAGGTAAGAAGTAACTTGTTCTTCGAAGGGATTGTGTCCTCCGACGTATTCCTCATCTTAGATAGGCTCCCATAGCAGTATTCTATATTCGGAGGAGGGAGTACTGACTTCACGCTGTCTTCTATTGGTGAATAGAATGCAGTACAGCCCTTCCAAACCTAGTCTCTTGACTAGAGGAGGAATCCAGATTGTAAAAACGTGTAAAGGTATGGACAGACGACCATGTAGCGGCCGCACATATGTCTTTAATCGGCACGCCTCTTTTGAGGGCCGATGAAGCTGCAATACCTCTGGTCGAATGAGCCCTAAGGTTTTGAGGGGGCTCTTTTCCTGCCAGTTTATAACATTCCAGAATGGCTAGAATGATCCATCTGGAAATGGTCTGCTTAGTTATTGGTAACCCCTGCTTGTGACCTGCGTAGCCTACAAACAGCTGGTCTGCCTGTCTTATCCTGGCTAGTCTACTAATGTAAAAACTTAAAACCCTCCTAGGGTCTAGTCTGTGTAACCTCTCTTCCTCTTTCCCCGGGTGAGGAGGAGGATAGAAAGATGGTAGGATAATCTTCTGAGAGATATGGAATTCAGAGACTACTTTTGCGAGGAAATTAGGCTTCACTTGTAGGACAACTTTGTCTTTGTGAAAGATTGTATGAGGGCGTTTACAAGAAAGAGCTTGTAACTCGCTCACCCTTCTAGCAGATGTAAGTGCTATTAATAAAACAGTCTTAAGGGTAAGAAATCTTAACGAACAAGAATGGAGAGGTTCGAAAGGTGTCCCCATCAGGAAAGTTAATACTAAGTTTAAATCCCATAGGGGAACTTGGAATGGTCTTGGGGGATAAACATTGGTTAACCCCTTTAGAAACTGTATTACCAAGGGTAATTTGAAATAGGATGGTTCCTCCGCAGTACGCTTAAAGATAGATAGCGCTGCGAGATAGCCCTTAATTGTGCCAACTTGAAGGCCTGAATTTGCCAAATATAGTAGGAAGGACAAAACCATTGGTGTACCACATGAAAATGGGTCGATATTCTGTTCTCTACACCAGCTGCAAAATCTGTTCCAGCGGCAGTGGTATAAAGACTTTGTTGCTGGTCTCCTTGCCGAAAGCAACACCTCCATAACATCATCAGGGAGGTCCCAATCCTTGTACCTCAGCCGTTCAGAAGCCAAGCGTGAAGGTTGAGGGTTTTGATGTCTGGATGGAGAACCTGACCTCCCTTCTGTGAGAGTAGGTTCTCTCTGAGAGGAAGTCGAAATGGAGGGCAGATGGACAAGTCTAGAAGGTCCGGGTACCACGTTCTCCTGGCCCAATCCGGGGCAATTAGGATCATGGTTCGCCAGAATCTTCTCAACCTCCTGATCATTTGAGGAATGACAGGGACCGGTGGGAACGCGTACAGAAGCGGAAACTCCCAGTCCACTATGAACGCGTCTCCCAGAGCTCCTCTCGGAGGAAATTCCCTTGAGCAGAACAGGTCGCATTTCCTGTTTAGACTGGTGGCGAACAGATCTACTTGAGGGGTTCCCCAAAGGGCGAAGATCTCGTGAAGGACTTCCTGAGCTAGCTCCCACTCGTGGGAGACTGTGTTCTGCCTGCTCAGAGCGTCCGCTGTCAAGTTCTTCTCTCCGGCTAGGTGAACTGCCGATAGAGAGATTCCTTCTTGGATTGCCCAAAACCAGAGCTGCATCGCCTCTCTGCACAGGGGTAGTGATCCTACGCCTCCTCTTTTGTTGAGGTAATGCATGGCCACCGTGTTGTCCGTCATTATCAGGACGTTCTTCCCTTGTACAACTGGCAGGAAAGCCTTCAACGCAAGTTTGATGGCTCTCAGCTCTAACAGGTTGATGTGTAGTCTGGACTCCGATGGAGACCAACGACCGCTGATGGTCAAGCCGTTGGCGTGGGCTCCCCACCCCGTGAGTGAGGCATCCGTGACTACTGTTATCTCCGGCCAGGGTTGCCAAAACTGTTCTCCTTTCAGAATGTTCTCCTGACAGGCCCACCACTGAAGGTCTCGAGCCACTCTGCCGGGAACCTGAAGAAGATCTGTCATTATCCCTGAGAATTGAGACCACTGAGTCCTCAGTGTCCACTGGAGGGATCTCATTCTCAGGCGAGCCTCTGGCACAAGGAAAATGCAGGATGCCATGAGGCCTAGCAACCTCAAAAAGTCAAAAGCTGGGAGACGTTGGGCAAGTTGGAACTTGGTACCCATCTGTAGAATATCTTGAGCCCTCACCTCTGGTGGCGAGGCTTTTCCCAGGGAAGTATCCAGGATCGCTCCTATGAACTGGAGTCTCTGTGATGGTATCATTTGAGACTTCTTTAAACTGAGGGAGAAGCCCAGTTTGTGAAGGGAGTAGCATACGTGATTTAGCTGGATCTGAGCTTGCTCCGGAGAAACAGCCCTGATCAGCCAATCGTCCAGGTAGGGGTAGACGTGAATCCCTTCCCTCCTTAGACTTGCCGCGACTACCGACATTAACTTGGTGAAGACCCTCGGGGCGGAGGTCAGCCCAAAAGGCAGTACTCGAAATTGATAGTGAGAGTTGCCAATTGCGAACCTCAGGTATTTCCTGTGTTTGAGATGGATAGGCACATGGAAATAAGCGTCCTGAAAGTCCAGAGATACCAACCAGTCCTGAAACTGAAGGGCCTGGAGGATCTGAGAAAGAGTGACCATCTTGAATTTGTCTTTCCTGAGGAATTTGTTCAATTCTCGCAAGTCCAAGATGGATCTCAGTCCTCCGTCTTTCTTTGGAATGAGAAAGTAAGGGGAGTACCAGCCCTTGTTCCTCTCCGCTACAGGTACCGGTTCTATGGCACCTTTCTCTAGCAGGTCTATAATTTCCTGCAAGAGGAGCGGATCTGGAGCTTTCTGAGAGCTGATCCCCGGTGGATGACTCTGAGGTATACGTAGGAAAGGTAGGCAGTAACCTTGGGCAACAGTTTCCAATGCCCAAGCATCTGACGTGATAGCCTGCCATTCCGCCAGATGTTGAGTCACCTACAGGTGTCCTGTGAGGGAAGTCCTCAGAGTGGTTTTGGGGCGGCTGATGCAGATGCCGATGGTAAAGAGGCACCTGCTGTTGCTGCGGCTTTAGAATATCTACCCCGTCCACCTCGGGTAGTTCTTCTTTGACCCCTTTGAGCCGGTCGTCCTCTACCTCTTCCGAATGAGGAGTAGAAGCGAAAGGACTTGCCCCTCGCAGAGGTTCCTGTGGGACGAAAAGGAGTCTGACGGATTGCAGCTCCTAGGGATTTTGCTGCTGCTTTTGAAGTTTGCAGTTTCTCTAAACTGTCATCCGCCTTTTTCCCGAACAAAGAAGAGCCATCAAATGGCATGTTCAAGAGCCTGGCTTGCCCATCTGGGGCAAAACCCGACTTTCTCAACCAAGCGAACCGCCTGGTTGATGTACTTGCCGCCATTGCTCTGCTGATACTGTCAGCCGAATCAATGCCCGTCTGGAGGGATTCGCACATAGCGTCTTTACCGTCCTGTATAATATTCAGGAACGCATCCCTTTCTTCTCCCTCCGGGATGCAGTCAGCCGCTGTAGAAGCACACTCCCAAAGTGTATGGCTGAACCTAGCAAGGGTGCAAGTAGCATTAACAGACTTTAACGCCATGCTACATGCTGAAAAGACTTTCTTAGCCATAGCATCATAATTTTTATCGTCCCTGTCCTGTGGGACAGTAGGATAAGCCGTCTTGACGTCGGTAGAGGATGCTGCTTGTACCACCAGACTTTCTGGGGATGGATGTTTAGACAAGAACTCTGGGTCTGTGGAAGATACCCTGTACTTTGCAGACAGTTTTTTATTTACTGCTGGTATTACATCTGGGGTTTCCCAGTTTGTCATGATCTTTCTCTGAAGAGCTTTATGAAAGGGCACCACTGGATCCTCTTGTGGGCCTTTGTCAAGAATATCCGTGAGGTCATCTTGCTGGAAAGATGCATGAACTCTGTAATTCTGGCCATTAAGGCTCTGTAGGGGGTTTCAGCATGCTCCCCCGGGTCTGGTTTAGCAAAATCCACCTCAGGGGAAGTGTCTAAACCACTTGCCTCATGTAAAGAATCATGAAGATCCTTTAATCTGCGCTCTTCAGAGGAAAATTCCTCTCTAACTGGGGTTACAGGTCCCTGTAACTCATCTTGTTCTGACAAATCACCCTCTTCTAAAATTGAGGATATAGTTCTCAATTGTTCTGAACTAATAAAGGGAGTAAATCCCATTTCCAAGGCAGAGGGTGCTGAACTTGTCATTATTGGCCTCGAAAACGTCGATGTCGTCGACGCCGACGTCGAAGGCTTCGAGCGTGGCGTCGAAAACAGAGGTGGAGGCCTCGAGGACCTCGACAGAATTGGAATTTTACTCGACAATATCGACGCCATCGACGTCGAGGGCCTGGGAATCGTCACTGGATGTGTGGTCATCGTGACTTTTCTCGGCGTCGACGCCGGTGTCGAGGCCGGCGTCGAGTCGACAGACCTGTGTGTCGAAGGTCCCTTCGACAACGGCGTCGAAGACCTCGACGTCGACGGAACCTTCGTCGACGGCGTCGACGGAACCTTCGAGGAAGGTTTGGAGGTCATAGTCCTACTCGAGGGTTCAAGACGCGCTCGAGAGGTTTCTTTCGCCGGGTACTGTGACTCGCGGCGTTTTTTGACCTTTGGGTCTTTCGACCAGAGCATCGCTCTCGGCAGTCTTCGAGGGGGTCGAGGCCGCTTTCTCGAAGACGCTCATCATGTTTTTTCTGAATTCCTCCCATTCAGCCCGGGAACTAAGTTTCGTGGGGCAAAGGATTCTTTTTGGCGAAACAGAGGAAGAGGAAGACGGAGAAGGGGATCTTCGACGTTTCCTCTTCGAGTGTTTCGATCTCGAGGAGTGATGAGACCCACTCCGAGATCTGGAGCGTGAATGGTGACGAGGAGACGAATGTCTCGACTTCGTCGAAGAAGAAGAAGCTTTAAAAGTCTTACCTTTCTCCAGCTTCCCCCTACGCTCCTTCAGGGCCTTAGCCGTCATGGACATACAGTCCTCGCACTCCGAACAATGGTGTTCGGCTCCCAAGCACCACAGACAATTTCTGTGAGGATCGGTCAACGACATCTTTTTCCCACAATCTCGACATTTTTTGAAGCCGGATCGAGGGGTTGTCGGTTCCGACGAGGAAGCCATCGAGTACGATTCGAATAACTTGAAGTAAATATTACTAAGAACTGAGCAACGGTATTCCGAGGCACCGAGTAGCGCGGAAAAACGGAACTGAGCAACGGACGCTGCGCGCGGCCTTTATAGGCAGGATGACGTCGAGCGTCGATACGGCGGCTGTCGAGGGTCATCGACTCGAGGGACGTCGACGCGCAGCGCCCTCTGGAGAAAAAATTTTCCGAGGCCAGCAGAGCTGGAAGGATATATCTAAGATGAGGAATACGTCGGAGGACACAATCCCTTCGAAATAACAACGATTTGAAGGTCAGCGGATAGAGAAGATGACATTTTAACACCCCCATTCTTCACTGAAGAGACAGGGGTAGGGCAGGGACCAAGTCTACGGGGGCAAAGGCTAACGTCCAAAAGGCTGTAACTAACAGAAGGGGGGGGCACCACCAACACCTCATTTTTCTCCTGGTTCAGTTTAAGCCAGTTAGCTGACATCCATTCTCCCACGGCTTCGAGACAGCCCCGAAATCTGGTAGCAGTGTCATGAACAGTGACATCCAAATGGACCAGGATTTGGGTGTCATCAGCATAGGAATAACAGCTGGAGCCATGAGTGAAAATGAGCTCAGTCAGTGGTTGGATATACACATTAATCAGAACAGGGGAGATGGCCGAGCCCTGAAGAAAAGGAGTTATTAATGGTGGCAGTAAGCAATGGACACATACAAGGCAAGATGTCTTTCACAATAGCTAGTGCAATAGGGTCCACTGTGGATGTTGATTTTAATTTGAGAACGTCAAACGATATTTCGGCTCTGGTGAAGAAAGGAAATGAGTCCCAGCATAATGTGGGCGCAAGATTATGAATGGCAGCAGTGGGACCTGAGAGATGAGCACCCGTGGCACTGACCATTGCCCAATTTAACAATTTTCTTAATAAAGTAAGTAGAGAGCGAGGAGCAGAGTGTCTGAGAATGTTGGGATGGATTCTAAAGGTCAGGAAGATACAGAGCACACAACCTTATACAGCTCTTTCGATGCATTAATAGACTTCTCAATCCGTTCAGAAAATTAGAGACTTTTGGCAGTGCATATGACTTTGTGGTAATGTGAACAGAGAGTGGCCCTATCATCCGGGTCATATTTCCTGCGCCACTTATCTTCCGCTCGCCTACAAACCAGATGGAGTGCTCAGAGTTGTGTCGAGTACCAGGGCTGCAAGGTTCGGACATTAGGCTTAAGTAGGGTGAGAGGAGCAAGAGCATCAGCAGCAGATTGAAATGCCAGGGCAATGGACTCTAGGTTTATGGGAGAGCCATCTAGGCAAAATGCCTCAATGGAATTGGATAATGTCCAACGAGAGACCAAATGCCAATCATGACAGGAACGTGGTGCGGTTCGAGCAGTGGGCAAAGGAGAAGAGAGGTTCCAGGAAAAATGGATAAGGAAATTGTCAGTGGGGAGAGCAAGGAAATCCATAATGTTGGCAATAGCAGAGAAAATGAGGTTGAGAATATTGCCTAAATGGTGGGTAGGGACAGATGCAAGCTGGGGGAGGGCAAGTTCACTCATCGATTGGACAAATCTCTGGGCTTTTTGATCAAGAGGATCATTACATTTTATATTAAAATCACCAGTGATGATGAGGCAGGGTTGACGAAAGGGCAGATCAGCTGTGAGCTCAAAATATGTATCACAGAATAGAGGGTCAGAACCCGGAGGGCGACATACCACCAGAAAATGTACAAATTGAGTGGGGGTAGTAGTAAAACAGGCAAGAAGGACCTTCATATGCAAAACTATGATACAAGGTCAATAGGTAACCCGAAAAGAGGGAATTCATGATAATAACTACTCCCCCACCAGAACGGGGTGCAGCATGGTGGCATTGTAGAATACTGAAAACGCTGGGAGAAGCTGTGCTGGTACCGGGGCTGATGTAGCATTGAGCCAGGTTTCAGATATGCACATAAAATCAGGTAAGGGATTAATAAGGATGTCATTGTAGTGTGCGGTATGAGCCATGAGCGAGCGAGCATTTAGAAGAAAACACCTGAGCATCTTTGAACGAGGTGGCAAGCTGGACACAGACAACCCAGCAGGAAATTTAGTAGAGAATGGAGCAAGTTCTAAGATCTGGGAACAACATAATAGAGGACCTGGGACCTTGATGGTGTTAGTTTGGACGCTTGGACAGGCCTCGATGGGCACAGAAGGGCTTACCTTCTGAGCAACTTCGGTGTGCATTAGGCGTGCCCGCCTTGAACATCCGCTGCACATATGCGTCTTCTGACACATGAAAGCCGCGGGGGGCGTCACGTGGCTCGGAAGAAGTCGTGATGGAAATAGTAAAAGCAATTATGCGCAGAGAGCTTTGCGCTAATATGAAATAATTTCAACTCAAAGAAGCACCAGTCAAAAGGATATTTAGGGACGGGGGACACACAAGTGAATAAAAACAATTTAAGCACACAGTATCCGGAGAGGAGCCACAAATCCCCAACTTACTAGCAGATTAGTAAATTGTCAACAATACTTTGCATTTTGGGCGCTTTCATCCAACACATCTAGAGGAAAGTTTCCCCAATAGCCAGTTCATGAGGCTTAAGAGAATTGTTTCTAATACAACAATATTCGAGGATGAATACAACCATATGTTTGTGAGATTCAGAAATAATGCTACCTATCTGAAATATTACAGTAAGCCATTATGAGGGCGGAGACTCATAAGAGAGAAGATCATTTAAGACCAACCCCTAAAAGGAAGCACACAAGAAGCATCCACGCCCTCAGATTCTCCGCACTGAGTCATTAAGGTTCCCAGAATGATCAACAGAAGCTGGAATTTCTTTAGATTAGATCCATTTCTACATAAATTGTTCCTAGAGCTTCCCATGCTGGCTTTTAAAAGAGGTAACGACTTTAGATACACACTTATTAAGCCAGAAGGGATTGAAAGAGAGTGCTACACAAATCTAAATTGGGGACATTTCTCTGTCCGATGTGTCATCACGGTTCCAATGTGATCAGTGGTGATCACATTGGACACCCTAAAACAGGCAGGAAAATAAACTATGTCACTTTGCCACCTGTAACACATGTAGCTGTTATCTATGCATTAAAATGCCCCTGCGGGTCAGACAGTGAGGAGGGCAAAAGCTCGGTGGACGGAGCACAAATCTAACATCAGAACAGTTAATGAAAAATCTCCAGTATATATGCACTTCAAGGGAACAACACACACTATGGCACAGATGATGTATGTAATACTAGAGGTAGTCCATCCGCTTCCAAGGTGAGCAGACTTACAAAGAAAATTGGCATGCCGAGAGCTATACTGGATATGCCATTTGGATGCTTCAGTCTCTTGGGTATGAATGAGGAGTTATTTTTTTATTTTTTTTATTTTTTTATTATTGTTTTGGTTTAGTCATAGGGCCTCATCACAGGTTTGGCAGAACAGGAATCCCCCATTAGGCCCATTCGGGAATTCCCCATGGGGCCCAATGGGGGATTTTCAGCGGGATTACCATTGGCGGTATTACCGCACGGTAAAAGCGCTGAAAATCAGCAAATTTGCAGCAGATTTACACCCAGCTCAGATTCGGGGGTAAATGCTGCCAAACCCATGATTTGGCGGGCCCTTAAATGCAGCAGTAAAGGTGTTGCTGCCGCATTTAAGGGTTACCGCCAAACTCGTGATGATCGCGATAGTCCGGGCCACAAACATGTATTAGCACCAAGCACCGTGGGAGTCTGATAATGATTATCAGGACTCCATGACGACATATTTTGAATGGACTGCAAATTGATATGGGGTTGGTATGCCACAGAAAGTGTTAGATCCATTTACGTGACTATTTCTTTTGTATTTTTCCAAGTGATAGTGACTAATATATACCATCAGTCTCTCAGATATGACCCAGACATTCCACCAAGGACTCGATAGTTGGTAATATTAAACATACCACAGAATGTTTAAGATCTGTTCAAGTAAGATGTGAAAACAACTCATAGTTGAAATGGTGTACACTGATGACTAGACATACCTATTACCTGAATAACCTTTGAGATATCATTTTGAGACATGTTTACTGTTCTATATTGATGGTGTGAATATCACACCAGCCGAGTGGTTGTGGACTCAATGTAACATCCTAAGCTTCCTCACTTACCGAATATCCTATTGCTATTGGGGAACAAGATAAGTCAACTTTGGGAATTATTTTATTTATTTATTTATTATTACATTTGTATTGCGCACCTAACCCTCAGGGTGCATAAATTACGCATATGGTTACAGGTTACAGAAAACCTAAGCAGATGGTTGCACGTAGGTCTGGTTTACGTAGTTGGTTACAGGTGTGTAAGGCTTACTTTTGGATACAGGTTATGCAGAACACAGGTTAGTGCATACTTACAGCAAGAGATGCAGGTTATGCCAGCTTAAGAATATGGTTACATGTTATGCAGGTCGTGATGTAATGCATACTTATACATTTGGTTACAGGTTGTGCAAGTAATGTAGATTATGTAGGTTACAGGTAATGTAAACTTACACGGTTAGTTACATGTTATGCAGTGGGTTAGGTTGCTTACATGTGAGGGAGGGTCAACTTGGTGTCTTGTGTGAACAGCCAAGTTTTTAGTTGTAGAGAAGGAGCCAAGTACTCCCACCTCAATCGACCTGCCCCTTTTACCTGCATGCTGGAAACTAGAGTATGAGACATATACAGAACAGTTGACCCGGGAAAGAGCAGAATATGGACTCAGTCCATTACCAATAAAAGGGCCAATACCTAAGAGGATTTGGGAGCCAAGGTACCCATTGAGAAAACCTTATCTGCATACAAAGAAATATGATGGGCATCTGAATGAGATTGCTGAAGAAGCAGAACCCATAAATGGCAAGGATGAATGGTAATAGTACTAGCCATTGCCCAGTATATGTTATATGGAGCAGAAGATGAAGTACATAAAAGGATGCAGTGATCAGAGAATGCTGATATTCTATAAGGCATCAAGAAAGCAATAAGGATAAGTGACATCTTGGGCTCAAGGTAAAGAAACTTATGCCACAGAAACAGATGAAGATATTAAATAATTCTACACGTGTACAGATGCAGAAGAAGCGCAAGCAGTAAAGTAATCGTGGAGCTAGCTCTAAGCTTATAGTAAAATAGATTGCGGCATGGGACAACGTATACATACATAAGAATGAGAGAATTATGGATGTTTCCACTAAAAATATTAAAGCAGGTTGGACATTTGCAAAAAGGCCTACGTTCAGTGTGTCGCAGTTGAAAAAAGCAGACATTGGCCCTCATTCCGAGTTAGGACTACACCATGGAGTAAATAGCTCCATGGTTGGCAACCATGGAGCTATTTACTCCATGGAATACCGGCATGGTGAATGGAGTAATTTCCGGTCCATTCCAAGGTTGGATGGACCGGTAATTCCCCATTCACAATAGCCCTTCCCCATCCCCATTTCTGCCCCCATAGGGCTCAATGGGAATGGGGAAGGAGGTAATTACGGCACCGTAAATTACGGTGCCGTAATTTACTCCAAGGTCACTTTGCGGGTCCCGTAATTTACTCCTGCTAAAAGCAGGAGGTAAAGAGGGACCTGCAAAGGGAACTCGGAATATGGAGGTAAGGGATTACCGCCATCGGTGCCCTTACAGGCGCCGGTAATCCCTTACCTCCAACCTCGGAATGACCCCCATTGAATTACAGAAGTGGAGCTCAGAAAGGCGAGGTTCGATGAGCCCCAAGAAGCCAAGGTCTTATCAAACTGGAGTACACGGACTTTGGATACAAAATCGTGTGAAAAGAAAAAACCTCCTGTCCAGAAGGAGTGAACATAACAAGGAGGATGTCAGAGATCTATTGGAATAAAATATTAAATACACGGAAAGGCTTGATTTTATGATCTCTAGTCACATGGAAGCATGAAGTTGGATGAACGAGAAGATCACACCTACACATGAGGCAGGCTGTGCTTTCACTCCCTAATTTTCTCAGAGCTAAGAACACTCTCAAGGACGAAGTTCAAAAGCCTAATTGACAGGAGACCACTGAGGTGATGATGGGTTGATATGCTAATTGGTGGGAAGCTAAATTTAAGGCAACCTCACCAGCATCTGGACGGCCATCCTGCAGGCTGCTAACAAAGGTGGAAAAGTACTGAAGATGGACAGAGGGCCAACCAATTGTAGAGGACCTGCGTATTCAGGGGTCCTATAGTGTGTAAACCAATGGGACGTTGTGTATTTAGTGATGTTCATAGTGGTCATTTTTAGAGGAGGGGTTAGTTGCCCACCTGATGTTAAGTAACCAATCACATAGTTACACTTTTTTAGACTAGAATGGACCATATACTTAGATGTTCACGTAGAGCCAATCAATTCCTCTGTTAGATTTTTGTAGTCTGCCATGTAAGATGACGTTGGCAACACGTAGGTTACACGTCATTGATGACATATTTTGCTTATAAAAGTACAATTTTTTCTTAAATGCTTTGAGTTTGAGGATCGAACGTTTGCATTGATGTTCATTATGCTCCCTGTTTTAGATAATTGACATAAAAGCAGTCTTCCTTTGTCAACTTCCTGAGTCAGCTCTATTATTTGGTGTATGAGTAAGATCTCCATCCACATCCATCTCAAGGGTAATTGCTGCTCATCAAAGGGGCTGGACTATCCAGTTCACTTGGTAGCAGAGAGAGGATGTTTTAAGTGCCATCGATTTGAGTAAACTTTAGAGTTTCGGAAATATCGGACGACCTTTGCCATTCGGCTGAAAGAATGTGAAGCTCCCCGTAGATAGTGGCTAGGGTAAAATCAAACAAGTGTCTTGCAAGATCAGGTGTGAAGGGTCCCTTACTTTCAGATAGAATCCCCTCCCACGTCTATGCGAAGCGGATCGATCGGAAGGTTGAAGAGGCGATAAAAAAGGTGGATGATCCAGGGAGTGGGAAGAGGAAAAGATGATATTAGTGAGTGAAAAACTGAGCGGGCTGACAAAAGTATGGGGGATGGGTGAAGAAAAAAGAGAGTAACGGAGGGAGGAAGGATAAAATAAAATATAACGTGAGAGTAAGTGTATAATATATCTGGGGAATGAGATATTTGGTGAGAGTGGCCACGATAAGACGATACGCCCTGGCCTGCGTTTTTATGATGTAACAGAAGAAGTTTGAACGCAAAATTCCATAGTGGAATATTAGGAGACAATCCCCGTTAAAGACGGGATCAAAGGGGTAACTGAAACTCCAGTCAGAGTATTTTTAGAGGACTAACGATTATTAAGAAGAGAATTATAGGAAGTCTATGTAACCGGTTGAGTTGGTCTGTTTGATTTTTGTGGATTTTGTGCATGGTGATATCATCAGCGGAAAACATTATTTGATTGTGTAGAATTGAACCTGATGGTTGTTTTTAGAAAGATTAAAGTAACAATTGTGATTAGTGGCATTGGAGCTTGCGACGATTGGTGCTCGCTCAAGTTATGTTATTTTTCTGAAACGTGTTTTTAAAACAATCTGTGAATGAAAAATAAAATGAAGTGTCACACAAAGTTAAGGGTAAACGAGTTAAGAATGGAGGATATTAATCCACTTGTGCATCTCTGTAAGCAATTACCGAAAAATGCACCTAAGCTTAAACAGTATAGTGCAGAATGGGTTAAGGGAACTGAGGATAAAATGTTTATGCCATGGCCACTGGGAGACTCGCTATCTAACGCAGTCCTGCAGCATATGATGACATATCTGCATGCAGCATACACAGGAAAGAAGCTAGAAAAGCGATTAGCTAGTCTAGAACTTTGGAAGATGTACCAACAGGAGAAGGAGGAAGAACCTCCTATAGATTGAATACTTAATATATGCAGAGAGGGCGGTGAGGAGCCTTCTGCTCCCCCCGCCCCAGCTGAAACAGGCGATGAGAGTAAGAAAGACGATGGGTTACATCCCTTGCGGGAGCTTAAACCAGCAACAGGATGTAGTAACTCAGAATATGAGTCACATGTGCAAAGCAGTGACGAAGGCACAGAGAAAAAATACTGATAAAAATGTAATCTCTAAAGTCCCAAGGGACAAAGACAGACACAATAAGGAAAGGAGTGATGGAGCAAGTATATCTTTAGATATAGGAAGAGAGATAAAACGATGGAAAGGAGAAAGAGACAAGGCTGATGAGGTGGTGCTTTTACAGAATGAATGGATGGGTGGTCAGATTTTATTAAAACTCGACGGTAAGAGCATTGAGGATGTAAGACAACGGGAAGATCAAGACAAGTAAAACAAAGAAGATAGGGAAAGAGAGGAACGATTGAAAGATGAAGGAGTAAAAAGAAAGGATAGGCAGAGACGAGAGCAGTTGTATCAAGAAGAACAGTCGAGAAAACAGGAGAGAGCAGAAGAGCAAAGAAAACGCAATAATAGACAATAACAATAGACAGAGAGCGATCATGAACAGGAAAGAATACAACAAAAAAGAATAGAAGCAGAGGAACAGAAAATAAGTGATAAAAGAATACAAAGGCTAAAAGATGAGGAGATATTCAGGTCAAATGAGAGAAGGGATATGAAGAAAAAAGAGGAAGGCAGAGTTAGAGAAAAAGCGAGGAAACAAAGACAATTTGATGATGATATATAATGTAAAAGAAGGCAGAGAGCATGCAATCACGATCACCTGGAAAAAGAGATAAGAGATCCAGAGCCAGAAGTAGCATGGGAGGACATAGATGAATCTTTTCCAGAGTATGAGTCATTACCAGGCCCATCTAGAGTAAACCTGGAAGACGAGTTTGACTCGAGGAGCATTGGGGAAGCGATTGATAAAGTATATCATGAAATGAAAGCCCAGAAAGAGTTAAAGGATAAGGGAAAAAACGATTGACTCGAGAGTACTCAGTTGTATGACACAGAGGGAACCTCATGCAAAAGGAGGACAAAGAAGCTGTCTTTAGATAGACTGACTCTGAGCAGAAATGATGATAAGAGAAGTTGCACAAGTTGGGCACAGGAAATGTCGGACGAAGAGAGAGACACCTTCCATGGGGAAGGAAGAAGGGACGTATCTGGCCCTGAGGGATGTTTTTCAATGGAGAAGGAAGTCAGATGGTCAGATTTAAATACACCTGTAACCAGGGCGCTGGAGCCACTGACACAGTCAGATTGACCCAAGGGGCAATTCCACAGTGAAAGGGGAGAATCGCCACCTTATGTGAGCAGATTAAGATCGCTGCCTGGTAGAAGGCAATGTGGTAATATCCTTCCTGCATTGGACAGACAAATGATGAGAGATAAGCATGAGTTTGGAGCTTTAAGGTTCCCTTATTGTAAAAAGGAGGGGCCAGAACACAATATATACTGCAGCCCCAGATGGATAAGAATAACTTAAGGTACAAGCTCCCGATCTTAACTTCGGGTGCTGGGAAATGGATACATGAATTAGAGAAAATGACGGGAGGTAACACGTTAGCTATAGGGGACATTAAAGGTCTCCTCATCGCCATACTTGGTGAGAGAGCTGATGATGTATTGGCGAGGGCAGGATACCCTGTTGTGACTATAGTTAACACCGCTCATGATGAAGCACCATTCAATAACTGCAGGACGGCAGTCTGGAAGGCACTCAGAGTACTATATCCAGACACTTCCGATATGGGAGCAATAATGAGCTGAAATGTTTCATTGGAAAACAAAATCTCTAATAATTTAATTAGCAAAGAAGAATGCTTATACATTTCAGTTTAAGCAGTAGGTATGTTGACTGGACACCAAAAGCCAACCTATTAAGATACAGATGCTGAAGGAAATCCTCTTCTGCTTGACAAGAATTTCTGACTTTTCGAAGCAAGCAGTACGTTAGTGGACAAAAGGATGATGCTTTCACTGAATGCAGTCTCTTACCTCCAAAGATTTCGAAGACTTTTCCTTCACAAATATATTTCATAAACATTCATCTCCAAAAACATTTTTAAGCATTTTGTACTCAATCAATAAGGTTGTGTACTGATCAAAAAAGGTGGTGCTCTCCATTACAGCTAATGAATGTCCTCTCTAGCTGATACAGATTTCTAAGACTTTTCATTGACAAAATAGATTTTTATACTTTTCTATGCAAGCACAAATATTTGGTCTGGACACCCAAAGACGGTGCACTTCGTTACAGAGACCAAATGCAATCTCCACCCTGCTGTTGCCTCAATATTCTGTCTTCCAAAGCATCTAATTCTCAAAAACAATAGCACAAGCATTTATGTCATGCATGTTGGTCATTGAGGTTCTCACCTTCCTGATGCTAAAATGGTGCCCTTAGTTACAGCAACTGGATGTAATCTCTTCCTGCCTTCGAAGAATTCTAAGGCTTTCTATGCAAGCTATAGGTTTGTGTACTGGCTACCAAAAGATAACACTCTCAGCCACTGAATGCCTTCACTTTCGTTCAAAGATTGAGTTTGGCAGTGCAGTAGAAATGCCCATGGAGTCTTATGGACTCCAAAAATGTGGACTTACACCACTCTACCACCCCTTTTAATCCTGGGGTAATTCCATAGGACCAAGTGGATGTAGCAGCAATTCTGTTTGGCAGTATTTCAGCAGATTTACTAATGGAATACTGTAAAGCTTGTAATGAGGCCCATGACATTTAATTCTCAAAAAGATGTCTTACACTTTTCTGCTCAATTGGAAATTATATGGACTGGCCACAAAAAGATAATTTACTCAGTTACAGACACCAAATGTAATTTTGCCCTGCATCACAAGAATACTAAGATTTTTCTAAACAAGCTAAAACTATGTGAACCAGCTGCAAAACAACGACAATCTAAATTACAGCCTTTGTATAGACTCTTTTGCCTGCAATGATTTCTGAGATTTTTCATTGTTGGATTAAGATTTCTAAGAATTCCATTTGCAAAAATACTTTTAAGACTTTTCTACTTAAGCATTAAGTATGTGGACTGGCCATAAATTATTTCATACTTGGTCACAAACACTGAGTATAATCTCCCCTGCCTTCCAAGAATTCATGGACTTTTCTATTTCTACACAAGCATCAGCTTTTCTCACTGGCCACAAAAAGACAATGGTCTGAGCTGCTGCCTCTGAATGCCCTCTCTTGCATATTAGGATTTCTAAGACTTTTTATTGGTCAACCTATTTATTAGACTTTTATTTGCAAAAGGATTTTCTAAGACTTTGTTTACTGTTTGCAAAAATACAACTTTCAGTTACAGGCTCTGAATGCTGTATTTTACATATGGAGATTTCTAAGACTTTTCCTTTGCAAAAATATTTCGAAATGGCTGTGGCTTGGTGCCGAGGAAGATGGACGCCTAGACGCACAGCTCCGGCCCACCAACTGTATATCCTACCTGTAATGCACTATTCTTAAAAATAAATCAGCTTTTTTTCGCACTCCATTGAGGACGTGTTCGGTCCTGTCTGTTTCTCCGTTCTGAACAGTATTCTAGCAGCTGGTACTGGTACTTCCACATCACCTGGAACCTACTGCGGCCGCCGCCTCCGTGTGAATCCACCTTTTGTGTGGAGACTTTCGGCAGCATCTGTGATGCAACCTGCAGGATTAGGCCTGCTCAGGCCTCTCCACTCACATTCAGTGCCACCTCATGGCCACTTAATACAACTGCCGAAAGCTAAGAAAAGACACAACATTCCAGTAACTTTTTATTTCCATTTTTATCAAGTCTAACCTGACGCCTCCTTTGGGATATTGCTATTATTTGCTGTCTGGCTGCCATAACAACTCCTCATCATGGCCTCTGGCAAAAATAGCCAAAAACCTTTAGCAGTGTCTAAGGAATTATCATATCCTACCACCACAATTTAAGGACTTTAAAGCAATTTGCCTCCGAAGCTACCCACCCTGCCATTGAAGCCATTCTACAAGAGATTAGATCACTCAAATCTTTTATTGAAACTACCAACCAAAAATGACAGCAAGACGTATTCCGGTCCAGTGGCACAGCGGGTACAGCGCTTGCTTTGACATCAATGCAGGTTCGAATCCCGGCGGGGTGAAACTCAGCCTTTCATCCTTCCGAGGTCGATAAATGAGCACCACACACCGTGGGTAATAATAAGCAGCGCTCAGATACCTGAGAGTTCGTAGCGCTATATAAGTGCCAAATTATTATTTTTATTAGCATCTTGACGAAAGATGGAACATCCTTGAAAGAAGAATGAGGGAAATGGAAAGTAGAATTAGCTCTGCTGAAGATGTCTCACCAAGTGTTATGCAGTTGGAAAAAGCGGTGTAGCACCTCCAAAAACACAACGAGGAGCTAGAGAACAGAAGTCGGAGCAATAACTTATGCATACCTGTCACGCCCTCCGGTTTCCTAGGACATTCTTATGCTCAGGGGAGAAGCCCATGGCGTTTGCCCTGGCGTTTACAGCAACGCCGACGCCACCGCCGGTAATTAACTACATCTCCCAAGAGGAACGTGCCTGCAAGGAACCTTTGGAATGTTTTCACTTTCTTTTTGCGTGCGTTTCACACCTCCTTTGTATTCACTTCCTATATTTGGCCACACCCCCAGTAAGCCGGTGCTCCTAAACCATTGCGTTACGCGAGCTACGCTCCTGGGATAAGTTATTCTTTCCTTGCTTACCTGGTTGCTGAATTCCACCTTTGACTTGGACCTTGTTATCCTTGTTATCCGTTTTCCTGTCTTTGATCAACTCCCCTGCCCGACCACGGAATACACATTGGACTTGCTTTGGGTTCTGCTCCTCATGTCTGGCTCCCGGCTCCCTTCAATCCCGGATTTTCCAATCGCTCCTTGCCATCCGCTCCCCGAGCGAAGAAAGAAACACCACTTCTAATCTCTCCCGGAGTGTCGTTTTCTGCGCTAGCAAGTACGGCGCTGTTTAACTACACACTTGTTGGTTCTTTATTTGTGGGACGCTTTGCTGTGTTGCTCCGCCCCCTTGGATCTTGAGACACTTGGCTCCTGGCTTCACTCCTTGGATTGTGGGACGCTCTGCTGTTTTTTCCCGCTTATTTGCTTTCGGAACATTGGATTCTGCTTTCACTCATTGGATTGGGGGACGCTTTGCTGTTGACATCACTGATCCATCATTGGGGGTAGTCTTTGGTCCCCCTTTCTTTCAAGCAGGAACACTTCCCCTGACCTTCACTCACTCCCAGTCTTGTGTCTTGTCACAAGTAGGTATTCCGCTGGAAAAAGGAATACACAGGTAAGCTTGTGGGGCTCAGAGGGGGTAGAGGGACTGGAATTGTCAACAAACGGTATGTAATCTTTGCTTTGTTTGTTTTCTTCCCTCTAGCTCCGCTGTGCGTTCCGCCTTTTTGCCTGAGCCCTTGGCCTGACAGGTGTTCTTTTCCCTGCAAGCTGTGCCCTCAGGAAGGAAGTCTGAATTACTTTAGCGGCATCTAGCCCAAGTGATCTCTCAGACTGATCGTGGAACATACGAAACGCGACAATACCAGGGAGATGAGGGAAATGATTCCATACTCTTCTTGCAAAACATTCTTTTGGCTTTTCTCCATATTCCTAAGGAAATATCCCTTAACATTCAATGCGCTCATCCCATCAGCCCCATGAGAAGCTCCCAGATGTCACAATCTCCACCGCGTTCATTGATTTTCTACTTATTGGATTACACTCAACTGTTGCTCATCATTTTCGAGACTAAAGAGAAGAAATCCTTGTTTGTCAGGGTAAAGGATTTATATTACCCAAGATGTAGCAAAGAAGACTGCCCAACGTAGGAAGGAATGTCTTTCTTATTATCCTGCCCTGAAACAACTTAACCTCCGATATGGTTTATAACATCCATGTTCTTTGATCTTTGATGATCCTGCTTATCTTAAAACTTTTATTCGCTCCCTCAAGGCTGAGACTATGGATATGCAGCTCCCCTCCAACTCTGTTTCTTCAAGCTCCTGACTCTTTGCCTCATATATGAGTATACCTCACTCACTCAATGCATTGCAGTATTACATTCTTTGGTAATAATGGTGGGCTGGGGGCTGTTTTCATACCCCCCCTTTCTCCCGGGCTGGTTTTATCTTCCTTCTTGGCCCAGCTTCTGTCATCTGCTCCTACATTTTTCTCCGTTTTTTCTCTTAGCTTAGGCTTGACCCTTTTCGCTTTTCAATTCTTCAAAGTTATTCTATACCTTGTGCTATCACTTTCTATGTCTCCACTTTTAAGTCCATAGAATCTGGTCATGCTTTCCCGTCCCTCCCTTCTCTCCCAATGTTCCATCCCCTCGTATTCCCCATTGGTCTTATGGGCATGTTTTCCATATCAATATGTTTTTACAAATTGTTATCGATTTTCCGAATATGCTCGCAGTATTATATGACATAACCCTTCTCAGGTATTTTTATACTGTTTCTATCCGTTTTACCCCACAGGCGCAATGGTGTTTAAATGTGTAACCTGGAACATTAAGGGTTGTAACAGCCCTATCAAAAGGTGTAAAGTGATTTCTCATCTCAAAAAGCTGCATCCCTCAGTGGTCTGCATTACAAATTAATAGAAAACGTACCGAACAAGCCTCAGGTGCCATTTTAAAGTACAAATACATGATATGTCAAACATCTAACAAAGCCAGCAAATCCCTGGCTTACTATCTTAAAGCCAAAAAAGAAAGAACATTTATCTCTCATATTAAAGATTCCTCCGGCTCCATTATAATGGACCCTTCTGAGATCTTGGATGTCTTCAAGAACTTTTATAGCAATCTATATACCCAGAGACTACCTTTCCAGAAGCTAGTCTTAAATCCTTCTTTGATAACATTAGCAGACACTCTTACCTCTCTTCAGATCTCAGTTGCTTGAAAGGAGACATCATCACCCACGAAATTAAACTTGCCATACAAGGGCTAGGTAAAGGCAAGGCTCTGAGCCCAGATGGATTATCAACTGAGTTTCAATCAGTTCTCTGGCCCCTTAACTTCAAGACTTAAGACTTTATACTCCTTCTTTGCTTCCAGTGGATTCTCGTCTGGATCCTTCTCTGAGGCGCCACTTATACTTTTCCCTGAAGCTGATAAGGATCCAGAACTCACCAAAAATTATAGGTCTAGCTCCATCATCAATGTTGACAGCAAGATCGGGTCAACTGGAATCATATGTTTCAAGCCCTGCACTGGCTTTGGTGTTGCGAGGGCTTTATATCCCTGACCAAACTCCTATACTTTGATCTCAAATCTTCGATCTGTATTAATGGTCTATCATCATCCATTCTTTCGCTTCGGAATGGGTACTAGACAGGGTTGCCCCTTGTCACCAATCCTATATGTCTTGTACCTAGAACTTCTACTGGAATACATTACACCTGATGTTAACATCGCAAGTGTTTCATGTGGGTATTTTGAAACCAAGATAGCTGCATATGCTGACGATATCCTCCTTTTGTAAAAAAATCCCAAACAAAACATTCTGCATTTATTGGCCAAACTACAAACTTTCTCATTCATCTGTATCTGGGTGTAAACTTAATAAAGATAAATCAGAGCTATTACCACTCAATTCATTCTGTTTTAAACATGAATTAGATGTTTTGGTTTTAAGTGGTGTGATAACTCATTCAAATACTTGGGCTTACATTTTGCCTCTACCATATGAACCACCATCAAACTTAACACGGACACCCTACTGAACAGACTCAAAGAACTGACAACCATGTGGTCTCCTCTCTATCTTTCTTGGTGGGGTCGTCTAAATACAACTAAAATGATGTTGGGCCTCATTACGAGATTGGTGGCAGTCATGGCGCTATTTGCGCCATGACTGCCACCAATAACGGGTCCGGCACCGGTGTTGTTCAATGGGGACTTACCGGTATAGTCCGACCCTGGCAGGACCGGTAAGTCCCCATTGAACAAACCATTCCCCATTCCCATTGAGCCCCCATAGGGTTCAATGGGAATGGGGAGGGTGCTAATAACGGGCTCACGACTTGCAAGCCTGTTATTAGCACCCTGGTCCCTTAGCGGGACCCGTAAGGGACGTGTGGTCGGAACACATGTTCCTTACGGTTCCCTCCAAGGGACCTCGGAATAGGGCGGTTGGGGATTACCGGCACCGGTCTCCTTACCGGTGCCCGGTATCCCTTCCCGCCCTACTCGTAATGAGGCCTGTTATCTCCAGTTATCCTCTATTACCTTCAAATGCTCCCCGTTCCTCTCCCTGCCACTCTTTTCAAGTCCATTTACTCAATCTTACTCAACTTGCTGTGGGTTGAATGGTAAAATCAAGAAAATTGCACTCTATAAACTTAAGGCCCCATTCGAAAAAGGAGAAGTCCGATTTCCAGACTTCAAAAACAATCATAATGTTTTCCTGCTTAAACAAACAAAATGTTGGTTTGCTTCATCTGATTCTGCTAACATCCCTTTCTGGTGTGCTCTTGAGAAACAACTAGCATTCCCCTGTAATATTGTTGACTTATTATATATATTTTGTCACTCTTTTGCTTCAATATCCCACCCGGTCAAAGCCTCTTGATCTGCCCTTAGAACCTTTCTCTTCCAATTGAACAAATCCCCCTCAAGTGAGCTCTCTCCCTATTTGTGGCATAACAGATCAATCACTGTCAATGGCAGAGTTTTATGTTGCAAGTCCTGGCTAAACATAGTCATCAGATGCATTCAACAAATTGTCCAAATGAACACCCTTACTTCCTTTCAAGATCTCAGAAGCTCCTTCTCCCTGCCCATATCAGACTTTACTTTCTACAATAATCTAGTTAACGACTGTTTGGATGGACTTCAGACATATGCTAACAATATACTTACATCTGATGCTTCTAGACGACTCCTTCCAGCCATGGCTACTGATATTAAAGCTGCCAAACATTACAAACTATTTATCACTGACAACTCATCTACCATCAGGTGGCTGATTTAATCTCAATGAGAGACCGATTTTGGTCTTATATTTGATGATGATATATGGAACCTACTCTGGACTAAGATCAGGTGTGTTTCCACCTGTGTCAACATCACAGAACACCTCTTTGTTCTTCATTCAAAGAGCCTTTATAACCCCCTTAAAATTGATGAAATCCAGGAGTGGATCAAATGGTAAATGTTGGTCATGTAGAGGCACCCCTGGCTCTTATAACCATATGTTCAATGATTTTCCTTTTATATATAAGTTCTTGTGACAGGTGTGGAAATATCTTAAAGCTATTTTTAAAATTGATATCCTCTTTCCTTCAACAATGTCTTCTTGGGGAGCATTACCACAGGTGTAACAAAACTTCACTCCTCCTCAGACTTGTATGATCATTTCATTGCCATCGCAACAAAACTCATCACTGCCAACTGGAAACACTTCCAAGATATTACTATTAAAGTCTGGCGGAACAACATTTGCTACATAAAGAGGATTACACATTGCATGGCTACATATACTGACTTGATACTCAAGTACAACATGAAATGGACTTCTTTCATTAACTATCTGGACCATCATAACATGTCTAGACAAAGTACATGATTTGCCTCTCCTTTACACCTATTTCAACACGTTCATTAATGGAAAAAATATGATGTGCTTTTAATGTGGTTGATCCATGACTAATCACTGTTAATATGCCATCCTTCCCCACCCCTCCTTCGCTATTGTGTCTTGTCTGTCTCCATGTTTGTCCCCCTGTGAGTCCAGTATTCATTTATTCTTTCCCCTTCTATCAATTATACTGCATTGAGCGTTCATCTTAAATATTTACAATATTATTACACCTATTGAACTCTCTTGTTCTCATTTGTTACTTTCAAATTTGTTGTATACATTGCCTGTATTTTGTTCTTGAATTTACATTGCTGTACTCTTTATTAGCTTTTTTTCTAATCCTCTATTATTATATATAAACCTAAATAAAATGTATTAAACTGAAAAAATATATTTCGAGACGTCTTCATTGACAAAAATACATCTAAACCTTTTCTATGCAAGCAGCAAGTATGTGAATTGGCCACACAAGACATTTATCTTGGTTGCAAACATTAAATGCAATCTCTTCCCTGCAATGTCTACCAAGTCCCCTAGTCATGCAAGTTGGTTACTGGGGTTCTCACCACAATGGTACCGAGATGTTGCACACAGTTAGCGTCACTGAATGTAATCCAATCAAGCAGCAAATATGCTGATTGGCCATACAAAGACAACACATTTACTTACAAAAAATATATGTAATTTCCCAACTGCTGTTGCTTCTGCAAAATTCTGTCATCCTGTTCTTTTTGAACAGGTAAGCAGTAGCATGTGTATTATGTCATGCAAGGTTGTCACTGGGATTCACCCCTCAGTGGGCCTGGGATAGTGCAGTCAGTTGCAGCAAATGACTATAAACTCATCCTGCTTCCGAAGAATTTTAAGACTTTTCTACTCAAGCAACACATATGTGAAGTACCAAAAAAAGACTATGCTCCTATTTACAGCCACTGAGTGACGTCTCTTGCTTACCAAGATATGTAATACTCAATTTGCTTACAGATTGCCACACCTTTTCTCCCAAAGCATAAAGTATGCTAACTAGAAAATTAAGCTTGAAATCATATCGATTCCCATTTAGCATGATCTCCTTTTCCATTTCCTAAGAGAGCTACTCTATGAGGGGCAGCCTGGATCTAATACCGCTGAGCAGTAAGCCACTTAATCCTTCGTTTTTGACCTTATGAAGATCCTGCGTCAAATAGATGAAGAGGCAGAGGCATTTCTCTACTTGTATAATTGACCAAAACACAGTGGGCCTCATCACGAGTTGGGTGGTGCCCTTAAATGCGGCGGTAACGCTATTACCGCTGCATTGAAGGATCTGCCTCAAACAAGAGTCTGGCAGCATTTACGCCCAACTCTAAGCTGGGGATAAATGTGCTGGAAAAATGCTGATTTCTTGTGCAATTACTGTGTGGTAACACCACCAGCGGTAATTACGCTGAACATGCCACATTGGGTTCAATGGGCCCAATGGGGAATGAGGAATAACATTTACTGCCCAACCCGTGATCCAGCGGTAATACTGCTGGATGGGTGAGCGGTGACGCGAATACAGTTTGGCGGTTATCCCAGTCGCCATGCTGCCCAATGCTTGATCGTGATGAGACCCAGTGTGTCAACATATTACATTGGCATATGTTCGTTTTTACTATTTATACAAGGCTTAATGGAGTGCACACTATGTTCCCACAGAACAGGTTGTCATGCCATGCTCTTTCTTGCAGAGGGGCGGCCTGACCTCTTTTTGTATGTGAAATATGTATCTCTATTTGGAGGAGTTCTGGGAGATTGGGGAAACGCATGCTTTTTCAAACAATTAAAAAAGGACAGATGTTCATAACCCATATTCCGTTATTTTTAAATATATCTGTTCTACTGTGTTTACAAAAAAGAATTGAACATTTATACATGGTAACGGAAAAAGTGGCTGTTTTTTTTGAGTAATATGAGAGGGTTACTGTAAGGCTATCAATGAATTAGATAGATGTATACATAGGTATCTCGACATTCGTCAGAGACTAAAATATTTAGCCAGTCCGATTGTGAGTTATTTCTTAAAATATATTTGATTCTCAAGTTATTAGGACGCTGCATAAGGGGTCCCCATTTTTATGAATCTTGCAATAAAAAGACATTGGGCCTCATCACGAGTTGGGCAGTATCCTGGTGGTAAATGTGTCTGGACACCGCCCAATGCTATTAGCATTACTGCAACTCAGTCTGGCGCAATTTGCACTGGATCCCGAGTTGCGGTGGCACTGTTAATCGCCATTTATTCTGAGTCCATAGGACTTTATGGGGCTTTTCAGCGCTATTGCCGCTGGCAGTAATAGCAGCGAAAATTGGCAGAAAGGGGAGGTTTTTACCTCTGCAAAAAGCTGGTGGTAAACTCCCACTTTCTGCCCAAACTCAGGATTTGGCAGAGCCGTAATGCAGCAGTAATAGCATTGCTGGCACATTTTTACCGCTCCCCCAAGCCCTGATGAGGCCCATTATCTGGTACAGTAACTGAATGCTATCTCTTGCCCAATAATATGTATACATTTCAATAGCAAAAAGATTTGTAAAACTTTTCATTTAGAAAAAAATGCTTCTAAGACTCTTCTACTCAAGCAGCAAATATGCAAATGGCCCAAAGATGATGCAATCAGTTGCAGCCTTTGGATGCACTCTCTTGCCCACAAATATTTCCAAGACCTTTCATTAGTGAAAAGAGTTCTGGGAAAGATATGCAATCAGCTAAAGTATGAAGAGTGGCTGAGCAAAGACACAGTTAGTGAAAGACATTAAATGTAATCTTCTGCCTGCTGCTGCCGCCACACTATTCTGTCATCCTCGTCTGTTCGATCTGAGAAACAAAGGCACATGCAGATATGCAATGCAGGGTGACCACTGGGGTTCTCTCATCCTTTGTACTGAATATAGTCTCCACCTGCCTCCCAAGATGTCTAAGACTGTTTATGCAAGCAACAGGTTGCCTGGACACAAAAAGATGAGTACTCATACACAGTGCTTTAAGTGGGGTAAAAAATTGAGGGGGGGCCCTCGTTTGGCGGCGTGGCTTCCATTGCGGGCGTGGCCTAAAAGTGCACAAATCATAGTAAGGTGCGCAAACAAATATATAAATGTATTTGAGCATTTAAATATTTGTTTGCGTACTACTATGGTTTGTGATTTTTCAAGCCTTCTTTTATATACATAGCAATGTTACATATTTCTATGTTTATACAAGGTGGCTTGTAAGTGCACAAACCATAGTAAGTTACGCACACTTGTGTGCTTACCTTACTATGGTTTGTGTACTTTTCAAGCTGCCTTTTAAAAACATAGACATTTGTAACATATGTCTATGTTTATAAAAGACGGCTTGAAACGTAGCCATCTTTTATAAAGCGTTGAGGACGGACAAAACCCAAGGTGGCTTTGTCCGTCGACAAAGCTATATAAAAGATGCCTTGAATTGTGTACGATTCAAGCCGTCTGTTATAAACATAGAAATATGTCTACGTTTATAAAAGATGGCTTAAACGTACACAGTTGAAGGCATCTTTTATAAAGCCTTGCCAAAGCAGAAAGGCGCCTCGGGCTCAGTGATCTCTGCAGAGCCCGAGGTGTCTTTCACCCTCTGCGAACCCGCGGACTCCGTGATCTAATCTGCAGATTAGATCACGGAGCCCGTGGGTTCGCTGAGTGTCAGTGACCTGGCGAGGGAAAACTAAGGGACTCTAGCTTCCTCTGATGGCCCCTCAGATGAAGGGTCATCAGAGAAAGTTACAGTGACTGACGGAAGTGCCAGCCAGTCACAGCAACGCTGTGCCTGGCTGGCACTTCTGTCAGCTTGCCTGACGTTAAAGTGGCGGGCGCATCTCCCGTCGCGGCTGCGGCCGCGGCGGGATAATGCGTCCTGCCATGGCGTGGTGAGGTCGGGGGCCCCGGCAGGGCCCCGGCTCAGCCCCACTTTTTGGAGACTGCCGGGGCCCGGCCCCGGCAGGCCCCGGCCCACTTAAAGCACTGCTCATACACACAACAATACAACGCTCCCAGTTACTGCCTCTAAATACCCTCCCTTATATGTGAGGATTACTAGTCAGTCAAACAAAGTCTATTCGGCTTTCTCCATTAAAGGTATTGTTTTTTAAAAGGTGTGGCCTCAGCCATCTCCCATCTCCTTCTTTGCTGCATATTAAATGTGCAGATCAGTAAAAAATGTAAGAGATTTCCATGTTTTCCTAGCCCACAAGGGCATACCCTATCCAATCCCAGCCATGGGGTTCTTGTGTGTACTGGGAAAACGTTTAACCTAATCATTAAAATAATTTTCCCGCTGTGAATTTATTTTTATGATAAAATTACAGGGGGCTTCTATGGCACAATACTCCATATACATTTTCATGGACGGAAGTCTTAAAATGTCCTGCCTAATATTAATCTGTTCCTCTTTAAAAGCCTGCTCTGAGATCAACCCTCTCCACTGCCCAACACTTTTCATTGGTCAATATAGTTCTTGGACTTTGGGCCTCATTATGAGTTGGCCGGCACACAGTAAAAGTGCTGGTAATAACATTTACTTGCACTTTTACCAGTCTGTCCAACTACAACTTTGCCGGTCTGGATGGAGGATTTACCTCCAGCTAATAGCTGGAGGTATATCTGACCCCTATGTGCAAAGAGTTACCGGTGTTGCCGGCATGGAAATACTGTTGCTGGTAATATTGTCAAAATCCCCCCATGGAATCCTATTCGATTTAGCAGCGTTTCCGCGACTTGGAATCTGCCGGTAATTCCGGCAGACCAAGTGACGGAAACAGTAATTTCGTTTGGTGGTATCTTGCCAGTACTACTGGTATCGGGATACCACCATACTTGGAATGATGGCCTTTGATTTGCAAAGAGTTTTTTTCTAAGACTTTGGGCCTACAACGTAGGTGGTAGAGTGATAACGGCGCCGTTAGAGCTGCAGGCGCCATCATCACTCTACCGCCTCATTATGAGGTCTGCTAGCGGGTCCCGCTGAGGACGTCTGGTCAGACCAGGCGTCCTTAGAGGGACCCGCTAGCAGACCAGGATGCTAACAACGGGCCCGTCATTAACGGGCCCGTTGTTAGCATCCTCCCCATTCCCATTGAGCTCTATGGGGGCTCAAATGGGAATGGGGAAGTACCGGGTGCGGGTCCCGAGAATGGGAATTACCGGGTCCGCCAAAGTCTTCTGGAACCCGGACCCGGTACCCGGTTTGGGGGTAGCCATGCCGCTACGGGAAGGAGCCCCATGATTCAGAGTCCGGCAGAGCCTTCAGTTATTCCCCATTTTGGAGGCACATAGCATGCCATATATAAGTGCCATAGTACCCGCGGCCCATCACAGCGAAGACCCTGTGAAACCAGCCCTACTGTGACAAGTCCACCAGACGAAGAAGAATCCTAACCCACAACTACACACTCAACCCGAGAAGATGGAGTAATGAGTCACAAGCCTCGGTACCCAAACATCACAGCTGATGGATAAAATCTATCAGTAAGAGGACAGACAGCCGATGAGGTCTTACCATATTCGGTAATATCCATCATTGCTTTGGTGTGGAGATTATTATCTCCGCACTAAAGCAGGCGGAAATGAAGACTTTCCAAAATTAAACTCATATTTTGGTGGATGGGTAAAACATGCAGCATTTCTAGTACTGCACATTTTATTATTACCACCAAACTCGTAATGAGACCCTAAGGGTTTTCATTGGCAAAAATCTCTCCACAAATTGTATTGGCAAAAACATATGTGAATTTTCCACAAGGACAGTGGGCCTCATTAGGAGTATGGCAGTAAGGCAACAACGGCGCTGGTATCAGTACCGGCGCTGTTGTTACCATACCGCCATACTATGAGTTCTGCTCGAGGGTGCCCTTTCAGCCACCTTGTCTGACCAGGTGGTCATACCGGAACCCGCGAGCAGAACTCGTGATTGCATCGGCACCGTTATCAACAGTGCTGGTGCAACTATGCTCCCCACTCCCATTCTGCCCTTTTGGGCAGAATGGGGATCGGGAGCCCGGCAATACTGTCACCTACGAATGGGCAATTACCGGCCCATTCAACTCGTAATGGGCCGGTTATTGCCCAATCGCGGGTGGCGATGCCGGTAGCGAGTTTCGCCATCCGAGAATGGGCAATTACCGGCCCATTTAACTCGTAATGGGCCAGTTATTGCAAAATCGCGGTTGGAGGTGCCTGTAGCGAGTTTGGCGGTACCCAAACTCACTACCGGCACCACCACCCACAATTGGGCAATAACCGGCCCATTACGAGTTGAATGGGCCAGTAATTGCCCTTTTGTGGGTGGTGGTATTGCCGGGCTCCCGATACCCATTCTGCCCAAAAGGGCAGAATGGAGGTGGGGAGCATGGTTGCACCGGCACCGTTGATAATGGTTCCGGTACAAACGCGAGTTTTGCTCACGGGTGCCGGTACGGTCACCTGGTCAGACCAGGTGGCTGCAAGGGCACCCTCGAGCAGAACTCGTAGTATGGCGATATGGTAACAACGGTGCCGGTAGCAATACTGGCGCCGTTGATGCCTTACTGCCATACTCCTAATGAGGCCCATTGAATTTAATCTCCTGCCTGTCCATGCTGCCACACAATTCTATGGTCCAATTCTCCACTATATGACAAGCATTGCACGTGTTTATGTCACACATTTTAAAAAGTGGTCACAAACAACTGTGTGTTTTCTCTAAATTATCAACCTCCCCCAGGAAATATGTCAGTTAATTGAACTGAACATTATGATTTGGAATCAGCAGACTATTAACAAATATATTTGATTGCCATCAATGCAACGGGCAGTTCGTGAGAAAGGAGGGGAGACAGACAGTGTGGAGTGTCCAGGAAGACGTTAAGGGGTACACAGGATGACAGGCAGTTCAGGAGAAGGGAGGAAGACTTTGCAGAGACTTCAAGATAAGCCCCATGAGAAGAGCATTGGGTGAGGAGGGGCTGGGGGAAGATGCACAGTGTTGGCTTCGGAGTCTCCACTCTGAAACAGCGCACAGAGAGCGGGGTAGAGAGTAGTGCAAGATGTAGAGGTGGACTGGGAACCCTGTTGTGATTAACTTTGCATGCATCTGGAGCAAGTGACTAGAATCTGGAGATGGAATGCAGGGCTTATAATGTTTATCTATGAGTGTGTTCCAGGTTTCTCAGTTGCAAGGATGTAAGCCCTGAGAGAGGATGCCGGTGGGTGTCCTATGTCCCCTTTTACTTACCTGACTCCAAGAACTGTATTTGATGTACCTGAACTTAAGTAAATAACTCAACAGTTCACTGGAGTGTCAGATTCATTTATGGCCAGACCCTGAATTCAACACTGGCGACGAGGATGAAGCTGGCTGTGCTGGGGGGACAGCACCAAAGAGAGACACCCACCGCCCCCCTAAGAGAAGTGATTCTCTCTCAGGTAAGAGCGCTGGATGGCTGTGAGGCGCTGCAGGCGCAGTGAGGGCAAGCGTGGCCCAGACAGAGGTGCTATAGAGGCAGTGGCGCAAGAAAGGCCCAGGCAGTGGCGCTGCGAAGGCACTGGAATCAGAGAGCAGCCATGGCTGTCAACAGGTGCTGCAAAGGCAGTGAGGTGCTGCAGAGGCAGTGGAGCGCTGTTATGTGCAAAGAGGTGCTGCAGAGGCAGTGAGGTGCTGCATGAGGCAGTGAAGGATCGCTTCTTGAGGCAGTGAAGAGGTGCTGCGAGGGCAGTGAGGCGCTGCAACAGGATGTGAAGAGGCGCTGCAGAGGCAGCGAGGTGCTGCATGAGGCAGTGAACAGGGGCAGTGAAGTGATGCTGCAAGGACAGTGAGGCGCTGCAAGATGCAGTGAAGAGTCGCTGCATAAGGGGTGCTTCAGAGGCAGAAAGGCGCTGTATGGCACAGTGAGGTGCTGCAAATCTGAAGAGGCGCTGCAGATGTGAAGAGGCGCTTTGCTGAAGTATAGCGCTTTGCTGAAGTGAAGATGCGCTTTAGTAAGGGCAAGTGAGCCTCTATGTGATATGCTGCAGTGTGCACTGAGGTGCTGCAAGAGGCTGTCAAGCGCCATTGCAGAGTAAAAGTAATTGGACAGGAGGTCAAGGGAGCTGCTTAAAAGTGCCAGTGGAAAGTCAAGAGGTCCATTGGTTAGGAATGGCAGAGGCTGGAGTCTCAAGGAAGCGCTACAGGGAGCTGTGAGGAGCTGCAGTGGATTGGAGCTCAGTGTAGCGCTACAGGCGCTGTGAGGAGCTGAAAATTGAAGTGACTTTGGTTAAAGTTTAAATGAGAAAATGCTGTGTCAGGGAGTCACGTAGATGAACATTGCAGCGGTTGATGGGAGAAAGGTGCAATGGAAGCACCTTTGTTATGTGGCTGCATTACAGAAGGGGCTGGCTCCTAGTTTTGAAGTTTGGTGGAGGTTGCTGGGTTCAGTGTATTCAGTACAATGATTGCTGGTAGGAATATTGTGTCTAACAAGTTTTCTCCACAGGTGGACTATTCATTTTATTCCACAGATGGACATTAATGTTAATAGATTTTTGAAGTGGTGACAAGGTCTACACTTTTGGAGTTGTTTTTGGTTATTGTGAAATGCTTTCTTTAATCTTTTGTTTTTCAGGTGGGACTTTACTGGACACATTTTTTTGATGAAATATTGATCTTGTCACTCATATTTTACTGCTGTTCTTGTTGTCCCTATGGAGGGAAGATGTGTTGTGATTAACTTTGCATGCATCTGGAGCAAGTGACTAGAATCTGGAGATGGAATGCAGGGCTTATAATGTTTATCTATGAGTGTGTTCCAGGTTTCTCAGTTGCAAGGATGTAAGCCCTGAGAGAGGATGCCGGTGGGTGTCCTATGTCCCCTTTTACTTACCTGACTCCAAGAACTGTATTTGATGTACCTGAACTTAAGTAAATAACTCAACAGTTCACTGGAGTGTCAGATTCATTTATGGCCAGACCCTGAATTCAACAAACCCCTTCAAAACTGTGGGGAAAGAAGATGTCAGGGGTCTTGGTGCGATGAGACCAGTCGATGAGTGAGTAGGAAAGGAGAGAAAAGGATGACGAGGATGACGAGACAATTCAAAAAGGTGTTTAGTGAACAGGAGAATGGCTGACATCATAAACGCTGATACGATCAAGAGGGGGGGCAGCGTAATAACAGTGATCCTTTTTACTTAAATAAGTCCAATATTAATTTCCTGCCTCTCCCTGAACCAAATCATGACACTGTTCTACCTATCACTGAACTAAAGGAAGGTTTCACCTCATGTGCACCCTCCTGCCCTGTGCGGCTTGCTCATGATTGAATACAAATTCGAAGCACACCGCCTTATTATACTATTTATACTTAATGACGCAAATCTTTCCCAAACTTTGGAAAAGTCTACATCGGGCAAAAGGTCCAAGATATGGGTGGGCATTTCAGTTTATAGTCAAGTATCTTCACCCAGGCTTACTCCAAACCTCTTCTTCCAGAACCTATGGTCGAATATAGAAATCACCCCCATGTTGGCGGGCGTACTAGGGCCGGAAACGGTCTGCCAGACAGAGCCTAGGCTGGTCCGAGTGAAGTGAAGCCCACTCCAGAGCTCCCTCTGTTGTGGAACAGGGAGGAGCTCGGAGCGTCGAGAAAAATAAACGTAGAGGCGGAAGGGGCTCAAACATCTGATGAAACACGGGCGGTACACTGGTTGGCTGAGCACCATTTCCCAGGTGCAAAGATGCTTGATACCTCTACTGCACTTCTAACCATGAAGTAGTTAAATGTCTCTAATTTATTATGATAATATTGACCTTTTAAACATCACACACAACAACTGAATTGCCTCTTGGTACCAGTAGGTGTTATCTTGACCCCACCTAATGGTACTCAAATTATCAAACTCTGAAATATGAAGAGCTGACTCAATCCTACCAGGATTCAAGCCTCTGACTGTAGAGTGTACAAAGATACCAGAGGTGAGTCCTTAACTTGCTGAGCCATCTTACTAGGCCTTGTATCATATCTCTGCTCCTCTCATCCACATTGTATAGAATTAAGTCCTTTTGACTCTCTTTATTGGGTTTCTGGTTCAGATCCTGCACCATCTTGGTAGCCCACCTATGAATTTCTTTTCATCCATATTCCCCCTTGAACTAGACACACAGGAGGTCATTTTGATAGTTCCTGGAATGTAAAATTCATGAGATTAAACAATGTCAGTGGAAGAGATGGATCCACAAGAAGGATGGTGTCTTGTGGTACACCAACCCTCTGTAGACTAACTTTGGCCTCTTCTTCTGGATGATGGGTGCAACCATGCTGACGATGCTGGTTCAAAGGTTGGTGGTGCTGGTGGTGTCCAACGCACTGGATCTGATGATGGAGGGCAGGTGTTCTATGATGATTGCAGATGGTGGAATGTTGGGTGATGGAGCGGGTGTCACTTCCACAATGGATCAGCCAGGCTAGCTTGCCCCCTTTGTGACACATTGATTATCAGCCTCCTCCTCTCTATCGTCCCCATAATGGTGGCCACCCATGTCTCCTGTGAGTGTGCATAAAATGTGATTCTACATTAATTAAATACTTTTCCAGTGCTGAGTCTTGAGTGACAGCATTAATACTGTTCTATTCCACTGTGTTGTTTCGTTAGAGTAACTCTGGTCTGCTGCAGTGGTGATATTCTAGTCTGTGCATTGAGAATATTTGACTGCAGTGAATATGGACAGTAAAGTGGTGCCACGCATCTTGGCCTATGCAAACACTGGTAGCATCTATGAAAAAGGTGTGTGGCAGTCAGGGAGGTACAGAAGATGGTCATTCCCTTTAAACATTGATGAACTAATTTCCTATGTGCATTCGGTTGCCGATCCTGTGTCTGACGTTCCTTCCACAGATACCTGTGCCCATTTGTTGCTGACATTCATCATATCACCATTTCACTTTTGTATGCCAAATTAGTACCCAGCATTGCAATCCACAGGATTACACTGAATGGTGATTGGCTCATTTACAAGCCATAAAACAGTTTAATCCCGTGGACGCATGTACGTGCCTGTGTTTCTTCCCGGCGGGGGTCGTGGCAGCCCCTCAGCCAATGAGAAGGCACAAAACAGGTAATCCCTGCTCCGAGCCTCCACACAGCTGGAGGCTGCCATCGTACCCCGCACAGCCTCTAACTATGGGCCCCGGGGGCATTACCTTGGCCGGTATTGGCCCACCGTCTTGGTGCTTATTGACAAAGTAATGTCCCCTCCACCCTCCTGGGCCAACGCCTCCTGACACAGTTTTATGTATGATCGCATTTGTTGGGTGGTGTGATGTGGTGCCTAGCTGGCATGGCATAATGACACACTGATCCTCATACACAAAGACATTTCAGTCTTTGGTGTGGTCTTTCAGCTCTCAGCGTGGGATTTCACTTATGGACACAGTTACTTAACCACATATTACTAACAGCACCAAATATGAGGTGAGGTTTTGCATGCTGCATAGACGCCGTAGACCCTAGCTTACCCTGTGCCTGGAGTTACTGATGAATTCGTAGCACCATTGTTGCCAACAATACTACTGTGGTGGAACATAAAAGTAATGTTTACTTTTCTCTGCTCTCTTGTGTCTAAGAAGACATGATAGCAGGCGGCTATGGGCAACCTGTTCCCTTCCCTATTCACTGCATCCGGACCGAACTCTGAGGTGTAAACTAGAGTTTACTTTGGGTTAGGACAATAGTGTTCAGAGAGGTTTGCCGGGGAGTCAATAGTCACTATATGGAGATGCACGGTCCAGATGTGACAGTGACTGTGTGGTGCTGCATGCAAGGAGGATATTAGCCAAGTAAGTGCTGTCATGATTTTTCTCCATAGGCATGCTGCCATTGTATGTTGCAGTGCTTGTATGACTGTGCATGCGCACACAAATATTGAATAGTGATGGGCTCTGCCATGAGAACACATTACGTCATGCCCCTTTGGCCCTTGTTTCTACTCCTCCAATTCCTTCTAGGTTGCTTAGGTTGGTAATTGCCATTGTGAATTACAGGTGAGGGACTTGTTAATCTCCCTGATTATCAGCAAGAGGTACTGTGCCGAGGAAATCCCCCACACTCAAGAACAGAGAAGTCCAACAATGTAACAAAGTTCAACTGCTTTATTAGAGAGCTCTCATACAGGGGTTTAGCAATGGGAAAAACAGCAATTTGTCATGTCTTTTTACAACGATCTGAAGCTTGTCAGCCCTTTTTGTTACTGTATGATGTCACAAAATAATGATACAGCATGAAAACCTACCATGGAACAGGATTGGTTAGTAAGGTCAACTATTTATATTGTATAGGTTAGTAAGTTCATGGATTGGATAAGCATATCTGGTGGCTTCTCCTGCAACCACGCTCTTAATGTTGTGACTATGATATCTCAGGTTAGTTTACTGCAACCGGGCTGTGCAACAAAGTGTGAGCTTAATGTGAAATGTGAGAAAGGATTGGTCAGAGAGTGTCTTCTCAACCTTTGCACTCTGGAAAGTCACTAGCTAAGTGCAACTATTCAAGGTAGTGAGAACGGCTCTAAAGGTGCTGCATGTTCCCGATAAGTTACCATCTCCAATCCTCTAGACCTTGAGACAGAACATTTACCCTTCAAACCTCGCCTTTTTTTGTATCTTCCTGGTTTTGGTCAGATGAGAACAACTGCCTCTGTCTAGGTCGAAGGAATAGGCGTTTTTGCTCAGGTCTCGATCATGTGTGCATGTACCACAATGTTGACTTTCTCCTACCTGTATTTATGAGGATTTTCTGCATTTACTCATGCAGGTGTCCTGTGTCATCTGCTAATATGAAACTTGCCAGTTTCACTGTCTTTGGCAAGGCTGGGCATAGTAGCAGCACTGGAAATATGCTTCTGCGAATTCAGCATGCCTGCCTCTCTCTGTATTCTCAAATCCTTTCAGCATCTCCTATTCACTTCAATGCGCTCATGGCCTCCATTTTGATTTACATTGCCACCCATGTTAGTTGCATTTAGCGTGAGCAAGCAGGTCATATGTATGTGTATGCAACTTGTGGGTTTCTGCTCAGCAAAAGTGTGTGTGTATCCTCTAGCTAAGTGAGTCATTAGCATGTTCTTCATGTCTGCCAGCAATTGAATCTAAAGTGTTTGTGTAGCTTCATGCAGGGATACATGTGTGCTTCCTGTCTTATGCATCTACGTCATGGTTCAGTCATGATGTCATTAGCTTCTGCTCAGTCTTGATCAGTCATCCTACTCCATTGATGGCAAGTTTATGTCCTCAGTGATATCGATAGGTCATGGTCTGAATAGCTGTCTAAGTGAGTAGGACATCGACGATAAAAGAGATGGGGCCATAAATGATGTGCACCACTCATTTCTCTGTCTCTTTGATGAGAATGGAGTGGGTGTAACGAGGGCTACGTTTAGGTCTCCCTCTTCAATCCCCCCTCTAGTCAATAATTCAACCACAATACCTTGTCCATTCTCTCTGTTCAGATGCGGTTTTGGGATCCATACTTTTGCCACAACTCCCAAGTGACCGTGGTACTTCACTTATTCGTCTAAGCTCCAAGTCATATAGCAGTAATCTCCCTCGGGACTACAACACACCAATTTTCCCATGTAATTGCGTGGATCTGGAGGAAAATGGAATTTAGTGCTTGGAGGGAACAGAGGACATTGCTTCATGTGTGACTGTAGTATTTCAAATGCCTGTGTCTCTTCCTCTGCTTTTATTTCTACATCTAGCATGATTTTCATCCCTATCGGCTTCTCAGCGGTCTTCTTACACTCTACTATAGCTACTCTGATAACACAAAATGCCAGTAGTACCAGTACCATGGTAGCTAGGGGTACTTTCAGGCCGCTTGCCATCCAAAAGATATAATACAGCCAATCTTCATCTTCTCCTGCTGGGTTAGTTATATCCTCCTTCTTGGCATGCAAGTCTGATAACTGCATTATTGATTCTGTGAGTGTCCCATTCTCTCTGTCGTGGGAAGGTATGTAGGTGCAGCAAGAAGGCCTAATCTGTGTGATAGGGAATTCCATTCAATCGTGGAGTATAAGGATGTCAAGCCCATTTCCCTCCGTACCCATTCAATGGGTATTGAATTTGGTAGGGCCAGAACCCTCTTCCAAAATAGGCTTTCAAGCAATTCCAATTCTTGGGTTCAATGAAGAGGTTATCCTCTGCCGCATATGTGAGTATTGGCACCACTTTTAGTTTATAAAAGTCCAAAACTGGTAACAGCGAGAACTTACAATAATGCCCTTTAATGAGAAGCACTTGAGATGGCAAATTTTTTGGCTTTGCTTCTGAGATGTTGAATTCCTGGAGCGTCGATCGAGCTGTTATTCAAGGTGGTCCCCAAATATACCATTGAACTAACCACTGGTATTTGTTCACCATTCAGTAGCCATGACCATTTCTTCCGCTTCCTGGCCCTCCCGTTGTCTCCCAAGATCAGTATCTTGGATTTTATAGCATTTATCTTTAATGCATTGTCATGAATGTAGTGTGACAAATCCGTCAATTGTCTCTGCAGCCCGATTTCCGTTTGATCCAGCAGTAACAGATCGTCTACAAAGAGTAGATGACCCACAGGGTGGCTGACAATTTTGGGTGGAAAGGATCTAGTTTTTTCAAAAGCTTCGGCCATGTCGGATATAAAAAGGCAGAACACTGCTGGCGCCAAACAACAACCCTGCTTTAACCCATTGTCTGAACGAATTTCGTCTGATAGTGAACCCTTTCTATCCAGCCTGATTTTAAGACTTGTATTCATATGCAGTTCTTCCATGGGTTCTGTTAATGCATGAGGGCAGCCCCATTTCTTTAATTTGTGCCACAGGATTCTGCGATCAACTGAGTCAAACGCCTGTTCCAGGTCGATCGATGCGATGCAAACTGCACGGATCTTTTTCTGGTTGTCCAGGCACATAAGTATGTTTATAATGCAGATGTTTAGGTTCGTGCCAATACCTTTTCGGAAACCCGACTGCCACTGGTCCTGATGATTTGACTTCAAACTCCATTCATTAAGGTGCCGCAGGATAATTGCTGCAAAAATCTTGCCTATCACGTCAAGAAGTGTGATAGGCCTGTAATTGCATGGATTGGCCCTATCACCCCTCTTGAAGATAGGAACAACAATGGAGTGGGTCCAGAATGCTAGAATTTTCTTTGCCTTTGTCACCGTTGTGAACAGTTTTAGCATAAAAGTTGCCCACCCTTCGAGATCTTTCTTCAGAATCTCATTGGTCAACCCATCCGGGCCTGCTGCCCTCGACACGTTTGAGTTGTGGATTAGGTCGAGTATTTCTTCATAATCAAATTCAAAGTCCCATGGGGCATCTGAGCGAAGTACAGATGTGAAGTGCTCCTCCCACACTTTTGCTGAGACTGAATTTGTAATTTTCGCACCCACCTGAGTGTTCAATTCATTAATTAGCTTCCAAACTCCTGCTATATTTTTCTGAGGGGCTAGCATCAGCATTCTTTCACCTTCTTGCTGAAAGGTTACCTGTTTGTATTGGTGTAACCAGTTCTTAAAGGTATTTTTAGCTTTTTTAAGTTTTGATAGGTTAAGAGAGGTTTTATTTTTGTTTCACCAGTCTACCTCTTGCTTTCTCACAGCAATCTGGTGATTATAGGCGCACTTGGGTGTAAAATCAGGCCTTTTAGAAGCTCCCTGTTTTTCGCAGAAGGCTAGTAGAAAGTCAGGATATTGTGAGATACCTCCTCTGGTACAATGCAGGTCGTGATTCAAGGCCAACAGAGTTGATGTTACACAGAGCAGATTTCTTTTGTTTATTCGGAGTCGATTTCCGCCTGATGTAGCCTCAAGGGGCTGATTTTCATGATTATTGCCCTTTAGTGTATTGCTGGTTGCCCAGTCAATACATTAGAGCTCGAAAAGATTATGGTCACTTGAGTCCGTTGTTTGGACTTGCAGAGAAATCAATTTTGCCAAAAGATCTTCTTTGGCAAAAAAATAGTCAATGGTACTTATTTGTGACCCCCGTTTCCCTGTTCCCGCCGCTGGTATGTCTCCCTTAAGGTTGCCATTTACCATGTGAATGTTTCTCTCCAATAATTCCCCTATCATGGCCAGACCCCTGCTGACGTTCCCTATAGGAGCTGTTGGTAACACCTCTATTTTGGCACCAAGCTTATCGAAGCACTCCATGTTGAAGTCTCCACACAGGAGTATGGCCGAGTTAGGCGAGGTAAACCTGGCCTCGTCGATAACTCTTAGCATGGTGTTTTTAGTATTTTGCTTCAATCCTGGACGGTTTCTCCAGTATATGTTAATAATTAGGAGCATCTGGTTCTTAGGTTGCCAATTCGAAGAAGTAATTTGAACTGCAGTAAATTGGATTTCCATACTTATATTTGTAGAGCTGGTGACCTTAATGCCGCTTGATTTATTTTGGCAGTTATGAGTCCTGCCCTCGGGCGACCTTTATCCCCCTTTATCGCTGGATTTATGTATACTTCAAATCCATCCAGGGCAGGAGACTCCCTCAACCTGGTTTCCTGGAGACAGATGATGTCATATGTAGTTAGAATAGTTTCACTTCGACCAAACAGTTGCATAAAACCCCTAGTGTTCCAACTGATTATTTTCTTAGTCGGAACGGGGCTGGCAGGGCTCCTATTCTGGCATTATAGAGGACGTGCCAGGGCTCCAGCTAGCCAACTCCAGTCTTCAACGCACTCCTCCTTTGTCCCTCCGGTTTCTTCAAGATGACCCTCCCACTACCCTTGTGGAAGCCGATTTTAAGGTCATCTGTTCCTTCCTTAAGGCCGGTTCCCGAAGGATTTGGATCCCCAGATTTTGCTTGATAAACAGCCTTTTCACTTTCGTCCACGAACTGGTAAGGAATTGCACTTGACTTTGCAATCTGATTGTCCAGTTCCTTCAGTGTGAATCCATGGTAGTTCATTTTTGCACTTTCCTTGACAAGTACATTTTTGATGTTTTGTGATGTTATGTGCATAATTACTTTGTCAAGTCTTGATTCACTCGGAAATTCAATTAAATCAATATCATTTGATTTTACTTGATCCAAAGCCTATATGCTTCGCAGAAGCCTCATTACGTTGTTTCTGTTCATAATCAAATTATCCGAGAAGCCTAAGGTTCTTGCCAGCGATAATTTAAATACCCTAAATTGCAAAGGGCTGCTCTGAGCTTTCGTTGTAGCATTAATTGACTTTGTGACACCACCCGCAGTCTTACTGTCTTCGGCCCAAGACACAGATCGTCTTTTGTCAATATGATTGTTACCTTCAATATTGCTCGAGCATTTGTTCCCCACCTCCAACTGCGTCCTCTGAGCTACCATAGTTCTCTTTTGCTCTATTGTCCGGAAGGTTATCTCACGTTTGATATGAGAGTTATCTTCTCCTGAATCCGACGAATAGTCAGAGATTTCCACATTGTTCTTTAATTGAGAACTCCATTTGGGATTTGTCGGGGTCTTTTCCCCAGTCACTGGCTGGGGTTCTGGTCCCCCCTGCCTTTTGGAGTCCCTGCCCGCATTTTCCTTTGGCACACCAACGGAGGACTTGAGTGTGGCATTCGGAGTTACCAAAACCCTTGGGGGTGGAACACTTGTGTCCTTCTGAAGACGTGTCCTGGGCTCGTCAGCCCCTGGGCCTGTGCTTTCTGAATAAGTAGACATATTCAGCAGCTCATCGTCTATGTCACTAGTAGATCAAGCAAATTCGTAGTCCTCTTCACTGGCCGTGTCTGAATCCGTTTCAATTTGAAGTTGGGGTCTTTTTGTATTTAGCATAAACCTTAAAACGTTTACCCCTCTTCCTTGGATTTGTATATTTTTTGGGAGGCTACATTTGTTTTGCCTAACCTTCCTACAAACACTCATTTGTGTCTTATCCGTGGCTACAATTTTTTCTGAAGACTTTGGTTGTAGAGGTTGGAGTTTCGTCGAGTAGGTGTTGGTTCCCTTTTTGTTGAGGACCATAACCGGACTGTGCACCATCCTTGGACCTTTGTTGGGGGCTTTAAACATATCGTAAATTATGGTCGGACCCTTGTGACTACCCATCGCATTATTAACCGGAGAAGGCTGAAGGCCGGCTGTTGCCTTATTAGGAACAGGGTCTATGGTCTCCATGGTGGATCTAGTCATCAGAACAGTGTCTGTTTCCATAGAAGCATCTCTTGTAGCCACTAGTCATATTGAATCGTCCCTTTCGGACGTGGTTCCGTTTGGAGGATCTTGAACAATAGAAGAAGCCGAATCTTCGCTACGCAGGGAGTCTATTTGTCCATTTTTTTACAAGGAAGTACAACTTAGTCTGTCCGCTCGCCATTTTTCTTTTTGAAGGATAATAGGTTCCATTATGTTCTTAAGAATTTGAGTCATTTGGTCTGTGTTTTTGTCCAAATTGGACTGCAAAGCTGTTATGAAACCTTCAACGAAGATTAACTTTGAATGCAGCATGGCGAGGACCTTAGTGTTGTCACGTGGTTGTTCGTTCTGAGTCTCAATTAATTTCATGAAGGGAGACATAGTGATGTCAAATGCCGAAATCATTTTTGCGCAAATCTGTTCCACTCCTTGCATCTGCTCTTCAACATGGGTGGCGGCTAGGTCCAACAAGAGATCCTCGTCTGACAAAGGAGTTATACAGCATTATCTTTTGCTAGGAAATGGAGCCTGCTGTCTGGCTTCCACTTGTGAAAATGTATTGAAATTTCTCCCAGGTTTTTGTGACACAGAGCTTTGGTGGAAGAGATTGTCATTAGAATGCACCTTTGGACGCTTGGCCCAATCCACCTGTGATGGGCCGCTTTTTAGTGGAGCAGTAATTTCATTCGAGGCCCTATTGGGTGGAGCTCCTGTGTTTACATTTGTGGGACTACGACTTGAAGCATATATATCTGTATAGGCACCTAAGTGTGATGATAGTCCCATGAGGTTCCAGCTTTTAACAGAACGAATGTGACAGGAAAGTTTCTGACTAAGCGGAGGTTCAGTTCCGAAGGTAAACAAGTTCCTTGGAGTTGGAACAAAGGACACTTTCCCACCGTCTCCAGCTTCTAAACTCGGTGGAACTTGAGGTATTTCTGCTCCATTGCACGTAGCTTGAGTATCTTTGGGAGAGGTGAGCAGAGAAGAAGAGGCTAGCTGAGAGCTGACTAGAAGTGGCAAAGGCGCCCCGTCCTTACTCTTTGGCGAGCAAGCAACCTCCGTCACCTCGTCCTCCCCAGCTGTAAGGTCAGAGATCAATTGTTTGCGTACGAGGGGTATTTGAGTGCCATTGTTGTTACTAGAATTAGGTGGCGGGGGTGGTAATGTTGGTAAACCTTCCCCCTGGATTTGAAGAAGGTTCTCATGGGACAACGTTTCTTTAAATATTTCAGTTGCAGGAGATAGTACAATTCTAGACATGCTGTTCAAACTGGCCAAAATGAACTAAAGTATTTGATTTTTTATGTTCAATAAGGCAGATAGCGAACATTCACTTTACCTTCTCTTGAATGACACTGACTTGGCTCCTGTGTACAGTGAATGCCTTTTTTTGGAACTGCTCCTGCTATTGACCTTCCGCCCCTTGTAACTCCAGTCACAGGTAAGACGGCTGATCCCGGCTCACAGTGAAGCAGCAAACAGTGAAACAGTGGGTAGAAAGAAAATCGCCCTTAACTTCACTCTGGCTTTACGCCACAAGGGTGCAGGTCCTTGTTATTTATGCAGGGCTTCCGGTGGGCGGAACAAACAGTCTGTGCTTTCTTAAGGTGAAAGCTCTGTATTCACAGCAGTGCTGGTGACTGATGGATGCTGGGACTTTGAGTCCGTTGGTCCACAGCACTTCAGGACACACGCTGGCTTGCTGGCTAGTGCTGGCTAATGCTGGCTTGTGATGCAGCTGAAGCTGAAGCTGCACCTCCTCGACCTCCACGTCCTCGTGCCCCCGTAAGTGGAGGGGATGAAAAATGTTGCTGAGTGTCAGGCTCGCAGCACAGTGAAACAGTGGGTAGAAAGAAAATCACCCTTAACTTCACTCTGGCTTTACATATCTGTTATGTAGAGTCATCATTTTGACGCCCCTTAATTTTTCTTTGATGGCATTAAACCCCTTTACCATCAGATTTAATGTCTTTAACAGTTCCCACCTGGCACTCTGGAGCCATTATCATTCACTTTGGCTTGAATTGCTGATTTTCTGAAACTACTGACACAAAGAACATTTCAGTTCGGCTAAACAGTCTGTGCTCTGGTGGTATCGCATCCAATGCACCTTCCATCTTCCTCTGGTGGGCATACATTTCGGGAAACCCTTCTGCTTGTATGTCTTTTTTTTGCGGCACTAATAAAGCTATTGTGCTCAGCTGTACTAAGGAGCATATTCCTTCTCCAATCGGGTGATAGTTGCATGTAGGCCTTGGACCCACAGGATGAGTATTGGTCCATTATAACTGCTGTGCCAACCTTCATTCCCTGTATCTTTGATGTCCACTTGCAACCCTCATTTTCCTCGACCTCTATAGGACCATCATTCTGAAAACACTGGGAACCACTCTCGAGTGGTATAATTGTCGCAGGATTAGCTTCATTTTATACCCACGTGACCGGCTTGGCAGTCGTAATTTTCCTTCTGTACCACTTCTATTGGAACCATTAGGAGTACATATGCTTTGCTTCCCATCATGCCCTCCATCCATCCTTCTCCTGTGTACACTTGTCCGTACACCACCAACTGAGGTCTGTCCCAGCATCCTGTTAGTCCCCCTATTTTTTTTCCTGTCTTTAGACATTGCAGTTCCTTTTGAGTCACTATCCTAGCTTCCTCTTTGCTAGGGCTGTCTGGGACATATTCGTTTGTCTGAACTCCAATAGTCATCTATCATTGCCTGAGTCTTCATATAACTGTCTTCATACGTGAATGTCTCCTTTGACATCTATCACAGTGTGGCCCATTTCCCTTGGAATCTGCCTCTTGTGGTGCAGAGAGCTAGGTGCACGAAGCACTGTGTTCTGGCTGCTGGAACCTCTGTGGCTATGAATGTTCTGGAAGCACTCATGGCATAGAGGATAAGAGGACACACGTAGAAGCTTTCCTTCATTGCCTCTCTCCCCAACTTGACCACGTGTTGATACCATAAATTATTGGACACATTGGCTGAATAGGCTAAATAGGCATTTACATGTTCAAAATCTATATCTGTGCTTCGCCTGAATCTTTTTACTTCTTGGGTAGCACTGGTGACTTGTTCGGGTATGCTTTCAGTACTAGCAGGAATTGGGGTTGTGTTAACATAGGCTTCAATGTGTGTGTGCAACAAAACAATCTTTTGTAATGCAAAGAGCAGAAAGAGGTAGAGACAGCAGAATGCAGAAAATGAAAACATAATCAATTTGGCTGTAACTTCAATATCGTGTACAGCAGAACCCCCCCCCCTGTTTTGTACCTGGATTCCACACAACTGCTTGCCAAAATTCTTAAAGTTCATCGTTATCACTAGTTTAGGTAGTCAAGCACTCATGTTATAGTATGCAGCATGAAACAATCTTTCACAAACAAAGCATACTTTTGGGCTGTTGAGCAATGGAATAACAGGTGTGTCTGCTCCTATCAAGGCTGGATAGGTCTAAGCTATGTAGAGAATAAAAGCATAAAAGAAAATATTTTCGAGTATCATTTGTTCGAAGCTTGCTGTAAGTTGACAAGTGTTCCTTAAAGTTTGTGCCGATGTATAGTCTTTTGTCAAAGTCAGTTTAAGAACTTTCACAATGATTACCTTGTGTAAGGAAAAGACAGTGCGCCTAATCTAGCTTTTAATATTTTCCTGTCTAGTTCGCGTCTGGATCTATCGCTGTGGTTCTTCTTCTTGTGGAGTATCATCTGTGAGCTGGGCTTGGGCGGTCTCACCTCTGCAGGGCTTGATACCTCTGCAATAGTTCAAGGCTTTTCTCCCTATCAGCTTAACTGCCTTGTGGGCTGCCTGCTCTACAACATATATAGGCCTAGAAAACGAGGTTTGTTGTATGCCCTCGTGAGATTTCTAAGCAACATCCAGTTGCTGGCATACAAAAGAGGTGCTTTAAGAAGTTTGTGTGTCTCTACTGGTGTGCTGTCTTTGTCACCCTTCTTCGACCTCCCAAGCCTTGAGTCGATCTGTTGAGATATAAAAGAGGCACTAGCCACCATCGAAGCAAGATATTCATATATTACATTTCCAAGTACAGTTGCAATGATTGGGGATCTGTCAATGCTCTAGTGGGAGGAGCAAGTGGTAAATGCATTTGTCGCCCTGTCACCACCTCATGAGAGTTAAATGGTGGCCCGATGTGGGCTGATTGCACAATGTGAACAATGTGATGGGTAGGCATTGGAGACATCCCTTTTTCATAGTTGTCTTTATTTTAGCATACTTCTCCCTGAGCAGGCCATTGAGGCACTCACAAACCCCATTCGCTTGCAGGTGATAGGTGCAAGAAACGTGTGCTTGATCCCCAGCAGGGTTGTGATGTGCTCAAACACTTAGTTTACGAAGTGAGGCCCATTGTCAGACTGTAGGACCTCGCACAACCCCCATCGTGGGAACACCTCTCTTATGAGGAATTTCCCTTCACTGAGGGCATCAGGTTGTGAGCACGAACCAGCTTCGATCCAACAAGAAAATGGGCATACTACAACTGGCATGTATCCGTACACGTTGCATACTTGGATGATGTCTACATAATCTATGTGGAAGTATTGGAAAGGCCCATTAGGGTGAGGTATTGCTCATCTCACTATATGCAACTTGTGGCCCGCAATAATTTGTTTACATACAAGATAGTTATTCGTAAAGGGGGCAACATGCTCTGCCAAGTTTGGTCTTCCGCTATCTTTGCCGCAAGAACTTCTTTACTCAAAAGGGTCGAATGATGTAACTGTGTAAGAGCAGTTTGCCATAATGTTTGGGTCATCACTGGTTTTCTAGTGCTTTCCTGTCACTACATCCCAGCTGTTGGGGATATCAGGCATCCCCTCCTTTTTCATAGCTTCATTTCCTCTACTGGTGCCGTCCTTATAATTCTATTATTTGAGTGATGGGCAATGATGTACCCTTGTGCAAAGTCATGCTCAGTGCGTGTATGCGTTTGTTGTGTGGAGTATCAAATTCAGCTGTTTCTGCAACATAAGCTGCTCGAATTGCCTCTGCATCTGCAGCTTTGTTACCACAGAAAATCACATCTTCCCCCCCTTACGTGGGCTTGGCACTTTACTACCGTGACGGTTGGTGGGAGCTATAGTGCTCCTATGAGCCTTTCCTTTAGGGGCGCATGCTGCACTCGTGTTCCGTTGGCATAGCAGATGTCCCTCCTTTTCCAATGGGACAGTCCTGCATGTACGGTTGACATCACATAGGCGGAGTTGGAATACACAGTGATCTCTGCGTCCTCATGTGTCTCTAGTTCTATTATAAGTTCTACTAATTCTGCTGCTTGTGCTGAAAAATTAGAGGGTAATTTTGCACTTTTCACTACTTCAAATATCCCGTCCTGTTTCAACTTCTCAACTGGCTCAGGTGGGCACTAGTCTAGATACCGAGAAGCATCCCCAAGGGCACAACTTTAAACAGCTAAATGAATTACTTGTCCTTGAGATTGACTGGCCCTTTGTTAAAAAGAAACATATCCCCTTTATCCATCTGAAAAAATCATTTGAACACAAACTGAACAGATGGGCTTGGAGCTCGAACTACAACCATCTGCACAGTTTGAAGGGATATGAGGCAGTATCTCACGTGATGCATAAGTAACGGAAGCCACAATCCTACCTGCTGTTATACCCGGACCCAGAAGTGAGGCAGTTTATTTTAAGGCTGCGGATAAATCAGCTCCCGGAATTAGCTGTAATTGGGCCTTGCCAGGGGGTGGCACTGGAATATAGGACCTGTAGGATCTGTGAGTGCCCTGGCGCCCTGGAATCAACAAGACATGTTCTGAATGTATGCCCTAAATTAGGACCGCTCTACATGACCACCTTTGGGAAATGGGTTTATAGATATGAGGCTATATCTGGCGACTCCATTTGAGACTTATGTTTAAACTCTGAATCAATGGCTTTTCAGCTTGCCTTGTAATGGCTGTGGACACACGTTAAGTCTCTACTCCCTGATTTAAGTGCCTAAGGACTGATCTGATTGCTGTGGAAAACATGTTATATAACATATATATTTTCCATTTGATTTGTCTTATTTTAGCCATCCATATTTTGTATATTTTGATGCCCTTGAGTAGGCTTGTATCTGCTATCTTGTATATCTTGTTCAATTACTCCTACAATACGTGTGGTTTGAAATTATAGGGATTTGTACTGTGCTATTTGCCCATGAGACAACATTAAGTTACTCAGTTTTATGTTACATAGGCTACATATTACAATGCCTTATGACATGATATATGTTTTTGCGTATGTGTTTTAAGTCTTTTATGTCTCTTTTATGACTATGCTTATGTTTGTGTAAAGTCCAGATTTTGGACTATACCACAATAAAGTAAATGTTACTTCACAACTGCCGTCCAGGTGTGTCATTTTCCTGTTTTTTTGGCAATCGTTGAGGACCCGTCAATAAAGAGTACCTCCCCTCTCCCATGGGCATTCTCTCATGCTCTAGAAATGCCGTCATAATATTCTGTGTGTGTAGCACAGTCACGTGCATCACCTGCCTCTTCTATCGGTTCTGCTATGAATGTCCCTGGATTTACAATTCTACATCTCACTATTTTGATCGCCAGATTCGAAATAATGACTTGATTTCCCAAAACTCTCCATGGGTGGTCAATGTGATTTTGAGCTTCTCAAGAATAATGAAAAGGGCATGCTTCCCATAAACAGTGGTATTACATGGTGAGACTTGCAGATTTCTCTACTGTGAATTCAGCAGCAACCAGTGCTTGGCCTTTCTTAACAGGGTCTAGGTGTCTGCTGTAATATGCTATAGGTGTATGCCCTAAGGTAGTCGTCTGAGTAAGAACTGCTGTCATTACTGTCCCATTCGTGTGTGAGAATAGATAGAATTCTGTACCACACTTGTAAATCCCTAAAACTGGAGCTGTACTGATTTACCGTTTCAATTTGTTAAACACTCCTGTCATCTCCTCTGACCAGATTACTGTTTAAAAGAGGTTGGGTGTGTGTGCTGTAATTAAATACCCAGGCCCTGAAGTAACTGCAAAGACCCAAGAATTGCTGCATCTCCCTCACCGTCTTTGGTGGTGGTGTCTTGGAGATCCCCTCTGCTGTCTCTGGGTTACCTTTCTGCCTTCCTGGGATATGAGCTGTCCAATATATAGGACCTCCTTCTAGCAGTACTGCAACTTTGCATTGCCCACCTTATAGCCCTTTTCTGCCAGGATTGTCAGAAACTGCATTAAGACTTGTGGGCACTGCTCTTCTGACCTGCTGCAGATTAAAATGTCATCTACATATTGAATAACCATGCTGTCCAAATGTATGTTCCCTAGGTCCATTTGAATGACCCTGTGAAATATAGAATGTGATTTGCAGTACCCTTGTGGGAGTCTTGTATGTTTCCACTTTTTATTTCTTCACGTGAATCCTGTGATGCCTCATGAAGTGGGATAGAAAATAATGCATTCTTCAAATCTATCACTGTGAAGTCAGTGGCTTCTGGCGATTGCTTTAAAGTATTGTCACTGGATTGGGAACCAATGGAAATTCTGCCTCGAGAATGTTGTTTAAAGGACATAAGTCTTGACTAAAATGCCACATTCCCTCTGTCGTCTTCTTCACCGGGTACACAGCCATGTTATGTTGTGAATCATATGGCACTAATATCCCTTGCTGCATTAGTGCAGAAATTGTCTCAAAAATACCTTTGCCTGCCTCTCTGGATAAGGGATATTGTTTCGCTCTTGGAAAGATTGCTCCTGGCTTAAGCCTGATTTCAACTGCTCCAATCCCTTTTAGTAGGCCAACGTCATATGGGCTGTTGGTCCACAGTATGTTTGGTACTTGTGCCAAATCTTCCTCAAGGCAGGGCTGCAGCACCTTTTTCATCATTGTCATTCTCTGTGGGACTTCCCTCTAGTGGACAATCTTTCAATTTGTAATGCTCATGTAAAACACTGTTTCAATGTCTGAGAAGTTATCCATGAACAATTCTTCATCTGTCAAGTCAGTAAATCTGTATCCTTCTACCACTGCATTAACTGCTCTCCATGCTGGTCCTGTATCATCGGTATTGTGTGGTACTATCCTTCATCCCTCACAATAATTGTCTCTAGTTCTAGAGCAAACACCTGCCTTTCTTCCTCATCTAAGGGAATCTCTGTTCTGAACAAAAACTAGTTTGGCAGATGGGGCAGTTTGCCCTATATCCCTGGAAGCCATGCTAATAGTACTTTTACTCCATATTGAAGAAACTCAGGGTCTACAGGCACCGGCATTGGTTCAGTCTAACCACAGAATGTATGAATACATTCTTGTGCGTTCATGTAGTGAATTCCTGAGGTGGAACACACTATTCCCTGTTCCCTGTGCTGATCATGTTAAGTTTGCTCATCATGTCCCTCCCCATTATGTTAACTGGCGTCTGGTGGGAATATAACAGTGGCATGGTAAGGTCATGTTTCCCTATAGAAATTGGAAGTTCATCAGTGAATGGAACCAAATCTGTAGCCCCAGAGAATGCTTCTGCATTCATGGCAATGCCTGACATTAGGTATCTCCCCTCCCTGATACAGGATCTGGTTTCCCCGTATCCACAAGAAAAGAGAATGTCTTGTCACCTATGGTTGCCCCGACACGTGGTTATTAGTTTGGGTCGGTGTAATAAACAGAAGCAAACACATGAAGTCAGTCTATGGGATGTCCTTTTGTGGGTATAAGGTCATCCCTGTCCCTGGAAATGGGGTTCCTCCCTATCACAGTCGGTCCCCCAGTTGCTGTGTGGGAGTATGTAATGTGGTGTCTGCATTTCGGACAGCTACAGCATTCTGTTGCACTGGTGCTCGCGATACTGTTTGGGGTGGCTGTGTGTACCCCCAGGTCTGCTGAGTATATGGTGTGGGTTGTTGGGGCTGACCTGGTGCATTCTGTATTGGACCCACTTGCGGTGCATTTGTCTGCATTTGCGTGTGAACTTCTGCATAATAGTCGGGCTGTTCAGTGTTATGAACTGGCGGGTATTTCACTTATCCACCCTGCTGTGCCCCCCTACACACTCGGGATATATGGCCCTGCATGTCCAGCATTGTGACAGAACCTCCATAGGTCTGGGCAGCCCACCCATTAAACCTGTCTCCTCCCTGCTGCACAAGGTGCTCCTCTCCCCCTGGGCACACCTCCTCTACTCATAAGCCAATAGTGCCCGTCCTCTCAGCCTGCGCAGCTTCCTCCTGCTGTTGGCTGCCAATACTGAGTATTCAGAATTACCCCATCTAGCTTGTCAACATTGCCCCTTCCATTGGGTATGTTGACAGTTTTTTTCTGAACTAGCTTCACTTCCTTCTGCTTTCTCTCCTCATGTTTCTTTCTCGCGTTTTCTTGCATGAGCCGGCAGAAATGCACTATAGTCAATTGATTTTCTGACCAAGGCTTGGCCTCCATCCCCACTAACTTCTTTACCTGCTTCTCGACCTGCTCTGGTAACCCTTGGCTTAATATGCGGTAAAAATAAACCCATTGTTTTATCCCATGGTTCCTGCATCTCAAGACACCAACGTTCTTGTATCTCCAGAATATCTTGAAGTGGGTCTTCATCCTCCTACATTTTGCATGTCATAATGTCGTCCCTGCAGTTTGTCTCTCTAGCTTGTAAATCCATTTTCCAGCATCTGCAGTCAACAAGGGTAACTTACATCGTAGATATCTTTGTCTATCTGTTGTGGCCATCCACCACCCTTTTCTAGCACTGGAAACTGTGTCAGCCCAACTCCTCTGTCATACTTCCACATGTCTTTTGTGGTAGTGAACGCTCCTGTCATACTTTCTCTTTTTCGTCCCGTTAAAGCTCTCACCTTTTTGGATATGGAGTAAATTTATCTGTGCTATGCTATCTGCCTTTGGAACGCTTGAGGCATGCCTCAGGTTCTAGCTTGCATTTCTCAGCATCTTCCTTTCTACTCCACAGTGTCTCCCGCTCGGGGCTAACTTTCCTGGAGGGGTGGCGTGACCTCCTCCCTTCATCATCGTCACTTTCCCCTTGGTCCTCATCTGACCCCCGGGTCCCCATGCTGTCATTGCTGTCCTTGTCCTCTTCATCTTTATGATTAAGCCTCCTTAGCATGCGTTTTCCCCTGTCAGTTCTCAGTCACTCTGTCTAGTGAGTGTCTCTCCTGCATCAATGGGGACCCCACTACCCTTCTGCTTGCCTTAGAGTTAGAGTTGCTATCCCTCCGGTTCCTATACAGTGTCCCTATTATTCTCCATATCTCCTCTTCCTCATCATCATCAAAAGATTTTGGACCTGTCATGATGCCCTCTACCTCCTTGAGGCATCTCTCTCTACTCTCCCTCTACCACTCCTGTTTTTCTTCTTTCTCTCTACGCCGATGCTCTTTAACGAGTCATTAGATTTTCAGTTTCCTCTTTTCCCTCTTCATTTGCAACCATCTCTCCTTTTCTTCCTCTGCCTTTCTCCTCACCTTTTTCTCTATTTTGTCTGCCTTTTCTTGTGTATTTCCTCTCTTTCCTTTTCTTCTGCTTTCTCTGCCTCCCTTTCCAATTGTTCCTGTTCCTCTTTCTCTTCCCTCTCTCTTCTCTTCACTTCCTACATTATCTCTACCCATTCTCTGTCTTCTCCTTCTCTCCCCCTGTGTTTCTGAGCTTCCCCCTCCATATCTCTGGGTCTAGGGGTGGACTGGGAACCAAAAGAGGCCCTGGAAATGATTTTCAAAGTGGCCCCATATTACACATTTTGAGCAAGCCCAACCCTTTTCCTATGAGAACAATTGGAAATACCTACATAAAAGAGGACCAGGGGACATAGGCCTACCAGGAAATCTCCAGAGTTCCCTGCTGGCCAGTCCACCCCTGTCTGGGTCCTGTAGTACTGCTTCCATCTAGTTTGAGCAATATGTGTCCTCCCACCCACTTATTTGGAGGGACTGTTGCTTGTTTGCCCTCTTTGCATCGCTCAACTAATTTGACATCCCCAATCACCGTCGCTTGCAGCTGCAGCACTCTTTGCGTTCAAAGACAAAAGCTTCCGCTGTCTTGTTCGCCTGCTTAGCGCCACCAAGAGAATATTGGCTACTATATAAAGGAGGTGCATAAATGGAATTAGTGTATGGTGCTGCTTCTTTTAATTCCCTTAAGGGGTAAACTTATTGGCCTTCTGCTGTGGGGTCTGCATTTTGAGAAGGAGGAGGAGGAGGAGCCATGGGCCCTTCACCCCCATATCATGCTGACTGAGCATCCACTCTTTTCTGGGCTGGTCGTCTTCCTTGTCCTCAAACAACTTCCATAATTCCAATAGTGCTAACCGGTTACTCAATTTCTTCCCCTTATATGCGGCGTGTAGATCTGTGGGCATGTGATGCAGCACAGATTTCAGAAGAGAGCCTTCCCTGGGCCATGGCTTTGACAACTTGACCTCCGTAACGTGAGTCCATTCTGCCCCATATTTGCATATTTTATACTTGTACCGGTGTCTGCCCCCTATGGCGGCACGTCCCTTTAAGACTGCCGATACTTACTTGACCTCGAATCAGGAATTTGTATACCTTGACAATATCAATTTTAATATGGTAATTTTGTCATCACATTGGGCCCGATTCATGGAATTATTTCCACGGTTCAAAGTGACTTTGCACTGCTGAAAAGTGACTTTGCAATGCTGACACAAAACCTAATTCATGTAACTTTGCAAAGTGTATTTTCTGCAGTGCAAACTTCATGCAGTTATTTTGTACTGCAAAAATTACTATGCACTGATTTTGCACAGACTTTGCACTGCAAAAATAAACTTTGCAGAATTCCATGAATCAGGGTTTTGTGTCGGCAGAGCAAAGTCACTTTTCAGCAGTGCAAAGAAATCCATGAATCAGGCCCTTAATAAACTTCTTCAAATCACAATTTTCAATTTGCTCCACCAGCCTCTCTGGCTCACCAACACCAGCAGGAGTGTTCTACGCGCACCGACCAAAAACTCTATTTTCCACCCTCAAAGCCTAAGCCACAATCCTTCTACGTGCTCTTCGAGCCCAACCCTGAATAATATAATAACTCTTGACAATTTCAACACCATCTCAGCTCATTACACTTCATAATTGTCTTCTCAGTTTGTTCTCCTCTTTAATAACCATTCTGTGCCCCATCTATAGCCTTCATTCTCGCATCAATGCGCCATGTCCTATTAGCAGCCTTCTATGTGTGATGGCAGGAGCCCCATAAAAGGTCAATATTTCAAGCCTCAATGCTTCAAGTCCCAGTACTCCTAACCCCACCACTTCGAGTGCACTCTAAAACCCCACAATACACCGAAACACATTGTCACAGATGCAAACACTTCACAGATGTTTCATGATTTTCAAATCACAGGGGATTCAAACTCTTGAAACTTTGAAGTTCTTTTTCTATTCTGTTGCGTAGGAATACATCTATAAAATATTCAATAAGACACCACCTTCCATGACCTAAGCAAGCCAGCGCCTAGACACAGGGATTCCTCTTGCCACCTGTAAACCAAGCTAGCGCCTAGAAAACAGGTATATGTAAATAATTCAATCGGAAGCTAAGATGACCTCCTAGCGACAAATATACTTCTCGTCACCTCTTTAAGAAAGCTAGTGCCTAGAAAACAGGGAAACCTTAACATCCGTAACCTAGCTAAACTCCTGGAAACAGGTATACTTCACAATAACACAAAACAAATCACAAAAAACAATTTCCCGCCCCAATATTTGTTAAACTGTTGGAAGTATAGTTACACTCTGCAGGTCCACTGAAGCCCTTGGGTACCATCACTTCCCACAATCTGCAACTCTGCCTTCTGGTCTGCTGGGCGTCCCATGGGGAGCGAGCAGGAATTTCTCCAAAGCGGCTGCTGACGACCTTCTCAATTTCCACGTGTGGTTTTCAATCAGGTCCTCGTGGGTCGTGACGCATCTATTTGGGCACGTGGCGGGAAAGACGATATTAACGGCTGAGAGTCTTAGCAACCATCCTCTGCTATCACCTGAATTGTAGGCAAGGGACTCGCAAATCTCCCTGATTATCAGCAAGAGGAACTGGGTCAGGGAAATCCCCCACACTTAAGAACAGAGAAGTCCAAAAATGTAACAAAGTTTAACTTCTTTATTAGGAAGCTCTCATACAGGTGTTCAGCAATAAACAATACAACAATTCTCCATGACTTCTTCCAATGATCTCCAGCTTGTCAGCTCTTTTTGTTATTTTATGACATCACAAAATAATGATACATCACAAAAACCTACTATGGCGTGGGATTGGTTAGTAAGGTCAACTATGTTTATGATATACAGGGTATTAGTTCAGGGATTGGATAAGCTTATCTGGTGGCACCTGCTGCGACAGCCATCCTAATGTTGCGACTATCATATCTCAAGTTAGTGCACTGCAATTTGGCTGTGCAACAAAGTGTCAGCTTAACGTGAAACGGGAGAAAGGATTTGTCAGTGAGTGTCTTCTCAGCCTTGGCGCTCTGGAAAGTCATCATCTAAGTGCAACTATTAAAGGGAGTGAGAACGACCCTAAAGGTGCTGCATGTTCCTGATAAGTTCTAATCTCAATCCTGTAGGCCTTGAGACAGAACATTTACACTTTGAACCTGGTATTTTTTTTATCATCCTGCTTTTGCCCAGATGGGACCAACTGCCTCTATCTAGGTCGAATGAATAGGCTTTGTTGCTCAGGTCTTAATCACGTGTGCAGGGACCACAATTTTGACTTTCATCTGCCTCTACTTATGGGGATTTTCATCTTTTACTCATACAGGTGTCCTACCTCATCTGCTAATATGAAACCTGTCCCTTACAGTACCCTTGGCAAGGCTCGGCACAGTAGCAGCACTGGAAACAAGGTCTGCATGCATCTGCGAATTCAGCACGTCTGCTTCTATCTGTATTCTCAAATCCTTTCAGCATCGCCCATTCACTTAAATGAGCTTGTGGCCTCAATTCTGATTTACATGTCCTCCCATTTTAGTTGTGTTTAGCATCAGCAAGCAGGTCATATGTATGTGTATGTGGCTTGTGGATATCTGCTCAGCAAAAGTGCATGTGCGTCCTCTAGCTATGTGAGTCATAAGCATGTTCTTCGTGTCTGCCAGCAATTTAATCTAGTGTTCGTATAGCTTCGTGCAGCGCTGCATGTGTGTTTCATGTCTAAAGCATCTACGTCATGGTTCAATCGTGGCGTCATTGCTTCTGTGCAGTCTTGATCAGTCAACCTGCTCCATTGAATGCAAGTTTATATCTTCGGTGACGTCACTAGGGTATAGTCTGAATGGTTGTCTAGGTGAGTAGCGCTTCTCACACCTACGGTACTTCGACGATTAAAGAGATGGAGCCGTAAACAATGCGCACCACTAATTTCTCTGTCACAGTGATGAGAGTGGGGTGGGTGTAACTACATGTAGGTCTCCCTCATCAATTGCCTACTCCTTTGATGGCTGAATGTCCAGTGGTGGTGATGGAGAGCTACCTCCTCCGATAAGAATTCACAATGATGCTGAAACATGCCTGGCGTTATAACAGAGTCATTACATGAAGATTTTATGGGAATGCATTGAAATGATACAGATCAGCAACCTCTCCTGATGGTAACAGCTCTTTAAGTGAATTTAAAATATCAAAGTGGGACCCAGAATGCTTTATTCAACAATGGAGCTCATTTTGTTTAGGAGGGTTAAATCCGAATAAAAGAGCATGAATTCTTAGTCGAGAAGTTGGCTCCACTGCATCTTTTTGAGGCCTTGATACACATAAAAGCCAACAACTTCCTTCAGTCCTACTAATCAGGCTTCAGACCCGGATGCATCAAGGTAAAGGCTACCCTCAAGTTGATCAACAATGCTCTTAACAGCCTTGATAATGACCATCCTTATCTCCCCGTTCTCCTGGAGCTCTCAGGAGCATTCGACACAGTAGACCACCAGACACTCATCAGCATTCTATTACCCTCCATAAGGATCAGTGATTTTGTGTTCAGCTCGTTCAAATGCTTCCTTAATAATCCCCATATATGAAAATGGATTCCTGTAGATCACTAACTCTACCCTCTCCTCATGATATGCAACCTTTACATGAAACCACTCAGAACTCTCCTGGCTCCACACAATATCCACATCAACCAATATGCAGATGGCACGCAGCTCTACATCAACATAGCCTCCATCGAAGACATCCACAGACTCAAGACCTACCTCACAGTGAGCTAGTCTTGGATGTCCAGTGCTTACCTGAAGCGCAACCACTCCAAGACTGAATTCCTACTGACCAATAACCCTGAACATCCAGTCCTGCTATGAGCCTAGAGTGCTTCACACCCCAGCTGACCAAATGTGTCAAGTCCCTTAGGTTCGACATCAAAAGGTAACTCTCCTTCAAGAAGGTCACAGCAAGGTAGACACATTCTGCTTGGCACCAACTTTCACACCCATAGAAAATCAAGCCCTTCATCCGAGAAAACAACTTCAGATCTGCTGCTCAAGCCTTGGTCCTCTCCCACATGGCTATGGCAATGCTCTTCTGGAAGGCCTTCCGGCAACTACCCTGGGGTCTCTGAGATGTGTCATACATGCTACTGCATGACTCCCGAAAGGACTTCACAAATTCGACCGCAAAACGCTGCCTTCATCAAACTGCACTAGCTCCCTCTGCAAACATCAAATCCTGCTGCATCACCTACAAGGTTGTCGCCCTGAAGTCCCCAAGATACTTCACAAAGTCATCCTCTCTGCATACCAGTGATCCACCAGAAGTAAGTGCATGTGCAGACATGAACTTTGCCAGTGCAGGAAAGAATGTACCAGAATACAGACCTTAACTGTTTTCGACCGCAGACTATGGAACCTCCTCCCTGTCAACATCAGACTCACCCCCTAAATTCAACATTTCAGGAAGGAGCTCAAGATCCTTCTCCTCAAGGATTGGCTCCTCCCGAACACCTAGTTCACGCACACTCCACTTCCCAACTAACCAAAGACTGGATGAATCCCTCCCCATTGCTACCTCCCGTGGTTGCCTGTAGATCCCACCCTCTGCCCCATGTTGGTGTTATAGCCCCTAACTCCCTTGTACCCTTGTTTTCCTCACTATATCCTTGACCGTATGACTTGTAAAACGCATTTCCACTTTTCCAGTTGCAATCGCTGTGTGATGATGATATTGATTGTAAACAACTCTGAGAAGGCTGCAAGAGGAAGAAAATAATCCTTCCATATAGCAGTGCATGTGACGGAATACACTCTGCTAACTCAGCATGGCGTGCCCTTCACAACATTTAAAGTCCAAAATCTCTTTAATGCTCCCTGCACATTTCAGTGATATTTATTCTGAGATGTGTTACAAATGTGCCAGATGTTCCGTCTCAATGATGGTGAAAAGTTCACATTCAAGTTCCAAGCCTTAGAGTGGACCAACGCAGTGCATTATGGGAAAGGTGGAATTTCATTTTTGGTATTCAGCATCAGTGTCTCAGTAAAGTTAATAAGTGCAGATTCCAACTGTAAGGATGCAAGAAGTGCAGCACTGTGCATTGTGGCAAACATCTAGCTGAAAAGTGAACATGTGTCTACGATGCTGAAGCACAGTAGGGTAGGATGAGATATTAAAAATTGTAGATTCTGGTTTCATGGGCGGCTATTATCGGCACTGTGCATTGTGGCAAATGTATCGCTAAAAAGCACCTAATCTCTTCCTATTCTTCCAGTAGACTAGCAAAATGTGGTGTTTGCAGTAATGAAAATAGCAGATTCTGGTTCCAAGACTTCCATTACACAATGCATTATGGAGATTGTAGTGATGAAATGTAAATATTATGGTTCCAGGTGTTGCAGTAACTAGGTAAAGGGCTAAGGATGTGCAAGCAGATTCTCAAACCTTTTTGTTGGTGCAATCACTTGTACCAATGTAGAAGAGCAGACGTACACATCCGCAGGAGATCCTACCCCTCTACCGCCCATGTATTGGAGCCATGAGACTGCCCTGTCTAACACCAGCTCTTGTACCAATACCGCAGCGAGTATTTGGAAGAAGGTATCCATTAGGACAACCATATCGAACTTATCCTTGTGTTGATGGCGACCTGCAGGAGGAATTCCCTGAAGGAATATGAGAAGAAGCTAAGAAAACTAACTGATGACATAATAAAGTGTGCACAACGTCCTGAAATACTGAATGAAGACAATGCATGAATCCTAGAGGAGAAATGACAAAATAAAGAATCAAGTACACCTTAAAAGTGTACAAGAAGAAGATCACACAGTACAATGTCCTGCAGAAATCTGAAATATAATGAATGTACCTACGCTGAAAAGCAAGTCAGATCAAGTCATCGTATAGGCTAGCTACAAGTAGTAAATAGGATGCAGGCAGAGCCGCCATTGTACAGAAGGTGGACATTGGTATCATCAAATAATTAAGCCAAAGAACCATGGAAAGAGAATGAAAGGCTGTGTCGCAGTAGAAGAGCAGGTTGTTGGAGCTGCTTTGGGAGGCTGTCTGGCCTGAAGTCAAGAACTGCGAAGTCGAGGTCAGCTATCTACGCTGAAGAGGAACATGTGTGCCGAGGATGAATCCTCTCACGTTAAGGCGCTAGAAAGAACACAGAAGATGCCAAGTCTTCATTCAGTAAAACATTTAAAAGCTTGCAGAATGAACGGAATCGTGGTCTCTTGCCATGTGAGTCGAGGCTGAAAATAGGGCTTAAACTTGGAGTTTCAGATACGATAGTGAGTGCCCTCACTCCCGTTGCATTGCTACGACAAGAATACTCTGCAAGGCCAAGTACAAAGAGAATTTCAGGGCAGAAGGCATGAGAGATGTTGGGCTAATTGGGTCGTAGGGCAGCTTCATTTCCTATCTACTTGCACCTGGGTCTTGGCTTATGTGATGCTAATTGAACCGAATGTTCCAGACATGGCACAAGCGTGTCAAACCATTGTATGAGTCCATATAATGAAGGACCTTATAGCTTGAGAAACCAATGAAACACTGTGTAACTGATTTTTCTTAACATGACATGTTTGCAGAGGTAGTCATGAGTTGTCTACCCGATATTGGACAGCCAGTAACAAACCTAGCTCCATTGCCACGTAGAATGATGTCATTCTGACTTACAAAGAGAGTATATAATTGTTTTTCATTTGGAAATCGCAGAGAATGAGCGCACGTCCATTGATGTTCGTTGTAAAATCCCTGTTGTAGGTAACTGTTAATAAAACAGCAACTTGCACCTTTTTAAGTTTGTCCGGTTATTTGGACTCAAAATTATTTTGGTGTAATCTCATCCAGTAAAAGATGCACGTTCCATAAGCTCACCAAAAAAAAAAAAAGACCAACTCATGCGCAAATTCATATGCCGCTTTCGATCCCTTTGCGCAAATCAGGCGGCGTTTTTTTGCCCATTTAAAAGTCCATTCCAAATTCACAAACGGGATGTGCTTTTAAATGCGTAGAAATTAGGCTCACCCCCCTCAGCCTGTAGCGAATGTATTCCGGGGAAGTGAAAATCAAGACAGGGTCATGTTTGACGCTGTTATGAATTTGTGACAGACGCAGATTAAACCGCGGTTGTCACACTTGCATTTCCGTCCCCCAAACGGGGATTTTTTTTAAAGGCATTTCACGGTGACGGGCTCTTTGAGGACCTGTCTCTGCATCTTTGCGCTACTGTCCATCCCCTCCTGAAACGCGGAGGATAACGTTCAGAATAAGGTGACCAGCACATTTCTGAGAGTCTCACAAAGGAAACAAGCCTTTTGAGAATCGACCCCACAGTTTTTATCTACATCTTGTCAAATAATCAGATCAGTGATGAAGATTTTTTTGGGTGAAATGACCTAGTCTCACCGATCCTTAAATGCCAAACTGTGCTGCCACCTTTTGGGCACAGACACAGATCCTAGCACACGTGCCTACTTACCAAGTGACTACAGGGCCTAATTCACAGAGCGTTTTCCAATGGGGGTGTGCCATTATAAAACGCTTCTGTGAATTATGACTTCTAATACACCTGACTCAGAGGGGATGATGGTGAACTCCAACCCCACGCCCCCTAGTCATAAGCCCATCCACCACACTTACATTGGGGGGGGTTTAGGAGGGTTGGATGAGATGACTGCAGAAGAGACCCTGTAAAGCTGGAGACCATGCATTGAAGCCAGGAGCAGTCTGGGGACATGCAGTGGGCCCTGCGGCCCTCATCTCCTGCCACCTTGTAAAACACAGAGCATCTGCAGTGCTGCCGCCTTCACCCCCCTTCTCCCATTAAAGGCCCTGCTTGATGAATGTGACTTTACGGCCTCCTCCGGCAGCACCCAGGGAGCTGAGCGCGCGGAGCCGGATGACACAGGCGCTGCCAGGTTTTAGAGCAGCTCCGGTGCGGAGTGAGTTGACAGCTGCCACCCGTCCAGGTGGCCGCGTCTCTCCCCTGTGAGTGCTGACTTTGCGTAATTACAACTGTTGTGGCAGCTGCCTGTTCAGGAGAAAATCCCGCCACTAAGAACCGAGCAGGTTTCGGAGCCTGTAGGGGAATGTATGTTTCCCCTTCCCCGCTCCCTTAGGGCAAGGAGACCCCGGTGGAATGCACCGAGGTCTCAACAACCGTAATCTTTCAACGCTTCACAGCTTAATTTTGGGGTGAGGCAAAATCCGTGTAAGGTGAGGAGTCAGCAGATGGATGCGCTCGCCAAGTACACGCTGTGCTTGCGATGTGTCAAGTCTTAGTGTGAAGTGATGGTTTATGTATGTTCTTCCGACAAGCAATTTTACTGGACTTCTTTGTGTACCCCTAGTCCAAACATGGGCCTCATTACAAGTTTGGTGGTATCTCGAGTCGGCGGTAAATCTGTCCAGATACGACCAAACAGAATGTTCCGTTACCACCACTTGGTGCGGCAGCATTAGTGCCGGTTTACAAATGGTGGTAGGCGGTGTTAGCCCACATTAAATGTAGTCCACAGTACTCCATGGGGGATTGTGGCGGAATTACCGCTGGTGGTAATTCCGCCGAAATTGCTGATTTTTGGCCGAAAGGTGGCAGATTTATCTTCAGCTCTTTGCATCGCCCAACTTGTAGTTACACTGAACAGATTCATAATTTTGAGCATTAGCAGAGGGAAAACGGGTCGCTTATAATGTTTGTGTAATGAGCATCCAGTCAGGCGGGTGGAAAAAAGGGATTCTGGGAACGGTTTTGGATTCTCTACAGCAGTCCTAGAATAGTTAAATGGTCAGAACATTTGAGGTCAACTAAAGGAATGGCAATTGCTGGTGGCATTTTGTTTTTAAAGATGTATAAGGCAAAGAGAGTCGTGGGCCTGTTTCACAGCCCACGCTGTGGGAATGCTATGGTCTACTTTGTCCAAAGGAGGCATCAAAGAGTATGGTCTCTTTTTCCACCAGTCCTGCCCTGGAGGAGAGTGAGTGACTGCTTTTATGAAGCAATCAATCGGTGTATTACATGGGTCAGGAACCTGTCACTCCCCTGATGTGTAGGATTGCAAATCCCACAACTCCTCAGTAGTATCATTGCTGACTAGCGATGCTGGGAGTCCAAGCCATGCGGAGATCCAAAGGTTGCAGACCGCTGGACGATGGTATTCGCATCACTGGGTCAGGTGTTGTGGATAATTTAAGGTTAGGCTAGGAGCAAGTGGGAGGAGAGATAAGTGCCCCCTCACACCACGCGCGCGGCCAATCTACAACCAGTCCACAGGTCCGGCTCACGTTACCTCTAGAAAACCACCACCTGGATTCATCCTCTCCATTGACCCCCTTCCCCAGGAAGAGATCACCCCTCCACAGCACCCCCATTAGTATGGTCTCTTGTAAAGCTTGGGTTCTCGAATGATGATTCTGACATCTCTTGATGTTCCAGTTATTCCTTTAATGAGTTTCCAGTACATATTTTATGTTTCTTATGTCAAGTTCATCAGAGCTTCAGGCAAACATGCAGCGGCATCCTCCCAGGTAGGCTACATCTCACCAACTCTCTCACTCAGAACTCTCAACCATACAATAACATCCTCACCAGCAAGATTCCATGTCACTCACTCAGCATTCTACTCATTCTGCAGAGACAACATGGAAACCTAAATCACTACATTTCTCCCTTCCTTACACAACAACAACAATGCCTACCAAAACCGGTCACACTCACAACACATAGTACACACACAGCTTCCAACACATGCGCATGCATCTCAACCACATGAACTATCACCACACCCGTACAACCTGAACGCGTCACCAGTTCCAATGGTACCATAACACAATACTAACGATGCCCCTCCCCTTTTCTACACAGTAAAGGAAGGACACCTACCAATGAAACTTGTACCACTAGCAATCAATCTTCAACAGCTCAGGTATCTCTCTAACCTCTCTCTTCCTCTACCACACAAAAACTATAACCAGTACTAACCTCATAGCCACACCACACACACAACTCTGAGATGTGCACCACACACATCAAAGAACAAGGCTGGGCATTCTAAACACCCGAGAGAAACGACACACAACCACAGTGTACCCAAAGGTGCCTATGTCGCCATCCCAATTCGTCACCTGTGTCCTAATGATCCACCATATAGACCAACACTACTAAGAGGAAGCATCATCACACACCTCACATAAATAAATGTATCTCATTTAACCAAAACAAACGCACAATCCTTGTACTGCCACCCACATCAATCTTCACAGCCAGAACCAACACACAACACTACGCTGTGCTCACAACCTTACACAGAACCAAGTTGGACGTTCCAAACGTCCGAGTGAAACAACATCCAAACAGTACGAACAGTGCAATATTGCCACCCCTTATCCGCCACCTGTGTTCTCTGAGTCCAACAAACTAACTCAACTGCTGTGAAGAACAACACCATTGAACACACCATACACCATTCCATCAAGCACACAAGCACAAAATCACCAAAATGCCAAATCTCTAGCACACCACAAAGACTTACACATGCAGATCCCCACACAGCAACAACAAAACAGTGCTTTACAATTAATACAATTTCTGCTAAATTTACTAACTACACTTCTTACTTCTACCTAAGTGGCACAAACGTCCTTTAAACAGTCCCACCTGCAAAGCAAGAAATGTAGTAAGCATGTTCCATTTATCATATTTTCCGTGCCATGTACTATAGCTATCTCAGTCCACTTTGCCTATTGCTTTGAAAAGTCCATCTGCGGAAAGAACATGCGTGAAACACAACTGCTTCATAAAGCTGACATTGCTCACATCAAATATGTGTCTCTCAATAAAGGCAACAACACCACACACTCCCATTCAGTGTACATTCACCCAAAAAAATGCTCATGTTGCAATTATGGTGTCAAAATATCACAGGCCTCACGTGACAATTAAAACCTAACATGTTAAACTAAACTCTGCTGCATACTATGTAAAACACCACATATAATCAAAACAAAAGTAAATCCATAAACCACCATCTTATTAACCAGCTCCTTGGCGCTCTCTTAATGGGCAAAATGCCCCTCAGCTGCACCGCAATGGGCCCTAGGCTCTAGGCTTCTCATCACAACATTTGGGCTTCGAGCCCCTCCAGACGCTGCAGTGGCCCTCAAGATCCTCATCTTCAGATCTTGTGGCTGCAAACCCCTCTAGGTGCTGTAATGGCCCCCAGGACCCTCCTCTGTACAGCATATGGGCTCCAAACTCTACAAAGTCACTTATGACCCTCGTAGAAATACAGTTCTCATAGCGGGCACCTAGCCCCTCTGCCAGAGAGCAGTTGTTCCCTAGTCACTCCTAGGCGCAGCTCAGGCTCAAAGCCTCTCCCAATGCTGCTGTCTTGGGCTCCAACCCCTCAGTTGCATAGCATGACCTCCGGATTCTTCAATCCCCAGGCGCAGCTTAGGCTCCAAGCCTCTCCTATTGATGCTGCCCTGGGCTCCAAGCCCCTCAGCTGCACAACATGATATCTGGATTCTTCAATCCCCAGGTGCCGCTTAGGCTCCAAGCCTCTCCTATTGCTGCTGCCATGGGCTCCAAGCACCTCAACTGCGCAACATGGCTTCCCAGTTTTCCAGGCGTAGCTCAGACTTCAAGCCTCTTCACTTGCTACAGCCCAGAAAAGATCAGGCACGTGGGTGGGCGCTGTTGATGGTTTGCGATAGAGTGCTTTTGTTGAAGAGTCGATGTGTGGCCAGCTATACCGGAATTCTTACGCTGGTAGTCGCTGTATGCTAGTGGCTGAGGAGGTACGTCACGTGTTTCAGTGTGGCTATCTATGAGCCAAAACGAATTGTACAGCTAGCATGCCATCTATGACACTAAACTGCTACATATGAGCTGAAACAAATGATGGCGCATAAGAACGAACTTTGATCCAAAAAGTAGTGCTTAAGTGGCATCTATAAGCCAGAACTAATTGTGGCACTAAAGGACCATTTATGAGCCAAACTATGTACCCTCGCTGAAATCCAGAACTAGCTTTGGTGCCAAGGTGCACTCAGTGTGCCAAACACAACTGAACTGTGGATGGAGTTTGTTGGCAGTGGTTGTCAATGTTTGGGGATGGCTGACTTTGGCTGCCGAGGATCCGCAGTGGTCGACTGTGGTTATGGAGCCAGCCAGAGTGCATGTCCACTTCCTGACCCTGAGATATCAACCAAAGGCCTGGTCCTAAAATGTCTGCTAATCGAGACACAAGGCAGTGCAGCCAGACAGCATTTCTGATCTGTATCGCTCCTCGCCATTTGCAGTGACCCCCACTGAAGGTAAGGAGTCTCCTGACCCCCACCTCCAAAAACAAAATGTAATTTTGATTATGAAAAGGTGCTTGAAAGCACTATAGCACACTCGGCGCGTGGTCCCTCTCACCCTGCCCACCCGCTTCCTGCTTTCCCTTTGCCCGCCTCCCCTCGTCCCGATTGGTCCATTTTTAAGGAAAAAAAAAGGCAAACACAGGCCGTAGCAAGGGTCTGTTCCAGCCGCTCCTCGCCATTTGCAGTGACCCCCACTGAAGGTAAGGAGTTTCCTGACCCCCACCACCAAAAATAAATGTAATTTTGATTTTGAAAAGGTGCTTGAAAGCACCATAGCGCACTCGGCGCGTGGTCCCTCTCCCCCTGCCCATCCGCTTCCTGCTTTCCCTCTGGCCGCCTCCCAACACGCCCATTCCATCCGGATTGGTCGACATACCCCACATCAAGGACATCCAAGGGCAGCCCTCTGCCTGGCAGCCCTGCGGCGAAGGACCCCGAGGCAAAGGATGGCCCCAAGATGTGTCTGCAGGTGTCCGCAGGGGATGCCAGTGGCCAGCAGTCAACAGACACCAACAAAAACTGTAAATGTGGCATGGGTGGGGAGTAGAGCAATTACTCTACTCCAGAAAACCCCTGCAACTCTATCTTACCTCCCAATAACATAGACTGCCATAGACTCACACCAGGTATACTCAGAAAGATCTGTGACCACCGGACTGAACCTATTCATGACAGGATTGTAGAAGTTGCCTTGCATCACACACTAACATACTTGTCAAGGTCAACAAGTGCCGCACTTAGGTGAAACCTGAATGTTAGCATGTCCACACTTTTGGTCCGTTGTGCTCCCAGTGTCTTTTTGCTCTATAATCAACTAGCCAATAATAATTAATCACTATTATCCCAATGTGCCTAAACACGTTAATTTATTGATATGCAGAACTCCAAGTAAATTCATCCCGAAAAACGAGATGATAATCTCTAGCGCACCACGAAATAACCAGGTTGCGCTTCTTCAATTTAAAATGGCGTTTGAATCACGATGGCGTAAATTTTGTAAGGCAAAAATATTTATATCCAATCTATTTTGCTCTAATGTACTCCCAACAATACTCTGAACAACCAACAATACGATTCTATCTTGCATAGAAACCAGAATTTCTAAACAAAAACCTTTTCCATATGAAATCACCAATGAATTCAACCGAGCCCTATATGAATCATAGCCACTTCAAAATGGCATCCAACCGTGACCGCATACATCACATGATCATACGCATGATGTCACGACGGCGCTTCACGCACTCAAATAGCGGCCATGTTAGATGACCAAATTGAGCAGCTCCAAATGCAGAACCGAATCCATCGCAATCACAGCAGTAGAGAAATCTAGGTAAGGACACTGAGATCTAGTTTGAAAGCTAGGACTATCATCTAAACATTAAACAGTTCATTTTTTTGTATTTTTTATCTTTAAGTTGGACTATCCATCCCCATTACTTAACAGAATCTTTTTCTCTTATGGTGCATAGGGACTGCTCCATTTCAATATTTGAAGTTATCATTTCAGCTAGACAAGATTGACCTATCCAAAATTTCACAGAAAATCTAACATCCAACCAACCACTTCAAACCACAAAGAAAGAAACACCATTTAGTAAGACTTTATTTTTATTTTTACTTTATTTCAATTACTTCTGTGTAACAAAGATGGTTGGCTTTTTGAGACGGCAAAAACTTTATTTAAAACTTTAGTTAAAAAAATCTTTTCATGATAACGTCTCTTTGTGAGGTTCTATTTAAGACAGCAATTATGTCCATTATTTATTTGCATCTCTTTACCTCTTTATGAAAAATATATTCAAAAATTGTTTTTTGGAAATGACTGATATAGGCTCTACAAATTAAGCAATGAACTATGCATGAGTTGTCTATATCCTGTGTAATAATCATATTGGTTGATACCTTTTTTTGTTTTTTCTTTACCTTTTTTCTTGTTCACTATAGTTTGAGAAGGATCAATAATCACCATATATTCATGTATACCTCCTGATGAGCCACAACATTTAAAAGTGGTGAAACACGTGTAGAGGATAACCAGTTTTTGTAATGATTCAAAAACTCAGATGCTCTGCATAAAATAAGAAACAATAAAACTCATATTGTTGGAGCGCCTGTTAAGCAGTGTTTTGGATTTGTTCTTTGATACATGTGCACACTTAGACAGATTTGTGAATGTTAGCATGTCCACACTTAGATAGAATTGTGAATGCTAGCATATCCACACTTAGATAGAATTGTGAACTTTAGCATGTGTCACATCTAGATAGGACTTTGAATGTTAGCATGCGCACACTTAGATAGAATTGTGAATGTTAGCATGGCTGCACTTAGACAGATTTGTGAATATTAGCATGTCCGCACTTAGATAAAATTGTGAATGTTAGCATGTCCACACTTAGATAGAATTGTGAACTTTAGCCTGCATCGCATCTAGATAGGACTTTGAATGTTAGCATGCCCGCACTTAGATAGAATTGTGAATGCTAGCATATCCACACTTAGATAGAATTGTGAACTTTAGCATGTGTCACATCTAGATAGGACTTTGAATGTTAGCATGCGCACACTTAGATAGAATTGTGAATGTTAGCATGGCCGCACTTAGACAGATTTGTGAATATTAGCATGTCCGCACTTAGATAAAATTGTGAATGTTAGCATGTCCACACTTAGATAGAATTGTGAACTTTAGCCTGCATCGCATCTAGATAGGACTTTGAATGTTAGCATGCCCGCACTTAGATAGAATTGTGAATGTTAGCATGTCCACACTTAGACAGATTTGTGAATATTAGCATGTCCGCACTTAGATAGAATTGTGAATGCTAGCATATCCACACTTAGATAGAATTGTGAACTTTAGCATGTGTCACATCTAGATAGGACTTTGAATGTTAGCATGCGCACACTTAGATAGAATTGTGAATGTTAGCATGGCCGCACTTAGACAGATTTGTGAATATTAGCATGTCCGCACTTAGATAAAATTGTGAATGTTAGCATGTCCACACTTAGATAGAATTGTGAACTTTAGCCTGCATCGCATCTAGATAGGACTTTGAATATAAGCATGCCCGCACATAGGTGAAACCTGAATGTCAGCATGCCCGCACTTTGATAGAATCGTGAATGTTAGCATGTCCACACTTAGACAGATTTGTGAATATCAGCATGTCCACACTTAGATAGAATTGTGAACTTTAGCCTGCGTCACATCTAGATAGGACTTTGAATGTTAGCATGCCCGAACTTAGGTGAAACCTGAATGTTAGCATGCACGCACTTAGATGGAATTGTGAATGTTAGCATGTCCACACTTAGATGGAATTGTGAAGGTCAACAAGTGCCACACTTAGACAAAACTGTGAATGTTAGCATACTAAAGGTCAGGTAACCCACTAACCAATATAAGCTCAAACTCTGAATACTTATCTCACTCAAAAGACTCACACAACCATCTCTCGCACAACAAGCCGCACGCACTTCACAACACTGCAACAACATATAACCCGGAGCAACAGCACACGCGGACTGACACCAATCCAATTCCCACACCAAAGCTCAGCACCCGGTGTATACCGAGTTGAAGCTGCCAACAGAACACCACTCCTCCCACTATCCTACTCCCTCTTCACCTTACTAACCCATTCCACCTTATTGTTTACATATCCGCCAGAGCACCTGGGGACCAATTCCGTTGGTGACGGTGCGCGGTACAAATACCTTTAACATTTAACATCTGCTTCTCATAAATACAACCCGCATCTCTACTCGCCTTTATCATTAATGCAAAATAAAACTGCCACCTGATTGAGCCAAAACTAAAATGGAGATAACAAGAGGGGGGACGCAAAACCTCCTAAAAGTGAGAGACAGGGATTTTAGGAGTAAGGGAATCTTGCAAAACACAGTGCTACTTGCGTCTGGCATTTCACCCAAGGCCAGAGCTTGTTTTCACAGTACACAAAAGAAACATAGCGAAAACTATTTAAGCAACATGTCCCTGGAAATGAGGGGCTTTCCAAACCGGCAAGTCTTCGCATGTGCAAAGGAACTGCCTTGAACTTTCATGGAACTTTGACCAGTCTCCAAGAACCGGAAGAATTCTCTGGTGAACGGCTCGGGCCTTGGTTTATTATCCAACTCGATGGATCAAAATGTAATTCCCCTTCTTTGTCACTGAAAGGCAAATGATCCCACGGTAGCAGAACCTCCACTGCATCCTCCACCAGGACCCCAGGCCTCTGGGCACCACATGTAAGCATCTGTTCTGGCCTGGTCGCCTGGAGGCAAGAGGAAGCGTTCAGTGTTTTTTGTCTTATCGGATACTTCTGCGCTGCCACCCCCCTCAACCTATGGCCCGTGAAGCGCTTCCATGCAGGGTCCAATTGACCCCCTCTGTAATCCCTCAGCCTTCCCAAGCTACCCTACTTACCAACATGTCCTGATGTTTCTCTGCACACTTTGGCATGCAGGGCAGGTATTTTTGCACCACATTAGTTTACCTTTTATGGTGCATATTACCATAGCCATCACCGGATCCCAGAACACTATGGGCCTGATTCATGGAATATGGTGCACGGTGCAAAGTACTTTTCACTGGTTTAAAGTGACTTTGCACTGCCAAAAACACCCAGATTCATGGAACAGTGCAAAGTGTCTTTTTTCCCGTGCAAAGTGACTTTGCACTGCAAAAAATACACTTTGCACTGCTCCATTCTGATTCATGGAACAGTGCCAAGTGTGTCTTTGCGTGCAAAGTGACTTTGCACGGCAGAAATACTCTTTACACTGCTTCACCCTGATTCATGGAACAGTGCAAAGTGTCTTTTTGCCATGCAACGTCACTTTGCACTGCAAAAATACTCTTGGCACTGTTCCATGAATCAGGGTGTTTGTTAGCAGTGCAAAGTCACTCTCCACTGCAAAAATACACTTTGCACTGCTCCACCCTCCTGATTCATGGAACAATGCAAAGGTGTTTTTTTGCCGTGCAAAGTGACTTTTATGGCAAAAAGATACTTTGCACTGTTCCATGAATCAGGGTGTTTGTCGGCAGTGAAAAGTCACTTTGCACCAGTGAAAAGTACTTTGCACCATGCAACATATTCCATGAATCAGGCCCTATATATTGACAGTTTGAGCAACTGAGGTCCACGATGAGAGCGGAAACTCACAGGCCGATTCATGGAATAAATGTGCGCCGAAAATCCCGGCGCAGAGGGGCCAATACGTGCGCTGCGCCGAAAATCAGCGCAAAGCGCAGGGAAACCAGCGCACGTCGATTCATGGAAGTCCCTGCGCAAGAAAAGCAGAGGACGTGCGCGGAAAAAACGCGCGGCGCAGGCCGGCGCACAGGTCAACCAACATCGTGCGCCACGACCACTGCGCCATCACTCCGAGCGCAGCGCACAGCTCTAAAGTAGGCGGGACACAGGGCGGGACACTCGGAATGGGGAATAAAATGGGGCACAACACTCGGAATGGGGAAGAATGTGGGCGGCACGGGGAAAGTTAAGGAGGCAAGTGCGCGGAGCGCCCACACGCTCGCATACAACACGTATTCATGGAATAGAATAGGGCAAAAAAGCGCACGCTCAAAGCAGCGCACAGGCACAAACAGGCACAAACACGACCGCCACAAGAAAGCAGGCGGTAGCGTCTCTGCGCCTGCAAGAAATGTGCGCTAAAAGGTGCGCCAACAAATAGCACCTATATACAGACATGATCAATGTCCAATACTGTGGCCCTCCAGGACAAATGACGTACAAAGGGGTACCCACAAACACAGACACGCGCAGAGAGAAAAAATAAACGTGTGCGTGCATACCGGGGTGCGCGGTAAGTTGCACACGCGATATGGCCGGGTACGTGGATTTCAGGGGTGCGCGGGAAGTTCCACACGCGATATGGCAGGGTACGTGGATTCCAGGGGTGCGCGGGAAGTTCCACACGCGACATGGCAGGGAACGTGGATTTCAGGGGTGCGCAGGAAGTTCCACACGCGATATGGCCGGGTACGTGGATTTCAGGGGTGCGCGGGAAGTTCCACACGCGATATGGCAGGGTACGTGGATTCCAGGGGTGCGCGGGAAGTTCCACACGCGACATGGCAGGGAACGTGGATTTCAGGGGTGCGCGGGAAGTTCCACACGCGATATGGCCGGCTACGTGGATTTCAGGGGTGCGCGGGAAGTTCCACACGCGATATGGCAGGGTACGTGGATTGCAGGGTTGCGCGGGAAGTTCCACACGCGAAATGGCCGGCTACGTGGATTTCAGGGGTGCGCGGGAAGTTCCACACGCGAAATGGCCGGCTACGTGGATTTCAGGGGTGCGCGGGAAGTTCAACACGCGATATGGCAGGGAACGTGGATTCCAGGGGTGCGCGGGAAGTTCCACACGCGAAATGGCCGGCTACGTGGATTTCAGGGGTGCGCGGGAAGTTCAACACGCGATATGGCAGGGAACGTGGATTTCAGGGGTGCGCGGGAAGTTCCACACGCGATATGGCCGGCTACGTGGATTCCAGGGGTGCGCGGGAAGTTCCACACGCGATATGGCAGGGTACGTGGATTGCAGGGGTGCGCGGGAAGTTCCACACGCGAATTGGCTGTGTGCTCCCAGGCATTACCTGTACACCCTCCACGGCCCCTGCAGGCAGCACACACAACAGGGAACTACCCTGCACACCTGCTCATGTCTCCCACCACCCCCACCCCCCATCCACCAGGGACACCCTCCACCAGGCCCCCACCCATGTCTCCCAGCACCCCCAACCCCCCATCCACCAGGGACACCCTCCACCAGGCCCCCACCCATGTCTCCCACCACCCCCACCACTGTGGGGAACCTGTCAGCAGGCCCCCACCCATGTCCAACCCATGTCTCCCACCACCCCCAACCCCCCATCCACCAGGGGCACCCTCCACCAGGCCCCCACCCATGTCTCCCACCACCCCCACCCCCAGCACTGTGGGGAACCTGCCAGCAGGCCCCCACCCATGTCCAACCCATGTCTCCCACCACCCCCAACCCCCATCCACCAGGGACACCCTCCACCAGGCCCCCACCCATGTCTCCCACCACCCCCAACCCCCCATCCACCAGGGACACCCTCCACCAGGCCCCCACCCATGTCTCCCACCACCCCCACCACTGTGGGGAACCTGTCAGCAGGCCCCCACCCATGTCCAACCCATGTCTCCCACCACCCCCAACCCCCATCCACCAGGGACACCCTCCACCAGGCCCCCACCCATGTCTCCCACCACCCCCACCCCCAGCACTGTGGGGAACCTGCCAGCAGGCCCCCACCCATGTCCAACCCATGTCTCCCACCACCCCCAACCCCCATCCACCAGGGACACCCTCCACCAGGCCCCCACCCATGTCTCCCACCACCCCCAACCCCCCATCCACCAGGGACACCCTCCACCAGGCCCCCACCCATGTCTCCCACCACCCCCACCACTGTGGGGAACCTGTCAGCAGGCCCCCACCCATGTCCAACCCATGTCTCCCACCACCCCCAACCCCCATCCACCAGGGACACCCTCCACCAGGCCCCCACCCATGTCTCCCACCACCCCCACCCCCAGCACTGTGGGGAACCTGCCAGCAGGCCCCCACCCATGTCCAACCCATGTCTCCCACCACCCCCAACCCCCATCCACCAGGGACACCCTCCACCAGGCCCCCACCCATGTCTCCCACCACCCCCAACCCCCATCCACCAGGGACACCCTCCACCAGGCCCCCACCCATGTCTCCCACCACCCCCAACCCCCATCCACCAGGGACACCCTCCACCAGGCCCCCACCCATGTCTCCCACCACCCCCAACCCCCATCCACCAGGGACACCCTCCACCAGGCCCCCACCCATGTCTCCCACCACCCCCAACCCCCCATCCACCAGGGACACCCTCCACCAGGCCCCCACCCATGTCTCCCACCACCCCCAACCCCCATCCACCAGGGACACCCTCCACCAGGCCCCCACCCATGTCTCCCACCACCCCCAACCCCCCATCCACCAGGGACACCCTCCACCAGGCCCCCACCCATGTCTCCCACCACCCCCAACCCCCCATCCACCAGGGACACCCTCCACCAGGCCCCCACCCATGTCTCCCACCACCCCCACCACTGTGGGGAACCTGTCAGCAGGCCCCCACCCATGTCCAACCCATGTCTCCCACCACCCCCAACCCCCATCCACCAGGGACACCCTCCACCAGGCCCCCACCCATGTCTCCCACCACCCCCACCCCCAGCACTGTGGGGAACCTGCCAGCAGGCCCCCACCCATGTCCAACCCATGTCTCCCACCACCCCCAACCCCCATCCACCAGGGACACCCTCCACCAGGCGCCCACCCATGTCTCCCACCACCCCCAACCCCCCATCCACCAGGGACACCCTCCACCAGGCCCCCACCCATGTCTCCCACCACCCCCACCCCCAGCACTGTGGGGAACCTGCCAGCAGGCCCCCACCCATGTCCAACCCATGTCTCCCACCACCCCCACCCCCCACCCACCAGGGACACCCTCCACCAGGCCCCCACCCATGTCCTCCTGGCCCCTGGTCCTGACGATACACAATAATGGCAGTAATGGCCAGCATACCCAGCACAAACACCCAGGCAAGGATTGCATGCACCCACATAGTGAATGCAATCACATGACACAACCCCAAAGGCAAGTATGCAAAAGAACACATGTCCGCCACACACACATACACAATGGGTGCAAGTGAATGTCAAAACCCATATCATGACATGTAAGAAACCAAAGAAAAAATGACACAAGTGTAAGATAATATAAAAATGTATTAAATAAAAAAATAAGTAAACTAATACAACTATCTGGCAAAGCAAATAAAAGGTCCATGTCCGGGAACAAAAATGAGAAACCAAAAAACAAAGGATAGAAAAATCAATAGATTATGTCCAAAGCAAACACATGTAGCATGAAATCAAAGAAAAACCATTACGACATGGTGTAAACAATATGAAATTAAAAAAATGTATCTCCCAAAAAATAACAATATATACAGGAATGTTCAAGGGTCCATGAGCCCAACACCACTAATGAAACCTAATACTAACTAAGTTAAAAAATATGTACAAAAAAGTGGCCATTGTCCAAGCGGTCCAAAATAATAAAAAGAAATAAAGGAAACCTAGCACTAACTAACTAAAAAACTATATACAAAGGCAGCGGGCTAGTCCTGCGGCTCACTTGGTGATGCTGGCCAGGGCATCCTCGAACTCCATGTCAATGTCCTGGAGGCGGGACTCAGTCCTGGCCCCGAGGTCTCGCAGGGACAACCCCATGTGCTCACCAAATTCCCTGCGAGCCTCCTCGAGGCACTCAGCCCGCCTCAATGCCCGATGCATGGAGATCTCCGCCCTGGCCATGGCGAGCCGCTCCTCTTCCGCCCGCTGCCGCTCCGCACCTATCCGCTGGCCAAACTCCTCCCACACGGAACACACCGCCATGCCAGGGTTGCCCTGCCCTCCGGCCGATGCCTGCCCCTCTGATCTTGATGGCCCTGAGCCATGATGCCTCCCACGTCGAGCCCGCTGCTGCCTCCGACGCCACTGCCTCTGCCAGCACGACGGCATCCAGGCTGATGGTAACCACCGACGCGTCGTGCACGTGCCCTGCCCGATGATGCCGGCACATCTTCCATCTGCTGGGGTCCACTTGCTGTGTCGTCCACCCCTGCTGGACCTCCGACTCCCAACTGCGGCAGGGATGGGATCCCCACCGAGCTGGCTGCATTGGTCGGGGCAGGTCCACAAGGGGCCATGGTGGCATCTGGGCCGGAAGACGGCAAGGAGAACGACCGGTGGATAGCCTGCACAGAGGAGGAGAGGGCCGTCAGATTGGCCAACACATGCAGGAACCCCCCGAACATGGCCGATCCCAATTGGGCCACGTCGGCACGGTGCACTTCGTGATGACGTGCGTGCTCCTCCCGGGAAGCACGCACGGCATCACGAATCACAGCCGTGCGCATCGCGACCCCAATCAGGACCTGCTCCAAGCGGCCAGGGGTTCCCACGGCCGCAGGTGGAGGGGAGTCAGTTGACATGGACATCCCCTCTACCTGCGGACGGGCCTGGGACGGGGCATCCCTGCTGGTGCATGGTGGTGCACTCACAGGGTCAGGGACAGCGACATGCACAGGCACCTCCACGGTGACCTGTGCTGCCTCCTGCCCCTGGCCCTGGACTGCACCACTTGCACCAGCAGGGATGCTCCCACCAGGCCCCATGTGTGCACCAGTGTCGGCCTCCTCCTCCTCTGTGCAAACCACCAACCTGGATGGCTCCTCACCGTCTCCCGCCGTAGCAGGCCCCTGTGGGGGCTCACCCACCCCTTCCGCTGCAGCCGTGGGGGCATCCCCGCCGCCTTGCTCCAAAGCGCCGTCTCCGCCCTCTTCTTCACTAGCCGCTGCGTAGAGGGAGACAAAGGACACAAGCATCAGGCTACTGTACAATGGTCCCCTAGACAGGAAGCAATAGCAGATGAGCACCCCTGTCAAAGTACACTTCCATCATGTCCCTCCACAACACATGGGTCAGTCCAGGCAAAACACACACAGTAACAGGCATGGTGCATGCCATGCACATTTCCATGCATGTCCAATTGACTCTTGAAACATTCAATGATATGTAACTCACATGCATCATGGCTCATGCATATCACATGCACACACTTCACCTCAGTCACATCCATCTGGCCCCAATCACACCGAACACAGGCAAAACAAGGGGAAGTTGGGTGCGTCACTGAATCTGTGCATTGTCACACACATGTGTCATGCATCCATGGCATGCACAAGTCACAGACATGCAGGTCAGGCACACAGACATGACTACCATATATGTACCTGGCATCAGCACCCATCCTTCACCCCCATCCATGTCCAGGTACAGAGACTGGCATGCTCTCATGTCCCAAATCTGCATAGTGCTCCCCATGCCGCATTTCAACACATGCAACAACCATGTGGGTCACACATCACTGGTCGCACATGCATTACCATGATGTCCCAGCACACATACATGCATACATGGCCCATGGCACACATACAGGCAAGTATCATAGAACCAGCACACCGCAACATGCACTGTCTCACACAGTGATGCTTGGACACTTACCGCTCAACTCCAGACGGGTCTCCCTCTCAAGGATCTGGGCGTGGAGCGCTGGGCGTACGCGTTCCAGGACCCTCTTCTGGATGGAACTCATGTGGCCCCGGCCCCCCTCCACGAGGCGCCGGGCCTTCACAAGGGTCCTGGACCTCAAGTCCTCCCAGCGCTTCTTGATCTTCAAGACGTTGCGGGTTGCCACCCCCTCCGCGTTGATGGCAACCACACAGTCGGCCCAGATCCTCTCCCGTCCTTCCTTGCTGGCGCGGGACGATCCAAAGAGGGCATCATACTGCCCCAGGACATGCTCCACGCGTAAGTGCGTCAGCACGCATACGCGATTCTATTGGACCAGAGTCCCTCATCGCGTAAGCGCGTCTGACGTGATCCGCACGGGCGTTCCCCACTCAGCACGTGAAGACGGAGCACACGCGGAAATACTGCACGTCAGAGTGTCATCGCGTGTAATTGGCCAAAAGTGCGCGTACACGCCATTGGCCTATGTACGTGTATTTCATCGCGTGTAATTGGCCAAAAGTGCGCGTACACGCCATTGTCCTATGTACGTGTATTTCATCGCGTGTAATTGGGCAAAAGTGCGCGTACACGCCATTGGCCTATGTACGTGTATTTCAGGGGTGCGCGGCCACTTACACAAGCAAGTACGTCAGCGCACCTGTATGCCTGCTGCGTGGGAATTTCCACACGCGATTGGAGTGGGAACTCGATTCCAGGGGTGCGAGGCTCACACGTTCGCCTACAACACGCGCAAGGCATTAATTTGCGCACTTTTCAATAAACAAGCCAGATGCCAGGATGAACATACCGTTCCTAGCAGCAGAGGCAGTGGGCTACCAAAGGAGGAGGAGGAGGAGAGTCAGGGCCAGAATATTCACACCCAGAACCAGCCTATTCGGGATGCCTGATGACCAGGTGTATGGGAGGTACAGGTTTCCAGCACACATCATACTGGACCTGGTCAGTGAGTGGGAGGATGACCTCACATCACCCACCCTGTGCTCCCAAGCACTCAGCCCCTTGCAGAAGATCCTGAATGTACTGCACTTCTTGGCCACTGGATCCTTTCAGCGGACAAGTGCCATAGTGGGTGGGGTGTCACAGGCCACGCAGTCACGCTGCCTACACCAGGTCTTGAACATCATCACTGCACGGCCATCAGTCCGCAGGCACATATATCTCCCCAGGACTCATGCAGAAAGGCGGACGTGCATCCAGGAATTCTATGGTGTGGCTCAATTCCCCAAAGTGCTTGGTGCAATTGACTGCACACATGTGGCTCTACGTCCACCCAGGGCAACAGAGCACATCTATAGAAACCGCAAGCACTGGCATTCCATCAACGTGCAAGTTGTATGCAATGCCAAGGGAATAATCACATCAGTATATGCCAACTATCCAGGGTCCACCCACGACAGCTTCATCTACAGAATGTCTACCCTATGCCGGGACCTAGAGGCTGGACAGCATGGAGATACATGGCTGCTTGGTGAGCATGAATGCCACTGCACATGCATGCATGTCAGATACTGGGTCATGACACAACACCACTAATGATACCCATCACCACCTCCACAGGGGACAGTGCCTACCCTATCAGCCCCCACATGATGACCCCAATCCGGAACCCCACCACGCCACCCCAGGTAAGGTACAACACAGCCCACATTGCAACACGGGGCATAGTGGAGCGCACATTCGGAGTGCTCAAGTCACGCTTTCGCTCCCTTGACCGTTCTGGCGGGCAGCTGTTATATGCTCCCCGAATAGTGTGCAGGATCATAGTGGCAGCATGTGTCCTGCACAACGTTGCAACACGCCGGGGCCTGCCCGTGGACATGGTGGTGCCCCCACATCCACAACCACATGCACGCCCGCTGCGCATGGGAGGGGAAAGGGCACGGGGGGAGGCAGCCCGTACGCAACTGGTGGCCAACTTCTTCACCTAGGAATCACAGTGCTGGCTAGTGCACACTGCTCTGGCACATACCATCTGACAATCAATGATGACACTACCTGACAATGTCTGAAATTTACTTGACAATAAACTGTCAGATACACATCAGCCTGAGATTGTTAACATGGAAGTGTCAATATGTGTGCACCCCTAGCTACACATACACCAGCAATGCATCACAACGCAAAGACACAACTCCATCAATCTAATATGCATTGCCACAGGCGATTCACTACATGACAACATTGCCATGTCACCCATTCCCTTCACAGTCCCGCCACTGAGGACACCATGTCATGGTATGTGACAGCAAACAAACTGGCCATCACAACATGACACCAGTGTCACAAATAGCAGTGCCCCAAATGGAACATAGCCGCACTTGAGCAGCTAACGGACCTGGAGCCACTACTACACACCTGTGTAAGAGTAATTTCAATCAAATTACACACCAACCCACCCTGAAGCCCACCCAAACAAGACACAATGCATGTAATCAATGGTAGTCTCATTACCTGATTCTGCTGGTATGTCCTCACCGTCCAGATGTGCAGTGATGGCGCCATGCAAAAGTGTCAGTGCACATCTACCGACATGTAGTCTGACTCCAGAGAGTATGCCCTTGTGAAGATCTGTGTGAAATACCTGCAAAACATGAGCAACATATGTAAGTAGAGGCACATATCAAACCATCATGCATAGTTAGGTGCAACAACAATGAACACTATGAATGTCTACACAGTATTGACTATGGACTGGCCAACAGCTCATGGGAGTCCAATGTCACCGTGTAATTTGATGTCACTTGGGCACACCCTTTGCAAGCCCATGGAAACGGAAGCAGGAGGGGTGTGGATGTCTGCTACCCAAGCATCGAAACCAAACTCAGGACAAGCCTGCATGTGCCCAGCCACAATACAGTGTATGCCCAGGTACCCACACAAGGCAACACTCTTGCAAAATAAAAATAAAATAGAGAAAAAATGGCCATGAAAGGGCTGGCGGGGGGGGGGGGGGGCACCTATGAGGTCCGAGGACAGGATGCACGCCACAATCCACCTGTGTGGATCATGGGAAACGAAAACACCCCATAGGCTCGTGGCCCACACGGCTACTCTGTTGTGGGAGATGAGTCGCTATGGCTCTGGCCAGACCCTGCAGCTGACTCTGGAGGTGGGGGAGCTGCCTCAGAAGATGGTGTGACAATGGGAGGCAGCCCACGCAAAGCACGAGTTTGCTCCTCCATGGCTGCAAGCAGGCGGGTCTGGTAGTTCTGGTTCTGGGTTATAATCATGCGGAGGTCCCCATGCAGTAACTCCCGGGATGACCTGACCTCCGCACGAGTTGCCTGCATCTCGGCCGAGAGTGTCCGTGTCAGACGCTCCAGCTGCTCCTCTGTCCTTCTATGGGATGAAGCCTCAAGCTCTAACAGGGTCGACCTGAGGTGACGGAGTTCTTCCCTCAGGCCTTCCCTGTGGCGCTGGGACTCCATGGAAAGTGATTCCCGCAGAGTCGCCAGTGCCGCCCGCCTGTCCATGTTGGACGCCAACATATCCTCCCTGTGTGCCTGGCAGATGGACTCTGTAGCCTGCTCCAGTCGCTCCATCAGCCTTTCTGGGGGGACAATGGAAGTGGCCACCCTATCCATGGCCTGTGCAATCATCTCGGATGATGCTGCCTGTTGGGTGGCCATACCGTAGATGGATTGCTCCCAAACGGTATTGCCAGGTGGCATACGGCCACCACGTTGACGGGCACCACACCTGCCTGGGGCAAGGCTGACTGCGCCTTGCTGTGCCGGCAAGGCCTCAGGCTGCAGGACTGCATTCCCTCTCTGATCTGCAGCCCCAGGAACAGGATCAGAGATTGGGTGGTGTGGCCCTGCATCCGTAACCACCGGAGGCTGATCTGCCGACACTGACATCCCCATTGAGGGCAATGGCCCGGCTGCAGGTGGGTCGGACAGAGGAGATTCTCTCCCAAGAACACTCACCTGCGACTGCACATAGGTGTCATCCTCCGAGTCTACACCTGAATACTGCTCGGGGGAGGAACCCCCAGAGACACCCCTCGACAGCACGGCCTGCAGCACTTGTGGGTTTTCACCCACAAACACACCACGTCCCTCACTTGTGGTAGGTCGGCCCGGGTTGCCCTCCTGGGACGGCTCAACCACCACATCCCCAGCATCAACAAGTGCTTCGTCCCCTGCAAAGACATGAAAGAGAAAAATGGAAACAGGCATTAGCACCATGGCATGCAACAAGGGCTGATGAACAACAGAGGCAGTAGTTCTACGACACATGTCCCACATGACTGGGAGACCTCCTATGCATTCACCAACACTGGGTCTGTAGGGGAGGCTCAGGGCATACAATGTACAGATTGGAGAGCAACGCCTGCTCACCATGCTGCCTAGCACTGCCATCACACATTGGCCGGTGATTGCCATGTCAAAGGCACATGCCATCACACACATGGCATGTGACATAGCCACCACGTGAAGAGGGAGTGGAGGGCGAGTTTTTTGGATTTCAACCACTCTGGTCCTGACATTGCATCGTCACTTCAATAAGTATACATGTTGTACATGGATCTGCTAGTCCAAATAGGCCACGATGCACAGTGCCTTGTCTACATCAACAAAATGCAGTAAACAATGTGATTCCACCTCCCCATCACCTGTAAAGGATTCATATTGCATTCGTGAAGCACCGGTCCAGAAATGTATGAAGGTACAGCGGAGCACTGAGGGGTGGTGGGGCAGAAGGGGATGCCAGTCAACAATCCTACTGGTGCTGGTGTCATTCATGTCACGCAAGTGCAGGGGTGGGTGGCACAATGAAGTGCAAGGGGAAGTGGCGGCTGGAAGTGCTGTACAAGGTAAGTAGGACTTGACGTCAAGGGCAGATGGTGTTAGGCGCAGACAAGTGCTGGGGGGTGGCCTATAGGGGTACAGAGTCAATCATGCAGTGCTGTGGGCTCGGAGGGGACAGGGGAGGTACACACTGCATCTGGCTCGGCAAGGTCCTTGCAGATTTCTATGTGTCCTGCAGAGTTGTCACATGCCGCAGATATGTGCCCTTGGATTGGGGATCTCATCTTGGTGAAAAGGGTGAGGCGCTATTGCCTTTGGAGCATGTGGCAGGCCAGTTTGCCAGAGGATGGCCATGATGCAGGACATTCCCTCTCTGCCACCCGGCACCTGTGGTTTGGGTTCACAAGATCCGAGTCATGCCAGGACTCTGCATTGGCATGGGGCTTCAGACAGGTGGTCATGACCGTGGCAAAGACATCCAGTGTACCTGACATGGAGTGGAGCATGGAGTGTGCCCTGTCAGGATGGGAGTGAGCCTAAGGGGGAGCTGGATGGGGGGGAGATTTTGGCAGCATGAGCCTCGACTGACACACACTTCATGGGTCGGAATACCAAGAAGGTGTGTGACAGTGGTGAGGGTGGCTTTGCCTGTGGGGTGGTGAGGGTGAGCTGGGAGGAGAGGAGAATGTGATCACTCCAGGAGAGAGGAGTGCAGAGATGGACGGAGAGGGGAAAGTCAGATGAGATCAGAGCATCAAGAGTGTGCCCTGCAGAATGAGTAGGGACAGACGGGAGTCTAGAGGGTGAGAGGGAGTTGCTGAGGTCACAGAAAGGTCACGTGGGGGCGTCAACAAGCATGCAGGTGGATGCGTACAGCACCAAGGATGAGGATTTCTGTGTCTGGGGACATGAGTGAGGAGGAGAGGTGAGGACACTCAGAAAGGAAGTAGTACATTTGACCAGTTTTCCCAGACACAGTACGCACTGTTTGAGAATGTCAAGGTGTGGTGGAGAGAGACGTCACACAAGCCATTCCAGAGTGGAGTAGGTCTAAGTAGGAGTGACAGTGGCAGGAATACCCTCAGGGAAGCCAAGGGCACACCCCCCCTGCACAGTAGTGGCGGGCCAAGGAGAGGGTCTCCTGAACATCAGGTAGGAGTGTGTGAAGGATGCAGACAGAGCTGGCCGTCAGACATGTTTCCATGAGACCAAGGATGTCAAGGTGCATAACCTCATGTAAGTGACAGATATCGGAGGAATGCCTGATGCAGCCGCAGTGAAAGGAGTGTAATTGTGGAGGAGGTTGACAGCCTTGTAGGACTTACGGGGAGTGCTAGAGATCAGGGGTGCAGCATGTGTAGGAGTTGGAGTGGGAGGCGGAGAAGGTTCATGGGAGGGTGCAGGGAGGCAGTGCAGGATTGATGAGGAGAGAGGAGGGGGGACAGCAGGAGAGGTAAGGAAGTTGATGAGATGTGGGTAGCATTTCTCAAGGAGATTGAGGTTGGCCTAAGGGCCTTGGACTGGGACGCTCCCATTACCATGCACATCAATAGTGGCCTCTGAGGATTGGAAGGAGGCCAGGAGTACACCCCAACGGGTCACACCATTGATGGTGGAAGAGGAGCAAGGAGAGAGGACAGGGACCATGTGAAGGGTCTATGGGACAGACAAAGGCATGTATGAGCAGATGTCAGTGAGAGTTAGCTTTGAGTAGGCTCAGATGCACTGGTCAGCAATAGGGTGGGTCGCATTGGAGGGCAGGGTGCCCTCATTTGACTTTTGGCAAGCAGGTGTCGTGAGTAGGGCACGATGGTCTGAACTGTAGAAGTCATGGAAGATAGACCATGAAGAGCAGCATGGAGTGTGAGGGAATGGGGCTCGAAACCAGACGGTACCAAAGCCCACAGGTAGGAGGTGGATGTCAAGGCAACATCCACAGTATGACAGCATGTTGGTTGGCATTTATATACAGAGGACGCATTAGCATGTGGTATCATTGCATGTCAGGCATGTGAAGATGAAACTTGAATGGCTGGGGGAAAGTATAGGAATGGTATGTAAGACATCAGATGAATAGACAGGGGAGTATGAGCAACAATGTAGTGACAAAATGACAATTCAAGGGCAACTTCCATGGTGTCGGGCCATATGTGCACTGTTGCCAGTAGGGATAGTGCTGTGGGCAGATGGTGTTGCACTGAACATACTGGATGGGGCACATGGGTGCCACTATCAACTCTGCCACACACCCCCTTGACAGGCACCCAACATGAATGCTTCACACACACACCATGCACATGGATAATACACACATGCATGTGCACTCACCGGATGATGCCTCGTAATCAGGGAGGTCTCCCACACCTTGGAGTTGTCCCTCGGTGACGTAGGATCCAGCTACGGACTCGTGTGGTGTGAGTTCTATTTCCTGTGCTGGGGACCCTCTGTCAGGCTCCTGTTGTCTGGCGCAGAGGCAGTACAAACACCTGCCTCCCCGTTGGGTTTTAGCACCTGGGATATTAAAACCGCAGGCCACCTTGACCCGCCGGGGAAAGAGGGTTAGGGTCCGTTGGTTTGGATGGGTAGAGGGAGTTCAGGATAACCGGAAAGAGGGTTAGGAAGCTGTTATGGATAGGTGAGGGTTTTTAGGGAAACATACTCCTCGGCTCCTGTGCGCCGCTCCGATGGACGTACTCCGCCCATGCACTCATGTACCTCACCCACACTGTGTGCTCTTCGGAGGGGAGCCTTTGTACTGGAGCTCCTGAACCAGGACACTATAACCTGAAGTGCTGACCCTTGTAGCTACCCCGCTACTAACTGCAGCGTCTCAACATAAATTATACCGGCATTTAGTCATGCAACACATTCTCCCAATCATGTGCGTGATCACCAACCCCTTTGCATTATTCTCATACAGGGTACAAACATATAACTGCACTTAGCTCTGATTGCTGGCCGGTGCCTCCAATTCTCCTGCTTGTTCATGTGCTCAGCCAAAGCACACTCTGCTTTCACTGCAAAATACCAAAACACACTGTCAGTGCGGGCCAAAACAACTCGTAGTTGACTTCACTCCGAGTTGCCTATGTAATGTTTTCCCCGCATTCCGTGCGTGGGTAATTAGTCACAGCATTCCCCAAATCATGCAGGGTCTATGTATGGCTTCCCAGTTTACAGGGGACTCATGCGCGATGCTTCTCGTGCCTCAGCCCCGTTGCGGTTCGGTATCTAAACCGAAGTCCAGGCCGAAAAGTGCAGCCGACGGGGACTCGTGCGCGATGCTTCTCGTGCCTCAGCCCCGTAGCGGTTCGGTATCTAAACCGAGATCCCAGCCGAAAAGTACAGCCAACTACAAGTACTTCTAAAAGAGGAACTTATCTTTTAGTTGTACGCGGGGCCTGGGGTGTTCAGGCGAGAGCTTGTGCCCCGCGTAGGCGTGCCTGCCGGAGCTCGGACGGAACACGTCTTCTCTCCTCTGCATCCGGAATTGCGAGCGTTGTCCCGATGGCGCGGCTCGCGCATGCGCGTTAGCGCGGGCGTGGCATTTCTTGACAGCAGGCTCGTGCAAGGCACGGCCTGCTGGGAAATGTAGTTCCAAGGCGGTTCTCCATCCCAGGGACTTCTTTCTGCAAAAGGGATGGAGAATCCGCCTTGAGTACTGGGTAGGGCTTTTTGGGGGGGCTCTAACCCCTTCTGCAGCCCCCATAGTGGCTGCAATCTGCCTTTTGGCCCCAACCCGTGGTCCAGCCCTGACAGTACTCCCCCTCCCTCTCGCAGGCCCAGGTTTAGCGGGGTATCTAAGATGGAATTGGCGAAGGAGTCGAGGAGCATGAATGTTTTGCGCTGGTTCCCAGGATTGATCTTCAGGGCCATACCCCTCCCAGTCTATGAGGTACCATAGTTTTCCCAATCGAAAATGTGAATCCAAAATAGCCCTTACCTCGTATTCCGGATAACCATCCACCAACATGGGTGGAGGCCGTTTTGTTTTTACAGAAGCCGGGGCTGGTTTTAATAGGGCCACATGGAATACTGGATGTATCTTCATATGTGGCGGCAATGATAGTCGGACCGCCACTGGATTGATGATTGACGTGATCGGGAACGGGCCAATGAAACGAGGTTGGAATTTGCGAGGCCCTTGTAGGTGGAGGTTTCGAGTCGAAAGCCATACCCGATCTCCTGTCTTGTAGGGTGGGCTTACTCTCCTTTTCTTGTCTGCATAATGTTTATATGATGATTTTGCTGAATTCAAGGTATGTTGTATGGACTGCCAAAGGATTTCAAGCTGTCTTTTTCGTTCCTGCGCAGCTGGCACTTCCGGTACATCAACCTGTGGTAATGGCTGGAAACGTGGATGGTATCCATATGAACCATAGAATGGTGTTACCTTGGTTGATGAGTGGACAGCGTTGTTATACGCTAGCTCCGCCAGCCAAATGACCTCCGCCCAGGTATCATCTTTGCCTTGGATGAGACAACGCAGGTATTGCTCCAGTGTCTGGTTTAAGCGTTCCGTTTGTCCATCCGTCTCTGGATGATAAGCAGTGGACAAACGTATACTCATTCCTACTGTACTACAAAATGCTTGCCAAAAACGCGAAGTGAATTGTGGCCCTCTGTCCGAGATTACATTATATGGGATTCCATGCAGTCGGACTATGTTCTGCAGGAATAGATCAGCCAGTTCACTAGCTGTTGGCGTGCCCTTACAGGGTACAAAGTGAGCCATTTTGGTGAGGTAATCTACGACTACAAGAATGGATGTGAATCCGTAGCTAAGGGGCAAGTCCACTATCAAGTCTAAAGAAATGGTATGCCAAGGAGTTGGTGGTGTTGGCAATGGCTGCAAACGCCCCGCTGGTTTCTTATGTTCGGATTTGTTTCTCATACAAGTTTCACAGTTAGAAATGTAATGTTGCACACCCCTCTTCATACCCGGCCACCAGAAGTGCCTCCTTAGTAGCTCCATGGTTTTCGCCGAGCCAGGATGACCTACAAATGGCGAGTCATGACACCACCGGATTGCCTGTCGTTGAAGCGGGGTAGTGGGTATGTATAGGGCCGTTTTGAAAAAAGGCAATCCATCCTTGATTGTCCGATCTGAATTCTGTGCCGTCCATTGCGCTAAATCTTGTGCAGACATCGCTTTCCGGATATCTTCAAACATGTTGTCTACAACGATGCTTCCTACAATGCAACTTGGTTTTATTATTGGTTTGACTTCTTCCTTTGGTTCTGAGTGTTCAGTGTTGGGTTCGGGGTATCGTGACAAAATGTCCGCTTTCCTATTGTCTATCCCCGGACGATATGTCACAATAAAATCAAACTCTGAAAAGTACATGGCCCATCGTAGCTGTCTGGGACTAAGGGCCTTGGCCGACTTCAAGAATTGTAAGTTACGATGGTCAGTAAATATAGTGATGGTGTGTCGGGCCCCCATTAGGTAATGGCGCCATTCCCCAAAGGCTGCTTTGATGGCTAACAGCTCCTTGTCAGCTATTACATAGTTTCGTTCTGCGGGTAACAATGTCCTAGAGTAATAGGCAACGGGGTGCAACTGTCCGTTGTCATCGCGCTGTGACAGGATGGCGCCGATGGCGTAACTTGATGCGTCAGTCTCTACTATATAAGGTTTGGTTGGATCTGGATGCATGAGAACCGGAGCTGTGATGAATGTGTCTTTCAGGGCTTGGAACCCCGCTTCTGCCTCTGCATCCCACTGGAACGGTATTCCCTTTCGTAAGAGACGGGTAATTGGCTGAACCTTTTTAGCAAATCCCTCTATAAAGCGGCGGTAGAAGTTCGCGAAGCCTAGCACCGTCTGGACGTCCTTTACTGAGGTTGGGGATGGCCAGTCGATGATAGCTTGTACCTTCTTTTGGTCCATGTTCACTCCTTGGGGTGATAAAACGAATCCCAAAAACTCTACCGTGGATTGATGGAACTCACATTTTTCTAATTTTGCGTAGAGCTGGTGTTCCCTCAATCTCTGCAACACTGCCCTCACATGGCCCTGGTGTTCTTCCATACCTTGTGAATAGATTAGTATATCGTCGATGTATACCACGCAAATACATCCAGATATCCTCGCAGAACCTCGTCCAAGAAGTGTTGAAATGCGGCAGGAGCGTTGCAAAGTCCAAAGGGCATAACTTGGTACTCGTATAAGCCGAATTTTGTGCGGAAAGCTGTTTTCCACTCATCCCCTTGTCTTACTCTCACGAGGTGATATGCCCCTCGCAAATCAAGTTTCGTATACACCGTCGAACCTCGCACCTGGTCCAATAACACTGGGATCAAAGGAAGAGGGTAGCGGTTTTTGATGGTAATGCGGTTAACCGCTCTGTAGTCAATGCTGATCCAATCGTGCCAAAGGTTTAGTGTCCCACTTACGTTTATCCTGCCGGCGTTCACTCTGCCGTTGGTCCAGGCGGAGTGCTAAATCTATCATTGTAGAACATGTTTCGGGCTGCGGGTCCACCTGAGCTATGAGGTCTTTTAGATCTTCCCTGAGGCCTTGATAAAACAGAGCCATTCTTTTGTCCTGTGGCCAATCAGTCTCCATAGCCAATCGGTTGAAGGCTGTCACATAAGACACTAGGTCTCTGCTTCCTTGCCTTAAAGTGAGTAATTCCCTGTCCTTAATCAAGGACGCTGAGCGTCGATTAAATATTTTGCCGAACTCCTCCAGGAACATGTCCCAACTGTATAGCAGGGCGTCATCTTTACGAACCAAGGGTGTGGCCCAAGAAGCAGCATCTCCAGTGAGATAGGAGATTACAAACGCTGTGCGCGCTTGGGCTGTCCTGAACACAGCTGGTTTAGTCAGAAAGTGCAATTGGCACTGCATGATAAATTGGTTGAATTGTTGGGGGTCTCCATGGTACCTCTCAGGGGCAGCTAAGGGTAAGGGTGGCTCCGTGGACACCTGCACCTGCACGGGGGTTGGAGGGGTAGTTCTGGGTAAGGGGGTTGCTGTGGCCTGAGTTTGAATCGTCAAAGTGTGTACTTGCCCCGCCAGGTCTTGATAATCCTGTCTAGTTGCGGCTAATTCCGCCTTTAGTTCTTGAAGTAGGGTCACTACGTCAGCCATGGTTGTACTGCCCGGGCGCCTAGTATACTTGGGCTCGCAATTCTGTCAGGCTCCTGTTGTCTGGCGCAGAGGCAGTACAAACACCTGCCTCCCCGTTGGGTTTTAGCACCTGGGATATTAAAACCGCAGGCCACCTTGACCCGCCGGGGAAAGAGGGTTAGGGTCCGTTGGTTTGGATGGGTAGAGGGAGTTCAGGATAACCGGAAAGAGGGTTAGGAAGCTGTTATGGATAGGTGAGGGTTTTTAGGGAAACATACTCCTCGGCTCCTGTGCGCCGCTCCGATGGACGTACTCCGCCCATGCACTCATGTACCTCACCCACACTGTGTGCTCTTCGGAGGGGAGCCTTTGTACTGGAGCTCCTGAACCAGGACACTATAACCTGAAGTGCTGACCCTTGTAACTACCCCGCTACTAACTGCAGCGTCTCAACATAAATTATACCGGCATTTAGTCATGCAACACATTCTCCCAATCATGTGCGTGATCACCAACCCCTTTGCATTATTCTCATACAGGGTACAAACATATAACTGCACTTAGCTCTGATTGCTGGCCGGTGCCTCCAATTCTCCTGCTTGTTCATGTGCTCAGCCAAAGCACACTCTGCTTTCACTGCAAAATACCAAAACACACTGTCAGTGCGGGCCAAAACAACTCGTAGTTGACTTCACTCCGAGTTGCCTATGTAATGTTTTCCCCGCATTCCGTGCGTGGGTAATTAGTCACAGCATTCCCCAAATCATGCAGGGTCTATGTATGGCTTCCCAGTTTACAGGAGACTCATGCGCGATGCTTCTCGTGCCTCAGCCCCGTTGCGGTTCGGTATCTAAACCGAAGTCCAGGCCGAAAAGTGCAGCCGACGGGGACTCGTGCGCGATGCTTCTCGTGCCTCAGCCCCGTAGCGGTTCGGTATCTAAACCGAGATCCCAGCCGAAAAGTACAGCCAACTACAAGTACTTCTAAAAGAGGAACTTATCTTTTAGTTGTACGCGGGGCCTGGGGTGTTCAGGCGAGAGCTTGTGCCCCGCGTAGGCGTGCCTGCCGGAGCTCGGACGGAACACGTCTTCTCTCCTCTGCATCCGGAATTGCGAGCGTTGTCCCGATGGCGCGGCTCGCGCATGCGCGTTAGCGCGGGCGTGGCATTTCTTGACAGCAGGCTCGTGCAAGGCACGGCCTGCTGGGAAATGTAGTTCCAAGGCGGTTCTCCATCCCAGGGACTTCTTTCTGCAAAAGGGATGGAGAATCCGCCTTGAGTACTGGGTAGGGCTTTTTGGGGGGGCTCTAACCCCTTCTGCAGCCCCCATAGTGGCTGCAATCTGCCTTTTGGCCCCAACCCGTGGTCCAGCCCTGACAGTACTCCCCCTCCCTCTCGCAGGCCCAGGTTTAGCGGGGTATCTAAGATGGAATTGGCGAAGGAGTCGAGGAGCATGAATGTTTTGCGCTGGTTCCCAGGATTGATCTTCAGGGCCATACCCCTCCCAGTCTATGAGGTACCATAGTTTTCCCAATCGAAAATGTGAATCCAAAATAGCCCTTACCTCGTATTCCGGATAACCATCCACCAACATGGGTGGAGGCCGTTTTGTTTTTACAGAAGCCGGGGCTGGTTTTAATAGGGCCACATGGAATACTGGATGTATCTTCATATGTGGCGGCAATGATAGTCGGACCGCCACTGGATTGATGATTGACGTGATCGGGAACGGGCCAATGAAACGAGGTTGGAATTTGCGAGGCCCTTGTAGGTGGAGGTTTCGAGTCGAAAGCCATACCCGATCTCCTGTCTTGTAGGGTGGGCTTACTCTCCTTTTCTTGTCTGCATAATGTTTATATGATGATTTTGCTGAATTCAAGGTATGTTGTATGGACTGCCAAAGGATTTCAAGCTGTCTTTTTCGTTCCTGCGCAGCTGGCACTTCCGGTACATCAACCTGTGGTAATGGCTGGAAACGTGGATGGTATCCATATGAACCATAGAATGGTGTTACCTTGGTTGATGAGTGGACAGCGTTGTTATACGCTAGCTCCGCCAGCCAAATGACCTCCGCCCAGGTATCATCTTTGCCTTGGATGAGACAACGCAGGTATTGCTCCAGTGTCTGGTTTAAGCGTTCCGTTTGTCCATCCGTCTCTGGATGATAAGCAGTGGACAAACGTATACTCATTCCTACTGTACTACAAAATGCTTGCCAAAAACGCGAAGTGAATTGTGGCCCTCTGTCCGAGATTACATTATATGGGATTCCATGCAGTCGGACTATGTTCTGCAGGAATAGATCAGCCAGTTCACTAGCTGTTGGCGTGCCCTTACAGGGTACAAAGTGAGCCATTTTGGTGAGGTAATCTACGACTACAAGAATGGATGTGAATCCGTAGCTAAGGGGCAACTCCACTATCAAGTCTAAAGAAATGGTATGCCAAGGAGTTGGTGGTGTTGGCAATGGCTGCAAACGCCCCGCTGGTTTCTTATGTTCGGATTTGTTTCTCATACAAGTTTCACAGTTAGAAATGTAATGTTGCACACCCCTCTTCATACCCGGCCACCAGAAGTGCCTCCTTAGTAGCTCCATGGTTTTCGCCGAGCCAGGATGACCTACAAATGGCGAGTCATGACACCACCGGATTGCCTGTCGTTGAAGCGGGGTAGTGGGTATGTATAGGGCCGTTTTGAAAAAAGGCAATCCATCCTTGATTGTCCGATCTGAATTCTGTGCCGTCCATTGCGCTAAATCTTGTGCAGACATCGCTTTCCGGATATCTTCAAACATGTTGTCTACAACGATGCTTCCTACAATGCAACTTGGTTTTATTATTGGTTTGACTTCTTCCTTTGGTTCTGAGTGTTCAGTGTTGGGTTCGGGGTATCGTGACAAAATGTCCGCTTTCCTATTGTCTATCCCCGGACGATATGTCACAATAAAATCAAACTCTGAAAAGTACATGGCCCATCGTAGCTGTCTGGGACTAAGGGCCTTGGCCGACTTCAAGAATTGTAAGTTACGATGGTCAGTAAATATAGTGATGGTGTGTCGGGCCCCCATTAGGTAATGGCGCCATTCCCCAAAGGCTGCTTTGATGGCTAACAGCTCCTTGTCAGCTATTACATAGTTTCGTTCTGCGGGTAACAATGTCCTAGAGTAATAGGCAACGGGGTGCAACTGTCCGTTGTCATCGCGCTGTGACAGGATGGCGCCGATGGCGTAACTTGATGCGTCAGTCTCTACTATATAAGGTTTGGTTGGATCTGGATGCATGAGAACCGGAGCTGTGATGAATGTGTCTTTCAGGGCTTGGAACCCCGCTTCTGCCTCTGCATCCCACTGGAACGGTAATCCCTTTCGTAAGAGACGGGTAATTGGCTGAACCTTTTTAGCAAATCCCTCTATAAAGCGGCGGTAGAAGTTCGCGAAGCCTAGCACCGTCTGGACGTCCTTTACTGAGGTTGGGGATGGCCAGTCGATGATAGCTTGTACCTTCTTTTGGTCCATGTTCACTCCTTGGGGTGATAAAACGAATCCCAAAAACTCTACCGTGGATTGATGGAACTCACATTTTTCTAATTTTGCGTAGAGCTGGTGTTCCCTCAATCTCTGCAACACTGCCCTCACATGGCCCTGGTGTTCTTCCATACCTTGTGAATAGATTAGTATATCGTCGATGTATACCACCGCAAATACATCCAGATATCCTCGCAGAACCTCGTCCAAGAAGTGTTGAAATGCGGCAGGAGCGTTGCAAAGTCCAAAGGGCATAACTTGGTACTCGTATAAGCCGAATTTTGTGCGGAAAGCTGTTTTCCACTCATCCCCTTGTCTTACTCTCACGAGGTGATATGCCCCTCACAAATCAAGTTTCGTATACACCGTCGAACCTCGCACCTGGTCCAATAACACTGGGATCAAAGGAAGAGGGTAGCGGTTTTTGATGGTAATGCGGTTAACCGCTCTGTAGTCAATGCATGTTCTGAGTTCTCCGGATTTTTTGGGCACGAAAAACAAGGGCGATGAGACTGGGGATGTTGAATGCCTAATAAATCCATTTGCCAAGTTGGTGTCTATGTATTCTTTTAGATGTTCATTTTCTGACTCCGTAAGGGCGTAAATTCTACTGCAGGGGAGGATCACACCATCCTCGAGATCAATCCTGCAGTCAAACGATCGATGTGGGGGCAAAGTCTCAGCCGCCACTTTACTAAAAACATCCCGGTAATCTTCATATACTTCCGGCAACACTGTCTCCAAGCCTCCTATGAAGTGAGACGAATCCCCCGGCGTTCCGCAGGTCCTACGGCAATGTCTTGACTGGAACAGCAACGTTCCCGCACACCAGTTGACGGTGGGGTTGTGGAGCCTTAACCATGGCAACCCCAAAATGAAGCCGAACTGTGGAGCGGCGATAACATCAAATTGTATTGTCTCTTGATGAGACTTCCCGCAATCCAGGCGTAAGAGATGGGTTTGCTGTGTAATGGGTCCTGAGATTAAGGGTGAGCCATCCACCGATTTAACTTCTTCTTTCAGTGCTTTGTTCCTCAATGGAAGACCCAATCTTAGCGCTACCTGCTCATCCACAAAATTGCCCGTGGCTCCAGAATCTACCATTAAAGACACAGGAATGCGTTTACCTTGCCAACTTAGATTGCCTGCAAGCATGACATGTGCTGCCTGGTTGTGATGAGTGTTTGCCAGTAGTCTCGGGGTGTTTTCAGCTTTGCTCGCCCTTGCCACCCTCATGGGCGAGCTGCGGCGTTTCCCGAACCCCCTTCTTTAGATGGTTTGGCAGAACATTCACGTACGAAATGGCCGGCCTTACCACAGTACAAGCATAATTTTTCTCGTCTTCTTTTATCCTTTTCCTCCTTGGACAGCGGGCCGCGAACCGTCCCGATCTGCATGGGTTCATCAGTAGCCCTTTCCACCGCTCTGTAAGTTTTCTGCTGATCCAATCGTGCCAAAGGTTTAGTGTCCCACTTACGTTTATCCTGCCGGCGTTCACTCTGCCGTTGGTCCAGGCGGAGTGCTAAATCTATCATTGTAGAACATGTTTCGGGCTGCGGGTCCACCTGAGCTATGAGGTCTTTTAGATCTTCCCTGAGGCCTTGATAAAACAGAGCCATTCTTTTGTCCTGTGGCCAATCAGTCTCCATAGCCAATCGGTTGAAGGCTGTCACATAAGACACTAGGTCTCTGCTTCCTTGCCTTAAAGTGAGTAATTCCCTGTCCTTAATCAAGGACGCTGAGCGTCGATTAAATATTTTTAGCACCTGGGATATTAAAACCGCAGGCCACCTTGACCCGCCGGGGAAAGAGGGTTAGGGTCCGTTGGTTTGGATGGGTAGAGGGAGTTCAGGATAACCGGAAAGAGGGTTAGGAAGCTGTTATGGATAGGTGAGGGTTTTTAGGGAAACATACTCCTCGGCTCCTGTGCGCCGCTCCGATGGACGTACTCCGCCCATGCACTCATGTACCTCACCCACACTGTGTGCTCTTCGGAGGGGAGCCTTTGTACTGGAGCTCCTGAACCAGGACACTATAACCTGAAGTGCTGACCCTTGTAGCTACCCCGCTACTAACTGCAGCGTCTCAACATAAATTATACCGGCATTTAGTCATGCAACACATTCTCCCAATCATGTGCGTGATCACCAACCCCTTTGCATTATTCTCATACAGGGTACAAACATATAACTGCACTTAGCTCTGATTGCTGGCCGGTGCCTCCAATTCTCCTGCTTGTTCATGTGCTCAGCCAAAGCACACTCTGCTTTCACTGCAAAATACCAAAACACACTGTCAGTGCGGGCCAAAACAACTCGTAGTTGACTTCACTCCAAGTTGCCTATGTAATGTTTTCCCCGCATTCCGTGCGTGGGTAATTAGTCACAGCATTCCCCAAATCATGCAGGGTCTATGTATGGCTTCCCAGTTTACAGGGGACTCATGCGCGATGCTTCTCGTGCCTCAGCCCCGTTGCGGTTCGGTATCTAAACCGAAGTCCAGGCCGAAAAGTGCAGCCGACGGGGACTCGTGCGCGATGCTTCTCGTGCCTCAGCCCCGTAGCGGTTCGGTATCTAAACCGAGATCCCAGCCGAAAAGTACAGCCAACTACAAGTACTTCTAAAAGAGGAACTTATCTTTTAGTTGTACGCGGGGCCTGGGGTGTTCAGGCGAGAGCTTGTGCCCCGCGTAGGCGTGCCTGCCGGAGCTCGGACGGAACACGTCTTCTCTCCTCTGCATCCGGAATTGGGAGCGTTGTCCCGATGGCGCGGCTCGCGCATGCGCGTTAGCGCGGGCGTGGCATTTCTTGACAGCAGGCTCGTGCAAGGCACGGCCTGCTGGGAAATGTAGTTCCAAGGCGGTTCTCCATCCCAGGGACTTCTTTCTGCAAAAGGGATGGAGAATCCGCCTTGAGTACTGGGTAGGGCTTTTTGGGGGGGCTCTAACCCCTTCTGCAGCCCCCATAGTGGCTGCAATCTGCCTTTTGGCCCCAACCCGTGGTCCAGCCCTGACACCCACCTCCAGTCACCAAGGTTGCGGCATGACTTGAGGCCAGCTTATCCTTTGCCCTGCGCTTAAGGTCATTCCAGCGCTTCTGGCAATCACTAGCTGTGCGCCTCACTACTCCAAGGGCACTTATTCTGTCAGCAATGGTCTGCCAGTGTGCCTGGCGTCTGGCATGTGTGGTCTTGGACCCTGCAACGATGACCATTTCCCTATCATGATCTGACACATACTGAACAAGTGCATTCAGTTCGGCGTCTGTGAAGCTTGGCTTCCTTGATGGGCCGGACTGTGCAGCCGTGCCTGGTGCATCAGCCTGTGCCGGACGTGCACTCTTCCTCTTGCGCTTGGAAGGGGGTGGGGATCCAGAGTGTCCTACGCTGCTGTGGACACTAGGGGCAGGAGCCGTGGTGGACTCAGTACTGGGTGTGTGGGATTGCCCACTCAGCATGGGAGTAGGTGCAGGCATTGGGGGTAGTGGGATGGGGTCAGGCCTGATCTGAGGTGCATGAACTAGGACCGACACAGTCTTGGCAGGGTGTATGAGAGGTGGGGTGGATGGAGCCACACCCTGGCTACGGGGGCCAGCAGATGACCTATCTGGCATAGATGCGCGTGCCCTGATGACACCAATGTGCACCGGTGCACGTGCAGTGGACCTGCTGACCTGGGTGTCAGCGATGGGATCACCCTCGGACAGGTCTGGTGCCACAATGGCCTGGTCCGACAAGGGCTGATCAGGGTTGGTATCAGCCACATGACTCTCAACTGGGGGGGGGGGGCATGGGTGTCCCTGACTGGTCCTCCAGACTGGGGGGGACAGGGGCACCCTGCAAGTCACAACCACGTCCCCTAGTGGATCCTCCACGGCCACCACGTGTGGCTCGGCCACCTTTGCCACCCTTACGGCTTGCACGCCTCCCAACCATGGCACTGATGGTATTGTGCGTATGGGAGTCGGTGTGCACAATTGTCCTGGGCAATTGGGTGTCAAAGGGGTTGGGTACCAGATGGTATTCGTACCCTAGTGCAGTGGCAAGGCTATATGACACCCCTGGGGAAAGATGACGGGTCACGCAACGCACAGGCACCCCAAAAAAGTTAAGGAACGTGCACAATACCCCTCCTAGACCACGTGTGCTGATGGAAAACCCTGCACTACGCTGTGGCATCCAGTAACACAATGAACGTATGCGTGTCACACGCAGCCTAGAATGACCTCTGAAGGGGTAGGCTACACACGGGGCAAGCACAGAAGTTAGATACGTGCGTGACTCACCGTCTGCCAGGTAAAAGAGCGTGAAAAATGAGCGCGTTTGGTTGGCAACACCCCCGCCAAAAGAAGATGTGTACGCTGTCTGAGGAGACAGGACAACAGTAGAAGGGGACACTGTTTGAGGGAACAGGCCCAGGTAAACCAGTACTAGAGGAAAAAGAGAAAAAGCTGTCAGAGGTAACAGGGAGTACGAACTGGAAACGCCGTGAAGTCAATCGCGTGTGAAACGACAAGAAGTACAGAATTCACCCACTCGCTCTCCACGAAAAGCACGTACAAGGAAATGGTGTTCAACACTACCTTTTATACAGGCCCACACGTACAGCGTCACTTACGGCGTGTACGTGCTTGGCCCATGTTCACCAATCACACGCTTTGTCACTTCTGCGTGTGGATCCTTTTTCACCAATCACACGCTTTGACACTCCTGCGTGTAGCTCACTTTTCACCAATCACACGCTTTGTCACTCCTGCGTGTGGATCCGTTTTCACCAATCACACGCTTTGACACTCCTGCGTGTAGCTTACTTTTCACCAATCACACGCTTTGTCACTCCTGCGTGTAGATCCTTTTTCACCAATCACACGCTTTGACACTGCACGTGCAGGTAACTATTGACGCACATATGCTGGGGACGGCTTTTAACGCGATTCGCTGAGTGTGGGGTTTTCACGTGCAAAATCACTCCCTATCAGGCTGTCCACGCGTTCAAACACGAAAGTCCACGCTCCTGGCCAGGAGGCCAAATTAAAGTCCCCCAGAGCCCTGAGCACGCTGCCACCTGCCATCTGCTGCTGCCTGACTGCCTGCTGGCCACGTGCCCCACAGTGCTGGTGGGTGGGGGTGGTGGGAGACATGGGTGGGGGCCTGGTGGAGGGTGCCCCTGGTGGATGGGGGGTGGGGGTGGTGGGAGACATGGGTGGGGGCCTGATGGCAGGTGCCCCTGCACTGCTGGGGGGTGGGGGTGGTGGGAGACATGGGTGGGGGCCTGGTGGAGGGTGCCCCTGGTGGATGGGGGTGCAGGGGGACATGATCAGGTGTGCAGGGTAGTCCACTGTTTTGTGGGCTGCCTGCAGGGGCCGTGGAGGGTGTACAGGGTACACCTGTGAGGGCCCACCCAGCCTATTCGCGTGTGATGATTCCCGCGTACCCCTGTGATACACGTTCCCTGGCCTATCGCGTGTTCTACTTCACGCGTCCCCCTGTAATACACATTCCCTGGCCAATCGCGTGTTGAACTTCCCGCTACCCCTGTAATACACGCACCCTGGCTGTTCGCGTGTGATAATTCCCGCGTACCCCTGTCATACACGTTCCCTGGCCTATCGCGTGTTCTACTTCACGCGTACCCCTGTCATACACGTACCCTGGCCAATCGCGTGTTGGACTTCCCGCTACCCCTGTGATACACGCACCCTGACTGTTCGCGTGTGATAATTCCCGCGTACCCCTGTAATACACGTTCCCTGGCCTATCGCGTGTTCTACTTCACGCGTACCCCTGTAATACACGTACCCTGGCTGTTCGCGTGTGGTGATTCCCGCGTACCCCTGTAATACACGTTCCCTGGCCTATCGCGTGTTCTACTTCACGCGTACCCCTGTAATACACGCACCCTGGCTGTTCGCGTGTGGTGATTCCCGCGTACCCCTGTAATACACGTTCCCTGGCCTATCGCGTGTTCTACTTCACGCGTACCCCTGTAATACACGCACCCTGGCTGTTCGCGTGTGGTGATTCCCGCGTACCCCTGTAATTCACGTTCCCTGCCTAGTCGCGTGTAGTACTTCCCGCGTACTCATGATTTGAAGATTGCCCGCTTTGCTTTCCTTGTTTGCCTGCCCTGTGAAGTGGTCCAGGGTTAGCGCAGCCCTTAGCGATGATTTAGCGATTTTGATGGCTTTTCCTTGCGCGAGGGCGTTCTTGGGGGCGTTACTGGCGCTGCTGCAGGCTCGCTGCGATTCTCTGCGCCACGGCTGGTTTGGGAGCTTGAAATCCATGAATACGCTGTGCGCGGAAATCTGTTTTAGCGCACGTGCCTGGCGCAGACTATCACAGGCGCACGCTGTGCGCCAGCCGCGTGCGCTACTTGTGCGCTGGATTCTATGAATTAGCCTGTCAGTATATTATCAGTTAGTACTATGCCTGCGTGTTTCACATTTCACAATCCCTTTTATAATATACAAGTGAAACAATTTTCAGTATAATGTCACACAGATTTGGTTTACTTCCAAACACCGTTACTAATTTTCCCTATATTTCCAGTTTGTATACTTCCTGTATACTTCAATTTCACCATCACACAATTACAATAGATTCTCACTTTGCGTTTTGCAAGTTCATTCTGCATTCATGAATGTTCCCAAATAGGCCGTTATTAGGCACCATTTGTTGTATTCATCCTCCAATTCACAATATAGTTTATATTGTGTAAGCAGAACATGTGTTCATCCAGTCTAATTCCCTTAGTCACATTTTAACCACAGTTTAAGACTCAAACAGTTGGTCTTGTGTACAGCTCAATTCCTCTGAAATCCCATTATACTCATGAGCACACTTCAACAGACACTCACAACTATTTCCTACTTACATTTGTAGCCCTGGTAGATTCAATGATTGCCATTCTCAGCATACACCATCCTATTCCCAGTTTCTACTGTTACGGTGTAGTCCCAGTTTAACAGTCCGTTTGCCATGTCCGGGTGTATTTCCAGTTTGACAATCCATGTTTTTTTCTGTTGTTATTGTTGACCAGGGTGGGGTAGGTGCTCTGATTCTGCTTGATCTGTCAGCAGTGTTTGATACCATCGACCACTCCACCCTGATCTCCCGGCTTTCCTCTGCTGGCCTCTTAGGGCAAGTATTAGCCTGATTCTCCTCTTTTCTCAGAGGACGTTCTTAGTATGTTTCACTTTCTCCATTCCACTCTCAGATGAATTCTCTCCTATGTGGTGTTCCTCAGCGTTCTTCCTTGTCTCCCTCTTTATTCAGTGTATACACTCGACCTCTTCTGGCCATCATCCATGCTTTTGGCCTGCTATGTTATTCCTAAGGCAATGACACCCAAATCATTGTGCGGCTGGATTTGACTATATCTTATCAGAAGGTCAATTGAAAAAGTGCCTGGTAGCCAATGGTGAGTGGGTGGCGGAAATTGGCTTAAGCTTAATGCTGAAAAAACAGAGGTGTTGGTGGTGGGTACAGCTAGCCCTTCTCTGTTTTGGACCCCAGAGTTTTGGTCAGAGAGTTTTGGCACTTTTCCTCAGCCGGGTTCCCTCAGTAAAAGATCTAGGCATTAAAATTACGCCCTCTCTCTCTATGGCTGACCAGATCTCTCGTGTCTGCCGAAGGGCCCAATTCAAACTTCAGCCTCTCTGAAAAGTCCTTCCTTGCATTCCTGCTAAGTTCCACGCCCCTGTTATCTCCTCCTTAGTCATTAGTAACATTGACTATTGCAATGCCCTCTACTTGGCCAGGGTTGGATTGGCCACTTGGCCTTTCAGCCCGTGGCCGGGCCGAAATCATCCCTGGGGACTAGGGGCCAGTTTCTGGCCATGCCTGTGCTGGTTTTGAAAAAAACATTGATTTTCTTTTTTTTTCAAACTTTTTTTTTTTCTTTCCAAAAAGCTGTTCATCCTTCTTAGGTCGATAAATGTGTACAAACACAACATGAGTGATATTGTATGCATATTTGTTCTATAAAAAAGAGCTTAAGCGTAAGTGCTGTACAATAACATATAATTTGGCCTTGGAGGTCTGCTTGGATTCACAGTAATTTAGTGTACTTAGGAACAATGCTATTTGATGCCACTTCCTGTTTTGTCAAGGGGTGAAAGGTTGTGTTTCATTGCTTCCAGGGATGGCACTTTGGGTTGGGGTCAAATGACGTCACTTCTGGTGATGTCATCAGAGGTCAAGGGTCGTGAGGCGAGTGGTGGGCCACTTTTTTTTGGGTGACCGGGCCTATTTTTTGTCCCAGTCCGACCCTGTACTTGGCCCTTCCTAAACATCTTTTGCGGCGTCTCCAGCTGCTGCAAAATGCAGCTGCCAGAGCTGTTCATCACCCCCCATGGTGTGCTAATATGACCCCGCTACTGCAGCATCTTCACTGGCTACCTGTTGAGCAACATATTAGGTTCAAAGCTCTATGCATAGTGCACAAGGCCTTTTATGGACTAGGTGCCGAATTCCTTCAGAATAAATATGATTTGTATATACCATCCAGGCCTCTTTGTTCCCAATATCTGAGGACAATACAGCCCCCGAGGTTCAGGCTTGCCCGCATGGGGGGCGTGCATTTTCGGTGGCGCCTGCAAAGGCCTGGACCCAGCTCCGTTTCTCTTTGCGCAATATTGAACCCCATTCATTGTTTCGCCGAACACTTAAGACCTTCTTTTTTTAGTTTTCCTGCAATTCGGACAGCCCCCTCTCAGCCTAGCGCCAAGATACCTCTGGGCTTATGTTGTACTCTACAAGTTCCCTTAAGATAAGATAAGATAAGTTATGCTGGGTATTGCCATGTCACTGGGATTTGTGCTATGCTCCGCTGCCATTATCATGGCCTCCAGGCATTCTGGCACATCTGAAGGGGCGGGTGGGGGGGCATGCACTGTATCTCAGTACCCACAGTTACAATGTGGTGCCAATTTGCCAAATGCCTCTGCATTTCCATTTGGTAGAATCCTAGTCTATTCCAATTTGTGGATCTCGAAATAATTCCAGATGGCCAACATGAGTATACTCCGAGTTTGACAAGTCCTACTAATTCCACTTCACACAGTTACACAACATATCACGTGTGCACCATTACATTATATTCACAGATTTACAGTAAATTTTTCAGAATCACTCAATCCCCCTAGATTACTGGTACTTAATTCCAGTCCTTTTACCACTTTGCGAAATCCCAATACACTCTCTGCTGTACAATTCCACTATATGCCTATTTTGCACAATATGATTGTGTTTACATAATTCATAATGGAATCCCACTATTCCATTGTTTGGCATACAATTTACTGTTATACAATGCCAGTTTTCCCCCCATATTGGAACATACCATCAATTTTCGAGTCACACCAGTCCCAGTGTATGCACTGTGTGCTTGCTTATTTGAGCATATTTCTGGCAAGGCAAGCCGGTCATAGGCTTAGGTTGCCTACCTCTGAATGTTCCCAGTAGTGGCAAACCAGTATTAACAGTGTGTACTATTCCAGTGCATTTGAAGATTGGCAATCTCTGTATACTTCCAGTCTGCACTCACAATTTGCACTATGAGAGTATACTCACCATTTCGCAATCCAGTTTGCAGAATCCAAGAATATGCAGTTTACTGTTCCTCAAATCCCACTTGGCAGAGTCCCAGTCTGTTTACAGAGTGCACAATCCCGGTGAACTCACAGATTGGCACAGTTGGAGACATCAAGGTTTCACACACTTGTTATTGTCTGAGTTCGACCGCCACAGTCTACTTCAAATTTGCACCACATTCTCTGCCTATTTTCAATTTGCACAGTCCAATTACAATACCCGTTTTCAAAATTCCATATTATACAATCCAGTTTGTAAACTCCTACTGTACCCTCATTTTCACAGGAATTCACTGTATTCCAAATGTGCAAAACACAACCATGTTTCCAGTCTTCAATATCCAATCACACTCCCAGATTGACAATCCAAAAACGATTCTAGTTTGAGAAACCCATTTCACTGCCACACAAGTCCAATGTACTCTCAATGTATTGTTACATAATTTCAATGTGCTCCAACTCTTCAAAATTCCAGTATACACTTGTTTGAATAATCCCAGTATATACTCGCTTATAAAATGTCAGTAGTATGTTCTCAATTTGAATAATCCCAACATTTTCCCAGGTTGCACAATGCAAGTTTATTTCTAATTGGACAATCCCAGTACACTTTCCGTTTGACAACCTGAATCTTCTCACAGTTTGCCATCCCTTACAATCTGCATTGAACACATGCACATCTCTGACAAAAGGCATGGGGAGTGAGCTGCTCTGGGGGAAGCTCTAACTTGAGCATCTCACAATGAAAAAATAAAACATACATCCATAGAAAGAGCAGATAAGCAGTGTTAGGCAGTTCCGTAACAACCGTTCGGAGACATGGTTGACCAACTCTGGGATTTTTAAGACACAAGAGAGCACCCATTAAGGGTAACAGCTATTTTGTTAGTTCCTGATTCAACATTATTTCAACACAGCATCCACATAGCATAACTAAAACACACTGAAATCATTATAATTGCCACAAAATGTATTCCAAGCTAATCCGGTCCCCTGCATCCTCTAATGAATTATTTTATAGATTAATGCACTAAATCCATTCCACGGCCCTCATTAGGACCCTGGCGCTAAGTGTTTAACGGCCCCGCAGCCTTTTACGGGTCTAGACCAGCCGTTAAAGTGGGGACCCGCAAAGGGATCTTGGTGCTAAGTACGGTACCGCAATTTGCGGTACCGTACTTGGCGCCTTCCCCAGTCCCATTGAGCCCTATGGGGCAAAAATGGGAATGGGGAAGGGCCAATGTTCAATGGGGAATTACCGCCCCGCCAACCTTGGAATGGGGTGGTAATTCCCCATTGAACATTGGCAGACTCGTTACGATACCGGCACCAACCATGGTGCTAATAGCGCCATGGTTTAGCGCCAGTAACGTAATGAGGGCCCAAGTGTGCCGGTCTGGAAAAAGTGCTGGAAATTCTGGCTCTGCCATTTTTTCCGGGTAAGCACACTTCAAGTTTGCCGGCACGGGACACGGATCTCCTGACAGTCCTGACCTGTAGGGATTTCAGGACCCTACCAGCAAACAAATGCCTGCATCACCGGCGCGTTACTAATTCAGGAAATCCCATCCCGCGGAGTCCTATGGAACTCCATGGGAATGGGAACTTACCGTCACTCTGCCGCCTGTAATATCCCAGTAATACCGGGATATCAGGAGGCGGGGACGGTAAGTGCAGTTTGGCAGTATCCTGCTGGTAATACCGGTGGGATACCGGTAGATTTGTAATCAGGGCCCTGGACAGACAAATTGCTGTGCTCCGTTTTAGACAAAACTCCTACTTAATGATGAGGCTAATGGTACCACGCCTGGTGAACCCGCAACCCGGCCAAGACAAGGCCAGATGTATTAATGTGGCTTGCTTATGTTAAAGGCCTTGCAAAAAAGGAAGCCTATGATTTTGGCAGTGACCGTATGCGTCTAGAGAAGAAGAAAACGCAACTACCAACAGGAGTGGCGCTGATGGAAAACGGCAACACCTAAAAGAGCAAGAAGATCGCCAGGGTGGCATTCAATTTGCTCAGACTGGTTAATGAAAAGCGGCGGTGGGAAAGGGCAGCAGCGCCACCAGACCCACCTCTGCTGTCAACAAGGAAAGCAGCGGTCCATGCTGATCATTCAAAGCCTGCCCCCCAACATTGAGTAGATTCAGGAGAGGCGGGTCGGCAACTTCTACTGTGTCGGAACCCTGGACTATAGTGGCAGGGCAGCTCAGTGGCTTTTTCCAAAGACACAAATTATGTTTAATTTTCCAATTCCAGTGTGTGAATTTGGGAACAAAATCTGGGACGCTGAACTGCTGTGATGTAAGATTGCTTATTACTACTGTTGCTCTCATGTAACTGCCCATGATTCCCCTTTTTAAATGCTCTGTCCTGAAATAAAAATCTGCCACAGATTCTGTCTCATCAAAGGATAAAAGACAATGGGCCTCACTGCAAGTCTGGCGAGGTAGCTCTTCTTTTCTGGTGGTAGCTGATTTACTGCCGCTTTCAGCGGACTGCAGAATTCAAGTTTGACCTGGAAGTGGAGATTTACTGCCAGCACGGTGCTAGAGGTAAACCCTCCACCTTGAGGTCCAACATCAGCAGATTTACCACACAAAATTACTGCTTCACAATAAATCTGCCAAACATCTTCAGAAATGGTGATTTACACCACCCTACCAGCACGCGTAATCTTGTGGGAATGCCACTGGACCAAGTGCCGGTAACAATAAACAATTGTGGCAGTAAATCAGGCAATGTCCAACCCATTGACCACCAGATCCTTAATAAGGCCCATTGTTTTTTCTTGCTGTCTTATTTTCCAGACCTCTTGTTAGCTTCTACTTCATGGTTTAAGAAGCGCTCATGCGCTCCCGCTCCACCGGAGTGATTGCAAAATGACCACTGGCGAGACACAACAAAAACCTCCCTCTGAGTTTGAGAAGAGGGCGCTATAGGATCACTATAATAGACTTCTACATTTCCAAACATACCCTTCTTGTTTCTTTTGGGAGCAGTGCATAAGAGTAGGTGTAAAACAACAACAAAACAACATACAGTACTTCACCCGAATGATGACATTTTGGTTAACCAGGGGTTTTCCTTGGATCAGCAAACATAACCCACATCTAGTACTTGCGAATCCGCTGCCAGCGACCCAAGAGTTTCATTGATCGCACCACATGATCAGTGCAATCCGGAAAATCATATCTAATTGATTGCAAAAGGACCGCACCATCAGAAAGGAAGGAAAAATAGGAAACTGGTTGGGTTTCATGTGCTGGAGGTATTAGGGAAGCTTTTGCAGATGCAATCATGCGGCAATCTGAACAACTTGAGTCCAGCTCTTGATTGCCAATAAAAGGTTTTTTCAGAATTACATTTATGGGATGGATATTCGGCAAATGCACAGTTTATCCCTGAGGCATTGAAACAAAGATTGCCCATTGCACAACCCCAAACCTCCCATTATCCTGCTTTAGGAATCACTGGTGCAATGAATGGGAGCACAGTATGCACACCAAGTTATAACAAACGTTTCTACAGGGTTAGTAGATATTTAGTGAGGTGCAGAGGAGAAAAGCACTACCTTGACACTAGGCAATGGTACAAAACAAGGAAAAGGAAGTGTCCACGGGTAGTGGATCACTCGCGTCCCCTGCACACTCAGGTTATTGCCAGTGGCAATCAATTGTTCAAAATGTTTCTCTAATACTCTTGAGGATCTGTTTCAGTACTCCATTTCTAGTCTGCACTGCTTACACAGCAAAGAGGAATAACTTAAGGTTGACTTAGAGTAACTGGCTAATTAGCCACCAACTGGGGTTATCTCAGTCTGCACTTTGGTAATAGTCATTTACACGCTTTCTTAATCTGTAGAGGTAATAATCAAGCAGTCACTTGGTTTTTGATTTCAGTAGAAAAATACAATTTATTAATACATGCCAGCCTATATTCAGCAATATTACCAATTGTTGATCATCATATAGTGTCATGTCTTCAATCACAAAATATATACATTTTAGGTACAGTAGAGGCCTAACTAATGTTCCAAATAGCTCAACGCGTTTCGGGATGTAATTTTCCCTTCTTCAGGAGCAAAATATTTTATGTTAATAACTTTCAAACTTCATGTTTTCATAATCTGGGTTCTTCCGGACAATCTGTTTCCCTCTAGAGAGAAAATCACAGAGAATACTTTTAGTCTATTGTTCTCCAATTGCAATGTGCGTGAATATTTTGTCATTTTTACATTTTTTCAACTCAAATGTGTCTCTACCTCTCATTGGTGCCCCTTTGGTGTGTCTCCGGCTGGAGTAGTCAGTAATCAGGGTGGGTGTCCCCTCTAGTATAGTGATTTGGTCCCGGTTAGAGGCTGGAACTGAAGAGTTCTACAGGAAAGGATATGGGTGCATAATTCTGCTTGTTAAAGTTTCACAAAATGTCTTCAAGGCTGAGTAATTCTCAGTTATTACTATCAGAGTCTTGTATATTTAAAAAAGTGAGTAACTCACCCCTTCATGCGAGTGAGGTCAGGGTATGCAGTGGTCAGTCCAGTACCCAAATGGTGGGGGGAGGTGAGCTTGTCAGAGCAGGCATTTCCTGTAGGTAAAAAGCGAAGTTGGGTCAACCCTTGTCCTGTCCACACAATGTGGAAGTTAAATCAAAGGAAATCCTCTAGCCTTATATATTTTGTTGGGCTTCTTGCCTCTCAGTTGCAGGTAAGTGTTCCGGGAAGGAGTCCGCGAATGCAATGGAGCGCGGACATCCCGTTGTTATTACCTAGACGCGGCGCCGGTGCACGTCAGCGTGATGACGTCAGATGTAAACATCTGACTTCATCACGCCGCGCGCCACCAACCGCGTGTCATCACTCCAAATCTCTGCTAGGGGGATAGGGCTTGGAACTGAGTATACAATTTCATATAACCAATGCCAAGGCCATCTTGGATGAAGGTATGAATCTGTGAGATATGAAATACATTTTATGGAAAGATGCTACAGACTTTTAAGTGCAGTGATAGTGATAGTATATTTAGGATATTGAGGAGATATTGATCGGGCACCTCTGCTCACAATCTCACTAAGTTCATCCGTTGTCATGACAGTACATTTATTTGTGGATAACATGGTTCTATTGTAATCATATGATTCAGTCACCGTTTCCTTCAAGCAGAGGCAAAAAGGCAACGAGATGCTGAAGTGCATTACATGATGCTGTCCTTAGACTAGGCTTATCCGCAATTTGCATGGCAGATAAATTAAATATTCCATACATGGATCCTTAGAGTTATGCTAGTCATTGTAATCACCTTTGCGGATAAACACTAAGAATTAAAGAACCTGATGAGTCTACAGCCTGATAGTGTAATGTTTATGAGTCATTATTGGTATGGTGTAATAGGGATGTTTAAACAGTCTGATCATTCAATGTCGGTCTATACCCAATGGGATTAAGGCCTGATCATGTGCTGTCTGGTAAAAATGTTAAAACATTTTCGTTGAACTGGTGGTTACGTTTATGCATCCACCGTTAGTGTTTCTGCTCATAGGAACGCTCCTAGGTGGAAATCTTCTTTCATTCCATATGGGCACATGCTGTCCAATTTATCTATCCAGTACAACTCGCGTTGGTCCATCTTTGTTGTGTGGTTGCCTCCTCTTGGTGCTCTATGTACCACCTCCAAGATTTGATATCTCAGTTGGGCTACTGTGTGTTTTTTCTCACTGAAGTGTCTTGCAACTGGCGATCGTTCATTCTTGGTCCGAATGTTGCGTTTGTGTTCATTGCATCTCTCCTTCATTTTACGTTTGGTCTGACTAACGTAATAAATGCCGCATGGGCAACTCAAGGCATAGATTATAGATTTGGTATCACAGGTTGCAAAGTGTTGAAGTTTAATTTTGGCACCTGTTCGAGGATGTCTCACATAGTCTCCTTTTGTGATGTTGTTGCAGTTATTGCAGTGCAGGTATGCAAAGGTGCCTAATATTTTTGTATGTAGTACCCTTTGTCACTGATCTTGAATACGTTCTGCCCTCACCAGTCGGTCTCTAAAGTTCTTCCCTCTTTTGTAGGCGATTAAGGGTGATTCTGGGAAAAGCTCCTTCAGATGTGGATCCAGTTGTATTATCCTCCAGTTCTTTCTGATTAGCTGAGTAATTTGATGGCTTTGGCTAGAGTATTTCAAAGAATATAAGAATGGAATCTCTTTTTTCTCTGGTGTTTTCTTCAGTAGGTCTTCCCTAGATATGAGGGTGGTTCTTGCTTTGGCTGCCAGTATCACATTTTCCGAGTATCCTCTCTTCGAATATTTGGACTCCATTTTCTCCATTTCAACCATTAGTGTGGCATCCACTGATGTTATTCTTTTGGCCCGGAGGAATTGGCTATAGGGCAAATTATTCTTTAGGTGTTTAGGATGTGAACTTCTATAGTGTAGGCTGCTGTTGACATCAGTGGGTTTGGTGAATAGGTTAGTAATGATACCTCCTTCAACCAGTTCCAATTCCACATCTAGGTAAGGAATTTTAGGTGTCCCAATTTCCATTGCAAACTTTATCCTCTCATTGACTGAGTTAATGAATTGCAGGAATCTTTCAAGTTATATCCTGTCTCCTCTCCAAATTACAAAAACATCATCGATGTATCTCATCCAGCATACCAGTTTGGGCCCCCATTCTTCGTGGGGGGTAATATGTTGTAGTCCTAGGTGATGCATGAACAAATTTGCATGGGCTGGGGCCATAGCCGAGCCCATCGAGGTGCCTGAGGCTTGTAGGTAAAACTGGTTGTTGAATCTGAAGAAGTTGTTGTGTAGAATGATTTTGGCCAGTTTTAGTACAAAGGTTTGTTCTGCTATACACTCATTTTCTTGCAGTAGTGCCCATTCCAGCGCCTCAATTCCTTTGTCGTGTGGGATAGAAGTGTACAAACTTTGTACATCCAGAGTAACTAGAATGTGGCTGAAAAGAAGGCAGTGTCTGTTTGCAAAGCGTGGATCCAAGATAATAACACACAATGGGGCTCATTACGAGGAGGGCGGTAAGGGGTTAACGGCGCCGGTAAAAGTGCCGGAGCCGTTAACCCCTTAGTGCTCCATTACGCCTATGGGGGCTCAAATGGGAATGGGGATGGACCGGGTCCAGGTTCCCTGAATGGGGAAATTCCGGGCCCTCCAAGGTCAGAATGGCCCGGTATTTCCCCATTCAGGGAACCCGGTCCCAGGTTTGGGGATTGCCATGCCCTTAGAAAGGGCATGGCTACATCCAAACTCGTAATGAGGCCCAATGCCTCCTTGAAGGCTTTTAGGTCATTCTGGAGCTAGCCTTTCCCACTAGACCCTCAAGCATCTTCCCTAACAAGAGATCAGCTGTCTGCATTGGCCATAACGCATGTGGCCTTGTCCTGACTGTGGGCACACATCACACATGTCATAAGTATAACAAGAGATGCTGCTTAACTGCTGACTAAAACCAAAAAAGTGATGGGTGGAAGGGTTTGAATTAATCTAAACCACTGGCACTGCTCTAGGCAACCTTCCACACCACTGCTTTTTAGCCCGCCTGCGCCATTGCACAAGGGGTCCAGCCATATGCAAATTAGTCAGGTACTGCCACCAATAGGAGCAGCCCTGCCCAAACTGCTAGGCCAGGTCCCCTCTGTATGGAAACACAAGCAACCCCAGGCATGACTGATTGCATATGGCTGATTGCATATGGCGGAACCCATTCGCCAAAACCTTCCACCTATCACTTTTTGGGTTATAGCTTAACAGCTGACTGCCTGTGTGGCATACTTTAACAGCATCCGTATAGTTATGCGCTTCTCACCAAACCTCCATTGTATAGGAGTCAAAGTCAGGACTGAGCTTCTTTCAACTCTCTCCTGTTTCAGACAGGCTTTGAAAATGTTATACTGCACACGGCGAGGTTGCCACACTTGCAGACTCGAGTGTCAGAACCACATGTTTTAGGTCATGGAGGTGAAGTTAATTTTGATTCAGCAGCTGAGGCAAGAGCTTGCAAGCCACGTGCTGGAAATGAACTGCCTGCGTATCTCTCAGATATGCACACTTTCCTGGGTATTTCACAGTCGTATCGTGTCGGTCACCTCGGAGGAGGGTGGGCCGAGGGATGAGGGGCAACAACCCAAGGGTATCTTAGCACGCTACTAGCGATGCCAACGGCTGGGACGGTCGATAGGTTTTAAAGCGGTTGGGGAATAGAAAGAGATCTTCGATTTTGCGCAGGTCAAGAGTAGGGTTGCTTCAAAGCTTAGCTGTAATAAGTGCGCCCGATCTGCCCAAACTTCAGGCCCTTTGGAAAGGAGCAATGGCCTGCTGTGTGTGCATCGGCTGCAGAGCAGACCCCCTGCCATCCTACTACACAGGACTGACCTCCGGGCCCCGCTTCATGAATCCATTCTGCCGGGGCCCCAACTTCATTCATGGATCCACACAAATTCACAAGCGAGGGTCTAAACAACACCCCTCCCCATTGCTGGAGGAAAAGCACAAGTGCAATAAACTTTTATACACAATGATGGGCTTCCGCAGAGGCGTTGCTAGGGGAATGCCGAGGGGGCTATAGCCCTGGGTCTTTTGGTTGCAGCCCCTGATAGAAGTTCAGGAGCTACAACCAAAAGACTAGCTAGTCCTGAGTCCCATCATTAGCACAGCCCCGGATCTTTTCCAGTCCTAGCAACACCCCTGGGCTCCCACCCACCACATGCGCTCTGAGTACTAGCAAAAAGTCATAATGATAATTAGCACCTAGCAGGTGCAAGCAAACAATTAGTTTGCCTGGAAAACTCACTGGTGTTGCTGTGTTTTCCGAGTTAATTGAAAGGCATGCCTTACCTCCTTTTTTGGGGGCGGGGGAATGTACCCTTCAACAAGCAACTCTTTCATCAACTCTGATGTCACTGGAGACTTTTCCCTTTACATCATTAGATGTGCTGTGGAAATAGAAAGGGGATTGCTGCTTTTTTTGAAGGCAGTCCCTTTTTTGTTTCTCTTTTTCAGTCCCTTTTTTGTTTCTCTGGCGGTTCATGTGAGCAGTGTTTTTCTAAAAGGGAAACATTGTTGTGTTCTGAGCACCTTGTGTTCGGAGCCCAGACATGTTTAAGAAAGCCTGGCACTTGATCAATTGTTCTGGATCCTACTAGCCACAAAGACCAATGCATTGCTCTTTGCACTGGCCAGAGGGCCCTTGCTTTGCTCTGCTCTTTCACTTGGACTCCAGGCGTGTAACGCCTGCTATGGCTTCCTTGCTTTAATGACCTGAGTTTATGAAATGCTGCAAAACCAAATGACCACTTATCAAAGTAAGCAACAGAACAAGTTCACATCTGGACAAAGGAAATTGTGGCCTGAGAGGTGCTCTCTGAATTTTTTCCTAGTAGTAAAGCAACTATTATTACAAGGACAACAAAAGCGGATTACAGCTCCAAGCCTCGAAGGCCAGAATCCTGAAGGGTTTTCAGCATACGCCTCATTAATATTCATGAGAAGAAATGTGCATACATTTAAAATCATTGTATGCAAATTTACCTTATGGATATTAATGAAGGGTATCTGGAAAAGCCGACATGTTTCCGGCCCTCGAGGCCCAGAGTTGGACAGCCCTGACCTAGTGTGTACATTATGAGTTACATGGTTTTAGATGAGCACAATACATTTACACTATTTTATATGTCTTACCAAGGTATCCCCAGGACGGAAATACACCCTTGAAAAACTATGACATCAATCTTGCACTTTTTGAATATGCAAAATTTCTGGGCAGATTGCACAAAATGTGCAAAAACGAACTCCTGTAATTCCGTGCAAGCCTAGTAAGAATCTGGACCCCCAAGATTTCATTTGCAAGCTCCTGCGAGCAGGAACGTATTGCTTTATTTGAATAAATGCAACAGTAACATTAAATGACTTATCGGTGGCCACTTGGCAAGTTAGGAAAGAAGAGCCTCAGTCAGATTGCAACTTACCCACTTTCCACAAAGCTCACCTTCATTCTAGCTTTCTTCCCCATTGGACTTGGATATTGGGGGCCGTTTGGATCCAGTGACTAGAAAGAGGAAGGGGTACTCTTCCGAACAAATGCAGAACCAGTCCTGGCCCTCTCACCCACCAGAGCTGTCACTAGGCTCATGGATGCACACAAAGGGCCAGATTCTCAAAAAATAGCGCAAATGAAAGGAGCGCAGAGAATGCACGCATTTCATTTGCACTATTTTCAGAAATGCTCAGGTCACCTTATTCTCAAATATTTCAGGAGGGGCTGGACAATAGAACAAAAATGCACTGACCAGCACTCTCCCAACACTACTGTATGGCAGGCTCCCAGAAAGCCTGTACTCGCTGCAAGCGCATTTCACTGAATCAGGCCGTTAAAGGGCCCATCTCAGTGAAATGCTTGATAAGACAGAGAAGCATTTCCCTCACCATTTGGCGTATGGAAATGCAAATGTAACAGCCACAGTTTTTTTTAGCCGTAGCTGTCACACTGTAAAAAAAAATCATGACAGGGTCAGACATGTCTGTTTTGAACAGCTGCATGAGAAAGAACCTTGTTTCTGGGCATTTTAAAGCAAATCCTGTTTCTGAATTCGGGACGTGCTTTAAAATGCCCAGAAAAGCCCCCTTACTTGCGCAAATGCGCATAGGGGGAAAAGGGAAACTGATGTCCCCATTCAGAATGCCTTTGTGAATTGGACTGCTACTTTTCTGGCGCAGGTTAGAAAATGCGGATCCTGCCTGGAGATGTGAGGAGATAGCCTCCATTATCTATCTATCCACAGGTTTCAGATAATGAACCACCCCGGGAGGCTGTACAATTGCTAAGAGCTCCCACTTTTTGCAGAGGGAAACTGAAACATGGTCCGGGCCAGACTGGAATAAGCACAACCTTGGCTCGGGAACCAGAGCCTACCAATTGGAGACCACTGAATTTGTAGCTCTTCAGACTCCAGACGCAATATTCCTTAGAGTGATTCATCAGGTTTATGGTCTTTCCATTGAAAATTAACCATTGAAAAGAAAATCCACCGAAATAAAACCTCTCTCTCTCTCTCTCTCTCTCTCTCTCTCTCTCTCTCTCTCTCTCTCTCTCTCTCTCTCTCTCTCTCTCTCTCTCTCTCTCTCTCTCTCTCTCTCTCTCTCTCTCTCTCTCTCTCTCTCTCTCTCTCTCTCTCTCTCTCTCTCTCTCTCTCTCTCTCTCTCTCTCTCTCTCTCTCTCTCTCTCTCTCTCTCTCTCTCTCTCTCTCTCTCTCTCTCTCTCTCTCTCTCTCTCTCTCTCTCTCTCTCTCTCTCTCTCTCTCTCTCTCTCTCTCTCTCTCCCTCTCTCTCTCTCTCCAAGATAATGCCACTCATCTTGTTTAAAAAAATGCAACTCTGCTATGAAAGTGGACTAACAATTTCTTACTTTCTCCAATGCTGGTTCTGGATTCAGCACTGGGGGCTGCAACCAAGGACGTAAACTGAAAGGGGAATCAATTGGAATGCCGATGGTGTAGCACATCCATCAAAGTCCTGTATTAAAGGGGTAGTCCCATTGATGAACTCAAAGGTACTAATTTCATCAATTTTCTAAGAATGAAAGGCTGAGTCTAATGTATCACCTGCAAGCCGGGCACGGATCTCGGCAGGAAGCACATGAACCCATTGAGCTGCCTTACCAGGAGTTTCTGAATAATGCATGCACTCCGGAAAAACCTTTGGCTATGCATGTACATATTGATTTTTCCAGATGCAACCAGATGCTGGCATTTAAAAACTGTCCACATTTGGCCGACAGGAAAAGACTCAGAAGAAAGAGTAAGATAAAATAGGAATGTGAGGAGAAAATAGGTGATTTTATTATTTGGACAATTTGATCTGTTTTGCTCTGAGGTCGCTCCTTGAAATGGTGGACTTTCACTGTGGGCATTTGCGGGCTTTAAGCTAAATTGATTGTGACTGGAGGGATGAGATGGTAATTGATCCGCAGCAGAAGCAAAAACCATATCACATTGCAGGAAATCTCAGGGGGGAAAAAACGTCAAACACAATCGGACACAACAATCAAGCCGGCCAAGAGAATTGTGATGGGGGACAAGCGAACTGTCAGATGGACAGTCGCAATTAAAATGTGACATCCTTTTAGGAATACTGGAACAAAAATCATTTTCATTTGGTTTCCATAGAAACGTCGCTTTTCTGTTTCTCAGGGTCCGCCTGGCCCGCTGTAGCCCTCTCGTGATGCTCTGCTCAAGTTCAAAGCCAACATTTCTGCAGGATTTTGCCCACTGCATGAACGGCATTATGTGCCGACAAATATTCACAAAGTGATACCCCAAATTCATCCTACAGGAAATGTGCAGGGCCACTGAACTATGCACAGCAAGTGCTGCAGACTTCCATCTGCTGGCAAACCGTATGCAATTATTTGCACCATTTTGCAAACCAAAAAAAAATAAATGATATAAAAAGAATTCCATCCAACTGCACTTGGATGTGGATTAAAACATCTGCTGCATTTACCCAGATTTGGAAGGAGCCGACCTTATTTATTTATTTTTGCATTTATTAAGAGCACAAAAACCCTTAGGCATCGAGGCGCTGTTACAACCAGTTACACTCAAGTACAGTTATAGACGGAGCAGGTGCGTCAAAAAGTCAGCTAATGGCTTAGGTGGACAACCAGGTTTTCACAGCCCTTCTAAAGGTCCTGTAGCATTGTTCAGCTCTTAGGTGTGGAGGGAGAGAGTTCCCCCAGTGGGCTGCCACAGAGGGGAAGCTTGTGCCCCCACTTCTCACACGTTTGGACTTAGGTTAGACAAGTCTGTGGGTGTAAGCCAGTCTTACAGGTCTGGTGGACTGGGCTTTCTGGAATCCTTGAGAGAGGTAAGGCGGAGCGGAGGTGGGCAGGCATCTGTGTGTGATGGATACAGTTTTAAAGATGATCCTTTCCTTGACTGGCAGTGGGCGTTTCTTCTTGCCTCCAGGAAAGAGTGCAGTTGTGCTCTTAGGCTATTCCTATGTAGCTATGCAGGCATTTGTCCGCTGACTCTGACAGCATGAACGATCCCAAAGCCTACCACCATTTTACCACATTACTTTATAGCACTCCTAGCTAATTGCTGGAATTGACTCTTTTAGTGGTTTTTAGCTTTTCATCTCCCCCAACAAATCCTTGATTAACTTCTATTCCTTTACAATTTCTCTCAGTTAATGAGAAAGGTTGCAGGTGTGGATTTGTGTTCCAGAAATGTATGCAACTGGAGGACATTGCGCAAAACTGGGAGATAAACTTTATTCTAGGAAATACATGACTATACATAACACCAGGAATTAGGAAAAGCATTTCAAAAAAATGAATGATCCCTTATTGCTGGGGTCTGCCACCTTCGGCTGCCAGATGTAATGGACTCCATCTCCCATGATCCCTGACCACTGACTATGCTTACTAAGGCTGATGGGAGTTGTAGTCAGAAACACCTGGAGAGCCAAATATTGCAGACCCCTGAAGGCTTACAGTCGATGTTTGTTCCGCTTTCCTCACAAATACCACTAGCTTACCACAACAAGTATCCACACAGCCCACAAGGCCTCCCACAAAGGTTATAATAGGTGGCAGACAGTAGAGGACGGAACGTTTGTGCAAATCCTCCTATTCAAGTTTGTGTATGCGACCTATGGCAAATGTGCCTTTTTGACACCAACATCCCCTGAAAAGAGCCCAGTTTTGATGTTTGTAGTGCCAATCTTTCCTCTGCGCGATACCTCTGCTAGGCGCATGCTTGGCATCCACCTAGAAAGGCCTTGCTCTAGCACCATTGCTGCTCCTGATCGCCCCACAAGAGTAACTCGGGGGGGTCCAAGAGAAGGTGTGGGTATAAGGCCCTTCGCTCCAGTCCTTCTGCAAAACTAGGCTTTGCCTTTCATAGAACAATGCACCACAATTCAAAGCCTTATTATATGATACCTGCCTTCTGGGTGACTTCTGTCCTATGAGATAAGAGTACTTATCAATGCAATGCAACCTGATAGTGATTCATTATATCAACCCTTCTGCGACTGGCATTTTAGCTCTACTTGGGCCGCTCTCATGCTCTTTCTTTCTTCTATATATGTCCACATATTCATAGTGGTTGTAGTGTTTTGTTAGTATTTTATGTATGCACTCTCATGCTGTTTCATGATATGTGTGCCTTGTATATTTAAATAAAGCAAAGTAACCCTGGGGGCTCTTCCTGGTGTGGCTGCCCGGCGGGCAAGCTTGTGAACGTAAAGCCATCTTACTGGTGGCCAATGGTCGGATTGTTTCTCACATATTTAGTGGAAAAAACGTGGTTAAGAGAGAGTTAAGATGATCAGATTTAACGCAACAAAGCCCCTGAAATTCAGCATTGGCATTTCGAGCAAGTACACCAAATAGCACCTTCATGTGCAGCTTATGACCACAATGATGACATCACAGATGACATCACCAATGACATCACCATTGACTTCACTAATCGCATCATACATGACATCACTGATTACATCACTGATGGCATCACTAATTACATCATGCATGACATTACTGACATCACCGGTTTGATGATTTACATTTCAGATGTGACAACTCTCTTAATATATAAGTGTACATATTTCATACTTACACAGTACAATGTATTCTGCCCTAGATTCTTTAAATGTAACACATGGTAAACAATTATCTAGCATAAGCAACTCATTTCTTTCATATTAACCAAACTTCAAATTCTTAGATTATATATTAACACAATGCACATGGGCACTTACTTTCTTTTGTGTGTGATTTGTTTGTTAATAAAAGTCATTTAGAAAAGAATGTGTTCATGTAATGTTATTACAGGGAGCAGAATAGTAAATTGAAATGTGAACATTGACTATTTTCATAACACTTACTATTAAACATATTTCTACTTCTATCTATTCTCTTTTTTTTTTACTACTACATATATTTATGATATTACGTTTGAAATTCCTGAAATAGGTTTACCAGAATCAGGAACTTTCCCTGCAGTTAAGTATTGTAATTTTTTACTATTACATGAAATTCAGACAATTTGTATAACGTTACATATTTTTATTTTAAAGTTTATAAATTGATAAGTATTAGAAATGAATGCACCACACGTAATCATATTTCTGTACCCGTGTATTGTTCCATGTCCCGTTCTTATTATTAAGTGTTGTAAAATAAAAAATGTATCAAAAGAGGTCAACAAAAATATTCAAACTTATTTAATCAGTTATGTCACATTTGATGTAATTGTTGATCTCATCGCTGATGTCATGTATGATGCAATTAGTGATGTCACCAGTGATGTCATCAATGATATCTTGAGTGATCTCATCTGTCATGTCATCATTGTGGCAACAAGGAGCCCATACTTAAGGTGGACTTCCTCGAAATGTGACTGCTGAATTTCAGGTGTTTGGTGGTGTAAACTATGTTTTGTTGCTATGTTTTGTTCACGTTAAATCTGATTGCCTTAACTCTTTCCTAACTATAGTTTTTTCACTGAATTTCAAGGGTTTTTTTAATACCATAGTTTCTTCAGAGCCCGCTAGCCTTGGCCTTTGGCCATGGCCACTGTACATGTTGCACCACTAGGTTTCTTTGGGACCCACTAGCCAAGATCTCCAGCCATGGCCATTGTCCACAGCATTCGGATTTGGCCCCTGTATATGTTGCACACATAGGTTTCTTTAGGGCCCACTAGCCATGGCAAGAAGCTGTGGATACTGTGCATGTTGAACCAATAGTTTTCTTTTGGACCCACTGTACATGTTGCACCAATAGGTTTCTTCAGGCTCACCAGCCATGGCCTTCGGACAGGCACTGTACATGTTGGACCAATATGTTTCATCTGAGCCCACTAGCCATGACTTTTGCCTGTGGACACTGTACATTTTGCACCAACAGGTTTCTTTGGGGCTCAATAGCCATGGCAGAAGGCAGTAGACACTGTACATGTTGAACCGATAGGTTTCTTTTGGGCCCACTGTACATGTTGCACCAGTAGGTTTCTTCGGGCCCACCAACCATGGCCTTTGGCCATGGCATTGTACATGTTGCGCCAATACATTTCAACTGAGCCCACTAGCCATGACCTTTGGCCGTGGACACTATGCATGTAGCACCATTAGGTTTCTTTTGGGCCCACTTGCCATGACCTTCGGCACAAATACCCATTTCCCCCTTCCTAGGAGGTGTGATCGCTACGGGTGCAAAATTACTTTTTTTTAATTACACGCTCTTCCCATTCCCAGGGGATTGCCCTGATATTCCCCCAATAATAGCAACATACTGCACATACAGCAGCATTGAACTCCCATGCCTGTGGGATTCCCCAGTATTCCCCTGATAACACTCGAAAAGCCAAAACTCTTCTCTGTCCTCACAGGCACACACCAAGTGCCCCCTCTCTTTCCATGGTCCCCCCACTCCTTTCAGTTGCTTTTTTCCTTCCTGGCCCTCTCCTGGCCTTTACCCCCTAACACAGTTTGGTTTTTGTGACGCATTTTCTTCTCCGAGGTGGACTTGAAATGCAAGTGCCGAATTTCAGTGGTTGTGTTGCCTTAAATGTGATCACCTTAACTCTCTCTTAACAAATGGTTTTTACCTGAATTTCAAGGGTTTTGCTATACCTTGGTTTTCTTCTGGTCCACTAGCCATGGCCAATAGTTTTCTTTTGGGCCCATCACGGTCGAACATGTTGCATAGTTTCTTGAGATCTCACCAGCTGTGGCCTTCGGCCACGACCTCTATATGTGTTGTATGAATATCCTTCTTGTGGGCCCACTAGCCATAGCCACAGGCCGTGTTACACCATTCATTTGTTATCAAACTCTCATTGCCCCCTGCCAGTAGATGTAGGCACTGTAGATGTTAAACCTTTGTTTTTTACTAAGTCCTTATTCCAGTGATTATTTCACAGTAATCCTTTGCAATAACAGATATTCCTGTGCTAGAGTGGGGTTTTGCCAATTTCCGCAATAATGGGGAAAATTGCACAGAATTAATAAGGTCTTCCACTTCCCCATATGCATCAACATGTGTCCCCCTTTCTTCCCAGGTCCCCACACTCCACTCAATTGCTTTTTGCCTCCCTAACCATCACCCAATACCCCCATCACTCATCGCTTTGAGTGATGCATGTTTTTTTTTTCTGAGCCCGTCTTGCGGTGTGTTGCCCCTGTAATCTCGTGAGATTCACTTGGTCTTCCGCTGATAGACAGAACATTTTCTACCCGTAACTGGGTCCCCAACTGATCCCCAGATCTCCAACTTCACATGGTGTCTTCTTTCCCACTCCCAACCTCTATCCTTATGTGATTGCTATTGCTATTGGTATTTCCATAGGGCCAACTGCCAGGCCCTCTGAGCGCTGTCGTCAAACCAATCAGTGTCCCCTAGGAATTGCTTTTTGATTTTCTATTGGATGTCAAAAATGTTATTAGTCTCTATAAGGTCATGGGGGAGTTCATTCCGCAGCTTTGTCCAAATCTGCCCAGCGGTTTTCGTGCTATGGCTGTTCAGAAACTGCACTTTTTCTCTATGGAAAATGAATGGTAGTAGGCTGAAAACTGTTTTTTTTAATGTTCTTTTTAATCACTTTTTCATTTTTAATGAATTGTTCCTGAAATTTCCATTTGTGGGGTTGAGGGGGACTGTGACAAACGTTTTGTTTAAAAATATCACCAAAATCCATCCAGCAAGCTGTCACGGTTTATTACGCAGTCACACTCAAATCAGGGAGTTCCTTTCCCCCCAATGAATGTGGCCCACAACAAATCACTATGATGTTTATTCAGGTTCAATTTGGTAAGGCCTCCAACCCATCTCGCAGCTAACCTCAACAAATACCTGGTGCCACAATGGACTAGGAACCAGGCCGGTGTGTATAAGAATATAGATATTTATAAATGTATTTAAACCAAATTTGACATACAGACTAAAATCATCCACCAATGCTGTGGCAACACAAGAACAGAAATAACTTCTGTAAATGCACCAACACAGAGATGCTATTTCCAAATCACCCACCAATACAGAAAAAGAACAATTCAAAGCACACAGTGATTGATGATTTGGTTATATTACTTTTCTCCCAGCAGCCCCCACCCTCCAAACATCAATTAGACTGACCCCTCTGAATTGAAGGCCAGTGGCAGAGAGTGTCAACACAATGAGAAACTTGTTTTTGGGATTCTAATCACAGATGCAATGTGAGGGAAAGAAAAACAATGTGGAATTCGTTTTGCCACACCTGAAAAGAACAGGCAGGGCTTTGTGGATCTGGTCAGAGCACAATGCGAATAAGGGGGCAATTTTGTTTTGCATCGTGCACATGCAGAGGCACTACAAGGTTTCACATTTCTAATTTAAAATGAAGGGGATCAATGGGGAATTTCGTTTTGCACCCTGCACATTCACGTGGAAACAGGGTTTTGGGATTAATTCTTTTGGCAAATCTTTATCTCTATACCAGCTGAAAACACACTGGGAAGAGCTTGTTGGTTTCGAATGCTAACAAGACCCATCTCGTGATTTCTATAGGGGAATTAATTGATTTACTTTAATTGCATGTGCTAAGGATGTACACAAACAAACAGGATATTTTCTATGGGGAAATAACTAAAACAATGTTTTATAAATTCACGGCCTACACAATCTGTGGCTTTGGGGATAGTTTTACTTACAGGAGAGGCCTTGGAATGGGCATCAGGGAACAGCAGGGCACCGCTGGGAAAGCAAGGGTATCAATCAAGGAGATTCTCGTCTAAATCCTCCAAGGGTTCCCAGTCCACTTCCATGTCTCCAGGTTCCAGACGCCAATGCAAAATTAGGGTCTCTCTGCTGGGATGTTTCTCGCATGATTTCAGCAGGTTGCCTCCCGGAAAATAAGTGAAAAAGCCCAGTTCTAATGCAAACTGGTTTACTTATAGTGCAAATGACATAACAAACTTGTCATGATTCCCGCGAAAGGGATTGGTTGCTTTTCTCTATCCATCTCCCACCTGCGTGCTAATAGGCAAAGAGATGGGAGAGTGAGTCAGGACAGCTGTGGAAGGAGAACACTTCGTCATCCCAAATTGACAGTGGGCTTAGCATTTTTCAAACTCTAAAAATCTATCAACATGGCAAGTACCCTAATTTTTTTAATCTTTACATGTATGAATATATTTTTCAGAACTTCATTTTAAGGCAAATCAGATGATGCTAATCTGAAGTTGGCATGCCTTTCTATGCAGAGATATGAGTTTTCTAGATTTACTCAGGAGCCATATCAGTGCAAAATATGCCACTTTACAGTTCCCATGTTTATTAAGTCTTTCACCCTCACACCAACTTTCAAATTTCTCAGAATCAAGGGAAGGCCCAAGTCACATTTTCATTAATAACTTTAGTTATGTTTATCACACAAAATCGTTTTAGCATGGTTCATAGGGGGTGACTGTCACCTTTAAGAAAAGTCTGGAATGAGCCTTGTGGCGTATACACAGCCCCTTTTATGCAATAATATGTATTTTCCTATTCATTCAACTGCAGGCTTTTCCTCTGTTCCCCTAAATTGCATTTACCCTCAGGCACATGACCAGTCAGATGCTGTCTCATGTTTATGTCCGCCTCCCCGTAAAGGCCTGTGAGGCCCGGATAGCAACTCTAATGGACATTTTATGGGAATTGTGACCTCAAGGTCACTTCTGCTGAAAGAACAGGCATGGCCTTATCTGTCTTTACTGTGGTTCACATCTTAGCAGTGTATTTCTCTCTATATTTTAAGTAATGGCCCTGATTGATGGTTGACACCCAGGTCCCTTTCTTCTGGGCAGCAGAGGAAAGGTCTTCGAGGTTAGGTTTCATCTTTGGAGAAATTATCGGCTCATGTGCCCTGCAAGCAAAGGCCTTTAAACTCACACACAAATGCATTATGCATGAAATCTTATAAGGCACCTGGTCCTTGTCCATATGTACTATGTTTCTTTAATTCCATAGTTTCAAAATACATGAGTGTCACTTCTGAATTGTCCATAAGTATAGGGCAGTTATGTGAGAAACCATTTTCAACTCTGAAAGTCTAGTGATCACTTTTCTCTGCATACTGTCATTTGGATGAGGAAAAAATGAAAAAGAAATTCTTTTATTTCTTGTACATGCAAGGAGCATGATTTCAATTTCGATGACTGGAGCACCATCTGGTATTACATTGAAGATAATGTATGCACTGCTGTCTCTTTAAGTACACGTGCAGATCTCCATGGATTGAATAAAATGGCATTATTAGCCACATGTCTTTCTTTTCCTTGCTGGAATGCATTGCACATATGTTTGACCTTTCGTAATTCAAGCCCACTTTCTTTCCTTAGTTATTTAGGCTTGTTTTTGGTTCCAGGCATCATGTCTGGCATCACCGTTTCCTTTGCTGGCCTTATTTTTCAATGGGCCTTTATAAATCACTCTTGCCTCTTTATTTCTGGCATTCAGGAGCTATATTTCACCCCACAAAGCAAACGTTATTAGCCTCTCTGAGCCTCTCTGCTGCAAAGCACCAATATCTCTCCTCCTCTCCCCTGCTAAGCTCCTGGCTGAAACTGAAACTGCACTGGTTACCTGGCTACCCTCTGATCTCAGGCCTGGGTCCCCTCCACGCCAGTTGCACACCTGCACTTCCCCCCTGGCAACCCTTGCACTGGGGGCTGTTTCTGTATCCCTACAGCCCTCTACCAGCACTTGACACCTGATGTCTGCACTTACCCTCGCACTTGCCACCAGATGGCCGCACTTTTATTTATTGTCTTTATTTATTTTACTGTTATCCTATGTACTGCACTGCCCCTCCCCCTTTTCCCTCTGCACTTTTCCCTTCCCCCACCCTGCACTTGTGCGATCTCAAGGTCACCTGCCCTAGTAAGATTGTTGTCTCTGTCTTCCCTCTGTTCCCCCTCCCTTGCCTCGTTGCGCCTTGAAACACTTGTCTATAAGCGCGTTATAAATGCCATATCATGTCTATCATATCATATCACATATATCATATCCATATAAAGGTTTTAAGGAGCAGGGGCACCCCATTCGCTGTTGAATATTTAAAAAACGACTTGGTGGATTTACCTCAAACCAGTAAAAGAAATTAAGTCTAAACTTTGCACCCAAATTGTTTCTTATTTGGTCCAATTCTGCCAAGCTGTTTTCAAGCTAAGGCTGTTCAAAAGCTGCACTTTTTCTCTATTCGAAAATTAATGCAAGTAGGCTGAAAATAGCGGTTTTATGTTTTCTTATTAACTTTTTTATTTTCTAACTAATTGTTCCCGGAGTTTTCAGGGTGGGGATGGGGAGCATGACACACTGTTTGGAAAATGTCATTCAAATCCGTGCAGCAAGACAGAAAATACTAGCCTTGCTCAGCCTCTCTGCTGTAAAAAGCACTTGGACCAATATAAAGGTTTAAGGAGCAGGGGGCACCCTCTTCTCTGTCAAATATCTTAAAAACTACAGGATGAATTTATGTCAAACAAGTTAAGAAAATGTATTCAACACTTTCTGTCCAGGTTGTTTCTCATTTGGTCCAAATCTGCCCAGCAGTTTTCGTGCTACGGCTGTTCAAATACTGCACTTTTTCTCTATGGGAAAATGAAAGGGGCTATAAACTGTGAAACTATGGTGTTTTTTCTTAATAACATTTTCATTTCATAACGTATTGTTCCCCAAAATGTGCAGTTTTTGGGAGGAGGGCTTGACAAACATTTTTTTTAAAGAATGTCATCCAAATCCATCCAGCAAGTCAAATGTTATTAGCAATAGCATTTTGTGAACAAATGGCAGCCTCTCACCCCATTATCCATCCAATATTTTAACAATACTGGACCCAATAACCGCTGACTCCTCCCAGAAATTGAATCAGTGCCCATGTTGTTACGTACCTTGTCCAGTTCCATCCAGCGAGTCTTGCATTACGCTGTGTGGAAATGTTGACTTTTTCTCCATGGGGAAATGAATGGCAGAAGCCGATAATAGCGTGTTTTTGCTTTCTTAATAACTTTTTCATTTTTTATAAAATGATCCCCAAAATGATCAGCCTTTGGGAGCCTGTGACAAAACATTTGTTTGCAAAATATCAGCCAAATCCATCATATAAGTAAAAGGTTATTAACAATTCATTTTTCCGGTTTCCTATGGAACTTGATACTCAACTTAACTATAGTGTGGCGACCGTCGTACTATAATTAGAGTGCCCACTCTTGCGTTTGCACATAATGGATATGGAATAGACATTCTATGGTGGAGTGCTTGCTCATTTGAAAGCATGTCCACACTTTGTTGGGTGTCCTTGGTTACACTTCCAACCCTGCCTTGTGTCCTGCTTCCAGTGCTGTGTCCTCACCCAAACCCATTAAAATTCTGTACTTTTAATGTTATCTTTTGAAGACAATTGCTTACCTTAGAAATGAACTCACCTCAGATTGAGGAAATACTTGCTCTCCTTCTGGTGGATGGCGATACAGCGAGAGATACCAGTTGCTGCTAACGCAGTGAGCGCACTGCCTGAGCACAACAGCAAGGGAGAACTTTTGAGCATATGAAAATAACATGACCCTGCTCTCTCTTAGTTCCTTAATGCAGGCTCAGCTGCACAAATGATCCCAACTCCACTGTGGCCCAGGTGTAGTTGCACCACCGTTAACTACGTCTCTGTGGCCTTGGTTCACCTGCACCAGCGACAGCCACGCCTCTCTGGCCCTAGTTCAGCCGCAACAAGGTCAGTCATGTCTCTGTGGTCCCTAATTAAGCTGCACTAATGATGCCAACATTTCTGTGGCCCTGATTCCACTACACCAAAGATAGCCACACAACCTCCAGCCATTATTCGGCGACATAATTGACAGCTACGCCTCTGTGGTAGTGCTTCGGCTGCACCAGTGACAGCCATGCCACTGCAGCCATGGTTCAGCTGCACCAATGATATCTACGCCTCTGATCAGGGCATGGCTGAAGATGTGTCAAGGCTGGTGGGGGCCCTTTGCAACATGATGTTTGCCTCACAACTGGGAAAAACAGTCAGAGGTGCCTGTGAGGGTATTTAAACTATATAATAAGGTCAATAGAATTCAGTGAATATTGAATAGCAGCATATATTTTCACGGAACAGGCAGCCGCAGGGGCTAAAACACAATGGAGGTCATTACGACCTTGTAGGTAGCCATGCCGCAATTTGCGGCATGGCTACCCCCATTCCGGGTACCGGGTCCGGGTCTGGGTACGTGGAATGGGGAAATACCAGGCCATTCCGACTTTGGAGGGCCTGGTATTTCCCCATTCCAGGAACCCATCCCCATTGTCATTCGAGCCCCCATAGGAGATACTTTTAGGAGGCCCACACCAAATCCCCAACAAAATACAAGTGGCAGTCTTTTCAGCATTAGTCAGCAAAAAGGTGAATTGCCTCTCTTGCCTGGAGCAGATGTTCTTTGTCTGTCTTGTGCGCTGAGGTGAGGAGGTGACCCATTCCTCGATGGCTTGGACATCTGTGGGCTCCACCAGGCCCAAAGGAAAAACTGAGGGATGAAATCCATAGATAAAGAAAAAAGGACTGGTCTTCAGAGAGGAATGAACAGCGTTGTTATGTGCAAATTCCGAAAGGGGAATGAGAGAATCCCAATCGTCGCTTACTTGGGTGGAAAAACATCAAAGATTCTGCTCAAGTGTCTCATTGGTTCTATCAGTTAAACCATTAATCTGAGGATGGAAACCAGCGGATAGGGTACGGTTTATGCCAAGCTGTTGACACAGTGGAGTCCAGAATCTGGATACATACTGGCTTCCGCGATCAGAAATGATGGTAGATAAACTATGGAGATTAAATATTTCCATTAGGAACACCTTGGCCGTTTCTGCCTCTGTAGGGAGTTTGGCTAACGCAGTGAAGTGAGCCAGGCGCGAGAAAGTATCCACCGTCGCCATAATAGTGGTACACACCCCTAGATGGAGGAAGGTCAATAATGAAGTCCATGGTGATGATATGCCAGGGTCGCGCCTTGAAACACTTGTGTATGGGCGCGTTATTAATGCCATATCATATCATATGATATCACCTCAAACTGATGTAACAAACCAAAAGGTTTTTCTTTGGGATGTTTACATTGAGCACACATAACGCAAGTTTGTATATAGTCCTTGATTGAACGAGACATAGACAGACTCCAGAACTGTCTATGAAGTGTAGGCAAAGTGGCTGTAACACCTGCATGTCCTGCAGGCAGTGTATCATGGCATATGTGGAGTGCTGCTTTCCGAGTGGAACTGGAAGGGAGAAACAGAGAGTTGTCTCTGAAAAGAAAGCCATCCCTTTTATGCAAGGTCCATGGACTGTGGTAGTATGTGCCACTCTGAGGAAATAGCTGTGTCTCGACGGACGCGATCCAGGAATGGGTCGACATGATTAAGAAACACAGTCTCTTGAAACAACCTGACAAAAGGAACAGGTTGCTGTTCCATCGGAATTGATTGACGGGAAAGGGCATCCGCAATCAGGTCTTGTTTACCAGGAATGTATGTAATATGAAATTAGAACTGAGCAAAGAATATAGGCCCATCGGGCTTGTCTGCTGTTTTGACATTACAATTATTGAAGGACCTGCAGGTTGTGATGGTCTGTCCGAAGCTGGACTGCGTGCGCTGTTCCTGAGAGAAGATTTCGCCACTCGAGAAAGGCTTGTCTGATAGCCAAAAGTTTTTTCTCAAGAACAGAATAATGTATTTCGCTATCAGAGAGAGTTTTTGATAGATAGGCCACTGAATGTTCTTCATTTTCTTCTTGGATTTGTTTCAGAACGGCTCCAATAGCAGCATTGGATGCATCGGTATCCACAATAAAGGGCTTCCTGGTGTCCAATTGGCATAAGACAGGTGCTTCTGTGAACCTTTTCTTCAGAAGGATAAAGGCACTGTCTTGTTCCGTTGACCAAAGAAATGGAGTGTTCTTCTTCAACAGGTGTATGATAGGTTGCACAATGACCAAAACATTAGGGATACATTTCCTATAAAAGTTGACAAGTCTTAAGAAGGACTAGATTTGTTTTACCAAGGACGGCTGTGGACAGGAGGGGATGGCTGTAAACTTGATTGACAGATGATGAAGCGCAGCTAAGGGATAGAGGTTGCATGAAATTGATACTTTTCTGGTTTAGCCAGTAGGTGGTTTTTCCAAAGGCGAGCTAGGACGCTGGTGACGTGAGAGTGATGTTTCCCTAGCATACGTAAGTACATCACAATGTCATGAAGGTATATTATGGCATACTGAAAAAGCATGCCTAAGAAAACTCTTTCCATGAACCGCTGGAAAACAGGAGGGGCGTTCATCAAACCGTAAGGCATTACAAAATACTCATAGCGAACACACGGGATCCGGAATGCTGTTTTCCACTCATCCCCAGATATTATTCTGACGAGATGATATGCTCCACGTAGGTCCAATTTATAAAATAAGGCTGCTCCTTGCAGAGCTTCAAGAATATCGTGAATCAAGGGCAGCAAATATTTAGCTTTCTGCATCACCAGATTGAGCCCCCAATAATCCAGACAGGGGCGCAGCTCTGCTGTATTCTTTTTTTACATTACAAAGAATAAAGAAGCTCTAGCTGGAGATTTAGAGGGACAGATCAATCCATTCTTAAAGTTCTTCTTAATCCTGATATTCCATAGGAACATGCTTGACATGGTCGAGAGATGCAGTATGATCGTTGGTAAGATCTGTAATGGCGGTGGAGGTTTCTATCTTCTTCTTCTGTATACAGTGGGAAAGGCAATATTCAGAGACCATATATAGTGTTCCCGTGGTCCAGTTTTGTATTTATTTATTTGTATAGCGCACCAGGCCCAGTTGATGAAGGGACTGTGCCTGTGTAGCCATGGCATTCCCAACACAAGTGGGTAATGTCCTGCCTTGATTAAATCAAATTGTAGATTTTCTACATGGTTGTTGATGACCAGCTTTATTGGTTTAGATCTCTGGGTAATGGGCCCAGAGGAAAGAGGTCCACCATCGATACCTTTGACCGTTTGTTCCCGGTCTTTCGTTTCTCGTGGTATCCCTTGGTTTTTAGCCCAGTCATTATCAAGAACAGTCCCATTGTTCCACAATCAACTAAGGCCCTGACCGGAATGAGACCTTTGTCCTCTACGTACAAGGTCACTTGGAGGACTACTAATGAGGATCTAACTGGACAGTGGAGAGTGGATGAAAAGAAGGAGCTGCAATCGCCCTCCCCTTTACGGGCTCCATTCAGGAATGGGAACTGTAATTTCCTGAATGTTGGGGAGGGACTATCGGACAATTTCTGACCATGTGTTTAGGCGAGGCACAATATTAGCAGAGACCTTGCTCAATCCTTTGGTTTCGTTCTTCCATAGTCAGAGGTCCTCGCAGTGAGCCCAATTGCATGGATTCAGATTCCATAGATGATGTGGTAACATAGGAGATACTCGAAGATCTAGACAATGGCAGGCAATGATGCCTCTTCTATGCCTTTCTTTCCTGTATTCTAAAGTCTATCTGGATTGCCAAATCAAGGAGAGCTTGGAGTCTGTCTGGTCTTGCCACTCGGGCCACCTCATTCTTTACATCCTTGTTCAGGCCCCACCTGAATAGAGTAAAGCAAGCACCTTGTAACCAATCTGCCTCTTTGGCTAGTTGTTTTAACTTGGTCAGGTAGGTTAGCATGTCCTGAGATCCTTTTTGGAAATCGAGCAGTTTTTCTATTGCTGAAAATTCGAGGTCAGGGTGGTCAAACATTGCTCTGAAAGCGGCCAGAAAGCCTGCACAATTGTCCAACAGGGGATCCCCATTGGCCACCAAAGCTGTTGCCCAAGATAGGGCATTGCTCATGAGATGTGAAAAGATTAACCCTACCTTGGGTCTGTCCGTGGCATAGAAATGAGGCTGAAAGGTGAAATGAACCAAACAGGAATCCAAAAAAGAACGTAATTTGTTTGGAGCACCATCATACTTTTCCAGGGCGGTGCCCAAAGAAGGGCTTTCTTGTACAAGGAGATAGCTAGACAGGACCATTTTATGTGTGGTGGAATTCTCTGCCTATTCGCTATTGAGTTCCTGCATTCTCTTGTACGGGGTCCATCTGCACAGGTTCTGAGGTTAAATGGCATCTAAAACTGACAGGGTCCTCGATTTCAATTGGTTGTCTCACCTGTAGTTTCTTACTCACAGACTTCTTTTGGAGCTTTCCTTTCCGTTTGGAACGTGTATTGTGCAGAAAAGGACGAGTCTCTCCAGACGCCACCCTGCCTGTAAGAGGATGGATCCAGGCGGGCGTGACAGGAATCCCAGCATGGCAGGGCTCAGGAAGCAAGGTGGCAGCAAGGAGGCAGAAGGAAGGAAGTCCCAGAAAGAGTCAAAATGGAGAAAAACAGTGGAGAGCAGCCGAGCTGGCGGCAAGGGAGACACGGGAGGAGGACAAGGATAGAATTATCAAGGGAACTGGATCGCTGAGCAAGGTAACGTATTACTGAGTGATGAGATGAGAAGAGAAGTGCCTGAGGGGTGCTTTAATGGAGGCCACTTGTGCTGTCACTGGCAATCCAAAAAGGAATTGACTACTCAAATAATTTTCGTGTAGAGCAGCAGGGCACCCTCTTGAAAGGGAAAATGTCGCCTGCGATCCCTTGCGCAATACGCCAGGAGGATCAAAGCGACCTGGGACGGTAAGGCATGACAGCAAATCATTATGACTCTCAAAAAATTCCAAGCTTGATGGTACCATGAAAAGGGTTATGACATCATAATTGACGTTCAATCTCAGAAAACCTAAGTTGGGAAGGGGTTGGTTAAGGGAATCAACTAGATATATATTGCATAGTGGTTAGTGCATTCTTTGGCTGCCCTCTCTCTGGTGGCTCCACCTGAGACCATCTACTAAAAAGATACAAGTAAAACATTTCACCATAATCCAGTATAATTGGCCATTGCAACATTGTTAAACAAGTATTAAAGGTGGGTAGGGATTGGTCAGTGTTGTCTTTCTCAGCCCTGGCACTGTGGACAGTTACCAGCACATGAGCAGCAATTGGGGTTGGTGAGAACGGCACCAGGGTGCCGCCTTTTCACAATAAGGTTAGCTTTTCTGATTCTCTAGGCAGCAGGCCAGAACGTTTAGCTTTCAACTTTGCACAACATTGTATCTTTTGTCCCGAGAAATGGATGGGAATGAAGGTCTCAGTCTGCCTGTCTCTGAATCCAATGAATAGGCATTAGCCTCCAACTTCAGGTCACATTTGCGGGTAGCACATTTTGGATTATTCTGCTCAGCATTTATGATTATTTTAGCCCTTATTAATACAGGTTTCTTTACCTGTCTCAACCTCTAGAGACTTGTTTGAGCTACTTTCTTCTGAATAGTAAGACTGAGTTAATGGGAACCTGGCATTCCGGCATTATTTGTTTCTTTATTCGATATGAAAGAAATGTGTCTCATGCCTGGGACCTGTTGTCTGTTCTCTTGAGTGTCGGTTTAAACTTTCCTTCCACTGTAACCTTGGCAAGGCATATGCACCTATTGTCTGAGCTTGTTCAGATTTGGCTTTTCTGCTAACTCAGTGAACAAGGTCCCCATGCAGCTCTAAGGCTTCTAAATGTCTCCCATTTGCCAAACGTAGCTGTGCTGTCCATCTTGTTTTACATGGCCACTCGTTTTAGTTGCATTCAGCGGTAAGCAAGCTTTATTGGAGACACTGGAGTCTTTCCCCCCCCCTGAAGCACTGCCTTGTGCATCCTCTCCTTAAGAAACCCTCTGCCAACCCGTCTTGCCCGGCTAACTATCGCCCATTCTCCATCACTCCTTTCCTGGCCATACTCTTGGAAAAGCTGGCCATCGCCCAGCTCAACCTTCACACTTAACCTGTTGGGTGTCTCCATGATCATCAGTCTGGCTTCAGAGCTGCTAATAGCACAGAAACTGCTCTCCTGAACATCTGTGAAGACCTGCTCTCCAACCTTGATTCCAACACCCCGTGTGTCCTTATCTTACTTGATCTCTCTTCTGCCATTGACACGGTCAACCATGCCATTCTGCTCAACCACCTCCGTGATACCCTAGGGATCACCGGTCAGGCCCTGGCGTGGCTGACATCTTTCCTCTCTGATCAACCATCCCAGGCTCAACTTGGGTCCTTCCTCTCCTCTATCTCTATCTCTACCTGCGGTGATCCCCAAAGGTCTAACCTCTCTCCTTGGCTGTTCAACCAATAACTGGCACTTCTTGCCCACCACATTGCTGTGCTCTGCCCCAACTTCTAGTGCTATGCGGATGACACTCTGCTCATTTTCAGGCTACCGTGAGTCACCTCTTCTCCCTCTCTCATTTCTGACTATCCACCATCCAGGAGTGGCGTGTCACCAATGATCTCTGCCTTAATGCCAGTAAGGCCGAGATTCTCCTCATTTGCACACCGGCTCCCTCCTTTCCTGTCACTCTCTGGCCGGCCTCTCTTGGCCCTCCTCCTGCTCCGACCTCTGAGGCCAAAAACCTCAGGGTCATCTTTGACTCCACACTCTCCTTCTCTCCTCACATCTCTGACGTCCTAAGAAGTCTCACTACCAGCTGCACCTCCTGAGAGGTATTATTACTTTCCTCTGCTTCCGCCAGAAGCTCACTGTCTCCAGAGCTCTGGTTCTCTCTAGGCTGGACTATTGCAACAGCCTCTTTCTAAATCTTCCTGCTTCTACTCTACGCCCTCTGCAACTCATCCAGAACAGGACTGCGAGACTTGTCCTTGGCCTCAAGCCAAGGGATCGTATCTCTCCAGGAATGAAATCTCTACATTGGCTCCCAGTGGCTGCGAGGATTAAGTTCAAAACCCTCTGCATCCTTCATAAGGCCTTCTGGGGCCCGGGGCCTCAATACCATCAACTCTCTCTTCCTAAATATCTTCCTTCTCAAACTCTTCGCTCAACCACTCCCTGCTCCCTCTGGGACAGACGCTTCTCCAAGCAACGAGTTGGTGGTAGATCTATTTCTTCGGCTGGGGCCTCCCACTGGAAAAGCCTCCCTGAAACTTGAGGAGAATCATCTCCGGTTCTTGAAGCACCTCAAACCTTTTCTCTTTTCTTCTGCTTTTTCTCCTCCTCCCCCCTGTTGACTTGCGAGCTGAAACTGAAATTGTGCTGGTTACCTGGTTACCTGGCCACCCTCTGATCTCGGGTCCAGGCCCCCTGCCCCACTAGTCGCACTCCTGCACTGCCTTCCTGCATTCTCCACACTTGGGGACTGTTTTCTGTATCCCTAAAGTCTCACTACCAGCACTTGACACCTGTTGTCTGCACTTACCCTTGCACTTGCCACCTGCTGGCCGTACTTTTACTTTATCTATCTTATTATCCCATGTACTGCACTGTCCCCTCCCACCTCTCCCTCTGCACTTTCCTCCTCCCCCTTTCCATGCAATTGTGCGATCTGAATGACACCTGGCCTAGTAGGCTCGTTGTCTGTCTTCGCTCTCTTGCCCCTCCCTTGCCTCGTCGCGCCTCGAAACACTTGTGTATAGGCGCGTTATAAATGCCATATCATATCATATCATATGTATTCTTAGGTGCCTTGCACTCAGCATATATGTGAAGCATGTGTTTTCTAGCCTATTGGATGCAATTATATTCTTCCTGTCCAAGTGCAGTTTGACCTATTGTTCGTGTAACTTCATGGTGGATGCGTATGTGCTTTGTCTCTAATGCACCTGTGCGTGTCAGTGTTCAGCAGTGACGTCATTTGCTTTCATCCTTGCAGATGGGGTAATTTCTCAGACATAACTTACTACAGCCATCCTTGGATAGAAACACACAATATGCAAGAAAGAAACCTTTATTTCCCAACAGCCATGAGCGTTTCTCCTGAAAACCAATGTGCTTTAGCTGTCAAAAGAAAGTCTCAAATCTCTCCTATTTCCAACATTTATTTATAACAAAAACATCATCATACATCAGTCCAGTGGTAACATAAATCCTAAAATAAAATTGGTCAGGTGTTCATGAATAAAATACATCACCCTCCCTCATTGACTGGACATGCTTCCTGAAAGACATCATTATTTCCTCTTCCAATAACCTCATAATATGCTGACCAGCATAAAATGTGTTATTCTCATATTAATGAATACAGGACATGTTTTACAACTCAAAGGCTGGATGGAAGTGGTTCTGAGATGACGTGGGCTTTAGCCAACTCTGCCAAGGACATAACACTTGCTGTCTCGTCCCCATTGGCTCGTTTGTCTACCATATCTATTTTTCACTTACTGTCAATTTCATTTATAAAAAGCTCTTGAGAAGCACTGATAAAAACGGTCTATTCTACTATTTAATGCTTCCAAGTTTGTGTGCCTTGCTATGCTTGAGCAGACCCTTTCCTAGCCTACTTTCCCAATCCTGCCTAAACCTATTTCTGTAGCTTCAGCAATTCTAACTTCCCAGAGGCTTAAGGCCTGTCTTCATTTGTAATGCATACTTATGGCATCCATTTTAAATGAGATGTATACCTTTGGCTGTCACACTTCTATGTTAATGAAATATATCCATATGTTATGCATGTTTTGCGCAAATGTATGCATTTCTTTATGTATGTGTTTTCCTACATGAATGAGTGCAGTGTAATATTAGTCATGTCTAAGTGCATTCTTTTAAATTATTTTTCATGTAGCTTCATGATGAATTTTATTTGCTTCATGTCTATTGGTCATGTGCATGTACCCCCATCACCTAATCTTGCCACTTTCAATTTACATTGTATTCCTTCCCCAATACACCTGCCTGGGATAAGAGCGGTACTGCTGCCTCAATGAAAAATGCTTCTCACTTTTACAATGTTGGACAAGAAGGCGGGGCGAGGGACCTGAGTGACATGTTCACCTGTCCATCACGAGAGGGGGAGGGAGTCGCTTTTGGTCTACTCCTCTTCATCATCTCGATCATAGCATGTTAATCTCCTCCATAGCTTGCAGATTCAGATGTTCTGCAACTCCCCAGGGGTAGGGTCTGTAAGGTTGTCTCAGTGAGTACTGTCTTTCACACCTAAAGTGTGGGAGTGGGGAGGAATCAGATGTTATAAGTGATTTCTGTAGCATTGAGACAGGGGAGGGGCTGACGTGATGAATGACACATTCATCTGTCTCTCTTCAGCATGTCATATACATATATTCCATGACATTCTCCAATAGTTTCCTTTTCATTCCCTGAACCATTCCTATGGAGTCAATGTTCTTCCTCTTTTTTTTCTACTCCTTTTCCAGAGACTGACACAGTCAACATAGGTTCATTGTTCTCTGCCTTTTCTACATTACCTCTCACTCTATGTTCCACACTCTGTCATCTTCAGGGAGCATCTAATTTATATGTGTTTTTACCACTCTTATGTGGCCACTGTACTTTGAAAGGATTTCCATTTTGGTGATTCAGCCGTATCATAACTACATCTTCCAGTTGTAGATCCAGCAATGTCACTGCATGTTTTTCAACATGTCATCCCCTCTCATTTCTTTAGTTCATGTTCACTGGGCCCCTTATGACCTCTACCACCGACCAGTGAGGCAAAAAAACTGGGGGTCATCTTTGACTCCACTCTGTCCTTCTCCCCTCACATCTCACATACATCCAAAAATTGCACTACCAGCTGCACCTCCTCTGAGGTATCCTACCATTTCTCACTTTCCCCCAGAGACTCACTGTCTCCAGAGCTCTGCTTTGCTCTAGAATTCACTACTGTAACAGTCTCTTTCTCAATCTTGCTATGTCTGCACTCCGACCTTTACAACTCATCCAAAACAGAGCCGAAAGACTTATCCTTGGCCTCAAGCCTGGTGACGCATCTCTCCAGCACTGAAATCCCCCACTGGCTCACCGTGGCTGCAAGTACAAGACCCTTTGCATATGGCACAAGGATTTCTGGGGCCGGGGCCCACCCTACCTACAGCACACTCTTCCCAAATACACTCCCTCTCGAGAACTTTGCTCGTCCTCTTCCAACTCTCTGAGAGTGAGCCGTTTTTCTATACAGAGACTTGGAGGTAGATCCTCATCCTCTGTGGGAGCCACCTTCTAGACCAGTCTACCTGTCTCTCTCTGTCTCAAGCCGGATCTCCTTAAATGCCAGAAACTCCTGAAGACCTTCCTCTTCTCCTCTGCCTTCACTGTACCTCTCCCCTGCTAACCTCTGCTCTCTACCTGCTACTTCCTCCTTCTGCTCAGCTAGCTAACTTGTCATCTGGCTCCCCTCAGAATCTTACAGGTACCAGGCACCAACATTAGTCCCTGCACTTGCCTCTGGGCCCCCAGCACTTCTTACTATGCTATGCACCTCCCAATGAGATTACCCTCTGCACTTACCCCGGCCCTCCTGGACCAGGTGCACTTGTCCTTTTCCCCCTTCCCTTGCACTTCCTGTCTGCGACACTCCACCTCTCTCCCCTTCCCTCCGATCCCTACTGCTTGTCATGCACTTGCCTTAACGTCAGATGCTATTATATACCTCCCCTTTCCTCCCCCACCCCCTGCTTACCCACTATCTGATAATGCACTTCAATTAGCAGAAATGTCATCAGGACTGGTATGCTATTATTACTTTATATCATTCAGAATCTCCAAGGCCTTATGAATGATTGTATGCCATGTTCCCCACCCGTCTTGGAGCGTTAGAAGCACTCGTTTTGTGTATGAGCGCTTTATTAATAAACAGTACCATACCATACCAACCTCAAAGGATTTGTACGAAATGGGGAATTGAGATCTTTGTCTGACAAGGCTGCATCCTGGCCCCAAACGTGTTCAATCTATTTATTCACAATTTGGTCACATGGATGCAAAGAACAGGAGCTGATTCTCTTAGAATGGGAGCAGCACAGGTCCCACTTCTTTTGTTTTTATGATGATGCAGTGCTGCTGCCAAGATGGACAGCGGCTTCTTCAAGCTACTAAGCAGTGTCACGTCTTATTTAGGGGTATACCAGAATTCGGCTTTGAGTAAGTATTCGGCCGTATTCCGGCTGAAAATTAGGTATTCGGCTTCAGCAGAATACCTAATGGAATGCTTACTCGAAGTCAAAGTTAAACCCCTAGTGTTCCATTCTTGCAAAATTTTAAATGAAAGTTTAACGTCTAAAGTGAGATCATGTTCATGATTCTCCTTTTAACACTGTTTGTTGGTGGGGGTGGGGGTGCACAGCATAGGCTTAGGGTTTCCTTTTGCAAAAAGTGCCTAAATAAAAAGAATTCGACCGTCCATAGCTTAAAAGACATGCCATGTAGTGTGTGACTTGTTCAGTTAGTGCTGGCTTTCTGCCCTATTGAGCTTTGCATTGTGGGAGTCTATATACCCATAGTTAGAAGGGGAACGCAAAACTACAAGCCCCAGAGTGCTGAGTGCGAAGCCAAGGTTTGCTGCAGGTGTCACAAGTGACCCGAGGCTGTTTGGCCGCGCCTTGAAGGGCTTTTCCAAATGTTCACTACTGGAATTTGCTTTGGATTGTAATTGAGACGTGGCATGGCCCTCGCAATTATGCGCTCTGCTCCCGTGCCATTCAAACAGGAATGATGGCTTTTCTCGGGTATGCGGTCGCCACCTGTTTACCTGGCTGGGCGAGCCCAGGGACCTGTCCTTCGGGAGGAGCTCTGTTTGCTGAGAAGACTGAGAAGACGAGGGATGCTCGCAGAACCCACTGCCCTTCCCTTTTCTAGTGTTCTTAAGGTGTGTGATTACATGTGCTTCTTTTTGTGTTAGTATTTGTTATCGTGCCTTCCTCAGCCACTTTATCTCACTGCTAACTGTGCTACATCTGTCACCTTGCAGGTAGGGATCAAAGGTGATAACATTGCCCAGACTCCGATAAGGTGATTGGCTAGGATACAGATGGGTGTTTGCACAGTGTCTTCATTGTACCCCCTCCCCCAGGCTGCAAACAGCGGCATCAGCATGCAGGTGCACGCCAGAGCACCAGCGAGATCAAATGATGCTTTGCAGTTTCTCAAAGGACGGGCAGTCTTTCTTTTGGACCAGACGTTCTTCATCCTTGATGGCAAGTCATGCCACCTCCTGCAGTCCCTGGATACATCTACGATTTATGAGAGAGCCTGTCCCCGCAGTTTCCCCCCATTGCCATAAAGTGCGGCTATTAACAAGCAGCTCTCACAGTGAAGAGGTGTTGAAGATCTATTCAAACACATGAACGCTATCCACCAGAGTCAGCGGGAGGGGAGCCGGAAAGGCGGGAGAGGGCTGCATCCCAGAAGGGCCAGGTGAGGATGCAAAGTCGCTTCTTTGTGCCTAGGGTTACAGGATTTCCAAACAACGGAAACTGGCAAAACAACCAAGAAAGTAAAGTTATTGACACTTTCAAAAGCGTATGGTGGGTTACTTTCAAAATAAAATAATTCTGAACTAGAAGCATGCTGCTTCTACTATATGCTTCTGCTCCCCTGTTGTACTGCTCCCCACTGAGTTCCGTGCATTCTTACTACTATCGTCTTTACAAGTTTCCCCTCCTGTGCTTGCTCTCCATTTCCCTCTAAACTACATGAGGACTCCCTTTCGCCAAAGTCACTGACCAGGTTATTCTTCATAGAGATACATGTAGTGAGTACTGACTTTGTAAAATAACGTTTTTTTAAAAACAAAAAAAGAGCGAAATATTGTGAATATATGTGGGAGTCCCTCTCATTAACAGCCGGGCCCACTGCAGACTACAGAAACTCTGAGCTTCACCTACTTCTGCTCACGTGGTCACCATGTTTGGCATGCAGGCACCACTCATGCTGGCTGGCAGAGCACAAGAGATGGATGCAAGAGAAGGGCAAGCATTGAGGAAATACTGTGCATTGCACATCAGGTGTTTGGGGGTAACCCCCAAAAGAATCGTCTGGAAAAGCAGCAAAATATTACACTTTTAACACCCCTCTTAGCCAACCTGTCCTGGAAGAAATAAAGCATAGAAAAGTCAAATTATACACTAGCATGTTTGGCATGCCAATGTAGCGGAACGATATATTGCACCCTTTCCTCTGGTTAAAAAATGAAAGTAATTTTACTCATTTCTATGCAGTAAACAATACAAATATTTGTTATTGTAGTATACGTGGTACTCGTGGTAGGTGCAGAAAGTATTTATTTCTTCTAATGAATACAGTGTCGTAAAGCCCACCGTGCAGTGAACGTCATAGCATCCACAGCCTTCTCCTCCAACCGCCAACTTGTACAACTCTGTTCTCATTCCAAACTCTCCCATCCTCTGGACCAGTTCCCACTTTTGCTGGCGTGCATCTTATGTGAGCCACATCAACCAGAGCGGCTTCTGCGTCACGTGCAAAGGCAGGACAATTCACTGCCTGCAAAGGATTCACGTGTTCACACATATGAACAGGTAGAAGGGGCTGGCAGAGCACTGAAAGCAGCACTCTCTCTCTCTCTCCTCTCTCCACCAGCAGTGCCCATAATGTCTCCTTCTGGGCCCTCCCCTTCTAAAGCTTAGTTACAGCTATGATCTATTCATAAGCATGTCCTTCACTGAAGTCCTGTTAAAACAAGCATTGGCAAAGCCAACAGTTTTGGCTTGTTGTGCATATCTTGACACATTTCCAGTAGTAATCTACTATTCAGTAACTGTTCAGCGTCGGCCGAATAATTATGTCTACTATTCAGTATTAGGCCGGTACACCCCTAGTCTTATTGCACTACTGAGGGTCTGGATTTAAATAGCTCTAAAAGGAAGATCATGCTCCTGGCTCGTGAATCTTGCCTAAGGAAAAGAATAGTTGCACGGGAGGCCCTGGACATGATGAATTGGTATAACCTTGGGATCAGGCTCTTCTTGTCTGGCAAGCAGGGGAGTTGCTAGATCTGGAAAAAACCCACAGCTATGCTGATGTCAGAACTGTTGGGACTGGGGGCTAGCTAGTCTTTTGGCTGTAGCTCCTGAGATTCTATCCGGGGCTAAGATCAGGGGCTATACCCCTCTTAGCCCCCCCCCCATCAACGCCCCTGCTGGCAAGAGGAAGCCCAGGCTCTGGAATAGAGTGTTTACCCTGAAACATGTTGTAGTGGGGTATCCTGCATTTTAATTCTACCCTTGGGGGCTAATCTGTCTAAGATTTTTAAAGCTTATGAAGCCATGACTATTTCTTGTGCCCTTACATCAAAATGGGTAGTCTTCAAGTCGCTACAAATTATTTTATTAAGCAACTTCTAAGGCTCCCTGCCCCCTAATCGACCATTATGGTACATGAAGGGCTGGAAATGAAGCAAGCTAGCAAGCAGGCCTTTCTGAGATCAGTCAATCCTACTGTGAGCTAGTTTGTCAGTGGCAGAGGGGGATTCTGTGTTTAAGGTCCCGCTGCAGGAGATGAAGGAGCTGAAGGGCACATCACCCTTTCCTTGGTTTATGTATTTTTGGGTATTTTAAAACCGTGCTAGGGTCCCACTCCCATCTACACTTAAAGTCATTTATTGGGAGTGAACCACTACTGTCCAATGTGACCTCAGTCAGTTCAATACCAGATCAGTGTCACAAATACATGGCTCCATATTTAGATGGCGTTTGACTCCCTGAGATGCATACCTTCTACTTTTCATTTTGCTGTTAAATTCATTGTCCAGGGCAGGAATCTAGTCCTAATTCATACAAACATAATGCACATTCATGAGGCCCCAATATGGCCTTTGTTTTTTCTATTGCAACTTTTTATTTAGAAGGCATGGAGGTGAAGGAATTATGTGCTTTAGAAATAGGGTTTTTGCTTAGTGAAGTGGGATACCGATGGCAACTATATGTGTTGAAATCATGGGTATCATTTCACCAAAATGCTAGGGATTGCAAATGTCACATGACCATGAGACCTGAGGACATCGCAAGAAATTAAATTATGTGCATTAAAACAATTGCAATCTGTGTAAGATTGAAAAATAGGCAAAATGGCACTAAAGCAGACAAAAGGCTTTTTTTCAATTATTAATTGTGTATTAAATGCCGGGAGACACCCAGCATTGCCATTGTACGCCAGTTTCACGGCCTTCATATGCTAGTAGGTGGGCTATTGAGAAACTGGTCTGGACATTATCAGCAGAAAAGAACACCACTGTGAAATTGCAATGTGACAAAAAGTCTAATCCCCCCAGCCTCCACCAGCAAAAAAAAGCTGTAACTGCCAAAGAAGTTGTGGACATGGTAAGCATAAGGGCATCTACACCACTGGTTGAAAATACTACCATCAAGTCCTACTGGTCAGTTCCAATTCTACAACCACCTCCAACTTCAGTAGCTGCTATACCTCTACAGACAGAAAAAAGGAACTATGCATCAGATTTGGTTGTGCCACTCCCCAGATAACTGGGGCAGTCCAGTGGATAAGTAACAGGGGGCAAACCATACAAGAAAGCCGCTCAATGAGAAGTGCACCATAGATACAGAAAGTGATTAGGTTTATGAAATGACCTGCCAACCTTTGCTCCTTCCAGGTCAGGGTGTGATACATGTGAGTCTGCATGTGCCTCCTGATGTGCAGGTCGTGGGGGTAAAAGGACGCCCTGAGGAAGGGCAACTGGTTTGGAAAGTGATGATGTTGCTCCGCCTCCTGGCATTGCTCAGCTTGAGAGTAATGAAGATTCAAGTCAATATTAACGAAGACATTGTCCTCGCCAATGGCAACTCCATTGCACATTTCCTGCAACCATATCTTGAGCATCATCAACCAACAATGCTACTAGCACTCCACTGTCCGTAAGCGCCATAGCAACACCATCCTCGACTGCCGCCTCCACCTGCTCAGCAAGCCCATCCTTGGATCCTTGCAGCAGGAAGCCCAACACTACGCTCATAATCAATTGATGCAGAGTTACTGTGCATTGCAGGAACGTGGTGGGGCAGATGATAGCTGCGAGGGGAAACCCATAGCATATAGGTGGAATAAATACTGTTTAATTGCATGCAGGCCACCATGCAGAACTTTCCTCGAATATCCTAGGACCAAAGTCCGATTGGTAAATGTACCCAGTCCTAGAAGGCAATTAGGAAATAAATGTAGTTTCAAAAATAGTATTTCTTTAAACGATATGATCACACAGAACCCTATTTGGGCACACATGGTGTTGGATGTTGGAGAGAGGAGGTGTGAAAAGAGTGTCTTGGAGAACCATCATTCAGTGTTATGATGTGATCACCAGGCTAAGGTGGCTGGTGAAATATATCCATCCACGAGTGAACAAAGGGACACAGACGTCTTGCCTTGTAACATAATAATACAATGGAATGTGAAATAGCTAATGGTGACTCTTGACATCAGAATAATAATAATACTAATAATTATTATTATAATTTGGTGATTGCAATAGTGCTTCATTCTGGATTGTTTTCAGTTTCTAAGTGCTGTAATATTTGGTGTTTCCATTACTACATACTTGTGCTACTCGTGATACCCAATTTATTGACCTCAGGAGAATGAAGAGTTGAAACAGCCTCACCGGGCTATCAAACCCATGCTGCACTGCATCGCCCTGTTGCTATGGCAAGCATGTTGCACTTGAACCATCCACCCAGCCAGACGCATGTACCAACTATGACACTGAGAATTGTGCCACAAAATCATTTTTGGATATGTGATGAGACTATAAAAATTTGTTTTAAGAAATGTTTCCAATGGAAAATATTACAGACAGTGTGGTGGGTCAGAAGAAAGAGTCAGACACTTTGAGGACATTTGTGTACCATCTTATTAAACTAAAAGAATAAAGCATATCTCTCCCTATGACTAAAGGGAATAGCCTACCTATCTAAAGAAACTAAAGGTGCTTGTCAGATGTCAGGAAGTTAACCGTATCTGACCCTACCCCTGCATATAATGAAAGTACACTAGGACAAGCAAATGTCTCTTCTCCCCTTGGTCTTCTCTGTGTCGAAGTTTCTTGTTATACTATACATTTCTTAGTATAGTCCATTTTATAGTATTTCTTATTAGGACTCGTAGTTCTTCAAGACAACTTTTGGTTCTTGACCTTTCTATGGCCATCTCTCTGTAGTAGTTTTCCCTACAAACATTTCTCCTCTTCTTGGTACCACATATATGTTCTTCACAAAATTTCTGTTGATACGTTTGCAAAATATCTTTATTTATACTCCCTTTTTAGGCTTTCTTTGTCAATTGTACTCTCTCTGGTTCTTAGGGTTCTTGTATCCTCTTCAATTGTGAACCTAATCTTTCCTTCCTCATTATATGTTTTAGGCTTTTCCTTCTCAGACATATAGGATTCTTTCCCTTATTCCCAGGGTTTCTGTTCGCAGTCTCTCTTAGTTTCCCCACCTGGGTTGTTTGAATGTCTCTCTTATAACATGTTGTTCACTTTCCTTCTTATATGGGCTCTTCCACAATATTTTGATCTTGGTACTGGGATGCGTTATTCTTTCCATATATTCCTGCTCTTTTTTTACCGGGTTATTTATTAAATGTACCCTTTGATTTTCATAGTTCCCACCATTCAGCTTTCTGGTTACGGATTCATCCTTAAGACTGGGATGAATTTTATCACGTAAATAATGATTCCCTGGCGGCCTCTGACTGTTCCTTATTCCCCCAGTACCTTTTGTGATGTGGGAAAGAGTTGCAGGGCTCAGCTCCTGCTTGGGTACTGCTTCTTGCTCTCTTCCTTCTTATTTGGTCTCTCCTTCTCGGCTCACTTCCTGATGTCCACCATCTGCATACACTGGTGCTGGGAAGGTGTTCAGACTTCTCGTCGCTGTAATCCCAGCACTGTTCTTCAGGAGTCCTGCCCACCATTCTGCATGCGTGTTTTCACCACTACCAAGTACCTTCTCCTTCTCTTCTGATTTGTACCACTTTCCTTGTCTTATACACCGGGATCCCAGCGTCTCACAATCTGCTGCTCTGCTTCTTCAAACTTCGTGAGCTCTGCGATCTGCCTTGACTCCATCTCCACAAGGCATGATGAGGTCAGGGGGGGTCGCATGTGTATCAGGCTCTTCTCTCCTCCTTCAGCTCTGACTTGTCGCAGTTAAATACATATTTTCAGTTAAAGGGATATTTACCTTATTTTCTTCAGACAGATTTCTTCCTGCATTGCCTTCAGCCAAAAATGAAGCCTCCATAATATTCTCCATGGAAGACAGTCCCATATATGTGGCTATGGTAGTTCCATCAGGGAGTTCCTCACAGGAATGGGAGTCCTTATCCCCAAAGGGGGAGTTTCTCCCAGTGAGGTCCCACTTGCCTGGACCCCTTGGGAGGTTCTTGTGGAGCGGGCTCACCTACCTAGCATCACAGGGGGAGGCTCCCACTAGGGAAGAGGGTACGAATACCTGTGATTCATCACAACAAATTAAAGGGATGGCCATGAGTGTATCTTTTTGTCTAGCATGCAAGTTTGTTTTGTGGGATGACAAAGGCAAAATGGATCTGAAATTAACATATTCACAATGCACTGACCATTTGATCTTATGGGTCTGAAACATCAATGATATATTTCCTCCTTAAGTTGATACACTACTGAACGTTGGCCTCACTCTGATATTGTTAAGGACTACTTACATAAGTAATCTGACAAAATGTACAAAAAGTACTCCTCAGAAGAGTGCCACTGTGCAGAAAAAAAACACATATTTATTAAACCGCCACAGCTGGGAGAAAGAATTTCAAAACAGCCCTGCGAGCTGAACTGGTTCAAAAGTTTCTCAGCCCTTCCCACTGCTAACACACTACTTTTCATACAAAAAAAACATGCATTACATTTTGGGTAAGGTCAAATAATCTGATTGGTGCAACTATCTATAGTGCCCTATACATTGGTGTAATCTTACTGGCTAACATATTTCCTCAAACCAAAACCCACACGACACACTTCTGACATCACAATCCGGAAATGTCCCTCCCCTCAATGACATCACCATATGCTGACTAGCAGAAAAGCTCTTACTTCGATTGGCTAGCATAGTCCTGTGTTTGAAGATACGCAAGGTGAGCAATGCCATGAGTATTGCAGTTCTGTCCTCCTGATTTGCTTCCTATACCTCACCCCACAGCTCCTGCCAGTCCTCCCCATCTTTTTCCTTGCAGTGTGCCAACTTTGCTCTGGAAAAAACCCAATGGAACCATGCTGGAAAGTAATTACTGCAATATTTTATTCATTTTGGACTTCCTAATTTTGGTTGAGTTTCCATGTGCCTAGCACCATGGCCTTCGACATATCACATGAAAAGGCATCAGCTAGATTGTATTTTTCCTAAGAAAATCCTCCCACTACAACATTAATTTGGCATCACGTGTCATTCTGACCTTCACTGCTTAGTTTGCAAAAAATAAAACACACGAGAAATTAGGCATGCAGCCTTTTCAAATGGGCAGACTAGGAGACTGCCTTTTCCCATGTGTGGCCTACATGAACATGACTGAACTGTGGACTCCTATCTTACTCCTATCATACTTCTACTACTACCTATCTCTATACCATAATAAAAATGTTCTCACCATCATTAAAAAAACAATACGAAACCCCAAAGAAACAATTATGTTCCACCTAAACATAAAAATTAAGCAAAACCCTATGTGCTTATGTGCTAAACACCCCAGCACATATATACTCTAAAAAATCAAAACAAACCCCAATTATTGCTTAATGTGTGATTATTCACTGATGATGCCCAACAAGGCTGAAACACGTGTATGGGATTGCTGTTGGTACTCTTGTTCAGAGAAGAATTGCCTAGCATTTTGGTGCTGGACTGCCGCTGGGCAGGACAAAGACTGATATGCAGGGATATTTCTTCTCTGTGAAAGGGACAGTGAGCTAAAGACTTGATTAATACTTTCCCAGGGGCCATCCACCCAAGAACAGGTCAATGGCTGTGTTTGTGCTGGTAGAGAGACTCCCAGACCCCCCTTTGATTTGCATATTAAGTAACTTTGGGTCTAACCCTAAGTTACCAGGGGAATCCAGACGTGGACCCCTTGCTCACTGTTCTCAGAGAGGCACAGCTCCACCTCACTGATGATGCCCAACAAGACTGAAACACAAGCATGGGGTTGCTGTTGGTACTCTTGTTCAGAGAGGAATTGCCTAGCATTTCGGTGCTGGACTGCCCGTGGGCAGGACAAAGACTGATATGCAGGGATATTACTCCTCTGTGAAATGGACAGTGAGCTAAAGACTTGGTTGTGACTCTCCCATGGGCCATCCACTCAAGAACATGTCAATGGGATGTGTTTGTGCTGGTAGAGAGACTCCCTGAGCCTCTTTGATTTGCATGTTAAGTAACTTTGGATCTCACCCTAAGTTACCAGGGGAATCCAGACGTGTACCCCTTGCTCACTGTTCTCAGAGAAGCACAGCTCCACCTCGCTGATGATGCCCAACAAGGCTGAAACACATGTATGGGGTTGCTGTTGGTACTCTTGTTCAGAGAAGAATTGCCTAGCATTTCGGTGCTGGACTGCCCCTGGGCAGGACAAAGATTGTTATGCAGGGATATTTCTCCTCTGTGAAAGGGACAGTGAGCTAAAGACTTGGTTGAGACTCTCCCAGGGGCCATCCACCCAAGAACAGGTCAATGGCTGTGTTTGTGCTGGCAGAGAGACTCCCAGACCCCCCTTTGATTTGCATATTAAGTAACTTTGGGTCTCACCCTAAGTTACCAGGGGAATCTAGACGTGGACCCCTTGCTCACGGTTCTCAGAGAAGCACAGCTCCACCTCACTGATGATGCCCAACAAGGCTGAAACACGTGTATGGGGTTGCTGTTTGTGCTCTTGTTCAGATAAGAATTGCCTAGCATTTTGGTGCTGGACTGCCGCTGGGCAGGACAAAGACTGATACGCAGGGATATTTCTCCTCTGTGAAATGCACAGTGAGCTAATGACTTCGTTGAGACTCTCCCAGGGGCCATCCACTCAAGAACATGTCAATGGGCTGTGTTTGTGCTGGTAGAGAGACTCCCAGACCCCCCACCCCCCACCTTTGATTTGAATAGTCTGAGTTAAGTTTGGTCCTGGCCTGGCGAGAGACAAATATCATGAGCTCTGTTTTGCTACTATTTAAACAGAGCCAACTCGCTTTCATCCAACACTCAATTACATTGTAAATGTTTGCAACCCTAGTGCTGTCTGCGCTATGGCACCCGCTTAGTTCAATTATCAGCTGGGTGTCATCAGCGAAATTGGTAAATAGCACCCCTAAGTTGTTAAGAAGATGCAAAGAAGGGTTAATCAGAGGCACTTGCCGACTGTAAACAAAGTTTGGAATCTGTTGCCATTTCTACTTGCCCATTGGCCTTGGGGGTGATGCACAGCCACTCTACTGGGCTGGATGTCCATTCTCTGAGAAACCCCCACTGTTTACCTAGATACCCTCAGCTCTCTGGGAAACCGTTCCCTGTTGAATATTTCTTTTCACACGGCAATCGCCGTCCTGGTAGACATATCTGCATTAAAACGCAAATCGATATATTTGGGCAAGTTATCCACCACCACCACCACCACTCTGTATCTGCAGTCAGGTTCCATCTGCTCCTGAGTATCTATCTGCCTTACTTTTTCCCTAAAATTCTTGAAGGCTTTCCCCTATCTGCAGCTGGTCGGTAGTCTTTTGACATAGCGTGCATTGGCTACAGCTGCTCTTAGCCATAACTTTCCATTTGAGATTGCTTTATCAAAATAAACTAGGTTTCTTACATTGCCTGCTACAGTTTAAGATTACTAGGGATGGAATCCACAAGGACACAAGCATTACACTCACCTGCTCCTCCCAGTGAAGGAAGTCTAGGGAATCCTAAAGGATGAGACGTGGCCCACCCTGTTTTCAGGGGGAGGGTCGGTGTTTCAGCGACCTGCAGCATAAGGTTTCAAACAGGCTTACATCTGGGCCTGGAAGAGGCTCAAGTAGTTTCGGAGGCTCAGCGCGCGTGGGAAGAATCCCCTCCCGATGGATATTCTATGTAATGAGACACGTCTGTGTGCTGAAAGACATCTCACACCCTGTGAATGTATCCCTCCTCTTCGCCATATAATGCTGTCCCTTAAGGATCTGTACACTGGGCCACGCAATTATTTGCAACTCAAGCTCCTGCCGAGGTTATTGACCACGGCCTTTTGCACCAGGTGGCCCCTCGAAAGGACCTTGCCAGTCACCACGAGTACATTTCATGGGAAGAGATACTCAAGGAATAGGAGTGCAAATCAATCAAACTGGTGGGGCATCTCGCCAGGTCTACTGGAGTGTGGGAAACATTATATTGGGGAAAAGTACAATAAAAACATGGCCAGGATATATACACGGGTACACGTGCACCGTGCACCTTCAATGCAGTTCCCGTTATATTTCTATTGCCACAGCACTGCACTCCACTTGGCTTGGGAGGATAGCTCAGGGGCAACGTGCTCACCTTGGAAGCAAGACGACATGGAGCAACACATGTTCGATCCCCTGGTCCGCGCTTTGAAACCTCTGGGTATTAAGCATGTTAAAAAAAAAACTATCATATCATGACGCTACACGGAGGTAGGCTTGTTTGCTTTGCAGTCTTGCCCGCAGCTACATGGGTTCTTGGCTACCTCGCTCATCATCTTCTTGCCTATGTGCCCTATCACAAGCCTCCTACATGAAACTAGTGCAGCGCACCTCATCTATCTATTTAGCGGTATCCATTGATATTAGCGAATAGAAAATAAAGAAGGAAATAATAACGAATAAAAAATACCCCAAAAAATACAGAATGAATATATCTATATATATATATACATATATATATATATGGTAAGGGGCAAGGGGTACAATCTGGTGAGGAGGGGGCTGGAGTGGGGTTTTAAACATGGGGAAATGGTGGCTTCAGGGGGGCCCAAAAAGAAAAGAAATCTGTATTTCTTTTCGTTTTTTTGGTTTTGGTAAAATGTAATTCTCTATTGTTTCATTCGTTATAATCACATAGATCCCTATGTAACTATTTCTAGGTAATGTGTTAGGATCGCCATGCCGTCCGCGATGCCCATGCCGTCCGCTTGAGTGTGTCTTATGAGGGTGGAGTTTCAGGAGATGGAATAGTAACTTGACAGGAAGGGAGCAGGAAGCTCTGAGTAGACCTCTTGTACCCCTGCCTACAAGTATCACATCGTCTGTGTTTTAGCATTGACTTGCAACCGCTTCACGTTGAACCACCCAACCCCCTTCCTTTTCAGATCCGCCAGAGCGCCTGGGGGCCATGAAAAATGGCAGCGGTGCACGGTACAATTCACAGCAACATGTCAAAACATAACATGTTTCATTAAAGGCTTGGTGTAAAAGTTCCACATTTGGTTCCTTTATGAACATGAAATGGCCCTCTGGCACCTGCACCAGTAGGATTTGATTGTTGCATGCCTGGCGCAAGGCTACCTTAAAGCAGGGGCGTTGCTAGGGGGGGGCTAAGGGAGCTATAGCCCCTGATCTTTTGGTTGTGGCCCCAGATAGAATCTCAGGAGCTACAGCCAAAAGACTTGCTAGCCCCCAGTCCCAACAGTTCCGACATCAGCGTAGCCCCGGGTCTTTTCCAGACCTAGCAACTCCCCTGCCTTAAAGTCTATGCTAATTGCATGTAGGGCACCCCGTACACTTGCACCTATGTGTTGCTGCTGCCCTGCATGCAATTTTCAACACTCACAAAGGGGAGTGTCAACATGAAGAGTAAATAAAGGCAAAATCATCTTCACTCTTCACTTTTGCCCTCGGCCTTGCGAGAAACAAAACGCCCCCTGCAAATGAGGCTTTGTAGGCAGTGTTTTATGATGTATTCCTATGGAACCTGACAGGTCTTTAGCAGGTTCCAAAGCAAGGTGTATTCCACAATGTTGGCATGCAGGTGTACATCCGGGTGTGCAGACTCTGCTCTCCTGCCCTCCTACGCCTTGCTTTTAGGCTTTCATTTCCCACTCTGTTCATTTGCAAATAACCCCCTTGGTGTTTCCAAGATTCTGCCCCTGGATTATCTCCAGATGTGTCTGGCAGAGGTCATCATGCCACCTGCTGCTGTCAGTTTACTTAGTTATTTAAGGAAATACGCCCAGTTGACCTTGTGAGTGTGGGGCAACATTGTAACTCCTGATGGCATACTACATGTCTTCTTAAAGTGTCCTAGTGATATTAAACAATGTCGTAAATTCGAATGGGGTTCAGTGAGGATTCACTGGAAAGAAACATCGGTCATTGGTGGATACTTTGTGAGTTAAATGCTTGCATCCAACATGGAGCAGCAGGCCCTTTTGCAAGTTGGAATCCCCTGACAAGGCTGACTCAACCTTTCTTTCTTCTGACATAAATAAATAAAATTCAAATATATAAATAAATAAAAGTACCATGACATTGGGTCATGATAACACTAGTTATTAAAGCAGTTAAGAAGCGGGAAGTGACCAGGCTGAAGCGCTATACGTGAACACAAAATATTATTATTGATTATATTGTCTTCTGAACAGGTTCTTAAAGTGACTTAGTTGATGAGGCTATGCCATGCATACTAATGAGATTCAATGGGGTTTCAATGGGGTTTCAATGCAAACATATGGCCGAAGAGTCCTAAGAATCCACAAATGTCTAAGAAGTGAATGGGTTAATGTTTCTATCTGTACTTGCATGAGCAAGTGATGGGACTTCTGGGTAATCGGGTAGCTTTAACCCGAGGACTTGTCTGGCAGCTGGATTTTGGTCCACTTGAAGCTTTTTAATTTGTTGTAGTGTAGGGGGCAGGACTGTGCAAATTCCAGAACAGGCAGGAAGGACAAACGCAAAAGACGTGTGTTTCGATTGACACTCTGTGGGTATGGCAGGACAGTTTCTAGCCAACTTGGTGCTCAGCACGAAAAACAAATGCCCTCCTAACCCCTGACTAGCACACGTCACTCCCAAACTACACATATGTGTCGTGCGACAAATCCCCTCCTCAATATGAATATATAATTGCTATATAAATGAAGCTGGTTTTATTACATTGTAATGCAAGTACATTACAGAAGAATTCCAAGGTGAAAACACAGCTGTAGCTGTGCAAGTAAATGTTTTTTCTGTCACCTGCTCTTAGGGAAGGGCTTGCCTGAATGCAGTTTCAAAGTATCCATACTGGCACAGCCTACCGGGGTCTGAGGGCCCACTGACCACTGGCCCTGTGTTGCAGGTGTTCTGCTCGTACCACCTCACTTGTATTTCCGCAAGGGGCAATACTAGACTAACCATATGAATTATTTTCTGATGGAAGGTTCTCATTCCAAGATGGAAAGTCTGGTACACTCTTATTCTACTCTTTCAAAATACCTCTATGAGAGTGGGGAAAGGGACAAATAGCACCAGCGAGGGTTCCTGTGTGCTTTGCATTAAATCTCAGCGCCTTTCAGGACTATAACAGTGATCTGATATCTCTATATTGGATAAACAGTCTGTGATAAAAGGATCTTATGTGTGAATCTCTAAATAAATTCATAACAGATGCATGGCTTGGTGCTCACATCACTGTTCGCAACACTCACCCAAATATTAAAATGTCTGTAACCATAAACCATACATACTCATTTGGACAACTTAAGTTTACGGATGCAAGTATGAAATGGCTGCAAAATCAGACACTCAAATGGGGTACAAGGGCTCTTTTGCTTCTTGTTTCTGAAGAATTCTAGGTGAGGAAGGGCTGGGTCTCAGTGTGAGCATGCCCAACCCCAATACAGAAATGTGTTTTGGGAATTGTATCTATATACAGGACAAGATGTCGTAATAGTGAGACCTAATAAACAATGCACAGAAAGGCTACACAGAAAGGATTGTACCTCTTACAAACTTTAGCCTTATCAGTAATAAGCTGATGAAGCGTTTTAAACAAAACCGGCTTCTACTTCATGGTAAAGGGTACACAGTCTCACAGCCACTACCACCTCCATGTTATGCTGGCCTCATGGGTTATTTCTGCAAAAAAGAGCAGTCCCGTGCTTTATCTAGCAGAGCTGGCATTAGCATCTCCTATTAGTGTTGGCCTGCAGCTAGTGAAAATCATGGTGTGGCAGTGCAGAAAGGGCGTTTGGCCTAGTGGATGTAAAATTTGGAGTCAATTTCTTTGATTGCTTCATGCGTGTAAGTGTGGGCACAGTGTGGCATGCTCGTCAGAGCAACATACACAAAACGGTCCAGTGTGCTACTGTATGGACATTGGACACATCAGACAAATACTGGCATACATGATGTTAAATTCCGGAGCACCAGATAGACGCCATTAACCAACAGGGTGGTGGCTTGTACAGCGTACAAAATATTGCTGCACACATATCACTGCATTGATTTGCCATGGACTAGTGTCTGCATGGTGACACACAATGAACTCTACTTTCCTAATCAAGGTGCCAAGTGACATTGAGTTGCCATCTGGTGTGAGCACTAGGCAGTGATTGGCTTGTTTAGAATATTAAAATACCTTTGATGCTGAGTGCATGCAATTAGTCCATGTCCCAAAGCAGCCACTTGAATACTTAAACAAGAAAATGACGACACTTAACCTTCCCAGGGATGCGCCATATGTAACTAAAATGTAATATACAAAAAAAACGTTTTGCTGTGTCAAATAAAGAGACAAGAAAATAAAGAAAATAGTTTAAAACTTTTTCTATGTTGCATTTTAATTCTCTTCGAAGAATGCATAGGTTTGGTCAGACAGCTAATACTTGTGCTGGCCTGGTGAATACAAATGCCCTATGTTCAGTTCTTAACACTGAAATGTTAAGCACATACTGTGTATAAACAACGGCTTATTCAATGAGAATTCACTTATAAATTGCCCCACTTGAAAGGTTGTCAACACAAAGAATGAGGGTCACATGGTGTGTGACTCCATAGCATCTCACACGCTGCTTTTGGAATATGCGTTCCTTTGTTTGCATATTCCGAACGAGCGCATTGCAGTCATCCAAAAGTCAGCAGAGAACAGCCAGCCGAACATCTCAGGGGCACACATCAGCACAGCAGGCTGCTTAATCTTTTGTGCGGTCAGATCAAAGTCAGCTTTCTGCGTGGACAACTTACTGCGCACCCCTTCCTGAGCTGTTTAGCTCTGCTGCCCGGGCTGTCGCCCGCTCTGCCCGGGCCAAGAAACAGGGCTGTGGTATGGGAATAACTTTATCAATGATGTCAGGTGGAATGTGAAAGATCATCAATACACTGATTACCTGGGCCATGATTGACAGTCATGATGTTAAAATGGCTATCAGATTTTAGGCAGTTGCGCTTAGCCTAGCAGGCAAATTGATTCTTAAAGCTTTAAACACTGTTATAATTGCTATTATTATCCAATTTACTTATAGTCCTTTAATCAAACTCGATAAGATGAATGGTTGAGTCAGACCTGGCGGGCTTTGAACTTGCAAAGGGCAGGATGGTGCCATGTGGGGGCAACCGCTTAACTCACGAGATATTGACCCAGAAAGCATCTTTTATGGGAAGGTATCCATCTGGGAGGCTCTGCGTGTTTTAGCTCGCTAACCTCTGTACATTTCGCAAAGCGTGGGGTCTTACCATAAGTAACTATGGGTAATCCAGACGTGGAACCCTTGCTCACTGTGCCTTAGAGAGGCTCAGCTTCATCTCCCTGATGACACCTAAGAATTCAGAAACTTGTGTCTGGAGTTGCTGATGGTACTCGTGTTGAGAGAAGAGTTGCCCAGCATTTCAGTGCTGGACTGCCCCGGTGGGTGAGACCAAACTAATATGCAAAAGGATATCTCTACTCTGTGAAGGATGCAGTGAGCTAAAACGTGGTTGTAGACCCTCCCGAGTGTGCTACATCCCATTGAAAAGATTGTTTGAACCATGTTCGTCCTTGGTAGAAGGGCTCCCACACCTCTGTAAATGTAATGTTATCAGGCTCGGACTGGCTTATAGGGCAATAGGCCCAGGGCTGAACCAAAACCGCGAAATGCTTGTGTGGGTCCGGTCCATCGAAGTGGGGCACTTTTTTGGCCAATGTAGACCAGTTTGATGAGTTACTTCACTATGCGGCTAATAGTTTTGACCAGTGTTGCTGAATAAATATTCTTTAAAATGTACAATTTGCATCACATTTTATCATTAACCTCCCCCTTGGGTAATATTCAGCCAGCATCACAAAAGGAATGAATTCCTATTTGCACCTGTGGGCCACTTTTTCATTGGTGCCTGAGACAATTGTATGCCCCAGTCCGACCCTGAGTGTTATATAAAGCAAAATGCAGAAAACATTTTCCGATTTATGGAGCAAGGCAGACTATTGGGTCGAGTAAGGAAACCTGAAGCTGAGCTTGATGAACAAATGTAGACCAGAAGGCATTGCTCCAGATTTAGGGGTCAGAGGTCCTTGTTAAACATAAGTACTGCAACTTTAAGGAATTCATTTTGAAGCAGCTTTTTGTATCCAACCATACCTTGCTAGCAGGCAAGGATTGAACGCTGTGGCGGAGAAGGTTCCATTTTTGTCCAGACGCATAACATTGCTCTGAAGGTCTTGAATTTTTTGTACAGTTTCTATGGACTCCTTCCCAGAGTGCATTTCAGTAGTCGACCTTTGCCAAGATCAATAATCAATCAAACTTAATAGGTCTGAATCAAACTGGAAGTGCTTTGTATCTCTCAGCGATATGGCAAGATATAAGTCTGCTGAGCAGCCTGTATTCATGTGTGGGTTTTGCATTGTAAGCAGACTTTGAAGATGAGATTTAAATTGCCTACTTACAAGTTTGGCAGTAATGCCTTTATTGCTTACGAGTAATCTTCATTACTCCTAGTCCTACTCTTGCTCGTCGCAGTACTTAGGGCATGAGGCCCAGGTCTCCTCAACAGGAACCCTTTTTCTCACAGTCAGTCAAAATACTTTTATTTGGTATATACCTTCAAGTTACAGATAAAAAAACAAAAACACATATTTCTCATAAATGTAAATACATTATAAAATAAAAACAAAAAACCCATTATAAAAACTCCATAATAAAAGTTATACAATATAAGGAGAGCTAGGCTTGCAGCCTTGAAAAACATTAGATCCGCTTATCGGGTTAATAAAATAACTAGATCAAGGACTTCTTTCTTGATAGCCAAACCTTATGGATATACCGAGTGGTTGCAAATGTCACATTGGGATATGGACAATATATTAAGAAAAGAAAAGCAGCATCTAAAGTACGGATCCCTGCATCTCTTAAAATCAGTTTCAGATAAACACGCCTAGCCCCAGGGTTTTTTCACAAATAAATAAAGAGTGAAGCACTATTTTACTCTTCCAGGAAAGAGTAAAAATTGCCACTGGAAAAATCCCAAGCCTCAGGCGCATGTATAAAGATCTTTCAAACGGGGGGAGAGATTGAGTCCAGGTATTGCTTAAAGCCAGGCTCAGTGTTAAACGCAAAATAATCGCGACCCAGTCTGTGCCTGGTTGCATCAGACCATAGTTGCTCACAGGCACTCAATCTTGCTATTCATTTTGCTTTGCTCAAGGCGGAGCAGTTACTTTCTCTCGGCTTGACCCATAGCTTGCCCATGCCAATCACATACAACATTTTCTTTGAATGAGAAAACCACTTAAGGCTCGTCCCACCGTCTAGAGACATTAAATGTGACAACCCCTGCCTGCACGTTTCCAGTCCTGGTTGATACCAAACTCTCAACCAGAAAAAAACAGGGCTAAGCACAGCCTGTGTGCCTACAGGAATGATATGAAACTGTGGATGAGTAGGAGCACAGGGGCACTAACTGGAAGTAACAACAGGTGCTTTTAAACTCTATTTTCCTTGATATACCGTTGTCCAACCTTAACATGCCCCCAGAGCTCGGACCCCTTCAGAACAGCTGGCATAACCCGCTTACTAAACAGGTTTAATGCTGGGGACAGAGCGCCACTACCGTGGTTAACAAAATAAGACTCACTAGTTCCACTTAGCTTTCCCAGAGTTATCCCTGCGTTATCATTCTGTAATACCCATTCTGGATACTCCTGGAACGTTACTCCAAGATAGTCGAAATAGTCCACTTGTTCAATTAGAACATCTTCCTCTTTTAGCCTCATCAATTTAGGTTTAGAATGATAGGGACTGAAAACCATCAACCAGGTTTTATCAACGTTCAACTTCAGTCTGAGATCATTACAATTGGTCAAAAAAGTGGATAGGAATTTCTCTAATCCCTGCGGGGTAGTTGAGATGAGGGCAGCGTCATCCGCATAAAAGAAGGTTGGGTATTTACTAACAGCTAGTAGCGGACAGCCTTGGCAACCATTTACTAATGCGCAATTATCTCCTGAATGTGTATATTAAAAAGTAGCGGAGCTAAGACACACCGCTGTCTAACTCCAATAGAGACCTCAAACTGGTCCGTTAACTCACCTCCTAACCCATAATGAACACATGCACTCATCTTTGAGTAAAGGTGGGCAAGAATAGAACTCAAATTAGCAGGGGCCTCGCGAGCTGATAGTATCTTCCACAGCAGTGCTTTCGAAAAGGAATCACATGCAGTTTTTAGGTCCAGAAATACCAAATAAAGGTTCATTTTCCATAAGACTGTATACTTTTGGATTAAAGAGTATTAGAGACTGATCAAATGTGCCTCTATTTTTTTAAACCCAGCCTGATGGTCACTGATTATGTTCTTTTTATCCACCCAATCTTGTAGATGGATCAGTACAATTTTCCCAAATAGCTTGCCTACACCGTCCAACAAAGAGAGGGGTCAGTAATTTGAGGGATTGTCCCTACCTCCCTTTTTATAAATTGGGACAATCACTGCTTTATGCCAAGAGGCATGGGTTATCCCAAGAGTAAAAATAGCATTCAAACTTCCAACAGGACCCAGAGCCATAAGTTTGACCTCGTTTTTTAACAGATTTATAGGCATAAGGTTAGTACCAGTGGCCCTGCCATTTTTTCAAGGAACTCAAAGCAACCTCAACCTCTTCCACAGTAGTGCATAATGAAACATAATCAGAAGCAGTAGGTGAAGCACCAAGCATTGAGGGGGATCTCAATATAAGCCTGAAAAGTGTTGCCTCCAAGATTCACCACTAATACAACACAAGGAAGACTGACCCCCATTGTGATCCCTACCAAAGGAGCACCAGTATCCCCCATCTTTCTTCAGTAAACCCTTACGTTTTAGCATTTAGCATGCCCGCATAGTTTGCTGTAAGGTTGTGGAGTTTGATCCTATCCACACCCATACTTGAACTAACACAATTTTCTATTGCTCTTTTTGCTAAACGGCACTTATCATAGTACCTATTAGCCTGGGCTATTCCTCCTTTCTTTATTGTTTTAGACGGCACAGTTACAAGGGGAACCATTTTTGCTTTCAATATTTCAAACTCAGCCAACATAGTTACTTCAGAAATATCAACTGCTAATAAGTTTTCCAAATGTAATAAAATCAAGTAATAAATACAGGATTTAAGGTCACAATCTATAATATTTGACCATTTCTGTATTTTATGGGCCTGGCGATCTACTGTAATCAGTCGACTACTGAAGGGTACACCTTTAAGACCCTAACGGTTGCCACATGAAACGTTTGAAAACCCTGGAACAGAACTCGGTCAACTGCCCAGGTTTCCTGTAATACAATAATATGGAACCCACGAACAAAGGAGAACCAGTCCTGGACAACCAACCATTTGCTTATTCCTGCGATGTTCCATGATAATAATTTATGCCAATGTGCAGCCACAACATTTTCATTTATCCCTTATACCAGTCAATCAACTGCCGCCGAGTGATTATTGTTTGCAACACACACCTGAGGTATACCTTTATTACTCATGCTCAGGGCAAATACCCAGGTGTGTTTGCAGGTTTGGTCCTTATGTTATTATTCCCAACACACACCAGAAGGGAGGCTTTATTACTATTACACTTGCACAAAGTAGATAACTCACATCTGGTTACAGGTTGGGCCCTGATGTTATTATTCCCAACACGCACCTGAGGAAGAGCTTTGTTACTCATGTTCAGGGCAGATTACCCATGTATGGTTGCAGGTTGGGCCCTTGTGTCACCCGGCCAAAGGGCACCCAAATATTCAAATTGGAAAAATCAAAAGACCTAAATGAGATCTTAATTCCATTTCATGGGTAACACCTATAATCATTGCTCAACAAGCCTTTCGCTAAGAAATCTGATGACAATAATATTTCAATAAAGTCGAAACATGAGTAGGGAATCGTACCCCGCGAACATCTCATAATGTCATCCCTTATAACTGAAGGCATTCTTTTGAGTGTTGAATCCAATGAGAGCATTTGTTTTTCAGGGAATTAGAGGACTCATGTACACCACTCGTCAACCTAGGGACATTCACCATAAAAACAGAGCAACTCTGCTCATTTTCCGCTGCACACTGAGGGGGATTTAAAAAGCTTCGGCCCCCTTGCTCTTCCCATATGTTGTAGGTTAACACCAGAAAGTCTCGTAACTGGAGAACCCACAAAGTTAAGATCATGGTCAACAGTACGACTGCGAGGAAATGGAGGGGCAGGTAATGGAACCGCCCAACTATTAAGAGAATTGCCCCCAACTTCTTAGCTGACCAATTGGGAATAAATTGGCTGAGAGAGGTTAGAATGAGGCATGCGCCTATAAGAGAGAGCCTCACAAGCCCTCTAGGACGTAAAGTCTCTGGGTTTCACACTATTAGAGTACATAGATGTCACCATTCCCTTAGTCTCCTTTAACTCCTTGGATACTCTGGCCAACAAACTCATCCAGCGTTCTGATTTCTGAAGAATCAGCTCTTTTAAATCTGACAAAACATTTTCAACTCCAGGGGACAAAGCAGACTTTTCCACATGCCCGGCTATCTCATCAGCACAAGGCTGGGTGCCCATATCGTGCACTAATTTCTCCTTCGATAAGGGGGGCAAACACAGGCATTTCACTGTAGCCTTCCTTTTCTTCTTGTAATTTAGGGTCTGCCATGTCAGAGCTCCAAAGGAGGATTTTGCGAAGATACGATCTGGCGGGCCCTCAGACAAGCATTCAAAGTGGTTTGAAAGTAAAACCGTGATCGGATGCTTGACGCTAGTCAATGTTCTTACAACAGTCGGCTCCACAACTCCCCCAGCGTCACCGGTACAGAGACCGCTAACAGCAACCGTGACAGAGGCGAACTGCCCATTGCCCCCTTCACAAGTCACAGACAGAGACTCAGGGTCAGGCTGCAGCTCCTTCGGGTTTAAGTGGCGTTCCTCCATCAAGTATGTTTCAATAATGTTACTTCCACTGACCCACAGATGCCAAACCATTTATATTTACTGGGATAGTAAAATGACTCCCCGCCTCTTGACCTGGTAGGAGCACTGTTTCAATGGAGTCAAACGGTCCTCTTTTACCTTGACATGATTATATAAACCCTTCATTATTGTGGGTTGTACAGGTTGCAACTCGCAGAAAGAAATAAGATCAATGTCCGCTGAACAGGAAACCCAATTGGAGCTCAGACTGCGCACTATAGACTGATCTTGAGCTGCCTGCAGGGGGGCCCCCACAACATCCTTGGAATTCGAACTACCCATACCGTCAATGTCAGTTAATAAATCCTTTATTTCCATAATCAGGGTATGTACCTACTTTATGGGTTTAAATATTCTAGAAATCTTATTTTGGCTCCTTCCAGATGACAGGCCCCCTTCCGCTTTCCTTTTGCCCATAATTCAGTAAAAATTGGTTGCACACACACTCGGCATACCAGTGCACTAACGTTACAGAGACTGAAAGCACTCCTTCCAGCCTTTACAATTTGTCTCACTTATAGCAATAGCGCTGATACCTTGGAAAGGCGTAGTCGTAGTCATCCAGTGGCCTCCAGTGTTCATCAAGGAAATCCAAAAACCGAATGCAGGTGCCGGAACGCTAACACCCAGTGGGACATCAACACATGCGCTCTTTGCTCCCCGCGGTATGTTACCTCCCTCATGACCCACAATCCTTTGTTAGTTTTGCCAAGCCGGTCATGAGACTTTCCACACACTTGGAGGGCGAGGAGAGAAGTCAGTGCTGTGACGAGGAAGAGTAGAACTTTTCCTCGTCCCAGTAATCACGTCATGAGGTGTACGCAAGCCTACTGCAGTGGATGGGATCCCAGATACAAAACACCCATAGACAACGAGCATTGCTGCATCCGTCCACCAAGTTTATTATACAAATCCAAAGATATAATAACACATTTAAAAATAGACAGCAGTCGTCCCATTCCAGCCGTGAGTACCAATACCCCAAAGGAGCCGCCCCTGGGGTTATCCACTTTCAATCCATTGTGCCTTATGAACATATTAGGTCTGTCCAGGACGCTGCTCTGCAATTCTCCTGCATGGAGCATCAGCCCAGCAAGCAGACATAACAATAGCGGGTCGAGCCTGCACCTGTTCAGGAATGGGAAGTCCAGATGCTCCATACACCATTTGAATTACTGTCTCGATCAATCTACTTATAGTCACAATCGAGGCTTTTTTGCCAGCCCCAGCAGTCCCAGAAATCACCAAAAGACTGTCTGCCTTCTGACTCCCTGACAGCCTCAGACCTGTGAAGGTACTCCAGGACCACTCTCCTGACATCAACTGTATGTCATGCCTCCTCTTCTGTAGTCTTGGGATTCTGGAAGAAAGCAGGGAGACCCAAATTCTGTGAGGCATGGCATTTAGAGAAAACCTTGGGAAGAAATCTGCGTTCATATTTCAAGATGAATGAATCAGTCCGAACGGTAAGGAATGTGGGATTACATAAAAGTGCTCCTATCTCCCCGTTACTGCGCTGAGGTTATAGCAAGGAGAGCTGGTTTAAGAGACAAAAATGTAATCTCGGCCTCTGAAAGAGGTTCAAAGAGGGGTACACCCACTAATCACAATACCAGAGGCAGATCCCATGAAGGTACGCCGGCGTAAGTGGGAGGCCGTGCAGACTCCAGACTCCTCAGAAACCTACCCACCAGACCTTCACCTTCCAGCTTAGTCTCTGATCCACCCCTGAGGGCCTTCAAGGCAGCCCGCTGAGCATGAACGGTAGAAACTGCCATCCCCTTCTTAAACCCATCCTGCAGAAACTGGAGCATGGCAGCAATATCGCACTCCAGTGGAGTCACCACAGCCTTTACACACCACATCACAAAGTGTACCCAGTGCTTCTCATACGCTTATCCTACGCCCGCAGATTGGCCAGCCATTTAGAATGAAGAATGGTCTCCGCCACCCCCGAGATAAACCTAAGCCCTGTAACCTACGCCTTTCAACCCCCAAGCTGACCATGGTACGCAGTGTTCCTCGCTCCCGGGTTGACTTGTATAAAGAATGGCCATTTCAGAATCCTTCACAACTGCTGCTGGGTCTGTAGTTCTAACAGCATGGAAAAGCACATAATCCGTGGCCAGTAAGGGACTACTAGAATCACCAGGGACTTGCTTGCCTTGATTTTCTGTACTACGCTCGAAATCAAGAGAATTGTGGGAAAGGCAGACAAAAGTTCCATCGCCAAACCAGATTCAGAGCATCCATCCCCCAAGTGCCCCTTTCCTGAAACCGAGAGCAGAACAGAGGTAGTATGGCTGATGCCAGAGAGGCAAAAAAGTCTATTTTGGGGTCCCGAAACTGTGGCAAATTAGAGAGAAGGTTTGGTCCGACAGGGACAGGTCCTGTGATAATAGAACACCCATCTGAGCCTGTCTGCCACCACATTCCCCATGCCCCTGATGTGGATCCCCTCTATGGATTGTCGGTGAGTCTCTGCCCAGGACCCAATGTCCCATACCAGAGAGTTCAGGGATACAGACCCTGAACCCCTGAACCCCCCTCCCTGTGGATGTCACTACACTAACCCACTTTGTGCTGCCCTGATAAGCCAATAATCCAGGTATGGGAAGCCATGAATACCCTGAAATGAAGATGAGCCACCAAGGGGGATGCTTTCTTGGTAAAGACCCTGGGGACCATTTTCAACCCAAAGAGGAGAGCCTGGAATTGATAATGCCTTCCCCCTACCGCAAGCCTGAGATGTTTCTGCTGAGCAGGCCTTATGGCTATATGGTAATAGGCATCTTACAGGTCCAGGGACACACGCCATTCCCCCTTTTATACCATTGAAATTATTTTCGGAAGGGTTTCTATCATGAACCTGTTCCCTCCGATAAACGTATTCAGCTCAGGTCCAGCATGAACTGGAATTTCCCTAATGGCTTTGGGACCAGGAAGATGATCGAGTAGACCCCAGGCCCCACTGGTGCTGGGAAACCTTGACAATAGAGTTTTTCTGTAAGAGTTCCTGAATGGTGCTTAATGTGGCCTCCTGTTTCTGACTGCCTTTCGGCATGATCATGGCAGCCTGCACAGGAGAGGTTGTAAAGTCTATCAGGTACAGCCTCAAACCATCTTATTTACCCAAGCATCTGCTGACCACCATTCCAAAGTCCTGAAAAAGAGACAGAGTCTTCCACCCACTGGCCTTCTATGGTTGTCAGGACTTCTGTCTCTTAACAGACGATTTCACTTTTCCTGGCCAGGTTCACAATCCAGCCTGTCTGTTAGAGGGTTTGTCCTCACTGCCCGATGAGATGTTCCGAATCCTGAATCCCAACGCTGAAGAAACTTTTCTTTCTCAATTTGTTCGCAAGTTTATCCGTGTGAAACACCTTCTGCACTTTGTCCTGCAAGGAGTCACGGAATAACCTGTTGCCTTCAAAAGGGATCTTGAGAGCGATGGCCTTCTGCGAACCATCCAACTTCCAATCTCGGATGTGGATGTGTCTTCTGAATGCAGTACCTGCCCCCATGGCCATGGTGGATACCTTTATACCACCATACGCTAGGTCAGACAAATGTTCCACTTGCTTATGCATGTCCGCCAACACCAGAGCACAGCCCGTACCTACCTCCATAGCTTTGTGGAACTTATTAAAAAACCTTAGGACAGTATCCGCCGTATAAGATCCATAGACATTAGCGCTAAGAGACAGATGGGCCCCCATATGAATCTTCTTCATTGCTGCTTTAGATTTCTTGTCCACGGAATCCCGTACTGCCAATTCCTCTGATGCTATGGAGGATCTGCCAACAAGGCTGGTCAAGATGTCATCCACCTCAACAATTTCTGTCAGGAACAACTCTGTTCTCTTAAAGGGATACCGTTTTGTCATAAAACGTGGCATAGAGATATGCTCAGGGTCCTTCCACTCAGCAAGAATCATGTCCTTAATATCAGAAATGAGGGGGAGCCCCATCTTCGGCGTGTGTTTGTATTGTCGAATTGTCGGGTCAGCAGATCCTCCTGATGCCAGGGGATCAGAAAGCCCCATGCTGTACCATACCTGGAACAATACCGACTCCACCTCCTCCCTGTCCAAATATTTGCCCTTGGTTTCCACTGCTTAGAACCTGTGGAGCCTACCACAGAGGAGGCCCAAGAGTCCTATGAGGAAGAAGAGGAGGAGGAGGAAGAGAAATAAGGGAACCGTTTTCTGTATTTATGTTCTTTAATGGCCTGTTTCTTAATACCATTAATCCAGGGGCGGCTTGTCCATAAGGGTTGAGGGGGCATTGACCCACCAGGCCTTGACCCACCCTTGCCCATTATGGAGGAGCCAGCCCAGTGAAATACAAGCACTCCCTGAGCTTTTTTTTCAGCTGAGGTAGTGCGCTTAACTGTCAAAGGGAAACACTGCTACCCTTTAACAGTTCAAGTTCCCTAGCCGTGCAAGCTCAAGGGGGCGCTCCTGCACCTCCTCGCACATACATACAGAGTAGGCTGAAGTGGGGTGTCTCGTCATCCACTCTTAGCCCCTCTACGCATGTGCAGAAACCAGGAAGCTTCATGATTCCTGTTCATGCTAACAGGGACCTGAGCGATGGTGAGGAAAGACCTGTGGCAGAAGGTACGTTTTGTTTATGTTATGTTTTTAAAATTTTAAATTATGTGTATGGATGCGTGCATGCTTGTGTTGTTAGGTGAATGAATATGTGATGATGGATGCCGGTGTGCGTAAGAGCGTGATTGCTGTGTGCATGTTCTGTAAATGTGTGTGTTTGTATGTTCATTTATTTATTATTTAAATATGTGTAGGGATGCATGTAAGCTTGTGTTATGAGTGAAGGCATGATGGGCGTTTGTGTTAATGAGACATAGAGTGCTTGCTGTGTGTATGTTGTGTACATCTGTGTGTTTGTATGTTCATTTATTTATTATCTAAATATGTGTATGGATGCATTTATGCTTGTGTTATGAGTGAGTGCATTATGGGTTCTCATGACTGTGAATGAGACAGCAAGTGCCTGCTGTGTATATGTTGTGTAAGGGTATGTGTGTGTGTGTGCTGGTCGAAGATGATTTTGGCGAGTGGGGGTAGGAGGTTAGTACAACTTTGTTACACAACCTCCCACCCCACCGGCCAAAATCAGCTCTCCGTCTGAGGTGCTGCGGGGCCCAGGGGACAGAGATTGTATTTTCTTACTGAACATCTATGATAGATGTCTAGCAAAACAATACCATACCTGCCCCCTGGCCCACCAGCGCCTTGCATACACACATAATCATCTTGATTATGCGTTTGTGTTAGGCGCTAAGTGGCCAGCGGAGAGGCATGGTATTTTTTTTAGTGGACATCTATGATAGATTTCCAGTAGAAAATACCATCCCCGTCCCCCGGATCCCCAATTCCTGGCATACACACATAACCACATTGATTGTGTGCGTGTGTGAGGAACTCGGGTCCCATGGGAAAGGCATGTCATTTTTTTAATTGGGCAACTATAATGGATGTCCAGTCAAAATAATATGCCTTACCCCAGAGCCCCCAAAGCATCGGATACAAACAATCACATTCATCATGTTGCATGTGAGGCACTGGCGCCCAGGGGGCAGGCATGGCATTTTTTACTGGGTCTGCTGGGATTCCTAGCTCCTCACATGCAATGTCAAGCCTGGCCCCTAAGCCCCCCAGCGCCTCCTTGCATTTACACACAATTGATTATCTGTGCATGTGAGGCACTGGAGGGCAATGAAGGAAGGAATTACATTTATTAATGGGCATCCGATAGATGCCCAGGAAAAAATACCATGACTGGGTTACCCAACACCTCGGATGCACACAATTATTGTGTGCCTGTCAGGCGCTCAGGGCCTTAGGCGGCGAGCATGGCAGTTTTTCCTTGCCATCTATGCCCAATGAAAAATGTCATGACTGTACCCTGTGACCCCAGCTCCTGATACACATGTGCCCCCTGGTGCCCCAGTACCTCGCAATCACACATATTCTCATTCAACATTAATGTAATTATGTCTGACTGCAAGGAGCTGGCACACCATGGAGCAGGCATGGGATTTTTTACTGTGCATGGTTGATAAAGCAAGCATGGTAAGTGTTATTATGTAGCTAGACTTGGATTTTAATGCTGCCAGTCTAGCCCTTTCTAATTGTGGTATGACATTTTATATTGGGCAGCTTTCATAATGCAAGCATGATCAGTGGTATTATTCTTTCAGTGGCATAACATTTTGTATTGGGCATCTTTGATAAAGCAAGCAAGTGTTAATATGTAGCTAGACTTGCATTTCAATGCAGCCAGTCTAGCTATTTCATATTGTGGTATGACATTTTGTATTGGGCATCCTTGGTAAAGCAAGCATGATTGTTATTATGAAGCAAAACTGGCATTTTTTATGCAACCAGTCTAGCCATTTGTTACTGAGGCATGACATTTTGTATTGGGGATATTTGATAAAGCAAGCAAGATCAGTGGTATTATTTTTACTGTGACATGACATTTTGTTTTAGGCATCTTTGATAAAACAAGCATACGTGCTATTACATCGTGAGACTGGCATTCCAAGTCAGCCAGTCTAGTTGTTACTTATTGTGATATGACATTTTGCATTGGGCATATTTGGTAAGGCAAGCATGATAAGTGTTATTATGAAGCAAGGCTGACATTTGTATGCAACCAGTCCAGCCATTTCTTACTGAGGCACATCATTTTGTATTGGGATCTTCGACAAAGCAAGGAGGATCAGTGGTATTATTCTTATTGTGGCATGAAATTTTGTATTAAGCACCTTTGGTAAAACAAGCATAAGTGTTATTATGTAGCTAGACTGACAGTTCAATGCAGGCAGTCTAGTCATTTCTTATTGTGCTATGACCTTTTGTATTGGGCATCTTTAATAAAGCACGCTTGATAAGTGTTATTATGTAGCTCGACTGGCATTTTAGTACAGCCAGTTTGGACATGTTTCCATACTTTGGCATTCATTTTTAATGGTAAAGCCAACTGGAGTATGTTCTTACGTGGGGATACCGCGATGTATTGGCAGAACAAACATGGACATGTTTTCTTATAGAATCATTACTGGCATTATGCACAACACAAACATGAGTATGTTCTTATATGGGAATCATAGGGTATAGTGGTGCAGTCAGCATGGAAATGTATTGGCACAGCCAATGTGAAAATGATTTATACTGGCACATATTGTGGGAAAAGGCATCATGTAAATGTGTTGGAGAAATGCTCCTGTGCACTGTTGGTGACTTGCATCTATTCTTTTTTTTCATGAGTTACCCTACAAAACCCAATTGCAAACTGTTTGGCTTTTTACTCAATTATTCTAAAAAGTGTGCTCTAAAATGCACCATTTTCACCCATTATTTAAAAAGAATTCTATGAGGGAGAATCCCTCCGAATCACCCTTGAGTGGTGCGGGCTCCCTCGCTACACTTGGTTGCTCTGCCATATCTTTGACAAATATGTGCGTGCCTCAAGTTAAAAAATGTACCAGCTGCCACTGCATTAATCTCGAATTTCTTTTGAGCTTTTCCCCTTTGTTTCTGTCCCCCCCTGTCAGGACTAGATGATCCACTTCATAGTTACCCATTGCCCCACTGCAGGAAGATCTCCTAGGTTCTGTCTGGAGGACAGGAACACATTTCAACAAAGGATTGTGGGTCATGAGGAAGGTAATATACCTCCAGAGAAAAAAAAGGTTCCTGTTGGGGAGGCTGGGCCTCATGATGTAAGCACTGCGATGAGGAAGAGGGATGTGCTGGTAATCCAAATTACCACCAAATTCGCTTACCAATAGTGCTGATCATTCCAACAAAATTACCACTGGAATACAAGTGGCAGTATAGCGTTGTTAGCCCTCAGTCAAGGAGTCTATAGGACAACATGGGGGATTTGAGGGAATTACAATGGGCACTAGTTCCCCCAGCTTTTGGCCTTAAATTTATAGTTGTGTGATGTAGAAAATCTGGTACTAATTCCATTACTCAGAATGAGGCCCAAAGTGTAATGTGTTGTTTGTGGTGGTTTTCTTGCACTAGATCAGGAGTACAGGTGCCCGAACTCCCAAAGCAGACCCACGAGAAGATCAAACACTTCTAGATAGATTAGTTCAAACAGCCTTGTGTGGTTGCTATGGGTTTACAAAATGGTTGAACCGCACCATGGGTCTCAAGATGGGGTGCAAATTCTGCTGTCCAATCATGAGTTCTGATACTCGAGAGGGCAATCTGGCCAGCCCATAAGAGGTTTTGATGCATTGTAGAACCAGTTTGAAGGCCTTTATAAGGGCCAGATTTCTTCTTGCTTCTTTCGTGGATTTTTTTTGGCTGTTGACAGAGTAGTTGCCAGGACAGGCTCACAAACCTTTGGTCTTGGTGTGATTTGGTGCATTTACTAGATGTTTCGAGAGTTTTGGAGTTTGCTGGTTGTATATAGTGTTTGTGGTGTTTTTTATTCCTATTTGAACCCCTTTTGTCTGTATGTTTTTGTTTGTGATTGTGTGGTGTTTGTTGATTTCTGTTTTATCACATTTTGTCTGTTTGTATGTATGATTTTAGGCCCCCTTTGAAAAATAAAAAAATACAATCAACTTCTATTTTACTTCCCCCTCTTTTTAGCTATTTGTGCCACCCCACAATGTTTTAAAACCAAAAAGGTTATTTCTACTTGCACTTCTCCCCCCCTTTGTTCATTTGTGTCACACAAGGACATTGTTTTCTTATGTTGTGTATATTAGTCATTCACCTACCCTACTGTTTGTGTGCACCAAGGACCCTTCCCCATTGTGTGAGTCTTGCATGCATAGATGTGTTTGTCTTTATCAATGGCTTTGTGTTTTACAGACTGACACTTTGGGCAAACATCCTAAAAAAACGTTTCATTTGGAGTGAGTTTAGCAGGAGAAGAAGGGGAACTGGACTACACCACAACCTCTGTGTCAGAGGTTGAGGCAATGAGCCAAGGGGGGAGAAGACGGTGAGGAAGGGTAGACAGATGGTGTCGATCTTAAAGAGGGGGTGAAGATGCTGATCCTTTGGAGGGGACTCTGTCTATTCACAAAGTATAGGGGGGCAAGCAGTAAGATAACAGGGAAATGCCCTTACTTTACGTAGTGGGTAACACGAAAAGATGGGGCCAGTGCCAACTGTGGTGTGATTTAGTGAAAACCAAAACAAAGTCTATTTTCCAAAACCAGGCAAACAACCTGTTTTTTGGATAAAACTACTGGGCAGGGTTATTTTTCAAGAAGACAGACAACTGCTGTGAATTTTGCCACCAGCAGTAACAAGGCTGTCGAGGATGACAGAAAAGGATAGAGTTGAATTCTACATATCCCTTCCTCCTACCCTCATCTGTCCCTATGTAGCGCTGGTGTATCGTCTACAAACAGGGGACAGGATAAGAAGAAAAACTATTTACTTCTAGTTGTTGTAAAATATTCAGTCATGTTTAAATCATGCCCATCAACCACTCTCGTCCACTATGTGTCTGTATTGGAAGAGATAAATAGCCAGAGAAAAGATTGGTGCTTTAGTGGTTAAGTATACAAACATCCACTGGGTTATACATGACTTTAATGACCTATGGCTTGTGTGTAAACCCCGTGCACCGAAGTTTAAAAGAAAGACACAAGCACAAGTTATAAAAACTCGAAAACTGTGTTGTAGACCAACATAAAGACAAAACACACTCCACTATGCGTTATCCTAGGTCTTGTTATTACTGTAACTAGTGGAGTGAGGTTAAAAATTGCTCATGAACAGAAAGTTAAATTGGTATCTATAAATTGTAGCAATTACTGTCTACCGGTTTCAGCAGCAACATGTTTGTTATGGCCACTTTCTTCAGGACAGTCTTTTGGTATTTCAACAAGAAAGTAGATCTAGTAGTTTACATACCAGCATGTTGAATTTTAAAAATGAAGGCGGGAGTGTTTACTTTATCACCTCCTTTGTGTGTCTTGGGGCTGGGACAGACGGGTGGCCCTTTGTAAAAAACAAAATGTATACACGTCACCATTGGTTATTCACTGCCAGTAAATCGCTCATGAATAAGCAGTTCTGTTAATGCTATTCATATTCTAGATACACTACGCTAAGCGTGGTATGATTTTACCTCTTATAATAATCATCGCTATGATGTTTTACACAGTAGTCTCTGATACATTTAACACAGACCAACAGGAGAACCTTGTGTGCATTTTTTAACATGCAGTTTGTTATTAGTAGTTTATGTATCATATTTGCAATGATTAAGGATAGCCCAAATTCTGAAGTTCATATCATGAAAATTGAAACCCGGTAAAGTCACTAACCTGGATATTGAAAATGGATTAGCTTTGTTGTCTCCTCTGGGTTCAAACAATTAATGTCCCCGAGATACAGGTAAAGTATCCTGATCCTAGTTGGATAGTAGAAAAAGGGGGAAAGGAAAAAAACTATTGTCACTTTCTATTAATGCCGCGATGTTACGACACAGAGAGTTTTAGTATTGGCAATCACAGGGGACTATGCGGTGGCTCTAACCCATTCCCCGATGCGTTTGGTGCATTTTGCACTGTATTTTCGGGTGCAGGATCTAGAATCTTGTGCTTACCCGGCTGCTTTTCGTGCGTCGGTTTTGTCCTTGCTCTCCCGATCTCGTGAACTGGATGCGCAGTGTCCGTATGCGGATCCCGTTGTAAAATAGGTTATGGGTCATGTGATCGATGCTGGAAGCATCACGTGTTCATTGATGACGTGCGTACGTATCACCCTGAAGTCAGATACCTCTCTTTCCAGGATGGTGAACATATGGCTAGTCATTCAATTGTTCTTTAAAATGCGGACACATGGTGATTAGATAGAGATAATTTTTCTTGGAAAATTCGATCATTATCCGTATGTAGACATAAGTGCGGTCACGTGACCCGGAAGTGAAGTAACTTCCATGGGGATTTACGTTCATGTGATCCGAAGGTCAAGTAAGTACCACAGTATTCAAAATCTATCATAATCCTCTGTGTGTTAAATACTCGATCAGGCAGCTTCAGCTATTAGCATTTGGGTAAGTGTGATGAACCGGGTTTTAAACGTTCTATGTATGTAAATTGAATGCAAGTCCTGTGGGTTTATGTGGCACATCTAAGGGGCATCCAGATTCTAGGTTGAGTTACACATGTCCGCAGGGGTTCAGCTGGTCATCGCTAGAATTTGCCAAGGGATGTTCTCATTGAGCCCAAATTGGTCTAATTTTAGGTGAAATTTCCATTTTTGCTCTCTTTTTAGTTTTATCTAAGAAACAGGTTGTTTGCCTGGTTTTGGAAAACAGGCTTTGTTTTGGTTTTCACTAAAACACACCACAGTTGGCACTTGCCCCATTTTTCCGGGGACTCTGTCCAGCCATGGAGTCCTTGAGCTAGATTTAGTTGTTGAAGGAGCTGCTCTTGTGCAAGGGGAAGGATGACGATACCAATGAAAATAAGGTTGTGCTCGCTGCAGATTCATTCTGTCACTACCTGTATATCATGGGAACAACATACTCTCTGGAATTAGATAGGAGGTGGTGGCATCCAGAAAAAGCAGGGAGACATAGCTACAGAGAATCACGAAAGCAATGATCAGAAGGGGGAGCAGGAAGTGGTGGTGGTGGGGCAAGAAACTAAACAGCACTAGGGTGTGGGAGGATCCATAGATGGACCTGAAGCATTTGGCTCTGGAAGATGAGGCTGGTGTCATTGCAGCACTGCCTGCCCATGCGGAGTAGCCAGGCTCGGGTTTTCCATAACAGGGTGAAGGTGGGTCAGAAGACATCCCCACTGATGACATCACTGCTCATCTGGTCATGGGTTTAGGACTACTTTAGATTACCGGAAGGTGTGAGCATCAATGGGGTGGCAGGCAGAGTAATATTCAACATCTGCAAGAGCAGTGGAGTAACCCAAACTGGAGCAGCTTGGGAACCTCCTCAAAGATCAATCAGTGCGTGCTGTGACACAAGGATGTGTACAGGTAGTGCACATAGTGTGCAACAGGCATTGCTACTGCAGCACCATCCTTCAGCGGTGCAGTGGCAATAAGGGAGTGTCAGCTGTCACTTCACCTCATCACCTGTCACGCTCTAGAAAGCAGCCGCTTTCCCTCTCTGACTCTGGGCCAGCCCAAACCTCTTCCTGAACCTCCATACCTGGCCCAGTAAAACCTGACTCACTGAAACCCTCGACTTCAGGCCCACTTTGACATTGCTACCAGCACAGCCTTGTGTTGGTGGCGGTCGAGTTCAAGGTTGGCACCTCTTGGGTGGGAGAGGAGAGACAGAGTGATAAGTAATGCAGGCTTATATTGCCTGCATTGTCTGTCTTCTTCCAGTAGGTGGAGCTAGATCATCTGGCCGTGGTTGATCCCATGAAAAAGAACAAGCTCAATCACCACTCTACCCTCTTGTGGGGGAATGGGAAAGACGGTAGTAAAAGGGGAGACATGGAAAACTGGGAGATTCCATAAAAAGTAAAGGATGGCTCTACTGGTACATAGAGCCAAATAAATGGAGGTAGAATCTCCAGTTTGTGAGCGCAGTACTATGATGTAGACAGGTGCTCCACCGGTTGGTAGAGGCTGGTACATTGAGGCAGACCTTCAGTTCTGTGAGCAGGATACTAGTACTTAGATAGTGGCTCTTGTGGTTGATAGAGCCACAGATAGATTGAGGTGGAACTGCCACCTACTAGTACTTAGACAGTGGCTTTCCTGGTTGCTAGAGCCAAAAATAGACTCAGGTGGAACCACCACCTACTAGGACTTGATAGTGGCTCTGCTGGTTGGTAGATCCATAAATAGACTGATGGAGAACCGTCACTGAATCCAATGGTTGTATTAAATGGTCTAAAGAAGTAAAACATGTGAAACTGTGTAGCTCATCTGATTGGCCAAGTGAAATATATCGGACCGGAGCACTGCTGCTCATCTGATTGGCCGAGTGAAATATATTGGACCAGAGCACGACTGAGTACAATGTTGTTTTTGACCGGCCTGAAGACTTGAATGTAACGCTTGGTAGAGACAAATAAATTGACGCAGAGCTTCCAGTTTTCTAGTGTGTTACTAGGACTTAGAAAGTGGCTCTGCTGGTTGGTACAGCCAAATATTACTGGTAAAATATTGTGCTAAAATGAGAACAGCGATCATTTTACTTTCCCAAGTTCTTTTGTACCACATGCCACCTGTCTAGATATACATGTTTTAATCGGTTGGGAGAGCCAATAGAATTAAGGCAGAACCTTTGTACCACATGCCACCTGTCTAGATATACATGTTTTAATTGTTTGGGAGAGCCAATAGAATGAAAGCAGAACCTAAAGTGTGTGAATGTGGTACTAGGACTTAGACAGTGGCTTTTGATAGCTGGCACTTTGTAGAGCAAAATAGAATGAGGACGAAGGAAATTCAAAACTTGCGCTGGTCCAATATATGCAAGGGCCTCAGAGCAGTTAACAAGGCTGAGTCTTGCGTAATCATGGACGTTTGCCTATCAGCCTCTACCGTCGAAGACAAATGTTGCCACCACCTTTCCCCTTCTCATGTTATTCTATCTGGACTTTAAAGGTCTTTTTGTGCACCTTTACCCATGGATGCACGTCCTCTTGCGAATGAAAACCCTCTGTGTTTTCCTCACCGTCCTCATGCACCTGGCGCATGACACCTGACACACTCACTTTAAACCTTGGGTCAAGAAAAGATACAAGGAGGTACACCATATTCCCCTTTATTGCAAACATATGTGAATTCTTTTGGAAGGTCAGTTACCCTTCTTCTGCATTGCCAGGCATTTCCTGTACAACTCTTCTATTTAATTGTTCTAAATCCAACAGATACCGCAGTGGCAGCACCTCACTGATTGATGTAGAATACAGGCTAACCCTCTAGATAACCAGTGGATGCCCTCTTCAAAAGTCTACAGTAAAGAACAAACATTGGCTAACAGGTGTTTGGTGGGCACCGTCTGTTTGCTGGCTCTGGCTATTGCAATAGTCGGTAACTGCGTTTGTACTGTTCGAGCAGCTGCTCCAGTATATGGAGGGTGGAATTCCACAGAATCCGCATAGCGATTTTATAATAGTTGTATGCGTTTTGGGGGCACGTCTGCAGATTTCCTAACATATTAGGCACTGTTGTTGCAGCTTAAGTGGGTGCTGATCTTCTAAGCCACATTTGACATCTCATTGAGTGGCGAGACTCACTTATTTAGAGGGTCACCAAAAGATGGAGGACTTTGTAACATGGGGCACCTGCATGGTTTTACTTATCCTCAAGGCAGATACAAAATGAGTCATGTTGTCGTCTGCTACAAAGCCTGCTTGTAATCCTCATGGAGTGAGCCAATGTGCCACAACATTCTTTGCTTTCCCCAAAAAATGAACTTTCCTGTGGGACCTTATGTCAAACCCTTGCATGCATAAGGAGGCCTATTGATGAATTTCGTTCCTCAGCTGCTGTCCTGGGCGTTGATGGCATGATGACTGAGGAAGGTAGCCCTGTGTCCCATGTTGGCCATGAAATGCATTCCTTGAGCACTCCTCCACATGTCGATTGTCAGTTGGACTTTCGTTACCTCACAGTAGTCCTGTGCTACTTGCCCTGCGTCCACGACCTGGTTGTAGAGGCTTGATAATGACGTTTATGTGAAAAAGTGGCAACTCTGAATTTCACAGCAGGGATCAATGAGGCAAAAAAGCCAATTTGTTCAACAAATGAGTGGGGCATTACATCTATTGCTAGCATTACACTAGACGTGCAGGTGAATTAATAGAGCTTTTTGTGTCTCTTGTGATATTGTGTCACTTGCTCAAAACCCTTTGCAAAGGTGAGCTGATGTATTGAGGGGAAATAAGTTGAGTCAAAGAGGGTGTTCTGACAGGGCCTGTCAAAATCTGTGAACAATCAATGCTTTCTGGTATAATATTGCAGGAGGGTGATGTAAATTGAGGAGTAGGAGACTGAGCTACCACCTTTTCCTTTTGTCAAACAAGTGGATTATGCCATCTGATGTGAGCCCAGAAACTAGAGGTGCCCTAATAGCTGGCCGTCTTTCCTTGCAAGGCACTTTGTTTGCATATATGGCAGGTGGGAAGATGTGCTTGCTGCTGTCCAATTCTAAAATAACTCCACATACCTAGTTATTTATGGTAGACATGGACCCCATGTTCTCCTCCTTCTTGGGGTCTGTTTGGTTGTGCAAGTGCGACACAGGTGCATGCATGATTACACTTATACCCAATGCAGCTGATTTATTGAGGCAGATGCCCCTCTTCTTTGCAGAGGAAGAAATCTGCAGTGGCTGGCACACAAACCCTGCATACTATCTGGGTTTCTCCGATGTAAATAGATTCTGCTGCAGTAGGTCAGCAAAGTACAACAGATGCAATCCTCCCCTTTCACATTTGTGAACTGCAGCAGATTCAGACATGATGGTTTTATTCACCTCCTCCCCAAAAGAAATACACAGCCCAACACTGCTTGGGAGTAATCCCTTCCTGCTTATAGAGTTGCGTGCTCAAGACTGTTGTGGCATACTCCAAAGCCTACACAATTCCTAAGACTTCTCTGGCAAGCCCTCTCCTCCTACAAGAACTACATGTTCTTAAGACTGCTTTGATGTACTCCTCTCTCTACAAATGACCTGCATGCCTACGACTGTTGTGGCATACTCCTCGACTTGCAAAACTCAAGTCCCCTAAAACTGCTTTGAAGTACTCCCCCACCTACAAATTTCACATGACATGTACCTAAAACCGCAGTGGCACAATCTCTGCCTAAAGAATGCACATCTACCTAATAATGCCGTGGCTTCCTCCTCCGTCTACTCCGCCACCTAGAAAATTAATGTACACCTAAAACTAATTTTGCGTGCTCTACGCTCTACAAACTTCAAGTGTTCATAACACTGCTGTGGCTTACTCATCTGCTTACTCCCCCAACTAGGAAATGCATGTGTGCCTAAGACTACTTTGGCATACTCCCCTAGTGACAAAATTCACATGTTCCTAAGACTGCTTTGGCTTACTCCTCCATTTACACCGCCATCTAGAAAATTCATGTGTGCCTAAGACTGCTTTGGCTTACTCCTCCATTTACACCGCCATCTAGAAAATTCATGTGTGCCTAAGACTGCTTTGGCTTACTCCTCCATTTACACCGCCATCTAGAAAATTCATGTGTGCCTAAGACTGCTTTGGCTTACTCCTCCATTTACACCGCCATCTAGAAAATTCATGTGTGCCTAAGACTGCTTTGGCTTACTCCTCCATTTACACCGCCATCTAGAAAATTCATGTGTGCCTAAGACTGCTTTGGCTTACTCCTCCATTTACACCGCCATCTAGAAAATTCATGTGTGCCTAAGACTGCTTTGGCTTACTCCTCCATTTACACCGCCATCTAGAAAATTCATGTGTGCCTAAGACTGCTTTGGCTTACTCCTCCATTTACACCGCCATCTAGAAAATTCATGTGTGCCTAAGACTGCTTTGGCTTACTCCTCCATTTACACCGCCATCTAGAAAATTCATGTGTGCCTAAGACTGCTTTGGCTTACTCCTCCATTTACACCGCCATCTAGAAAATTCATGTGTGCCTAAGACTGCTTTGGCTTACTCCTCCATTTACACCGCCATCTAGAAAATGCCTAAGACTACTTTGGCATACTCCCCAAGCTACATTGTTTTGGCGACATTCCGGGTCTATGAAATTCATGTGTGCCAAAGACAGCTTTGGTGTACTCTCTCACCTCCAAAATGCATGTGTGCCGAAAATTCCTTTGGCATAATCTCCTGCATAAAACATTCAAATGCGCCTAAGACAGTGTTGGCATACTGCCCCAAATACAAACTACATGTGTAGTTCTTACTGCTTTTGGCTTCTCCTGGTTCAGTGTGCTACCCGTCCACCCACAAATAATTTGCCCTCAAACTCCCCATTCTACCCAAAATCCTTAACTTTATCTAGACTCAATTTGGGATTTACTACTACACCAGCCTACACTACAACTAAGTAGTATAACTGCCCCCTATCAGTGCGTCTTCCCTTCCCTAACTGGGTAGAACTCTTTTGCATTGCTCCAGCCTCTCCAAACGCCAATCGCTGAGTTGCCCGTGTTTCTGCGTTCCTGCATTTGCATCGGTGTGAGTCCGAACCTGGTAGAACTTTATTATTCGAACCACGAGAAAAAGCAGGAAAGTTCCACCTAGTAAAACCGGGGGAATTTCTGCAGGGTTCGAGTTTTACACAAACCGTCCTGCCCATGCTTAACCAAAGTCTCGAAGTCTGGTCCTCATTAGTCAAATGCACCCAATATTTCCAGAACAGACACAAAGTACAGTGTAGGTAAATAAGAGGTCCTTATGTCACCAGCGGTTGGCCTGAAAATCAGGTGGTGTTAGGGATCTCGAGGATGAGACCTGGAGACGCAAACAAGGCATCCATGTCACCACGCAATACCAGCTAATACTGCATTACATTACACCACTATAGAAAGCAGACAGGATGGTCTCTAGGATTAGAAGACTGACAATTTGGGTACTTAATGAGCTATTGACCTTTAAATTATTATTATTATTATTATTATTATTATTATTATTATTATTATTATTATTATTATTATTATTATTAATAAAGAAAATAAGAATAATATATAAACAAAATGGGAAGAAAGTTCAATATACAGGGGGCGTTCAGTATCTCTATGTCCCAGCAGCAAAATGACCAAAGTTCGACGCCCGGGCATCCTTCAGGTGGCATTAACTCTCTCACCACAGCCCTATGTCCAATGGCGCTTCATTGGGATCTGGGGGGTAGGCCTGTCTATCCTGGCCCTGAGAAGTGTCCTTAGCCATCACTTTGCATCCCAGAGAAGATCATCGTCCACAAATCCTCATGTCCTTGTCCACTTAGAAGGCCCGCCTGCCCAGAAAAATGAAGGGCTGTGCACCTGTCTGTCAATGGCCCCAGCACACCCTACTCACTAGCTCTCGGCGCCCAGGTAAATATATCCAACAGGGGTTGCGCGGAGGTTCACTGATGGCCTCTCTGCTGACACATGCAGAAGAAAGAGGCCATTGCATGGCTGTGGCAGCGCCCTCCTGTTCTCCTTCTCACTGTGCTTCATAACCCACTAACTCGCATTCGAACTGTTCCTTCTCACGTCTCTCGATTTCTTTTCCATCTTAATCCCTATGCCTTTTACACTCAATGTCCTCTTTCGCTCTTTATTTCCCTTTTCCCTTCAGCGCTTTGAAGCTGGCAGAAAGATGTGTTAAGTGCTATACAAGAAACCTGAAGCCTTGTATAATGCTGCTGATAAAAATACATATTGGCTCTCACTGGCGTAGATATGAAGCAGCACAAATGCATGTTGCTCTGGCACAAAAAGCAAGTTCTGCTTGCAAAATGGTATTACTACCAGGACAAATGGAGGGCAAAGGACTTTGCCAGCTGCCGCTAATAGCATGTTGTTTGGGCATGCGCAATATGTATTTGCACTGACACAAGCGTTTGGTACAGAGGCCCCAATCCAATACTGTCTTCAGCAGCCATCTTCTATTTTCCTTGTAGGTAGCCAAGGGTAACCCACCCAAACGTTTTCTGACGAATTACACAACTTTTGCCAATCATTTTCGAAAGAAGGAAGAGAATGAATACTTCCGGTTCCCAAATGTTCCTTCAGACTAACGGGTGTCGTTCCTGCGTCCTCCACCATAGCCACGTCTGTTGGAGCACTCACCCAACCTGCTCTTATAAATAGCAGAGCTGCAAAGGGCGGGACCAGATGTTTTGTAAGAGTTCGTGTTTCCTGTGTTTGCATTCCTCCCATATGCTTCTGAAATGGATGTTTGTCAACTGTCGCTTGAAAATTTGCAAACATCGGCACCCTCACACCGAGTGATGTCTTGCAAACCGCCCTGCCATGCGGGCCGTGAAACTAAATCCCATATTCTGCCCGCCTGACTCCCTGCGCAAACCCTTGGAATCGGAAAACATTGAGGTCACGTGATTGCACCCTGCCCAGAACCGTATTCCTAACATCAACCCTATGCTAAACCTCTCCTGCCACCACCCTTTACTCCAACCCAATCTGTAAACCACCCTTATCCTGGATTCTGCCACTACCACATCCATGGACCTCCAAATCTCTGTATTGCGTCCTAAATCTCCCACTTCACAGGCGACTTGCTGAACAGCTGACAGGAGACTGACTCTGTCCCGAGCCCGACAACGTGCTGCTTTTTGAAGAGTGCCTGGCATATCCGGGATCCTATACAGACCAAGCCCCTACTGGCTTTGGCAACAGACCTTTTTGCCAAAAATTGAAAATGTCCACTCTGAACATTTCAGAATCAGTTGACAGAATACTGCCAGAATTGAATTTCCTCTCGCGAGCAGTGGTCGAAGTGAGCAGGGATGGTCGGGAGTGTTGTTCCACTACTTTTTATTTTTTACTGTTAACAGCTCCACTACTTTTTGCAACCATTTTAACCATTCCAGAACTGTTCTTTGCGAAGTTAAAGCACACTTCTCCACTTTACCACCCAATAGCAGTTACAGCTAAGCTAAAATCTGTTTCAACTCAATTGGCTGTCAAGCAGCTTGACTGCAACCCTTGAAACATGTGTTGCACTATGCTTCCTTCCTTCCTACTATGTGCCCCGCCAGAGTCACAATGCCACTACTTTTCTACTACACTTCTATCCCTGCTCGTGAGGGATAGCTAAAACAGTCGAGAGATAAAAGAAGAATTCATGTTTATTGAAGAGATAACTTCTGTAGCATTTAGCTTCCGCCAAAGAGGCGCCTAAAGGTGTAAGAAGATTGTTGTGTACATGAACAGTTAGACAGGGCAACTGGGTGTAATGCAGGATGTAGAGTTGAGCACTAGATTACACTCTTTCTCCCACCCGAGGACTTCAGAACCACAGTCCAGGCCTCGCTAAACTTGCGCATCAAATGGGGACATGCCTGCCTTATGGGTGTTCTGCCGAGGCACCTGGCTCCACTTATAACCGTGCAACACGCTGCGACGTAACTCATAACAGGAAACAAGAAATTCCACCCCATTTCTCCCATCCAAAGAGAGCCAAACTGGCTTCCCATTTTCCGGCATTATACATAAGGCAACCACCGCTCACACGTCTACTTAACTCTACCTCAGATGGGTTGCACTCCTCCAGGAGCCAGGCTATTGATAGGCTCGAGATGAAACTGGCGGGAAAGGAAAACAACAGGAACCACACCTTCTCTTGCTATGCCCCATTCTAATGGAACACCTTTATGGTGGCAATCAGGACCGCGGCAATCCTGGGGCAGTTCAGGAAGGAACGCAAGACCTTGCTTTGTGTCACGCATTCCACTCCCTCTGGGGATCCCATTCCTCATCCCTGTGCCCCGAACACCCCTCGCCCTCTTGCCCGGTTCCGGGACTCCCAGGTTCTCTCTTCGCCCCAGTTGCCACGGCGCCGACTGCCACAAAGCTTGGGTCGGCATGCTCTTTGCCCACAGAGACGTCTGCCCCCTTGGCGTCTTCTGTGGCGGCTGCTAGACCGACTTCTTCCGCGTCACATGACCGCCGCCTTCTGCTCACGTGTTTCTGGACTACACTCACGTGATGCGCTCGCGGGTCATTTGACTGGGAGGAAATAGCAGCACCAGTATTTAAACAGCTCTGTTGCGGTGCTTCGGTGCTTCACAGCTGTTTCTTCGGATTCCTGTATGGCGCTACATACCTTTTGTTTCACCCTTTTTTGGATCTTGACCTCAGATTTGTTTCACGGACTGGCAACGGATAACCCTTGGCTTTGGTACTTGCTTTTGGATCATCGTTACGACCACGGACTGCTTCACGGACTCCTACTACGTTCCGCCCTTCTTGTGCGGATTCTGGCATCAGGTGGGCCTGGCACTTGCAACCTTGCTGGGATACTTACATACTGAAAGAACAGCCATGCTGGGTCTCGGAACCTTCCCCATAGGTACAACCGCCACTTCACAGACACCTTTTGGTAAGACCGTTCCACTTACTTGTTGATTGGTTGTTGATTCTGTTTTGGCTTGACACTTAACCGGTGTTTCCTTTGCAGTGGTTCGGGGTTCCACGTGTACCGCAGTTCCGGAAAGAACATCTCCCACCTGTGGCCTCAAAGGCGGCACAGAGAGTGACTTTGATTCTCTCTGTGCGGCACTTGTGGACAGAGGACTCTTTGGCTACACGACAGTCAAGACACAACAGACTATGAGGCCATCCTGTCGTGTAGCTATGGAGGGAGCTGCGGATGAACCCTTGACCACTATGGTTCAGGCCATAACCGTGTTACGTGCGGACATGTCCGCAGCAAATACAGCCATTCACCAACGCTTGGATACCATCCAGAGTGCTAGACATCCGCTACCCTCAGATGCTGAATTTGGGGATACCCCACTAGGCCCCCCACTCGTCCAACCTCCCGTTCCACCCATTCCTAACTCCATCCCCGTAGTACTGCCCTCTCCTTTTCCTTTGGCTGCCCCTGAGAGGTATCATGGGGATCCCGGCAAGTTCAGAACCTTCTTGAATCAATGCAAATTGCATTTTTTGTGTAGCCCCAAGGCTTTTCCAGACTCCACCTCTAAGGCAGCCTTTACTCGTTCTCATTTAGCAGGCACTGCTGCTGCCTGGGCCAATCCACTCCTGGAAAACGACAACCCAGCCCTTTACGACTTTGATGTGTTGGTCACTGAGATGTCCCGAGTGTTCGATACGTGCCATGAAGTCCAGTCCCGAGACCTGGAACTCCTGGACCTGGGGCAGGGTAGGGGGTCTTTGATCAAATACATTACTAAGTTCAATCAGCTTGCAGCCGAGACTTCCTGGCCTGAATCCAAAAAAGCTGTTGTGTATTATCGCGGCTTAAATAACGCCATGAAGGATGCCCTTGCGGTTGTTCCCTCCTTACCGACCTCTTACCATGATCTAGTTGATTTAACTCTGCAATTGGATGCCAGACGTTCTGAACGTAGGGCTGAGGCCGGTTTCCTGCACACCATTGCCCCATCTCCTTCCACCTCGGCCCCCTCAAACACCAGTTCCGAACCCATGCAAATCGGGAGCCCGATCACACCCATAGAAAGGGAACGTAGGAGGGTGGACAATGCCTGCTATTATTGTGGTCTACCTGGCCATTACGTGAAGGAGTGTCCCCGTAGCCCCAAGCTAAAACCATCAGGTTTTCGGAGTGCTCGGCCCTAAACTCGGGGACCGGGTTGAGCGCTCCTTGTCATACCCCGAACCCTGTGTTTGCTTTCGGCCGCATCAGACCCACATATGTGCAGGTCATTCTACAACCCACACCTGACATTTCTCACCCAGTTACGATTATAATAGATTCCGGGGCTACAGGTAATTATATGGACATCACACTGGCCCAAACCCTGATCCTACCCCTTCTAGCCAAAACCCAGCCGGAACCAGTACAGGCAGTATCAAACAGCCGATGCTCTTGACCATACAGGCTATACACAGGGAGGCCCTGAGTTTCGATCTCATCTCAATGCCCCAGTTCGGTGTAATATTGGGAATACCTTGGCTACGGGAGCACAACCCCTTAATTGACTAGAAAGAGGGTTCGGTGCATTTCGAATCCGATCTCTGTCAACATTTCTGTCTAACCGCAGCCACCACTATTGAGACACCGGCTCAAGCATTGGGGGTCATGGCTCAATTATCTCTAGAGGATCCCGTTGTCCCCTCCACAGAACACCACACGGTTGGACTGGTCTCCACACTCATTCCGGCCCAATACCAAGACTGTCTAGAAGTGTTTGACCATGGTTCATCAGAAGTTTTACCGCCAAATCGCCCGTACGACTGCCCAATATATCTGGTTCCGGACAGCACTATCCCCACAGGTCGTATCTACTCCTTGTCTCCTACTGAAGATCTAGCCCTCAAGGAGTACATTCAAAAGTCCCTCCGTCTGGGCCAGATACGTCCTTCTACATCCCCGGCGGTGAGTCACATTTTCTTTGCCCCCAAGAAGGAGGGTGACTTACGGCCTTGTGTGGACTACCGCAGACTCAATGCCATCACCAAGAAAGACTGCTACCCCATTCCACTAATCACGCCCCTCTTGGACCGTCTCACACATGCCACTGTCTTTACCAAATTAGACCTCTGCGGTGCCTACAATCTGGTTCGTGTGCGTTCCGGGGACGAATGGAAGACCGCTTTTTGTACTCGCTATGGCTTGTATGAGTATACGGTCATGCCGTTCAGTTTGTGCAACGCTCCAGCCATGTTCCAGAGGTTCATGAACGATATCTTCTCTGACGTCCTGGACGGTGGTCTACTTGGATGACATCCTGATATTCTCCCAGACCATGAAGGACCACGTACAGCACGTCAGGGAAGCGTTGTCTCGTCTACGGACGCACTCCTTGTTTGCCAAACCCGAGAAGTGCCAGTTCCATGCCGACTCCGTAGAGTTTCTTGGTTTTCACATCTCGTCTGGAGGGCTAGCCATGAACAATTCCAAGGTTCGCGCAGTGCTGGATTGGCTGGTTCCCGATTCCTTGAAGGCGCTCCAGTCTTTCCTTGGTTTCGCTAACTTTTACAGGCGACTTATCTCCGGGTTTTCTTCTTTGGTGGCTCCCCTCACTTCCCTGACTAGCCCTTGCACACCTTTTCTATGGATGGACACACATCAACAGGTCTTCGAGGCTTTAAAGACAGCATTCACTACTGCCCCCATCTTGCAGCACCCAGACCCAGAACTGCCATTCATAGTGGAAGCTGATGCTTCATCCTTTGCCCTAGGTGCTGTATTGTCACAGACTTGCCCTACCTCTGGTCGCCTTCACCCTGTGGCCTTCCATTCCCGTAGATTCACAGATGCCGAATCCCACTATACCGTGACTGAAAAGGAACTACTGGCGGTCATGGACGCCTTCCACGTTTGGAGGCATCACCTCTTGGGTGCTAAGCACCGTGTCACGATTTATTCTGATCACCAGAACTTACAAGACCTGGCATCTCTGAAGTGTATCAACAGCAGGCAGGTCAGGTGGCATCTCTTCTTTGCGGCCTTCGACTTTGTGATCAAACATCGCCCGGGTAATACCCATGGCAAAGCCGATGCCTTATCGCGTTCCCCTGGGGGAGTGGCCTTGCCGAGGTTTCCAGACACCCTTCTGGACGTCGGCAAGGTGGTTTGTTTGTGTACTCCAACTCTGCCCTTACTTGACGCAATACAGGATTGGGTTACTTCACACCCAGGCCAGTTGTCCGATTGGGATTTGGTGGTTCACGATGGTCTCCCCTTTGTTTCTGATCGTCTATTCATGCCCACGTTAGACACCCGCAACATGGCCTTGGAATGGTCTCACGACGCACCGGTTCATGGTCATCCTGGTCAGAAACGCACTTTGGCGCTGCTGAGAAGGTGGTGCTGGTGGCCGTCTATGAGAAAGGATGTTGAATCTTACGTCAACGCATGTGCGGTTTGGGCACAGTGTAAGCACCGTAGGGGTCGCCCTGTGGGTCTCTTGCTTCCTTTACCTGTCCCTCCCAAACCGTGGCACACCTTGACCATGGATTTTGTCACTGACCTACCCCGGATCCGGGGCTTCGATACCTTGTGGGTGGTCATCGATTCCTTTTCTAAGATGGCTCATTTTATCCCTTGTAAGGGCGTCCCTTCGGCGCCTACACTGGCCCATTTGTTCTTCGAGAATGTCTTTTGTCTTTTCGGGCTTCCCTCGGTTCTCATCTCGGACAGGGGTTCGCAGTTCACTTCGCGTTTCTGGCGGGCCCTGACTAGGTTGCTCGGAATGGACGTCCATTTCTCCTCAGCATATCACCCTGAGACGGACGGTCAGACCGAGCGACTGAACCAGACGCTGGAGCAGTACTTACGTTGTCTGACCCTACAGCTGCAGGCTTCCTGGTTGAGCGTACTGCATCTTGCGGAATTCGCGTACAACAACGCTGTCCATTCTTCCACTGGTTTCTCCCCGTTCTACGTACTTTATGGTCAGCACCCTCGTGTTCTGCCCTTCACGGATTTGCCTACTTCTGCCAATCCAGCTGCCCTTGCATGTGTTAGGGACCTGTCCTCCGTCCACGCTCGGGAGTCGACTCATCTTTTCGAGGCCCAGGCGTCCATGAAGGCACAGGCGGACAGGAAACGGGTGATGGCCCGTTGTATACTGTGGGATCCCGCGTTTGGTTATCCACCCGACATCTGCACTTGGTGTATTGTCGCAAGCTTCTACCTTGCTTTGTGGGTCCCTATACGATTACTCGTGTTATCAACCCTATGTCTTATCGACTTGCTCTCCCGGGTTCCTGGCGGCTTCACCCTGTTTTCCATGTTTCTCTGCTCAAGCCCTGTCCCGCTCCCACACGGCTTCGCTCTCCTGGGGCCCCGGTGTCTCTATCCACTCCGGATGTTTTTGAGGTCTCTGGGTCCCGGCTACTGATTTCCAGGCTCCCCGTTTGGTGGCACGGTTCCATAGGGACCATCCCTCGTGCCCACGGGGTCGTGGGCCTTTAGGGGGGGGTCTGTCACGCATTCCACTCCCTCTGGGGATCCCATTCCTCATCCCCATGCCCCGAACACCCCTCGCCCTCTTGCCCGGTTCCCGGACTCACAGGTTCTCTCTTCGCCCCAGTTGCCACGGCGCCGACTGCCACAAAGCTTGGGTCGGCATGCTCTTTGCCCGCAGAGACGTCTACCCCCTTGGCGTCTTCCGTGGCGGCTGCTAGACCGACTTCTTCCACGTCACATGACCGCCGCCTTCCGCTCACGTGTTTCTGGACTACACTCACGTGATGTGCTCGCGGGTCATGTGACCGGCAGGAAATAGCAGCACCAGTATTTAAACAGCTCTGTTGTGGTGCTTCGGTGCTTCACAGCTGTTTCTTCGGATTCCTGTACGGCGCTACATACCTTTGTTTCACCCTTATTTGGATCTTGACCTCGGATTTGTTTCATGGACTGGCAACGGATAACCCTTGGCTTTGGTACTTGCTTTTGGATCATTGCTACGACCACGGACTGCTTCACGGACTCCTACTACGTTCCGCCCTTCTTGTGCGGATTCTGGCATCAGGTGAGCCTGGCATTTGCAACCTTGCTGGGATACTTACATACTGAAAGAACAGCCTTGCTGGGTCTCGGAACCTTCCCCATAGGTACAACCGCCACTCCACAGACACCTTTTGGTAAGACCGTTCCACTTACTTGTTGATTGGTTGTTGATTCTGTTTTGGCTTGACACTTAACCGGTGTTTCCTTTACAGTGGTTCGGGGTTCCACGAGTACCGCAGTTCCGGAAAGAACATCTCCCACCTGTGGCCTCAAAGGCGGCACAGAGAGTGACTTTGATTCTCTCTGTGCGGCACTTGTAGACAGAGGACTCTTCGGCTACACGACAGTCAAGACACAACACTTTGTAATCAGTATCTCGATGCCACCTCGGCTCATTGCGTTCCTGGTTCACATTCCACCGCGATGGCTGGAACATCTCGTGCCACCTATTGTAACTCCCCCTCACCTCATGTGTTAACCTCAATGACATGTACCATGCTCAGTTGCTTTCTAGTTAGGTTTGTGCTCCACAATACCCCAACTACTGCACATCTACTTTATAGAGAAAATTGAGTCATAACCCCTCTAGAGGTTAGCAATCTGTAGCCTCGCCTGATGTTCTGGACTATGACTCCCATGATCCCTCATGATTAATTATATTTACTATGGCTGATGAGAATTGTAGTCCAAAACATCACGAAGAGGCATGCTGCCCACACCTGAACTCAGCTGCCATTCTCGGACCCAAGTATTCACTTCAAAAGTCAGCTTGAGGCCTATGAGGCCATGGAGCTTCTCCTTAGCAGGCCTATGCTGTGGAAATCTCTCCCGACTCATCGTAGAATATGCACCGACTGCATGAAATGTAGAGACATGCCTATGTTGCAGGAGTATCTTGCCATCTGTACAAGGGCCAAGAGGAGATTTCGTTTACAAAAGACACATAATTATGGTAATCGCTCTGCAAATGACTGTGCAGCACTTCATCACAATGGTGATGGGCCCTTAATTGGCAAATAGAAATGATTCCGAGGTTAACTCCTGCCAAAAACTCCCAAACAATTAAGTGAAACACATTGCAGATGTGCAGCCTCCCAGCAGCAGAAAGGCAGTCGCTTGCGTAAGAACATCCAATTTGACACAATGCTGAGCACTGTCTAGTATTGTGAAAGCAACAGCACAGCTTGAGACAATGCTGGGGAGTTCATAGATAGATGGGGAAAACGACTTTGCCCGGTTACTTGACCGATTGCATGGATAAAGTGCTTTGCAGCATACAGTGTTAACAAGTGGGCACATGGCCCTCTCAGGTATGGCAGCACCCTATTCAGTGATGCATAGGGATTCCGACTGGCAGCTAGCGGGCCTCATTACAACCTGCCAGTCCGGGACCGTGCAAAATCCGTGATGGCGGTAAAAATGTTTCCGTGTCCGCAAGGGTGCGGAAAAACCGCCCGATTACACGCTGTCGGTCGCGCGCACCACACGGACTCGGAAACGTTGTTACCGCCGTCACGGAATACCCCACGGAAATGGAAATAACGAAGCCACAAGTGGCGCAAAACCCGTTTCCGCCTCCGCCGCCACGGACACGGAACCGGAAATACCATGATCGCCAAAACAGGAAACAGAGAGGCGGCCATCACATAAAAGCACAATCCATTGCCATCCAGAGCCAGCACAAGCACAATCCTGACTCTGAGAAGCCAAAAGGGACCACAAGCATGTCTGCCAGGATTCCTGCTCAGAGGCAGCGCAAACAGCGCTTCAGCGAGGCGGAGCTAACCGTCTTGGTGGAGCACATTGTGGACAATGCTGAGATGCTGTTCAGCGCCGACCAACGGCGTGCCACACAGCAGCGGAGGAAGGAGGTGTGGGCCGAAGCTGCACGCAAGTGCACCGCTGTGGGCGTGGCAGTGAGGAGCGTGAAGGACTGCCACAAGCGGTGGGACGACCTGAGGCTGAGGGTACGCAACCTCATTTCCACGCACCGCCAACGCAGCAGTGGGACAGGCGGAGGACCCCCTTCCCCACTGAGGCTGCAAGCATGGGAGGAGCGTTGCAGCAGCGTCCTCCACCTAGAGGGAATCCATGGGATTGGGCAGGCTGAGGCAGGAGTGAGCCCACCTGCAGATGCCGGTAAGTGCCCAAACATGAATGCCACATGTAAATATGCAGTTGTGAGTACTGGGCCAAATGACCCATTAACAATCCCCCCCAGGCAGTGCATGTGTGGGCCAAAGGACCCATTAACAATCCCCCCCCCCCCAGGCAGTGCATGTGTGGGCCAAAGGACCCATTACAATCCCCCCCCCCAGGCAGTGCATGTGTGGGCCAAAGGACCCATTAACAATCCCCCCCCCCCCCAGGCAGTGCATGTGTGGGCCAAAGGACCCATTAACAATCCCCCCCCCCCCAGGCAGTGCATGTGTGGGCCAAAGGACCCATTAACAATCCCCCCCCCCCCAGGCAGTGCATGTGTGGGCCAAAGGACCCATTAACAATCCCCCCCCCCCAGGCAGTGCATGTGTGGGCCAAAGGACCCATTAACAATCCCCCCCCCCCCAGGCAGTGCATGTGTGGGCCAAAGGACCCATTAACAATCCCCCCCCCCCCAGGCAGTGCATGTGTGGGCCAAAGGACCCATTAACAATCCCCCCCCCCAGGCAGTGCATGTGTGGGCCAAAGGACCCATTAACAATCCCCCCCCCCCAGGCAGTGCATGTGTGGGCCAAAGGACCCATTAACAATCCCCCCCCCCAGGCAGTGCATGTGTGGGCCAAAGGACCCATTAACAATCCCCCCCCCCCAGGCAGTGCATGTGTGGGCCAAAGGACCCATTAACAACCCCCCCCCCCCCCAGGCAGTGCATGTGTGGGCCAAAGGACCCATTAACAACCCCCCCCCCCCAGGCAGTGCATGTGTGGGCCAAAGGACCCATTAACAATCCCCCCCCCCCAGGCAGTGCATGTGTGGGCCAAAGGACCCATTAACAATCCCCCCCCCCCAGGCAGTGCATGTGTGGGCCAAAGGACCCATTAACAATCCCCCCCCCAGGCAGTGCATGTGTGGGCCAAAGGACCCATTAACAATCCCCCCCCAGGCAGTGCATGTGTGGCCCAAAGGACCCATTAACAATCCCCCCCCCCCCAGGCAGTGCATGTGTGGGCCAAAGGACCCATTAACAATCCCCCCCCCCAGGCAGTGCATGTGTGGGCCAAAGGACCCATTAACAATCCCCCCCCCCCAGGCAGTGCATGTGTGGGCCAAAGGACCCATTAACAATCCCCCCCCAGGCAGTGCATGTGTGGCCCAAAGGACCCATTAACAATCCCCCCCCCCCCCAGGCAGTGCATGTGTGGGCCAAAGGACCCATTAACAATCCCCCCCCCCAGGCAGTGCATGTGTGGGCCAAAGGACCCATTAACAATCCCCCCCCCCCAGGCAGTGCATGTGTGGGCCAAAGGACCCATTATGATCCGTATGGCAACCAATATCACTGAATGCAGACACCAGCAATCAGATGCATGTGACTAACACTATTCAATGTACAATCTTAATGACGCATGTGATGCACCCATCTGCCACCACAACAACACTAATTGCATGCCCTTTCTGTCCCCACAGCCGTTTCAAGTGACAGTGATACTGCACAACAGGCCAGCCAATCAGCATCGGCAAGTACACTAGCCACCGCCACCACACAGGAGGATGCTGCGGCCAGTTCTGCACCTCTGGCCACATTACCAGCCACTACAGATGTGCAGCACACCACCACCAACATCCCCACCATCTCCACACTGGCTGAGTCCAGACAGGTGCCACGGGAACCTATCATGGCCACCCAACACAACACCGAAGGCAGCAGCACTGCAGAGGGGGCGGCCTGCAGTGATAACAGTGCCCCGCAAGAGCACTCGGAAACGGGGCCACAGGGGGAGATGCCCACATTGGAAGACCTGGGCTCCTTCCATGAGCTGGGGTTCAGCCCCACTTCACTGGGGAGTCCCATGAGGTCGCCCACCCCATCCATGGCCGAACTGAATGCCCGCATGCAGCGGATGGAGGACCAGCAGGCTACCCTCACCCAGCTGGTGGAGAGGCAGCTAGAGGAATCCAGGCTGCAGAGGGAGAGCTACAGCGCCTCAGTGCGTCGCCTGTCGAGGTCCATAGGACGCTTTGCGAGCACCATAGTGACCCTTGCACGCCATGTGCGGGAGGGCAATGACCACACCTCCAGGCTTGTGGAGGCCATGTTGGTTGGCCAACAGGCAAATCTGGCACGGATGCCCTCAATCCCTGATTCTGGCCAATCAAACACTACCACCCCATCCAGCTCCACTACTGCCAGTCCAAGGAGGCGCTCGAGTAGGCTAACGGGTCCCTTGGGCAAGGTTGCACAGAAGCGCACACGGAAGTGATGGCATGTGTGTGGGGCAGTGCAGGACACATGTGGACTACAAGGGTGTGAGAGGGGTGGTCACGTTTGGGTGGTGGGGTAGGTAGTTTTGGGGGTTTGGACAATGGGCTCTGGGTGGGGGTGGGCACGTTTGGGTGGTGGGGTAGGTAGTTTTGGGGGTTTGGACAATGGGCTCTGGGTGGGGGTGGGCACGTGTGGGTGGTGGGTGGCCCCGGGTGTACAGCTTCCCTAACCAATGCACCTTCTTCCCTGTTGTGATTACATCAATACATCACCATTTCAAATCAAGATATACATGTGTGGACATTGATCATTTATTTTGCAGTGCAACTATTAATTCATTGTCGTCACCATGTCTGTGCATTACTGTGAATGTGCTGTGACTCAAAAGTAAATGCGAATCAGGGCATCCCGTGCTCTCTGGCCATCATGTGCACCCCCAGGGGGAGGCGGTGCCATCCCATCCCCATCTCCATCTCCATCCCCATCTCCATCCCCATCCCCATCCCCATCTCCATCCCCATCCCCATCCCCATCTTCCTCATCTGCGTCTGGTGGCATTGGGATGTTCCTGCGCAGGCATATATTGTGCAGCATGGCACATACCAGCGTGATTTTGCCCGTCTTCACTGGGCTGTACAGCAGTGATCCGCCAGATCTGCTCAGACAGCGGAAACGGGCCTTCAGCAGTCCAAATGTCCTCTCAATCATTCCACGTGTGCGGATATGTGCCCTATTGTATGCCTCTTCATGCCTGTTCCTTGGTCTCCGTACAGGTGTCATCAACCATGGCGTGAGTGCATATCCCGCATCACCTACATGGGATGTAGATGGGGGAACATGTCAGTGTTTGTGGCATCATGTCCTCATCTGCTGCTGTGCATTCTTGTATCATCATTCATTCATGCATATGAACCATGCAGTGTCTGGAGGTATGTTTTGGCCATCACGAGGAATGTCGCTGACTGCATATGGGCCTACACATTAACTTGCATGTTTGCTGTGCCCTGCGGGTGACATTTGATTGTGTGCATGTCATGGTGCAGTGCTGTCCACACATGGCAGAGTGACTCCACTGTACGGAAGTAGTAAATACTCGTCGTATGATTTGCACGCCTCTCGTGCTTTTTGGGGCAGTATTTCAATTGAGGGTGGGTGTCTGCAGTGGCACAGGGTTCATGGGACAGTGACGGGATTGGCTGTGGCAGCGTGTGCACGGGCACATTGTGGTGCCCTGTCATGTCTTCCTTCATGATGTTTTGCATCCGCTGTGTATTTGGTAGATGGAAGGGGGGTGATGCATGTGCGGTCACAGCGGCACACTCACAATGCTCATTGCCTGGACACACACACACCACTCCGACAGGGTTGTAGCATCGTCAGCTGTACTCACCCAATAGCCATGTGCTTTGTCCGGCATAGCGTTCCATGTACCGTGGCAACGTGGAATTCCGCAGTACCATTGAGTCATGTGATGAGCCTGGGAAACGTGCGCAGCAGTGTGTAATCAGTTGCATGGCATCACAAACCATCTGGACATTCAAAGAGTGATACTGTTTCCTATTGCGGAACACCGCCTCAATTGCATGTGGTACTGTCAGCTCGACGTGGGTGCAGTCAACTGCGCCTATGCAATTTGGCATGCCTGCTATGGCATGGAAGGCCAACTTGGTGGCAATGACCTCGGGGAGGGTGCGGGGTAGGGCTATGTGTTCCGACACATGGCGCAACAGGGCATCCAGTACCTGTACCAGGACTTTTGAGAAACACGGTTGTGATATGCCGTGCAGCTCACCAACCGTGTGTTGATAGGTGCCAGTGCCAAGGAAATGCAGAACTGAGACAACCTTCAAGAGGGGGGGATGGCGGTGGGGGTGTCAATTAGGCTGCTGATGTCGTCCTCAATCATGGCGGTGATGTGCATGATTGTTGCACGGTCCAGCCGGTATAGGGTGTGGATCTGTCCTGGGGTGAGGTTCCAGGGTGTGGCCCTGATGCGTGGTATTGGTGGCTGGCGGCGGGGTCGGGCTGGCTGGGCAATGGGGTTTGCCATAGCTGCAGGGTTGGCTGGTTGCCGCCTGCGCCTCCTCCGCCTACGCCTCCTCCTCTGCGCCATTGCTGCCACCATGTGCAGTACTGCCTGTTGGTTGAGTAGGCCCAGTCCCAGTGCTACTAGCCCTGCTGCCTGCATGGTTCTGTGTTGTGTTGGGCTGGGTGTGGCCCTTTTGTAGGCTCCCAGTGGCCTGCTAGGTCCAGCTGGGCTGATTTGGTGCACCTGTGCCCTGATTCAGTTCAGCCAGGAGTGTATAACGCCATGTTCGCGGTGGCGGCGGTTCCGCCACCGTGATCACGGTATTTCCGCCATTTTTTTCCCGGTATTTCCGTGTCCGCGCTAGTTGTGATGCTCACGGTGTTTCGTGTTGCCGGTAACGGAGGGGTTTCCGTGCAGGCGGAATTAAGGGGAACACTATTTCCGCGGTGGCGGTTTAGGGTGGTGCTATTACCGGGGCCGCGGGTCATGATTGCGCGGACATGCAAACGGTGCCGGTATGGTTTTACCGGCAGTGTTAATTCCGGACCGGAGTACTTGTAATGAGGCCCAAAGTGTGTGTTTTTTGCCTAGTCGAACGATTCACGTTAGACAGGTGCAATCAATGTTTGCATATGTTAGGGGTTTCGCTGAGCTATGCCAATGCACAGATTCACAGTGTGCACACGACATGGACAAATCATTGAGAATTACAGTATATGTACTGTAGCATATGTGCAGGCCACAAACATTGGGCTGACCAGACGTCCCGGTTTTCACAGGACAGTCTGGGGAAAACGCCCTCCCGGGATCCTGGCATATTTTTAATTTAAAAAACCCTGTCTGAGGTTTGCAAGGGTGGGTGGCTACAGTCCCGGTTTTGAAATCCCGAAATCAGATCCCGACGCAACTCTTCCTGCGAGAATGGGGGTGTGATTCACAGCTCCATTTCCACCCCCATCCTCTCCCCAACGCTCTCTTCCAATGTAGGGCGTGTGCCTGTGAGCACAAACCCCCCCCCCAGCAAAAGGCCAGCGATATAGAAGTAGGACTACAGGTTCATTTGTATTTACGGCAGTCCTACTTCTACGTCGATGGCCTGTCTGTTTTTTTTTTAATCTGGTCACCCTAACAAACATGCAGATGGTTGGATCTAAGCACAGGTAATTTGTGCCATTGCCCAGGGGTCCATGCTCATGGGGGCTCCTCAGACACAAGCTGCCACAAATACACAGTAATACAAATAGTTTTCAAGAGGGGATGCGCTGATTCCAGACACAACGTATCTTTATAGTTTTAACTATTAAGAGGTGCTAAAGCGAATCTGTAAGCCAAAACTATTGCATTTTATTTTTACTCAATCTTTGAAAGGGGCCCAGAGACTCCCACTTTCCTTTGGACTTTGCCACACTTTCCCCTGAGTGTTTATTGGGCTTGCTACTTGCAAACCTTTCTTTCACTTTTCTTCCATTGTTCTAAATTGCACGGAGTCCTTCTGTGTTAGCAACTGCATTTGCTTAGTATTGAATTTTTGCTTCGGCATATTTTGGGGTTTGGTAGCAAAAGCCATTTGGCTCTCAATTTCGGCCAATTCCGATCTGCTCAGTTCATTCCAATTGTCATCATCTTCCACCCTCTCAATTTCTTCAATTAAATCACTGAGGCAAGTATCCGAAAGGTCGACTACTTCTTCAAGACTCTCTGTCGAAGGTGATGTCAACAGATCACCAGCCACTTCCACCAACTGAAGCATCAGTTCTTTCCTTGCCCGTTTCAATATAGGTCTATTATCGTTGGAGGTGGAGAGCGCAGGTTTCTTAAAAAGCTCTCTAACCATTCGACTTCCCCCTGGTCATAGATGACATGTTTTTCGATTTGTTTTTCTGTTGCGTGTTCTCCTTATTAACACTTGCGGGATTTTAGTGGTTTCCGGAGGCTTACTTGATTTAAACATTGAGAAGATGTTTTCCTCCCTGATAGGTTTCATGGGCTCAGATTTATTTGGCGTGATCATAATCACCTCCTTGGCAGAATTTGTCTCCTTTTCTGTTACTGGCTGTGGGGAGGGAGCTCTTTCTACTACCTTTGGTTGATTGCATTGGGCTCTCATCCACTTGCAGGCAGCTAATAATGCCTCCATCAGCAAGGATTTGTCAGTGGATTCCCTCCTTGCTAGATCACACATGCAATTTTGCCAATTTAGGGAATTTTCCTCCTCTTTATCCAAACGAGAGTCCACCTTATTAGCCAGAATTTCCAACCCTGCCATCTTGTTAGAAAACTGTGATGAGGTGGATTGATCCTGCAGAGTGTTGCATGCCTCACACAATTTTGTAAATAGTGTTAGGGAAATTGATAGAGATGCCATCACTATTAGTTGGAAGTGCGCCCGATCATCAATTCTCAAAGACTCCTCCCCTTTCCATTGATTCCACCGTGAGCTTTCTGAGGCTTGCTGTGAGGAGGCTGATGAGGGAGTGGAAGGATCACTTTCTCTATCCACCTCCACCTCCTAGGAGGCCTCCCTATAAGAGGGAGAACCCCAATGTACTGCCCTTTCATTTTGTATGATTTCTTCCCTACTGCGACAGGGCCCTTCCAGTATATACAACTCAGCTTCCATACTATATTCTGTCTGCAGTTCCGGGTCCCACTTTTCTGTTTGTTGTTGAACAGATTTTCGCTCCACAGGCCTCTCATTTTCTCCGAAGACGGGCTCTTCAATCATCTTTTCTGGTTCCTGTCGCTCCACGCTTTTATCAGCCTGTTTCTGGGATTTATCAAGGGCGAGTAGCCGATCCTTCACACAGGATAGACTAAGTCTTTTCTGTTGTGCAATTTTGGTAGTTAAGTCCATTAGCTCTCGGGCCAGATATGCTGCCAGATCTGAATTTCGACCTCCCACCCGAGAGCAGACGGACTCACCCACTCTCTCGTTAGGGCTATTGGGCTCTTTTGTACATTGTTAAGCCTCATACTGGCTTTTTAGTGGCTTTTGTACAAGTGGACCCTGATTCGCCATCTCCAAGCAGCTCGGGCTATACCTAGAGCTACTTGATGCTCCTTGCGCATTGTCCGTGTTAAACTCCTCATCCAGCAATATTGCAGCTGATTCAATAGTCGGCAAGTTGTTTGCAGTCCGCCCCGCGGGGTGCACTTCTCCCTCTCCTGCGCTTCCCCCTAGCTTGCTTCAGGCAAGCTGCCTTCGGCTGAGGTTCAGAGCCCTCTTTTTGCCCCCACTCCCCATTGTTGGGCGACCGCTGGAAGCGATCGTACATTCTGTTGTGGGGCGAGCGTTTAGCATATCAAATTGCTGCTTTCCACCCGATGATTCCAGCCCCACTGGTCGATAAGATTCATATGGTTACAGTAACTATTGCATTACAGTACAGCTAGGAGGGAGATGGAATAGGAGGAGGAGACACAAAGCTTTTAGGTGGTGTTTGGTTATTTTCCCACCCATTGACTGCCCATGGCCATGCTCATCCCCATGGCCAGTCCCACCCACGTCTTCACCCTCCCCGCCTAAAAAAACATCCTCCTGGTATCTCTTTGAGCTAGCTTTATCAAGAACTAACATCAGAATGTTGTTCAAAGTGTCTACCAATGATATTTCAAAGCGGTTTTCTGTGAACTAATAGCTAATTCGGAGTAGTAAATGGGCCATTGGTGCAATAAAAGTATTTGAAGCAGAGGCCTCCAGGGGGCGCTTGAAATATGGCAGCCGGACTCAGATGCTCCTCACCCAAGAATGGTAAATAGGGCCCAGAGCCCTCCTCTAGCCCCCAAGGGAAAGCACCTCTGAGAGCGGATTGAGCTCCACACATGGATGACCTGGAGGACCAAGTTTGGCATCACTAAGGGTCTCCGCTTGGGAGATCCAATCGCAATGACAATTACAATGTTTCGGCTCTGAATGCGGTATACCATGTTGTTGCGAGTACGGAAAATGTTCAGTAGGCATCACCGGCGGGGGCAAGAACATTGGTTTTTGAACGCTGGTGTTGATACTTGGTAAATCATATGTTGTTATAAATGGGCAGTGTTACTGAAAGATGGTGATTTATTAATTGATCTCCAGCAACAACTGTTTGACATGGTCTCATCCGGTGCTTTGCATTTTTCTCTAGGCTACTGTTCACGCAGTTCCTATGCCTTGATTAAGTCTTATGTGGAATCTGCTGAAAGACTAAGGTTAGTGAACCCCTGAATATGATTTACTTGTAACTTGATTCATTCTATTGTTTGGAGGTCTGAACTAGTAGGCAGACCGTCCAGGGATTTGAATGAGGAAGTTATTGGTTAAGCAATTGATCATGTATTTGCAAACAGGTTGTCTGCTGTGACTACGACTCCAGTTACAGTCCTCCAGAAATTCGTGCTGGAGTGAAAGTGAAGTGTATTGAGCTCGACAAGCACCCTCAGCTCACAATCAGGTTATTCCTGTATACTGTACATGTGTTCACACTGTTGTACAAATGCACCACATTAGCAATCAATACTGAGTCCGATTATCGAAGATAAATGTAATACCAAGAATGAAATGAAGGGGCAGGGAAATCCCCCAATATAATAGCAAGAGGTCTGGTTCAGGGGGAACCCCACACCCAAGAAACAGAAAAGTCAAAAAATCTGACAAAACCGACTGTTTATTAAGAGATCTCACAACAGGGACAGGATATGGACATCTCAGGATTTCCAATGCTCGCTCACTGGTGACAGGCTTGTCAACCTCTTTTAACAGATTGTGAGGTCAGATTACACCATGAAAACCTAAGGCAGGCTGGAGTTGGTTAGTGGGGCAAACTACATGTAGTATCTATATGGGGTTAGTGCTCTGATTGGATACGAATAATCTGGTGGCTCCACCTGTGACCACCTCCTAAATGTTGCAAGTAAAGGCACGTCAGGTTAGTGCTTTATAATTGGTTAGTGCAACAAAGTGTGAACTGGCGCGAAAGGTGAGGAGGTATTGGTCAGTGAGGGTCTTCTCATCCTTGTTACCTTGGACGGTTTATACATGCAGTTGGCTAATCTAACAAAACTGTTTCTAATGTCCACCTTTGTCTGTATCCTTGAATGCTGATGTGAAACCATCCCTCCCTTGATAGCCTTGATAGCCTTGGCTGCAACATGTACACTGGTTACATGAACAGTCTGGTCTGTGCTTTCTTGCTAAATTAGCAAGTCAGGTCTCTCCCTGCTTTCTCAAACTTTCTCTGTGCTTTCCATTCTCTTCAACATGGCTGCATCTTCCATTTGGATTTTTATGACTACTTATGTTAACTGTATTCAGCGTCAAACAAGCTTCATATCAAATTCCTGTGCATCTTGAGTTCGGGATAGCAAGAGAGTATATGTCCGCCATCTATGTGGTTCAAATGCATGTTCTTCTTGTCTAAGAGAAGTCTTAATCTAGGTGTCTGTGTAGCTTCATGCAGGGATGCATGTGTGCTTCATGTTTAACGCATCTGAGGGCCTCATCACGAGTTGGGCAGTAGCGCCGGTGCTAATAGCGCTGGTGCTATCTGCCCTACCGCCAAACCCACCGGTGCTATTAGCGCCGGATCACAGGTTTGGCGGATATCGAATTCCCTATTCCCCATTGAGCCCATTCAGGAATGCCCCATTCCCCATTGGGCTCAATGGGGAAATTTCGCGCTCATACCGCCGGCGGATTTCCCGCCGGCAGTATGAGTGCAATTTTTTGGGGATTTCTCCCCAGCTTAGAGCTGGGGAGAAATCTGCCGAAGCCCTGATTTGGCGGACCCTTAAAGGAGAGTTCCGGGACTTTTTTTTTATTGTCCCTACGGGTCGGCCATGTGTTTGTAAGCATAAATCGGTAGATCGTAGGAAACTTTCCTATGGACCTTACCCGACTTTTCGCCCCTTATCGCACTCGAAATCAGCCTCCATTTTGTGATAATCCTATCATTCCGCCGCATCGACCTGGCTCACCTGCCTTTGCGGCACTAAATCAAATCCCCCGCCCCTGAAACAGACTTTATCAAAACATTCATATTCCCCGCCTCTATCCGTGACGTGACTGTGCTGCGTAGGCAAACGCGCCCAGGCGTCTTCTACGCGACTCCACACAGACCCCGGAAATCAACACAGATCAGCTCACAATACAGCGCACCACAATTCGGAATATGAAACTGTACTTTGAAATCAAACCGCAAGATTGTAAATGTGGTAAAGTACATTTATTTGACATCAAATGTTTAGAGAATATTCAGCGATTTGCATTTTTATTTGCTCATGTTCCAAAAAGTTCGTATTGAGGAACGCGATGGTCCTTTGCTGTACACAGGGTCTTAGAGCATCTCACAATACAGCACCACAATTCGGAATGTGAAACCGTGGTTTAAAAGCAAACGGCAAGATTGTACATTTGGCAAAGTACGTTTATTGGACATCAAATGTTTAGAGAATATTCAGCGATTTGCATTTTTCTTTGCTCTCGATCCAAATTAGTTCGTCTTGAGGGAAGCGATGTTCGTGTGCAGTACACAGGGTGTTGGTTTACGATAAAAATAAGCTCTTCTGTCGCACTGATAATCGCATGGCTGTTCCAACAACGAGGCGCTAGGCCACCACAATGGTAGGTATGTTGCATCTAACCGTTAGTACCGCGTAAGGGCATACTTGTACTTGGCGATCGTCCCATAAAATGGTCAGGGTGGTAACGTTGTTCACGCGGAGAAGCAACTGGCGGCTGTAGAAGCCGTCCGCCGGTGTCTGGTACTCGTGACACAGACAGTAGTGAATGATGTACCTAAAAACATAAAAAATGAAATTAGTCTCACCATCAGATCCTTATTAAAATTATTCATTTCATAGCGAGGACAGCGCTACTGGGTGTACACAAGTGTTTAAAGGCGTGGCGAGGCATGGAGGGGGGGGGGAGTGCAGGTGGAGAGTGGAAGGGCCCAGGACTGAGGTCGCAGACAGTGGACCAGTTGTAGCAGGGGAGAGGGAGAGAGAAAGCAGAAGCAAAGAGGAAGGTTTTGAGGTGCTTCAGTAAAAGCAGATGTTTCTCCTCAAGATAGTGCGCGGTAGAAAACAATATGCCACATAGAACGAACAAGTACAACTGAACCCGTCTTTAAAGCCACTGTATAGTAATGAAATTGCGGTATAAACTCATCAAAAGTTACTTACATTATATTTGCATTTTCCATTGTGTCTCTGTGTAGGGCAGACCCGAAACACCACTCCTTCTTTGCCGACGTTACTTCTTCTAATGAACGTGGCTCATCGTTTCGTTTCTGAAATTTTATTCATTATCTTTTCTTAGTCTTTCAGGATGGTCCCGGCCTGTCAAGGTCAAATCACAATAGAACCTTATATTGGGTCGTGGGCCGTTCCGCCACCCGAGCAAAACATCAAAGCAGCTGACCTTCACTTTGAGCGAGCACACATTTCTAGTTAGCTGCAGTTAGTTTTAGGGACATCTTGTCTGCGTGCCTTTTTTTTTATTGTCCCTATGGGTCGGCCATGTTTTTGCAATACGGAAACATTCTATAATTTTTGTAAAAATGATTTATATTACTGTTTGGTTTAATTGCAATGGGCCTGCAACATGAGGAGACTCGAGAGAACAGACAATCAAATTACAATCATTTAAACCGTGATGTGTATTTCTCAATGAGCTCTGCTTTAGGTGGACATGGAACAGAGGCAATGTTGGGTGGCAATGCAGTTGTCCCCTGCATAGGTTCGTTCACCACTCCATGTATGTGCCTATCGAGGACATCTACGATAAGTCTCTCAATAAACTCATATTGCATATCCTCAAACACTGGTTTGATCACCCATTGTTTACTTCTTTTAGTGAAGGCCTTATTGTAGCGAAGCGTCCCTAAAGTTCCGGTCGTCCTACTTTGTTGACGGCCAACATTATGGTTATGTGCCAAGACCGCTAAAAGAGTCCGATTTATCATGCCTTCCATGCCAAAATGCAATCTTTTGGGCCTGTACTTGAGGCACATATTGTGGAACACCTCCAAATCTCCTGTGTGGCAGAATTCCGTGAGTCCCCTCAAAGCTTTTGTTATAGTTTTATCAAATACAATCTTTTCAATGGCTTTGTGAGTGGGTGATGAAGGAATCAACCACTTCTTCTTCCGTGCCTCCTCTGTGGACAAATGGCCATGTTCACATTTGTGGAAATGCTCATTTGTCGACCATCGATGTACGTTGCTACAGTGCAACATTACTGACCGCCATTTTTCCAGTAGAATTTCCAACGACCCTTCACATGTTTTTGAGCTCCACCAAAGATGGTTGCTGATTGACTTGGACCACTGTGAAATACCTTGCAATTCTTTTTTTTTACCTGCAGCAGACAATTTTTTATTGATTGATTTTGCAAGATGCCAAACGTCAAATTGGTGATTTATATTTTTGTACTGTTCTCTCATTGTCTTGGCAATTGAAACGTGTCTGTCCGTGGCTATCAGGTCGATCACCATTCCCCGCGATTGTAGTTCTTGCAATGATGCTACAAAGCCAACTTTCTCCATGGCCACTGAGGATGTACTTTGTGACACCTGCACGACCACCGAACTCACAATTTTCTTACTTTCCATGTCCTGAAAGTGGTAGGTGCAGTACTTGGCTGAAAATCCTGGGCTGTCGCACTGTCCATCACCGGCTAGCCTGAAGCGTTTGCCCGCGAATGTACTTTCCATTGACATTTTTTCCATTCTCCAAGCTTCGCTGATGGCTGGAAATAGATAATCGGTTTGGTATTTGTAGAACTGACTTTTCGCAATGAAATGGATTCCCACAAACTGAAAGAAATACTGTAACTTTTTAAAACTTGAACCACTAAAAAGTGCGGCCGCTGCACAAAGTAGATTGCCTGCTGGCAGTTGCCCCAGCATGGGTTGTGCAGACCATGCGAACGGATGATATTGTGTACAGGTGGCATGTATTTTAAGGTTAGTGCCTCGAATTGCACGAGTCACATTAATCAATGGCTCCCCACATACTTCCCCACCAACCGAATGCCCACATTTCATCATCATAATAATATCCATCAAACAGCTATCGAATACAATGAATTTGGCCTCTTTCCTTATACTTTCACTCTGCATCCCAGCTGGTTCGGCCTGTAACGTTGAGGACATGTCACTCGCATGAAAGGTACAATCTCTGATATCGTCTTCCGCTATGCTGAGTGATATTGATGGTGTTTCATTGTCGTCCACGTCATTCTCTTCCATTGCAACATCTGTTCCTTGTCCGGAGATGGGAGAAAAAAACAATGTCTTCAACTTTCGCGCGCTCTTATTTTTTGCGGGTGTGGATTCTGTGAATTGATCTCCGACTGCATCCAAACTACCAGGAGGACATTCACTATCAATGGCTGGTGGTGGTATAGCTCCGTTGTCAATCACTTCATATTCTTCCCATTGGCACGATGCATCTCCAGTCTCAAGTCCCTGCCAAAAGGTTTGACAAGCAACATCTCTCGTTCGCTTCACTGTCTGTGTAGATTTAGTTCTTACACCCACTCGCAACTAGAGGACAGATTAGAAAAGGGATGTTCAGTTTAAACACAACTTACAGTATTGAACTATTGACAGTGAAAGACAACATAATATAGTGAACAGGACACTAACCTTCTTTTGCTTTCTTTTCTTTGAAACTTTCTTGCCTCGAACTTCAACATCTGGACGCTGTTGCTCCGACTCGTGTGTGCATGTCTCCACTTCCTCTCGCGCTGCAACGACTATATTTTCATGATAAGCACATCCATCACTCACTGAGGCTCCATCGACTCCCTGAAACATAGAACTTTCATTAGTATGTATAATAATATTGAAAACACAAAATGTACTTGGGGACCAATACCCATACGTACATCTCAATAGCAAAACACGAATGAACGCATTGTGTAGAACATTCAAACGACAATAGTTCACGCATTGTTGATCTAGTTAGATTGAACTGTCAAGATCCATACCTCGGGCTCCGCATAGACTTCCATTGATGATATTATTGAAGATGACGCTTCAGCAACTCCCTGAAACACAGTAATTGCATTAGTATGCTTTTCTATTTTGTTAAAAAGAACATAAACTTTGAGCAGGCGTCAACGGCTCATCTAAATAGACCTGCACAAATGATCAGTTGTCTAAAATAAATAATGGATATGTAAATATGATTCGATTTGCTCGATCGTTGGAAGTGTCACCACCCAGAGATCTGCATCAACTACTAGGGGTGATGTTCTTGTAGAAGAAGCTCCGTCATCTCCCTGAAACATAGTACTTGCGTTAATAAAGAAGGAAGTATAGCGGATGTAATCACGTCATATGATTTCGCTTGATCGAACTGTCAGTATCCATACCTCGAAATGCATAAGAACATCAAGGGACGATGTAACTGCGGTGCACACTTCTGCAAGCTGTTGCGCCGACCCGTAACTGCATGCTCCCCCTTCTACTTGGACTAATGCTCCATCGACTCCCTGAAACATAGGACTTTCATTAGTAATGAACACAATATTGAAAAAAGAAGACAAATAGGAGGGCGACGACAGAAGGACATATCAATGGCTAAAAACGAAAGAAACGTACCTCGAGCATCTGAGTGACATCTACGGTTGTCGTCAATGCGTTGGACTCCTCAGCATCTCCCTGAAAGACAGTACTTGCATTATTTTGGATAACAATAATTATAACTGAAAACAAAGACTAGAGGACGAGTACAAGGGTGTACCATTAGGTAAAATAATTACACGATCAATTAAAACTATTGATTTACATGCCTAAAACAAGTCAGTGTCAGAATAGCTAAGTAAGATTACCCGATAGGCGCTTGAAGTGGCTGATGACTGCAATAACGACACGGATGGAGAATCTTCCGCCTTCATATTGAGTGGATACATAAATGGGGAAATTATTGTTAGCTACTGCTACACACTACCGCAAGGCCGAGAACTAGATCCGTAAACTTGACTCACCAGTGGAGGCATGTGGACGAATAGAGTGGGAATAGCGGTTGAGAGCAATTTTCGCCTCGCTCGCGGTGTTTTCTTCTTTATTAGCAATGATGTGGAGTACATGTCTGGGCTAAAGTGCCTGCTGCAGATGCGGTATCGATCACCCCTCTTGTCCGCAAAGACTTCTAGGACTCTACTTTCTAGCTCAGAGGCTGGATATCCGCAATATCGGACCCATCCTCTTATCTGATCTATTGTCTTAGGGAAAACATGCATTATAGTACCTTCAGATTTGTTATGGGTCTTCGAAGGGCAACCGCCAATGGAACAGGCAGGCATTATGGAAAGTTCTGAAAAGTAAAGATCAACAATTCTCTATGAATACCAATGTGTTAAAACAGTAAATGACACATAAAAGGTTCAATGCAAGGTCCGTTTTGGTTCTTGGAACTATACACGTTATTCACATGCGGATAAGTATTTCAATAACTTTCAAAAAATAGAAAAAGTAATTTGACTAAACTCAGAACATGTGACTAGTTCCTTGCATGTACTGTCGTGAACGAAAAGAAAACATGGATGCAATTTGATGACTACTAGCAAATAGATATAAATTAAAAAATTGGACGCAAAATGATTATGGTACATGGACTTACCTTGACGAACAAACAGTTAGATGCAGGGATCAGAGTAGTTTCTTGTCGTAGAACAGGGAGCAGTTCACAGGTTGCAAACTGACGAGTTTGCTCAAAGTGGTCACGGAAGTTCACAGAGACGAAGAGCAGATAACCAGCACCTTCACGGGTTGACTAGCAAAGCGCAAAGAAGTTCTCATTAGAAATATGAGGTGGGTTATAAAGAATTCGAACCAGGGGTGTGTTTGTGAATGAATGACGTGTATATGTCGTGGCATTATGTGGATTGCAGGGGGCCGTCCAGCGTGAGGGGGATGCTTGGCAGGAGACACGGGGTCTGGAGGTAGACATGGGAACAACAAACCCATGCTCTATAGACCACTTTGAAGTGTACATGGTCTTTGGCACCTCTTGGCCTTTATCGCTCCCTGACAGCTCCACTTGCCAGCAGCTCAAGTACCCCGGTGCGAACTGCCTTTGATAGGGCGGGGGGTGGATCGGGGCGGTGGTCGTGCAGACAAGACACAGGAAGACTCGTGAATGGAGACACACTTATGTGGATTGCAGGGGGCCGTCCAGCGTGAGGGGGATGCTTGGCAGGAGACACGGGGTCTGGAGGTAGACATGGGAACAACAAACCCATGCTCTATAGACCACTTTGAAGTGAACATGGTCTTTGGCACCTCTTGGCCTTTATCGCTCCCTGACAGCTCCACTTGCCAGCAGCTCAAGTACCCCGGTGCGAACTGCCTTTGATAGGGCGGGGGGTGGATCGGGGCGGTGGTCGTGCAGACAAGACACAGGAAGACTCGTGAATGGAGACACACTTATGTGGATTGCAGGGGGCCGTCCAGCGTGAGGGGGATGCTTGGCAGGAGACACGGGGTCTGGAGGTAGACATGGGAACAACAAACCCATGCTCTATAGACCACTTTGAAGTGTACATGGTCTTTGGCACCTCTTGGCCTTTATCGCTCCCTGACAGCTCCACTTGCCAGCAGCTCAAGTACCCCGGTGCGAACTGCCTTTGATAGGGCGGGGGGTGGATCGGGGCGGTGGTCGTGCAGACAAGACACAGGAAGACTCGTGAATGGAGACACACTTATGTGGATTGCAGGGGGCCGTCCAGCGTGAGGGGGATGCTTGGCAGGAGACACGGGGTCTGGAGGTAGACATGGGAACAACAAACCCATGCTCTATAGACCACTTTGAAGTGTACATGGTCTTTGGCACCTCTTGGCCTTTATCGCTCCCTGACAGCTCCACTTGCCAGCAGCTCAAGTACCCCGGTGCGAACTGCCTTTGATAGGGCGGGGGGTGGATCGGGGCGGTGGTCGTGCAGACAAGACACAGGAAGACTCGTGAATGGAGACACACTTATGTGGATTGCAGGGGGCCGTCCAGCGTGAGGGGGATGCTTGGCAGGAGACACGGGGTCTGGAGGTAGACATGGGAACAACAAACCCATGCTCTATAGACCACTTTGAAGTGTACATGGTCTTTGGCACCTCTTGGCCTTTATCGCTCCCTGACAGCTCCACTTGCCAGCAGCTCAAGTACCCCGGTGCGAACTGCCTTTGATAGGGCGGGGGGTGGATCGGGGCGGTGGTCGTGCAGACAAGACCCGTTTGCCGCAGGGCCTCACCAAGGAGAGGCCATCTAACTGAATGTAAGAGGATGGCTGCAGGATCTACTACATGGAAGGCAGGGGGGTGAGTTTATAAATACCTCACCCTCCCAGGAGAATATACACTAGATTCATTTAAAAAATCAAAACAACCATTGTTAAAATATATGTTGGGCTTTATTTTAGATTTTAATTAAACATAAATAATAAACATTACACATTGTAAAGTTGAGGTTGCAGCACATCGAGGGAAAATCCGCGGTATTGTCCACTGTCACTGGGGAAATGTTGTCTAATGGCAAGTACCGCACAGGCAGGTATTACTCTCCGAACGCGGTGTCCGAGCCTCCCGTGAAGCCACCAAGTGAAGCAACGATAGGCCACCAGCCTGTACCACCTGTGAAAAAAAAAGATGCAAACTGTATTAAACTGACCAAACTTTCTTATCAATGTCGATTCAGGTAACACATGTCATTTTTCTTAGAAAAAAATTATATCTAGAAAATGCACTATATGGAACCAATTTACATGCGTTCCAATGATATGTAAATGTAATTTTATATGTGGGAGACGACCATGAAATAGTGGTGGCATCACTGACATCACAAACAGAGTATACTTACTCGTTACTCGGATTACGCGGACGAACAGTGCCACGAAGTTCGTGCATAAGCACCATCATCATCCTCAACACTGTCCGTGAGAGGCAGGCTTCCCTGAACTCTGGCAGCTCGGTGATGCATTGCGGACTTTGCTCGCCTTCCTGCTGACTTTGCTCGCTTTCCGAAATGTAGGCCAAGCACCCGGAATTTTCACGGCAGCAGCAGTTCTCCTCCTCAGTTGGCATTAGCTCGCACCGATTGCACGTGCACCAGGTGGAGACGCCGTCCATGCGACATGGTCCAGGCTCTTCATCCGTTGACTGGTCCTCCCAACTGCCGTCCGAATCCCCATCGTTTTCGCGTGCTTGCCTTTCCAGTAGTTCTTCCTCGGTGTACTCGGGCTCGTACATATACGGCATTATTGTGGCCATTGTGCGGTAAAGATAGTAAAATAATTTATAGCGGTGGTACTGGTATCTGTTCACACGGGCTACAAGCGGCGAAGGTAGCTGACCAGAGCACTGAAACGAGTCACAGAATACTCAAAGTAACACAGAGAGAGGAATGGAATCGAAAATCTGCTGCTGTATGTTGTGAAACGGTCTGTTTATACTTATTGGGGAAAGAGGCGTCCTGCCATTTCCATGGCAACACGTCAATAGCTGAGGCGCAGCGATTGTTGACACGAGACGTGCTTGAAATGGGCAGTACGCGTCTGCTGATGTCAGGCTCAGGGGCGGGGGATTTGATTTAGTGCCGCAAAGGCAGGTGAGCCAGGTCGATGCGGCGGAATGATAGGATTATCACAAAATGGAGGCTGATTTCGAGTGCGATAAGGGGCGAAAAGTCGGGTAAGGTCCATAGGAAAGTTTCCTACGATCTACCGATTTATGCTTACAAACACATGGCCGACCCGTAGGGACAATAAAAAAAAAGTCCCGGAACTCTCCTTTAAATCCGGCAGTAACAGCGCTACCGCCGGATTTAAGGGTTACAGCCAAACTCATGATGAGGCCCTTAAGTCTTGGTCATGACGTCATCGGTTCTCTGCTCGGTCTCAGTCAATCCACTTGCTCCATCGTCTGCAAACGTATCTCCTCTACGACATCATCATCTTTGGGTTTATATGGTTGTCTGAGTGAATAGTATTTCTCGCATCTTTGGTACTGTGGTGATGGAGAGGAGGGGGCCAGGAATGAAGTACACCTTTCATTTCTGTAATGTAGGGATGAGGGAGGAACCGGAGCGATAAGGGCCACATTCATCTGTTCCTCTTCAATACCCTCTTTGGTCAAAAACATCAACCACACTTCTGCAAAGGTCCTCCCTATTGACGTATCGCTTTGGAGCCCAAACCTTTGTTACCCCCATTGGGCAGCCATGGTACTTCACATGTTCATCCACACACCACGTCATATAGCAGCACTCTCCATCTGGTTTGAACCACAACCATCATCCCACGTAGCTGTGGGGATCCAAGGGATAAAAGAATTTTGTGCCTAAGGGAAGAGGGGAATCCTGCTTCAGATGTGCCTGCAGCACTTCAAGAGTTTGTTTATGTTTGTCTGTTTTCGTCTCTACATCTAATCCTATTTTTATCGCTATCATCTTCTTTGTAGTCTTCTTGCACTGTGCTAGAGCTACTCTGATGACACAAAATGCAAACAATATTAGTACTAGGGCTGCTATTAGTACTTTCAGTCTGTTGGCCATCCACAACGAAATCCAGGAAAAGATATACGATAGCCAATCATCATCTTCCCCTTCTAAGCTCGTTATTTCTTCTGTCTTGGTCTGACAGCTTCATTATTGCCTCTGTAAGGGTCCCATTATCTTCATCGTGGGCAGGTGCGAATGTGCAGCAGGACAGTCTTATCTTTGTGCACATGCCGCCCTCCATAGCTGTGAGGAGATCCAAGACATATCTATTTTGAAGGGTCGTAAGCCTCACAGCTGATTTGTTCCTTTATAGCGTTGAACCCTTTCAATGTTTAATTGATTGTCTGCAACAGTTCCCATCAGGTTATCTGGATCCATTTGGTGTTTGCATTGGCCTGGCGCCCTGGAACAACTGAAGCAAAGAAAACCTCAGTCCTACTGAACAGTCTATGCTCCTGCGGCATTACATCGAGGGCTTCTTCCATCCTGGTCGAAATATAATTTCCTCTCTTCACTCTGGTCAGCTCCACATATCTTCTCTTCCTCTGGTGTGTATCCATCTTGGAGAATCCATCTATGTGTATGTCTTTCTGAGGCACTACCAATGCTGATGTATTCAGCTGCACTAGAGAACATATCCCTCTGCAGTTTGGTGGTAGTTGCATGTACGCTGTGTAACGACAGGCCATTAGTGGTCCATTAGTACTGCCATGCCAACCTTCATACTAGGTACCTTCAATGTTCGTTTGTATCCTCTGTACACTCCAACCTTTACTGGACCATCATTCTGGAAACACAGGGAAGCATTCTCGAGTGGTATTATTGGCAAAGGGCCTGCTTCATTTTCAACCCACTTGAGCAGCTTAGCAATAACTGCCTTTTCCTTGAGGCATTTGTTGTTCTCCTTCTGTACCAATTCTACTGGAACGGCCAGGAGTGTGTGTGCTTTGCACCCCATCATCCCCTCTACCCATTGATTTCCTGGGAATACCTGTCCATACACCAACAGTTGAGGTCTTTCCCAGCATCCTGGCATTTCCCATACTTCCATGTTCACTCTTTTAGGGCATTGCAACTCCGTTTGTGTTACTATTCTAGCTTCTCCTCTGTTTGGGCCATCCAGTATGTATTGTATCATTTTATCTAAGCTCCAGTAATCTTCTATCATTGCTTGAGTCTTTATATAGCTGTCCTCATAGGGAAATGTCTTTTGTGACATCCACCCGAGTGTGGCCCATCTCCTTTGGAACTGTCCCCTTGTGTGCAGAGCGCTAAGTGCATAAGACACTGTGCTCTGGCTGCTGCAATTCTGTCGCTACAAATATCCTGGAGGCACCCATGGCGTAGGGGATGAGAGAGCACACATAACAGCTTTCACTTGTAGTCTCTCTTCCCACCTTAGTGATGTGCTGGTACCACATGTTTTTGGTGACGTGGGCCGAATTTTCCATATAACCATTCACATGTTAACAATTGACGTTATTGCTTCGCTTAAGCCTTTTTACTTCTTGGGCAGCGCTGGTGACCAGCTCAGTTACAGCTGGGTTTGCTAGGGGAACGGGTGTTGTATCAGGCCAGGCCCCCCCAGATCAAGCCCCTGGCCCCCCCTAGAAAGGAGGCCATGTCAGTGGTGTGATACACCACTAGTAACCAAGGGAGTGGGGGGATGGACGGCACTCTAAACATTAATCAGCAACCTCAAAGACATTCTGAGAGGCTGAACTACAGGATTTGTTTTATTGCCCTAGACAATGATTTATGCCCCACAGCCATGAAAGTACAAATAACCAGAGAGATGGAGAGCCACACACACCTCTAAGTGAGGTAGCACACATATTCAAGCAGGCTGTCTACAACTATTTTCGCAAACCTACAATCACAATGTTGGTTTCTGTATTTTAAATTGTGTTTATTTTTTGTGAGAATATAATGGTTTTTCACATCATGCTTAATAAAATGGTTAACTGTATCAAGTTATATAAATGGCAGGTAAGATGCTTGAACACAGATTTCTGCGCAAGGTGCGTCACCTGACTTGGGGTCCGTACAAATTACATTCAAAGTATATACTCTGCTGCATTAACTACTTGAGTATAAGTGAAAACATAAGGTTGGTTGTAACAAAAATGTAATTCTGGAGGGGAGAGTGTAGTAAAATCAAAAAGTGATACATGCAGGGCTTTGAATTAAACATTACCACTACCGTTGCTCTGCGCAACATTCCATGACATAATTTTGCAGTATGTCTGTACCATTAGAGAAGGGGACAAGCCATTAGCAAATGACTTTTGGTGCTGCCACTAAAAGGTGCAGGTCATTCTCAATTTCCATTTTCACTGGAACACAAGTAACCACATGGATTTTTAGGCCCTGTGGTCTAGAAGTTTGGGACAGGCTTCTGATATTAGTGACAGTGCCAAGGCTGATATGCAAACAATAGTATGCAAGGCTGGCCAGAGCAATGACGTTGGTTTTAATCGATTCATAGACTTTTTACCTATTAGGTACAACCAGAATGCATGCAGTGAAATACAGCTAGGATAGCGATAAAATGTGAGAAGAAACATACATCCTATGGGTGTGTCTGTTCATTTACCCACCTAATGACTAGCCATGGCTGTCTTAATACCTCACTAGAAAAACCTAACGTTTCTAGAACTCTATGAGCAAGCTCTATAACAAAGTAACACCAAACATGTTGCTGTATAGGGCCTGTCAGTGTTATATCTAAGCATTCTTTTGAGTGTTTAATTACTTAATTACCTGTATAAATAAGTTCCTGGTGTAATAAAATTCTCTTAATGTGTGTCTTCAGCCAGTTGATTTTATAAGCAACATATTTGTCAATGCCTCTGTGATTGCACTGAAGTCACGTCTTAAACAAGCAATCACATTCCATCCGTTTTGGCTTGCTTATAGGTATTAGACATTTGCCAGGCAATGCCATCATATGCCCAGTTACTGCCACCATTTTCCAGCTGTTCCCATCTTATGACCAGGTGTTACCCTTATGTGGTGCCCTTATGAAAGTGTCTGGCAAATGCCTACCCATGCCTAATCAAAAGCCCAAGCTGTTGGCTTTGCCGATGCATGTTGGCTTCTGTTTGTCTCCCTAAGTTAATGTGTATATGCCCAGATGTGGGTGTCTTGCTGGCTACGCCTCGGGAATCAAGCTGCACTGAGCTGGTCCAACAAGGCCCTACCTGAAAATTATTAGGCTAGGTTGGCAAGTTTTGACAAGTTTTAAATCTTCTCATGCATACTTACCATGGGGCTCCGACCTAAATAGGATGTATATTTGTTTGGAAGCCTAGTCTACTCTGACCGAATGTTTCATGATTCAAACTGATATGTACTGACTTCATAACCTTAATCTGTTGAGTAACTTTACAGAGTTTGCAAAGTATGATGTAAATCCTGGGTGCTGGGTGTTTAGGCAGTGCCAGAAATTAAACATGAACACCCACAAAATAAACAAAAAAGAGGAGCGTTTTCTATAATGTTCCAGGGCAAAGTATATAAGGTGTACATCTTTTATAAATAAAAATCAGTATTTCAATATTTACTAAAGAGTACAATCAGAGGTGGATTTAACATTTAGACAAGGGACACATGCCAGTGCCCCTCCCCTGCTCTAACATCACCCCTCACATGCAAACATCAGGGCTGAACAGGCCCTACCATTGAGGTTGTATCTTTTAACAAGTCTCAGAGGCAGATTATTTACAATAGGATGTGCTATGCCAAATATGCTGTTGATACTCAGTGTCTTTTCACTTTATCAGGTGACCACTCCAAAGACACTGAGGTCATTAATGCCACATACAACCAAATCGACCTCTGGATGCTGTATAATGGCCTAGCCCTGAATAACTTAAAAACTGAGATTACTATCCTAGGCACCAGCCCCAAATGGCACCAGCTTGATCAGTCCTATTCATTCTTTCAAATCGCAGACTGTCTGCTCCCCACTTTGAAAAAAACAATAAAAACCTTGGGAGTCACGACTGAGGTCCCATATCAGCAGCCTAGTGTCAAACCCAACATTATATTACATTATACTTTTGGCACAACTCAGACAATTCCTCGAGGCCTGCAGTTGTGCCACCCTAGCCAGGGCGATCATATAGAGCCGCCCGGACTTCTGTGGCAGCAGTCTACTTGGGGTAGGCAAAGGAGAGCTCAATCGTCTGCAAGCTGTCCAGAACAATGCAGTTAGGGTCGTTGTGGGGATGTGCAAAACAGATCATGTCTCAACAGCAAACCGAGCATTACATTTACTCCCTATTACAAAGAGAATCACGATTCGTACCCTTTGCATTTCAGGGGCTTGCATGTATGGAATAAGCCCTTTTTATATGGCAGCACAGTTGAAGTGGCTATCTAACAGCCGTAATCTAAGATCCAATAACACAGGGTTGCTTTTCACCCCAAAGGCCAAACTGGTACAGGTGCAAAATAGATGCTTCCCAGCCACAATTCCTCACTTGTGGAATACTCTCCTGCCTGATTTGAGGCTGTGTGCCAGTCTTCCCAGGTTCAAATGTGTCCTGAAAACCTTGCCTTTTGAGTAATGGATCCTTGACCTCCACTAGTTTCTCTCAGGTTTCTCCTTAGGCTTCGCTGAGCTTTATGTTTTTTATTGTATGTCATGTCAGCGCTCTTATGCCCCCGGGCCACTGTCATTGTGCTTTAGAAATAAATTCAATAAATAAATAAACTAGAAATTAGAAAAGGTAAAAAGGCAGTGATCATTGCTGTGGCACTTAAAAAAATATGTAGGGTTTTAAGAAGCTGTTTAAGTGTGATTGTTAGGTGATTAGTAATTAAGGGGATACAGAACAAGCTGTGTGAAACAATAACCTTGACATGCATTTCATTTCACTTTGTGTCTGTAAGAGATTTTTTGTAAATTCTCATTCATTGCTATGCTGGAGCTTGTAGGCTTTCATTCAGGATGGGGAAAATAAAGCTACAGTCATAAGGGATTCTTTTCCAGGTCAAGCAGAGTGGAAGAAGTGGTGCTAAATGCATTTAGCTCCACTTTGAATGAGCTACAGGATTTTGTATGATTTGCCAAGCGAAGTTGGAGAGCAGATCAGACTTAACAAGGCCCCCCTGCCAAATCCTATTGGCATTCCAGCAGCATGTATTTTTAAGTTGGCTGAAATCCAATGGATTCCTATGAGATCTGCCGACTTTTACATGTGGTAAAAGCGGACAGAGTCAAAAGGAATCCATTGCGGATGACTCCCACAATCACTAATTGTGGAGGTGATTTAAACCTTTTCAGACACGTAGTGGTAAAGTAAAGATCAAAAGCGATTTTCACCTGTTTTAATCTTTACTTTTCCAGTACTTGGTGGAAACAATTAAAATTAATGAATGGCCCCTTTTGCAAAAAAGCGCAAACAGGAGAATTCTGCTCTATGCAGTTCAGGATTCAAAACAAAATGCCCCACCTTAATCTTTTCATCAACATGTTTCTACAATGATTAATACATTGTCAAGTTGGTTTATCATGTGACTGGTGCATTTTTTAAGTAAACTGTATACAATTTAGTATTATTTTAGTTATTCAAAGCCAAACTTCAACACATATTTGTACCAACTTGAGCTCTGCAGATGTTTGGTCAAATATCTATATTTCAGGCTACGCTGAAATTATGGCTTTACCACTCAACCAAAGTGTGTGATCCTCAGCATATTTTTTTTAATTTCACTATGCCTTGCCTGTTAAAAGTAGGTGCCCCTAGAAGGGATTCAGTTTGCATTACAAGCTATTCCAAAAAACCTCACTCATGATTTAATAGATGGCCAGCACAGGCATTAGGATACACACACACACACACACACATCTAACTTTGAAAATATCCAGGCCACATTTATTGAACAAAATTGTGTCATTCATTACCAGTGAACACATCAAACAAAGAGTCATCTCGGACAATTGATTTTATAACCAGTATGTAAACAGTATGTTCCAGACAATGATGTATAGGGGCATGACAGAGGAGCAAGACCCGCTCCTTCATGCCATACTCCACCAGGAGCGATACCAGGAGGCTGGAATACCCTCAACCAGCACCGTCTGCCTCCTGATGCAGCCCTGACAACCCTAGCACAGCCTTGCACTCTCAAATCAATTAAAATGTGCTGCGAAAATGCAACACAAAATAACATTTTGTGTTTCAAATTTAATATTGGACATGAACCATTGATGGGAGACATTCAGAATGGGACTAATGTAGGGGTTCAGTTGGAAAGGAGGGGGCATTTGTGGAATGGGTGGGTGAAGGGAGAATTGTATACATGTGTATGTTATTGGAGGATATGTTGTTGTGCTCTAAATATTGTTAAGATCAACAAGACTACCTGTATTGATTGAGCATGGTATGTTCTGTTCATGAAATAAAAAAAAGTTAGAAAAAAATATACTTTTGTAGGAAACAAAATCTCCTATTCCTTGCTTCAGTATTGTGGGGGGGTCTATCTTTCACAACAGGATGGAGCGAGCACAAGCATCCCCTTCGGGGCCCGCTGGGAGTAGCCACAGCGCTCAGGAAGGTATTTGTTGGGCAGACATCATCCATCTGCTCAGCCCTCTCAGAGGAAGAGGAGGAGGCATCGCCCTGAATTCTCTTAAACCAGGCCAAGAAATGCATGCTGGGTGCTGGTGTGAACAGGTGAAAGGGTAGGTAAATGGGAACAGTGATTAGGGCAGCTGAAGGAACGTGTCTGGATGGTGAAAGGTGAAGGAGGATCAGATATAAAAGAAAGGGGAGAGCAAATGGGAAGGGAAGACAGGTAGATTGATGTTGCAACACGATTTTCCTTGCTTCTCTTTTGCTATGTACTTTTTTTATAGAGGTGTGCAAATTTATTTTTGGAGCTCTGCAAAATCTGGATCAACGCCAGCACTTTGAATAGCGTTCTCCTAGACCCACATCCAATGGAATGTGGGCCCCCCTGGTCACAACCCTGGCCCACCCAGATGAAAATTCCTGGAGCCGGGCCTGTGTTGTATCGGCATATGCTGGAGTGAGTGTGTAATACAAAGCAGCTTTCTGTAGTGCAAAGAGGGTACAGAGGTAGAGACAGCAGAATGCAAAGAAAATCAATACAATGGCTCTTTCAGGGGTGTTCATTTGTTGCATATATGCAAGTCCTTGGCGTTGCGCATGAACTTGGACCTGATACTTATCAAAATTCACAACCTTTGGTATCATCATTATTATAAATGGTTAAACTCGCCTGTGGAAAAATTGGACTAGTATGGCAGCAAAAAGTCTCTAAAAAAGGAATTGAACTTTAGGGTTACTAAGCAAGGTAATAATTGGAACTTCACACCTTTTAAGTATTGGATAGCTGTTTGCAGCGTAGATAAGGAAAGCATAAACAAAGAGTTTTTCTGGCACCATTGGATCTGTGTCCCTGTAAATTCAAAAGGTGTTTTCTGTTGTGTTGTGCAGGTACAAAAATACTTGAATAAAGTCAGTTTGTGCAGTTTGTGAGAAAAGAAAGCAGGCCTCATTCAGAGTCCGGCGGTAACCCTGCTGAGCAACCAGTGGGATTCCGCGGGACGCTGAATGAATTTCCAGCACCTGACTTCCCGGTAACACCGGGGGATTACAACCCCAACGGCCGGGAAGTCAGGCACCCGCAATTTCGTAAATCCCCATTCTCATAGATTTCTATGGGAATGGGACACAGGAGCACCGGCACCATTAACAATGGTTCCAGTGCTCCCGTGACAAGCATGCCTACCGTGGCAGCTGTGCCTGGCAGGGTCAGACATGTTGGGCACAGCGGCCTCGTCAGGGAGGCTTGTAGTTTTCTAGTCCGGAACCAACGTGCCGGTAGGCTTAGTGGCACCGTTGTTTCCATACTGGCAAACTTATAATGAGGCCCAGTGCGCCTAAAACTAGTTTTCTGTATGCTCATAGCTAGCTCTCGATGTGGATGTGTCTGAATTTGCCCCTCGTCTTCTTCTTGCGCCGCACCGTCTGTGTCTTGGGCAAGGGGGATCTCACCTCTGCAGGGCTTGATGTCTCGCAGGTAATTCCAGGCTTTCTTCCCTACCAATTTCACAGCTTCATCGGTGGCCTGTTCTACAGCAAATGGGCCATCAAATCAGGACTTATGCCAGTTTCTGTTAAAGTTCTGTGCTATGGCCAGATCCCCCAGATAGATGTATGGGGCTTTGAGCAGTTCTTGTGGGTTTACATATGTGTCATCTTCATCATTTTTCTTCGACCTCCTCTGCCGTTCCTTTAGCTGTTGAGAGATAAAGAAGCACTTGCCATCATTTCATTACCCAAAACCCAAAACAGTGGCAGCATTCTGGGCACCTGTCAGCACTCTAATGGAAGGAGCGAGTGGGAGGCACATGTGTCATCCTTTTACCACCTCAGGGGAGTTAAATGGCAGTTGGAGGCAGGCTGATTGCACAATGCGGACAGGGCTATGGGTAGACAATGGAGCCATCCCTTTTTCAGAGTCATTTTCACTTTTGCACATTTTTTGGGGAGCAGGCTGTTGAGGTGTTCACAGATCTTTTTCGCAGGAAAACTTGTGCATAATCCCCAATAGGATTGTGATATGCTTAAACAATTAGTTTGCAAAGTGCAGTCCATTGTCTGACCGGAGGACTTCACAAACCCCCATCGCAGGAATACCTCTCTAATGAGGAATCTTGCTGCACAAGCGGAATTTGGATGGGCGCATGGACCAGCTTTGATCCATCAAGAAAATGGGCATAGGACCACTAGCATATACCTGTAGCCATTGCAATTTTTAACCATGTCCACATAATCTGTATGTAGATGTTGGAAGGGCCCATTAGGCCGTGGTATTGCTCCTCTCACTACTCTCAACGTGTGTCCTGCTGTGATGCGTTGGAAAACAATACAGTTATAAATGAATGCGTCAACATGCTCTGCTAAATTGGGACAGAACCAGTCTTTCGCTATGTGTGCTGCAAGACTCTCTTTACTTGTGTGGGACGGGTAATGCGGCAGCATTAAGGCTGTCTGCAATAATGTGAGGCGCATGGCCGGCTTTCCGGTGTTCTCTTGTCGCCACATTGCATCTGTGGGGGATACTGAACAGCCTATTCGTATCCACAATTATTTTTCTTCTACTGGTGCCCTTCCCTGTAATTCCATTATCTGGGTAATGGGCATTGAATTCAACCCTTCTTGCATTACCATGTTACCTGCTCGGGTGCGTCTATTGGGAGGAGTATCAAACTCATTTATATCTGGAAAATATATGCTGCCTTTTTTGCTTCCACGCCTGCGGCTCATTGTTGTGGGAAACCATGTCCTACACCCTTGTGTGGCCTGGCACTTCACCACTGCGATCGTTGATGGGAGTTGTAGTACATCTGTGAGTCTGTCCAGGGATGCATGCTGCACTGGCATGCCGTCAGCACATCGGAAGCCCCTCCTCTTCCATCGTGACAGTCCTGCATGTACTGTTGACATCACGTATGCTGAGTCAGAGTACACTGTTATCGCCTTGTCCCTGTGTGTTTTTAGCACTATTATGAGTGCTACCAATTCTGCTGCCTGTGCTGAGAAATGGTTGGGTAACCTTGAGCTTGCCACTATGTCAAATGTTCCGTTCTGTCTCAGTTTTACCACTGCTGTCCCAGTATGTCGTTCCCCTGATATCTGGTCAGTCATTGAGGATCCGTCAATATAGAGTACTTCCCCTCCGCTGGGGCCATTTTTTCTGACCCTTGGGATGTCGTCATAGTGGTCTGTGTATTTAGTGCAGTCATGTACATAGTCTCCCTTCTCCAATGGATCTGCTATGAATGTCGCTGGGTTTACAACTCTGCATTTCATTACTTTTATTGCTGGGTTTGAAATTATCACCTCATATCCAAATGCCCTCTGTGTGGTCAGTATGCTTTTGGGTTTCTCAAGAATGGCAAAATGGGCATGCTCCACGTAGAGTGTGGTACTACAGACCATGGTGATACTTGCTGATCTCTTGATTCCAAAGGCAGCTGCAGCCAGTGCTTGTTCACAGGGATAGTGGCCTCCCATTACTGGGTCCAGAAGCCCACTGTAGTAGGCAATCGGTTTGTGCTCCAAAGTGGTTTTCTGCATGAGTACAGGTGTCATTACTACTCCATTTGAGTGCGAGAATAAGTACAATTCTGCACTGTAATCTGGGATTCCCAAAACTGGGACAGTGCAAATTGCCCTTTTCAATTCATCAAATGCTTCTGTCATCTCACCTGTCAATACTAGCTTGCCGTCCCTCCTCTGAACCTCTTTGAGTCAGTTTAAAACGGGGGTCTGGTGTATGTGCTGTAGTCGAACACTTAGGTCCTGCAATAGTTGCACAGACTCGGGAATTGCTGCATTTCCCTCACAGTCTATGGCTGTGGTGTTTTCATAATCACCTCTGCTCTTTCAGGTGTCACCTTCATGACTTCCTGTGAGATTAACTGTCCAATGTATAGAACCACTTCCTGCCAGTATTGTAGTTTTAAGAGATATAGGGAAAAAGGGTTCCCTCTTTTTTGTTGAAGGAGGGCCTGACTCTTGAGGGTGGGTTTAGACAAGTGAAAGAAGAGAGAGTCAAAAGCTACCCCAATTCAAGGACGTATTACAAGTAGGTGCGGAATGCAGCAAAAGCTAATTTTAACAAATACTAGCCAGAACACAGGGTTACAAGGTTGTGGTGATGATTCCAGAAAAGTGTTAATGAATATTAGACAGACATCTAAAAAATGTAAGCCTAGAACTCAACATAAGGCCTTAAAATCATAAATCAGAAGAAAGGAGGTACATTGACACAATTAGCTACACTTTATTGTGAGGGTTATTAGCAGACTTGATTGTGCAATTTCATGTACTACTCATCAATAGTTGTACACAATTATTGTCGACACATTAAACAATAGGTGTTTCTGGTTCGGAACTCAAATGACCAACATAAGAAGCTGTAATGAGGCCAGTTGTCTGAAGGGACCGAACTGTCATCAGGATGGGTAGTTTTGATCCAGGTAGTGTTAGGTACCTATGAAGAGGGATGACATGATTTGTGTCGGGGGGGGGGTTTGTGACCAAGGAAGTAACTTAAATTTAATGCTGCAGGTCCAGGGCCTACCTTAATATTGTCGTCTTGTGAAATGGAATGAATGGAGGAACATCGTTCTTGGTATTGTGAGAAGGAGTGGTTGATCCTGCTGTGACTGCAAGAGAGGTATATGATTACCCCTTTGGTAGATTTAAATGAATAGTCATTGTGGGAAAGGAGGTATGTAGCGTACCTTCACAGGACAAAGTTGGACCATGGTAGCTGTTAGTGCCTCAGTAAAATGGATCCCTGTATGTTGTTTTAGGAGCTGCTTTGTACCTGTAGAGAGAATATGCAGTCAGCCGGGAAAGGGAGGGGTGCGATCTAGTTTGTCGCTCTGGTCATAACTGGCTTAGGTAGCCGTGATTGGTGAGCGTGTGTGACGATGATAGTTCGTTGCTGCAAAGAGTGAATGAAGAACTTTGGCCCAGCAAGGGCATCAGGTCGTCTGCGTCTTTGTGGTCTTCGGGTGGCGTGAAACCCACCGGCTGATTCTCCTCAGTTCATCGGCGGCCTTGACTTTCTCCGGCAGGACAAAGCGGTCATGGATGATGAGCGAGGCAGTCCTTCATTCAAAGTGTTCTTAAGCAATGGAGCGTTAAGGCTCCGGATGTCGGCGGCACAGCATCAAGATGTCCCCGCTTCTGGGCAAAATGGCTTCGATGGGCCTCCAGGGGTTACAGCGGTCCTCTGAACCCTGGTCGATGACGGTGGACAGAATGTCTGGGTGCTTTACTTCAGATTCCTCGGCGTTCTCTGTCTCCAGTCGACAGTCTTTCGAAGGCTGGCTTCCTGGGCTCTTCAGCGAAGGTTAAGCGGTCTGCACGATGTTCCCTCATAGCTCTGGGAGAGGTCTCCTAGCCAGGTCCTCTCTCGGATCAGTCCTCAACAAACTCGACAGCGTTTGGATCGGGTTGAAGCAAATGCAGCAGCAAGTCTTCTTCTTCCAGTTGGGTTTCAAGGATAAGCAGCAAGTTTCAACTTCAGCTTCTGAACGATTTCCATCAGTGAGAGGTCCCCAGATATACCATCTGGTCTCTCATTCACTCTGCTGGGTCACACTCAGGGAACCAATCATTCAGAAGGACATTCATGCAGGCAGCCAATCAGGCTCACAGCACAATCTGGCCATTCACTTCCCTCCAGACACTCACAACAAGGAATGTGTATTGGGACAAGTACCCAGCCATTCAGTTCTCCACACTGCACTCATACCAGTTTCGGGCAGGGCTGTCTCATGCATTGTGCTACATACCAGAAACCAGACACCCATAACATGAGGTGCATATTGGTCACAGACTCCATTCACCCAGGTCCCACCCCAAGGTTGTACCCACAACAAACAGTCATTGGGAAAGCTCCAGCCAGTCTGGCCTGGACTTCTCCACAATACCTTATATGGAACTTCTACCAACATCCAGTCAGGGGAAGGGACAGGGTCAGGGCTTCCCAGGACTTTGGGAAAACTAGGTAACATGCAATAGAAAGCAAGAGGCCACAGGGGCCATCTTGTCTCCTATCAGGAATCAACTGATTCCAATGGCAGGGCTTCGGTATCCCAATTTGAGGATACTCAGAGCACCTGTGAAATTCAGCATGGAGCTGCCACCAGCCCATACCCTGCTCTGTGGGCCACACACAGGTGCCCAAAAAACACACACCCCACCCATGGGTGCCATAAAGGTATCCCATAGGACTGTTCACTAAAAAAAAAGAGGAAGAGCTGCACAGCCAGGACTCCCACACGGACTCCTGTGCAGAATATAATACAGAACACACATGATAAGAGGACTGCAGGACAAGGACATGGAGGACTTCTCCCTCCAATTCATTTCCAGCATCACAATTGGAGCGGTGGTACTGAGTACTGGGGATGTCCCCCGCTAATCCTTTCCCCTCCGTGCTGTATGTAGTGTCCCACTCCTCTCCCCCTGGGAATGCCTCCTCTTCCCTGTGACCAATAGTTAGCATTCTCTTTTCCTGCAAACCTTCCCCCTGCCATTTGCTGCTGGTACTGTGCTTTCTGTGTGACCACTACCTCTCTGCCTTTCAACATGACCCCTACCATTGCATATTTCAATAATGTTTTCTGAACTAACTTTGCTTCTTCTTGTTTCCTTTCCTCGCGTTACTTTCTCGCGTTCTCTTGCATTTAACTACAATAATGCACCTTAGTCAATTGAATTTCTGAACATGGCTTTGCCTCTATTCCCACCAATTTCTTCAATTGCCTCTTTACTTGCTCTGGTAGTCCCTGACTATGTGATAAAACAAACCCATGGTTGTGGCCCACAGTTCATGAGTCTCAAGACACCAGCATTCTTGAATCTCTCGTATATATTGAATTGGGACTTTGTCCTCACGCATCTTGTGTGCCATAATCGTGCTTATGTCAGATGTGTCTGGGTATTGTACTCTCAGGGCTTGCCATACGGATGTCCTACGGTTGTTAAAGGGAGCTCCATCATGCAGTGTGTTTTGTGTTGTCGCTCCCAGATACCCTGCTTGCTTCCAAACATCGTCAGCTCGCTCTACAGGAATGCCATAGTGCAAGCTCTTCATGTCCCCCACTGCTAATGTTGTCCCTGCTATCAACCTTTCTAACTCTTAAACCCATTTTCCCACCCCTGCAGTAAACAATGGCAGTTTACATCTCAAATTATCCCTATTCATCTGTTTCCATGTATATATTGCGGTCATCCTTTGCCCTTTTCTAACAGTGGAAATTGTGTCAGCCCTACACTTTTCTGAGGCTTCCGTATTTCTTTCAATATTGTAAATGCTCCGGTCATGTTGGCACTCTTCCACCCCCGTAATGCCCTCAATGTTTGCGTGTATGTGGTAATCTCATCTGTGCTATGTGATCGACCTTTTGAGTGCTTGGTGTATCCTTCAGGTTCAAGCTTCCCTCTTTCCATTTCCTCTTCTTCATCCCCTAGTATCTCCCGTTCTGGGCTCCCTTCCTTGGAGGGGCAGCAGGAACTCCTTCTCTCTTCTTCATCATCGCTGTCCTGTTGTTCCTCGTCAGGCCCCAGTGTCCCTACACTGTAATCACTCTTTTTGTCCTGTCCGTCCTCAAAGCTCAGACGTTTCAGTATATTATCTCTCTGGCGTCCCCTTATCGCTCTACCCAGTTAGTTGCTTCCCTCTCTTGACGTGGATCTTGACGGGGATCCCGCTGTGATTCTGCTTTCCTTGAGGGTGACAGCATTATCCCTCCTGCTTCGATATAGTGTCCCAATCCTCCTCCGTATTTCGACTTCCAATCCCTCATTATGGCTTCCATTTCCATAAGGCACCTCTCCCTACTTTTCTCTCTTTCCTGCTCTTGCCTTCTGTCCCTATCCTCTTTCTCTTTGCACTGTCATTCCTTGACAATTCTTTCAAGCTCTCTTTTCCTCTTCTCCTTCTACAATTGTACCTGTCTCTGTTTTCCCTCTTCATCTTTCTTGTTTCCCTCTCTGCTTCCTTGTGCTTTCTCCTCCTTTCCTTTTTTCTATCTCCTTATCTACTAACTCAAACTCCCTCCTCATCTGTTCCTGTTCCTTCTTCTCCACTTTTTCTCTCCTCATTACTTCCTCAATTATTTCTGTCCATACTCTTCCCCCTCTTCTATTGTCTTTTGTTCATCCTCTTCCAACTTTTCCCTTCGCTTCTTAGAGTCCCCTTGCTGGATCTCCAGACTATGTTGTACCCCTTCCGTTAGGTTAAGCAATATTTGTCCCCCCACCCACTCATTCGGTGGGATTGCTGTCTCTGCATCCCCTTTATGAAACCTGCCGCTGCTTTCAATTCTTTCAAGGGGTAAAATCCCTGTCCTGCTGTTGGTGGGTCAGTTGTCTGAGGAGGAGGAGCCACTGGCACTACGCCAGCCGCATGCTGGTTGAGCAACCACTCTCTCTTGGGTGGGTCCACCTCCTTCTCCTCAAACATCTACCAAAGTTCCAGTACCGCTAATATGTTTCTCAATTTCTTTCCTTTGCACGTGGCAACTCTTCCAAAATACAACAATGTCAGAACTTTTCCACCAGCCTCTCCAGCTTCACCAACATCAATAGGGGTGCAGATAACAAGCCGCCCACACTCTAACTTCTGCTCCTAAAGGCCAGTCGAAACCTCCAATTGATCCCACAGCCGTACCCAATGGTACTACAATCTTTTCTTTTTCAACAACCTCAGCCTCTCGAGTTAGCCGAGCCTTCACTCTTCAACCATCATCTTACGATGCTACAAATTAAAACCTTTTGCCCTTTTCTCAACCAACATCTGTGCCCCGCTACGGGCTGACACCCTCCAGCCAATGTGCTATGTCCTACTCACAATCTCCATCTGACATCATCAACCGTTATGCATGCAAAATGTGTGAGTGCACTCTTAAACCAACACAATAATCAAAATACTGAAACATAAATACCCTACGGTAGTATTACAGCTTTTATGCATCTCTTAAAGTGCCCACTTAAGGGTGTGACCTTCCTTCTGCACCGCAGCATCAGATAACTTTTTCTTCTTCATGTTTTCATCTTTATATTTTTGCTGTAATATTCAACAAGGACCTTCCATAGCCTAAGCTAATTCCAAGAAACAAGCATCATCTCATCATCTGTAACCTAAGCCAACGCCTGGAAACATGGATCATCTCATAAATAACAAAAAGAAGTCACAATACAATTCCCTCCTCCCACGTATTTGTCAGGTTGCCGGACTCATTCTTACACTCTATGGATCCTACGAAACCCTCAGAAACCATCACTCACACAATCTGCCACACTGTCTTCTGGTCAGCTATGTGTCCCATAGGAAGCGGGCAGGAATGTCACCAAGGAAGCTCATGAAGCCCATCTCATTAGTTCAAGCGTGATTAAACATCCAGTCCTGGCAGGTCGTGACGCATCCCATCAGGCTCACAGCAGGGAAAAACGATATGTCGCTGGGGTATTGACAAACCGTCTTCTGCTACCACTTGAAGTGGAGGGGCAGGGAAAGACCCCAATATAACAGCAAGAGGTCTGATTCAGAGGAAATCCCCATGCCCAATAAATGGAAAAGTCCAAACATTTGCCAAACCAACTGTTTATTAAAAGATCTCACAACAGGGACAGGACATGGAAATCTCAGGATTTCTAATGCTCTCTCACTGGTTACAGGGTTGCCAACAACCTTTAACAGGTTGGGACCTCACAAATGACACATTACACCGTGAAACCCTAAGCAGGCTGGGGTTGGATAGTGGGGCAAACTACATATATCATCTATATGGGGTTAGCACTTTCATTAGGTCCACATATTCTGGTGGCTCCACCTGTGACCACCTCCTAAATGTTGCAAGTAAAGGCATGTCAGGTTAGAGCATAATAATTGGTTAGTGCAACAAAGTGTGAACTGGCGCAGAAGGTGAGTAGGGATTGGTCAGTGAGGGTCTTCTCAGGCGTGGTACCTTGGACGGTTATTAGCCCATTCAAGGTGGTGAGAACAGCCCCAAAGGTGCTCTCTGTACCATAAGGTTATCATCTCCGATCCACTCGGCCTCGAGCTTAGTATATTTAGCTTTCAACTTGATATTATTTTGTATTGTCCTGAGCTGGATGGGAATGAAGATCTCTGTCTGACTCGAATTAATAGGCTTTGTCTCTCAGTCTCAGGTCAAGTGTGTAGAGACCACTAGCTTGATTTTCCTGCTCCACATTTGCAAGGATTTTTAGCATTTATGCATGCTGGTGTCTAATCGAACAAAACAGTTTCTAACGTCTGCCTTTTTCTGTATCCTTGAGTGCAGATGTGCAATGGCCACCCTGCCCCTCTCAGACTTCAGCCGGATCTCCTTAACTTCCAGAAGTTTCTCAAGACCCTCCTTTTCTCTTCCTACTTCCCTCTCCCCTCCCCTCCCCTTCTAATGTTCCCCTTCTGCCTCTTTTTGACTGGCTGCCTGGTTCCTTCTGATTCTTACAGGGCACTAGGCCCTCCTCGGCCAGTCTACCTCTGCACTTGGTCTCCCCCTCGAGCCTGCTAACCTGCAATTACCCTTCCGGGCTCTTTCCCCCTGCACTAGCCTGGCTGGGCCTCCATCCCATGTAATGTAATGTAATTGTTTATTTATAAAGCGCTTATACACAGGTGGAGTGCTTCAAATCGCACTTAACATGTGAATTTTCCTCCCTTGCACTCTCAGCATTCCTCTGGCACTTGTCCACCTGGCTTCCCTTTTAGCACTCGCCTAACCCAGGGACCCTTTTTCCGCCCTGACTGGCACTTCCCCCCTCCCCTTCGCACTTCTTGTTACTGCACTTGCACGATTCGAATGACACAAGGACTAATAGGACCAATTTTGCTTTTGTCCACCCTGAGACCCCTCCTCCCCCCCCCCCCCCGGCCCTGCCCCACGCTCCCTTTTGTCTTCTTGCACCTTGAAACACATTTTGCTGTAAAGGTGGATTATAAATACTCAATAAATAAAAATTGACATGTTAGTCCCTATGGCCATTCCCACCCAGTTCCTATCCCCCCCACCCCCCGCCCCTGCCTCAAAAATACTCTTCATGGGAACTGTTTGAGCTCGCTTTAATCAAGCATTGCCATCAAACGTGGCACTCAAAGTGCCTGCCTGTGCTTTTTCAAAGCAGCCTTCTGAGAGTTAATGACTTAATTGTAGTTGTAAACCTGCTGCTGGTGTAATACAAATACCTTGCCTTCAGCCACTCGATTTATAAGCACTCCCTGTATCCTTCACTGAAGTCCTGTTAAAAACAAGCATTGGCAAAACCAATAGTTTGGGCTTGTGTATAAATATTAGGCATTTGCCAGGCACTGCTATGTGATGCCCAGGTACTCCCACCATTTTGCACCTGCTACCATCAATGACCAGTTAATACCACTACGGATGTGCCTAGCAAGTGCTTTCCCATGCCTATATAAAAGCCCAAACTGTTGGCATTGCCAATGCTTGTTTACGAGCGAGCGCCGCTCCATCCTGCTAGGGTGTTTTTGAGGCGGGCATGCCAAAAAAAATTCTGTTTGCACAAGTGTTCGGCCGCCGGAATTTAAACCCATTTCCAGGGCAGTCACTTACCCACCAGACCACATGAAAGTATCAAAGCACGTGTCTCATTTAGGTATTTTACTTTGCTGGGAATAGTTCAATATAGATTTTTGGGTTTGAAAGGTTCGCACCTTTCATACTTCACCAGCAATATTATGGGAAAATCTCGCTTCTCTGCTTATTTTTCAGGTGTCTGGTGCCTTTTCTTCGACGAGCAATGGATAATTGAATTGCATCTGCATATTTCACTTCAAGATGTGTTCAGTTCCTCTGCGTATGTTAATGAGCCCCTAGTTTTTTATGTTACTTGAGCCATCTTAATTTTGCTAACATTTGAAGACCTGCATATAGCTTACTCTCACTGTTTAAAGCCTTCCTGGTAAATAGGCTTTGCTTTGATTGTGCAATATTGCAACCCTACACTGGAGGCATTTTGCCCTGACTACCCCAGGCCCAATCTGTAACCAGACGCCAGAAGTCCTTGGAACCTGCAGTCACAGCAGGAGACAGTCTTTAGGGAGATAGCTCATTGTATTTTTTTTAAAATAATAGGAGCATTGTTTGGCTATTCAATTATTTTGGCAGTCAAAATAATCATCTGAATTAAATGCAAATTGCTAATTTAGACACTATGGTAACAAATATATACCAGAAAAATGAAAAGCAACCATTAAAGTGCTGTAAAAATTACTTTACTTCAGTTAACAGGAAACAATCTCCATTTTGTGTACCTTGCATTCCCTGATTTCAAATCCAAGCTGCAAAAAGACCTGTTGAAAACCATATTGTTAACATCTACAGCTGGGAAGAAAGATGTTTGTTCAAATGCCTGAGTGGCAGGCTGGTCTCAACTCCTGGCTCTGCCAATTAACAAAATGGTGTGTTCCTGGGCAAATCATGTTATGTCTGTGTGCGTTATCTGGCAAAATTTAAAAAAAAACTCACTCCTGTAATTGCCACATATGTAATATTAACAGTAGCAATCCATACACTGAACATTGCAGATTCTCTCCTGGTTTACTCCTGGCAACCCCTTGCAATGTAACTTCACATGGTTCCCTCGAATATTAAAGACTCATTTTGTGACATGATGTTTTGCTATGTCACTACTTATGCAAACAAGAGGGCCTCACCTGAATTTCGCCTCCCATGACCCTGAAAATCCTAGGGACAGCGCGGAAAATGCGCATACATGGGATTGTTACGGAAATTCCCCATGTTTTCTCCGCTGCAAATGGAACAGGTTGAGAATAGCACAAGTAATAAATAGGCCAGTGCTTGAAGTGGGGGCTATGAATTCAAGCGGGGGGCTGTGGAAATGGAAAGTGGGCGTGGCAAACGTGTGCTAGGCGGGTAAAGGAGGCGGCCTTGGACATGCCAACCACGAGTTGCCATGCATCTTCAGCTGGCCCTGAAATGACAAATGAGAAAGCACCAAAGCTAATTTATAATTATTGGACGGATGCAGTTTTTTGTGAGTCAATTAAGTGCTGACTTCCCAACCTATTGGCCTTCTTCCTCGCACGGTGGCGGGGGCTTCTACCCTGTCAAATGTGTACACGCTCAGGTGTCGTAAGCCCCGGCTCCTGGCTGGTTTCTGGAGAGATCTCCCGGGGATAGCCCCTGCCCACTTAAAGCCCTTAAATATCCAGCCAGCTGAATGCGAAAGCGATTTTTCTCAGGCATTCCCAGCCCTGTTAAATAAAGGTAAATTGAGACAGGGCCAGCATTGCAGTAGGATATGCCTATAGCTCTAGGCCTACGATTTCTGTGGAGCTGGCGGTCAATGCCGCATGGCAAAATGGACGCCAGCAGCCCTTCAATTAAGAGAAAACGTGCACGGAAAACAATCTGAAAATTCCGCGCGCCCCCACCCGGCCCAGACATCTCCGCGCTGTGTCCCAGGGGCCAGCTGCCCAGGAATGCTCCGCACGTGCGCTGAATGCAGATGTCATATTTACAGCGGCCAGGTTGAGACATAATCAGGGAAGACAGCATTATGGGCCCGTCAGCTCAGGCACTCACACGGCAGAGGTCTAAAATATGCATCAGCCACACAGGGCTTGGCAAGCTCTCGGCTACGGTATGGGGCCGTGCTCACAGAGCGTTCGCCAATGGGGCTTCGCCATTATAAAACGCTTCTGCGAATTAGGCCCTATATCTTGCTTTGTAAACCTGTGCGTCGTGATGTTGCGCATTAGGCAGGGTCCAACATAACCGTCACAAGGAATTCACAATGCAGTATAACAGGCTTACTAGGGCTATGCTATTAATGACCCGAATCTGGCGTCTCACTCAGTCTGTGGGCTACATTTGAGTCTGCTAGCCTGGCATCCCATGGCCCAAGATGTGATCTTATAAGAAAACCGTCAACGAATACATTAATATTCATCTGCAACAGACGGTGGCTTCCAAACATGAATTTAATTTGAAATGAAATATGACTCTGCATTATTCTAAATTTCTATGAAGAGGAGCGTGGTTCCAAAGTGAGGGCACTGGGATTCAATGGGAGGATGGCCGCATTTCGACCGTAGCACTATAAGCCCTCCCACTCTTTGTTTTCCATCCGGACCCCAAGACGTCAGCAACTGAGCCTCGTGCACACACAGGTGCCACGTGTTCCAAGCCGGCCATTAAGGTGGCAGGTAAAATAAAACATCCCGAATGCCAGCACCCACTCCAAAAAGCCCCATAAGAAGGGCCTACCCCCTTCCAAAGCCCATTTGGAAGGGACTGATACGGACTTGTAACCTCGAGTAAACAACTAAGCCTTATTATTATTATTTTTGATCTAAAAGGGACTCCTAAAATAAGACATGTTACACAAAATAGGGTTAGCTGTCCGCAGGAAAGGATTTGGTGATTGATACTTTTTCATAGGGCTGTCAGAAGAAGAATACCTTATAATTGTCCTGGACTTCTCTCACTCCCCTGTTCCATTTACCACCACCTTTCCACCTCTCCCTAAATTATTCTTGCAGTCCCTTCTCGCTGCCAACGCCATCTAGAATGAGTATTTCAAAGCTGTAGAGGTAGAATAAGACTGTTGCATTCTGTTGAGTATTCTCGCTTTTGCTCTCTATATGGACACATCTTTTGTGACAATCTCTCTTCCTGCTCTCATTATCAACAGTGGCAGCCCGCCACTATGGATGGGTAGGAGAGTGCCGCCCACTCACTTGAGTGGCAGGCGGCCACCTTGCCCGAGCAACAGTCAGCGCAGTCCCTGAATGCTTTATTTGCATGGGGGACTGTGCTGCCTGCCTCTCAGCAGGGGCATGTCCCCTGCTGCACACTTTTTGTTTGTTTCTTGTAAATCCCTTTCAGCTACTGTGCATCAAGGGTTATACAAACATAAGTGTTATTACCAGGCTAGATTGACCTAGGTGGAATGACAGACAGTTTAGCCAGGTAACACTGTGATTACTTGGTACACTCGTCTATATTGGTATAGCAGGTCTGGATATACTTACTTTCTGTGCAATGTCATTTTTTACTGACTGATGGTCCTTATATGGTAATGTGAATAAACCCCCCCAGACTGCCTCTTGCCAGTAGGCTGTTTTGAATGCCTGGGAGGTAGGGTAAGTGACCATGGAAAATGGGGTCCCCAAGTCTTTAAGACCTGTAAAGGAGACACCAAAAGTTCCAGACATGTGTGTATCAAATGTTGTTTTATTCCTTGAGGAGGGTCCCAGTTTCAGTTGGTGTTAGCCCTTGTTTAAGTCGAGCTATGAGAAGGTTGTCGCACCATTGAGGAGGTTCGTCATATTGGGCATTCTTGGATGCTGGTGGGTCTATATTTCTGTATGCCCTGTTTGGGTATTCTCGTGTCCACCTAAATCTGAATGTGCTTGCAGGCTGACTTTTTGTTACAAGCTTGATGGGTGAAACCCACATCGTGTTTCCCCAGGCAAGTTCATTAATATCCTGGTCAAATATAGATCATAGTTCAAACTCCACATTTTGCTGAATGTTAAATGGAATGCCCAATACTGTTGTGCAGTAGACATTATGGTGTGTCAACGTATAACTTTACTCAACTAGTCTTTAATTTTCCTAATCCTCGGAGCAAGGAAGAAAACATGCCTCAATAGCATCTGCTTTGCTGTGCTGTTGGTGCGCCATTAAGTGTGTCCTAGCCCCATTTGCATAGCAGCTTTGAAACCTAAAATATTCCAACGGTTTGCTTCTGGTCTAGTGACATGAACATTGATCTTAGCGGAGTGTTCCTTGCATGTGGCTGAAAACATGCCGAAACCTTCTAAGACCACTTGAGAGCTATGTGGAAAAATATCAACATCAGAGGGGGGGAGATTTGGTGTTTTTTTAAAGTTAGATTATTCCTTTTCCCTATCACGTGTACTGCAGCTCTGGTGTCTACCAGCATGTCTAAGAGATGTCTATTCATTTCAGCTGCATCACCGGAGGATTGTGCACAATGACCATCTCATGTCCGGGGGGCGAAAAAGTAGGTCTTCTTTCTGTCATTGAGTCAGATTCACAAGACCGCAGAGCCCAGGACTGCAGACAAAAAGGCCGTTCAATATGTGGCTTATGCGTCGGTTTGTGATCAGATTCAAAGGCGTTGCTAGTTGGGTGCTGGGGTGTGGGGACTATAGAACCGGGTCTTTTTTGATGGTAGCCCTCGGATAGAAACTCAGGGGCTACAACCAAAAGGTTAGCCAGCCCAGAGGCCCAACAGTCCCGACATTAGCGCACCCACAGATCTTTTCCAAACCTATCAGAACCCCATATCAGACGAATGATGCATGCTTTGAGATGAACATTGTTCAGACAAGTGTTTTCTTTCTTTTGCCCCCCCCCCACTCTGACAGTGTTGCATCCATGAGTGTCATGAGATTCATGGAAACGTTCTTTCAGAAGATGGGGTGTGATGAATTAACTTCCGGGGCACCAGTGGTCCAGGGATGAAAATTGTTTTATAAACCATCAATCAACCCCACACCTCTAGTGCACCAGAAGGGATCCAAACAGATCGAAATACAGGTGAATTATAAGACATCTTTGTCCAATTTTGGTAACATGGACGGAATGGCAGGCTTATCTCTACAAGGTCGTGTATCATTGGTTAGTTGCAACACAGCAAAAATACAATTATTACCCAATGATAAAAGGGACTTTCCAGTCAAGGTTGTGAGCTTAGGGCCCTTTAATAACGGGCATGCAATGGATGGATTCACAGAATAACTCTGAGTCCAAATAACCGAACCAACTCAGGAAGATGACAAAGTACTATTTTGTTATTAATTATCTAAATCAGGGAGTTACAACGGACATCAATGGATGTATCAATGCACAATTTCTCTCAGCCATCGTTTCGCAAAAACAAGATTATATTCAAAAAATATGTCAGAGGTGAGGTCATACTAAGTGGCAAATAATGAAAAACCTACTAGGGATTATGATAGGCTTAAGGGGAACGTATAAGTATGCATTACATACGACCTAGGATTGTGATTGGCTGCCCACTGTCAGGTGGACAATATATGCCTACTTCTAAAACATGTCATCTTCAATACCATTAGGTACACAGTTTTCAATTGGTCTTCAAACTATAAGGTATTTTGTTATGCAACCCCCTACAATTGCTTGGCACGCTTATGCCATGTCTGGAACATTCGGTTCACTTAGCAGCACGTAAGCCCAGACCCAGGTGCAAGGATGTGGGCCTGACTCTATCACCCCACCCAATTAGACCAACATCTCTCATCACCCAAGCCTTCTGCCATGAAGATTGTCTTTGAACTTGGCCTTGCAAAGTATCCCAGTCTCTGGGAATACAAGAGAGTACGAGGACTCACTACCATTGTTCTAGGACTCCAAGTTCAACTTTATTTGACATCAACTGGCTTAAGTCGAATTACATCTAATGTATATATACATATCCCTTAGCCCGAATTATACTCCTGCACCACTGCACCTTTCTTGTAAAGTTGCCAGCACCCCTTATCTTACTTGTATGTACTACGCCTCTGTATTTTGGCTAAATTGTAATTATTTGTTTATGTATTTTTCACTGCATTTTTTTTCTCTTTGTGTTCCACATCTGCATTACCATGCCTACACGGCATTGCCAATTCTGTAACCTTTTAATCAAGCTTTGTATTATCTGTAATTGTTGCGCCCTGATACCCCTGGGTCTGTTGTGCATTATAAATGAATAAACTAAGCTAAACTAAACTATTTTCATCCTTGGTTCACGTGAGAGGAGACGACAATTTGGTCCATTTTGCAGGTTTTAAATGTCTTAAAAGAATACAACTTGCCACTCTTAGTGTCCCTTCTCTGCACCTTAACAAGAGATTGTGAACTAATTTGGCTTCCTCCATCTTTATATTCTCATACTTCTTGTTTTTCTCTTGTAATAACTGACAATGGTGTACTACGCTCAGCTGTATCTCAGCCCATGGCTTTGCTTCCATCCCTACTTGTTTCTTCATCTGCCTCTGTACTGGCAAGTTGCCATTTCTCCTGAATATCCTGAATATAAGCAATAGGGTCTTCATCTTTCTTCATCTTACATGTCATAATTGCACCCATATCTGATGTGTCAGGATACTGTACCCTCAGTTCCCTGCAAACATCTGGTCTACAATTATTAAACAGCGCTCCATCGTGCGCTGTATTTTGTGCAGTCATGCTTGAATATCCCGCTCTCCTCTATATGTCATCATCCTCCTCCCCAAGAATAGCTGCCAGGAAACATTTTATGTTCCCTGTGGCCAACATATTTCCTCCTGTCATTTGTTCTAATTCGTATATCCATTTCCCAGCACCCGAAGTCAAACTAGGGAGCTTGCATCTTAAATTATCCGTGTGCATTTGTGGCCATGGAATATATTGTGGTATTGGTCCCCCTTTTTCTAACAAGGGAAACTGCGTAAACCCCATTGCATAGTCGGATCCCCCTATTAGTCTATTCATGGCAGAGATAATCGTCCCTGTCTGTCTACTTGTGAGTAATGACCTTAACCTGCTCAAATATGGTGGCGACTCTCCCTTCTCACTATGTGACCGTTTTCCAGGACACTCAGGCTATGCTATGGGATCTGGTGTTCTATCTTTAGGCTGTTCCAGATCAGAAGAACTCACTTCCTTATCCATTTACAGACTTTCTTCAGGGTCACACACGCTCCCTTGTCTGCCCCAAAACCAGACTCTCTTTCATTGTCCGCCATCTCTAGTACCCAACTAGTGTGACTATCATCCCCTTCACCCTTATCCAGATTCAGTCTGCTTAAAGACAATGCTTGACGTCCATCACTGAACAGGCTTCCCTCCTCACTTCGTGATTGAGGCACTGGGGATGATCACCATCCCCATGAGTTCCATACTCACTACTTCACCTTAACTGTTGATAGACCTTATCGATACTTTCTCCAATGCTTTCCACATTAAATCTTTCTTCTCCTAATGCTACTCTAGGCACTGCTGGTGCTAGTTTATCAGAAGAATTTCTTCCACTCTATCCCACCGTATTTTTGGGCTTGGCCTTATTTGTTCTTTACCAATGAGACTGGCGTTGAGACCTCCCTGTCTCCTTTTCCATTCTATTTCTTCATCTTCTTCTCTTCGCTTTCTCAAATCCCTTCTAATTCTTTCTTCCTCTTGCCTTTGTTATTTTCCTCTCATTACTCCTTCCCTTCTTTCCTCTTCTTCCCTTCGTAATGTTTTTTCCGTTAATCATTGCACTTCTACCTCCTCTCTCTTTGTTTCATTTCTATCCCTTTCTTCTATGGCTCTCTGCCTATTGTCATACTTTCTCTGTTCTTCTGCTTGTTCTTCTATTTTCTCTTGCTCCTCCTGATATATCTGCTCTCGTCGCTCCCTTCTTTTACTTTTCTGCTCATCTTCTTTCAATCTCCTTTTCTCCTTTCCCTCTCTTAATCTCCCTGGCTATTTCTGTCAACACATTTGACTGCTCACTCTTTTCTTCCTTGCCTTGTATGATCTTATAGATCTCTTCCTTTCTCTTATTCTCCTCCTGGGGGTTCATATACTGGATTACTATACCCTGTTTCTGCTTTCAGTTCTTTCAAAGGATACACCCCTATTTCTTCCACGACAACACTCTGTGCTTCAGGTGGGGCCAGGGGAGCTGAGGGCTCAACGCCTTCCTTCTTATGCTAACTAAGCATCCACTCATCAGGTGGCGGGTCTTCTCTTTCCTCTTGATACATCTTCCAGAGCTCTAAAATCGTTAATATTCTCTCTAAATTCTTCCCTGTGTACACAGCGTGTAAGTATGTGGTCATGTGTTGCAATGCCGCTTTTGACATTGATCCCCCTTGTGGACATGGCATGAACATTTTCTCTGGCGTGGCTTTTACCCATTCTGCACTATACTGTTTGAGCTTGGGCATATGCTATGGCAGTGTCTTGCATAGGTGCATGAGAGGTGGATCCCCCATAATGAAAAGTCTCAATTGACTGTCGATACTTACCAGACTGTTAAATAAATGTTATACATTGGCTTAAATCACCACTTTTCAATGTTTTTTTTAAAAACAACAAATATGAGCAAGCACCATCAATCACTGCTTCAGTCTCTAATTTCAGTAATCTATCAATTCTTTTGATTGACGTATCTATTCTCTTGATTGGCGCCAGTCATTTTGCTATGCTCAATCAATGTTACACCTGAACTTTTTTAATTTTTCACAATCTCTATCGCTCTTCTAAATTTTTACTCAACAAACAACATTCAGACTAGTCAAACATTACATATTTATAAATACTGTGATCACATTATCGCTCACCTTTATTTATACCCTATACCCTATACAGGGTTTGAGACATCACCTTACGTGATCCTGATTCTGCATTTTATATTTCACTCTACCCCCACTGGGATTTGAGATGTCTTCTTCTGACTCCCTTGAGTCAGGGTTTCTAGGCGCTATATACAATATTTCCTGTTACTCAAAAATTATTACAATCCCATCCCCCTTATTTGCCATTCCCCTTAGTCGACTCACCAGTCATTAATTGACTCGAGGCCTTCAGTATCCACTCCTCCTTCAATCCGACCACTTCGCCTTCTGTCCGCAGAGTGCCCGTGGAAACCGGACTGGGATTTCTTCAAAGCGGGACCTGTCCACTGTCTTGGTTCTTCTTGCAAGTTTATTTGTATCTGCCGCTCTCCACAGGAAACCCTGTGATCTTCCAGCTAGTGACATAGGATGCCTGATCGTCCAAAAATCTGGAGACAAACTGCTTTGGATCTTTAAACCATCCGCACCGCTACCACGTGAGTTTAGGGCCCTTTAGTAACGTGCAAGCAATGGATGGATTCACAGAATAACTCTGAGTCCAAATAACCGAACCAACTCAGCAAGATGGCAAAGTACTGTTTTATTATCAATTATCTAAAACAGGGAGTTAATACAGGCATCAACGGACGCTCGCTCAATTTCTCTGTGATCTTTTCACAAAAACAAGATTATATACTAAAAGTACATCAGAGCTGATATTGAAAACCCGACTAGGGATAGTGATAGGCTTAAGGGGAACATGTACATTACATAGGATCAAGGATTGTGATTCATGCCTACCTCTAAAACATGTCATCTTCAAAACCATTAAGTACACAGTTTTCAATTGGTCTTCAAACTATAAGGTCCTTTGTTATATGGCCCTCTACAATTGGTTGGCATGCTTGTGCCATGTCTGGAACATTCGGTTCACTTAGCAGCACGTAAGCCCAGACCCAGGTGAAAGGATGTGGGCCTGACTCTATCTCACGACCCAATTAGCCCAACATCTATCATTACCCAAGCATTCTACCATGAAGATTGTCTTTGCCCTAGGCCTTGCAAAGTATCCTTGTCTCCGGGAATACATGGGAGTGCGAGCACTCACTAGCGTTGTTGTAGGACCCCAAGTTCAACTCTATTTTCATCCTTGACTCACGTGACAGGAGACCATCATTTGGTCAATTTTGCAGGTTTAAACTTTTAAATGTCTTAAATTAATACAACTTGGAACTTTTAGTGTTCCTTCTCTGCACCTTAACAAGATATGATTCATCCTTTGCACGTTCACTCCTTTAAAGAATAGATAGCCGACCTTGGCTGCTTCAATCGTGACTTCAGGCCAGCCAGCCTCGCCATGCAGCTCCACCATTTAAGCTTATTCTTGCTGCGACACAATTCTCCCTTCCTTCTTCATGGGTCCTGGTTTACTAAAATTCACGATACCGAAGTCCAGCTTCTATACAGTGGCGGCTCCACCTGCGTTCTATTCGCTACATATAACCAGCTTCTATGATAACTTAGTCTACCTTGCGTTTCATTTCAGCATCTGTACAATTATTGAATGGTTGATTCTCTGCAGCGCTTCCTGCATGTGTAATCTTCTTTTCCATATTTAAAAGTTCACTTGATTCTTTACTTCATCATTAGTTTCTATAAGATCCATACATCATTTTCGGCCAGTATCTCGGGATGTCGCGCAAGTCTATTGTGATGTCACTAGCTTCTCTCTTTGCTCTTTTTCGTATTCCTTCAGGCAGTTCCTCCCTCAGGTTGTCCTCTCTTCGAGGATACATTCAATAGGGTTGTCTCAATGGGTATCTTCTTTCGAATATACAGTGCAGTATTGGTACAACTGCTGGTGTCAAACACGGAACAATCTCAGGCTTCCAACATATAGGAGGTAAGGGATTCGAACAGATTGGAATACAAGTAAATAATAAGACCTCCTTGTCCAATTTTGGTTATGTGGATGGAACTGCAGGCTTATCTCTGCAAGGTCGTGGATCATTGGTTAGTTGCAACACAGTGAAAATACAATTATTACCCAATGATAAAAGGGACTGTCCAGTCAAGTATGTATACAAATAGCTACTTTATTTTTACTACTACATACAGTTCTAGTAGCCTGCAATTACAACCCCACTGTAAAGGAACACAGAGGACAGACAGTTTCATGAAGGAAAGGGATGCACTCTGGATACTGACATGAGGGTAGTTGGTAAAGTAATCAGTTTTATAGTTCATGATTATTTGATTTCAACACCAAAGGGGCAAAGGGTGGTAACTGTCTCTAGGGGCCTTCAGAGAAGAACCAGGGGGGCAGAACCACAATGTACCTGGTGCTGAAGAAGTTCTTGGTGCTTGACAGCATTGAGGCGGTTCCAGGGCACTTTGCAGCCCATGAGACAGAGTTAGTAGTGGGAGACCGCTGAGTGTACCAGGCAGCAGGCAGTCCGGCAAGTGAGGATAGAGGGACGTCTTCAGGCAGTCTGGCGTGGCGGCTCAGGGCCCAGAATCTTTGTTTCTGTGCTGGTTGTTGGATCTGGAATGCTGGTCGAGGCGTCTCGGATGGCTCTGGTGACTGCAGCGTGACAACATTCAGGTTGCAGCCGGATGCAGTTCGGGGACTCGACTGTCTCGAAAATGTCCTTAAAAGATGGACGCTGGATGATGCTTGTGTGGCACTCCTCTTAGCTTCTTTACGGGGCTGGTGTCCTTTCAAGGTGGACGGCCGAAAGCTCAGGAGGGTGTTAGCAGGCAATGGCCTTGTCCTTTGGCAATAGACTCTCTGACACTTCCCACCATGGAAGCTTGCTGTCACAACCTAGCAGGGCATGCTGTGTGCTGGATGGGTACCGGTTCTGCAGATGCTGGATGGGTCCTCTGAGTCTGGTATCTCCCTCTGTTCCCTGAGAGATGTTTAGGGGAGGGATATTGCTTCCCTCTTGGAACTCCTGGTCTTCCTTCAATGGTGGAAGATGTAAGGTAGGCGGTACCTTCAGCTCAGGTCCAAATGAGTCCTTCTTACTTCTTGCTAAGTCTTCAATCGATCTGATCAGTGAGGGGTTCAGCCCTCTATTAAAGTCAAACAGGGCCCATGGATTGGTGTAGGCCAAGCCTAACTTAAGAGAGCCAATCCTGGGTCTCCATAAACAATCTTCAGTGATGCTTCAGGTCAGAGTCAGAGTGCTTGGTAACAGACATGGGAAGGATGACAACATATACTTCTAAGTCCCACCCATCGTTCTGTCTGTTGTACATCAAAGTGTCTCCCTAATTAACTGAGCCCTATGTGGTGCTTGATCACAACATGGGCCTCCTTTGAAGTAGGGGGTTGCGGGCAGACTTTCGTCTCCTACAAGTCACATACTTCCCTGCTCTGAAAGAAGTGGTTCCAGACAGGACATTCACCACCCTTTCATACCAAGGAGGGGTGTTAGTACAAGTTGAAACATTACATTACAAAGAGGTGTTGGTGTCTGGTCTCCATTGTCACTTCCTGCACCTAGGCCTTCCCTGAGGCAAGCTAATTAACATTTTCAGTATTTGCCACCCGAGGAAAGTTTGACAATGGAGATTCAAATCCATAGTGCCTTGAAATTCTAATCAGGATGCCCATGGCCAAAGGCTTTTGATATGCCCGTGGCTGTCAGGTGTCAGCTACACATAACAGGGGAGAGCGGCGCTGGTAAAGTACATGCCTATTTTTCTGCTGTGCGGTTAGCATGGAAAATATGTGCAGGAATGGCCCCACATATTTTCAGAGGTTGATCTCCCATCATTCAGTCTTTTAAACAAACAGAAAAAGCCCAAGCGAGCACACTCTTCCATTGCAGATGGTCGAATCCCTCACAAGGGGTGCATGCATTTTTCCGATGGCCGACACACTGCTAAAAAGATTTCTCATCGACATAGACACTATATGATTGCCCCATACAGGGCATGCACCATAGTGCCAGAAATCATATCCACATCAGAAGCACGTCTTCGCAGTGACCTTATTCAGCCTGGGCGCAGAACTTACTTGAAGTGAAGGGGCCAGGCTTGATTGCACTACTGTAAGCTTGTCCATTATTTCAACTTTCGACATTTGCTATCGCAGTGCGTGCTGTGGTTAGTATTTCATCCAGTGTACAAAGCTTCTGCAGCAGTTTCTTTCAGAAAGCAGAACACTCCCAGCCTACAATTACTTGTGATTTCAAAGCCTCGTCATTTGGGGAATAGTGGCAACTGCAGGGTTTCACACGGTTCCTTAGACAGATTACAACATTGCCCATTGTTTCTGCTCTCGCTTGGGCAGTGGTGTGAAAAAGAAGACATTCCTAATCCGCTTTCTGTGAGGTGTGAAGCAGCCGTTCAAACCCCCTTTTATGTCAGCAAAAGCAACAGTATCGTCTCCAGGCGGTTTGAAGAAAACATGAACTGATGGAGCCACTGACATCATTAATAACCCTTGCTTATATTTGTCTCAAAAGCCTGTTGCATCGAGGGAGCCATCAAAATCTTCATCAGACATGCAGACACCGTAATAGTCAACATGGTGTAACGGGGTTCGAAATTGAGCTTTAATGAGCAGGAGCTAAAACCAGCTCCTGGGGGTCAGGCATCACCCAGTAGGCAAGAGCTACTGCCGGGGTCCGAGGAGCAAGAACAAGGCATGCTGCAAATCTAACTTTCCCGTGAGAGTACACTAACATATTCCTATTATGTATGATCCATTATATTCAAATGTGTTCGACATGTGTCTTAATTCTTCCTTATTTACATTCCGAAACACTCACAGGTCATGTCACATAGTAATGTCTATAAGCCACCATTTGGCCTGGAGAGCTAAAGGTAGCTCCTGCAAACTGTGGGTTTTAAGCTAACCAGGCTCTCGCAGGCTAGAAGCAGGAGCGAAATAGCTTCCAGGTCCCAGCTATTGCGAACACTGGTGTATTAGAATTACTGGTACTTTTGCACTCAAACGTGATGGTCAGCTTCTGTTACTATGGCCTGCTGTAGGGTAGTACAAGTGGAAGCAGGCACAGGTGCACTGGATTTGAACAAACGAAAGCCAGGAACCTCAGGTAATGATAAAGTCTCCCATCACTGGGGGTCGAGTCCATATTGCAGACTTCTGGACCATGAAATTCTCTGTGTTGGTAAGCAGAATGTGCTTCGTAATGCGCCTCGTAATGCTGCATAAATGCAAAACACATGCCACAGGCAGCGAATAGACCCTAGTCTGAGAGCACACCAAGACGACCAGGAGTCCACAATGCTTTGAGCAGGTCTTCTGAGGGATCACACGGGGCAGGCAGCCTTCGATGTGATCCGTTGAAGGAAACTGGTCATCAGAAGTGCATCCGGGAGAGCAAAGTAGTTAGCAAAGGACTCAGCAGATCCAGGTTGCGACACACCTTTTCTTCGCCTGTGTTAATACACTACTGAAATGAACACGCAGACACGGAGCAAACAAGAACATGTCTTCTTCATTTCTTTCCGTTTGCTGTCCGGGCCCCTTCCCTTTATGTCAATTCTGCCTGTGCATCCCATCTACTACGCCTGTGCTGCTATGACATAGAGGCGTTAATCTGGGCACGACGTGACAACTAGCCTGTCTGCAACATGGCCATGATTCTATTTGTCTCCATTTTGGGGTGCTGCATTTAGGAAGGATTCCAACCACATGCTAGCCTTGCCATACACAATCCAGCTCAGTGGCTGAAATAACGCTACCAAATTGCTGCAGAAAATACAGTTCAATTGAACATCAGACTGGCATTCCACACCTCTGTAGAGGAGGAGCTACATACCTCTGCAGGAAATCCTGCCCTCCTTACTGCCTATATATTGCAAGCCTGAGATCATGCCGTGCTTAAACCCAACAGTTGTGTCGATTCCGCAGCGTATATTCGAAAGAAGGTATCCATTGAGAAACCCTATCAAAGGTATCCCCGAAGAGACAACAATCTGGGGGAGGAACTCCCCGAAGGAATATGAAAAGAGCGAAAGAAGAGCTGGTGAGGTCACCAATGACGAGCGTGACGCCTGAAGAATACTGCCTGAAGAGAAAGTACGGACCTTATAGAAATTGAAGACGAAGTTAAGATTCGAGTAAACTTTCATACGGAAAAGAAGATTGCATGTGTGAGAAGCACTGCAGAAAATGCAAGCCGTTCAATAACTGTACAGATGCTGTAACGCAAGTAGGTTAAGTAATCTTAAACGCTGGCTATAAGTAGTAAATAGACTGCAGACAAAGCCTCATTGTATAGACGCTGGAAATCGGTGTCATGAATTTAGGAAGCCAGGACCCATGGAGCGGAAAAGCCGAGAACTGCATAGCAGCAAGAATTAGCTGAGATCATGGAAGAGTCGAGAAGGACTGTCTGGCCTGGTATAAAAAATGAAGCCCCCAAGGCCAGTTATTTATTCATAAAGGCAGTGAACGTGAGATGCTGAATCATCCCTTGTGAAGGTTCAAAGACAGAACACCATGAGTGCCAAGTTTTATTCATTTAAGACATTTAAATGCTGCAAAACGGACCCATTTGTGGTCTCCTGTGACATGATCCAAAGATGGGAATAGGTAGAGTTTGTGTGGAGTTCTAGAACAACAATAGTGCTTGGTAGCACTCCTATATATTCCCAGAGACAGGGATACTTTGCAAGGCTAAGTTCAAAGACAATCTTCATGGCAGAAGGCATGGGTTACGAGAGATGTTGGGCTAATTGGGTTGGGAGGTACACTCAAGTCCACCTCCTGACACCTGAGCTTACGTGCTGCTAAGTGAGCCGAATGTTCCTAATGGCACAAGCGTGCCAACCAATTGTAGAGGGCCATATAATGAAGGGCATTATAGTTTAAAGACCAATGATTTACTATGTACCTAATAGTGTTAAAGATTACATGTTTTAGAGGTAGGCATCAGTTGTCCACCTGACTGTAGGCAGCCAATCATAATCTCAGCCCGTATAGAAGTTATACTTAGATGATTCGCCTTGAGCCTATCACAATCCCTCGTAGTTTTTTCTGATTTGCCATGTAGTATGACCTCACCTCTGATTTATTTTTAGTATAAAGTCTACGTTTTATGAGAAATTCACTGAGAGCTCGAAGGAACGTCCATTGATGTTCGTTGTAACTCACCGTTTTAGATCATTGTTAATAAAACAGCATATTTGCCATCTTCTTGAGTTGGTTTGAGTATTTGGTGTCAGAGTTATTCTGCAAACCCATCCATTTCATGCCCGATACCCAAAGGGCCTTATGCTCAACTCATTCTAGCTCCATGATACTACTGTGAAGACAATGGATTCTGTATGTTTTTTTAGCAGGATCCAAAGATGGACGGCGTGGAATGCGTCTTCAGTTTCGAGTTTGCCTGCAGCCAGTGCCGCGCTATTGCTCACCCATAAAATAGGACCTTTGCAACGTCCAAATGTCGTTCACAGCTTTGCAATGAGGTCCAGTATCATAGATGTGTTTCCCATTGGTCATGAGCTTTGCTTTGTTCACAGGTTTCGCTTTTCTTCGTTGATTAGGGAGGGGAGAAGTCAGGTGATAGCTTGGGCTTGTGCTCAGGTCCGGGAACTATTTGTTGAATATTGGTGACCAGACGCTTCCTGCAGGCAAGTAGGGATGGGGCAAAGTAATGGGTGGGCAGTCTATTCTCTGACGGTGCTAGAGCAGATGGCCTGGGCTCTGGTTTTCTGCATCTCATTGCAGTGGATTTGGAGCAGCTCTGCAGAAATTTTGCACAAATGGCAAATGGCTTCTAAACATTACAGGGACAGCCAATGGCGTACCTTGACGCAAAGTAAAAAGGGACAGGCGGTCCTACCCACACTACCACTCAAGTCACTGACGAGAAAACAGGAGAAAGGGTTCTAATTGATTTCAGAAATGTGCAGGTGAATTCTGAACACAGAGGAGCAGATTGTTAAAAATGCTTTGGGCACAAGCCATGAGGTGCGCATCTCATCACTTACGCACGATGCAAATGTGCACACTATTCACAAAGACAATCCAAATATGTGCATTGTCGATGTACACATGCAGATGCCCTTTCACACCCCCTTTGCTCATTTGCGCAAATAAGGGGGCATTTCTGTGCATTCACACGTGCCCCCCATTTCAGAAACGTAGTGCACTTTGAAATGCACAGAAGTCAAATACATTCTGTTTGGAACAGGTGCAGCGGATGCACAATGCTTCACAGGGTCATTCTTGACCCATTCAGGCATTGTTTTTCCAGTGGAACAGCAACGGCACGAACTGCTGCTGCACCACAGTCACTTCTATCGCTTGAACTGGGATCAAACTACTTTTGTACTTTTGTTGGCCTTTCACAATGAAAAGCACTAGAACAGCCCATCACCGTGAAATGTGCTGCCAGCACCCACGTGGGGGTTGAAACCCTGTCATATTGACAGACACACTCTCCCAACACTAATGGATACAAGGGGGGCGGCCAGCACCACTGTTACTCAGCTGCACATCCCAAAGCAATGTACTGGTCCCCTTTGTGAATAAGGTGGCCTGCTCATTTCTTAAAGTGGCGCAAGACAGGGGTGGACTGGGAAGCCAAAGAGGCCCTGGAAATAACTTTCAAAATGACCCGATATTACACATTTTTGGCAAGCCCAACCCCTTTGCTATGGAACATTTAGAAATACTGCATAAAGAAGGCCAAGGGTGCAGCGGCCTACAGGGAAATCTCTAGAGTTCCCTATAGGCCAGTCCACCCCTGTACAGGGTGCCTAGGCATACCAGGAAATCTCCAGAGTTCCCTATAGGCCAGTCCACCCACGGCGCAAGTAAAACCAGCGCATCAGCTGTACTTTTTAAGAATCTGCTCCTAGAGCATCTTTATTTCTACTGAATCAAGATGCAAAGCATTCTTGGATGACATATAGGAATTGTTTTTAAAAAGTGGGTTTCTGAAGAGAGACACTGCACTACCAGTCTTTCCACTGTGAGCCATCTGGACACCCAGTTGGACATGTTGCCCAGGGTCCCGGTGACTCAGGCGTGGACCACTGAGCAGAACATTAGAAAAGAGGAGAATCCACATGTTCGGGATGATAATAATATTAAATTAGCATTTATATAGTGCTACGAAGCCTCAGGCATCTGAGCGCTGCTCATTATTACCCATGGTGGTGCTCATTTATCTACCTCAGAAGGATAAAAGGCTCAGCCTGGTCCTGTCGGGATTCGAACCTGCATTGGCAGGCTCAGCATGGATGTTAAAGCAGAGCTCTACCTGCTGTCTGACCTGTGCTATTGCTCCCCACAACGTTTCCTCTGTATTTATTTGATTGGTAAGGACGCTGCGCTTTCAACAAAATATCTCCTGATTTTGTGACTAAGATAAATATATGTGGCTTTATAGGAATATTGATGGGGGATCAAGGTGGCATAGGCTAGATGGGAATCAACCGCAATATTAACATTACCATGCATGGTAACACAGGGTGTGTTTGACTTTCTATGGGTGACGTAGGTCAGATGTCAATTACGCGATGCGTGGTGGTGGCTCACCCTAAGCCTCAAAGAAAGCGTTGGTTCTTCGGTCCTGTGGGCGAGTTGGCGCGAGTGCTGAGAACATCATGAGACTAAGTATTGCACAGCCAGCCAAATTCTAAATAGCAGAACCCTACGCTGCCAATACCTACAGAGAACACGCTACAAGAATGCCTCAGCGGACCGCCGCGCGCACATGGATCCTTCAACCTCCTTTCTCCGCAAGCTCTGCTCTGCTGCTTGACAGCTCAACCTACAACCCCGTCATGGTAAACTTTTCCACCTCGGAGGGTGGCACAGCGCCTAGCCGTCTGCCAGTCATGCAGCGGCTTGGCTGTGCCATGCCAGCAGTGGGCGGCGAGTGATCATCCTGGCTGCGAAAGGCCAATGAGATGCAATGGCAGGATGATTACAGGCTGCAGCCGGGGAGGCGAAGCGAGCTATAAATGGAACTAAACAAACAAAGTGAACCAAATGAACCTCAAAATGGCGGCTGATGGCAGGGATTACAGGGTGTACTTATTTAAATGAGGGCGAGCGAAAAAAGTGCTTTTGATTAAGGTGTGGGTGGATGCCAAAGCTGCTGCGGAAAGAAACAAAAAAATCCCCCAGAACAGTACGAATTGATGAAACACTGCGCTTCCGCCAAGCCCTTAAAATGCGAAACAAAATATTTTAAAGGGAAACAGAAGGCATTAGTTCTCCTCAGCTGGTGCCCAGAGTGAACACAATATTGGCAGGTCAACCCCGGATTTGCATGCGAAAGAGGGCATTGCGTTCGTTGGCTTCCTCGCGAGGATAGCGTAAACCTCACGATAGCTCATGTTGTCTTTCTCCAAGTGTCTGGAACTGATTGTCGAATAGATCTGCATAAAATAGCTTCTCTAATTAATGTGTACTGCAAGCAAACAGCTCTTTTAATAAAAGATGGCTGCTTTTGCATCACCTCCTCGTTGGATCTGCGTGAAATTACCAAGTCGAAAAGTCCGACCACCAAAAGTCTGTTTATTTTTGTTTTCCCCATTTTTTTCGTGCATATATATATATATATATATATATGGGGGGTGACCCCGACAGCCTCCCCACCTAACACCTATACATTTTTATTAACTTTACGTCCCCCCACTTATACATATGTGAATAAATGGGGGTCAGACTTTTGGGGGTCGGACGCTTCTGCGAATCAAGCCATCGTGTCATATCTTGTCAAGTCATGTCTAGGAGAAAACATTTATCTCGTCTCATGGCATTAGGATAACGTTAGGGCTTTGGAAGCCTGACCAGCAATGGCGCGGTGGTGAGAGTTTCAAAAGCCTAGCGACAGTCCATGGCCATTTTCTATCCCGAAATATTAAGATATCCTTTTGCAGCGCCACCCCATTACGGGGTGAAGTGCTTGCGTGGCGATCCAGGACTGACACTCGTTCCCATTTCTTAACTCATCAATGTTCTCCTTTTCAATTTTTGGGAGATGACATGACAGCGTTGACGTCCGTGAGTGGCAGCCATTGCCGAGTCGGAACGTATCCACTCTCTCCCCCTTTCATGGTGGCGTTGCCAAGTTGGGCAATCACATTTGTCTTAGAAGAATGACCCATGGTTAAGACCTTGATCCGGTGGCTCTCTTCCCAGTAGAGTGGACTGCCAGGCCTCACGCCAGTTGCATCAAGGGTCTCTTGTTTGCCATGGTTGCTAAGAAAGTCATAAAGAATCTTCTTTGTACAGCAAATGGCGGTCTGCAAACAGAATACACAAACAACTCCTGTCGGTCAGTGGACATTTGTATGCCTGACAACCGAACAAATGCTACCTTCAACAAGGACCGCTGAACTTAGTCTGTCGCAAATTGGAAAGGCACAGTTGGATCCCTGCCATCCCAGCAACTTCACTGATCTTGGCATCTGAGCTTTACCGGGCTCGTAGGGGACCATGTTTTGGAAACCTAGCCAACATTTCTCATTAACCGATTAGACCAGGGAAAACCAACAAAGACAGCATCGACATGGAAACATCCAGCCAGCAAAGGCTGCGAAACCCAGAGACACAGAAACACCGTCTGCCCCAGATGACTCAGCCAGTCCAACACAAAGAAAGGAGCAGGAGAAACTAAGAACAAGCAACACAAGCTTTATCAAACGACTTCAACACCGACAGTCTCCCACAAAGTCAAACAGCACGCAGGATACAGTGCCAACATATATAAACCCGTAAATTGGAAGATAACGTTCTAGGCTGTACACCCTTAAAAAGACGGGTCCTTTCCTTATCCCAAGGTTGACAAACTGAACTCTAAATCACTGGGTAACAATGATGCCAATTATCTGAACAGCACATAATAATTCAAGTAGCAATGTGTGCTTTATGAAAGGGATATAATAGTATTACTATTGAACATGCAATAGTAATACCATTGTCTCGGGAGGATAGCTCAGGGGCAACATGCTCACCTTGGAAGCAAGACTACACGGAGCAACACAGGTTCGCTCCCCGGGTCCGCACTTCAAAACCTCTGGGTATTAAGCGCATTATAAATAACATATCATATCATGGCATAGAGATATTTCCATAGTAATACAGACTTGGTCTTGTTTTGATTTCTGGTGCAGAAGTACAAATGAAAGCATTGCTTTTGTAGAAAGAAGTTCTTCTACTATTCACCTTACCATTCAACTTAATAATAGGTTCCGTTGTCGATGCTGTACTAGAAAAATGCTCCATCTTTGTCTAATGGATATGAGTAGGATGAGTCCTTTAAAGGCATCCCTAGTTGATTATCAAAATGGCGGCCGTCAACCAGTGTCAGCAGATTCAGAACAGAAGTTAGGGGATGTTAAACTCGACCTACAAAAAAGGCGTGTGGTCCGTCTCTTGCCCACCTGCACACATGTCATTGCTGTGGGCCCGGGCTGTACACACAACAGGCCTTGCTAGGAATCTATGGTGCAAAGTGTCCTTGCTTCAGAAACAGCAGTGGAGACTGTGCTCCTCCCCATCGTCCTTCTTCTTTGAGATGTAGTGCGTGGGTCAGTAAACCAGTGTTTAGTGACCTTGAGACACGTCAGTTTCACGGATCCCAAGCCCACAAACGAACCTAGCAATGCTCCATGGGATAGTTACTTACATACCACAGCAGATCAGGTCACATGTCAAATGATTACATGCAGGGTTGCACTGTCACTTGTGTCATATGTAATGATACTGAAATCCTCATAGACCAGCATCGTAGCTACTTCTTCACACATTGGCCAGTATTATGCACTACTCTCCATTCAGATCAATCCCCAGACTCCCTGTTCTCCGTCGAGCTACTATGTCCAACTTTTGGTGCTGCTCCAAACATTACCATAGATAGTTCACTTGGCAAAGTTGGTTGACTCTCTTGGGGATACTTGGTGATACTGTAACTGTATTTAACATTCATTTAACTTCAGAGAAATTGGAGTACAATTGGTGATGTTCCCACCCTTGGCCTGCAGATTGCTCACAGATTAAAGGGATGCGATACCGAGAAACAGTGAGCTCTGATCGGCAAGCCGGGATGGAAGGGATGGATTCTACAGTAGCCCAAGATCACACAATACCCCACTCCTGAGAGTTCTATGAATCCGGCTGCGGCCAGGCTGGACTTTCGTCTGAGGTGGAACCATAACCTCCAATAAGTAAGACAAGGACCTTTACTGTGTACGACTGTACCTGTCATCAGAATTTCTATACACTCCCTGCACAGATGGCGAGCTGACACACAGCATCGTGATCCTGGGAGGAGCCATGCCTATTTGAACGTGGGTGTGTCTACCATACGCCACGTTTTCCCCTTCCCTTTTATGTGAAGTGGGAGTTCGTAGATCTGTATGCCTTGTAGATTCCACTTCTGCTGGCTTTATCACCAGCCAACAGCATCCCAAATTCATAAGCAATGCCCCTACCCAACACCATTCTGGGCCAAATTAGCCCTTCATCCTTCAGAGATCAATAAATCAAGCAGTATTAAGAATGGGGTAATAATAACACCCGTTACTACAGAACATAGAAACTGGCAGAGTCTGGCGTGAAGCAATATATAAGAACACAATATTATTACCATTACTGTCCGATCAATTTCCTGTTTCATTTACCATCGACGTCCGATCCCTGGTGCTGTCTCACAAGCTTTCCAGATTAATCTGCTATCAAGTCTTTGGAATAAACTCAGCCCAGCAGTGTCAGCGTCTATGTACGATTTGTCACCCCGCCTTTCATCTTGTCAAGATCCTTACAATGCCTTCAATACTTGTCTCAATTTATCATTTGATTCACTAAAACCCAAGTACTAATTACTTGCACAAGAAGAAACAGGCAGTCCCTTTAATTATCCCAAATTAGTAGTTTTAAAACCTGTTCTCTAACCATAAACAAACTTTTTTTAGAGCAGTGTCAATGAAATAGGAAACGTCATCCCTTTACAGGAAAGACCACTACCCTTTTCAGTTTTCTAAGATGAGCAACCACAGGAAGAACTCTTTTATATTGCAATGGAGCTGCCCACCCTAGCAGATTTAGCTACTACTGCCCCTTTAAACTAAGCTGAGACTATCCATAGGACATGTAAAAACAAGTCCCATATGTGCACATGCCAGAATGAATACAACCCTCTAGGGCAGGGGTGCACAACTGATTTTGACAGAGGGCCGAAAGTACCTTACATGAGGGCTATAGTGGGCCGAAAAGTAAAAGTGGGCGGGGCGGTAGGCGGGACATGTCAGGAGGCTTTTTCAACTCTCAATTTGTATTAAACACATGGAAAAAGAATATGTTTTTGAGGGGTAACGATTTTTATTGCATTTCAAACTTACATTTTGTACTATACATTTTCCATTGTTATCATTTATTTCGATTTAGTTATTTTATATCGTCTGTTTAATGAAATTATATATATTTTATTGACCCTTGATTGGACATTCCGTTATTTTGGACTGCTATAGTTTGCTGTTTGTGTTGCCCAAGAGGAGTATGGCCTCGTTGAGTCAGGTTTCCTCAAAAAAGCAAAGGATGTACATCTCCTAACGGTGCCTGTTTTAGCTTTATTATTGAGTTCACTCTTGGAGTTCAACACTATGCCCCATGGCTGCAACCCCCAACCAAACACTATGCCCCAGGGTCCCCTTACCCCCAACCAAACACTATGCCCCATGGCCCCCTCACCCCCAACCAAACATTATGCCCCATGTCCCTCACCCCTAACCAAACACTATGCCCCAGGGCCCGCTTACCCCTAACCAAACACTATGCCCCATGGCCCCCTCACACCCAACCAAACACTATGCCCCATGGCGCCCTCTCCACCAACCAAACACTATGCCCCATGGCCCCCTCACCCCCAACCAAACACTATGGCAGTTGGATAGTAAGTGGGGGTGGGGGGCAAACATTTGTTACTATCATACTATGTCCAGGGACAACTCTGGACCTAGGAGTATGATCTTTAGGGGACTGCAGCGAATGCCAAAGAGCATCACTTAATGGGAACAGATCTACGTGGTGATGCCGATTTGGGATTGGCCCGGGATTTACACACTGGGTGCAGTTGCTATACATCAGGCCAGTGGCCAGGGTTCGCACTGGCAAACACATTTCACCTGCCTGGGTGATCCTACGGGGCACCAGGCAAGGCTGCCCGTTGTCTCTGATGTTATTCACCCTGGCCCACCTCACCCCCCAACTCAGCACACACACACTTGCAAACAAGCACCCATACAGACCCGACCCCCCCACCTCCCCAAATCCAAACCCCCACCCCCTAACTCAGCACACACACAAACATGCACCCATACAGACCCGAAAGCCCCACTCCCCAACTCCAAACCCCCACCCCCCAAATCAGCACACACACAAACCAGCACCCATACAGACCCGAACCCCCACCCCCCAACTCAGCACACACACAAACATGCACCCATACAGACCCGAACCCCCCACCCACCCACCCAACTCCAAACCCCCACCCCCCAAATCAGTACACACAAACCAGCACCCATACAGACCCAAACCCCCACCCCCCAAATCAGCACACTCTCAAATAAGCACCCATACAGACCCGAACCCCCCACCTCCCCAACTCCAAACCCCCCACCCCCCAAATCAGCACACACACAAACCAGCACCCATACAGACCCGAACCCCCACCCCCAACTCAGCACACACACAAACATACACCCATACAGACCCGAACCCCCACCCCCCAAATCAGCACACACAAACCAGCACCCATACAGACCCGAACCCCCACCCCCAACTCAGCACACACACAAACATACACCCATACAGACCCGAACCCCCACCCCCCAAATCAGCACACACAAACCAGCACCCATACAGACCCGAACCCCCACCCCCCAACTCAGCACACACACAAACATGCACCCATAAAGACCCGAACCCCCCACCCCCCAACTCCAAACCCCCCACCCCCCAACTCACCACACACACTCTCAAGCATGCACCAATACAGACCCGAACCCCCACCCCCTGACTCAGCACCCACACAAACATGCACCCATACAGACCCTAACACCCCACCCCCCAACTCAGCACACACACAAACATGCACCCATACAGACCCGAACCCCCCACCCCCCCAACTCCAAACCCCACCCCCCAAAATCAGCACACACACACAAGCACCCAACCAGACCCGAACCCCCACCCCCCAACTCAGCACACTCTCAAACATGCAAACATACAGACCCAAACCCCCACCCCCCAACTCAGCACACACACTCTCAAGCATGCACCCATACAGACCCGAACCCCCACCCCCAAATAAGCACACACACAGATCCGAACTCCCACCCCCAACTCAGCACACACACAAACATGCACCTATACAGACCCGAACCCCCACCCCCCAAATCGGCACACACACAGACCCGAACCCCCCACCCCTCAACTCAGCACACACACAAACATGCACCCATACAGACCCAAACCCCCCAACCCCCAACTCAGCACACAAAAAACATTCAAATCAAAACAATCATACACATCCGACACCCCCCCACCCCTGCATCTCAACATACACACAAAAAACATTCAAATCCAAACATTCATACACATCCGACACACATCCGACACCCCTCCAGCCCCGCATCTCAACATACACACAAAAAACATTTAAATCCAAACATTCATACACATCTAACACACATCCGACCCCCCCATCGCAACATACACACACAAATATAAAGCAAAACAGACCCGACACACAAACACAAACAGACCACTTACCAGACACGTGCTGGAAGGCAGGCAGGTAAGCGGCAGGTAAACTGGAACGCTGGAATCGTACTACGGCTGGTGTGGTCCAAGGCTGAAATGCCTTCCGGCTTCAAGCCTTATGGACCACGCCAGCCGTAGTGCTGGCCCTCCATTGGTGCAGCACACACGCATTACGTGGCTCGTAGGAGCGACGTGGTGCGTGTGTGTGCTGAGCCAATGAGGGCCAGTGTTTTGTCCGGCCCGGAAGACAACAAAAACTTTCCTAATGGAGGGCGGCCGTGGGCCGCCCTCCATTAGGAAAGTGTTTGTGCCTCACGGGCCGGACAAAAGAGCATGGCGGGCTGCAACTGGCCCGCGGGCTGTATGTTGTGCACCCATGCTTTAGGGAAAGAAGCCAAGAGATAGCTTGCAAGGATAACAAGGTTTAATTGTACAACATACAAACTGTCAGCTAAGGTCTCTGCTGCTCAAGAACGTTCTGGCTCCAGACTGAATGTTGATGCATTTTGAGAGGCCACAGTGTCACTGGTGACATCACATATAGGGTCTGAACCCACACAGATGATTGTTAAGATATTATACATGATCCTGCTTCATAGGGGATGCCAGGCTACAATTGGCCCATTTCTCAGCCGTCTGTCGATTCCCACGTGGGTCAGCTGGGCTCTTCTCTCCATGGACTGAAGGTCATGTCTCTCATAAGTTACATTGAATAAGCTATGACAATATACTAAGTCCACTACTACATCACTGTGGCATGCGCCTGGGAGGCTTGGGGACTGGTGCCAGGGGGAAGGGAGGAAGAAAGACAGGCATACTGGCCCACACATTCTGGGCTTTGTTGCTACCGCACCTGCTGCACTCAAGGCTTCCACCCTCGTTTTGATCTATAATGTATCCCTCCCTCTACCTCTTGTTACAAAGGATCTATTTTATGTTGAGGGGTGAAACAGTCACACATGCTTGGATCTTTTATGATCACTTGGTTTATGCTAGGGGCTGTGGGTCGCTCGCTTATCATGGAATGCAGGATTGTGGGGGTCGGGTGAGTGATCTGGGCACTGGCTCTGCATTGTCTGGGTGGGGGTTAGATGCCTGCTGGCAGCTTGGTTGTGATGAATGGGCACTGCGAGGAGCCTGGTGTTGTCTCATGGCCTTGCAGGGCACATTCCTTCCAATGATACTAAGTATCTGCAACATTGAAGGGACAAGGGGGAAATCAGCTTCCATGAGAACTGGTGGTGTGGGTTCATTCTGCCTTAATGATTTGGGCCTAGTCAAATTCTTCCATGGGGCTAAAGTGGTACAGTGTGGCTATGCAAGTCTGTGTCCCTGCCATAATTACAAAATGGCGTTTCTTTCTATTTGCCTTCTCCGGTTATGCATCTGCTATTCGCGCTATATTATATCCACTCTGAGTTTCATAGTGCGGTTCTCTCCCCCCTTGTACACAACACTATTACATAGGCGTTAAGTGTCTAGGGGGTGGGATAGACCCATTTGCATCCCAAAATTCCCCCTTTTCTTACTTCTACAGTAACACATTCTCCTACCCCTTATTTACGCTCATTTTCTTGCCTTACTGCGTCCTTATATGCAGGTGTTCCCTTTATCGGCATCCAGGCCCTACACACGTCTCAAACTTTCTCCTGCTCATGGATACTCCTCAGGTGTACATGCCATATAAATGCCACCCCGATCCCCAGCCAGGCCAACCCATACTTCTTTGTGATTTTCAGGGTCAGGGGGAGGAACAATGGTTGTGTGGTATAATCGGTCAACTATATCTCCAACAGGGATTGGGACCATGTGGTGAACAGGGTGGTCAGTTTGTACTTCTATTTCATTTGCATCACAAGGTACCTTAGGGCTACCAATAGAAACCATCATCATTGCGTTATTAGTCACGGATTTGACAGAGCACTGGAAGCCCAGTTGGTACAAGCAGATGATCATCAAGACAAACACAATGATAGGCACCAACATTTTTACCAATGTACCAAGCCATGATGGGGCCCACCTGGAGGCTAGGGAGAACCATTCCTGAACCCCAGCTTCTTTTTCATCTTCACCCCCAGTTCATGCACTGCAGCGATAACATGTGACAAGGTCCCATTTTCAGCGTCTTCGGAAGGTATGAATTTGCAACATGAACTCCTGATCCTTTTGCAAACACCTCCTTCCATGGCTGTCAGTAGATCCAGCACATACCTCTTCTGCATCATCATTAACCTGAGGGCCCCATTTCCACTTATGACGTTGAACCATTGTTCGGTGTCATTAGCAAGCTGGATCAGTTCCCATTTGACTATGTGCAGCCATTTGGCATTTGTTCGTGTCTGTATGCTGGGTATCAAAGATGCAAAAAATGTATCTGCGGAATTATAGAGCTTGTACTCATCAAGTATTTGTGTGAACAGTTTGGATGAGTCTATTGATAGGTAATTGGATGATCTTCTCCTTCTTCTCAATTGTTCATATGGCTCTTTCTCAGAAAGGATCTGAAAGTCTGGTGGTGGCATTGGGTGCTGTGCTTTGATGGTTCGGGGCACTGATGGTGCTTTGTCAGATAGGGACCCCTCTTTCAGGTGTTGTTCTGGGACTACTAACAGGGCCGAGTGCAGCATCACTAGCGAACAATAGCCCCTCCAAGACAGTGGGAGGGGCAAGTACGCTTGTTGTCTACAAACCCAGTAGTAGTCCATCAGTGCTGCAGTGCCTTGAGGTCTGGAATCATCACAGTTCTGTTGCACCGTTCGTTTGAGCCGACAGAAACCGTTCCTTCACTGAAAAAACATAGTTCATAAGTCTTTTCTTGGTGCACTTTTGCTGGCTTCTCTATGCCTGCAGTTCAAGTCAATTTGGTGATGTGCTCTGTCCATCCGTATGCGCAGGTCTGTTCCACAAGGGCCACAATCTTTTCAGTAAAGACTAAAAGTCCTTTAGCTTTATATGTGAGGGTTGTGTCTTGCCACGTGTTGTTAGTGTATTTTGCCCCTTTGATCAACAGGTAGGGTTGCTTCAGACAGTTGGTGTTGGTCGAAACTCGTTTTGCATTTCTGGGCGTCCGGATGAACAAGCTCTAGGTGAACATTGCGTGCCTGCAAAGTGCCTGTGATCCCACATAGCACAAGATGAATTAGGCATTGTGCCTCTATCATTGAAACCTTCTGCGGTACGAAAATTTGAGTGCCCCAGGTGCGTGCGATATTAAGGAGCAGACATAGCAACTGTCATTGGTTGTTCGTCTTCCCACTGTACTCATGTCAGAAAACCAACTGTTTAAGTGCTCGGGATGACAGATATCTTCAACTGCATCTAGGCCTAAGCCATTTTATGCATTGTAATGGGATTTACATGCTTGTGTTTTTATTCTCTTATTGCGCAGTTTGTGCCTTTTTGCTGCCCTGCTTCTACTGTTTGTATTATTCACATTACTGCTTGCATTACACAAATGGAATTTGACATTTGGAAGTAATATATAAAACATTCTACTTGTACATACAGTTGTGTGGGCATTGCTACTATTTGTGGGGGTCACATTATACCTAGTTCTGGTCATATTTTTTAGTTCCGTTAAATTAAATAACACAGTTTCATTTATTATTTTATTCAGGCTTGAGCTTGGGGTCAATTCAGTTACATTGGGTGGTATGCTTTCGTTCCAGGTCCTTGTGGTCCTTCCCCTCCTTCTTTTAGATTGCCAGCCCAGATAAAAGATATACCCCAATATATCCCCAATGAAAAAATTCAAAACTGCAAACTAGATGGCCGTAATGTGCAGGCCACAGTTAAGCAAGTACATTCTCATTTAATTGGAGTAGGTCATGCTTCTAGCAGATATGCATGTATTTTTAACTCTTTCACATGCACTTATATGGTCAGCATGATGCTAAGTGTATTGAGGTATATTCGTTGCATTAGTCTTGGGCAGCTGGTGTCGAGTTGGGTGGGGCCCTGCAAATGTCTGAGAGGTGTATCCAATATCGGATTCCTTTCACCTTCACTGCGAGAGGGGTGGAAAACAGAACCATGTATGGCCCGTGGAACCTGTGGTTGTTCCACTTTCTCACAAAGCTTTGAAAATAGACCAGCTCCCCAGCAACAGTGGTTGGGCGGGTACAGGGTCAGTTTGTGGAGCTGTCGAGGTCTATGCCTCTTTTGTGTGTGGAGGTGTGGTTTGTCTTGGCACACAATTTATTGCTCGTGTTAATTGTGTCAGATGCTGCTTGAACTCTTCTCCCAGAATTGCTACTGCTTTATGGGCATCTGATGATCTCCTGACAGGGGAGATGGGTGTTTGCATGCATCTGCCAGCCACTATTTCATGAGGGGAGAGGTGGTGTTCCTTAATGGACTGCTGCGCAAATGGAAAAGAGCCAGGGGTAGGCAATACACCCAGTTCTTTTTCAGGGTGTTGCACAATTTGGAGAGCCTGCTTTTAAATAGGCCGTTTATTTGTTCCACCATACCATTTACTTGTGGGGGGTAAATGGAACACATACCGTGTTTTATGCCTAATAAGACTGCAGTCTCTTTGAAGAGCTCATTAAAGAAGTGTGCGCCATTATCTGACCGTAGAATATCACACACCGCCCATCGGGAAAAAACCTCTTGTACGAGGAATTTTACTGCACACTTGGCATCTGGGTGGGCACAGTGACTGGCCTCAACCCACATTGAATTTGGGCACACCACCACAAACAGGCATTGAGCCCAATTACATCTCTCCCCCATGTCTGCATAGTCAATATGCAGCTCCCTAAATGGTCCGATGGGGCAGGGCAGTTTGCCCTGCAATGTCCTGAGTGTCATCCCTGTGCTAAACACTTGGGCAGGTGGTGCATTGAATGACCATCATTGAGAGGTGTTCCTGTAGATTGGGAATTAACCAGTCTTCCTGGATATCCGCTGCACTGTGTTGCTTGGAACTATGAGAAGGATAATGCAATTGATCAAAAGCTGTGTGCAGTAATTCCACAGGCATTACTACTTTCCCTGTACTTTGTTGTCTCCACAAGAGATCAGTTGGGGATTGCATGCACCCACGATTGAGCCATGTATCTTGCTCTGCTAGCTCTATTATTTGTACTGTTGGGAGGGCTGTGTATGCGCCTGTTTCTGGTCTGGTGGTTGCTGTTGTCATAACATATTCAGCACTGGGGGCACTGAGGTGGGCACTGGGAGATATGCTGCAGCTTTTGCTGCCACATCGGCTGCGTTCACCAACAAGATATCATCAGTATTGTGGGTGTGTGCTGCACATTTAATGACCGCCACCACAGAGGGTTCTGTGAAGGCGGAAATTAGTGTGTTAAGCAGGGTGGCATGTTGTACTGGTGAGCCATCTGCCTCCCTGTAGCCCCCCATCCTCCAGCGTGAAAGACCTGCATGCACCGTTGTGGTGACATAAGCAGAGTCTGAATAAATGGTGACAGAACACCATTTGTACACCCGGAGGGCTTCAGTGAGTGCTACAAGTTCTGCTGCTTGGGCTGAGTAATGCATGGGCAACATTTTCATTCAAAGTGTCTCGTATTCATTTTCTTCCAGACGTACTACTGCAGCCCCAACATATCTCTGCCCGTATCCTGGTCAATTGACACTGACCCGTCAACAAAAAATATTTCTCCTTCGTCTAGGGGTCTATCTCTCGCTGTGGGAATATCGTCCCCTTATAAGTTGCACAGTTATGCTGTTGTAAATCCTCGGCAGTGCATGGTTGTGTGAGAAACGTGGCTGGGTTCACTGTTTTACACCTTACAACATGGATGTGCAGGCTTGACAGTATGATCTCATAGGCAGATGCCTGTTGGGTGTTGAGTGTGGACTTTGAGCGATCCAAGATGGCAAATCATGAATGCTCTACATATAATGTTAGTGAGCACCCCATCACAATTGTGGAACTTGTTTTGATCGCAAAGGCCGTGTCAGCAAGAGCCTTTTTGCATGCGAACTGCCCCTGCATTACAGAGTCGAGTCTGCCACTGTAATAGGCCAGAGGCTTGTGGCCCATTGTGCGCTTTTGTGTGAATACTGCTGTCATGAGTTGATGTCCAACCTAACTCAACTACTGAAACTCAGCAAACCACAAATGGACGAAGCTGACCTGGACAAAAAAATAAATCTACTCCATAACTGGATCACAACAACAATTGACTAGATTGCAAAAGAAAAACCTTTCACCCCTTCACGCAAAAGAGCAACAGCAAAATGGTTCAGCCCACTACAAATTTTAACAAACTTCCCCGCTCATACAAAAGGAAATACAGAAAAGTAAAAAGGAAATCCTATGACAGCTGAATCTTCAAAGCACCAAACACTCAAAAAGAACTCTTTAAAATCATAAATGAAATAAAAAATCCACCTGGCTGCAACAACATGCCAATATCATTGAAGAAATTATGCAATGATCTAGCAAACCATTTCAAAAATAAAATCATCACCATCCAACAGACCATACAAAACAGACCAAGCGAGCAGAATATGGAACGCACCCACCCCTACGAGCAACGCCCGAAAAAATTCTGAAGCTTACCCCTAATATCAGTGGAGATATAAGCTAAACTGCTAAAGTAAAGCAACAAAGCAGGCTACCCCGCGGATCCTTGCCCCCCGGACATATACAAAAAAAACTCTTACAAGGAACACCCATGGAATACCACAGGAACGTCTGCAACCTCTCAATCTCAACAGGAAAAGTGCCACAATCCTTCAAATCAGCATACATCAGGCCACTCCTCAAACATACAGCAGGAAACGCAGAGGACCTCTCCAATTACAGACCCATCTTCAAAGTCCCGTACCTAGCTAAACTGCTGGAAACATACATCTACAGATCAACCCAATAATGTATAGAAGAGCACTGCCTGCTTGACCAGGCACAAGTAGGTTTTAGACCAATGAGAGGAACGGAATCAGCACTTCTATCAATATGGGATGACCTAAAGGCAAACGCAGACTCAGACAATAGTACCGCTATAATACTTCTAGACCTCTCTGCAATATTTGACACAGTTAACCACGACATCCGCATCACAAAATTGGAAGAAATTGGAATCACCGACCATGCCTTATTATGGATCAAATCCTTCCTAACAAACAGAACAGAGATCATATGGATCAAACCTTTCAAATCCAACCCAAGAGAATCATCATGCGGATTACCACAAGGATTATCCTTCTCCCTGTTATTATTGAACATCTACCTGTCTCAACTAATCAAGATCATCAAAAGACATCATCACAAAAAAACAGAGGAGACAACCACTACATCCCCTGGCCAATGGAACTCTGTAAAACACCAGCCCCATCGTCGATTGTAAAAAACCTTGGAGTTCTGATGGACAACAAACTTACTCTAGAGCCACAAGTAAATGCTCTAATCAAGAAATGCTTCTTTCTTCTGCAAGCCATAAAAAGGATCGCACCATTCCTGTAATTCGCCAACAGAACACTCACCCTTCATCGCTCTCGTCATCTCCAGAGTAGACTAAGCCAATAGCCTATATCTGGGCATGCCTGAACGACTTCTTAAAAAACTACAATGCATAAAAATGCAGTGGCCAGAGGTTCTTCTTTCTCTCACCTCATCCCAAAATTCTGTAACGAGCTACCAAAGAACATACGTAACACAAGAAATCACATCCTATTCAAGAAACTCCTCAAATCCTGGCTCTTCACCCCATAACAAGAAGAACGCCTATAGGGGCCTATAAACAGCTGAAACAATGCTGAGAGTAGAAACCCGATCCTCCCAATCCCCCTAAACTACAGCCCATAAACAGAAGTTAAGGAAGAACAATCTGAGACATATCAACTTACCAACTGAGAGATAGATATGATAGAACAATACCAAAGAAAATCACAGATAGATTGGGTTGGAAGGACAAGGATGACATATCAATAGCACCTTGTCCTACAAACTACAAACAATCAACAATTCCGACAGGAAATAGCTAGCAAGGGAGTTGTTAATTGCTAATTTACAGCACATTACCAGAGTAGGGGACAAGAGACACCCTACCTATTACACTAAATCCAAAACAACGCAGCTGGGAACGTACCACGCCACCACTCATAACAATTAGATGGACAGGAAAGAAAAAGTGAAAATATGCCTACCTATAGAACAAACAGTTACATAGAACAAGAATTATAAGGACTAAGAGACATATACCCCACTAAACCTATGCTCAAATCTCTGCATACCAAACTCACACGAAAATCCACAAAACCATCCTCTCGCTCAGCAAACCGCACGCACTTCACCACACCGCAACAACAAACAAACAACACATAAACTGAACCAACAGCACACAAGGTCTCGCATCGGTCCGATATTTACACCAAAGCTCAGTACACAGTGAAAACCGAACGAAAGTGGTCAACAGCACACCACCTTCTCATTTTCCTATTCCCTCTTCACCCGACTAACCCATTCCAACCTTCTTGTTTACAGATCTGCCTGAGTGCCTGGGGACCAATTCCGTTGGTGACAGTGCACGGTACAAATACCTTTAACATTAACATTACATGAGTGTGCCATTTGAGTACAAGAAAATGTAAAGCTCCTGCGTGTAATCTGTGGGTGGCGAGGACGGGTGCAGTGGAGATTACTTCTTTTAAATCATTGAAACTCTTGATCATCTCTGGGGTCCAATCTATTGTTTTTCTTTCTTTCTGTGCTTCCTTGAGGCCCTGTAAGTGTGGCCTTGTGTATGCAGCATATTCAAGAATCCATGGCCTGCAATATTTGCACACTCCTAAGAATGTATGCATAAGTGGCTTGGGAGTGGCACGCACTGTTGCTGCCCTGTCAGGGATGATCCTTTTTCCATCCTTAGAGATAAATTGCCCTAGGCAGAGTATTTCCAGTTGGCAGGACTGGAGCTTTGCCTTGTCTACCTTGTACCCCTTTTGTGCGAGCAGTTGCAATAGTGCAATGAAGTCCTTCGGCAGCTTTGCTCACTGTCACTGCACACTAGTAAATCATCCACATATTGAATTATTGTTCTGGGCACCTGAATGTTACCTAAGGCTTTGTGCATTATCCTGTTGAATATACTCGGGCTTTCACAGTACCTTTGAGGCAAACGAGATGTTTGTAGTGCCTTCCGCCCTGAGAAAAAGGCATTCTTCAAGTCTACAACAGTGAAATTGGTTGCTTCTTTGGGGATGCTGCACAAAAGGGATTCTGGGTTAGGGACAAGTGGAAGATCCTTCTGTACTACGTCATTAAAGAGGCAGAGAACCTGGATCATCTTCCAACTGCCCCATGTTGCTTTTTGATAGGGTATATCGCTGTATTGCCTGGTGAGGTAGAGAGCACTATGACCCTTCCTACAGCAAAGCCTGTATTGTGTCCCAGATCCCCTCCTCTCCTTCTATGGACAATGGGTACTGCTTCACCCAGGGGAGTACTGCCCCACCCTTAAGTATGATTCATACAGGGGTCACTTCTTTTAGCATCCCTACATCATGTGGGTTGGTTGTCCATAAATGTGTGGGAATGTGCTGCAGGTCTGCCTGGCTGAATGGGGGTTGTGCGACCACAGCCAGGAGGGGGGCTTTTAATTTTGCGGTATTGCACCATTATTTCACATGGGTATGTAAATCTCGAGGATGATTTCCCCATCATTGTCGGTATCCTCAAAAAGCTCTGCATCGGTTAATTCTTTGAGGGGCACAGTGGGATCTATGCATAACACGGTGCACCATTGGCAGCTGTGTGGGTCAGTCCCTAACACCACAATTCTTTTCGCTGACACTACCAGAGCCTCTAGATCTAGGGAGAGTATCATTCCTGCAACTAGTACTGGGAACACCACGGGTCGAAAGATGAAGTCTGTAGGTACTCTCCAGAAGGTTTTGATGATCTGGGGCACTGCTTGTGCTAGCACTTTAATGCCATAGATGAACATGTCAGGGTCCACTGGAATTCCTTGTACCGCTACATCATGTGCCATGGCATGTATCACAAGCATTGCTCTTAGTGAACACATGCCAGGTGTGGTGCAGACGATACTTCTGTCTGTGAATGAAATTCTCCTGTTCAACTTAGCAGATCCCTACCAATCAAGTTGACAGGAGAACTCTCAGAATACAGGAGGTAGGCCCTCATGACCTTCCGTCCTATTTTTACTTCTAAATCTTTTGTTTAAGGAACTCTTAAAACAGCCCCAGAGATTCCCTACATGTCAGGGTTTTTTCCTGATAGCGGGAAGTCATCTTTACTGATGCATGACTTTTCTGCTCCTGAGTCCACCATGAAGATGAATTGTTTGTTCCCTATCTCTGCCCCCACCAACAGTTCCTCTTCTGGATTTAGGATCATTGACAGGACTGGACACGCAAGTGCTTTCTGTGGGCTGTCCTAGTCAGGGAATGTGTCTGTCCCAGGGAACGAGAAAGGGTTTACCCCTACCACTGTAGCACCTTGAAACGGGGCTACTGTGCCATTAGGCACACTGCCGAAATCGTTCCTATTCGCTGCTTGCTGTAAGTTAGGGCAGGGCTGGTAATGCTGGACTGCCTGCTGCGGGTGCTGTGGGGTGCAGAAGCTGGCGATCTGTGGTGGTAACTGCGTGCAGGCCTGGTGAATCTCAGATGGTATTGAAGTCATACTGAGGAGTAACCATTGGGGGCTACCTTGGGGTGGACCATAGTACTGTTGTTGATTGTAATTGTAACCTCCTCCCTGCCTACTCCGGCACTGACTTGAAAAATGCCCCATCTCCTGCAAGTTCAACACTGCCCTGGACCCCCTTCCCTTGGTCCCGGATCTAGCAAATCCACCCCCCCTTAACCTCTGAAACCCACCTCATCCTCGCTGTTGTCCTCCTTACCACTGGGACCCTGAGAATTGTGGGCCACCTCCCCACTACCCTTGTCCTCCTTCAATCCACACTGCCGCCATTCTTGCCTGTGCCACATTAGAGGCTTACCCTTCCTCTTCCGTTTGGTCTGATGTTGGCCCTGTCGATACTGCAGCTACTTTCACTAATTTATTTTGGACTAGTTTTGGTTCCTCAGTCTGTCTCCTTTGAATCGTTTCCTTCTTGCACTCTTTTATTCTCCTGCAAGGGTGAACTATGAGGCTTTGGATTTCCGGTCACTCCTTGGCTTCTACCCTTGCTATCTTGTCAATTGCTTTCTGTACTTCTTTAGGTAGGCCTCGTTTTACTATAAAATACAAAATTGAGGTTGACTGGTCCCAGGCGTTGCCCGTTTCTGCTCTCCACATCTCTTGGACCCTAAGAATGTAATGGGCTGTGTCTTCATCATCCCCCATTATGCATTGCATGATTGATTGTAAATCTGGAGTATCAGGGAATGTTCACTGCATTGCATCCCATACCCATGCTCTAATCTTGTTAAATGATGCCCCATCATGGGCATCATTGCTCAACGTCTCTCGTGGGTACCCTGCTTTGACCCACAGCGATTCTGCCTGGTCACCCACTGCAGCCATTAACAGGCTCTTGGTATCACTTATTGCTAAGGGCACCCCTGCTGTGTTCTTTTCAAACGCATAAATCCATTTGCCAGCCCTCACCATGAGTTTTGGGAGTTCCTTAAGGAGTGGTGGGTAAGCAAACCTAGTTAGTAGTGGCGCTGGAAATTGGTAATGACCATGGTTGCTGTTTCTAGTCGAAGGACGTCAAGGACACCATGTTTGTATTCAACAGCTTGAATTTTATTTGTGGTTGAAAGTGACCATAGTCCTGCACAGAATGTGCGAGGTGTATGAGTGAAATGCCAACACGTCTTTCTCAAGGCAGGAAGGGAGTGGTTGGTGATCCCTCTTTAAGGATTTCGGTGGCCAGGGGGCTGTAACAGTACCAGTTCCTGATTAGGATTGGCTGAGTAGCCACTGAAAAAATTATTAGCAGTGAATTCTGTAGTCCAAAGGCAGGTCCGGGTGTCAGAATTTGCTGCTTATAATTTTTTCAATCAACCATAAATAAAATTCAAGGTGATGAATACAAACATGGTGTCCTTGACATTCTTCGACTAGCAACAGCAACCATGGTCCTTACCAATTTCCAGTGCCACTACTAACTAGGTTTGCTTACCCACCACTCTACAATTACCAACAGGAACTTTGGAATTTTGGTTCCAAAGCAAACCGTGTGCCGGGCCACAGGAAGTAATTAAACAACCATTAACACAGCAACAGCGCAGGGGTCCGCCCTTCCTGCAAACTCTAGACATCCCTACCACTATACCTTAAAGAGGTTATTTGTATCCATTTGTAGCCAGGGTAAATAGTGAGGCCTCCCTGCACCCTTGTTTATCAGTGGCATCTGCATTTTCATCTTTCCTTTCCCATCCTTGGTTGCACTTCCCTTTTTCTGTGCTAGGTTTATCCTACCAAATCTCTGCTTCAATCTTCCGTCCCACTTACTTTCTAACCTTGGGTGGGCTGGGGCACCTGCTCGGCAGCCCACCCCCCTCTTCTTCAGTCTCATCAAAATCACTCCTCATCTCCTCACCGGGACACCACATTCTCATAGCCCAGGCTGTCTGTTTCTCCGTCACACTCTATGTGAACAGTGCTTATAGGTGCACTGTCTATCCTAAATAGAAAATCGCCCAATTTCCACTCGTCTCCTGCTGGTTGTACTGGTGTCTCTATGGGGGCACCGGTGTGTCTACCTTGGCCGCATTGCATACTGCTCTTAGCCTGGCTAGTTTGGTGCATGTGGATGCTAGTGCTATTTCAAGGTCTCTAGCACTCACCCCAGTATGGACAGTAACTTCTGGGGGTGAGACATATGGCGGGGGTTGGGCTCTGCCTGGTGTTGCTACCATTGTGCCCGCCAATACATATGTCAGGTTTGTGTAGCCTTCTGCTGGGCGAGTTGCTAGGGGATATTTCCCTTTTTTTCTTCTATCTTCTTCTCATCTTCCCCTTTGTCTGTCTTCTTGCTACTGTCGTGCATCGGCCCCTCACCCTTCAGATCCTCTGTGTCCTCAAACATTTTACAGACGTTCAATATTTCACTTCTATTCTGTAACGGTCTCCCCTTGTATTTTGCTGTCAGGTATGTGGACATATGTTCCCACATGCTTCTGTCAAAAGATCCCTGGTCCGGCCATGAGCGGGGCATCCCCCCCTTTAGTCTCAGTCACCCACTGGTTATGATATTTCTTAATCTTTTCACAATATAGGGGCAGGGCCTTGCATATGTGGTCTATGGGTGTTTCTACCACCATTGTTGTGTATCTCATGTGTCATGACTGTGTGACTGTGCCTAGCTACTATGTCACAGCAACTCATTTAGCTCAATAGGTATACAGTTCAGTCTTTTTTTCTGATTTATCTTAACTCCATCAACAAATTACACAAAAACTAAAATAATCACTTTCTTTTTCCCCCTTCCTGCAATCTCCCACTAGAGCTTCTTGCACACACGCTTCACACTCTCCTGATACGCTCACACATACATTCCATTCCCTCCACTTCTGGGCTTCCTCCTTACACTTTTTTAAAATACACTAACAAAACAAACTAAAATAACAAGCTAATATAACAACCACTACTATTACCGAGTTCCCTAATTATGCAGAGCTCCTATATTGTATGACCGCCATCTCCCCTCACTTGGGGAGTTTCCCTTTTCCTTCTATTCCTTTTCCTTTATATCCTTAAAAAGTCAATAAAAAAGCCAAAGAATCAACACACTCCACAAACATGTCCCATTTTCAATTTCAGTCACTACGTGTTCACAATTTTCACCCTGCTCCATACACCCAACCCTACTTTGTTATCCCTTGCAGGCTATACTCACATGCGTGCATTCTCCAGAAGACCTCCATTCACGGGGTTCCACAACCACCTGCACCGCTCCTTGGGGCCACATCCCGCTCCAAAGACCAGGTGGGATTCTGCAAAGATGGCTCCCACAAGGCCACTCAGCGTATGCATTTTGGGACTGTTCACTGTAGGTGGGCACAGCCCTTCCGGAGAGGCCGCGTGGATACCTCTGCAGGTACGGGGTGATCGGATCACGTCGCCAGGGTCACCAAATGAAGGCAAATTCCTGAGGCGCACTTGCCAGAATGAATACAACCCTCTAGGGAACGAAGATTGCTTACAAGGATAACAAGGTTTAATTGTACAAAATACAAAATATCAGCAAAGGACTCTGCTGCTCGAGAACGTCTGGCTGCAGACTGAATGTTGATGCCTTTTGAGAGTCCACAGCATCACTGATGACATCACAAATAGGGTCTAAACCCACACAGATGATTGGTAAAACATTATGCATGATCCTGCTCCATAGGGGATGCCAGGCTGCAATTGGTCCATTTCTCATACGTTACATTGTAAAAGCTATGATAATATATTAAGCTTACTACTACATCACTGTGGCATGCACCTGGGACGCTCGGGGACTGGTGCCAGGGGGAAGGAAGGAAGAAATACAGTCATACTGACCAAGACATTCTGGTCTTTGTTGATACTGCACCTCTCACACTCAAGGCTTCCACCCTTGTTTTGATCTATAATGTATCCCTCCCTCTACCTCTTGTACAAAGGATGTATTTTATGTTGAGGGATGAAACAGTTGCACATGCTTGGATCTTTTATGGTCACTTGGTTTATGCTAGGGGCTGTAGGTTGCTCGCTTATCATGGAACGCATGGGTGTGGGGGTTGGGTCAGTGATCTGGGCACTGGCTCTGCATTGGCTGGGTGGGGGTGTGAGGCCTGCTGGTAGCTTGGTTGTGATGAATGGGCACTGCGAGGAGCCTGGTGTTGCCTCATTGCCTTGCAGGGCGCATTCCTTCCAATGATACTAAGTATTTGCAACAGTGAAGGGACAAGGGGGAAGTGAGCATCCATGAGAACTGGTGGTGCGGGATCATTCTGCCTTAATGATTTGGGCCCAGTCAAATCCTCCCATGGGGCTAACCTGGTCTAGCGTGGCCATGCAAGTCTGTGTCTCTGCCATAATTACAAAATGGCATTTCTTTCTATGCGCCTCCTAAGGTTATGCATCTGCTGTTCACGCTATATTATATCCGTGCCGAGATTCATAGTGCGGTTGTCTCCCTCCTTGTACACTAGACTATTTCATAGGGAATTCACCTCACCTTAAAGCATCTAGAGGGGTGGGATAGACTCATTTCCATCCCAACACATGCCATCCATTAGCAATGAATACATGTGTTTTCCTTGTCTATCCGGGTGCCGTTATCTCTTTCACAATTACTCTTCAATAATGAAGGCTATCACCTCTGTCTTTCTCATTGATCCCTGACAGTCAAGATTTTTAAATAATTGGTTGAAATCATAGGCAGTTGCTTCAAGCTTGAAAAATCTGCACATCATCAGTTCAGATACTGCCTGGTGGGAAAAGAGCCACGCAATCCCATTTCTAAGACGTTTTCTTTGTGTCAATTCATTCTAGGAGACTTTTCATCTATCTCTCTGAGGCCACTGAGGTGCTTAAGATAGTGGTAACTACCCGGATATAGATCTTTACCAAGTGGGCTTATCAGACCAAGTGGGCTACCCATCAGCAGCCTTCAACACTGCCAACCATGTGAGGAAGTGGGAGGCAGGCCAAGATGGGGGAGGCTGTGTGGGAGACCCCAGTCGGAGCCACAGTTTTTGACCAGGGAGTCAAAAGACCCAGCGGGGGGTGTTGTGAATGCAGACGGATTGGTCCCCCCTCTGGTAATAACAGGCAGGTTACAGTGAAAAGTGGGAACGCAATGGAGACACCAAAGTCTTTGTAGAAACCAGGAACAGATTTATTACAGGAAGAGGAGTGAACTCATTGCCAGCAGGATCAATTAGACACACTGGATTAGCTAGGCACACCCACTGGCATGGCACCCGGGGCCTGGGGAGTACCCTTGGATGCAATGGGGGAGACAGGACCCCAAGGGAGAAAGAGAAGGGTTAGAGTGGGAGTTGGAGAGAGGGGTCAGTGCAGATGGTGAGGAGGAAAAGGAGAGAGAGAGGGGCAGCCACAGAGAGGCACAGAGAGACACACAGAGGGGGAGAGAGAGAGACACATAGAGACACAAGGAGACTGACACAGAGACACAGGGAGAGACAGTGGACAGGTACAGAGGGGCAGAGAGGGACACAGAGGGGCACAGACGGGGGAGCAGACAGGCCAAGAGTGCCTACTGGTGGAAAAATAGAGCAGGTTGAGGAAGACACGAGGGGAGGGATGGAGACTAAGACTATGATACCTGTGTAAGGGTCCTCCTGAGCTCTGCTTCCCCGTCAGCACACCACTGCCAGCAACCAAGCAGAAGAGCCGACTGTTCTCTCTCCACAGGTCTAATATAAGGCTGTCACTCCCAAACCAGGAACACAATATGTGGTTGCCAGGAATATACATTTTTGTGTGTTGTGTCTAGGGCAGGGGAGACCAGGCAACTGGTTAGTTTGATTGTGAGCTTATGGCCCTTGGAACATGCATTTATGGCTGGGTTGGATTACACCAGAATAATTATGAGTCCAAATAACCAGACAAACTCAAGAAGATGGCAAGTTGCTGTTTTATTAACAATTATCTAAAACAGGGGGGTTACAACGAATAACAACATATGCTCAGTCTCTCAGTGGCATTCTCCCAGTGGCTTTCCAGAGTTCACCCCATCTATGATGGACACAACAAGTGGACTGACAGGGTGTAAAAGGGCAGGCCAACTGTCACTCGGTAGTGGAGGAGGGTCTCAGGGAAGGGGAGTAAATATTCAGCCCTAGGTGTCAGATTACACGGGGGCTGGTTCCTGGCTCAAAGAGGCTGCTGAGCTAGTTTTCCAACAGGGGAGTTGGCCAAGCCTTTGGGAGGAATGTGAACTCTTGTTTACTGGCTGTGAGTGGAGTCCCCAGATGACCAATGTTAAGTGTGCCAGAAACAAGATTATGAAGGTACAAAATATAGTGACCAGGCAATGGTGGAACCAAGCACAATGAAGCCTTGTTAATGCAATAGTTACAAACAGGACACAATATGCACCAAAGAACATGCAAGCACGTGACAGAAATAAACAGCTAGCATAAACACTGCAGTGTATATACAGTCATATTCAGTGCAGGGTGGAAATATATTTTGGAAACATGAAAGTCACACACAGCCATTTCCACGCATTAAATCTTGATCATTAGCGGGGAATTTGAAATCGAGTACTTATTTTTATACTTGACTTAATCCTTTATTTCAGAAATAAGTCAGACAATATATTGCCACTTTTTATAACACAGTCTTGCCCCTTGTCAGGTGGTGTCCCCCAAGACCCTCTCTGTCCTTGTGCCTTCTGAACATGTATGCTCATCTATTCTGTGGACTAATGCAGGTCTTATACTTTGTCTTTTACCATCAACCTGATGACAAAAGATCCTTTTGAGACTTGGCAATTAAATGGATGGAACAGCATTAAAATGTAACACCTGCCTGTTGTTAATTAAAATAATGTAATGCAAATGTGCTGATAGCCTGAAGGCCTCTACTATAAGAATCTAACTTCTGTTTCATGAAAGCATTTAAAATCAACATGTTTTGACTATTTTCATAAATCCCATACTAAAAAAGAAACTTTGCTATGCACTTTACAATTATTTCACTCAAAAGTAAACATCCCTTTTCCAGATCAGCTCTACATTTGTTGTCATAACATGTGATGGTGTCCTAATACAATTATTTTTTACGCTCATTTGGAATGAATTATTTAATACTCGACCACTTTTCTTCCAAGTTGTCGGTAAAATAGGTCAGAATTGTAAGTGTTACTTTAGATATCTCTGTCTCTCAGCAGAAATGACTCAGCCCCTTAATTCTACCGAAAGCAATACACTGAGTACCAATACATCGGGAACAAAACCACTTTGGAGCAGGAAGGATCCATATACCCCCATTACATTGTAGACTATTGCTGTGAATCCCATTTCATCACATTTTTAAGACACATTTCACTGCAAATGAAATCACATAGATCCGGAAGGTTCTGGCTGGAAGCACTCTATTCAAATGTGATATTATTCATATGACTTTATAATAACTTAAAACCGACTTCAGACAGGACAGTCATAGCGAGGAATTGATGTTACACAGGAGGTAAAGGTGCTCATCTATTAGAATAGGTGAGATTTGACAGGAGTAACCCAAGGAATCAAGTGTCGGTTCCCAGTCCCCACGTTTCTTACCAGGATGAGGTTCCGAATCATGACTTTGATGCAAATAGAATGCAGCTATCCTGGAAGGGACGCATCAAGGCAGGCCGCTCATTGGTTTTTGCGTTTATTGAAGGCATGCATTTCAACACAATACAAAGGTACATGTATGTGCTGGGTTTAATTATAGCATGCACCTAGCCATGAAGCAATGGGGCACCGTACAGCAAGATGATACTGTAATAGGGTGCAATACTATGAATACCATTGGGAAGATAGACTTTTATGGGTAAACTCCAAAGTCATGTAGAGAAGGGGTGCAGAGGGTTACAGTAGGGAATACTAGGAATTACAGGTTTGTTGTTTGTTGGATCTGCAGCTGTGCTCCCAATGCAATGATATTCTTGTGAGTTTCACACAATATGACCTTCCTAACTACACTGATGAGTCCCTGAGTCTGCATCATTGGTTCCATCCCTGGCCTTCCCCTACTACGAGAGAAACAAGAGTGGTTCCAGATCAGGACCTTAAAATCACATTTTTGATCAATGGCATTGAAAAAGGTGATTATAGGTTATGGGTAGGACAGAAACTGGGGACTAAGTACATATGGATGAAGAAGCATGAGGGGCAAAGTTGAGAATGTGGTGATGCAACTGATGACCATATGCAAGCCTGATTTGCATATGGTCTTTCCCCTTCTGTAATGGCTTGGCAGGCGAAGAACGATGGCCTGGAGGGTTGCCCAGAGCAGTGCCAGAGGTTAAGATTCATTCTAAACCTTCCAGACATCACCTCTTTGTTTTTACTATGGCACCCCGAGTGCGACGGGTATGCCCAGACGTGGGTCCCGTGCCTGCTGGGCCTAGAGACCCAAGCTACTCCTCACTGATGAGGCCCAACAAGGCCGAAACATGTTTGGGGATGCTTGTGGTCTCGTGCAGAAGGGATGTGACCTACCAGTTCGGGCTGGACTGCCCCTTTTGGGGTGGGGCTAAGCCTGATTTGCATATGGTCTTTCCCCTTCTGTAATGGCTTGGCAGGCGAAGAACGATGGCCTGGAGGGTTGCCCAGAGCAATGCCAGAGGTTAAGATTCATTCTAAACCTTCCAGACATCACCTCTTTGTTTTTTGTGATGCAACTGTGAGCCAGAGTTCATAAGATGGAGATAAGAAGTTTAGTGATTTGGAAGATTAGGGGACGACAAATCTTCCTGATGTTTAACTGGTGGATCCTTGCACAAGCAGCAGTATCGAGGAGGAAATTGTTGAGTTTAACATCTCCATTGAAGAGGAACTTAAGGTTGCAGGCCTTTGGGGGAAGGTTAGGTGGGGAAGGATATGGATACGGAGAGGAGCATCTTCAGTCAGGAGACAGATGGCTTTGGTTCTAGAGAAGTTGAAGTGAATTGTCATCCAGTGACGGATGGCTGAGGGACTGTTAAAGATTCTTAAGGCAGGTAAGGATAAGATGTTATAAGAATTGTGACCAAAGACATGAAAGGGGGGTCCAAAGGAGGCCATTAGCTAGCCGAGGTGAGAGATATAGAAGGGAAAGAGTAGTAGCCCCAGGACTGAGCCATGTGAAACTCCTACCGTGAGAGATGTGGGATCAGAAGTTTTCATTTTCCAGGAAGTAGAGAAGGAACAAACAGAGAGGTAGGAGCAAATCCAGGCATGTGCAATATCCTGCATTTCAAAGTTAGACACGGTCAGAAAGAGAGAGGGGTGGTCAACTATGGCAGGGACTGCAGCGAGAACAAGAAAGACAAGGAAAGAGGAGAGCCTGAGGTGATGAGCAGAGGCAAGAAAGCTGCAGCATGGATCAGGGTCATTTCGGGAGAGTTATGGCAGTGGCACCTAGATCGGTAAAGGTCACCAAGTTGGGTAAATTCCAAATAACTGGTGATCCTCTTGAAGACAACAGGTTCCAGGATTTTGGAATAATGGGATAGACAAGAGACAGGTCAATAGTTACTAGGACTGTTTGAGTCTGCAGATGGCTTTTTGAGGTAGGTAGACAAGTGGATGCCTTAAAGAAGGTGGATGCACTCCCATTAGAGAAGAAGAGGTTAGAGAGGGATGGGAGACAGTAGCATGATAATGGTGTGAATTATATGATGTTTGGGGGCAAAAAGATCTACTGTGATGTATGATGGGTGTTGTCTGATAGGTGGGAGAAAGCTGAACGGGTGAGTTAGGGGCAAAGCAGCAAAGGCAATTTAGGTTCACACAATACATTGCTGCACTAGCTCCCAGTGGCTGCAAAGATCACATTCAGAACCCTCTGCATTGTCCACAAGGCCTTCTGGGGCCTGGGGCCCCATTACCTTGATATGATATGATATGATATGATATGATATGATATGATATGATATGATATGGTATGGAATTTGTAACGCGCCTATACACAAGTGTTTCAAGGCGCAACAAGATGGGGGCGGGGGGAAACAAGGGGAGACAGACAACGATCCTACTAGGCCAGGTGTCATTCAGATTGCGCAAGAGCAAGGGTAGAGGGGAAGGGAAAGAGCAAAAGGGAGGTGGAGAGGGGAGAGTGCAATACAGGGTTAAGAGCATACAGGATACATAACAAGGGCCAGCTAGTGGCAAGTGTGAGATAAGTGCAGAAAAGTGCTGGGAAGGGGGACTGCAGGGATACAGACACAGTCCCGCGGTGCAGGGGGTTGCCATGGAGGCAGTGCAGGGAAGAGTGGCTGGGCCAAGGACCGAGAGCGGTGAGTGGCCCAGTTGCAGATTCAGTGCAGTTTCAGTAAGTTTAGCAGGGGAGAGGGGGAGAGAAGGCTGTTCCAGAGGGAGGCCCCTGCAGCGGAGAGAGATCTGCCCCCAACTCGTTGTTTGGAGAAGTGGCTGACCTTGAGGGAGTTGGAGGCGGATGAGCGAAGAGCTCGAGAAGGAAGATATTTAGGAAGAGCGAGTTGAAGGTATTTTGGCCCAAGGCCCCAGAAGGCCTTGTGGACAATGCAGAGGGTTTTGAACTTGATCCTCGCAGTCACTGGGAGCCAGTGTAGTGATTTCAGTCCTGGAGAGATACGGTCTCTGGGCTTGAGGCCAAAGACAAGTCTCGCAGTCCTGTTCTGCATGAGTTGCAAAGGGCGGAGAGTAGAGGCAGGCAGATTTAGATAGAGGCTGTTACAGTAGTCCAGCTTTGAGAGAACCAGGGCTCTAGAGACAGTGAGCTTCTGGGGGAAGGAGAAGAAAGGAAGGATACCACGGAGGAGGTGGAGCTGGTAGTGTGACTTCTTAGAGACGTCGGATATGTGAGGAGAGAAGGAGAGTGTGGAGTCGAAGATGACCCTGAGGTTTTTTGCCTTGCAGGTAGGATCAGGAAGAGGGCCAAGAGAGGCCGGCTAGAGAGCTGCAGGGAAGGAGGGAGTGGGTGTGCCGATGAGTAGAATCTCAGTCTTACTGGGATTAAGGCAGAGATCGTTGGCGGCACACCATTCCTGGATAGCAGAAAGACAGTCAGAGATGAGGGAAGGAGAAGAGGAGGCCGAGGGTAGCCTGAAAATGAGCTGGGTGTCATCCGCATAGCACTGAAAGTTGGGGCAGAGAGCGGCGATGCGGTGGGCGAGGAGTGTCAGATACTGGTTAAACAGCCAAGGAGAAAGGTTAGATCCCTGGGGGACACCATAGGTAGAAAAAAAGATGTCGACTCTTTCTTCCTAAATATCTTCCCTCTCGAGCTCTTCGCTCATCCGTCTCCAACTCCCTTAGGATCAGCCGCTTCTCCAAGCAACGAGTTGGTGGTAGATCTCTTTCTTCGGCTGGGGCTTCCCTCTGGAACAGCCTACCTGCCTCCCTGAAACATGAGGAGAACCACCTCTGGTTCCGGAAGCACCTCCAAACCTTTCTCTTTGCTTCTGCCTTTTCCCCTCCCCTCCCCTGCTGACCTCCTGGCTGAAACTGAACCTGCGCTGGCTACCTGGCCACCCTCTGTTCTCAGGCCCAGGTCCCTCCGCCTCCAGTCACACACACCTGCACTGCCTGCCTGGCAACCCCCGCTCTTGGGGACTGCTTCTGTATCCCTACAGTCCCACTACAAGCACTTACCCTGATGTATGCACTTACCTCTGTACTTGCCACCTGCTCGCCGTTACCTTTACTTTTGTTTTATTCTTTACTCATGTACTGTACTGTGCTCCCACCTCCCCCCACTTTCCACCTTCCCCCTTACCATGCAATTGCACGAACTGAATGACACCTGGCCTAGTAGGATCGTTGTCCGTCCTCCCTTTGTTCCCCCTCCCTTGCCTCGTCGCGCCCTGAAACACTTGTGAATAGGCACGTTATAAATGCCATATCATATCATAGACCATTTAATGTTACTAAATATCCATCAATAGGCTCTCTCTCTGTCTCTGCTTTATAATAGTTGCTTACTGGTGATGTCACCCTGGCTTAGGAAGCACAGATCAACATCACTGAACAGGGTCACATTCTTAATGGTTCCTTTAAATGTTCCCTCTAATGAACATATTATGCTGAGGTGTCTTTATCTCCAACCAATATATCCAATCATCACTTGCCGTATTCATTGTAGAGCATCCCTTTGTTTGAAAGGTGTGTGGTTAAGATTTTCAGAACAATTGTTACGCCCCTAACCCTATTAAAGTAGGTTTATTTTACAGAGGGCTGTAACCAGGAGTAGCCAGACCAATACTAAGAGGTTCACCCTTCCAGCCTGGAAACATCAGCCAATTATTGTCCAATTGCAAACCTATAATGTAGTCGCCAAGATCTATGGGTGGAACTGCTGTGCATTCATAGCCCCCAGTATTCGCTGCAAAGCGAGGCAATGAGACAGCAGCGCTGCCTGGCTGGAATACTGCCCTGGTGCCCATTGGCAAGGGGTAGCTATGTATGCGGGCACATCCCCAATCTGTTGGCCACCTTTGAACCTGTGGATCTATGGTATAGCTGGTACACCAAAGTGGACAGAAACAGCAGACAGTGCATCCTGAGGACATGCTTTTGGCTGGTGAAATAGCTCGGAGTGATATGCTCACCTGCGTGATCTGTGTGCACCCCGCAGTCCTGTAGTTGCATTACAGTACGAGCAACATGTATACTGTGTTTTCAAGGACTCGCTTCTAAAAGTTTCATTGTGGTCATACACTTTTTCTCAACCAGAGTTTGACGTTTTTTTTATAGCTATATGTATGTGGAGGAAGGGGTGGGGAGGTGGGTGTATGGAGTGTGGCATAAGGGGAACCCCCCCCCCCCCACACGATAATAAAAAAAAAAATGGGTCAAATGCTGGTCGAACAAAAGAGCACGACCAAAATGAAACTTTTCAAAGTAAGTCGTGTAAGCACATAGAAGCGACCAACAGAGCCCTTATACCAATGCCTATGCCTACACTGCATAGGAATCTAGCATGAACAGCTCTATAGAAACACAAGATCATTACTTTTAGCTTTAACCCTCTAAGTACCTTTGGGACCCTCAATTCTTCACTACACTGAGCACTGTGGTGTCTTTTGTGACCCATCCACCTGCTTTTTACGTTCTGACCTTCGCCTCTACCCACCGGCTCATGACTTTCTTCACCACAGAGGCACCGGCCTATGAGGAAATCCTCTGCTAATGGGTGGGTTTCGCTTCCACCCGCAGGTTATATATCCTATTTTCCTTGTTATTGTAATTAATGTCTAGCATGGCAAACTGGTGGGGACGTGTGACTGCAGGGCATCATATAGATTTAACCTGTGCTGTAGTGAATTATCTAGATTCATTCCTGAAGAGGGGCCCACAAGTATCAATTGACAGCGAGCATACTTGATTGATTCTTGTCGCCATACCTGTTTAATTGTTTATCCAATCTTTCTGTGTTTCTTTGTTGTTTGTACCTATTACTGTCTATGGCCATTGAGTACAAAGTGGAGATCACGCGACAAGAGTCAACTGACTTTTCTTCTTCCTTTTATCTCTGATGTTGTCCAGATGTGAAATGGCTTCTGTAACAAAAGTCATGCTTGATCAACTGTAAAGTTGTGATTGTTAGACTGAAGTTTCAATTAAAAAAAAAAATACAAAATTAATGTCTAGCTGGAAAGAGGGAGGGACAGACAGAAGATGCAACGTAGGTCTTGGATTCAAATCACATTGTCAAAGATCAAACCTATACAAGCGCCATAACTTTTCAGTATTATCGACCTTGGCCAATTGTCCAGGCCCACTGTGTTTCCAAGGACACTCACTCCAATAATATGGCTCTTAAATTTCACGCCACGCCTTGCTGCATTAGCAATTCTTAGCCATCCCACAGAGTAAGAACTTCCCTCCATTTTGAAACAACAAAGACAGCTTATGGAAGACCTTATGGAACGGGAAACCCGGCGAACAAAGACTTCAAATCCGTTCTACGCTCTCGTTGCTGGCCGGCGCTTACATGGCTGCACATGCCAAGGGATGGGATGCGAATTATCGAGGGAGAAAAATGATTCCGTCCCCTGTGGAGGCTCGCGGGGCCGTGTGGGGAGGAGGTCTGAGTTTCAATTAACCTTCCCAGCAAACTTGCAAATAGCATCAGCCCGCGCCAGGTGTGTTTGCCATCGTTTTCGCAAAGTCTAAATAAATAAATCTCCATTTTAATAGCAAGATCTTTTCAATTCCCTTTCAATCTTACCCGCCCCGCCCCCCCTCTCATCCCCCCCCCCCTCATCCCCCCCTCATCCTCCCTCCCTCGCATTCAGGCCCTTCAGTGAGTAATGGTATTTCAGTCAGGAAGAAAATATCCTCCCGCTGATCCAGGGGCTATCCAGAGGTTCAGCGACTGACCAATTACTATTTCTCATGGCGGGATACAGGACTCTGTGTGCCCAGTGGGGGCTTTCCTGTTTGCCAGAGATAAGCCTTTGTTTTCCTTTTAGACTCGTATTTAATTGCTGCGTTGGAATACATTCTAATGACTTTGCGTTTATATTTCCGTTGCGATTTCCCTTGCACTGTAAGACTTCCTAGGCCAGTTAAAATGCCCTATTGCCCATTAAACGTCAAAATCAATGCGCATTATTAACTATGTATTATAAGTCACCTTCTTCCTGATTCATGGAATTATTTGCGTGTAAAACGGGGATTTGGGATTTGCGGGCAGAATGTCACGCAAATCCCCGTTTACACGCAAATAATTCCATGAATCAGTGACTGTAGAGGTGTGTGTGCAGCCACATCAGTAGTCAAGCAAAGTGCATACACAAAAATCTGGACGCACAGTGTAGGCCCACACAGTAAGTGCCTGCACACCCAGGAGACCTTTCCAGCATGAAAAACCTAAAACAGAGCAGAAAACCAACCCTGGGTTTCCCATCGTTCAACCTCCATGTAAAAATGCCCTTTGTTTACGTCTGTTTATTCCATTCCTCCACCAGAATTGTTTGTTTCTTGTTCGTTTTTAGGAAATCATTGCCATGGCACTTTGTATACACACTCTTGGGATTCCAATAAGTTTGCAGGAGTGTATTTATTTACAGCACACAAAACCCTTAGGTATCTAAATGCATGTTTCATTGTGGAAGGGTAGGTTATTTATAATGTGCTTGTGTTTTTTTCCCCAAGCCAGGTCCAGGATTCGAACCTCTGTTTGCTCAGCATGGTCTTGCTTACAAGATGCGAATTGCCACAGAGCTATCCTCCCATCCTGTGCCTATGTTCTTCCGCATTGATGATACATGGTTTTGGACTTGCTAGCTACTGTTCTCACTCATCGTTGTATTTATGTAATTTAGTAGAATGTATATAGCACTTTTGCCAAAGCCCTGTACAGTAACCATACAATGTAAGATGAAAAATGGGCAATGACTAAGTATGCATTAAACCAACAAAAGAAGAGAGCATTATAAGTCGGAGAAAGTGGCGAAAACGAGACATTTAAGGGGTGTTTAAAAAGATAGTAAGGGTAGGTGAACCACTGACAGGGAGTGGCAGGTAATTCATGCCCCGTGTGTCTCTCTCCCTCCCTCCCAACCCCGCTCATGCCCCGTGTGTCTTTCTCCCTTCCCCCCACTCCCGCTCATGCCCCGTGTGTCTTTCTCCCTTCCCCCACTCCCGCCCATGCCCCGTGTGTCCCTCGCCCTCCCGCCCACCCCCCGCTCATGCCCCGTGTGTCTCTCGTCCTCCCGCCCACTACCCGCTCATGCCCCGTGTCTCTCTCTCCTTCCCCCACCCCCGCTCATGCCTCGTGTGTCTCTCTCCCTCCCCCCACCCCCGCTCATGCCCCGTGTGTCTCTCCCCCTCCCGCCCACCCCCGTTCTTGCCCCGTGTGTCTCTCTCCCTGCCCCCAACCCCGCTCATGCCCCGTGTGTCTCTCTCCCCTTCCCCCCACCCCCCGCTCATGCCCCGTGCGTCTTTCTCCCTTCCCCCACCCATGCCCCGTGTGTCTCTCGCCCTCCCGCCCACCCCCGCTCATGCCCCGTGTGTCTCTCTCCCTCCCGCCCACCCCCGCTCATGCCCCGTGTGTCTCTTGCCCTCCCGCCCACCCCCGCTCATGCCCCGTGTGTCTCTCTCCCCCCCACCCCCGCTCATGCCCCGTGTGTCTCTCCCCCTCCCGCCCACCCCCGCTCATGCCCCGTGTCTCTCTCCCCTTCCCCCACCCCCTGCTCATGCCCCGTGTGTCTCTCTCACTCCCCCCCACCCCTGCTCATGCCCCGTGTGTCTCTCTGCCTCCCCCCCACCCCCGCTCATGCCCCGTGTGTCCCTCTCCCTCTCTTCCACCTCCGCTCATGCCCCGTGTTTCTCTCCCCTCCCCCCACCCCCCGCTCATGCCCCGTGTGTCTCTCTCCCCTTCCCCCCTTCCCCCGCTCATGCCCCGTGTGTCTCTCTCCCCCCCCCACCCTCGCTCAAGCCCCGTGTGTCTCTTGCCCTCCCGCCCACCCCCCGCTCATGCCCCGTGTGTCTCTCCCCCTCCCTCCCACCCCCGCTCATGCCCCGTGTGTCTCTCTGCCTCCCTCCCACCCCCGCTCATGCCCCGTGTGTCTTTCTCCCTTCCCCCCACTCCCGCTCATGCCCCGTGTGTCTTTCTCTCTTCCCCCCACTCCCGCTCATGCCCCGTGTGTGTCTCGCCCTCCCGCCCACCCCCTGCCCCGTGTGTCTCTCGTCCTCCCGCCCACCCCCCGCTCATGCCCCGTGTGTCTCTCTCCCCCCCACCCCCGCTCATGCCCCGTGTCTCTCTCTCCTTCCCCCACCCCCCGCTCATGCCCCGTGTGTCTCTCTTCCTCCCCCCACCCCCGCTCATGCCCTGTGTGTCTCTTCCCCTCCAACCGACCCCCATTCTTGCCCAGTGTGTCTCTCTCCCTGCCCCCCAACCCCGCTCATGCCCCGTGTGTCTCTCTCGCCTTCCCCCCACCCCCCGCTCATGCCCCGTGCGTCTTTCTCCCTTCCCCCACCCCCGCTCATGCCCCGTGTGTCTCTCGCCCTCCCGCCCACCCCCGCTCATGCCCCGTGTGTCTCTCCCCCTCCCGCCCACCCCCGCTCATGCCCCGTGTGTCTCTCCCCCTCCCGCCCACCCCCGCTCATGCCCCGTGTGTCTTTCCCCCTCCGGCCCACCCCCGCTCATGCCCCGTGTGTCTCTCCCCCTCCCACCCACCCCACTCATGCCCCGTGTGTCTCTCCCCTTCCCCCCACCCCGCTCATGCCCCGTGTGTCTCTCTCCCCCCACCCCCGCTCATGCCTTGTGTGTCTCTCTCCCTCACCCCCCACCCCCGCTCCTGCCCGGTGTGTCTCTCTCCCTCCCCCTACCCCCGCTCATGCCCCGTGTGTCTCTCCCCCTCCCACCCACCCCCTGCTCATGCCCCGTGTGTCTCTCCCCCTCCCGCCCAGCCCCCGCTCATGCCCTATGTGTCTCTCCCCCTCTCGCCCACCCCCCGCTCATGCCCTGTGTGTCTCTCTCCATCCCCCCACCCCCTGCTCATGCCCTGTGTGTCTCTCTCCCTCCCCCCACCCCCTGCTCATGCCCCGTGTGTCTCTCCCCCTCCCGCCCAGCCCCCGCTCATGCCCTATGTGTCTCTCCCCCTCTCGCCCACCCCCGCTCATGCCCTGTGTGTCTCTCTCCATCCCCCCACCCCCCGCTCATGCCCCGTGTGTCTCTCTCCCTCCCCCCACCCCCCGCTCATGCCCGTGTGTCTCTCTAACCTTCCCCCCACCCCCCGCTCATGCCACATGTGTCTCTCTCCCTCCGCCCCACCCCCGCTCATGCCCTGTGAGTCTCTCCCCCGTGTCTGTCTCCTGTTCTCCTCACCCCCGATCATGTTCCGTGTCTATCTCTTGTTCCCCCCACCCCCCGCTCATGCCCCGTGTCTGTCTCATGTTGCCCCCCACCCCCCGCTTATGCCCCGTGTATGTCTCCTGTTGCCCCCCACCCCCCGCTCATGCCCCGTGTCTGTCTCTGTTGTTCTCCCCACCCCCTGCTCATGCCCCGTGTCTGTCTCCTGTTCCCCCAACCCCCGCTCATGCCCCGTGTCTCTCTCCTGTTGCCCCCACGCCCCCCGCTCATGCCCCGTGTCTGTCTTCTGTTTCCCCCACCCCCTGCTCATGCCCTGTGTCTGTCTCCTGTTGCCCCCACCCATGCCCCGTGTCTGTCTCCTGTACCCCCACCCCCGCTCTTTCCCTGTGTGTCTCTCTCCCTCCCCCCCACCCCTGCTCCTGCCCCGTGTGTCTCTCTCCCTCCCACCCACCCCCGCTCCTGCCCCGTGTGTCTCTCCCCCTCCCGCCCCACTCCCCGCTCATGCCCCGTGTGTCTCTCCCCCTCCCGCCCACCCCCCGCTCATGCCCCGTGTGTATCTCCCCCTCCCCCCCCCACCCCCCGCTCATGCCCCGTCTGTCTCTACTCCTCCCACCCACCCCCCGCTCATGCCCCGTGTGTCTCTCCCCCTCCCGCCCAGGTCCCGCTCATGCCCCTTGTGTCTCTCCCCTTCCCGCCCACCCCCCGCTCATGCCCTGTGTGTCTCTCTCCCTCCCCCCACCTCCCGCTCATGCCCCGTGTGTCTCTCTCCCTCCCCCCCACGCCCCGCTCATGCCCCGTGTTTCTCTCTCCCCTTCCCCCACCCCCTGCTCATGCCCCGTGTCTGTCTCCTGTTCTCCACCCCCGCTCATGCCCCATGCCTGTGTCCTGTTCCCCCCATCCCCCGCTCATGCCCTGTGTCTATCTCCTGTTGCCCCCCACACCCCCCGCTCATGCCACGTGTCTGTCTCCTGTTCTCCACCCCCGCTCATGCCCCATGCCTGTGTCCTGTTCCCCCCATCCCCCGCTCATGCCCTGTGTCTATCTCCTGTTGCCCCCCACCCCCCCGCTCATGCCCCGTGTCTGTTTCCTGTTCCCCCCTCCCGCCCACCTCCGCTCATGCCCGGTGTGTCTTTCCCCCTCCCGCCCACCCCCGCTCATGCCCCGTGTGTCTCTCTCCCTCCCCCCACCCTCGCTCAAGCCCCGTGTGTCTCTCGCCCTCCCGCCCACCCTCGCTCAAGCCCCGTGTGTCTCTCGCCCTCCCGCCCACCCCCCGCTCATGCCCCGTGTGTCTCACCCCCGCTCATGCCCCGTGTGTCTCTCTGCCTCCCTCCCGCCCCCGCTCATGCCCCGTGTGTCTTTCTCCCTTCCCCCCACTCCCGCTCATGCCCCGTGTGTCTTTCTCCCTTCCCCCCACTCCCGCTCATGCCCCGTGTGTGTCTCGCCCTCCCGCCCACCCCCTGCTCATGCCCCGTGTGTCTCTCGTCCTCCCGCCCACCCCCCGCTCATGCCCCGTGTGTCTCTCTCCCTCCCCCCCACCCCCGCTCATGCCCCGTGTCTCTCTCTCCTTCCCCCACCCCCCGCTCATGCCCCGTGTGTCTCTCTTCCTACCCCCACCCCCGCTCATGCCCTGTGTGTCTCTTCCCCTCCAACCGACCCCCATTCTTGCCTAGTGTGTCTCTCTCCCTGCCCCCCAACCCCGCTCATGCCCCGTGTGTCTCTCTCGCCTTCCCCCCACCCCCCGCTCATGCCCCGTGCGTCTTTCTCCCTTCCCCCACCCCCGCTCATGCCCCGTGTGTCTCTCGCCCTCCCGCCCACCCCCGCTCATGCCCCGTGTGTCTCTCCCCCTCCCGCCCACCCCCGCTCATGCCCCGTGTGTCTCTCCCCCTCCCGCCCACCCCCGCTCATGCCCCGTGTGTCTTTCCCCCTCCGGCCCACCCCCGCTCATGCCCCGTGTGTCTCTCCCCCTCCCACCCACCCCACTCATGCCCCGTGTGTCTCTCCCCTTCCCCCCACCCCGCTCATGCCCCGTGTGTCTCTCTCCCCCCACCCCCGCTCATGCCTTGTGTGTCTCTCTCCCTCACCCCCCACCCCCGCTCCTGCCCGGTGTGTCTCTCTCCCTCCCCCTACCCCCGCTCATGCCCCGTGTGTCTCTCCCCCTCCCACCCACCCCCTGCTCATGCCCCGTGTGTCTCTCCCCCTCCCGCCCAGCCCCCGCTCATGCCCTATGTGTCTCTCCCCCTCTCGCCCACCCCCCGCTCATGCTCTGTGTGTCTCTCTCCATCCCCCCACCCCCTGCTCATGCCCTGTGTGTCTCTCTCCCTCCCCCCACCCCCTGCTCATGCCCTGTGTGTCTCTCCCCCTCCCGCCCAGCCCCCGCTCATGCCCTATGTGTCTCTCCCCCTCTCGCCCACCCCCCGCTCATGCCCTGTGTGTCTCTCTCCATCCCCCCACCCCCCGCTCATGCCCCGTGTGTCTCTCTCCCTCCCCCCACCCCCCGCTCATGCCCGTGTGTCTCTCTAACCTTCCCCCCACCCCCCGCTCATGCCACATGTGTCTCTCTCCCTCCGCCCCACCCCCGCTCATGCCCCGTGAGTCTCTCCCCCGTGTCTGTCTCCTGTTCTCCTCACCCCCGATCATGTTCCGTGTCTATCTCTTGTTCCCCCCACCCCCCGCTCATGCCCCGTGTCTGTCTCATGTTGCCCCCCACCCCCCGCTTATGCCCCGTGTATGTCTCCCTGTTGCCCCCCACCCCCCGCTCATGCCCCGTGTCTGTCTCTGTTGTTCTCCCCACCCCCTGCTCATGCCCCGTGTCTGTCTCCTGTTCCCCCCAACCCCCGCTCATGCCCCGTGTCTCTCTCCTGTTGCCCCCACGCCCCCCGCTCATGCCCCGTGTCTGTCTTCTGTTTCCCCCACCCCCTGCTCATGCCCTGTGTCTGTCTCCTGTTGCCCCCACCCATGCCCCGTGTCTGTCTCCTGTACCCCCACCCCCGCTCTTTCCCTGTGTGTCTCTCTCCCTCCCCCCCACCCCTGCTCCTGCCCCGTGTGTCTCTCTCCCTCCCACCCACCCCCGCTCCTGCCCCGTGTGTCTCTCCCCCTCCCGCCCACTCCCCGCTCATGCCCCGTGTGTCTCTCCCCCTCCCGCCCACCCCCCGCTCATGCCCCGTGTGTATCTCCCCCTCCCGCCCACCCCCCGCTCATGCCCCGTCTGTCTCTACTCCTCCCACCCACCCCCCGCTCATGCCCCGTGTGTCTCTCCCCCTCCCGCCCAGGCCCCGCTCATGCCCCTTGTGTCTCTCCCCTTCCCGCCCACCCCCCGCTCATGCCCTGTGTGTCTCTCTCCCTCCCCCCACCTCCCGCTCATGCCCCGTGTGTCTCTCTCCCTCCCCCCCACGCCCCGCTCATGCCCCGTGTTTCTCTCTCCCCTTCCCCCACCCCCTGCTCATGCCCCGTGTCTGTCTCCTGTTCTCCACCCCCGCTCATGCCCCATGCCTGTGTCCTGTTCCCCCCATCCCCCGCTCATGCCCTGTGTCTATCTCCTGTTGCCCCCCACACCCCCCGCTCATGCCCCGTGTCTGTCTCCTGTTCTCCACCCCCGCTCATGCCCCATGCCTGTGTCCTGTTCCCCCCATCCCCCGCTCATGCCCTGTGTCTATCTCCTGTTGCCCCCCACCCCCCCGCTCATGCCCCGTGTCTGTTTCCTGTTCCCCCCTTCCGCCCACCTCCGCTCATGCCCGGTGTGTCTTTCCCCCTCCCGCCCACCCCCGCTCATGCCCCGTGTGTCTCTCCCCCTCCCGCCCACCCCCACTCATGCCCCGTGTGTCTCTCCCCTTCCCCCACCCCCGCTCATGCCCCGTGTGTCTCTCCCCTTCCCCCCACCCCCCGCTCATGCCCCGGGTGTCTCCCCTTCCCCCCACCCCCCGCTCATGCCTCGTGTGTCTCTCTCCCTCACCCCCCACCCCCGCTCCTGCCCCGTGTGTCTCTCTCCCTCCCCCTTCCCCTGCCCCGTGTGTCTCTCCCCCTCGCACCCACCCCCCACTCATGCCCCCTGTGTCTCTCCCCCTCCCGCCCACCCCCCGTTCATGCCCCGTGTGTCTCTCCCCATCCCGCCCACCCCCCGCTCATGCCCCGTGTGTCTCTACCCCTCCCGCCCACCCCCCGCACACGCCCCGTGTGTCTCTCCCCCTCCCGCCCAGCCCCCGCTCATGCCCCATGTGTCTCTCCCCCTCCCGCCCACCCCCCGCTCATGCCCTGTGTGTCTCTCTCCATCCCCCCCACCCCCCGCTCATGCCCCGTGTCTCTCTCTCCCTCCCCCCACCCCCCGCTCATGCCCCGTGTGTCTCTCTAACCTTCCCCCCACCCCCCGCTCATGCCCCGTGTGTCTCTCTCCCTCCCTCCCACCCCAGCTCATGCCCTGTGTGTCTCTCTCCCTCCCGCCCACCCTCCGCTCATGCCCCGTGTCTGTCTCCTGTTCTCCCCACCTCCCGCTCATGCCCCGTATCTGTCTCCTGTTCCCCTCATGTGCCGTGTCTGTCTCCTGTTGCCCCCCAAGCCCCCGCTCATGCCCCTTGTCTGTCTCCTGTTCTCCACCCCCCGCTCATGCCCCGTGTCTGTGTCCTGTTTCCCCCACCCCCCGCTCATGCCCCGTGTCTATCTCCTGTTGCCCCCGACCCCCCGCTCATGTCCCGTGTCTGTCTCCTGTTCCCCCCACCCGCTCATGCCCCGTGTCTGTCTCCTGTTCCCCCCACCCGCTCATGCCCCGTGTCTCTCTCTTGTTGCCCCCCACTCCCCTGCTCATGCCCTGTGTCTGTCTACTGTTCTCCCCACCCCCCACTCATGCCCCGTGTCTGTCTCCTGTTCCTCCCACCCCCTGCTCATGCCCCGTGTCTGTCTCCTGTTGCCCCCCACCCCCCCGCTCATGCCCCGTGTCTGTTCTCCCCACCCCCCGCTCATGCCCCGTGTCTGTCTCCTGTTGGTTGCCCCCCACACCCCTGCTCATGCCCCGTGTCTGTCTCCTGTCCCCCCACCCCTCGCTCATGCCCCGTGTCTGTCTCCTGTTCCCCGCACCCCCCGCTCATGCCCCGTGTCTCTCCTGTTGCCCCCGACCCCCGCTCATGCTCGTGTCTGTCTCCTGTTGCCCCCCACCCCCGCTCATGCCCCGCGTCTGTCTCCTGTTCTCCTCACCCCCTGCTCATGCTCTGTGTCTGTCTCTTGTTCCCCCCACCCCCCGCTCATGCCCCGTGTCTGTCTCCTGTTGCCCCCCCGCTCATGCCCCGTGTCTGACTCCTGTTCCCCCACCCGCTCATGCCCTGTGTCTCTCTCCTGTTGCCCCCCACCCCCCGCTCATGCCCCGTGTCTGTCTCCTGTACCCCCCCGCCCCCTCGCTCATGCCCCGTGTCTCTCTCCTGTTTCCCCCCACCCCCTGCTCATGCCCCGTGTCTGTCTCCTGTTGCCCCCCACCCCCCACTCATGCCCCGTGTCTGTCTCCCATGTTCTCCCCAACCCCCGCTCATGCTCCGTGTCTGTCTCTTGTTCCCCCCACCCCCCGCTCATGCCCCGTGTCTGTCTCCTCTTGCCTCCCACCCCGCTCATGCCCCGTGTCTGTCTCCTGTTACCCCCCACCCCCGCACATGCCCCGTGTCTGTCTCCTGTTGCCCCCCACCCCCCGCTCATGCCCCGTGTCTGTCTCCTGTTGCCCCCCACCCCCCGCTCATGCCCCGTGTCTGTCTCTTGTTCTCCCCACCCCCCGCTCATGCTCCGTGTCTGTCTCTTGTTCCCCCCACCCCCCGCTCATGCCCCGTGTCTGTCTCTGTTGTTCCCCCAACCCCCGCTCATGCCCTGTGTCTGTCTCCTGTTCTCCCCACCCCCCGCTCATGCTCCGTGTCTCTTTCCTGCTGCCCCCAACCCCTGCTCATGCCCCGTGTCTGTCTCCTGTACCTCCCACCCCCCGCTCATGCCCCGTGTCTGTCTCCTGTTCCCCCCACCCACTCATGCCCCGTGTCTCTCTCCTGTTGCCCCCCGCTCATGCCCCGTGTCTGTCTCCCTGTTCCCCCAACTGCTCATGCCCTGTGTCTCTCTCCTGTACCCCCCCACCCCCAGCTCATGCCCCGTGTCTCTCTCCTGTTGCCCCCTGCTCATGCCCCGTGTGTCTCTCTCCCTCCCACCCACCCCCGCTCCTGCCCCGTGTGTCTCTCCCCCTCCCGCCCACTCCCCGCTCATGCCCCGTGTGTCTCTCCCCCTCCCGCCCACCCCCCGCTCATGCCCCGTGTGTATCTCCCCCTCCCGCCCACCCCCCGCTCATGCCCCGTCTGTCTCTACTCCTCCCACCCACCCCCTGCTCATGCCCCGTGTGTCTCTCCCCCTCCCGCCCAGGTCCCGCTCATGCCCCTTGTGTCTCTCCCCTTCCCGCCCACCCCCCGCTCATGCCCTGTGTGTCTCTCTCCCTCCCCCCACCTCCCGCTCATGCCCCGTGTGTCTCTCTCCCTCCCCCCCACGCCCCGCTCATGCCCCGTGTTTCTCTCTCCCCTTCCCCCACCCCCTGCTCATGCCCCGTGTCTGTCTCCTGTTCTCCACCCCCGCTCATGCCCCATGCCTGTGTCCTGTTCCCCCCATCCCCCGCTCATGCCCTGTGTCTATCTCCTGTTGCCCCCCACACCCCCCGCTCATGCCACGTGTCTGTCTCCTGTTCTCCACCCCCGCTCATGCCCCATGCCTGTGTCCTGTTCCCCCCATCCCCCGCTCATGCCCTGTGTCTATCTCCTGTTGCCCCCCACCCCCCCGCTCATGCCCCGTGTCTGTTTCCTGTTCCCCCCTCCCGCCCACCTCCGCTCATGCCCGGTGTGTCTTTCCCCCTCCCGCCCACCCCCGCTCATGCCCCGTGTGTCTCTCTCCCTCCCCCCACCCTCGCTCAAGCCCCGTGTGTCTCTCGCCCTCCCGCCCACCCTCGCTCAAGCCCCGTGTGTCTCTCGCCCTCCCGCCCACCCCCCGCTCATGCCCCGTGTGTCTCACCCCCGCTCATGCCCCGTGTGTCTCTCTGCCTCCCTCCCGCCCCCGCTCATGCCCCGTGTGTCTTTCTCCCTTCCCCCCACTCCCGCTCATGCCCCGTGTGTCTTTCTCCCTTCCCCCCACTCCCGCTCATGCCCCGTGTGTGTCTCGCCCTCCCGCCCACCCCCTGCTCATGCCCCGTGTGTCTCTCGTCCTCCCGCCCACCCCCCGCTCATGCCCCGTGTGTCTCTCTCCCTCCCCCCCACCCCCGCTCATGCCCCGTGTCTCTCTCTCCTTCCCCCACCCCCCGCTCATGCCCCGTGTGTCTCTCTTCCTCCCCCCACCCCCGCTCATGCCCTGTGTGTCTCTTCCCCTCCAACCGACCCCCATTCTTGCCCAGTGTGTCTCTCTCCCTGCCCCCCAACCCCGCTCATGCCCCGTGTGTCTCTCTCGCCTTCCCCCCACCCCCCGCTCATGCCCCGTGCGTCTTTCTCCCTTCCCCCACCCCCGCTCATGCCCCGTGTGTCTCTCGCCCTCCCGCCCACCCCCGCTCATGCCCCGTGTGTCTCTCCCCCTCCCGCCCACCCCCGCTCATGCCCCGTGTGTCTCTCCCCCTCCCGCCCACCCCCGCTCATGCCCCGTGTGTCTTTCCCCCTCCGGCCCACCCCCGCTCATGCCCCGTGTGTCTCTCCCCCTCCCACCCACCCCACTCATGCCCCGTGTGTCTCTCCCCTTCCCCCCACCCCGCTCATGCCCCGTGTGTCTCTCTCCCCCCACCCCCGCTCATGCCTTGTGTGTCTCTCTCCCTCACCCCCCACCCCCGCTCCTGCCCGGTGTGTCTCTCTCCCTCCCCCTACCCCCGCTCATGCCCCGTGTGTCTCTCCCCCTCCCACCCACCCCCTGCTCATGCCCCGTGTGTCTCTCCCCCTCCCGCCCAGCCCCCGCTCATGCCCTATGTGTCTCTCCCCCTCTCGCCCACCCCCCGCTCATGCTCTGTGTGTCTCTCTCCATCCCCCCACCCCCTGCTCATGCCCTGTGTGTCTCTCTCCCTCCCCCCACCCCCTGCTCATGCCCTGTGTGTCTCTCCCCCTCCCGCCCAGCCCCCGCTCATGCCCTATGTGTCTCTCCCCCTCTCGCCCACCCCCCGCTCATGCCCTGTGTGTCTCTCTCCATCCCCCCACCCCCCGCTCATGCCCCGTGTGTCTCTCTCCCTCCCCCCACCCCCCGCTCATGCCCGTGTGTCTCTCTCCCTCCGCCCCACCCCCGCTCATGCCCCGTGAGTCTCTCCCCCGTGTCTGTCTCCTGTTCTCCTCACCCCCGATCATGTTCCGTGTCTATCTCTTGTTCCCCCCACCCCCCGCTCATGCCCCGTGTCTGTCTCATGTTGCCCCCCACCCCCCGCTTATGCCCCGTGTATGTCTCCTGTTGCCCCCCACCCCCCGCTCATGCCCCGTGTCTGTCTCTGTTGTTCTCCCCACCCCCTGCTCATGCCCCGTGTCTGTCTCCTGTTCCCCCCAACCCCCGCTCATGCCCCGTGTCTCTCTCCTGTTGCCCCCACGCCCCCCGCTCATGCCCCGTGTCTGTCTTCTGTTTCCCCCACCCCCTGCTCATGCCCTGTGTCTGTCTCCTGTTGCCCCCACCCATGCCCCGTGTCTGTCTCCTGTACCCCCACCCCCGCTCTTTCCCTGTGTGTCTCTCTCCCTCCCCCCCACCCCTGCTCCTGCCCCGTGTGTCTCTCTCCCTCCCACCCACCCCCGCTCCTGCCCCGTGTGTCTCTCCCCCTCCCGCCCACTCCCCGCTCATGCCCCGTGTGTCTCTCCCCCTCCCGCCCACCCCCCGCTCATGCCCCGTGTGTATCTCCCCCTCCCGCCCACCCCCCGCTCATGCCCCGTCTGTCTCTACTCCTCCCACCCACCCCCCGCTCATGCCCCGTGTGTCTCTCCCCCTCCCGCCCAGGCCCCGCTCATGCCCCTTGTGTCTCTCCCCTTCCCGCCCACCCCCCGCTCATGCCCTGTGTGTCTCTCTCCCTCCCCCCACCTCCCGCTCATGCCCCGTGTGTCTCTCTCCCTCCCCCCCACGCCCCGCTCATGCCCCGTGTTTCTCTCTCCCCTTCCCCCACCCCCTGCTCATGCCCCGTGTCTGTCTCCTGTTCTCCACCCCCGCTCATGCCCCATGCCTGTGTCCTGTTCCCCCCATCCCCCGCTCATGCCCTGTGTCTATCTCCTGTTGCCCCCCACACCCCCCGCTCATGCCCCGTGTCTGTCTCCTGTTCTCCACCCCCGCTCATGCCCCATGCCTGTGTCCTGTTCCCCCCATCCCCCGCTCATGCCCTGTGTCTATCTCCTGTTGCCCCCCACCCCCCCGCTCATGCCCCGTGTCTGTTTCCTGTTCCCCCCTTCCGCCCACCTCCGCTCATGCCCGGTGTGTCTTTCCCCCTCCCGCCCACCCCCGCTCATGCCCCGTGTGTCTCTCCCCCTCCCGCCCACCCCCACTCATGCCCCGTGTGTCTCTCCCCTTCCCCCACCCCCGCTCATGCCCCGTGTGTCTCTCCCCTTCCCCCCACCCCCGCTCATGCCCCGGGTGTCTCCCCTTCCCCCCACCCCCCGCTCATGCCTCGTGTGTCTCTCTCCCTCACCCCCCACCCCCGCTCCTGCCCCGTGTGTCTCTCTCCCTCCCCCTTCCCCTGCCCCGTGTGTCTCTCCCCCTCGCACCCACCCCCCACTCATGCCCCCTGTGTCTCTCCCCCTCCCGCCCACCCCCCGTTCATGCCCCGTGTGTCTCTCCCCATCCCGCCCACCCCCCGCTCATGCCCCGTGTGTCTCTACCCCTCCCGCCCACCCCCCGCACACGCCCCGTGTGTCTCTCCCCCTCCCGCCCAGCCCCCGCTCATGCCCCATGTGTCTCTCCCCCTCCCGCCCACCCCCCGCTCATGCCCTGTGTGTCTCTCTCCATCCCCCCCACCCCCCGCTCATGCCCCGTGTCTCTCTCTCCCTCCCCCCACCCCCCGCTCATGCCCCGTGTGTCTCTCTAACCTTCCCCCCACCCCCCGCTCATGCCCCGTGTGTCTCTCTCCCTCCCTCCCACCCCAGCTCATGCCCTGTGTGTCTCTCTCCCTCCCGCCCACCCTCCGCTCATGCCCCGTGTCTGTCTCCTGTTCTCCCCACCTCCCGCTCATGCCCCGTATCTGTCTCCTGTTCCCCTCATGTGCCGTGTCTGTCTCCTGTTGCCCCCCAAGCCCCCGCTCATGCCCCTTGTCTGTCTCCTGTTCTCCACCCCCCGCTCATGCCCCGTGTCTGTGTCCTGTTTCCCCCACCCCCCGCTCATGCCCCGTGTCTATCTCCTGTTGCCCCCGACCCCCCGCTCATGTCCCGTGTCTGTCTCCTGTTCCCCCCACCCGCTCATGCCCCGTGTCTGTCTCCTGTTCCCCCCACCCGCTCATGCCCCGTGTCTCTCTCTTGTTGCCCCCCACTCCCCTGCTCATGCCCTGTGTCTGTCTACTGTTCTCCCCACCCCCCACTCATGCCCCGTGTCTGTCTCCTGTTCCTCCCACCCCCTGCTCATGCCCCGTGTCTGTCTCCTGTTGCCCCCCACCCCCCCGCTCATGCCCCGTGTCTGTTCTCCCCACCCCCCGCTCATGCCCCGTGTCTGTCTCCTGTTGGTTGCCCCCCACACCCCTGCTCATGCCCCGTGTCTGTCTCCTGTCCCCCCACCCCTCGCTCATGCCCCGTGTCTGTCTCCTGTTCCCCGCACCCCCCGCTCATGCCCCGTGTCTCTCCTGTTGCCCCCGACCCCCGCTCATGCTCGTGTCTGTCTCCTGTTGCCCCCCACCCCCGCTCATGCCCCGCGTCTGTCTCCTGTTCTCCTCACCCCCTGCTCATGCTCTGTGTCTGTCTCTTGTTCCCCCCACCCCCCGCTCATGCCCCGTGTCTGTCTCCTGTTGCCCCCCCGCTCATGCCCCGTGTCTGACTCCTGTTCCCCCACCCGCTCATGCCCTGTGTCTCTCTCCTGTTGCCCCCCACCCCCCGCTCATGCCCCGTGTCTGTCTCCTGTACCCCCCCGCCCCCTCGCTCATGCCCCGTGTCTCTCTCCTGTTTCCCCCCACCCCCTGCTCATGCCCCGTGTCTGTCTCCTGTTGCCCCCCACCCCCCACTCATGCCCCGTGTCTGTCTCCCATGTTCTCCCCAACCCCCGCTCATGCTCCGTGTCTGTCTCTTGTTCCCCCCACCCCCCGCTCATGCCCCGTGTCTGTCTCCTCTTGCCTCCCACCCCGCTCATGCCCCGTGTCTGTCTCCTGTTACCCCCCACCCCCGCACATGCCCCGTGTCTGTCTCCTGTTGCCCCCCACCCCCCGCTCATGCCCCGTGTCTGTCTCCTGTTGCCCCCCACCCCCCGCTCATGCCCCGTGTCTGTCTCTTGTTCTCCCCACCCCCCGCTCATGCTCCGTGTCTGTCTCTTGTTCCCCCCACCCCCCGCTCATGCCCCGTGTCTGTCTCTGTTGTTCCCCCAACCCCCGCTCATGCCCTGTGTCTGTCTCCTGTTCTCCCCACCCCCCGCTCATGCTCCGTGTCTCTTTCCTGCTGCCCCCAACCCCTGCTCATGCCCCGTGTCTGTCTCCTGTACCTCCCACCCCCCGCTCATGCCCCGTGTCTGTCTCCTGTTCCCCCCACCCACTCATGCCCCGTGTCTCTCTCCTGTTGCCCCCCGCTCATGCCCCGTGTCTGTCTCCCTGTTCCCCCAACTGCTCATGCCCTGTGTCTCTCTCCTGTACCCCCCCACCCCCAGCTCATGCCCCGTGTCTCTCTCCTGTTGCCCCCTGCTCATGCCCCGTGTCTGTCTCCTGTTGCCCCCCCGCTCATGCCCCGTGTCTGACTCCTGTTCCCCCACCCGCTCATGCCCTGTGTCTCTCTCCTGTTGCCCCCCACCCCCCGCTCATGCCCCGTGTCTGTCTCCTGTACCCCCCCACCCCCTCGCTCATGCCCCGTGTCTCTCTCCTGTTTCCCCCCACCCCCTGCTCATGCCCCGTGTCTGTCTCCTGTTGCCCCCCACCCCCCACTCATGCCCCGTGTCTGTCTCCCATGTTCTCCCCAACCCCCGCTCATGCTCCGTGTCTGTCTCTTGTTCCCCCCACCCCCCGCTCATGCCCCGTGTCTGTCTCCTCTTGCCTCCCACCCCGCTCATGCCCCGTGTCTGTCTCCTGTTACCCCCCACCCCCGCACATGCCCCGTGTCTGTCTCCTGTTGCCCCCCACCCCCCGCTCATGCCCCGTGTCTGTCTCCTGTTGCCCCCCACCCCCCGCTCATGCCCCGTGTCTGTCTCTTGTTCTCCCCACCCCCCGCTCATGCTCCGTGTCTGTCTCTTGTTCCCCCCACCCCCCGCTCATGCCCCGTGTCTGTCTCTGTTGTTCCCCCAACCCCCGCTCATGCCCTGTGTCTGTCTCCTGTTCTCCCCACCCCCCGCTCATGCTCCGTGTCTCTTTCCTGCTGCCCCCAACCCCTGCTCATGCCCCGTGTCTGTCTCCTGTACCCCCCACCCCCCGCTCATGCCCCGTGTCTGTCTCCTGTTCCCCCCACCCACTCATGCCCCGTGTCTCTCTCCTGTTGCCCCCCGCTCATGCCCCGTGTCTGTCTCCCTGTTCCCCCAACTGCTCATGCCCTGTGTCTCTCTCCTGTACCCCCCCACCCCCAGCTCATGCCCCGTGTCTCTCTCCTGTTGCCCCCTGCTCATGCCCCGTGTCTGACTCCTGTACCCCCCCACCCCCCGCTCATGCCCTGTGTCTGTCTTCTGTTCCCCCCACCCCCGCTCATGCCCCGTGTCTGTCTCCTGTTCCCCCACCCCCTGCTCATGCCCCATGTCTGTCTCCTGTTGCCCCCACCCATGCCCTGTGTCTGTCTCCAGCACCCCCACCCCCTGCTCATGCCCAGTGTCTCTCTCCTGTTGCCCCCCACCCCCCCGCTCATGCCCTGTGTCTGTCTCCTGTTGCCCCCACCCCCCCACTCATACCCCGTGTCTGTCTCCTGTTCCCCCCACCCCTCGCTCATGCCCCGTGTCTGTCTCCTGTTCCCCCTACCCCCGCTCATGCCCCGTGTCTCTCCTGTTGCCCCCCACCCCCGCTCATGCCCCGTGTCTGTCTCCTGTTGCCCCCCACCCCTCGCTCATGCCCCGTGTCTGTCTCCTGTTCTCCACACCCCCCGCTCATGCTCTGTATCTGTCTCTTGTTCCCCCACCCCCCGCTCATGCCCCATGTCTGTCTCCTGTTGCCCCCCACCCCCCGCTCATGCCCTGTGTCTGTCTCCTGTTGCCCCCCACCCCCCGCTCATGCCCCGTGTCTGTCTCCTGTTGCCCCCCACCCCCCTCTCATGCCCTGTGTCTGTCTCCTGTTGTTCCCCCCACCCCCCGCTCATGCCCCGTGTCTGTCTCCTCTTCCCCCCACCCCCCGCTCATGCCCTGTGTCTCTCTCCTGTTGCCCCCACCCGCCGCTCATGCCCCGTGTCTGTCTCCTGTACCCCCCAACCCCCGCTCATGCCCCTTGTCTTTCTCCTGTTCCCCCCACCCGCTCATGCCCCTTGTCTCTCTCCTGTTGCCCCCGGCTCATGCCCCCTGTCTGTCTCCTGTTCCCCCCACCCGCTCATGCCCTGTGTCTGTCTTCTGTTCCCCCCACCCCCGCTCATGCCCCGTGTCTGTCTCCTGTTCCCCCACCCCCTGCTCATGCCCCATGTCTGTCTCCTGTTGCCCCCACCCATGCCCTGTGTCTGTCTCCAGCACCCCCACCCCCTGCTCATGCCCAGTGTCTGTCTCCTGTACCCCTCCCACCCCCCGCTCATGCCCCGTGTCTCTCTCCTGTTGCCCCCCACCCCCTGCTCATGCCCTGTGTCTGTCTCCTGTACCCCCCACCCCCTGCTCATGCCCCGTGTCTCTCTCCTGTTGCCCCCCACGCCCCTGCTCATGCCCCTTGTCTGTCTTCTATTTCCCCCACCCTCTGCTCATGCCCTGTGTCTGTCTCCTGTTGCCCACACCCCCTGCTCATGCCCCATGTCTGTCTCCTGTTACCCCCACCCATGCCCCGTGTCTGTCTCCTGTACCCCCCACTCCGCGTTCATGCCCCATGTCTGTCTCCTGTTCCCCCCACCCCTCGCTCACGCCCCGTGTCTGTCTCCTGTTCCCCCCACCCCCCGCTCATGCCCCGTGTCTCTCCTGTTGCCCCCCACCCCCGCTCATGCCCCGTGTCTGTCTCCTGTTGCCCCCACCCCTCGCTCACTCCCCGTGTCTGTCTCCTGTTCCCCCCATCCCCCGCTCATGCCCCGTGTCTCTCCTGTTGCCCCCCACCCCCGCTCATGCCCCGTGTCTGTCTCCTGTTGCCCCCCACCCCTCGCTCATGCCCCGTCTGTCTCCTGTTCTCCCCACCCCCGCTCATGCTCCCTGTCTGTCTCTTGTTCCCCCCACCCCCCACTCATGCCCCGTGTCTGTCTCCTGTTGCCCCCCGCTCATGCCCCGTGTCTGTCTCCTGTTGCCCCCCACCCCCCGCTCATGCCCCGTGTCTGTCTCCTGTTGCCCCCCACCCCCGCTCATGCCCCGTGTCTGTCTCCTGTTGTTCTCCCCACCCCCCGCTCATGCCCCGTGTCTGTCTCCTGTTCCCCCCACCCCGCTCATGCCCCGTGTCTCTCTTCTGTTGCCCCCCACCCCCGCTCATGCCCCGTGTCTGTCTCCTGTACCCCCCACCCCCCGCTCATGCCCCGTGTCTCTCTCCTGTTGCCCCCGCTCATGCCCCGTGTCTCTCTCCTGTTCCCCCACCCACTCATGCCCCGTGTCTCTCTCCTGTTGCCCCCCACCCCCCGCTCATGCCTCGTGTCTGTCTCCTGTACGCCCCCACCCCCCGCTCATGCCCCGTGTCTCTCACCTGTTGCCCCCACCCCCTGCTCATGCCCCGTGTCTGTCTCCTGTACCCCCCCACCCCCCGCTCATGCCCCATGTCTCTCTCCTGTTCCCCACTCCCCCGCTCATGCCCCGTGTCTGTCTTCTGTTCCCCCCACCCCCCACTCATGCCCCGTGTCTGTCTCCTGTTCCCCCCACCCCCCGCTCATGCCCCGTGTCTGTCTCCTGTTGCCCCCACCCATGCCCCGTGTCTGTCTCCTGTACCCCCCACTCCGTGCTCATGCCCCGTGTCACTCTCCTGTTGCCCCCCACACCCCCGCTCATGGCCCGTGTCTGTCTCCTGTTGCCCTCCACCCCCCCGCTCATGCCCTGTGTCTGTCTCCTGTTCTCCCCACCCCCGCTCATGCCCCGTATCTGTCTCCTGTTCCCCCCAACCCCCGCTCATGCCCGTGTCTGTCTCCTGTTCTCCCCACCCCCCGCTCATGCCCCGTGTCTGTCTCCTGTTCTCCCCACCCCCTGCTCATGCCCCGTGTCTCTCTCCTGTTGGCTCCACCCCCCGCTCATGCCCTGTGTCTGTCTCCTGTTGCCCCCCGCTCATGCCCCGTGTTTCCCTCGTGTTACCCCCCACCCCCGCTCATGCCCCGTGTCTCCCTCGTGTTCCCCCCACCCCCGCTCATGCCCCGTGTCTGTCTCCTGTTCCCCCACCCCCTGCTCATGCCCCATGTCTGTCTCCTGTTGCCCCCACCCATGCCCTGTGTCTGTCTCCAGCACCCCCACCCCCTGCTCATGCCCAGTGTCTGTCTCCTGTACCCCTCCCACCCCCCGCTCATGCCCCGTGTCTCTCTCCTGTTGCCCCCCACCCCCTGCTCATGCCCTGTGTCTGTCTCCTGTACCCCCCACCCCCTGCTCATGCCCCGTGTCTCTCTCCTGTTGCCCCCCACGCCCCTGCTCATGCCCCTTGTCTGTCTTCTATTTCCCCCACCCTCTGCTCATGCCCTGTGTCTGTCTCCTGTTGCCCACACCCCCTGCTCATGCCCCATGTCTGTCTCCTGTTACCCCCACCCATGCCCCGTGTCTGTCTCCTGTACCCCCCACTCCGCGTTCATGCCCCATGTCTGTCTCCTGTTCCCCCCACCCCTCGCTCACGCCCCGTGTCTGTCTCCTGTTCCCCCCACCCCCCGCTCATGCCCCGTGTCTCTCCTGTTGCCCCCCACCCCCGCTCATGCCCCGTGTCTGTCTCCTGTTGCCCCCACCCCTCGCTCACGCCCCGTGTCTGTCTCCTGTTCCCCCCATCCCCCGCTCATGCCCCGTGTCTCTCCTGTTGCCCCCCACCCCCGCTCATGCCCCGTGTCTGTCTCCTGTTGCCCCCCACCCCTCGCTCATGCCCCGTCTGTCTCCTGTTCTCCCCACCCCCGCTCATGCTCCCTGTCTGTCTCTTGTTCCCCCCACCCCCCACTCATGCCCCGTGTCTGTCTCCTGTTGCCCCCCGCTCATGCCCCGTGTCTGTCTCCTGTTGCCCCCCACCCCCCGCTCATGCCCCGTGTCTGTCTCCTGTTGCCCCCCACCCCCGCTCATGCCCCGTGTCTGTCTCCTGTTGTTCTCCCCACCCCCCGCTCATGCCCCGTGTCTGTCTCCTGTTCCCCCCACCCCGCTCATGCCCCGTGTCTCTCTTCTGTTGCCCCCCACCCCCGCTCATGCCCCGTGTCTGTCTCCTGTACCCCCCACCCCCCGCTCATGCCCCGTGTCTCTCTCCTGTTGCCCCCGCTCATGCCCCGTGTATCTCTCCTGTTCCCCCACCCACTCATGCCCCGTGTCTCTCTCCTGTTGCCCCCCACCCCCCGCTCATGCCTCGTGTCTGTCTCCTGTACGCCCCCACCCCCCGCTCATGCCCCGTGTCTCTCACCTGTTGCCCCCACCCCCTGCTCATGCCCCGTGTCTGTCTCCTGTACCCCCCCACCCCCCGCTCATGCCCCATGTCTCTCTCCTGTTCCCCACTCCCCCGCTCATGCCCCGTGTCTGTCTTCTGTTCCCCCCACCCCCCACTCATGCCCCGTGTCTGTCTCCTGTTCCCCCCACCCCCCGCTCATGCCCCGTGTCTGTCTCCTGTTGCCCCCACCCATGCCCCGTGTCTGTCTCCTGTACCCCCCACTCCGTGCTCATGCCCCGTGTCACTCTCCTGTTGCCCCCCACACCCCCGCTCATGGCCCGTGTCTGTCTCCTGTTGCCCTCCACCCCCCCGCTCATGCCCTGTGTCTGTCTCCTGTTCTCCCCACCCCCGCTCATGCCCCGTATCTGTCTCCTGTTCCCCCCAACCCCCGCTCATGCCCGTGTCTGTCTCCTGTTCTCCCCACCCCCCGCTCATGCCCCGTGTCTGTCTCCTGTTCTCCCCACCCCCTGCTCATGCCCCGTGTCTCTCTCCTGTTGGCTCCACCCCCCGCTCATGCCCTGTGTCTGTCTCCTGTTGCCCCCCGCTCATGCCCCGTGTCTACCTCGTGTTCCCCCCACCCCCCGCTCATGCCCCGTGTTTCCCTCGTGTTACCCCCCACCCCCGCTCATGCCCCGTGTCTCCCTCGTGTTCCCCCCACCCCCCGCTCATGCCCCTTGTCTCTCTCCTTCCCCCCCACCCGATCATGTCCCGTGTGTGCCCTGTACCCCCCTGTTCATGCCCTGTGTCTCCCTCGTGTTCCTCCACACCACCGCTCATGCCCCGTGTTTCCTTCCTTTCCCCCCCACCCCCTGCTCATGCCCGTTTATACCCTGTTCCCTCTCACCCCCCGCTCATGCCCATGTGTCTCCCCTGTTCCCCTCCACCCCCCGCTCATCCCCTGTTGTGTTGTGTTCTTTATACACCCCGCCTTCCCTTTCCATGGTGGCCATCTTGGTAAAAGATTTTCCTTCCTACACCGGGACGCCAGAGGCGTCCCGGTGTAGGAAGGAAAATCTTTTTGTTTTTTTTACCACCCGGCGTTCCCACTTTGAGAACATAAGATGTTAGTGGGACGTTATGGTTAAGTTGCACTAATAAAAACCTATGAAATTCAATGAAAAAACTTTGTTAAAGGGACGTTATGGTTAAGTTGCGCTACTAAAAACCTATGAAATTCAGTGAAAAAACATTGTCAAAGGGACGTTATGTTCCAAGTAAAACCGAAAAACCCTTTAAATTCGCCAGTTATGGTAAGCTAAGCAACCATAACTCGCGCCATCACCGTGCACTGCTAAGACTAACACCCAGGACATCAAAGATGACATCACAAATGTCATTGATGACATCACTGATGACATCACCTGTGTATGTACTTTTCATGAAATATGTGTACAAGGGATTCGTATTATAATGTTGCAAAACAAGTGTCAAGGATCATTGCAATAAATATCATACCCTAATTAGTGAATGAATTTCATAGGTTTTTAGTAGCGCAACTTAACCACAACGTCCCTTTAACAAAGTTTTTTCACTGAATATATATATAGATGCACAGGAAGTAGAAGAGGCGACGAGAGTGAAAGCAGAGGCAGCAGACTGAGAGGAGAGAGAGCACTAGGAGGAAGAAGAGAAGACAGACATCAGATTTGAGACTTAATGATGATATTGTCACAATAGAAGTGTGTGCATGGACTGTTCACATCTGGCATCCTGTGTGTCACTGCCGTTTATATGTTATGTAGATAGGTGCCAAATAACAGTAAGCCGTGTATTATGCTTCTGTGCACATCCATCCCTTGGCTGATATTCTCAACGGGTCCAATTTGTGTGTCTTGCAGCTGCCACCCTGATGGTAGGCAGGTGTCCTGGTGGAAGAGGACACTAATACCTCTATAATCACTGGTGGACATTTAATCATTGCCAAAGAAATCACCCTTTTCGGCAAGTCTGGCAGGATTTAAGAACAAGATCTGAAGGATGAGGGCGTAGATGACATAGCAGATGCGGGGACCCATCCATCCTTCCTAGAGTATGCCATGGGCCACTGCCAGTACTTGGGGTTGTGATTCTACCAATTAACCTGGACTTTATGGTTCTAGGCCATTGGTCTTAAAACTATGGGGCTAGCCCACGAGGTTGGCATATAAACTCTTGGAGAGACCTTGGTTCCGATTCCCGCTGGTGACTGCCGACACAATGCGCATCTGAGATTTTGACCGGAATATGCCTTCGGCAGCCCACACGGCTACCTCCAGCAGGCTCCAGTCACAGAATTGAATTTTGATTCATTTGTGCTGAGTTAACATCAATATCGGCAACAGCTGTTCGATCACTGAATAATTCCAGTCTTGTTTCTCGAGATTTAGAAATCCTGTTGAATTTCCCTGAGTCACACTTACGGGTTTGACTATTTAGAGCATATGACACTGGGAGTCAGTGGTAGTATTGTATCAATTGTTTCTCCTGACGAAGACGTTATTTCAATTATTTTCAAAATGTCGAAACCGGTAGAGAAGAATATCCGGGGATGGGATTTACCATTTTCTGTTGAATGTACCCACTCCGTGGAATAGGGCACATTTCTGGTTAATTGTTGTGCTGATACACATTCTATGTGGATGAAATGAAATATTTAAGACTATGTGGGGCTAAATTATGAAACGCCACCACATATGGATTTTGCTAAAAGTTTTAGTCCACATTTTTTTACTGTGAGTGAATGAGGTTGATTGATTTGAGTTGCAAATGATGGTTTGATTGTTGATGAATGATGGTTGTGTTAGGTTTTTATTATCTGGTGTCTTATGCTCTCCTGCAATGTTAATGTAATTTAATGTGTGTGTATTACTTAATGATGAATTCATTGTGGAAAATAATGTATCTCAATAAATACATTTTTAATACCTCTAAAAATAAATAAACAACCTCTGGACAATTTTTCAGTACACTGTGGCATAGAAGAGTACCACAGAGGCTTGAGGCTCTTTTATAGGTAACTGCTTTTAGAGAAAATAGAGATCACAATGATAATCCTTAATGAGGATGAAACACATATGTGAATGCCTGCACCCAGGAGAGCTCTGTGCCTTTGTTTGAGGAAGCTATTTATTAAGTAGCGCTGCTCTATAAGGCAGAGACAATTTTCGGGAGCAAAAAGCATGCTTTTGAGCTCATTTGCATTGCCACAGTGCATTGCTCAGTGGCTGTGAACTGGTGGGGAACTCCCAGGCATGGCTTGTGGGTGGTGCTGTGGAGTGGGGGTCTTGTTAGATGAAGCAGAATATTCATCTCTCACATTTCAGGTAGAAATGTTTTCCATGCTGTTATAAAGTCACCATAACATTGATGGTCGTTGCTAAACATACGTTAATCACAACCATACCGGACAATGGGGGAAATGTGGTTGTCGCCCTTCTTAAGAGCTGTTTTTGTTGCTGCTAAAGTGAAGGACAAAGGAGGTCTGGTCTATGAGACAAAGAGAATTGTCTGGTGCAAAAGCTTGCATTTGAGCTATTTTGCAAACCCACAATGCATTGTTCAGTGGCTCTGATCTCCAGGTGAGCTTCCAAGGATGGCTAACCGGTAGCACCATGGTTTGTGTGGCTTTTTAGCTGAAATGGTCTATTCTACTCTAACATTTTAGGTTGAAGACTTTTACATGCTTGCTTAAATCCACTATGACATCCACGGTTTTTGGTATAGAACATATAAGCAGCTCTAACAATTGGTGGACCCTGCCATATTATTTTCTGTTTACCTGAGGGAACCTGCATAAAAATGTTTGGCAACTCCTTTTCTAGGCACAGTCAGTAAAGACCAGCATGTGCCAATTGGGCTGGATGTGCTACCAGGAAATACACCCTAACCAGCTGCCCAATACATCTGGGACCAGGCAATGTGTCCCCGTGGATGTGGGGCCGTGAATAGAAGGCATGTGAATGACCTGGCCTCGACCCGAGGGTATAATAATATCCTTCATTAGCAGGTCGAATAATTTCAACACAGCTTGGCCTCTGTGTTGGGTGTCATAACTGCCCTGGGGGTATCTGTTAACAGTCTGTGTCCACCACATGGACTAGGCTCATGGAAAAATGCAGGTTATACGTGAACGAATGTGCACACATATGGGCTAGAGGTTTCTAAGCGTGGACCCAGGGATCGAACCTGTGTTGCTTCGTGTCGTCTTTGAGCTAGTCTCCCGGTCACTTCCTGGATACCAGTTTGTTCTTGAAGAGATATTGGTAGGACGAATGCCACTGGGCAGAGTGTCTGTGGTGATGAATTCTCTCCATTTGTACACTATCTGTTGGGCAATGAATTGGTGGAGCTCTAACCCCATTGGATTGGTGCTGTTACCCTTTCTTTTTTTTTTAATTATTATTAAGTGTATATGGTTTACATGTAACCTTTACACGTTACCTTTTCCAGAATAATGAGCATCAGAGGGTAGTTTTGTGAGGTCCTCCAAAATGTCATTTGATGGTGGCAGGACACCTTCGTGGTGAATCCCAAACACACAATAAGAACCCACGTCTCCAGCTTTGAAGGCAGCATCCGAGCCACTGGGTAGAACGTCACTTCCTCCTCTCCCTCCAACCTAAAATTGCGATCGCTAGCTCTCTAGCTGTAGCAGTGCCTTTGGTTGAACAATGCTGGCGTCTTGCACGATGTCCAAACCCGCTTGACATCCAAAGGTCTCCAACATGTCCCTTGTATCATTGCTCTTTTCCTTCTGTGTGCACATGATGCATTGATCAGCCTCTCTACTCTGGACCCATGGACCGAACCCAGTTGGTTCACCACCTTGGAAGCCGTGCATGTGGCTAATCACTTATCTATTCGGATCCTTTTATTTATTTTATTTTTATTTATTTGAATTTGCATAGCGCACATCGGCCCAGGGGCATCATGGCGCTGTTACAGAGTGCTTGCTTAGTACAGATTTATACAGAAGGAGGAACAATGCAGACAATATAACAATCCATGGAGGAAATGCGTGTTCATTGGTTACAGAGGAACAGCATAGCACAGTGGAACAGAATAGCAGCCTGTGCGAGTGTTCCAGGTTACAGCGAAGTGAAATGATTAGTTGAAGAGTTTGGTTTTCAGCATTTTACGGAATACTGTGTAGGATTTTTCATTTCTCAGTTTATTGGAGAGGGCATTCCAGTTTTTGGGAGCTAGGTGTTGAAAGCTGGAGCCTCCTGCCTTTGACCTTTTGAAGGAGGGGACATAGATCTAGTTAGAGAGATGCGCTCTATTGGGTCTGGGTGACGGGTTGCCGATAGATAGGGTGGGGCATTAAGTGACAGGCACTTGTGGGTAATGGCCCCAGAGATCTGTTCTCCAGAATGGGTCACTACAGTCTAGATGTTGCCTCACTGGTGATGTTGGCAGTAGTAACTCAACCCTGCTCTTCCTGTTGCTTTTACCACCATGTACTTACCTCAACATGCATCTTGCTATCATCTTCACTGTCCACATTAGTTGTGTATTCTGGGGGTCCTTCGATCTCCTTTGCGTGTGGTGGGCCTGAAAGCCACACCTCTCATCACACATATTATATTGCGGCCCAAGATCTGTTTGTCCTAAATATGTTTTTGCATAGAATGCTAGATGCTATTTTCTCGACAACTATCACTTTTTAATCACTCCTTCCATTCCGCTCTCCTGAAATGTCCACTCCTGCGCAGGTACTCCTGACATTTGAGAATAACCATAGTTCCCTCATGTCCAGTTTGCCTCAGTTACAGACTTGATGGCAAATGGTTTAAAGGTCAAGAATGTACTTTAGCTGAACTAAATCCAACTCAATCAATTTACTTCATAGAACGTATCTGTTCACGCCGCTAATCGCTGTCACATTGCCCCAAGCGCCCTTCGGATGTGTCTGTGCACCTCCTACATCCATGGGGAAGGGGTTGGTGGTGGGTGTGTCCCTATTAAGCCCCAGTGAAATCTAAGTAACGTTTTGAGTAGACTGGTTGCCAAAAGGCTTAACATTAGCAAGTGAAAGGATACATTGTTGCTGGGGTGTTTTGGGATCTCTGCATGTAGACCACCGATTGTCTATAGGTCTGGTATTTCTCTAGCCTCAGTGTATTTTCTACAGTCGGATGTGAGTGGTCAGACATCATCACTGCTTTCTTCTTCTTCTTCTTCTTCTTCTTCTTCTTCTTCTTCTTCTTCTTCTTCTTCTTCTTCTTCTTCTTCTTCTTCTTCTTCTTCTTCTTCTATTTTGAGCATGGACCTAGCTGTGGGAAGCAACAGAGCACTTTACAGTCACAGGGGGAAGAACACAGCAAGGCAAAGCAGAGTGCAACAGGGGATGGGGAGGGTGAGCAGTTTGGAAGCAAGGGATCTACAAACAATGATGGGAGGAAGCAGTGGGGGCAGAGCATCCGGTCTCAGGTAGGATGGGGAGTGGAGGATGTGGGGACCTAGGTATTAGGGAGGAGCCATTTATTGAAGAGGCAGGTCTTTAGCTCCTTCCAGAACAGTAGAAGCCAGGGGGCGTGTCTCATGTTGACAGGGAGGTGGGTCCAGAGTCTTGGGGCGTACACAGGGAAGGCCTGTCTTCTGCACCACTATGTATCTTTTCATGTTGGTGAAGCGCTCCGAGATACTGCTCTGGAAGCCTGCGGGAGTTCATTATAATTAGAACATTAAAAGCCCACAAGCTTTTCAGAGCTAATGGGCATAGAGGTTTTTACCACCACTCAGGCACCATATTATATTAAACAAATGTCTTCTATAGGCAGCTTTGGTAGACACTAGTTATTATTATAAATATGTATGATGAAATGTCTGGCAGGGGGGAAAGAGGAGGATTTCCAGCCGTTGTGAGAATTTACAAAAGTGTTTCCGAAGGTCAATTTGATCAAATCTACCATTGATTTTATTCAGGTTTGGCATTTCCTGCTCTTTGTTCTCAAAGTGCATGTACCCTTACAGTTGTTTTTCTTTGATTACTGTAAACAGAGGTACATTTAATCAATCATGTTCACAGATCTTAATTTTTCTTATGGTATCCGCTCTTTCTTTAAGTTTGTTATTTTATTTATTTACATATAATTGCAGCAATTAAATAAGAGGCTTTGTTTCAATTTTTGGAGACAGTGTTTGTTTTCACTCATTTTTAGTATTTAATACTGCATCATAAACACACCCATTTCGAGTTAAGAAGTACTTTGCAGAAAACGTCCCAGATTAATAAACAAATGTGTCATCTATGCGTTGGTACAGATCTGTGCAGTGTTTCAGAGGCTTGCATGGTGAGGATCGTATTGCACCCTGATCCCCTGCTTCCCAATAGTGCACCTTTATTAAGCCCCCCTACACTTGCAAGTCCAGAGAGTATCCACATGTTCATACGCAAATCATACAGCAATCAGATCTAAGCACAGGGACGGCATAAGGACTTTCAAATCATTAAAATGAAACAGGGGCTGGAGCTTCGAGGGTCCCGCAGCAACTGCCCTGATTTTGCCAGTCAGCACTCTAATAGCACAGCAACTTATGTTCTGAAGCTTACAGTGTGCGCTTTACAGTCAGAGCTCACCTTCCAAGCTGCATTTGCTGGAGCCCGTCTGCCAGTCGCTTCCATTGGGGGAAATAGAAGTGTTATCACCTTCCTGCATTTCAACACTGATTCCTCCATGTCAGCCACCTGCTTACAAAGGAGGATTCCTTGCTATAAAGTGGCCATTCAGTGTTTCAGCTCTCTGCTGGCTCGCCGTCTCGTGATAATTGCCGGCTATTAACCTTATCTTTAGCTCCAGTATAATGTATACCCCCACCCCCACGGGTGCCTCAGACTGCTTTCCAGTCTAACCAAGGAGGTCCCTGAACCATCATGTTGAAATGGGCCCCACACATCTTCAGCCGGGCCTGAATAAGCAAGAGGCGGGTGTGCAATATGCGTTTGCATACAAAGAGCCTATTTCACAGCCTTCCCCAAAGTTATAGTTGCCTTTGTAAATTTGGGGAACTGCTCATTTGCTTTTGTTGCGACTGAGCACAACTTGTAAGTTATGCAGTTGTGCACCATTCATAGTGAAATTGTGCTTCTGTGTTCAGCCTTACAAGTTTGGTGTAACCTCTGGTAACACTGCCAAACGGAATTGTTGTTACTGCATAAGTTTGGCATCCTGGAAGTATCTATTTGGGTGCCGCCCCGGTCCACTGGAAATGTTTTTAAGCGTGTGTTAATACTAGCTCCGTCCACGACTCGTGCCGATTAGCGGAAATAGTGCCTATTTATAACAAGAGAGGAAAGAAGCATCCGGCAAATTACCACCCTATAACATTGCTGGATAGCACAGGCAAAGTTTTTGCTAAAGTGGTTTTAAAGCATATCCAGTCTTGGGTCACAGAAAGTCAGATAATCAGCTGATTTCAAGTGAGCTTTCAGTGTGGTAAGGCTACTGTAGATCAGAGTGTTTTGCTTTTTTTACCCTCATCCAAAAGTATACTGTACTAAGATAAATGAAATAGTTTTCTACCTTTGTGGATCATGTAAGCGGCTTCAACCCAGCACTCCACCTAAGTCAATACCTAGTATGGGATGCCCAATGGAAACCCTTATTTATATATTTTTATGTCTAAAGTTCTTTTATTTCTGGATGATGAACCCTTATATAACGCCCCTCTCTTTGAATCCCCCTAGCCTCACTGAGCCAAGAAATAGGTTTGTTTTGCAAATTAAAAGATTTATTTGAAGAACTGAACAATATATATATATCACACTTTTATAAATATGAATAACATCTGAATATCACACTTATGAATATCTATGCAATGATCAGCAATGGGTAATATTACAATATCAACAATCTCTTTAATCAGTTGGGAGTAGGTATAGGATGAATAATGTAACAGAGAATCTTTGCATGGTTCAAGGAAATGCAATGATAGGAGAGAATGCAACACAGAAATAAAACTTGATATGACTTCAATCAAAAGACAATGTGATCACTCTTTCCCCCTGTCACTACTCACTCCCCCCAATATGCAATATGAAGAGATGGAATGAGGGCACACAGTTTTCAGGAATAACAATCAACAATTGTAGTTTCAATCCCGATTCCCCCCCAGCAAGCAGAGAGAAACAGGGCTGATTTTAAACAGGTCAATTGCTCTTAAATGTGGTTTGAATTGAATGGGAAAATGCTAAAAATTATTTTAATTCGCTAAATGGGATTCAGAACTAGTGAGAGTTCCTTTGAATTGGTTCAGGTAAACACTAGCAATGATTGTAGAATGATTAGCAGATGGAAAACGAGATTCAGAAGTTGAAAGCAAGAAATAGCTGTTTTTATACGTGGTGAAATTAAGCCAAGTGCAAATTCGCTGCAACTTTTCCGCGTGTAAGAAACGCGATTATGGAAAGACTATAAGGAATTGGAATGCTGTTTGAACGCTGAGGATGTTAGCTTCAAAATGACATTTAAATTTCGTTTCTAGGACGTACGGTTCAAAAGTTACAGAAGTTTTAGTGAAGGTCGATTTTTCTCAAAAAGGGTCAAGATTTTACAAATGCGATTGCACTTTTGAAGATTTACCTACAAGAATAGTCTTATACTAAGGGGCTATGAAGATGCAAGATACCCAACAGCCAGCCACCAGAGCAGCAGCGCCTCCGCTCCGACTTTTGTCCGCCAGGACACTTGACTTTCTTCAGAAAATATATTTAGCGCAAGGATAAATTATCACTACAATTATCACCAGACTATATACTGAGAAGGATTCAGGATGGACACAAGATTCTATAATGCAGTTCTGGATAGGATGAAATGGATTGAATAGGATTACTTTAAACTAAAAGATGACTATGGACAGTTCTATACTAAATACTCACTACTATGGCTTTGGAATGGAATGGGCCCATCAAAGATCTGGTCAAGGGTTTGGCTGGGATTTGCTCACCACCGGACAGGTCTCAGACGCTTGGTTCTGCTCTCAGCAAGGCACTCTGGTCTGCACGGCCTCTTGGACTGGATCTGACGGGTTCTGGGTTACAGCACTGCTCTACCGGTTTGGATCTCTGGGTTCTAGCATGGGTTCTTAGCCAGAAGCAGCAAAACAGCTCAGCCAGGCTGTTGGATTTTGTGGTGCCCCTTGAAAGTTTGGGGTTAGAATCAGGTTGCAAAAGATTCTAAAGGCCAGCTGAGAAGGGTTCAGCTTTTTGGATTGGCCTTTCTGCTTCAGAGTTCGGGAGTCTGGATTCTAGTTCTGGAGTCTGGATCTAGGTTCTGGAGTCTGGATCTTCCTTCAGGGTGCTTCGCCAGTGGATCAGTGATGAGTGAAAGTGTGTGTCCTTCTGGGTCCTCAACAGTCCCTATTTATCCATCTTCCAAAGGGGTGGGAGGCTGATTGTACAATGCCCAACCCTCTAAGGATCTGATAGGTCAGAGAATTCCCCCTCTCCTGATTTGAGAAGGGAACAGTGTGTCATGATGTGTCATCATGTGTCACAGTGACACAGTGTTTAGGGTCCAGAAAAAATCCCTCCCCTTTGTTCTTACCCAGAAAATCTATTTTTTCCAAAGAACACATTTCCAATATGCACAACTTGTTAATAATACATAATTACATGACAGATTGACTAAGGTACGTTTCTGTCAAAAAATCTTATCTTCTTACGAGTTTTGGTTCACAAATGACAGTTCTTCGTGCTTTTTGGCAATTACTCAGTGCCAGTTCTGTTACAATTTTTACACATGCATGCACATACCCTCTGGGCATATTCCTGTACTTTTTCATGTTCCTAACCTAATCACAATAGCTAGAATATTAACTTTTTCATGGTTCAGTCTCTGAATGTCACACAGATTCCAGATTAGTTTTAACCTGTGGGTGAATTTTTCATTTTAATAACCTATAAATCCCATTTTTTTTTATCAGTTTAGTACAATTTGCTATAAGTCTTTTTCTCAAACATACAGTTTCTTCAATTTCAAATCCACATTTTCAGTCTGGCCCGCCTCCAAGGCTTGGCTGAGTCAGAGAGTCACATGGGATTGTCTTCCTGTGCAGTTGTTGTCAGTCACACCCGAATTAGCATTTTCATTCAGCTCAAGGGAGTCCTTTGTCTTCACTCAGAGCAACATGCCCGAGTGCTCCTCCCATTTCCTTTCACACTTGCCTGTCAGATACTCAGTAGAGCACAGGGGAAAATATTCCTTTGTTTAGGGAGAAGGTGTGGAATGTGTTTGAAGCTCAGTGTGGGAAACCTCCTGGAGTTCAGCTGAAGCAGGTTACCTTATGGTCAATTGTGACATTGTTCCTTGTAAAAAATTACAGTTACAAATTTAAAATAAGCAAACATATCTTCAATTCCAGCCTTTTTCCACATGAAAATCAATGTGTGGCACCCTATATTGCATTTTATGGAGGTCCCTTCCTTTCTCAACTTAGCTTTTGAGACACAAGTTTCACTTGTCAGATTTAGAGATTGCCAGCGTCTGACGGAGGCGAGTAACGGTATTGCACCCATTTTTAACATATTTCTTTCCAACAACCATCTTCAAAAGTGGATTTTGTTCTGATGACATACACTTCTACTGACATTATATTTATGTGGATTCTTGAAGTAGAATGATGTTCAACACCCAACAAGGAGGTTGGATCTTTTGGGTGGTTTGTGAGCCATGATTTTTGCAAATTTTACAACCAAGAAAAATGGATTTTCACACAGCTCTGTGTTTCTTTTGAAATCATTTTGCTCTGTGGGCAGCGAAATAATGGGTTTTGGCAGTGGTCTTCTGTGTTACCACTGACATGGGCAAAAGTGGATGGCGGCCTATTTTTCAGATTCTTCCTGTACATTTCTGGGTGATTTTAGCGAGCAGAATGCTTTCTGGCGGCCATTCTGATGTTCCTGATGCAAGCAATGCACAGGAATGTTGCAGGGCCTGGAATAGTGGTGTTAAAACATCCCACAAGGCGCTCATATATACATCTCTCCTAAAATTTGTGTTATGTTACTTTACTTTGAAAGTACCAATACAAATATGTGTGAAGTATATGGATGTGCATTGTTTTAATTTTCCTTTACTTTTATATTGAAGTGTAGAAATTGAGAAGCATTGTAACTATTGGTTTATAATTTCAAAAACAGGCACTAGTCAATTGATATATTGCACTTGACTGTTGAAGCATGTTGCAATAGCAATGAGACTTAAAAAAACATTTGGAACATTTTGCAGTTGAGAAAGTTTATTTGGTCCTCCCCAAGTGACACATGAAAATTGAAAAACAAATGCCTATGTAAGAAATGTTTTGTGTCAAAGCTCCCTTGATCTGTGTATCCAGAGCTGGTCAATGGGCCAGCTCGTGCGGGGTCCGAGATCTGGCATCATATGTCTCCCTGTATCTCAGACCCGGCCTGCCTCAGTCCTGACAATCAGTTCAGACCAGGATATTTGGGAGTGGGACGCCTCTCCCGTTCGGCACCATCAAATAGGGTGCTGAACAGGAAAGCTGTCCCACTGGCAGGATAATGAAGATGCTGAGCAGGATAACAGTGTTCCTGCTCAATCAGCACCCTCAATATCCTGGCAGCCAGGACCAGCATGAGGCATGACACCTCCTGCTGTGAAGCGTTCGAGATAAGCACCCTCCACCCAGCAGCTCATCAGACCCTGCAGGCTCTGTAACTTTCTTTCTTCAAGCACAGCATTTAAAGTGTAATCCTGATGAAAGAGTTTGCTGTTACCCTATCCTGGTGCTGTGCTACTGGCGCTTTAAGGATTTCTAGAAAAAGCTAACCTGTGGTACGGAGGGCCGGCGTGGAGTTCAGCGACAAGCTCAGTCGCTCATCAATCGGCCGGCAGGAAGGCAGTGGAAGTCGCTTGGATGGACAAGGTCCATAGCCTAAGAAGCACAAAGCTGCGGGGGCAAGGTGAGCCCATCTCCTTGATACAACATACTGGAACAAGGTTCTCCCATTCCGCCCTGCACCTCAGCTTACTCTGTGGTTTTGGCTGTGCCTGAGGCCGTGCAAAAATCTCATGCAGAGGGTGGGTTACTGTTTGCGGCCACATCAAATTCAAATGTGCAATTACCATTACCTCTTGCAACTCATTAGGAGAATTTAGAAGAATCACAGGGCACTTTGACTGAAAACCCAAGGTCGGGACTTGATGTGAGCAATGAATATCTGGCTAACGATTTGGGGTTTAATTTGCCCATAGTGTCACTTGTAACAGCCTTGGTGCCACTCGTCCAGCCATAGCTCTGTGATTTAAAAAATCGAAATGACTTACTACCTCTCGTGAACCAACCTCTACCCATCGGTAGCAAGTTTCTGCCCAAGTGCACAACACTGAATGTTCAAGTGTGAGAGACCCATTTCCAGCCTCTTTTCAGCAGGCTTCCTTACCGGCTGGCGTCTCGATGTGTGTGGAGACCATAGACGTTGAGGGACTGGATCGCTCTCCCAATGGAATTAGCACTCCCTTGGGTGATCCACATGACAAAGCCATTGGCTGTATAGCTAATGTTGTTGCTGCCCTTAAGGCAACCCAGAGAGTGAACAAGGTGGCTATGGCGGGCAGCGCTCCCACCTCGGCGTTCACTGTATTACCATGGGATCCCACATTATAAATGGTAATTGCCTCAATGGAAACACCAAATGCCTCCCCACGTCTAAAGACAAACTATGGTAAGAAGGTGGCCTTGCAAAGCACTAAAGTAAAAATATGTTATCAATCTAAGCTAAAAACAACGAGGTAAGGACTTTTTCATGACAGACCTTCTGTGAAATGTCAGATGCCAAAATATTAGAAGGAGCAGGGGATGGGTACATCCTCCTTTCATCTATATCCAAGTTACCAAAATCCACAAAGGAAGCTGCCAAAGGTGAGAAAAGGCCGCCCTCAACAGGCAATGGGAACAAGCGCTAAACGGAGCCGACCAAAAGGGATCAAAGTGCATACTTTCCCAATCTGAGAACGCACAGGATGGAGCAAGAGCAGGTCGTCTCTGACTCTTTAGCAGTTGGGTCGCTGCCTCTCAAACTCAAGGGGGTGGTCAGCCCTAAAACTGGAAATTCTAATAATAAGAACTTGTTCGGCGGATCGCCCCCATTGTGCATGGGAAATGGCCTGGAACAGGAGAGGCCTCAACAGCCCGACATGGGAAATTCGGTATCGGTTCTAGACGTGGTGGGGAAAGGCCGCATCTTAGAAAAAAGAAAAAAGCATTCCTCACAGTGGATTAACAACTCTGTGGAGTGTAGTATGCACCACAGGAAATAACCTACGGTCTCTGCCACTTCAAGAAACTCTGAACTTCTCTTCAAGCTCGGAATGCATTGGAAGAGATAGAGCCTCTTTGAACATGCCCCCAGCCCCTCCAGCAAAGCCGGATTTATTAACCATCATGTCATCGATAACTATAGCCTTGGCAGCATTTACCAAGCTCTATGAGGCCCTTACTGATATGTTGAAGGACCAAACCGCATTGATGGTTATGGTCCATTCCGAATTACTGTTGATAGAGGGCTTTGTAACAGCCCGAGAATGTAGAAACATCAGGCCACCAAGAGCTCAGGTAACAATTGATGCACTACCTGCACTAGGGGACAAGGAGGTGGTGACTTCACAAGACCAGCTTGTGCAGACAAGTATGTCTAACAACTCCTTGCAGGAGCCTGAACGCCAAGAAGATGTTCCCCACGTCGAACTTGGATATGGAACCAGACTATCCCCTTGAATGCGTGTACCGGGAGGCTGAGATATCATCTGGTGGCGCAAAAATAAGATTATGCAAAACGAACAAGGAATACCCAATGTTTAGACCAAAGAGGAAGAAGAAGACGAGCAAAGAACAATTGCTGTCAAATCAACTATCAGAGAAATGTTACTGCCGTAATAACTCAAGAGACTCTCGAAAGTATGACGGCTCTGAGGACAGTTTTAGAGTAGTCGTGGAGGGTGCCCAACCTGTGTTGATTGTGGCAGACCCATCCAGTTTAACGCGATCAGAAAGAGTGGAAGAAGAAACTAATGTTTCTGATTACTTAATCAACCTTACAGTTTAATCAATTGAAGAGCTTAAATCCCAGTTGAAACCTTCCTACAGTCCGACAGTAACAAGAGCGAATGTGAACCAAGGTTTGTCACTTAAGGAGGTTCAAAACACTTTGGGGACTGAAGGTTGAACATTGGAAGAAAAAAGATGCAGAGCCGTGAAAAGCATCAATGTGTAGGCGAGAATGTGGAGAATGACTATCCACCAAGGAGACAAGGTCATCTTGACCCAGCCCTGATTTATTGAAAGGGGGAGGGGGGCATTGGACAGGCTCCAGAAATTTCCGTGATAAACTTGAAAAGAAATCAGCTTTCCCAAGGTTTAAGCTCCTGGGGTATGGCTTCGGCTGCTTAAAAAAAAACCTCAGATCAGTCTACTAAAGGGCCAGTCATGGAGAGAAGGAGCTCTAGGGAGGGGCCAAGAAAGTCCACTGGCCATTTACATCAACATGGAAGGAAAAGTGCCTGCTCTGTGAAGTTGGAAAGAAAAGTGGACAGAGAGGATGACCTGATATTGAACAGGAAGAGCGTCATGGATTTATTTCAATGCATCCCAAACTTGTGTCATATTGCCTCTAGTGATCTAAAGATCATTGAATGTGCGGATGAGTCACTAACAGACTTTGTTCATCTTCACACGACTTCCCCTGTGGTAAAGGGAATGTTGCTGGAGGCAGCAGAAAGTTTGCAAATGTTGGGTTTCGATCTAACAGCTACTAAAGCCACTGCCAATAAGGCTTAACTGATAAAGGTATCAGCGAACTAAGATGCAAAACGAGTTGTCAAATAGGACAAGGTGCAGAAGTCAAGGAAGATGTACATGCGCTGACCATCTAAAAGAGCTAATTTCTAAGATTCATTGGTGACAAAGCGAGCTCCCCAGGACCCGGGAATATCTAATTTTAACATCACAGTATATGTTAAGAACAAAGGTGGCCCAACAGGAGAGGTAAAGTTGATGCCTGAGGATGATCCTAGTACTCTGGACAAATTCTCCTGGTCATTATTATCGGGAGCTTTGGCCTCCACCAGGAGATACCAGCTACACAAGAGGACCCTACCTCAACAATAAGGATGGCATCCTGCAATACAAGAAGGTTTGGGCACTGACTGTAAAAAGTGACGTGAACCTGGGTGATTATGACCTTCTCTGTTTCTAGGAGACTTGGTTGTGTCAGAAACCTTGTCTGGAGGACTATTGCGTATTTCTTAACCCTGCCGCAAAGGGACCCAAAGGAAGACCAACATCGGGCCTTCTAAATGCAATTAAGTCAGGTGCGGGCTGAGCTTGATCAAAGTAGAAGCTAGTAATCATTTTGCCTAGGAGATCATAGCGGGCTGGTCCCCCACTGTATGAGAGCTCAATTAGGTGGGTGTCCATCGGCTGGATTGGGAGGCTTTCCTGCTAGCCAATGCATTTACAATTCATGATGTATGTAACTTCATCTTGTGTGGCGATTTGAACGCAAGGTGTTTGATTAGGGATATCATGTCAAAAGACTCCAACCAAGTGACTCTGTGACAAGAGGTGTGGCCTGGCAATCCCTCATGGCTTCCAGAGACATGCATATGCTGAACGGTCAAACGTTAGAGGATATGCCCCCGTAATCAACCTGGTCAAGAGATGGCCAAGAGGCGCTTATTGATACATTTCCCTCTCCCGTGGCTTTCTATCGTTTATCTCTTCACTTAAATTTGTCCAAACGTCTCACAGCTACCACAAACTGCTGGAAATGTCTTGGGCTTCAAACGCCAATCCTGATAGGATTGCAATGGCGGGCCCTGTCATAGAATACAATGGGGGACAAGTTTGAGAATGTCAAATGCGTCGATCAACCTTTTGTCTTCTCTATTTATGCACAGCCTGCCTTCGGAAGAGTCGACGGAAGAGGGGAGCTTGGTCATCTTCATGCCTCTTCTCAAAAGTTTCCATACAAAGTTCTGGGAAAGCCTCGGGAAGGAGTTCTGCATTTCTGCGACAAAGCTCTGCACAGTTCCATGAATCAGGGTTTGTGTCGGCAGTGCAAAGTCACTTTTCAGCAGTGAAAATTCACTATGTCCCGTGCAAAGAATTCCATGAATCAGCATTTTATGTCAGATGCAACCACAGAAAAATCAAGTGCAGTATATATGCCCATATTTTTATATTACTTTACTGGCATCTAGCTCATATCAAGCAATCCAAACGGAAGCTGATAATAAGGACGTGATACCTAAGGAGGTCAAGAGATTCACGCAGGCTCACACATTGTGGTGAGGTGGGAAAGCTGGAACTAGAATCTGAGCGCATGCGCCCATTTGCTTTATATGGTGCCATGGTGTATGGTGGAGAATGTGGCTGTTCATTCTGAATTCAACGTAAAGAACTTGGCCTATAGGCAAGATGTCAAATTTCCACCACAATGGAAAACAGTTAACCACTCTAGTATTACCATGAAGAAGGTCTGGTTCCTTCAATGGCAGTGTATTTCTTTTCATTGGCTAAGTGACCATCTGCATTAAAGAGTGAAAGTTTACATAGTGGGTAAAGGCAAGTGGAGTACTTCTGAGTGCCTAAGTTACATCTTATTTGGGCTTAAGGTAGCAGCATGAAGCCCAAAACTGAACTGTTTCACATGAGTACACCCAGCACAGCATGGGATAGCCACACAACACTTGTATTTCGTGATGATGTGACTAAAGATGCCTTGATGCTGAGATGATATTGGTCTGATTTGATGTTGCTTGTATACACTGGCATCTAGCCAATCCCCATGTGTTTCCAAAGTTGGCAGGTAAGGGAAGTGAGGTATATAGATTTGCTAGTGTTGGAAAATGTGTTCAAGTGATGATATGGATATTAACCAAGATTTCTTGGAGCCCCGGTCACTAATCTATATCCACTGCCAAGCAGAGCATTGAGGCCTGTAAAGAATATGCATTGGCAAAGCTGATCGCTTTGGTGTTTACTGCTGTTCTTTGCATGGTGCAAGGAGGAGAGTGCAAAGTTCCAAAGGTGGATGCGATAAATGGTGAGGGTGTGCAAGAGAATAAGAAGGAAGGAGAATAGAGCAAGGGAGAAAACAATTGAGTGATGAGCAAGAGAAACATGAGCAAGGAATGGTTGAGAGTTTGAAGGTAAGAAATACAGGAAGAGGGTGATAGGATGGATGAGGGGGAAGCGAGTGGGGTGGGTGGGCTGGGTTGTGGTGAGGGTTGGGTGGGTGGGGGTTTAGAGAGTGGGGGCAGGGTGGGTGGGGTAGATAGAGAGGGGGTAGAGTGACTGGGGTGGAGAGTGTGCAGTAGAGTGGGTGGGTGTTAGAGAGAGCAGAGGTAGAGTAGGTGGGTGTGGATAGAGAGAGTGGAGGTAGGGTGGGTGAAGGTAGAGAGAGACTGGAGTAGGGTGAGTGGGGGAAAAGAGAGTGGGGGTCAGGAGGGTGGGTAGGGGTAAAGAGAGTAGGGGTTGGGTGGGGGCAGGGTAAGTAGGGGTAGAGAGGGGGTAGGGTCTATGAGTGGGGATAGAGAGAGTGGAGGTGGGGTGGTTGGGTATTGGTAGAGAGTGGAGTAGGTTGGGTGGGGGTAGGGGTGGGGGCAAGGTGGGCATAGGGTGAGTAGGGTGGAGTGAGTGGGGGTAGGGTGGGTGGAAGTAGAGATCATGAGTTAGGGTGGGTGGTGGTAGAGAGAGGGTGGGTAGAGTGGTTGTGTGGGGATAGAGAGAGTCAGGGTAGGGATAGAGTGGGTGGGTGGAGGTAGAGAGAGTGGAGGTAGGGTGGGTGGGGGTAGAGAGATTGGAAGTAGAGTGGGCGAGTGGGCATAGAGAGAGTGGGGAGTGGTTTCTGGGGGGTACAGCGAGTGGAGGTAGAGTGTGTAAATGCAGGTAGAGAGAGTGGAGGTAGGGTGGGTGGGTTGAGGTACAGAGTGATGGTAGGGTGGGTGAGGGTAGAGAGAGGTTTGTGTGGGTGGGGGTAGAGAGAGTTGAGATAGGGTGGTTGGGTATTAGTAGAGAGAGTTGGGGTTGGATGTGTGGGTAGAGAGGTGGGTAGTTAGAGTGAGGGTAGGGTGGATGGAGGTTGGGTGGTTAGGGTAGAGAGAGTTTCAGAGGTAGAGAGAATGGGGGTAGAGTGGTTGGGTGGGGATAGAGAGAGTGGGGATAGGGAATGCAGATGTAGGTAGCGAGAGTGGATGTAGGATGGGTGGGGTAGAAAGAGAGGGGTTACATTGGTGGTATGGAGAGAGTGTGGGTAGGGTGGTGGGGTAGAGGGAGTGGTAGTAGGGTGGTGGGATGGGGTGGAGAGAGTGGGGCTAGGATGGGTAATTGCAGGTAGAGAGAGTGGAGGTAGGGTGGGCTAGTATGTTTGGGTGGGTAGAGAGAGTGGGCAATGGTAGAGAGAATGAGGCTAGGTTGGGCGGGTGAGTGTAGAGAAAGTGGGGATTGGGTGGGTGGATGTCGAAGAGAGATTGGAGGTAGTGTGTGGGGTTTGGTGTGGAGAGAGTAGGGTGGGGGTTGGTGTAGAGAGGGTTGGGTTGGGTGGGTGGGAGTAGAGAGGGTATGTGTACTGTGGGTGGGTGCAGAGAGAGTGGGGCAGGAGGGTGGTGGAGAGAGTGGGGGTAGGGTTGGTGGGCAGGGGTCGAGTGAGTGTGGTTAGAGAGGTAGAGATGGGGTAAGGGTAGAGAGAGAGTAGGGATAGTGTGGGTTGGTGCGGGCAGAGAGAGTAGGGATAGGGTTATGGATAGGGTTATAGGTAGAGAGAGTAGTTTAGTAGGGTGGGTGTGTGGTGGGTAGAGAGTGCTGGGGTAGGGTGGGGAGGAGAGAGTAGGGGTAGGGTGGGTGTGGGTATAGAGAGGGGGAGTAGGGTGTGTGGGTGGGGATAGATGACGCAGGAGTAGTGCCAGTGGGTGGGGATAGAGAAGGTGTGGGTATGGGTTTATAGAGAGTGGGTGTAGGGTGAATTAGTGGGTGCAGAGAAAGTGGGGGTAGGGTGGATGGGTGTAGAGAGAGATTGGGTAGTGTGAATGGGTGTGGGTAGAGAGAGTGGGGGTATATGGAGAGAATGGGGTTTGGGTAGGTGGGTGAGGATAGAGAGAGTGGGGGTAGGGTGTGTGGGTAATAGAGAGAATGGGTTTATGGTGGGTGGGTGGGTGAGGGTTGAGAGAGTGGAGGTTGGATGGGTGGGGGTAGAGAGATTGGGGGTAGGGTGGTGCTTAGGGGTAGAGCAAGTGATTTTTGTTAGAGAGGTGTGGGAATGAGGTCTTTCATTTCCATAGCCTGTACCCATTTCCCCTAACAGTTATCACTGAAAGGTTTTTCAGAGCTTTGCTTCGATTAAAATTCATTTTCTTGGTAAACTGGTATTAGATTGCAACGTACGGCATTGTGCAATTTTTCGTTTTGCGCTAACCAATACAACACATTGCATAAGCAACTGGAAGAGTGTTGTTATGATGGCTGGCAGTTTTAAACAAGATAAAGGCTGACGCCTCGTTCACCGGCCCTCACTTGCCTCCACGACAGATCTCAAAGCACCTTGAGCCATCACCCTTTTAGACACCTGTGCCTTCTTCACTTATAGCCAGCGGTGCCAGATGTTACTGCACCCGTTGCTAGTCCTCGGGGGCCGTTGCTAGTCCTCGGGGGCCGTTGCCTCAGAGCCGGTGCTGGATATGGGACGGATGTTGCCAGGTTTCATATCTGACTAGTCTTGTCGCATCTGGACCCTTGGAATTGGGGGCCGCAGCATTTGAGATGGCAGGCGTGAAAAACAGAAAGCATTGTGGGTGGCTTTGGGCATGTGAACGGCTGATATAGGAGCATGGATGTGTGCACTTAATGTACACACACAGATGTTAGCAGACCCGCGGCTCTTCGGTCAGTACGGCTCTGCAGCGGGAAGAGATCCGCCTTTTCTTAGTACTCAGCAGTTACTATGCAGACACGCCTGACTGCCGGGCATAAGCCGAGTTGCTATAACTACTCAAGAAATCCTAATAGTCCCTTTTTTGTGCCAGCTCATCATACCTCTAGAAGAAGGTGGGATGTTCTTTGAATTCTTTTACAATTCTTTAGGGTGACCTGGGACTCCTATCGTTCCCCAGCTGGTATGCACAGGCAGCGGAAAGTCGGATTACGATGGATTCAATTTGGCTGTTTCCTTATTGTGGAAAATGCAAATGCAATAGAAACCTTTACTCTTGCATGAAATATTTTGCAGGAGTGCAGTTTGGATTTTGCGATGAGAATCTTGGAGTTTAATAGTCCATTTGTAGATGGATTTTGGAAGAAAAGTTTGCACTTTAGACAAGTCTGATTTATGACGAAAAGTTTGAACTTTAAATGTTTTGGAGCTTTAAATGACCAAATTGTACGTTTATTTGTCTTTTTTCATACACCATATTTAAAAGGCATTTCCCGGGTAGCTTAGTTATGACGAAGTATTTCCCTGCATTGAAGACACTTTGCAAAACAACACACAGAGATGGCAGAGAGGCAGTCGGTGCAGTCGCTATACTTTTTAGAGTCTGTCCTTGGTGTCTAATGTGGAGGAGGTGCATTCCAAACGAAACCTCTTGTTCCCATGGAGTGGCGCGGAGGAGGCGATGGCACTTCAGGCCTAGAGTCCTCTGTAGCGTGTTATGCAGCGTGAGTCCGGTTGTTGGAGGTCGAGGAGAGGTATTGCACGATTGGCAGATGCGTTTGGAAGTGGCGGGTAGTTGGCGGAGCTGGGGACGAGGTGTGAGTTGGTGGGGGGCGTTCGTTTGCGGTAGGGTAGCTGTTGGTGTGAATTGGTGGGGTGTGGTTGTTTGCGGTTGGGTGGCTGGTGGTGTGGAATTGGCAGTGGTGGTTGTTTGTGTTTAGGTGGCTGGAGGTTCATGTGGAAGTGTGGGTGTCGCTCGGGTTGGTCGCGGTGGGTGGGCGGCAGCACGCGGTGCCTCGTCTGAAGCGCATGTGTAGGCGTACGGGCTGGGGTCTCGCGGGTCTGCGGGCCGGTCTCCGGGCTCGCTGGGTGGTGTGAGTTTGGGGTGTTGTGACTGTTGGTGTGGATTGGTGGGCTGTGGTTGTTTGCGGTAGGGTGGCTGGTGGTGTTGAATTGGGGTTAGTGGTTGTTTGTGGTTTGGTGGCTGGAGGTTCGTGTGGAAGTGTGGGTGTCGCTCGGGTTGGTTGCGGTTGGTGGGCGGCAGCGCGCGGTGCCTCGCCTGAAGCGCATGTGTAGGCGTACGGGCCGGGGTCTCGCGGGTCTGCGCGCCGGTCTCCGGGGCTCGCTGGGTGGTGTTTTGAGTGGTGGGGGGTATGTGTTTGCGGTGGGGTGGCTGGTGGTATTGGATTGGGGTGTGTGGTTGTTTGTGGTTGGGTAGCTGGTGGTTTGTGTGGAAGTGTGGCCTGTGTGTTGATTGGTGGGGTTGGTGCACATCATCCTTTGGGATGGGGAAGCCCCTGCGTGGGTCCGCCCACGCATTCGATAATTAAGAAGAAGAAGGAGCGGCGCGGGGAGGCGGCTGAGAAGCAGTTGGTGCAGTCGCTATACTTTTTGGAGGCTGTCCTTGGTGTGTACTGTGGAGGCGGTGCATTCCAAACTTAACCTCTTGCTCCCGCAGAGCGACGCAGAGAGGTGGCAGAGTGGTAGTCCGGGCAGTCCGTGCCATCGGTGTTGACTGCGTTGACCACGGGTCTCTGAGATGGTCCAGTTCACAAAGAGGATTTATTTACAGAGAGAGTCAGGAAGTTGGCCGTCATACTATTGGAATCAAAGACGTAATCTCAATTTTGTTATTGGGAGGACGGTCTGACCTTCGATTTAAGCTTTTTTTTTAAAAAAAGGAATACTGGGATATTTGTCTTTTTTGAGAACTGTGTCGGCATGGCGACATTATGAACTTGCGAGCTCCTGGAATAACCATTGAATCCGTATAATTTTCCTGTATCTGTACTGTCAATCAAGAGCCAACGACTGCGGGCGGAAGGCCTTGGAGTCGGCGTTCTGGGGGAACCCTCTCTGTTACTTGTTACTCCACGAGTTAGGAGGTCTGACTTTTGCTGCAATATTGCCTTTGAGTCAGTCCTCTGTGGAAGCTACCGCTACTCGCTACTACAACTTCATCACCGTGCCAGCTCCTGGAATAACCATTGCTTCGGATTCACTGTATTATATTTGTACTGTCAATCGAGAGCTGATAGCTGTGGGCGGAAGGCCTCGGAGTCAGCTTTCTGGGGAATCTTATTGTGTTAAGATCCCTTGACACTCCACGACTTCGGAGAACTGACGACTGCCGGTATATTGCCTTCGAGCAGTCCTCTGTGGAAGTTAGCACAACCCACTAGCATAACCCGTGGTTTTATGGCCAGGGCACCTTTGTTCTCTGGCATTTGATCGACTTTTTCTACTATTGTTAGTGCCTTTAAGGGTCAAACTTTGCTGGTTGACGACTCTTGAGCTATTCTTCTGGTGATTGTTCTGAGAAGGCAATTTTACTCTGAGTTTCCTCACTATGTCTCATCGTACACTAAGGTCTGGGGCAGTACTGCAATTGGTCACAATGTCATCCGTGGTCGTCGTGGCCAATCCTGTATTTCCCACACCTAGTCTCAAACAACATAAACAATATGATTTAGTGGACATTAGTGTTCAGCTGCCTGAGCCTGGGACTAATGAAGCAAATGTTTTGGAACGGGCTTCGTTGGTGGAAGAGGGGTCATGTTCTCCTCATGGGATTGGCACTAAAGGGGTAAAGGGGGTGGGGGCCAGGAGGTGGTTCCAACATTAGAGGAATCCTCACGGGCGTCAAGTAAACTGGCACATGCATCCATACCTCCAGAAACTTTGCGCACCATGCTAGCAGCGTCTAATATATCCTCAATCTGCAAGCAAGTGCGATTTAATGCGGCTTTGCCAGTATCTACCCCGAAATCGTATGGTGAATCACAGAGATGTCCTTATTCCCTCCTCCGGGTCTGCATCCACAGACTCACATTGCAGATGCCGTTTTCTTTGGTTCTCATCAGACTCACTCCTTTGTGTTTAAATATTTATCAGGCAAGGAGGTGGGGTTGGACCAGGCGGACCTTTACCTGGGCCAAGAAGTGTCTGAGGAAATGTGGCCTAGCAACCCTGCTGAGAACCAGCTTAACATCTCTTTCATGAACCTATCAACATAGAGCAGGTGTAGTCTGAAAGAGATTACTGACTTGGAGCTGTTATCTGGTTGTCAAACAGCAAACTCTCCTGTTCCCATTCCTATGGCACCTAATATGGGTACAGCAAGATGAGGTCAATAAAACTAGACAGTTGGGCACCCTGCGAGTTATAAAGACTCAGCCCTCTTTAGGACGCCCTTATAGGTCCCAGAAAGGCTTAAACGACTTTGAGATGTTGCTGGGTTCCAGCCTAGGTCCTTTGGTGTATTGTCTTTGCAAAGCCTTCCAGACACACAATGTAAGGGGGTGGCTATTGGGGTGGCTGATAAAGATGCCCAAGGGAGTTCTAAAGTAATAATAACTGTTGGTAAAAACATGGCACCCCAGACTCTGGACTGGCAGGAAGCCAGTCAAACAGTGGTACGTGAAGTTTTGTACTCCCCTCCTTTATCATTTCCGGCTGGGGATTTTTGAAGGAAACCCCCTCTGGCCGAGTTACACAGAGCATATTTGGGTGAGATTTTCCTTTAATGTGAATAAAGAGCTAACAGCACTTTATGACCAACAAGAACTGGTCTCAAGTGCTGTGAGGTCTAATATGGAAATCTTGAATGGGCCCCATTAAAATACGGCAGTAGCCGTGCCAGTATAACAGGCATGGCTGTCGCCGGGATAATATTTTTTCTGGCGCCCAGGAATGGGCAATTACTGCGTCATAATGGCCCTGCCGGACCCGTTAATTGCCCATTCCTGGGCACCGGAAAATAATGCTCCTCCTTCCCATTGACCCCCAAAGGGCTCAATGGGAATGGGGAGGCCGGATGCACTGGCAGCATTCGGAATGGTGCAGGTGCATCCGGCATGCTCTGCTGTTGGGTGCCGGCCAGCCCAGCAGTGCAGTCCTGGTGGGCAGGAAGGCACCTACAAGCAGAACTCGAAGTTTGCCGGTACGGTACCAATGGTACCAGCAAGCTTACCAGTACTGTTGTTACTGTACCGGCAAATTTGGAATGAGGCCTAATGGTTGAATGAGAAATTGTCTTTTGTGGAGGGCTGTTTGAGGGGGCTTTCTTGTAGAGAAATGGGGGACTCTGATATTCATCCCTTAGCCTCCAAACAAGAGGGGGGCGGCCAACATTAGTCCAAACTTGTCAATCTTAAGGTCTTCAGTGTTGGTGACAGACTGCATTAGTGTATCAGGACTGGGCCATTCTGAGCTGCCGGACACTTCATGGCCTCTGGTGGAGTGCTTAGTAGGCCCAATGCAGGCTCTGGCACCCACTGATGTACCCTCTGAGATTGTAATGGTGGGGGAGGACAAAGGCAGTGTAGGGGGTGTTTTCAATGTCTCTGTAGAGATTAACACTTCTCCCCCTTGTCCAAAAGATATGTCCAAGAAAAAAAGAGAAAAGCCAACAAAGGGAAAAAATCTAAAAATCAGCCTTTACCTAAATCCAGACCTGCTAACATTGCTAAAAAAAACATGCAAGCTTTCTGTCCGCATCTGATATTATTGTTGACTTAAATATTCAAGCTAAGGAGCATATTGCCCCGGAATTGGCGTCACCACCAGCATCTACTAATCTGGTGGGGAATGTTGGATATATCTTGGGATCATATCTTTTACTACATTGCTTGGTAACATATTGTGGTAACGGGGTATTTTTTAGTGTTGAGACTAAATTCAGAATATTGCCTGATAATTGTTTACAGGGATCACTAACAACAAACAAAATACTGGACTTGATACACTCTGGATGAATGGTTCATGCCCCCTGTGGTACCTTATGTACAATACCACGCTACGCCGTTTTGGCTGACTCTCAGCAGCTGCAATTTAAACACTGCACATTCATGCCATCTCTCTAGCTATCTCTTACCACACTTCAGTCTTTTAATGCATGTCAAATAAAAGAGACTTATTGCAGAATAATGCCATGAAACTATGCAAGTTACACAAAGTAACATTTATGCCCACTTTATATTTCAAAGAGCGAATACATTGGGAAAGCTTTCAGAGTTCTTATCTGTGCCAAGTCTTACCAACTGTCCTTGGCAACGTGGAACTTGGCAAGAAAAATACACTTTGAAAAGAGCAACACAGAAATATTTCCCAAACATAAGCGCAGGATTACATACACGTTAAAAATAGACAGCACTTAATATGAAATGAATTTAGACTGCCTGACCTCATTCAAATCAGCAGCCCCTCACTTAAGCTCATATTTACCTAGATATTGTGATGCTGTTTCTAATCCAGTTTAGCATGGAACTTCTCATCAATATTTAGCGCTGAGACTCTACAGGAGTGTATCGATACAAAAAAATGACAAAGGTAGATAAGGCTAAATCTGTTCCAATCATTGTTAATCAGCCAACTAGTCCCATGGTGCGGTGTAAAGAGATAGGGACTGATCCCGTTAGCCATGACTTTACTGATGGCAATTCCCACTCAATGATGGACTCCCAGCCATTGATTGTATCTCAGTGTGCAAAGTGGCAAACAACTACTGTGGCTCCTAACTTGACTGAGGCACTGGGTAGAGTCCATCAGTCCTGTTTTTGGCCATCTCAAATCATTTCCAAGTCTAATAATCCTCCTATGATCAGACTCTCACAGGGGCCTGGTATGTCTGACACATTGGTGTTCGACCGACTATTGAGGACAATTTGATTCCACTGGCGATGAGAGTGGAAGGGTTGAATGTGGACCCTTTGTATGCTTACCCTATGTCTGGGGTAGTGCGGTAATGTGCATGCCACAGACAATTCCGATGGATGTTTTGGGGGCTCAGTCGCTACCGACGGATCTCGTCGTAAGGTGAACAAACAGAGGCATGGCCTTACTCGGTTAAATAGGCCAAGGTTGCTTGATTTGTTCACTCAAATCCCCCGGCTGAGGTCTTTACATTCTGGGGATATCAAATTCCTTTCCCTTTCAGTGGAAACTAACAATTATATTTCTTTTGGGATATTGTCTCTAATTTGGTTTGGACATGGAGGGCCACTTTTCACTCCCTTGGATACGATTTGGTTGAACTCAGCTCTAGTGAAGCAGCCAAGCTGTTTTGTCACCACCCGACACTGACCCAAAATTGCCATCGACCTCAGGTGGATATGACCACACATGTGCTATCTACTATACATTCTGAGTTACCCCTTATTACCAGTTCCAAAGATGTGCAGGATTCGTCCTGGCTGGAATCTGCTATGGAGACCTTTGTGTCTCTTACGGCAGGAATAAATCGACCCTAGCATAGGGGAAATTGGGGGGCGTGGCCAGCACGCATGCAGTAAAGTCGGGCTTCCGCGGAGCTCAGGTCCGTGATCCTGTCAATACCTGAATTATCGCCTTGAAATTGTCTGCACGACGGCGAAAACATAAAATCCACGAAGGAGAACCGGCCTCCAGCACTTGACCCTGCTCCCGCGGAGAATCGGAGTAGGGAAGAACAATAACGCGGGACGCGAAGCCGAGCCCCTGTGTCCCGCAAGATGGCGGCGCATACGGCGTGACGGATACGAGGGAATCGGTATCCGTAGAAGCATGGCGGTGGTTCGCCTGCCCCCTGGTCGCAGCCCGGTCCGCTCACTGGAAGGTGCTGAAGGGCTGCGGAGACCACGTCAGAAGAGGAGCTCCGCCGAGAAGTGAGAAACGCCGAGCGGCTGAAAAGGAACCAGCCGCCCGGAGGAGTCAGGGCGGACTGCGGAGGGGGGAGCACCATCGACGGCGGGACGAACCAGAGGCGTACTGGCGGTGGCCGGCGGAGCGAAAAGACCCAGCCAGGTACCAGGGACTCGGGGAGAGGGGGAGAGCCACGGGGCCCCCGCCACACATCGCGCAACTGGGAGGCAAGTGCCCCATCAGGAGACCCACCCACGCGACGGGGGTAACAGGCGTGGCCTACGGACCTGTGCCGAAACACAAACGACTCCAACTGGAGGCGACCTGGGAAGGAGCCCGCCGACTCCAGAGGGATCCCCAAGGGCCGACATTGGAGTGCCGATGGTAAAAACTGGGCTACCCGACCCATCTCGCAACAAGCCCCGGGTTGCCCGCGCTGTAGAAAACTAAGGACACCCATTTGGAACACCGCTCCGACAGGACCCAGCAACGGACAGAAGCCCGCCCCACTGTAACCGGGGAGCCCCAACACACCGTCTGAACTCAGGGTGAGGGGCACTCTCCCTGAGACCCTCTGAAACTCAGCTGGACACTGCCACCCCACCTGAAGCCCAACGCTAACGTGGGGAAAGAGCGGGAACCCGCAAGCTCCCGAAACCTAATTGCACCCAACGCCATCTTACCAAAGAGCAACATACACTGGTGGGTAAAAGGCGTGGCAATACATTGTCGGACTGTTGCCCCCTAGGGCAGTGATCGCAGCAAACAAAATCAACGGCGAGGTGAGACCATCGGGACCAGTGAACTAAAGGAGGCGAGGCCAAAATCAACAAAAGGACCACCCTGAATTGCTATGAACGAAGGTGGGTCGCCAGGGCAGCGTCAGATCCGGGCCGCTCGGCACCAACTGATAGGGGATCTCACCCAGCAGATCACACCTGGCGACACACGTACTATACCACAAGCCAGGGACCGAAGGAGAGGCTGACATACCCTCCAGAACCAGATTGGACACACGAGGCGGCGAGCCTGGAAACGGGGGATGTCCCCCCGTAGAGGCAAACCGAAATTGGTCACGATGGACTCCTTCACAACAGTCAGACCCCAAAGACAAACACAACCAGATCGGGAGGCACCGGAAGAGCCACCCCAGCAAGAAGATGATCTCAAACACACACAAGTCCTACAAGCAATAGCAGCCCTCCGCACGTCGGTCGAAGGAAAGATTGAAGAAGTGAAATCAGACATACAGCTTATGCGTCAAGATGCCCGAAACCTAACGGAAAGGGTCACAGTGGCGGAAACTACCCTACAAGACAACGTGGAGAACACCCAAGACCTAAAAACAAAAGTTCAGGATCTAGAACAGAAGGTGGCCAGGCTGGAGGCGCGCTCCGAGGATGCCGAGGGTCGAGCCCGCCGAAATAACATACGCATACTGGGGGTCCCTGAAGACATGGAGGGCTCGGACCCGACGGAATTTATCGAAACACTGCTGCTACAAGAAATTGGTCCAGGGAACCTCTCCCAAGGGTTTTCCGTAGAAAGAGCCCACAGATCCCTCCAGAAGTGCCCCACACCCGGCTCACATCCACGCCCAATCATCGCCAAAATTCTGAACTTCCGAGACCGGGAAATCATACTGCGGTACTCTAGAGAAGGCGGAGAGATCAAGAGAAACGATGCGGCAATAGTCATGTACCCAGACTACACCCCCACAGTGCAACGAGCAAGGAACTCTTTTATCCCAATAAAAGCACGATTACGGAAGCTCAACCTAAAGTACATGTTGCTATACCCGTCGCGCCTCAAAGTTTTATATAAAGGAAGAACGATATTCCTTGAGACCCCAGCTGCAGCAAACATGTGGCTAGAACACAATAACCTGGCTGAGGGCAAAGATGAACCACCACAACCGAATCTGGGCTGACCACGCACCTGCCACGGCAAGAAGAAAACAGAGACCACCCCACAGGAATGCATAAAGCAGACAACCACACCATATTTTGAGTCCTACTGAGATCTAAGCTAGATCGGACAGGAGCTCGGAGGAACACACGGAAGAAAGGAAAGCGACCCACCCCACCGAAAACTGTGCAGGCAGTCTGCCTACACACTACCTGATCCGGAAGGCCAGGACTGGCCTGGAAGGCTTGGGACCCCCTGAGCGCTGCACGTTGAAGCAACTGCTAGGGACAGTTAGAGTTGTTTGGTTTGTTTTCCCCATGTACATAATGGGAGTTACCCAAGTTAAAAAGTCTCCAAGAGTAACAACAGAAGATGCCGGAGAGGACGAGCAGGGAGAGGGAGAGCCGAAACTGGACGAACAAACGGAAGAAGTAGGTGATTGCACGACGGAACCAATGGACACCCTCTTAACACGCCATGTCGACTAGAATAAAAATAATATCTTGGAATGTAAGGGGCTTAGGAACTTATCCACGCCGAAACAGAATTAAGTCCTACTTGAACAGAAAAGGAGTGCAAATAGCACTGTTACAAGAGACACACTGCACGGCGGACTCGCTGGCCAGACTATGCGAGCATTGGGGAGGACAAGGAATTGGAACCACTTACTCCAAATTTTCTAGAGGAGTATACACCTGGATTCACCCTCAACTCCCATTCCATTTAATTAAGTCGGAAGTTTACCCGGAGGGCAGGTTTGTGATAACGTGGGGCCGACTAGAACAAGAAGAGGTATGTATAGTGAACTCCTACCTTCCCAACACTAACATTCCGGCATATCTGAACTCGATGTACCCTAAACTTGCACCATACAGGCACGGGATCTTTTTTTGGGGGGGGGACTTCAACTGTGTACGAGACCCCATACTCGATAGGTCCCAGCCCCACCCTAAAGGTCCCTCAACAGCAACAGCGGCCCTGTCCTTATTAGTAGATGGATTAGACCTGGCCGACACGTGGAGGGAACAACACCCAGACGCCCGGGAATACTCGTTCTTCTCCTCCACACATGATCTCCATACGAGATTGGATTATGTCTTCGTAAGCAAAGAGCACCTATCACAAATAGACGGCGCAAAATTCCTAGGGAGAACCATCTCGGACCACTCACCACTCTTAATAGAGTGGAATCACGCTGGCCCTAGACCCCCTATACCCATGTGGAGGATGCCGACAGACACCCTGGGAGATCCAGTGTTCAGGGAAGAACTACACGACTTTTTAGATAACTTCATAGAAGTGAACACCAGAAGTGTCGAACACTTGAGTACAATGTGGGACGCCCTAAAGGTAACAACCAGGGGGGAAATCAAAGCTAAAGCGGGAGGCATCAGAAAACAGCTCTGGGCCGAATTAGACCAGTGGGAGCAAGAGATTGAGCAATCGGAGGCAGCCCCGGTGAACACACACCAAAGAGAGAACACCCTCAAAACACTTAGAGCTAAATGCTCACTGGCATGGGACAGACTAGCCAAATTTGATTATACCACTAAAACTAACAGGGCACACACAGAAGCTGACAGGCCGAGCAGGCTGCTGGCCTGGCTGTGCAAGAAAGAACACCCACGGCACAACATCACTATGATACAGGATGAAGACGGCAACAAACTCCATCACAACAGGGCATAAATGATGCCTTCAGGCGCTATTATGAACACCTATACTCCCACGCAGACCAAGTTCCCCGAGAACAGATTACAGATACCTTAGAGGAAATAGGCCTCCCCAGATGGACCCCAGAACAAATTGAGGCCCTAGAGGCAGACATCACTACCGACGACATAGCTGAGGCGATCAAATCACTGGCCACTGGCAAAACCCCTGGGAACGATGGGCTACCCGCCGAATTTTATAAAACATATGAAAGGTCCCTTACACCGTTATTACACGAGGTTTTTCGAGAAGCATATGAGAGAGGGCGGCTCGCTGACAGTATGAGAGAGACCCTCTTGATCCCGATCATCAAACCCAACAAACCCGCCGACGATTGTGGCTCTTACCGCCCAATAGCCATGCTTAACAACGATGTGAAAATTCTGACGACGATACTAGCAAAGAGGCTGGCTAGAATCATAGGGGAGATCGTGCACATGGATCAGTGCGGCTTTATACAGAGCCGCAACACGGCCATGAACCTACGCAGACTGCAACAGGTCATAAACCAAACGCAGGACCTCGCGGAGCCATGTGCACTGCTATCCCTGGATGCCATTAAGGCATTTGATTCGATATATTGGGAGTGGCTCGTATCGGTTCTAGAAACTTTCGGCTTCGGCCCGGGGTTCATTAGGTGGGTCAGGATTCTTTACACAGAACCCAAGGCCAGAGTGAAAACCGAAAAATACATATCTGACGCCTGGGACATATGCAGGGGTACTAGACAGGGATGCCCACCATCCCCCATGCTCTATGTATTAGGACTAGAACCTATTGCCATCTATTTTCGGAAACAATTTTTTGACGCCGGGATACGCTTGGGGGGAGAGGATCACATCATCTCACTTTATGCAGACGACGTACTACTGTACGTCAGGGACCCACACAACAACGTACCCACAATGCTGGACGTCTTAGACAATTTTGCAAAGTTCTCAGGTATACAATTTAACAAGGCAAAGTCCTGCCTCTTCCCTCTGGCGGGCCTCAGGAACAAGGACATACCGGAACTCCCTTCCCTAGGGGTACAATGGGAGGTCACCACATTCAAATACCTGGGAATACACGTAACGCACACCCCGGCATTGACGCACAAACACAATACGAAAGCAGCAATCCCTGCCTTGAGAAAATCCATGAACTTTTGGGCAAAACTCCCCCTGTCCATGATGGGTAGAGCCTCAATAATTAAAATGATTGTCCTTCCCAGATTTCTGTACAAGTTCCAAAACATACACTACTATATCAACGCCTCCTTCTTTCGCCTCCTAGAAGGGATACTTCGAGATTTCCTATGGGGGAAAGGGAGGCGCAAGATAGCACTCACCACCTTGGTCCTCCCGTACAGCCAGGGGGGGATCCAACTCCCAAACCTGGAAAAATATTACTTGGCAGCACAACTTAGTTTTGTGTCCAAGTGGTTGGCTGATGACGCCACATCTGAAACTCCCCTGCTCCAGTCCTTGACCTCCCCGATCCATTTGAGGGAACGTATCTGGGCCCCCAGTCACCTGATGCAAAATGTCCCCTTTATGGCAGCCCTAGGGTGAAAAGTTTGGCGCAGAGCAGAGACACTCACCCACGCAAGACACCAGTACTCCCCAGACATACCGTTGATTTCGGACCTGTGCAGATCTGACTCGGACCTACAACACCTCAGATACTGGGAAGGGAAAGAAATATATACATGGGAGGACCTATACGCTGATGGCACCTTCAAGGAATTTGAAAGGCTACGCGAAGAAGCTGGAGTGCCCACGGGCCAGTTTCTTTGGTATCACAGGATACGAACTAAAGCACGAAATAAGTGGGCAACATGGCCAGAGGAACCGGAATCAAACCCCCTAATTACACTATTGTATAACCTAGGCGAAGGGGGGAAACCAGTGTCCCAAATCTACGCTCAACTGAGCGACATCCCTAACCCACATAGTGCCGATCTGAAAAGCAGATGGGAAACGGACTTGGGCCGGGAGATAACAAGTGGAGAGTGGGAGAGGGCCCTAGCGCATCCTAAAACAGTCTCCAGGAACCACAGATTTAAACAAATTCAACTGAACCTCCTACATCGAACATACTTAACCCCATCCAGGCTGGCGAAGCTCACCAAATCGCCGCAATCTCACTGCACCTGGTGCGGGGCGAACAATGCGGACCTGATCCATCTGTTTTGGTCGTGCACCAAAACACAAGCCCTATGGACTGCTGTACAGCAGACAAGCGAGAAAGCCGGGTCGACTAGGTACAAATGGACTCCAGACGAATGCCTACTAGGAACATACCCAAGGCCAGCCAAACTTAAGCACCTAGTCAAACTAATGGATATTATGTGCATACTGGCAAAAAGAACCATTGCAATGTCCTGGAAAAAACCCGCAGGACCCCAACAAAAAATATGGCACAGGGAATTGGAACGCTGGACACAGGCTGAAACAAAGGCATGGGAAGACAGCGTAGCTAGATCGACGGATGCCTCGAGCATGACCCTAGCGGCCTGGAAAGAACTAATAGGATCCCTGTCTCATCCCTCGGATGACAAGCCCCCATGAAAGGAACAAACCCACGGCACACAGCCCTACGACCAATGTCATTGAACCCCAAGAGCAACCGACCTTCACCTTACTGGGTTCCTACAAGCTCAAACCCCCTCTCCCCTCCTAACACCGGCTAACCTGACCCCCCGTGAACTGGCAATCCGGGCCACCGTAACGATCGGAACACTTGGAGACAGTTAATGTTGAATTGTTAATTTGTTAATGTTAATGTTCTCTCACGGAAGCCACACCATCCTTTAACAATGCACATTTCTATGTTAAGCTACTGTAATAACATTGATAAATGTCAATAAACAAATTTAAAAATAAAATAGGGGAAATTAAGATCTTATTGTGAAACACATGTTGTATGACTAACTTTCGACATACATGTCAGGGTTCTTCCTACTTATGTAATTTCAACATTCAGTTTTTACAGGAAACGATGTGCATGAGAACATTTTCTTTGGTGGAGTACGCAACTTTTTCATGCCTGGCGACATGTGTGGCAAAGGGGAGACCAAGTGGTGGTATGGCTATTAGCTTAAATACAAAGCTGCATATTACATCCTCCTTGTGGTTCGTTGGAGAAGGCATCCTTGTGGTGCATGCATGATTCCCAGAGGCAGTTGGAGATGTCTTGCTAGTCAACTTTTACCGGAACCCGGCCAAACATTTCTATTCTTGTTTTTCACTCTTTTTTGATACAAATATTTGAGTCTTGGCTGACAGAGGGTTACCAGCATGCCATGATTTTTGGGAGAGATTGTAATGCTTTCTGTGTGGAGGCCCAGGATCTCAACCTCCCTTTGTGTACACTGTTAGCGTGCCCTCAAAATCTGGAGAGGGGATATCATGGGATTCCTTCATGGCTACCTGGGGATTGCAATAACTAGAGTTTGGGCAAAGTGTGGGTACATCTCTGTATAGTTGGCACAGAGGCATTTCTACTTCATGGATCGATCACTTTTTTGTGTCTTCATTCCTTAAACCCAAGTGTAGTAATTGATTTTTCTGTGATCCGGGGCAAGTGATCATTTGGTGATAAATTTCATAATGAAAGCTTCAACTGTCAAGCATGAGGTCTGTCCAATGTTAGTGCCGGTAAATTCTGACAGGAATGGGTTAACATGTTGCTGGGATGAGAACATTTACAACAAATTCACAAAATATCTCTTCCAGGATAATAGCCAGGGGGGAGTAAAGGCTGTTAAATCTGGCCGGCACTTTCTTTAACTAGGCAGAAATCCTTTGGATGTACGCATTACCGAATGCAATAAGAAGGTATCATTTGAGTCAGAAACACGTTTGAAAGGATTACATCCCCATTTGTTTGACCTTAGAATCAAGGACTGCAAAGGGGATAAACGGCGGGCCATCAGACGATTAGGCGGTAAGAATCTTCCTATGGGGGAGTGCTATAAACTGAAAAAACGTGAGTACCAAATGCACAGAAATTTCGTAAAATCTTTGAGATTCAACTTTTTTCTAAAAGACAATCAGTCCATGTTAAGGATTCTGTTGAATGCTGACACCAGGCTATTCTGGTCCCACATTAATATGAAACCTGAAGTGGGTGCCAGTGTTTCGGTTGGTGCCACTCCTGAAAATATTTGGGTGACTTTCATCATGCAAAAATGTAGAATTCCAGCGGAATGGGATTACCATTCAGATTTGTTGAATACCCACGTCTTTGATGGCACGTGTCCTTGGGATGTCAAGGACATAGTCTAGGCAATTAACAGTCTTAAACATTCCAGGCCACCGGGCCCAGACAGCCTTCCACCTTTTGGTCTGAAGAAGGATCCCGTTGCATGGGCCTATTTTCTTTAGCCTTATTTTGATGCTATATACGCTTCTCATAAAGTCCCTGTTTCTTGGAGAGAGTCCATTATAATTCCCATCTACAAAAAGGGCAAACCTAATGATCCGGGCAACTATAGGCACATAGCTCTGATTGATCCCTACAGTAAGGTCATTTCCATTCTGTTGCTTAGAGACCTTCACTCCTTTTTGCATAAAACCAACATTCTGTCTCGTTTTCAGGTGGGGTTTCGGCAACAAATGGGCACGTTGCTTAATGCTACCTTAGTAAAACATCTGCTACTCAGTGCTAAAACCCCACTGGGGGTAAACATCTATATGGCCTCCTTGGACTTATCATCAGCGTTTGAATGTGTGGTGCATCAACGGCTGTGGCACAAGTTTCGGAGGTTTAATGTACCTAGGAAGCTGGCTCTCTAATTGCCATGCAGCATCACAATTCATCACTGATAATTCGTCTTAATAAAGTAGGGGCCACCTGCAGAACGATTGAGGTTTTCCTGGGAGTCAGACAGGATTGTACCCTGCACCAATTCTTTTTAACATGTATCTAAGCAATATTGAGGAGCTGTGGGGCACCCAAGATTTCGAACCTGTGAAACTGGGCCACCTGACAATGTATTGGTTGGCCTTTGCGGACGACATTATCATCTTTAACAGGACTCCGCGAGGCCTCCAAGGAAAGCTTAACATCGTCTATTCCTATACTCAACAGAACAACTGGGTGGTGAACGGGGCCACATCTAAGGTGGTGGTCTTCTTTAGCCATAAAAAACCAAAGTTATGCAATGGACCGTGTGGGCCGAAATTGTTGGCTGTGTGGCATCCATTAGATGCCTTGGCTATAATCTATCCAATACTTCACCCATAGATATGTGAAAGCGTCACTGTAGGTTAAGATGTTTCCTCCGTCTTCCCAAATGAAACGTATTTCTGGGAAATTGTGTACATTTTCCATCCATCTAGCATTGAAGTGTTATTTGCGAAAGATAGAATAAGTGTTGTTTTATGGGCTAGACATGGCCTCCGTAGACCAGGGCCCTTGCCTAGATTCAATTCAGGGTGTACTTTGGAAGCCGGTGCTGGGGCTATCAATTACACTTCCGAACGTGATAGTTAGACATGAACTGATTTTGATGTCCCTTCAGGCAAGAGTACTGTGGAGACAGCTAATTATTTACTTTAGGGTTTTGAATCCCCGCCCAACTCCCTCTATATAGATTTACATCAGATTATGGCTAACTGCTCTATAAATTCAGTCATCTTGTAGAGGGGGAGAATGTGTAACCTGTTGCAGCAAATTAGTTCCACTGAAGGGGAACTGTCGGGTAATCCAGAAGCGATGAAATCGAAATAGTTCAGGGATGATTGGAGAAAGACTCTTGAAGCCCTGACGACATATTCAACCTATCAGGAATATGGCAGGTTTACGCGAAGCAGGGGTTACAAGTCACATTATGTGTTTTTAAGATTCAAGTTGAACCAAATGCAGATGTAAGAAAGGACTAAGAACTGGCCTATCGTTTCCAAAGAGGGGGTTCCCACCTTGGTTTGTCGTTTCTGTAAGGGATCGTCTACTGTGGAAACTTTAAGACATTGGATTCTGTCATACCTTGAGCTCACTCAGAGCTATATGCTTTCCTAAGGAAATGCATAGTTTTTCTTCAGGTTATTCAAAGGAGCTGTTTTGGTTGCGACTCATGTGGGGCGAGAATATATCTTTAAGTATTGCTCTTGTATGATTCTTAAATAAAATGTATCTTATCTGTTAAATTGTTGTATGTATATGGAAAGAATTTGATAAAGTTGTGTTCTTTAATATTTGTGTTTTTTTTACTTTTTGTGTGAGGATTTATGTAAACCAGGTCATAAATTAAAAAAAACAACACGCTTCTCTGTAAACAAGAGCATTTTTGTAAATGTAAATACATTTTAATTCATAGGTTTACGCTTTTTTTTAAAATGCTCTTTTGGCAAGGAAACTTAGTGCAGTGGACTCAGTATTATTCAAAGCAGAGAAGGGCTTTGGGGACATAGTTAATATGCTTTTCTCAGACGCTGGCCCAGAGTAAAGGATGAACAGTAAGTAAAATATATTCTTCTAAAAAGTGCACCTTTTTTGCTGTAGCTTCAGTGTTGGTTCGCACTGAAGTAATAAAAAATATTGGGCCTCATTCCGAGGTTGGAGGTAAGTACCGGTCGTTTCCGGCATGACGTAAAGTACGACTCCGCCAAGGTTACAGACCGCTAATTGCGTCCCATTCCGACCTCGTGGACACGCGCTTTTCGCCATGCCGGAAAAGTACCTAGCGGCATGCCGCAAAACCCCCCGAAAAACCCCTACCGGCCTGCTGCGACACGTACATTACAACACCGCCATGGAAGCAGCAGCGACAGTAAATAACGGGGACCGTAATTTACGGATCCCGTAAATTACGGTCACCGCAAAACAACGGAACCGGAAATTACGTCATCGCACAGGAACGGGAAGGAGCGCGGCGGCCATCTATATAAACACAATCCATAGCCATCCTCATCAGGCAGCACCCTCGGGAGCAATCCGAAGTTGGGGAAAGCATCAGGAACCCAGGAACTATGCCTAAAGCACCTAAGAAGTCTGCGGACCGGCTCCGCAAGAAGCGATTCTGCCCTGATGAGCTCCAGGTCATGGTGGACCACCTGGCAGAACACGCTGACGTGGTGTTCAGCCCAGACATGCGGAGGGACTCCACTATCCGCAAAAAGAACATCTGGGCAGAAACCGCCCAAAGGGTGAGCGCTGTAGGCTCCACCCCTCACACCCCCAAGGACTGCCGCAAGCGGTGGGATGACTTGCGGGTGTGGGTGCGGGGACTCCTCACTGCCAACAGGAGTCAGGCCATGCAGACTGGAGGGGGCCCAAGTTCCCCTGTGCAACTTGAGGCATGGGAGGAGACATGCGCCGCAATGATTGGCACGGAATGCATAGAGGGCATCGGTGAAATGGACTGCGGGGCAACGTCGTCTGCCGATGGAGGTGAGTGTCCAAAGTCAACACTGCCAATGGCAATTGCATGATGTAGACTCCCCCAAAGGCACCTTGTCATGTAGCCACCCCCCCATCCAACTAATGCAGAGTCAACTGCAACGCAATCAAGGGCCAACTGCACACACATCAGCCATAGTGCAGTAACTTGCACATTCCATCATGCACATTGTGCATCAGGTTCGGCAGTGTGTGTGCCAGACTGCACATTTCTATGGCAGGATGAGTCACTCCGACACATGCGTACACATGCGTACATTCAATTCACATTCATATGTACTAGTACTGTTGCAACGCCCATAGGGCCACAAACCCCAAATTACAGAAATGTTAATGCAGCCATCTATGCAATTAGCGCATCATACAATCACTCATGTTGTCCCTCTCCTCTACCCCCACAGGCACCGATCATGACAGCGGGGATACCCAGACGACCCGTCCATCCACCTCCACGTGCAGAGGCCGGTCCCGGAGCATTCCCGCACGGAATAAGAAAACCACCCAGGCACCACAAACGCCAGTGGAGGAGGCACCACCACAATCCCTCCCTGCCTCGGCACCTGCCACATTAGACACCCCAAGGTCGGCCGAATCAAGCATTGCTGGGGAGTTGGCAGCTACGGCCACCCAGGAGAATGTGGACAGCCCCTTATCGATCTGTGGTGCCACTGAGGAGGACTTTTACCCCACAGTCCACACCCCGGAGCCCACCAATGTCCCCCTGCCATCAAGCAGTGACTCTGTGGAGCAGGAAACACCTGGACGTAGTGCTCCGGCAGATCCTGGACCTATTCCACAAGTTGAGTCCATGCCAGGGCAGGTAGGCCCAAGACCCGCCAGGAATGTACCTACATACATTGATGAACCACGTGCACATCAGCTGACGGACCTCATCAATGCCTTCATGGAGGACACCCGCCAGGGCAGGGTGGAGTGGGTGGATGAGCTAAGGCAGATGCGTCAGGCGGTCACTGACAGCAGCAATAGGTTGTGTGCGGTCCTGGGACGCATCGCAGATGCCCTGGAGGCTGCACCTCCCACACGACAGCCCCAGCGGGAGGACACACCGTCACAGTGCTCCTCACCCAGACCAGCCCGCTCTGACGCTCAATGCGTACATTGCGCCGGCCCAACATGGATCCCCCTGGCTCTGGGGGCACGCCTTGAACATGCTGGCACACACATGTGGCCTATGTTGGCCTTATGGCACTATTCTGGGGTTGTTGTGGGTGAGGGGGAGGGGAATGAGGGTGTGTTTGGGAGTTGGGGGGAGGGGGAGGGGAGTGAGGGTGTGTTTGGGAGTTGGGGGGAGGGGAGTGAGGGTGTGTTTGGGAGTTGGGGGGAGGGGGAGGGTGGTGGAGGTTTTGTTGTACACGTTTCATGTCAATTATTCAATACACTGGTTGTTCATAATGTAAAACGGAGTGGACATTGATCATTGTGCAGGTGTCATTTGATGTCTCACAGTGCATGGAAGGCAACATTTGCTTCCTGGGGAGTCCGTGGTAGGTATATGTAGTCCCTTGTGTGCTTGAGGAGGGCATCCAGCTCTTGGTTCAGTATCCGGGTAAATAAGGGTTGTGATATATCATGCATGTGCCCCACTGTGTGCTGGTAGGTGCCTGTGGCAAGGAACTGGAGCACAGTCACTACCTTCAGTGGAGGGGGGATGGCAGAGCTTTATTCAATGAAACTCACTATGTCGTCATGTATCAGGTCCACTATGGTGGTGATGGTGTCATGGTCAAGCCGGTACAGGGTGTGGATCTGATGTGGTGTTAGGTTGAAGGAGGTGGCTCAGATGCGAGGGATTGGGGGCTGCCGGCGTGGTAACGGTGGATGCACTGGTGGTGCATGCTGGGCCTGTCTCACCCTCCGTCTCCTCCTGTGCGTCCTCTGTGGTTGGGGCTGTGGTTGTTGTTGTTACTGCCTTGCAAGCAAGGCCTCCTGCTCCAGTTGTGCCACTACTATTGGTATCATCTTGGTGTGGGAGAGGGTGTGGTGTGTGGGTATGCTCATTTTGTGCTTTTCCAGACTCCATTGGGTACACCTGTGCTGATTGTGTGCACCTGTGGCCGTGGAAACCACTGCTCTGTGTTCTTAACTCCTTCTCTGAGATGCCTGTATGTACTCCATGCCGGTAAGGTACTTTACGGCCTTAAGGAGACCGTTATTTACGTGTGCTCCTTACTTGCGATCAGCTCTGGTTTACGCCATGGCGTTAATTACGCCATGGTGGTATGCGCGCGCGACCCAAGACCGTAAATTACGGCATTGTTGTTTACGGTGCAGTAATTTACGGTCTGAAGGGTCGGAATGGCATGGAGCGGAAATCCATGCCGGTAAATCATTACCGGCATGGTTTGTACCTTACCTCCAACCTCGGAATGACCCCCAAAATGTTCCTCTTGAATGTGCACTCTATACATACACCTGTTAAGCTGTGTCTTGGTCAGAGAACAGGGCCATCACTAAACTGTAAGTAAAGGTGTCCCAAAGCTGCGGCATAGCATATGGGGGATACACACTAAAACCAAAAAAGTGATGGGTGGAAGGTTGCAAATTAATCTGAACCACTGAAATTGCTATGGGCAACCTTCCACAACACCCTTTTTTAGCCTGTCTGCACCATTGCAAAAGGGGCCCAGCCATGTGCAAATCGGTCAGGTACGGCCACCAATGGGAACAGCCCTGCCCGAACTGCTAGGACAGGTCCCCACTTCACGGAAACACAAGCAACCCCAGACATGTTTTAGCCTTGTTGGGCATCCTCAGTGAGGTGCAGCTTAGTTCCCTATTGCACAGCAAGCAAGAGGCCCACGTCTGAGCATACCCTCTCTCACATAGGGAGACAAACTAAAACCAAAAAAGTGATGGGTGGAAGGTTTTGAATTGATTGGAACCACTGGCATTGCTCTGGACAATCTTCCACACCACCATGTTTTATCCTGTCTGCACCATTGCAAATGGGGTCAAGCCATATGCAAATCAGTCAGGTATTGCCACCAATAGGAACAGCCCTGCCCAAACTGCTGGACAAGGTCCCCTCTGCACAGAAACAGGAGCCACCCCAGACATGTTTCAGCCTGTGGAGGAGGCTGTCACTAAACTCTAACCCAATTACATATAAGGATAGGAGCTTCCATTTTTTGCTGTAATATATTGTTCAGATTTACATTTTGAATGTTTGACAAGTTTATTACAGCTCATGGAAAGCCTTTGGCGAGCTACACGACAGATGCAGCACACTTATCAAAAGGGAATAGCTGCACACCTAAAACACAGCCACTTTGCAACCTTCACCATAGCTAAAACGAAGCCTACAACATTCCAACATGGGCTGCCAAATAATGTGCGTACCTTGGCAATTGATGGTAATACGTTTCAAATGGCATGAACACATGGGTTAATGATGGCAAACCCTGACATGTCAGCACCTGGGAAATGGTGCAAGTGACCATGCATAAACGAGCTGTCTCTGCCAATTGGTTCAACATGATGTGAGTACTGAAACCAAAGCCTACTGTCTTACTTTGGAGACATCAAGTGGGTGACTATCTGCACTGGGGACTTCCTCAGTCTAGTGGATGATACGCCTAGGAAAGATATGCAGAGGATCTCCAGGTCACCCTCACTTAGCCTCCGCCAAGGAGCAGGGAACAGTCACATGCATATCTGCTCTAAGCCCTATTGCCAGGGGAACATACAGCCCGCTAACAACAAGGACTTTTCAGGACTGCATAATAGTGTTGTTCAAGTAGCTAGATCATTCTGCATTGATAGTGTCAATTTAAGAGTACAACTGACTGGTGAGCACACTGACTCATTAAGGGAATTTAAGTAGCCTCCGGTCAGCACCAGTTCAAATCAGACAGACACTGTTTGCAAGCTCACATGTGATTCTCCCTGCATGCATGCAGAAAGATGCCACTCCGCTTTGTGAGCTGAACACTCCCACACATGCACAGGAACACTGGCTCTGACAAATCAAAATAGCTTCGAAGCCACGGTCCATGTTCATGCAGCAATAATCAAATCAAGTAAACAGAGCTAAAAACTAGCCCTGCATTAGTGACCATTGGTCTAGGCCCTCACATAAGTATTATACACAAGCTGATCATTGCCCTTAGGCCAGCCATGGGGCAACAGGGTAGGTTGCCAGATATATGGTCGAAAACAAAAGGATCGAATGCCTTTTGATCGACAGTAAAATGATGGAAAAAAAGGGTTGATTTTTTTTTGTTTGTTTTTTTATAGAGGTGTTCCCCTCCAACCCCCCGTTTTCTTTATTAAAAACATTTTTTACCAACCCAAACTAAAAAATATATATAAATAAATAATAAAAAAAAATCGATTTTGACTGTCGATCAAGTGGTCATTCGATCCTTTGTTTTCGACCATTTGACTGGACACCAACAGGGTAGTATATAAAACCACAGAGCAAGAACAGAAAGGTGTGGATGTTTGGATCAAGAGGTGGTGGCAGGAATTTAGAGCGATTTGGAGGAGACTGGAAGAGTTTGGAAATAGTGGGCATGCAGAAAGCTGTAGACCAGAGAGAGAGAGGTGTTGAATGAGACAGCCATATTAGAACATCAGGATGAGGTGGTGGGAGAACATCAGAAGGAGCAGGTAGATGACTATCATTAGATGGTTGAAGAGTATCCAGAAGAGGTGGGTGAAAAATACCTGGAGGCGGTTAGACAGTATTAAGAGGTGTGGTAGGTGAATATCAGAAGGTGGTTGGAGAACATCAGGAGAAGCTGGTTGATGATCCCCTGCAGGTGGTTGGGGGGTAGCAGGGTGAGGAAGTAGACAAACTTCAAGGGGCTCTAGGGGAGTGTCAGGAGGAGGTGGTAGACAAACTTCAGGAAGTGGTTGGAGAGTATCAGTAGGAGGTATTAAAAGATCTGGTGGTGACTGGAGGGCACTAGAAGGATGTCGTAAACCAATATCAGGAGGTGGTTTTAGAGTATAAGGAGAAGCTGCTAGATGAACATCTGGAGGTCATTGGGGAATATCAGAACGAGGTATTAGACAAACTTCAGGATGTGGTTGGAGATTATCAGGAGGAGGTGAGAAAGCTTGAGGGGCACCTTTGGCCCATAGCAGGGGGTCGGGGAAGGACCACAATCCAGAATGGTTAGAGTCTAAGTTGGGAGGAGGAGTGAACACATGGCTGAGTGTCAAAGAAAAGCAGGAGAAGGTGTTTGGGGAGGACAAAGGAGGTGGACATTAGAACCCCATGTCAGGAAGATAATAGGGCATCTAGGACTAACCTGACCTATACAGAAGCAAACTTATCATTGGGGTCCCCACAATGTGTGAAAATATCTCACTGTCTTTTGGGAAGGAGCCAGTAGAAGGGTCCATGAGAGAAAGGGTGCAGGAACCCTTTTATCCCAGGACTGAGCTGGTCTAAGACATTTGGTTCAAGGGGAGAAGGGCGGGGTGCAAGAATCCCTGAAATACGAGCCTTAAGGTAAAGGGTGGAGGTGGATGCTGGAAAACCTAAACTCTTGTGTCAAGACTGTAGGGCAGTTTCTGAAAGGGTCCAGAGCCCCTGGAACATAGTGGCTGAGACTATAGGAGAAACCTTTGGGAAAAATAACTGTGTGGGAAACCTTATAAACCGAGGCCATGAGAGCAGCAGAAGCCCAGTGAAGACACCCATTCCCTTGCCTCTCTATGGAGCTGAATGGAAAAGGGAGACCAATTTGTACTTATTTATTTTATTTATTGGGTATTTATAATGCGCCTATACATCAAATGGTGTTTCAAGGCACAGCAAGATGGGGAGGGGGGGGGGGCAGGGTTAAAGAATAACAAATACAGTCCTACTAGGACTTGTGTCATTCAGATCTTGCAAGTGCAGCAACGAGAATTGCAGGGGAGTGGGGAGGAGTGGGGATGTGCCGGTCAGAGCAGAATGCACTAAGTAAGGTAAGGTAAGGTAAGGAGGCAAAGGAAGTGCAGGTCGGGTTGGAGAGCGCACAAGTGCTGCGGGGGGGTAAAAGGGGAGAATAGGGCCCCTGGGCTAGGCGAGTGCTAAGGGCAGGCCAAGCAGACAAGTGCCAGGGAAATGAAGAGAGCGTAGGGATATGAAGGTCCACAAGCTAAGTGTGAGGATGGGGCTGGATAGGCTCAGTAGGGTTTCAGACTAGACAGGCTAGTACAGGGGGATGGGGGCCAGTAGGGCAAGTGCAGATTGGGGGGGCAGGGAAGACTGAGGCGCTAGGGTGGACTGGGCGAGGAGGCCCTGGTGCCCTGTAGGAATCAGAAGGCACCAGGCAGCCAGTCAAATGCGGAGAGGGGGACATTAGCAGGGGAGAGGGAAGAAACAAGAGAGAAGGAGAGTCTTGAGAAGCTTCCGGAACTTAAAGAGATACGGCTCAAGTCTCAGGGGGACATGGAGGCCATTCCAGAGGGAGGCTCCTGCGAAAGAGAGAGATATACCCCCACTCTCTGCCTTATGGATGATGCAGGGGGTCTTGAACTTCATCCGTGCAGCAACTGGGAGCTAGTGGAGAGATTTTAAGGCTGAGGACATGTGGTCCCTGGTCTTGAGGCCAAAAATAAGTCTTGCAGTCATATTCTGGATTAGTTGAAGGGGGCAAAGGGAGGATTTAGGCAGATTGAGAAAGAGGCTGTTGTAGTAGTCCAGCCTAGAGAGGACTCAAGCTCTGGAGACATTGGCCCTCATTACGAGTCCGGCGGTAACCGCGGTGGTAAAACCGCCTGGTTACCGCCGGACTCGTATTACCATTCCGCCTCCATGATTCCCGGAATTACCGGGGCATTACAACCCCGGTTTTCCGGGAATCACGGAGGCAGAATGGTGTTAATCCCCATTCCCATCGAGTCCTATGGGACTCGATGGGAATGGGGATCATGGAAACACCGGCAGCATCTTGTAATGCTGCTGGTGTTTCCTCGTCCGCCTGCAGGTGGGCGGTGTTAAACCCGCCAGGTCAGACCTGGCAGGAACATCACCTCCCGCCTGCAGGAGTTGTGATCGCCCGGCATGGAAACAACGGTGGCGGCGGGTTTACCGCCACCGTTGTTTCCATACTGGGCGATTTTTAATGAGGCCCTTGAGTTTCTGGGGGAAGGCAAGAAAAGGGAGGATGCCTCTGAGGAGGTGCAGCTAAAAGTGAGCTTTCTTGGCAAGGTCCGTGATGCGAAGAGAGAAGGAGAGAGGAGTTGAAGATGACAACACAGTGTTTTGCCTCATAAGAGGGTGAGGGGTTGGGGCCCGCGAAGGTCGGCCTGAGAGTGGGAAGGAAGGAGGGAGCTGGGGTCCCAACGAGAATGATCTCAGTCTTACTGGCATCAAGGCAGAAATTGTTAGCAGCGCACCATGCCTGAATAGCAGTCAAACAGTCAAGAATGAGAGAGAAAAAAGAGGGGGAATTGGAAGGAAGCTTGAAGGAGAGCTGTGTGTCCTCCGCATAACACTTTAAGTGAGGTTAGATGGTGGAGATGAAATGGGCTAGAGGGGCAAGGTAGATGTTGAAGAGCCACAGCAAGAGGATAGAGCCTTGATGGATGCCGCAGGTGGATAGTGTGATGGAGGAGAGAAAAGGGCCCAGTTGAACCTGGGATGGTGGGTCAGAGAGGAAGGAGGTCAACCAGTCCAGTGATAGGTCCATGATGCCAAGGGTGTCACAGAGCCGATTTATGAAAAAGGCAGAGGAAAGGTCAAGAAGGATGAGAACGGAAGGAGAGTTGGAATCAAGATTTGAGAGCAAGTCTTCACTGGTGTTCATGAGTGCAGTTTCTGTGCCTCTGCCTGCTGCTCTGAAGCCAGACTGGTGGTCATGGAGACAACCAGCAGAATCAGTTTGGTTGATCAGCTGGGAGATGACTAACTTCTTCAAGAGTCTAACTTCTTCAAGAGTTTGCCCAAAAAGGGGGTAATGGAGATAGGGTGGTCGTTAGCTGGGAAGGAGGGGTCGGCATAAGGTTTTTTGAGGAGGGGGTGCACAAGGGAGTGCTTGAGGAGTAGCGGGAAGGAGCCAGTGGCAAAGGAGTGAGAACAGATATCTGCCAAGGCTTGAGCAGAGGAGGCAATGTTTTCCTTGATAGTTCTGAAGGAGTAGGGGAGCACCTCCTATTTCGAGGAGACTTTCATAGAGAGGACTTGTCCAGCGACCCCCTCAGGTGATATGGGCGAGTAAGAGGAGGGTAGGAGGGACTGTGAGAGGGGGGCCAAGGGAGGCATGAGAGCAGGTGAGGTGAGAAGGGAGGGGTGTACAGGAGAATGAAGACAGGATGTCCTGAGTTTTGGTTATGAAGTGAGAGGCAAGTGCAGTACAGAGCACCGGGGAAGGCACAGGAGAAGTGGAGACTGCAGTAGGGTTGACGAGTTTCTTGCAGGTTTTCAACCGTTCAGCAATGCTGTTTGTGGCCCCGGAGATGCAGGCTTGGATAAATGCCTTGTTCTTCGAGAGGATGGAGAGTCTGTATTGCCTTTGGATCAGGCGGCAGGCCAGTCTGTCAGAGGATGTACTTGAAGCATGCCACTTCCTCTCAGCCACTCTGCCCTCGTGCTTCAGAGGCTAGGTCAGAATCATGCCAGGTGTTGTGCTTGGAGGCAGGCTTCATACGGATCCTCATGACCGGAACAAGGATGACCAGAGTGTTGGAGATAGAGAGGTGAAGGATATCAAGGGCTGTGTCAGTGTGGAAGTCAGTGGCTGGGGTGTGAGGGTGGATGAAAGTGGTGGCAAAGGCAGCAACTGACAATCGCTTTATCTGTTGAATGACAGAGAAATAGACTGGGAGTGCAGGCAGATGCTTAGCCAGGGGACCCATGAGATTCAGGTGGAAGGACAGGAGAGCATGATCAGGCCAGGAGAGGTGTAGTGAGAGGGTTGGAGATAGGGATGTTTCCTGAGATGAGAGCATCCAAGATGTGTCCGTCTGAGTGAGTAGGACTTGAGGGAAGAATGGTGAGGGAAAAAGAGTCACAGAGGCTACGGAAGGGTGCAGAGGCTGCATCAGGGAGTCAGGGTGAATTCTGAAGTTGCAAGGAAGAGAAGCTTGGAGGTGGAGGCAAGGACAGAAGAAGTGAGGTCAGACCACTCCAAGAGGAAGAGGGAGACTGGACCAGGGGTCCTGTAAATGGTGGAAAGAGTCAGTGAGTGGATTGGAAAGACACCAAGCCTGCCTGCATACAAGGCATTCCAAGGAAGAGTAGGACTGAGTGGGTATGATATTAGCAGGGACCCATTCACGGAATATCAGGGCCATTCCGCCCCCAGACTTGTTAGGCCTGGGCTTAGAGATGATCTGGTAGCCCTCCAGGATCATTGAGTCAAAAAAGTGACAGAGCTGGCCTTGGACCTTGTCTCGGTGAGAAGTCTTCAAGGAGGTTGCAGATTTCAGAGGAGTGTTTAATGGCAGAGTAAGAGTTGAGGGTATCTAAGTGGAGCTGGTTGCCACCCTTGAAGGTCTTCCGAGGAGGGATACAGGAATGTGGTACACCTGTCGGTGTTGGCGAAGGGGCCACAGGGGTGGCAGAAGGATGAGTGGCAGGAGAAGGGAGGAAGTTTATGAGAGACAGAAGCCGTCTATCAAGAAGGAAGAGGTTGGGCTGAGAGTCAAGGGCCATGACAGTGTCATTCTGGTAGACATTAATGATGCCCCTAGAAGATGGGAAATATGCCAAGAGTACTTCCCATTGGGTACCACCATTAATGGGCAAAGAAGAGAAAAGAGAGAGCACTTTGACCATATGGGGAGTCCAAAGGTCTGGAGAGGGAACGATAAAGAGGATGTCAGTGACAGTCTGCCTTGAAGAAGCGTTGACATAGGTGTCAGTGTAACGCTCACCTGACTCCCACAGAGGCGCTGGTCTAGTCTGGGTTGCTGTGGCCTCTTCGAGCGTGATGCGCAGAACTCGGAACACCGACTGAACAGGACCCTCAAATCTTGCTTGTCTGGCCCGTAGGAATATCCTTCTGCAGATGAGAAAGGGGATTAACAGTCTGCAGAATAGTGTGCTTGCTCCCCCTTCCCCCCTTCGTTCTTCTCTAACTTCCTCCGAAATCCCCGGTTGAAGCTCACCTTATGGTTTGAAAGGATGAACTCTCCATCCTGCTTCTGGTGCAGGGGCGCGTGTTTGTCCAGTTACTTCACTGGTTTTCAAAATGGCGCTGGCAAAATCCACTTGACTTTTCCGAGCGGAACGCTGTAAGTATGAAGATTACAAAAGTTCAAGTGTTGAGCCTCCTTTTCTGTTGCCTTCCTAACCTGTGATCTGTCCTTTATTTCAGGTGCAGAATGAAGGCGATGCGTTGAGGGATTGAATTGCCGATGGTAAACTCAGGTGAGTTAGCGATGGGGGCGATCCCTCTTAATGTCTTTATATTCCTCCAGTAATGTCTTTTGTCCTTTCCCCATAGGGGCCGGGGTGCGGTACCTGCCAACGAAGCGGCGCCGACCCGAAATGAGGAATGGTCCACCAACAGAAGACCGGTAAGTGTTATGGCGGAAAATTAGGCTTCCCTCTTATGTTCCTTCTGCTCACCTTTTGTCTCTTCTTCTCTCCCCTAGGCGCAGAGATGTGGCGACCGGTGCAGACAGTCGTGGTGGAGCCAGAAGAACTCCCGAGGACAGGTGAGTGAAGCGCGGCGCTGCAGCGAGCAACGTGGTGCTTTTAAATAAAGTCTTTTCTCAGGAACGCTGGCGTGAAGGTTCCGGATGCAGGTTAGAAGTTTGATAAAATTCTTGGTTTTCACCTTTCTCTTCTCTTCTTTCCTTACAGGTGTTCCAGGATCGAGGCGGGCATGGCTGGAGACCAGATGCAGGAGCAGACACGGTGAGCGTTCAGCTGCTTGGATGCAGAACAACGTGAAGCGTGAGCTACTGTCTGGGCGTGGCTTAAATAGCCCCCAAAGTAGTTCCAGGTAAGTATCCTTCCCTGGCCACGCCCGAGTGGCAAAATAGTTCCAATGAAAAAATAGACCGTTTCAGGTCTCAGGGAGGCCTGAATCGTGCAGCATGGTCTGCATCAGGTAAGTGCACAAAACACCTTCCTTTATGAGCCTGGCGCCTATGGCGCCAGGACTGATGTCCAACATGAGCCTGGCGCCAAAGGCGCCAGGGCAGAGTCCAAAGAGCCCCTATAAGGGGCCGCTGGGCTTTTACCCGGGGGCATGATGTCTGCTCCCGGGGGTGCTGGGCCTGGCCTGGTGCTCCGGGGGTAGGCATCATGACAGTCAGTGATGGGCAGGCCTGGATTGGAGACCAGGAGATCTTTCTTGAACTTTTTCCTTCTAGGCTGCGAAAGAGAGATAGGATAGTTGATAGAGTAGCAGTTGGAAAAGAGGGAGATGCAAAGCACCATGGAGGAAGAGAGCAGAGAGATGTAAGGGGGAGAAAGAGAGGGTGGCAGAAACTGCACAATGCACAACAAACTCACCAGGTGGGCAGCAGCAAGCTAGGAGCAGACAAATCAGCACATGAGAAAGTAAGTCCAGACCAGTGAAGGGAGTCCTGCGGCAGGTGGAGGGCAAGCCAGACGAAGAGGCTAAGAGATCTTTTACCAACCTTCCTTAGCCAGACACAGGAGACTGCCTATGCAGAGACTTAGGCCTGCAGTTATTTCACTCGGAGCACAGCCGTAACACTAGAGTGCAGCTAGGGCTGTTCCCAGTAGAGGCGGTGGAGCACCTAGGGTTGGGAGCACAATGCTGGATGGAGGGGAGGTGTCTAGATTCTTGATAGAGGGAGAAACACCCACAATTCAGAACACAACAGCAGATGCAAAACATCCAGATTTGAGTATCCTGCATTGTGGGGAAAAAAAGCCTACATTTCAGAACACAACAATGTAAAAACACCCAGATTCCAGTTTCCTGGATAGAGGGGAAAAAGCCTGAATTTCAGAACACAACAGCAATGCGAAAACACCCAAATTTGAGTTTCTTGGATAGTGGGAACAACGCCTACATTTCAGAACACAACAACAATGCAAAAACACCCAGATTCGAGTTTTCTGGATAGTGGGGAAAAAGCCTTAAATTCAGAACACAACAGAAAATGCAAAACACCTAGATCCAGGTTTCCTTGATAGAGGGAAAAAAGCCTGAATTTCAGAACGTAGCGGCAATGCAAAAACACACAGATTCGAGTTTCCAGGATAGTGTGAAAACAAGCCTATATTTCAGAACACAACAACAGAAGCAAAACACCCAGATTTGAGTTTCTTGGATAGTGGGAAAAAAGTCTAAATTTCAGAAAAGAACAGCAGATGCAAAGCACAGAGATTCGAGTTTCCTGGATAGCAGGGGAAAAGCTTACAATTCAGAACACAACAGCAATGCAAAAAACACCCAGCATCGGGATTCCTGGAAGGGACCGTAAATGGCAGATATGGATAACATACACCCGTGGGCGACATGCAGCAGACTACAAACATCTGGTAATAGGAGTAATAAGACATCGAATATTTGCCCATGCTTTCCTCTTGTGTATTTGACCCACTTAGAAGACATATTAAAGAAATAACATTCTTACTCAGTTTCTGTCTCGGCTGGTTTATTGATCACTGTCACCCTTGTGACAGTACTCACTAAAGTGATAGAAATATTTGTCAAATGGTGTCAGTAGCAGTGCCTATGATGGCAATAGATGGCAAATAGTGTTAGTACTTGAGTATATAATGACAGTATCTGGTCACTGATGTGAGTAGCTATCGGATAATTTGCTTTGAGTACTTGGCTCTATGATGACACTAGCTGGCAACTGGTGTCTCTGGTAGAGCTGGGAAAACAGGGGTGTGGCTATCCCTCTTGGATCCCTCCACCTCCTTGGTGCATGCCCACCACCCACTGGGCTGGCTCTACAGTTTACGTATTAAAAAATCAAACTAATGTGCATGGGAATGAGCAGTTGTTACAGCCCTCACTGCAGCTGTATGTTGCCATTGTTAGGCAACACAAATTCCCAGTCAATGTATGTGCCACATGTCTTCCTCCTTTGAAGTCATGTGGCAAGACCTGCTGCTGTACCAGGGAAAATGTCATACTTGAATCAGCAGATTACGGCACATGTGAGTGTATGTTTAAAAGTGCTCATATGGGTTTTCATGAAGGTCTGCACTCGAGCGTGTGAGTGATGTAGTCTGTGTGCGTGTGTGTCTGTGTGTGTGTGTGTGTGTGTGTGTGCGTGCGTGTGCGTGCGCGCGCCATTGGCTGATGAGGTTTCTTTGTAAGTGCATGGAATCATGTTTGTCATAGGAGGCTTGCTTCACCAGCACCTTGAATGTAAAACACAGTGGCAATGCAGATATGAATTGTGAGTGCAGCTTTGTGAAAGTGAATTACATTGACGATGCTGACATTGTGGGTGGAACATCATTACAATGGAATGCCTGCATATATTGTGGTCACAGCTTAATGGAAGCGGTTGTCAGTGGTGATGCTGGCATACATTGTGGGTGCAGCAACATGAAAGTGATTTACAGTACAAATGTCTGTATATATGATGAGCCTAGCATTATAAAATTGTTTTACAATGGCAATGCTGGCATATGCTGTGGATGAGTCTTCTGGAAAGTGATTAACAGTGGTATATATTGTGGGCAGGACACCAAAGGAATTTACAGTATGGATACTAGCATACATTGCAAGCACATCATGACAATGATTTACAGCGAAAATGTGCCCATATATTGTGAGTGCAGCATCATGAAAGTGATTTACCCTGGCAATAGTGGATTAGATTTTGGACACAACATCATCAAAGTGTTTCACAGTGAAAATGCTGTCATATAAATTTCACGCAGCATCATAAAAGAGTTTTACAATGGTGACGCTGGTATATATTGTTAGTATAGTGTAAAGGAGGTTCCAGACATGACATGCACCCCTGCCCCCCATTTCGAGCTACCTGGAAGGAACTCGCCAAGGCACGTGACGTATGAAGAGCAAATGAACCTACAAAGAGCTGCACTGGGACTCTGCCCAGTATACATCAGAAGATCCATACCGGTTGGAGCACCCATAACCAGACAACCCTGGGCAGCACGGTACCCTATTAGACAGCCATACCAGCCTCTGATACGAAATGAGGTGTTCCTACACACGGTCCACAAAGAGACCCCAAAAGCCTTAACGGAAGGCCAGTGGAAATGACACCAGGGCCTGAACAGATCCGTGAATGAACAAAAGCAGCTATCGAAGATGACACGCCAGTGCGAGTAACTACGAAATTGAATGGAATAGGCACAGAGAGGAGACAATGTTACAACGTGAGGAAACAGTGTTACGAGACAAGAGGGAAGCAACCGTCCTGTTAAACGTATGTAAATAGGCTTGAAACGCAAGATGCTAAGAAATCGATACTGCTTGCAATGCTTAGTAGAAGATAGAGCGGCAAGCTCCAACCGTATTTCTACCTCAATAAGGCACATTATACAAGTGCGTCTCCATTTAGTAAAAGCAGAAAGGTACCCAGGCGGCCAGAGGCCTGACCGGCCAAGTTTTGAAACCCAGCCAAAGACAGGAGAAGGAGCGGAATCGAAACTCAGCAAAGAGCGACTCCTGCTTAGGAAATCGAGGTCAACCAGAGAAGGGGAGGAGAGCATGATCTCACAAGACTCCAACTACAGAGCATACCAGCCCGTCCGTGAAGGTCAAGATATGAGAGGCCCATGCAGGTGGCTAGGCTGACACAGAATTAAATGCACAAAAGGCTAGAAACTGAAACAGATTCACAGTGAACCAACACGTGACCAGCCAGGCGTGAAGAGGTACCACCGCCTGATGCCATCCAGAACCCGAGGATGCCATAACTTTTCCTGATAAGAGGCTACAGTTCCGAGGCCATACTCAGCCAACTAATTGACACATAGCCCTAAAATACTGATTGATGGAAAGGAGGAAGGGTGAATCTTGGGACACTGGGCACCTGGGTGTCTATTCTGCATGCTGCTAATTAAAGTGGAGATTTATGTTTAGGGGTGTAACCTGCCCAATCACAATGGACCAAGTTATCTGGAGTCCTATAGATAGTGTAACCAATAGGACGTCGTACTTGTAGTGACGTCATTCACGTGTGATGTCGAGGGATGGGCGTAGACGCCCACCCGATTAGAGTTATCCAATCCACATGCTTTATTTCTATATACAGATATAGCACCTATACTTAAGTTACCTTTCCTAACCAATTATATTGCATGATGATTTTTTATAGAAATTAGACATCAGTGATGACGATATCTGCCTATAAGAATTGCTGTTCTACCAAAGTTCGGGGAAGTCGGAGCGAGACCGGTGATCGCACTACAGCTGATTCCCATTTGTTTCCCTGTTTGATCTATGTATCATTAAACGGACTTCCCTTTGCCAAACTACTGAGTCCTCGTTATTGTGTCATGTCGGAGTAAGTGAATCCTGCACCCCCTGTCCTCACATGGTGCAGCTATCTTGTCTTACAAGTTCTAGAGTGTGAGTGCTGACCAATGGGCCCGTCAGCGAATTCCTCTCCTCGTGAACACTTGGTAGCGTGAGGATGGTTTCGGCCATCGATTATAGATTATCGATTGATATAGTGTAAGACACCCTTAGACCGAAGGCACAAAGTAACTCTGGGCCTTCGGTAAGATCACGAGTCCTTTCGCCATTCCGGCTGAGTAGACTGAGAAGCTTCCCGTGGACAATGATAGAGTAAAACATTTAAAAAAATCTGCAGTGGGTCTGAAGGAACCCGCCTTTCCAAGCATAACCCTTCTCATTCCCACGGGCAGCGGATTGGACAAAAACCTTAGAAGCAGGAAGAGGAAGGGGCAGTGATCCCGAAGTTCCAGAGAGGAAACGATGTGATCGGTGAGTAATGCAATAAAACTCGTTACTTTGGCAAACGTCGTGTAGGCATTAGAGCCAGTAAGGGAAAGGTAACGGAGGGTGGTGGAAAAACAATAAAATAGTCAGAAGTAGAGAAGACTGTATATATAGGGGGTAATGACTCGGTTACCTGAAGTAAAAACGTAAAGGATATCAGGGGGGCACCTGAAGTAAAAACTTAAAGGATATCAGGGGGCACCTGAAGTAAAAACGTAAGGGATACCAGGGGGGCACCTGAGAAAAAACGTAAAGATCCGCCTTGTTCCTGCACTTTAAAGAGTGGTCAGAAGGAACGTGAACCCAGAGCCCACAGAGAGGGGGCATTTAGGCTACGATACCGTTTAAAGACATAATTAAGGGGGTTCATTCAAATCCCATGGTGGAGTAGTGATTAGAAGGCAGGTATATGTAGGACCAGCTGGCGTCCGTCTAGTCTGTCTAGTCTGTCGTATATGTCCTGTGTATGTCAAATGTGAAATTATTGTACTGTTGATTGATTGCAATGTATTTTGCTTTATGCGATTTCATAACTAAGAGGGAATCGCCTTTGAATTGATGAGTTTTGAGTAAATTGTTGATACAAAATTTGGCGGGAAAAGGTTGTATTGGAGCTTGCATATCTGGTGCTCGCTCATACTAGTGGAAAGCTTAAAAGAACTGTGTGAATATTGTTGGTGACAAAATTAAGGATGAAGGAAGTTACCGTATTTGCGCATTTATGTAAAGAGCTGCCCAAGCATGCAGTAAAATTGAAAAAATACAGCCAGGAGTGGGCTAAGGGTACCGCCAATAAGAAGTTTATGCCTTGGCCCCAGAACGGGTCACTGTCTAAGGCTGTTTTACAGCATATGACAACGTTTGTACACACCACATAAACCGGCAAGAAGCTTGAGAAAGGCCTTGCTGTTCTCGAACTTTGGAAAATGTTCGAGCAAACGAAGGAAGAACAACCACCCGCAGACTGGATATTAAATGTATGTACGGAGGGGGGTGAGACGCCTACCGCGCCACCAGCCCCGCCGGAGCTAGTCATTGAGGGAAACAAGTCAGAGGGCCTTTACCCGTAGAGCTCAAAGCAGCCACAGGGTATAGCAACCCCACATATGAGTCACCGACATGCAGTAGTGACGAGACGAAAGAGAAGGAACAGGAAATTGATTTGGCCTCCACAGTCCCGAGGGACAAGGAGAGGCGCGGCGATGGAAGAAAGGATCAGGCACAGACTACTGCACCTCTCGATAGAGATAGAGAGAGGGAAAAAAGCGGAAAGGAAGTGATGAGTTAGCATTCGCAAAAGACGAATGGATGAAAGGACAGATATTATTGAAATTAGATGGAAAAGGAAGTGATGACGTAAGACCGAGTGAACAGTTTGATGAGGTGCAAAGAAAGGAAAAGGAGAAAGAACAGGACATGAGAGACGAGAGGGTAAGAAAGAAGGATAGGTTGAGGCGAGAACAACTATATCGCGAAGAGCAGGGAATACCGCTCAGTCGCACACAATACGCTGCCTATGAAAAGTACAGGCAGAACATACTAAAGTTGGAGGAAGAAAGGAGAGTGCACGAAAATAAAGTGAAAAAGTGAGAAGATGAGGAGATTAGAAGGGAAAAGGAACGTAGAAACGAACGAATGAGAGAAGTAGATATGGCTAGAGAAGAAGCAAAGAAGCGAAAAGAAATAAATGAGGAAGCAGAACGCAAGCGTAGACAGAGGGCACGAGATCTTGAGTATTTGGAGCGGGAAGTCACTAAACCCAATCCTGTTGTAGACTGGGAAGACATAGAAGAGTTCTTTCCTGCAAGCAATGCGATACCAGGTACAAGAGGGATAAATATTGACGATGACTTCGACACCAGAAGCATCGGGGAAACGATTGATAAAATCTATGACGAGATGGGGCTTGAACTAATTTTCCAAGAGGGAGGGGAAGATGAATGCTTAGAGAGCACTCAGATATATGACGCCGAGGATGTCACCCGAAGTAATGGGAGCAGGGGACTGTCCCTAAATAGGCTAGAAATTGGGCAGAACTAAGATGATGCAAGAAGTTGTGTAAACTGGGAGTATTCAGAGTCTGACTCCGGTGGGGAAACGGAGGAAGTGGCACATGACGAAGGGAGACGGTGCGAAAAACGGCTCCCAAGGGACCGAGAGGTATGATGGTCAGATGCTAGTGGGTCCACAAGTAGGACGTCGAAGTCCGCTGGACAGTCTAGCCGACATATAGAAGCACCCCACGGTCAGAGGGGGACGTCAGCACCTGCCTATGCGGACAGGTTGAGGGCATTGCCAGGTAGACGGCAAGGCGGGGACGCCACCCCGGCAAAAGACCGGAGAGGTACGGGGAAGGAGAAGGAGGATTGTGCATTCCAATTCCCACTGCTAGAAAAGGGGGGAGCAAGACCACAATATATCCCATGGCTGCATATCGACCGAGAAAACCTGAAAAATAAGCTTCCACTACTGACATCGGGAGCTGGGAAGTGGATACACGAGTTAGAGAAAATGACATGGGGTGTCACCCTAGCCATAGGGGACCTTAAGAGTCTCCTAATTGCTATACTTGGTGAAAGAGCAGACGACATGTGGAAAAGGGCGGTATACCTTAGAGTAACCATAACTCACACCTCCCATGACGGAGCACCATTTAATAACTGTAGAGCAGCAGTGTGGAAAGCGCTGCGTACGTTATATCCAGACACGTCTGATATGGCAGCTATAATGGCTCGGAAAATGAAACAGTCAGAGGAATCCGTTGCTTTATATACAGAACTTTCAAGACGCATGGGTGCTTGAAACGCATGAATCTTGGACGAAATCGATCCCTGTGTTCTACCATATATTGTGCCAAGGATTACCAGAACCGGTGCAAAAACAGCTCAAGAAATTGGTAGGAACGGAAGCTAAACCATGGGCCGAAATCCAGTTGACAATTGCACATTACCGTAGACAGTTGCAAGAAAAGAATCGAAAGAAGGAGGCAACGCGTAAGGGAGAGGAGGCGAAGCTGCTACAAAGGAGGCTCTCTAAGTATGCTCTCGAGGGATCCATGCTCACCAGCCCAGCCGAGCTAAGTGCACAAAATGTGACTAACTCATCATAGAATAATCAGGGTAACAAGGGGAAGAGGGTTTGAAGAGGATGGCAGAGTAATCAGGGAGGGTTTCGAGGTAACTAAGGAGGCTTTCAAAATGTTCAAGGTTGCTTCCAGAACACACAGATGGGCAATCCAACTATGCCAGATGGACAGATGGCACGACCACTGCCAGTATGTTGGCTGTGTGGAATGACTGGACACGAGGCACGCATGTGCAGAAGCCAAAGCACATGGCAAAACAGCCAAGGGACGGGGCAGGCATGGTGAATCAACCTGCTATCCCGCAACAGCGCAATGCACAAAATTATACCGTGCAGCAGCAGCGGCAGGCTTGCAGCAAGGTGCACAGCAAGTGGTTCAACCACCGAACATGGGGAATTTGCCACAGGGACAACCCCAGCAGGCACCGCCGCAAATGGCTCAGGGCACTAATTCCGGTAGGGGAATTAACCCTGGAAATGGGGGAAACCCACAAGTGTACAGTGGACTGAACCTATATATTAAATAGGACAGCTCACGGGAGACTCTGATGTGTTCTATCATATCAGTGACACCAGACCCTAACAGGGAACCTAGGGTAAATGTCACCATAAGGGGGAAAGAATATTCCTTCTTAGTTGACACGGGTGCAACGCGCTCGTGCATATGAGAAGGCAAGTTTTCCTTGTCTGGCGAGGCTATAGACACCCAGAGTTTTACTGGAGCTCATAGTAGAGATCCCTTTATTGATGCACTCCCAGTCTCTGTAGGAGAGCGCGAAATGAATGTACCTCTATTATATTCACGTCAGTCCCCAGTAAATATCCTGGGTCGGGACTTGATGACAAAGTTGAATATGACCATCTTCTTTACGGAGGATGGTATAGTGTGATCCACCCCAGGAATGCATTATTCAAACGTGTGCGAAATGATCAGAGCATACTCTGGGCGTGCAGCCATGAGAGCTATACCGCTGGAGCCAGAAGTTTTCACATATGGCGTACGTGTGCTTATGGTGGGATTGCCAGGCCTCGCAGACAAAACTATGAGAACCCCTGATGAGTTTCTATTCAGACCAAGAATACCCATGCACGAAGAGGAGGGACAAGTATTTCCCTTAACGATACAATCTGCCGCAGTACGAGGAAAAGTGTTATTGGTCGAAGGATATGATGATGAAGGCAGACAATGGTGTGTGATTATTGCCATTGAAGAAGGGTATCGAGTGACTGACGTCACCGATGACGATCTGTTCGAAGAACACCCTGACCTAGAAGAGACAAGAGTGGAAGTGAGTCTCATATTTTGGGTTAAAATGATCAGAAGAGAATGATGTTGGCACTAATACGCCCAGAATACTTTGATAATGACATGACCCGAGTGCCTGCCATAGTATGGACTACAGGGCCTTATGATGTAGGTCTCCTGAAAGGGGCGGGTGAAGTGAAAATCAAATTGAAACCAGCAGCAATTTTACCACGAGCACGACAATATCCTATGTCCAGAGAGGCAGATGAAGGAATCGCAAATACAATCTCCGCCATGATGGAGCAGGGCATCCTAGTGACATCAGAATCACCTTGCAACACAGTGATTTACCCTGTCAAAAAATCAAAGGGAGGGTCTTGGCGTTTAATCCAAGATTTACAAGCATTGAACAATATTGTTGAAGCCGAGTTCCCTCTAGTCCCGAACCCCTCCACAATTCTGTGCAACATACCCACCGAGGCAAAATATTTCACGGTGATCGATTTGAAAAATGTGTTCTTCTTAATACCGTTCCACCGTGACTCACAAGACTTGACATCATTTACTTTCAGAAAAATGCGCCTGAAAAGTATGAGGTTGCCACAGGGGTATTGTGAGTCCCCGTCTATTTTCAATAGAGTCCTGCAAATGGACCTAAGCAATATTGCGGTGGACAGTGTTGTTTTGCAATATGTAGATGACATCCTGATCTGCAGCACCACTGAAGAGCAATGCAGGCGCGATTCTGTCCAACTACTGACTATACTGGCTGAGAAGGGATACAAGGTTGATAAGGAAAAGTTGCAGTACTGCCAACAGGAGGTGTTGTGCGTAGGGCAATTGATCTCACATGAGGGAAAGAAGGCAATCCCAGAAAGGGCTGAAGCCATCGTGAACACGGCCAAGCTGCGCACGATAGAACAAATGCAAAGCTTCTTAGGCCTATGCAATTATGTCCGAGCATGGGTCTCTGACTACAGCTCGTATAGCAAGCCCTTGCTACAGGCCCTTAAAAAGGCCCAGGCAACAAGAGAAGAAATTGAATGGAATGAAGCAATGGAGAAGGGGTTACAGAACTCAAGGGGGCAATTTGTAAGGCCCCAGTTCTCAGGATTCCGAATTATGCAGAGGAATTCTATCTGTTCTCTCATACTGATGGTAATTGTATGACAGCAGCACTCACACAACAAACCTCGCTGGGGTACAAGCCCCTGGCATATTACAGTGGGAATCTGGACCCGGTCATGAAGGGCCACTTCCCATGCAAACAAAATCTAGCTGCTGCCGCATTCGCCATCGAGAAGGCGTCATCCATTGTGATGGGGTGCTCCATGACCCTGTATGTTGAGCACTCGCTGTTCGCCCTACTGGAATAGCCAAAAGGCACACTGACATCTCAAAAGAGCATCCACATATGAGGTGATCATCTCTAATCCATCGATCAAAATAGTGCGATGTAAAACTGTGAACCCTGCTACGTTCATAGCTGAGCCAGTCACTGAGGGAGAACCTGTGCACGACTGTGCGAACTATGAGGAATTCTATGATGAGATCCCCAGGGTAAAGGAAAATGCCCTGGCAAGTGGAGAGATCGTCTTTATTGACAGGTCTTCGAGAATTGACCAAGAAGACAGACACAGGTATACAGGCATGGCCGTGGTAAAACAGATAGCAAATGGAGAGTTTCAAGTACTTGTTAGTGCACGAATACCATCTCACTATTCAGCACAAGCCGCAGAACTATTGGCATTGATACTCGCCATTGAGAATCATGCAAACCAGGAAGTAACGGTGTACAATGACTCCGCCTATGTGATATCTACAGTTCGCGCAGGACAAACGTGCTGGAAAAGGAGGGGCTACCTCCGAGCAGACGGCACGCCAGTGCAACACACAGCCTTATTGGATAGGCTGATAAAAGCACTACAGCTCCCAGTGGGCTTAGCGGTCGTGAAATGCGCCGTTCATACCAAAGGGACAGATTTCGTGTCACGTGTAAACCCTGAAGCGGACACGGAAGCCAAGCGCATGGCATCCAAGAATGAAACAATCATGGACGTGGATGTGGCACGTACCCATGAAAGAATTATGGTAGCACGAGCCACTCCTGAGGCCTATAGCAACATGGGGAAGACTCAGCTAATGGAGCTCCAAGTGGAGGCACCTCAGGAGGAGAAGAACTTGTGGAAGCGTCGAGGGTGTTCTTTAAACCCCTCTGACAGACTGTGGAGGCAAGACAGCACTGGTAAACCAGTAATGCTTGTCACCCTTCTAAAGGTAGCGTTAGAACAGCTTCACTACCCCATACACATGTCAAAGGAAAATCTTGCTGCAATGCTCACAGAAGACTGGTTCACACCGAATTTTGCGGAGCATGTTGCATTTTCTATGGTAAACTGCATTATCTTCCAGCAATTCACCTCTGGGCACACATTAAAAGTAGTGAGAGGAATCATCCCCAGACCAAATGGACCATTCTAGCACCTGCATATCGATTATGTCGATATGATCCAGGTGTGTAATGGGTACAGGTATTTAATAGTGGTGGTGTGTCCCTTTTCAAGATGGGTAGAAGCAGGTCCCTGTACACACCCCGATGAAACCTGTGCCGCAAAGTTCCTGGTGAGGGAAGTGTTCCCTAGATGGGGGGCGTGCGAGGTAATGACATCGGATAATGGGGCCCATTTTGTAAATTCAGTTTTCAAACAGATCAGCTTGTTGCTTGGTATAAAGCACAAGTTCCCGTCGGTGTATCATCCTGAGGGGAATGGGATATGTGAACGGATCAATGGCTTGCTTAAGGAAAGGATAGCCAAGTTGAAGCTCACATTAAGGAACGGATTGTTGCACTGCATACCACTGGCGTTGTATGCTCTTCGGAACCAGCCAGGCTCCGACCATCATCTCACGCCGCACGAAATAGTTACTGGTAGAAGGATGAGGACCCCTCTTAACCCCCGAGACAGAGAAGAGATGAAAGCCTATCTGGACTGTTTGACATCCAGCACCTTTGTCATTTCAGGCCAGCTGCAGCGACGGCAGAAAGGGGACAGCACAGCACAAAACACAACAGATAGTACTGATGCAGGCACAGCTCACAGCCTTTGTGCGCCCCTCGTCTTCCCTGGAGACAGTGTCCTTGTAAGGAACTTTACCAGAAAAAGGTGGGACGAGCCAAGGTTTAATGGCCTTTTTATTGTAGAGGACTGCACCCCGTACGCTGTCAAGCTCAAGGGCAGGAGAGCCTGGATCTTCCTAAATGACATTAAGCCCTTTGTAGGAGAGAGCCCTCCTGCTGCACCTAACTCCGAAGAATCGACAGACAAAGGAGAAGAACCTCAGCACATGCAGACAAGATCCATGATGAGGAAGAAGGATGCATGAGCAGCAAAATAAAGGCAAAAGAACGCTGGGTGAATTGTGGCTTTTAAAACAAGACATTTCCTCAAAACCAGAGAAAGAGATAAAGGACAAAAAACTGACTCTCTATGCATCCTAGTTGCAGGATAAAGAGAAGCACATCCAAAGCCACAACTACAGCGGTAAAATTAACGTTTTAAATCACGTCACGCCCAAGTAGTACAAGGAATCAAGACTCTGATAGACTGCCAATAAAATATTCTCTGAGAGCGTAACACAGTATCCTGAAGCAACCAGTATCAAGACTTTCTTTACATACCATATGGTACCCCCCAGCAGAAGCCTCAAGTGGGATGTGCTAACGTACTTTCATTTGGTGGTGCTATCATATCCGTCACTCATAGGAAGAGAAACAAGTGTCACAGAATTCATTCAAGATCCAGATAACAAGAAGGTAATCTGCCAACTGCTGACTGTCATCACCGAAGCCGTCACTGAGCTGCCTGAATGCAGTGAAAAGGGCACAAATGCTCCCACATCAAGTGATCATTGATGAACTGACCTATACCATATTTTTCTGAATCATAGAGGAGTGCCCAAGATACACTAACCTTTATCAGAGATCCAAGAAACAATGAATTTCTCAACCAAGTATGGTACAAATTAAATTACTTGGTTGCAACCCACGCAGCAGGAAAGTGTAAAACATTGTTGCACCAAAAGAAGGGCTTATGATCGGGTCCCAGCAAAACAAGGCAGATGTCTCTGTCTCCCGTGGATACACAGCTTGCACACAATGTTATGCTCAGACTAGTCACGGACTATCCAGAAATGGTGGGAAGGCCTGCTGATGTTGACGTTGTCACCTTCCTATGAGATCCAGTCAATTTCCTACACATGAGGACCCTTCTCCATGGTATCATGCTCCAAGTGGAGCTGTCCAATTTCCAGCGAGAATTCCTAAGGAGTTTCCAGTGAGACTGTTCACCGAGAGACAGATCGAGGAACGTGCAAGACTGTTCAAGCTGCAGGAAAGGCCTGTGATCTAAAGGCTAGAGAATCAGAGCAAATGTCATTAACACCAGAAGACAGCCAATACGCATGTCGTGTGTCCTTTCACCTCATTGAAAACTTTCCAGAACTAGTGGGCAGACCCAACCACATTGATGTGCCCACTTTTCTCATGATCCAGCAAAAAACGCCCAACTAAACAGGCTCCTGAGGGCTATTGCAGCGCAACTAAGAAGCAACAATGGACATCCACTGCTGAGGAGAGCCCTAGGAGGAGGAAATCCAAAATAGAATTTTGTCATCATCATTTCACTGTGGAGCAGATAGAGAAAAGAGACACTGTTCTTCAACTTGTCACAGAGAGACCGAGAGAAAGGAGCAGACCCAAGAACATCACCATCCTATTTTCCTTTTTCTTTGTTTTTCTTATTTTTGCCTATTTTTTCATATGTTCACTTTTATTTTTATTTTTATTTTTGTTTTTATTTTTACAACATTTTATTTTTGTGTGATTTTTAGTAGTTCCATCTTTTCAGCCTTTCACAGTGAACAGATTCCTGTATGTCCTCAAGGCTGAGGCAAATTGGAGATGTGCCCTGAGACAGTGTTTACTATAGAAATGCAGGATGAATATGATGTGCTAAAACGGTAGTCTAACCCCTCTCCATAGTCTAGCACAGGAACTGTACTGAGGACCCAGAGACTACCGACGTCACTCACGTGAAGGGGGACATTTGGAGAAGCACTTGTCCCTCTAATAGTAACAAACTCTCGAAATACGAGAACAGAGCAAAAGAAGGAATAAATAAATGACTATGAACTCATTCGAAATGGGGGCCCAGAACAGTAACTTGGTTTTACCCCCAACAGAAAGGCGCCCCCGCTTTCCTTGGAGAAAATGCTGCCAGATGTCTTACAAATCTATCATGTGTATATGTTTGGTGATCATTACTGTCTTTCTGTCATTAACAATCAGAACTGCTTTCTTTATTGGTGCACGAAGTGTCCCACTATCAGCACGCCCACAGGATAATGAATGTCAGAATCCCACAAAAGCACCCAGACCCTATATAGTTATTCCAGTTCCAAGAAAAGCTAATGATGAAGCAAATGACTTAAATTTGAATGTAATTAGCAGCGATACGTATACACGTGAGGTGATGAATGGAGAGAAAAGCTGGAGACAGGGTCAGCACGGAATGAATGATAATGTAGCAGTGGCCACGGCACGCACCCACACACAGAATGCACACAAACAAGGGCAAGTGTCAATGGCTACAAGGCCTCCAACGAAGGCAGCGGAGAAGGAGAAACCGCCTGCCGAACACTCAATTCCAGAGAATAGTGGAGATAACCAAGAAAAGTCAAATGAAATGCCAAGGAAGGAGGGAATAGCATAATCCCTAAGAAAAACAGAAGTGGCCACGAAAGAACTCACAGAAAAGTCACACATGCTAATAGATTATTTGTTCCCATTTATAGTCAGAGCAAAGAAACTGCACAAGGAGCTGAAAAACAGAACTATAGAAACTTTAACAGCAAGCACACCTGCTCCAACGCAAGGAACAAGCCGCAGGCCTACAACACAGCCACCAGTTGGGAGGTTGATGAACCAATGGTGGTTACGGGAAGTTTATGGCAGACTGCAAAAGGGAAGGAAAGGAAGCACAAATCCGTCCCCTACCACAGCGATACAGTCAAGGCAGCCTGCTCCACCGAGATACCCGAAGTGGAAAAGCAGCACAGACGCTTTCAGAGACGTATAATAGAGAATTACAGGAGAACGCTGAGAATCAACAGAAGCTCGCATGAAGATAACAATGAACTTAATGACTACCTGGACACCACAGCCCATTTCGGAAATAACATATGGTAACAGCACATGAAGGAAGTAGGGTGAAGGCAGTCGAAAGGCGAATGCTTCGTCTGTGCTCTACTACCATACAGCATGGGAAAATCCAAGATCTTCGTGGCTGTAGAAATTGAAGTCCCTACAGCACACTGTATGTCACACGTAGCAATGTGTAACACCAGAGGACAATTTATGGGAAGGGACGCCTCGTTGATATGGGCCAACGATGAAGATTACTCGGATGAAGATGGCTACGTCCAGGACATTAAAACAAGAAACCGAGTGCGCGCCAGAAATCATGTGATCAGGTACGAGAACCCTGGCGTCCAAGGATCAGGGATAAGATGGGAAGATAACCCGAGACTGAACGTTCGAGGGAAGTCTGCAGAAGAGGCTCAAATCTGGAAGAACAGAGGCCAAATGCAGATCTGGGGGTCAGTGGTCCCCCCAGACGGATGGGAAGACGGAGGAGTAATCTGCCGAGCATGGATAGTCCTTGGAGCCTGCAAGGAAGCAATAGAGAATTCACAGAGGTTATGCAAACCTCTGTGGCCAAAGCTAGTAAAGTTACTAACATGGGTCGAAGATAGAGGGGGACCCCTGCAGATAGTGCCACTGGAGAGCCCGAAACTATGCTTCAGAAAAAATGGCACATGGAAGATGGGAGAGAATCAAAACTGCGGACAAATCTTTGAAGCTCCGGGAATGACCCAAGGAACGGCAGTTATTATGGACCATTACTGGGCGTGTGGATACAAGGCATACATAAGGCTGCCAAAAAACTGGGGAGGCATATGCACTCTAGTGAAGTCCATGTTCCCGCACTAGTGATCCCTAAGAATGACCTAAAGTTGGACAGTTTCCCGAAAGCAGATGCTCATCTAAGAAGAAGAAGATCTGTGGAACTGGTATCCAGGATGAAGAGGGTAAATTACTTTTCTCCCAAATCAGAAGAAGCATTCCATGCAATCCTGTACGAACATAGGCTGTTTAGCCTCACCTCAACAGTATTCACAACACTACTCCTGCCCCACATCCAAGCTGGAGTGAATGCTAAATGGTTGCAGATAACCAGATGGGAGTTATTGCAGACCATCAATACCACTATAAAAGGATTCAACGCGATCAAAGAAGAGTTGAGAGCAATCAGACTGATGACCCTCCAAAACAGATATGTGCTTGACATGATCACAGCGATGGATGGAGGTGTTGGTGCAAAAATCGGAGATTCATGTTGCACATTTGTACCATCACACGATGAAGAAAACGGAACCCTAACAGAGGCCATAGGCATGTTGACAACTCTAAAAAACCAGATGACCGATGAAATGGATGAGGTGGACGATGACAGCTGGTTTGGGAACCTATTCTCATGGGTCCCGCAATGGATGGCTGATATATTCAAGTTCCTGGGAGCCCTCCTAGCCATGGTACTGTTAGGATTCTGTGTTCTCATCAGACAATGCCAGAAAACTGCCAAGAAAGCCATTGGGATGAAAATGATGGTTGATGTCGAGCCAGGCTGGAAGCCAAGAGACCTGACAGATGAAGAAATCATGGACTTTGTGAAGGCCAGCAAATATCCTAAAAAGCGAAGAAGGTATGAAGGAAAGTGGATCTACTGCAGTCCAAACGGACAGTGTCAGCTTATGACCTGGAACAAAGATGAACATGTCAAAACAGCAGGAAGTTTGAAAGGCTTGATAAAAATATGGACTCCAAAGACGCACATGTTCACGCCTTCATGTACCAATCCTGAAGATGATGAACAAAACACTGAATAATCAAAGGAAATAGAGGAGAAGAACGAAGCAGAAGTGGTCGATGAACCGACCAGAGGGGGGAGTGTAAAGGAGGTTCCAGACATGACATGCACCCCTGCCCCCCATTCCGAGCTATCAGGAAGGACCTCGCCAAGGCACGTGACGTATGAAGAGCAAATGAACCTACAAATAGCTGCACTGGGACTCTGCCCAGTATACATCAGAAGATCCATACCGATTGGAGCACCCATAACCAGACAACCCTGGGCAGCACGGTACCCTATTAGACAGCCATACCAGCCTCTGATATGAAATGAGGAGTACCTACACACGGTCCACGAAGAGACCCCAAAAGCCTTAATGGCAGGCCAGTGGAAATGACACAAGGGCCTGAACAGATCCATGAATGAACAAAAGCAGCTATCGAAGATGACACGCCAGTGCGAGTAACTACGAAATTGAATGGAATAGACACAGAGAGGAGACAATGTTGCAACGTGAGGAAACAGTGTTACGAGACAAGAGGGAAGCAACCGTCCTGTTAAATGTGTGGAAATAGGCTTGAAACGCAAGATGCTAACAAATCGATACTGCTTGCAATGCTTAGTAGAAGATAGAGCGGCAAGTGCCAACCGTATTTCTACCTCCATAAGGCACATTATACAAGTTCGACTCCATTTAGTAAAAGCAGAAAGGTACCCAGGTGGCCAGAGGCCTGACAGGCTAAGTTTCAAAACCCAGCCAAAGACAGGAGAAGGAGCGGAATCGAAACTCAGCAAAGAGCGACTCATGCTTAGGAAATCGAGGTCAACCAGAGAAGGGGAGGAAAGCATGAGCTCACAAGACTCCAACTACAGAGCATACCAGCCAATCCGTGAAGGTCAAGATAAGAGAGGCCCATGCAGGTGGCTAGGCTGACACAGAATTAAATGCACAAAAGGCTAGAAACTGAAGCAGATTCACGGTGAAGCAACACGTGACCAGCCAGGCACGAAGACGTACCACCAACGACTGATGTTATCCAGAACCCGAGGATGCCATAACTTTTCCTGATAAGAGGCTACAGTTCCGAGGCCATATCCAGCCAACTAATTGACACATAGCCCTAAAACACTGATTGATGGAAAGAAGGAAGGGTGAATCTTGGGGCACTAGGCACCTGGGTGTATATTCTGCATGCTGCTAATTAAAGTGGAGATTTATGTATAGGGGTGTAAGCTGCCCAATCACAATGGACCAAGTTATCTGGAGTCCTATAGATAGTGTAACCAATTGGACGTCATACTTGTAGTGACGTCAATCATGTGGATGTAGAGGGATGGGCATAGACGCCCACCCGATATGAGTTATCCAATCCACTTGCTTTATTTCTATATACAGATATAGCACCTATACTTAAGTTACCTTTCCTAACCAATTATATTGCATGATGATTTTTTATAGAAATTAGACATCAGTGATGACGATAACTGCCTATAAGAATTGCTGTTCTACCAAAGTTCAGGGAAGTCAGAGCGAGACCGGTGATCGCACTACAGCTGATTCCCATTTGTTTCCCTGTTTGATGTATGCATCATTAAACGTACTTCCCTTTGCCAAACTACTGAGTCCTCGTTATTGTGTCATGTCGGAGTAAGTGAATCCTGCACCCCCTGTCCTCACATGGTGCAGCTATCTTGTCTTACAAGTTCTAGAGTGTGAGTGCTGACCAATGGGCCCGTCAGCGAATTCCTCTCCTCGTGAACAATAGCATCATAGAAATGTGGTCAAATGCTCTGGTGTACTGTCGATGACCCAGCATCTGTTGAATTTTTTCATCTATTACCCAAGAGAACTGATTGCAAATCGAATGGCTTGATTGTCTACTGCCTTAAACTCAGCACTTGCCACTTGCTGGCTGCACTATCACTTTTGTTGCTTTTATTATTTATTTATTTATTTATTTATTTATTATTATTTATTCTGTTCTCCTTTTGCTCCGCAATTTCCACTTCTCCCCCTTCCTTGCACGTTCCCCTCCCCTCCCCCATGCACTGTGTGTTTTTAATGTCACTGGGCCTAGTGAGATTGTTGTTTTGTTCTCCCCTGTTCCCCTCCCTTGCCTTGTCACGCTTTGAAACACTTGTGTATGAGCGCGATAGAAATAAAATTTCAATTCAAGTCAATATGCGTTTTTCTCAGAAATTGTGCTGTCAAAAGCAACAATTTCAACCGATTGTTACTAACATGTTCCTTTGGGCTCCCTTGTTATGTTTGTTCACTCAAGCTAATTCGGGGAGATAAATGGTCCCTTCAATCAAAATATTCGCCAGCTGTGACTGACTGTCAATCATTTAGAATACTAAGCCCCCCCATAAACTACCTCTGAGGTGCCAAAAGATGCCTCTACTACCACAGAATCATCAATGCCAAATCTAAAACCAAAGAAATCTTCTCCATCTTCAAAGACCTCACCACCCCAGCTACCTCCCCAGATGAAATAACAAAATACAAAGCATGGTGCTTCAACATCCAGGAGCCCCTCATCAACAAGGTTAAAATGCTCTAAGAGAAAATAATAACTCAGCGCAATGCGCTGCCCAGCCAAGACCATCCAAACCTGCCATCCCCACCCAAATCTCTCCCTCGAACTCCGCTCTTCATCTTTAGAGACGTCAAAGAAAAGGAAGTTTCTGGCATCCTCACCCACATCAAACCCTCCACTTGTAAAGGGGACATATGTCCTCCTACCATCATTAAAGACTGCGCAGACTCACTCACTCCCATCATCACTGCATTTATCAATTCATCCTTCAGCTCTGGCACAGTCCCTAAAAGAAGCATGGGTTCGTCCACTCTAAAAATAAACCACCCTGGATCCCACCTGCCCCAACAACTACCGCCCCATCACAACCGTCCCCTTCCTCCTTAAAATCCTCAACAAAGTAGCCCATATCCAAATCCAGCAATATCTGGAATCCAACGCCATTCTCTGCAAAAGACAATCTGGTTTCCGCAAAGGCCACGGCACAGAAACTGCCCTCGTAGATCTCAAAAACCAAATAACTAAAATAATGGACACTGGTAAACCTGCCCTCCTGCTCCTTCTTGATATCTCTGTTGCGTTTGATCTTGTAGACCATGAAATCCTCACATCTCACTTATCCACTGCAGCCCATTTTTCCAACAAAGCGTCCGCATGGACAACCTCCTTCCTAGAAGGAAGGGCTATGAAAGTCTACTCCGAGTAGGCCCAATGCCGCCCCCACAACTATCAACTGTGGTGTTCCCCAAGGGTCATATACAGCACCCACCCTCTATAAACTGTTCACCAAACCCCTCTTTGACCTCTTGGATGCACTCGGCATAGCGTACACAAACTATGCCGACGACACCCAAGTTCTCCTCCCCCTCACCGGAGATTACAACCATGACGCGGCAGCACTCCTCCAGATCTACGCCACCATCCAAACCTGGATGGCAACCAACGGCCTCTGCTTAAACGGGGATAAAAATGAGATCATCATCTTGGGCCCCAAGGAAACTCTCTCGAAACTCCACACCAAATACTCTCACTTCAATATCGAACACTCCAACATGCCTGTCTCAACATCGGTAAAGACCCTTGGAGTTTGTCTTGACTCCACTTTATCTATGACAAGTCAGGTCAACTCCATCTCCTCCGCCTCTGCGCACACCACCAAACTTATAACCGCCATAAAACCATTCCTAAACACTCAAAACTGCTTATCCATTGCCAGAGCCACAATAGGAGCCAGACTCGACTACTGAAATGCTCTTCTGGCAGGCACCTCAACTAGAAACATCAATAGGCCCCAAAAAATTGAAAATAACGCACTCCGTGCAGCACTACACATCCCAAAAAGAGACCACATCTCACAGTTCAGACGAGAGGCCCACTGGCTCCCTGTTAAGGAAAGGATCAACTTCAAAATACTCACCCTCATGCACAAATGCATCAACCTCTCCGCCCCATCCTACCTATCTGAATCTATCTCCAGAAACACGTCTACCCGCCCCACCAGAAGCCACCTTCCCAACCAACTCTGGGTACCTTACATAAAGAGAGCCAAGGCCGGCGGCATTGGATTCCCATACATAGCACCCAAACTTTGGAATGCTTTACCGAACTCCCTTAGAGCAGAACCATCTCTGCTCATCTTTCACACATCTCTTAAAACCACACTATTCATCTAACTTTCACTCTTCATTGATTGGCCTCTTGAACTCCCCTACTCTTACTTACTACTATCAAGACAATAAGTAATTATTAATGATCTGAAAAAATATTAACATATGTAACCTTAAGATGATTCTGTAATGTAACTGCTAACGCATCCACTCTGCATTCCCCTGTAACCAGCAATGTTGTCTGTAACAGCGCCGCGATGCCCTCGGGCTGATGTGCGCTTTAAAAATACGAACAATTAAACTACTGAATGATGTGTAGAACTGGTCACATGATGCAACTACTTTGAAAATGGTGTGAATACCTATGTGTATATGTTATGTTCTGTTAACAAGCTTTTGTTCTGCACCCTTCATCGCTCTGCTGTTCTTAAGGCGTTAGGGCTTCTCCAGATAGTCTGTAAAGTCCCCCCACCAAGGCAAACCAAATGTGGTATGTGAGGGAAAGGAAGAGGGCAACGAGGTAAGAGGACAGAATTAGGATCACAGTGAGAGTAGAATAGAAACGAACATAGAATTGGAAAGGTATTAAGGGTTTCAAGAAGTAGTCTGTGCATGGTTGTGCAAGATATGTTACGGCAATCCCTGGCAAATGATGTCAGTATTTGAACATACAGTGCCAACATCTGCCAAATGGTGACAATACTTGACATTTGGTCTGAGTGCTTTGGTAGAAAATTGAAAACCTGGTAAATGGTGTGAAAAGAGGAAATGTCCAAAATGACCGAGAATAAAAGCCTCAATGAGTGATTTGGCCGAATTTCTGCTGCTGTCCAAAACAGATATAAGGTGGGTGATGGGTGCCTAGGCATATCATGGCAGTATCTGGCAAATGGTATTGGCACTTGACAGTATGATGGCATTAGCCTGTGAAGATGTGAGAAACTTAAAATTGGACGGCAACAACTAAATATTGCAATATCTTCCATTTTAAGTGAGTACTTGAGTGCATATCATGGGAATAACTGGTAATGATGTTAGTACTCACTTGAACCCAGTATCTAAATAATGGTGTGAGTACTTTGGGATACGATGTCAATTACTAGCACCAAAGAATGCATTTTCAGTATTGCATTTGTTGAAGTTTGTTATCAAAGTTGCTTCCTGGTATGATCCTTTGGTGAGTGTCAACCAATCGTGCCCCTCTTTTTGAAATGCTGTCTTGTCCAGACTGTGGTTGGTTCATTTGATGTTGAGGTTCCTGGGGAGTCTCTATGTAAGACACTAAGTCGTGGCCCGGCAGAACTTTGCCCTGCATTACCTTCATCAAGGTGTGCTCCACACAAGCCTGGCACCCCATTCTTCATTTTTTCCACTGACGTTGCCCACTGGTCACAGGTTGTCAAAGGGGTAAATGTCAAGTATTGCCCTGCATTACCTTCATCAAGGTGTGCTCCACACAAGCCTGGCACCCCATTCTTCATTTTTTCCACTGAAGTTGCCCACTGGTCACAGGTTGTCAAAGGGGTAAATGTCAAGTATTGCCCTGCATTACCTTCATCAAGGTGTGCTCCACACAAGCCTGGCACCCCATTCTTCATTTTTTCCACTGAAGTTGCCCACTGGTCACAGGTTGTCAAAGGGGTAAATGTCAAGTAGTCTATTGAGCCTGTTTGGTAGACAGACATGTTATTAAGATGGGGAACTGTGTCATGCAATGGATGTTTCACCTGCCAGTGCATTCGTCAATAATTCTGATAATCGAATTTGCATTAATCAAGGCCACCAGGACCAACAATCTAGAGGGTGATCTCCTCTTTTACTTGAAGGGGAAATTTAGTAAACTAGTGAAGAGTTGATGGAAAAAAAGGTTTTGGGAGGATTAGTTGAAGATATGGCAGGGAGATATTAGCCAAATATATGTTTTCACACAAGGCTGTTCTAGTCGGTGGAGAGACTAATGGTTATAGTCAGTTGTCAGATTGTGGGTTGATGTAAATAATGACACAGAGTCAGACTACTTTCTGCATTTTAATTCTCTACCTTTAGTGGGTACTCTCCCATCCCCCATGTTGACCATGTTCTGATCTGCATTAGAGTGGCCTTTCTACCCTCCCATTTCTTATCTTCCCCTTGGAGTCTGGAGTGGTGTCCAGTGTTAGAATGCTGTGGCTGGGAAGATTCTGTGCTTCAGGACACTAATGTCAATTTTATTAAACAATAGGATGTAAAATTGTCAATGAAATGCCCATCGGTGTCTCCTGACGCCACGCTGCATGCAGTTGCCCGGGACTTCATAAGGGTATGGTTTGGATGCAAGACGCATTGTTCTATGCGGATCTGTGGAATTCTATTTGTTCTGGCTCAGAGAATCCCATTCTGTATTACCCCATTCTAGCTGTTCACACAAAGTGTCACTAGCACGTTGATTGGCTATGAGCCTGCACTCTTGGATCTGCACATTTTGCATGTCTTTTTCTTCACTCTGGCTCCCACACCCAATTGGCTCCACTCTTCTGCCTTGCATTTAAAAGTAATGATCAGAGAAGATGCTCCATTCCCTCTCTTACCTTTAGCCTTCAGCCCTGGTTGACTCTTGGCTTGACATTCATGCAATTTCCTCATTATTCGGTCATGCTTGATACCGAGCTTTTTCCTCTTCTCCATGTGGGGTCCTGTCATGTCCTCTTTTCACCTACACCCGGGGCCTTCTCCGTCATCTACCTTTCTTTTGTTCCCTGTTTTTTCCCATTGTGATCTTTATCCAGGGGTCATACCTCCCTTCCACTCCTTTCCCCGATGCCCATGACGCATCCCTCTCATCCCCCTGGCTTAATATGCCATTATTTCACGGTTGCTCACACGTGCATGATTCAGGTGTGTTCATCTTGTAATGGTGCGCATCCTAAACTGACCTTCATAGGGAATCAAGAATGCTGGTAAGTTAGAAAACTGGTTGATTAAACCAACCTTTCCAAAATGTTCAGTTGCTTTTTTGATGGTGATTGATTCTTCACATCGGAAAATGTACATGGTCCTGTTCTATATATTGATTATTCTGGGGTTCCCGTGCTGATGTCATGAATTGGCAGTACCATACATTTCTTGGAGGGTTCTGAATCTTTTTCCCTTTGTCAGGGATGTTGTCATCTGAGCAATGGGGCAGATAATGTCAAAGAGGAAGACCGAGATTTGGCTCCACTCCTTGGTGATTATTTGTAATTTCTGGTGCGATGTGGTAGAGAACCAGCCATGTCCACTAAGAAGCCACCCACCGGATGGAATGAATGAAAATACTTTTCAAAGATGGCTGCCATGGTTATAGAAGGCAGGTCTCCGTACAGAGTCCCCCTTCTATGACCATGGAGGGCACAGAAGCAAGAAAGCTGCGGCGGCGGGCTGCGCCGCTACCAAAGTTAAGTGGGGCAATGTACGGGGGCTGGAAATAAAATTTAAAAAAGGAATTGGTGGGTGGAAGATGGCGGCCCCCGGCAGGGGAGGCACCCTGCAGGTGTCATGGCACACAGGCTGAGATTAGAGGTTTCAGCCCTGGTTTCATGGAACCTGATTTGCTGCTCACTCCACCCCCGGCGCTTCTATACATGTTCTGCCAGCTGCAGAGGGTGCCTATTAGGCTTTGGATGCTGTGAAATGGTGAAATCTGCACGTGCTTCCAGTGACGCGAGTGGATAACTTTAATGCTTTGCGGAGACGATGGTGGGGAATGTTTCTTTTCAGCTGCAAAACTTTAAACAAACTGAGATGAACTTAGATACAGGCGCACAAAAACATTGTCATTGCTTTTAACCTAATACGGTGTAAATTTCAACGTTAGTACATTTCAAAGGAAGAGGTTTACCATAGTGCCAGTGGACATTGTTTCCTCGTGAGGTCAGCGTTGATAAATCTTTTTTTTATTCAAACCAGTTGTGTGGAACACTCCTGTTTTCAATTAGATGCCTCCCCAGAAAAAAAAATAACAAAAAAAATCAGGGTGGGCCAAAAACAACGAAGACATTTATAGGGGATAAAGAACCGACTTATCATCCTGTCCGCATGCATTACAAGGACAGTGCAGAATCTGACATTTCCTTTTTGGGATATTAAAGTTTGGGGGAACCATTAATGAAGAAAAAAAAACACAGCAGTTCTTACAAGAGGCTGATCTCCGAGCTACTGTTCAAAGATCTTCCAGCTGCATCCGCTCTGCACTGCATCGAGAGAGTGGCTTACCAGTTCCTGGGGAGGCCCAGGAGGCTGGACCCTGTTTTTTCATTTGATATATTCCTGGTTTCGTTATGGTCCATTGCCTTTTCAACTTAAAACATACTTGACCATAGCGTCCATTTTCTGCAGGAGAAGCAGTGTTTCCATGCACCCCTAACAACACCCCCCCACACCAGCGAGTGACCAGTGCCCCCCAGCCAAGAGACAGTCCTTGACTACCTTTTTCCTACCAGACAGAACCCCCTCCACCCCTCATCCACATTCACTTAGTGATTCCCAAAGTGCTAGACTTGTAACTGTGCCGCCACCGGCCTGTCTGGCTTTGCTTGAATCATTAAGAAGGCTAGTTTTGTTCTGCTCTTTTATTTGGACATTCCTTCCTGCCATTCGTCTGCTAGTGATACCACAAACGCAATAAGCGGAGGACACCGCATATTCCAGGCCAGCACTACATCACACGTATAGAGAAGGACTCCATTGCCAAAAGAAACATTGCACCAAAGGTTATCCACCACGTGGTTGCTCTGCCCATTTCCAAGATGGGCACGTGCGTTTGGGACCTGGAGGAGTTGGGGATGAAGCCTTTTGGGAACATAGCTCCTGCCGATTTCCTAATAACCAGAAGTGCGCGGCAATTCATCTGGAAATGGTTGCTTAACCAAATTGACTGGAGCCTCTGAACTTTTTTTTTTTTTCGGCTAGAACTTTAGAGACCCAGTCACAATATTCTTATGTTGTTTCTATTAAGCTGGGCAGGTATAAGGTATAAACAGGAAAGCATAAATAATCAACTGATGCAGTCCTGGGAGATAATGTGATATTCTATTGCACTAGGTCCTTTTTAACCAGCAGCAACTGCTCTTTTATCCGGGCTGGGTGGTACCCTTCCCCATTCTGGGCTCCTCCAAGACCTGAAAATCGGTTCCCTTAATTTGCCTAATGAGGCGATAGTCTTTCCCTCGCCCCATCATTTCATGATATTTCAGGTTATGTTACGCTGCTATGTTATGTTCTGGGGATTTATACCACACAACATTGGCATTTGCATGGTCTATAGCTGCCACCCTCCACAGCGCTGCAGCTATTACAAAATGCATGCCCATAACTGAGACTTGAGCGACCGTGATGGTGATGTGGCTTTCCTTGTGTATAATGGGCATGGACACTCACAATTACTGCCAACATTGGACATATTGCAGAGCTCCCTCTCCCTGCCACTCAGGCTGGGAGAGGGGCGAGTGGTGGAGGCAGCTTTTAGTGGTGGAGTGAGGGAGGGGGCATCAGGATGCTAAAATATCTCCAACTGTTAAGGGCTGGTGAATATTTTCAGTGGAGGGGCCTAAATGTTTCCCCAATTTAGCATAAGCGACAGTGCTTACTGAGGGAGCCCAAAATAATGGACAGTCATAATGTCACCAACAGTACACAGGAGCATTTGACAACAGGTTAATGGAGCTGCACCATCAATCTCTCTGTGCCAGTAGTGGTGCCCAGCCTGTAAATCTCTTACTTGAGGCTGCAGCCACAATCTATCTATGCCAGTAATTGTCACTGCAAATCACTTGTATGAGGCTGAGACTGTAATAACTGTAGATTATTGATCTGAATATGCCTTAATACGAAATCTGCAGAATCCACTAACCTGGTCAGATGACAGCAGTGAGCAGTGAGAAGAAATAGAGAATCCCCCTGAGAATCCTACTGCCCCCCGTCCGGTGAAACAAGAACGGAGGGAAGCAACACCCCCAGGGAACCCCTCTGGGGTAAAAAACCCTGGTCGATGTAGGAGAGACTTGGCAAAGGCGTAGTCACTTCAGAGGCTTTGTGTCTGGAATCTAGGTGGAATTTCGGATCCAGTGACGGGTGTATGAAGCATCAGTCTCCCGAAAGAATCCTCAAAATATGTTTCTAATAAGAGAGAAAATACGTTACTTCTAGGTAGAAACTTGGGGTAGGAGAAAGTGAAAACCCTGGAGACCACCCACCTGTATAGTGTAAAGAATGGCTGTCTGTCTGCACGGGGGCAGGACCGATTCCTCTCTGTAAGAGTAAGAGATGTGAGTATGATGCCAGGGAATCTTAAGTAAGAGATGGCAAGAAAGAACTGAGAACGGAACATACGTAGTCTGTGCTGGAGTTAAAGGTAAACGGGAAACCTTCATGGATGAGTCGTATATCAGAGCTGACCTCGATCATCTGCGATGGGTTAAGGATTCTATGGGAAATAGTAGAATTAGTAACAGACCTGACTGCAGAGTAAATGAAATGACTAAACCGGGTGAAGATCCCCTTACTGAAGTCTTCGAAAGGTGAGTCTTGGCAAAGAGAGACGCCGGAAAGGTTGACTGTTCCAGAATTCGGGGCGTTTCTATGAAATGTATAACGATAGTTCCAAGCGGGAAGGCGGGAGAAACTCCGGGGATAGGAACGGAAACTTACGGAGCATCCTGCTGTAGAGTAGCGATGCGTCGCACAGCGGAACCACTGCCACTATATGTTATCACGTGACCGTCTGCCGGTGTCCATTCCATGCGTGAGAATCCAGCGTCAACAACAGCTGAAGTGAAGCTAGTACGAACAGCGGCCATTTTAGGAGGGGTCAGTAATAGAGAATGACATACGCTGCTGCGATGCCACAAAGACCAACGGCGGTAATGGATGTAACAGAGGCCTCAATCTAGCTGTGCCAGTAATGGCCACTGTAAATCACTTGGATGAAGCTGCATTCACAATATATGCCAGTGATGAAAGTGATTTACCGTGACAATTACTGACATGGGGCCCCATTACGGACCCGGCAGTAACCCTGCCGGTGTTACCAGCGGGTTGCTGCCGGACCCATAAAAATGTACCGCTGTCTGACTTCCCGGTGCCACCAGCTGATTACGGGTCCGGCTCCCGGAAAGTCAGGCACCAGTAAATTTGTAAATCCCCATTCCCATAGAGTCCAATAGGACTCTCCTAGGGAATTGGGGACACGGAAGCACCGGCACAGTTGTTAACTGTGCCGGTTCTTCGGTGACGGCTTTGCTTACCTTGACCGCTGCACCTAGCAGGGTCAGACCTGTCGGGCATAGCAGCTCTGGCAGGTAAACCTGTACTTTGCCGGTCCGGAAATAAGAGTGCCGGTGAGCTTACCAACATCCTTTTTTCCGGACCGGCAAACTTGACATGAGGATTGTGCTCTTAGCTTCATGAAAGCAATTTACAGCCAGTAAATTACTTTCATGAAGCTTTGTTCACCGTCTTTCTATTAAATTAATGGTCACTGTAGATCACTTGCATGAAGCTGTGGCCATAATCCATCTATGCCAGTTATGGTCACTCTAAATCACTTTTAAAAAAAGCAGCTCCCACAATCTACCTACCCCACCATGGTCACAGTGAATCACTTTTATGAACCTGGGCCCAGAATAGATATCAGCATTGCTACTAGCTGCCTATTCCAACCATGCAAGCATGTGTGTGCATCATGATCATGCTCACACTCCTACCCAGACACCCCCACACTCAGTCATCCATGCATGCATTCAATCACACACAGAGCCATGTACTCTGACACCACTAACATACACATTCATACATGCACAGATGCACTCAAAACTCTTGCACACACACATTGCATGCAATACATTCAAACACACAAACAAGCCTTCTTACAGCACAATCACTTACCTCAGGTCTTCTGTTTCTTTGCACTGCTGATTATTTTCTTGATCAAGATGAAGGTGGGAAAGGGCTAGAGGTGGGAACGAACCCAGGCAGCACTGGCACACCTTGGAAGGATGTGAACACACGGGGAGTGTCAGACCCCAGCTGATCAATTTGGTTGCATAACAACCTGGAAGCCAGCATGTGTGCTCTGTGACACACTCTGTTGAGCACAGGCAAGGAGGGCACTCCCCATTGTCAACCCGTGCAACTCCATGGAGTGGGGTATGAATGATGATCCCACCACAACCTGATTCAGAAGGGAGGATGGAAGCGAGGCTCCTGACCCCGCATCCTTGCATGCTTCTGCCTCCGACCACCAAAGGAGGATCCTGGCCTGTACCAGAGGGAAACAGGACACCAACACCACAACTATGGTATGTGTGGAAAAAGATTTGTCTACGGACCCCAGAACAATATTTGTGATTGCCAGCATGACATTTTGGGTACAGTTAGCATGAAAGTGTGCTTTTACAGTGACAATTATGGCACATATTCGGCACAGTTTGTATTGAAATGTGTTTTACTGTGGCATGCTTGCATGTAATCGGTATTGCCGGTATTGTATTGTATTCGTTATTTATATAGCACTCTTTCCACATTTGTATGAAAATGTTTTACAGTGGCAATACTGGCATATATTTGGCACAGATGGCATGACAATGCATTTTACAGTAAAATTCTGATGTATATTGTTCAGACAGACTTCATTGTTTTTCGCTGGACACAGCCATAATGAAACATGTTTAAAAATGCTCCTGTATACTGTTGGTGTTCTGTCATCTACTGGATCTTTTTATGTGTTTCTGACAGCACCTCGTAAATGGTTCAGGGAAAATATGTGTGCTACTCCACTTCACAAATACGTCAGCAGCCACTGCTTTTCACCACCATGATGAAAAAGATCTTTCTGCAGACAGAACTACACAGATGTTATATTTAAGCAATAAACCCTGATCCGCAGGGTGCATTACCGAGTCAGGTAACACCCCGGGGCCGAAAGTTAACCAATGTAAGGTAATGCCCACGTGGCGAAGGGCTTATTGCTATTAGTACCCCGGCCCGCAAGACCAGGGTACTAATAGCATTTTGGCGTTTCGGAACAGAAAAAAAAATGTAAAAGAAAATGGCCACCGGGAAAGGGAAAACAGAGTCCGTTTTCCCTTTCCATGGGGGCCATAGGGGAGCGGACGCGCAAGTGCGTTCGCTCCTGAAGAAGGAGAAAAAATAAAGTAAGTGGGGTTGGGAGGGTAGAATGGGATTGTTTGCAGCGGAGGGAGGTGGAAGAATGAAAATACTTACCTGAATCCCCGGTGGGGTAGGATGGCAGCCTCCAGCCGTGTGGAGGCGCAGAGCGGGGATTGCCCCGTTTTGAGCCTCCTCATTGTCTGAGTGGCTGCCACACCCCCGCTGGGGACAAAGGAAAGGAATCCCGGCCAAGGGATTCCAGGTCGGGTAAAGCCCCGGCAAGGGCCAATCAGAATGTTTGTTATATTCTGATTGGCCCTCACGGGGTGCTAATAAGGGTTGTGAGCAGTCTTGTACAGAGATACTCTCTTCACAAGAGCCTAATCTTGAAGAGAGTGCCATGTGCCCAGAACTAGTTGTTCAGCCAGACTGAGTGGAAACAGACAGCCTGGTTGCCGGTAAGATTGTTCAGCGGGTTGGCTACTTCCTGCTGTGATCTATATGTGATCTGCATGTCGCAGGTTCAAATCCTGGCAAGGCCAAAACAGCCATTCATCTTTCCGAGATTGATAAATGAGTACCAACCTCGGTTGGGATGATGTATGTAAATATGTTCTATGTACAGCGCTTATGCGTAAGCGCTATATAAATAAACCAATCATCATCATTACTCTTACAGATGCTTTCTAAACAATCCTGATTACAATGGTGGTCATGCCTGAGAGCACTGTTAACTGTCTGTGCAATGCTCAGTCACTCATTCACCACCACATTGAATTTATTCATGGAATCCCTGCTGTTTTCTGTGTGTTCATTAATCCCTTCATGGTTATTTTCTCTTTGACATTTTAAACTACAAACACAGAAATAAAAGCAGTCCCAAAATCGCAAACCTGTACTCATACGTGTTCTACCTGATATAGAATCTTCCCTTGGAACATGTTGTGTTGTGTTATCTTAAATTTGTATAGCTCCTCCTGACAAAGGTAATGGCTTCGATGCGCTGTAGGAAGCAAAGGCCCTTCAGCAGACCGGGTTTGGAGGAAGAAGAGCAGTGCAAGGCACGCTAGAGAAATTGTAGTCTAGGCACGGTACGGAGAGCAGAGATATCTAGTGTGGAGATGTTGGAAGCCGAGGAGCAGATAGAGAGGAGGCAGAGAAAGTATTGAAGATGGTAGAGACTATGTGACAGCGGGAGCACATTTATGGTGTGACTCAGCCCAATGATGTGGCGTGCAGCACAGTAAGAGGAACGTGGCAGGAATGAACAGTGCGTGAACACCTGCGGCAACTGTTTACAGGGGAGGGTGCTGTTTTCCTACAGCTATGGACATTCCAGTGGTAGAGGCTACGTGGCAGCTGGATTACATAGTTCGTGGGACTCTGCTGTGGGGTGCAGGCCTGCATGCCGTGTATGTGCCCAGTGGACGATGTATACTCACATGCAAATAGATATTGAGGGGTTCGCTTAGTGATTTGGCAGCGCTGTTGCAGCACACCTAATTTATCTGTTTTTCAGTACCACTCAGCCCCCTCCCCCCATCAAATCTGATTTGAGGTCCTCCTCTGCCTCAGATCTTTGTAGGGGGTCCAGCATACCTGTTATACTATTGTTCCCATCTGCCCATCACCACCGAAGTGGTCCCACGGTGCCTGAACCGCGCCCAAGGTGTGGCGCATTGTGATCTCGCATGTAGTCGATACTATTAAGATGAAATAGAGCACTCATTCTGAAACAACAAGTAAACGAGACTGGCACCTCATTATAGAAACTTAAAAACAATGTTGTGCTGTTACAGCAAACTCCACTGAGAGAAACACCCCATTGTCACAGAAGTCAAGACCTTTTTCATGTGCACCCTTGCAGCGGCACTGCTGTTTTATGAGCTGCAATTGTTGCTCTGCTTCTAGGCAGAGTCTGCCCTGATGATGGACAAGCTGTCCGAAACGCACTGGCCACCTATTCTGCCTCCAAAATACTTCCATTGAAGCACTGAGAGCAGAAATCAAGACCTTTGAAAATACAGAAGGAGTCCAGTGTTATTGATTATACCTTTTGTAATTGATGATTTACTGTAGTATTTACTACAAGGCTGTACCAAAACACTGGAGGGGACCCCCAGTCTTTGTTTTCCTGAAATAGTGCATTTGCATGTTTATATATATGTATTTAAATGTATACAGAGCTAAACCAAGGCACGAGGGCATCTTGGCGCTAATGAGAGACCAGGGAGAAAGAGAGAAAGCAGGAATTAGTCTTTCAACAGTAGAGTCTTTAGTTGCTTCCTGATGCTAAGGTGATCGGGTATTTCCGAGAGTGTCTGTGGGAGGGCGTTCCAGAACATAGGCGCCCGGATAGAGAAGGCGCGACCTCCAGATCTGGATTTGGGAAAGTGTGGGACTGCTCGAAAAATGTTGCCACTTGAGCGCAACTTGCGGGAGGGCAAGTATGCTTTGAGTTCAGGCTTTACCAAATACTGTGTTGCTATTGTAGAATATTTCGTATAATGGTGATTATTACTTCGATTGGTGCCCGCTTACCATATAGTGGGTGAACAGACATAGACCCCATACCCTGAAGCCTGACCCTAGGCTGCTTGGGTGACTCCATCGTAGAGGGCCCATTGGAGAGAAGGCTGGGCCCGAAGTGGCCAGTGTTCGCATTTGGAATCATTAGGGATTCGAACAGGAAGCAGAGCATTGAAAGATGCCCATTTCGCTCCAGAATTCGGCTCCTGCTGTTCAACAACAGGGGAGCAAATGGAATGTGTTAAAGAGCCTGGCAGTAACTAAATAGCAAAAAGCACAGTACTTAGTTGGAGGTAAGTGGCGTGACTTTCTTTCAAAGACATAAAATAAACCTTATTACATAGATCCACATAGGTCCCAAGTGGCCCTCATTTTAAGGAGGAGCCAACATTTATGCAGTCGTGTTTCTGCAACATTTTGTGATCATTTTCACATGGTGAAACTCCAGGATACCCTTGCACCTCAATGACTTTCAAAACGCTGCTAAAGTTAGACGAACATTTTGCTGTCAGCGCAGTTTCAGAATTTGTGCAACATTATTCATTGCATTCCAGCCGAAGTCATCCACATTAGTAGGAACAGTATCACATTCTAGATGATACAAATGGATGTCTCCAAGTCCGCCCCGGCATGGAAGGCTGGTACATGGACCTTTTTTGGTGTAACACTCAAGAAGACACCTATGGAGAGCTCCAACCCCTGGAATCTCGGCCCAGACATGGTCTATGTTGCGTAGAGACTGGAAGCAGAAAAAAGATGTTGCAGTCACCAACAAAGAATTTATCGTAACTTCACCTCATATGTTTACGGTAATAGTAAAGCATAATTCATTGCACTGCTTAGCTACTAATCTACTGCTCTAGGTTGTAGTTTGTGTTAAGCACAACAACCAATAACCACATTCACATTAGAATTGATTGTAGAGCAGTTCATGGCATTGACTATGGGCTTCATTACGAGTTTGGCGGTATCCTGCTACCGGAGTTAGGGGAGTGGAATGTAGATGATATGAGGATGTTTGCATAGGTTAAAAATACGCCATGTAACTGAGAATCCAGGCACTGGCACAACCACCACAGCATGTTATGGCCATGCAACCAAGAATATGGCCACAACCATTGTAATAGTAAGTGTTCGGTGGGCATTTGGAGAAACATATTTGAGGTTATTTGGTGACTACAAGAGGGCTTGTTAAAGTAGGGGAGTGGAATTTAGATGATATGGCGATATTGATGAAAAATTGGGTTTGCGGTCTATTTTGATGTCTGTACATGGCATTTGAATTGGGATGTTAAGGGCAGGTTGTGGTGTGGTGGTTGTGGCCAGTGGCCAGATTCTTGCCATGCACCCAAGAATCTGGCCACAACCATTATAATGATATGTGTACAGAAATGGAATTCGGCATTTTGAATCAACCATTGTAATAATATGTGTATATTAATTATACATAGTGTGTGGGCAGTGTATAGTTTTTGTAACATGGTGACACAATACCATTGAAGTGCAAATGGTACTTATGATTGATGTACCATTAGTGGTACAGGTTGACTTTGTTGTACATGCTAATGCAGGTGAAATCTTTACTTCTTTCTCTGTGAAAAAAACATAGCATGATATGTAAGGTAGGATAGTCCACAATGTCACATTGCATACAAGCTCACATATTCATGTACCTTTTAGACCCTCATAATTAGTACATTCCAAGTACTATGCTTCAAACATTACTGTGCGTTTTGCACAGTTGCTGAATTGTTTGCATAATCATTGGACAAAATAATCCATGTAGGATTAAAAAACCCTAGTACATTTATTTCACGTTACGTGTCACAGTATGTTTGTTTGAAGTGTGGATTTTTAAGGTGCACATATAAGTGTATTTGTTGTTATAAGCATTGTTGCATTAGGAAGAATTGTAATGGTGAAAGGGTTTTGCTTTTCAAAAGTGCTGGTGGTCTCTTTTTTGTAAAGGTATTTAGAAGTATTTAGATATATGTTGGCATTTTGAAAGTTTTTTTTTATTTTAAAAGAAGCATTGCAGTGCTACCTACAGATGTAGTTAGATACTAGTTGGTGTATTGTAACCATTGATACTTTTATAGTTCTGAAAGGCATTTTTTGAAGCAGTTTGATACTTGCTGGTGTATTCGAACTATTTTGCTACTGAAAAGTATCATTGCAGTAGTATGGCTGCAGTTAGATACCAGTTGGTGTATTCTAACTGTTCATAGTTTTGTACTTTTGAAGGGTATGTTTTGACACAGTTTGATTCCTGTTGGTGGATTCTTACTATTTTACTATTTGAAACCAATATTTCAGTATTATGGGTGCAGTTAGATACCAATTGGCGTATTCAAACTATTGATAGTATTACAGTTTTGAAGGGTATGTTTTGAAACAGTTTCATTCCTGTTAGTGGATTTAAACTATTTCACTATTGGAAAGTAACACTGCGGTATTATGGGTGCAGTTAGATACCAGTTGGCATATTCTAACTGTTGAGGCTTTTATAGTTTTGACGGGTATGTTGTGAAGCACTTTGATTCTTGTTGGTGTATTCTAGCTATTTTGCTATTGAAAAGTAGTATTGGAGTAGTATGGCTGCAGTTAGATACCAGTTGGCGTATTCTAACTGTTGATAGTTTTACAGGTTTGAAGGGTATGTTTTGAAGCAATTGTATTCCTGTTGGTGTATTCTAGCTATTTTGCTATTCAGAAGTAGTATTGGAGTAGTATGACAGCAGTTAGATATCATGTGGTGTATTCTAACTGTTAATAGTTCTACAGGCTAGTGACTAAACTTTGTAGACCATCATAATCAGTAAATTCTAAGTACTATGGGTGAAATAATATTAGTGTGTGTTTTGCACAGTTGTTGTTTCTGTTTGCATAATCATTGGGTAATTTGGAAAGAAATATATATATATATAATTACCAAAAATTTACTAAATGTACATCTTTTGGCATATTGAAACTGTTTTCCATTTCAAAAACAGCAGTGCAGTACTATGGATGTAGTTAGATACCAGTTGGCATATTCTAACTGTTTATTGTTTTACGGTTCTAAAGGGTATTTTTTGAAGCAGTTAGGTAGGTACCTGTTGGTGTCTAAAGTTCACTAACTTACCATAGTTTTACAGGTCAGTGACTAAATTTAGGTTTAAGGAATATTAAGTAGGCATTTGTTAGATTTGCTGGTAATCTATGTTTTAGAGTAATGGATGTGTCATTGCATTCAAACCAACCACATCTTATTTTAATGAATGCAGTTTAGTGACCAGCAGTGGTTGTGGCACCAGTGTGGTATATTAGGCCTACTGTTGTGAAGGTTTTCTTGCCAAGAGGTACTTGCCCGTGTGTAAAGCTAGTAAGCTTGCAGTAGTGTTTAGTACCATCTACTTTGTACCTCAAAAGCATAAATATTACATATTAGCTATGTGAGTTTATGTGTAAGGTGGAATGATTGTCTGAATTGCAAACAGTGCATAATATGGCATGATTTGCATTTTGCGCCAGCTGATGGATTCACAATTAATTATAGCTACATACATAAATTGTTCATTAGGGACCTGTTCTTGTGCAACATGGTTGCAGATAGTGCATTTATGCTTCCACATGTGGAAGATTTCATTTATAGGTATATTTTTGCTTTCAAGTACTTGCAGTTAGTACATCAGAAAATCTTGTGGATCTTTCTGTGTGTTTATGGTGAATTTGACCATTCCTATACAGTAGTCTGATTCTTGCCTTATTCCTGGAACACTGTAAGTGTTGTCAGGATTATTTGTCACATTTCTAGGAAGGACAAGCATTTGCAAACACAACTTGTCTGATCCTTTCAAGTAAATGTGTTTAACAATTGGTGGCAATTAGAACAGAAGATTGATTGCTACATTTAAATAGCAATTTACACCAGTTGTGTTGGAATATTTAAATGGAACAGAGAGTTTTGTCTCTGTGTCATTTGCTGGGCCTCCACTTGTTTTTTTAGAAGACATATTTCTCTTTGTTGTTGCTGCTGATGGATGTGCACTTGCATTTCACTAGATAGTTTTGTGGTTGTACTACTTGATGGAGTAGCAGTTGTTTTTAGTTTCTTTGGTGGTACTGTTGCGATATCTCTTATATATTCTAGTTGCATTGATTTTCATTTAAAAAGTTTAACTTTTCCAGGAAAAGGGTACATATCGAGATGGGGTGTGTAGAGTGCATCAACATTTACTATAAATCGTCCTTTGAGTGTACATAGACGTGACAGTGCTACATAACTCATACCTTCTTTAAAGGCAGTGCTGCCAATGTCAACCAATGCCTGATCTAGGGTTAGGCCTTGCGATTTGTGAATAGTGACCGCATATGCAAGAGACAGAGAGAATTGCTCACTGCGTACATACATGTTTTTCAATCGTGCTGTTGAGTATCTTTAAGTTTGTCAAAGTGGATGTTGACAAACTGAATGTTGTTGTCATGTGTATATGCCTGGAAGCCAACAACTGTACCAATTTCTCCATTGACTAAACCTTGCACCAAGTCAAGGCTACTTATCAGAATTACTATGCAGATTAAACACAATGTTAACATTTTCTCCAAACCAGCTGTGTTGGAGATACATTTTTCTAAGCTATTTACTCGCGCTGTTGCTTATTGACACATACAGAGTGTCATGCCATCCACTTCCAGTTTGTCTATGGAGCTAATATGCACTATTGGTTGCATTTCTTTTTTTTTAACATTGTGTCATTGAATTCCATAGGTTTGGCATTAAGGACATATATTTTACATTTATTTGTGCTAATTGTTCCATGACATCAAGAGCAGATGTGTCATGCCCATATAGCTAGTGGATGAGTCTACTATGCATAGGTGAGGTCTGCAGACTGACAAATGTTTTGAGTTGGTTCACTGTATTGGAAATGTTGCCGCAATTTACATTTCCTATTCTGCCAAGTTTGTTGCGGCATTGTTTGTGTTCTAAGGTTTTAGAAATAGGTTCACCTTTCACTGGTGTTAATTGTAGGAGATCGCCAAAAAACAATAACTTGTTTTCCTCCAAAGAGTTGTCCGTAGTCCATTTTAAGGACTTCTTGTAATCTGAGGTGAATTAAAGCCAACATTAGGTTGGAGACCATGCTCACCTCATCTATTAGGAGCATGTTCATTTGTATCAGAATTCTGCGTTGTTCAGTAGCAGCTTCTGTTGATGGTTTGCAGTATTCTAACTTGTGTTGGTGTTCTACTGGAAGGAGCAGTAGTCAGTGTAAAGTAACACCTCCTATGTTGTAGACAGCTAAACCTGTGGCGGCTTTTACAACAGCTGAAAGGTTGTTGTTTGTTAACTTTTGTAGGAATTTGCTGATGATTTTTTTTATCAAGAATGTTTTGCCTGAACCAGCTTCACCACTTACATAGAGGAGTACAGGTTAATACTTTTGACAGCTACAAGTTTTCCTTTCATGCTGCAAACCATGTTCAATTTCTTTAGTCACTTCTAGGAAAATGCTAACTTGCTAATCATTTAGTTGTGATTTCAGCAGTGCCAAGTTTTCTTTGGATTGCTCATACTGCTTCATTTACTGGAGTGGCTCTCCAAGTGGTTCTTGGCTTCCTGTAACAGAAGGTTAACTGCCCTCCGGAGTGCCTTCATTGAGTTGTGCTTGAACGTCTTCCTCTTGTTGACATTCATTGGCCAACATGTTTTTGTATTGCTTGAAATTGACATTTGTTATACTGCTTTCATTTGCATTGAATGCAGCTTCAAATGAGTCATGGGTACCTAATAAATCTTTCTCCTTTCTCCATGGTTTAAAATGTTGGAGTGGGAGCATGTAGTAAAGTTCTCTATGTCTGGGAGTTTTAAATAATTACTTCATATGATTAATTGGGCTGGGTTTGGTAAATTTGACGAGGCTCCCTTCACAAGTTGAGACCATGTATTTTCCACTTGTTTCATCAGCTTCAACATTATTCTTATAGGAGAAATGTTGGGCTATGTGGTATAGGCACATGTTTTCCAAAGTAGTACTTCTGTTTCGGTAGTATGTGTCTAATAAATAGTTTTTCAAAATGGCCTGGCTGTTGGGATCATTTTTGGCTATTGTTTCTATGTCTTGGTACGATTTCAACACACTTTTTCTGGATGCAGCTGGACCAAGGCGTAGCCAGACTATGTGTTCCGATTTGCCATATAAGGTTCTGCCTGTTAAACGGTCTGCAGCTTCATAGCATCCACATTCTCTATGGGAGAGCATTTTTATGCCAAAGCTGTACAGTTTTTGTGACAGTGTTTTGTCAGATGATATGTCTTCCAAGAGGTGTTTTAGCTCTAGTTTCTCAGCTTTGGTTAGGTAGGATGTGACATTTCTTGCAACTGCAGTGGAACTGTCTGAAATATATTGTAAATCTATGTTTGCATTCCCCAAGAAGGAAATGCTTGCATTGTAATCATTGATGTACTTTGAAGCTTTGTTTCTTTTAAAATAGTGTGTTTTTAGGCAATTTGCCTTTCACACTGTGTGTACAGAAGACAAGAAGCTGTTTACTTGTTTCATTGCCAAAACTGGTCACGGGAAACCATAGAGGCATTTGGTATAGTACCTACCTCTGTTTTTATATCTGCGTCGGCAGTATTTGCCACACTTATGTTTTTGGGAGCATAAAATGTGTGTATGTAGCTCACTATGTGTGGTTTCTGAAGGGATGTCGCAGGTTATGTATTTGTGAATAAACTTCAAAACACTGTCATGACCAAATTTAGGAGCATCTTTTATCCACAAAAGCATGTGGATGTGTGGTGTTTCTCTGGATTGATATTATTTTCTCCAAAAGAAGTGTTCCATTTCTCTGAGGGGAGGAATATTTATATTACAGATGAAGTGCAGCATTACAATACATTGGTGGTAAAAGTATCTTGACATGTTTACAGGGTCAAGAGAGCAGAGCTATCCTGGTGTTTTTATGCCTATTGCTTCTTTGTTTTGGTTTGCTATGCATAGGAAGTAGTGCAAGCCCTTCTATGCATATTCTACGCAACTTACAGTGACAAACCATGTGGGTGGGCCAAGGTTCCTTAGCATACATTGTGCATCCACATGAAATCAGAACCAGTATTATTTTGGTACCATGCATGTTTGCAAACAGATTTGTGATACTTGACTGCAAAACGTCATCTTTGTATTTTATCTTTTGAAGTAGTTGGGTAGCAGACATGTTTAAAAAATTGGAACCTGTTTTCAATTTGTTTGCAAATCCATAACATAGAGTTGCTAGTTCACTTTCAAACAGGAGGTGGAATATGCACTCAACATTTTGTCTGAATCTGGGGTCTTCAGAATACATTCGTAAAGAACGGTATTCTGATGCTTTTATTTGTATGGATCTTTAATCATATCTTCCCCCTTTTCCTGTAGGAAAGAGTAGAGGAAAGGCTCATGCTTATACACTTTTTTTTTCCATATGCTGATTGGAGATCCTTTGGCTTGAGGCATTTGAAATGTATGATGGTATCTTTGGAGTGTATACTGGTCTAAAATATTGGATGTCGTGATAGGATCTACAAGTTCAAATCTGCCAGTTGGTGAGGAATCCTGGGTTATTTTGGGGGTTTCCCTTAAGTTTTCTTCAATGTTTATATCTTTGTAGTAGTCATTGTTTTCTTGATGATTTTGTAGGGCTTTTCGAACTTTGTTTAAGTTTACTAGTTGTTGCCAAATTGTTTTGTCTTTCGTTGGTACACCATTCACTAGGATAATCAAAGATTGATCTATTAGCCATTGCACTCATAGAGTTTCTATATTTTCTTTAAGATCTAATGGCAAATAAACTTCTTTTGCCACAAATGCCTTTTAGTAATTCAGAAAGAAGCAATTAGACTGTTTGGGGTTGAAGGCATATTATAGCTTGAAAGGGATGCTCTCATACAAATTAAGTTGTTTTGGAAGTGGGAATATTTCCAAGTTAATAGTGATAGCTCATGAAGGCATTTGCTTATTATCAAGCTTTGTATTACAGTATGTGCAAAGTATTGAGGGGTTAGTTATTTTGTATGTGTTTTCTGTTATATGATATAAAGCTAATTGGAACCATTGGGATTCGTCATTGTCTTCTATTTTTTAAGTTAGGTCTACAGATTTGGTGCTTTTTTTTATAAGAACTTCTCCAAAAACAAACACATACTTGGTTTGGTACTTCAGCAGATGTGCTTTTAAACTTTGCTATTTCTTTTTTGTTTGTGTTTATTAGAAGATTGGCATTTGTAAGGTTTTTGCTACTTTTCTCTAAAGTTATTGAGTTTTCTAAGTGATCTTCATTTCCAAACAATTTACTGTGCATGTGGTATATTTGTCAAAGGAGTTCTTTGGCTGTGCCTTGTAGGTGAATGTTATTAAACTGTTGCAGTTCTAAAGCAAGACTTTTTGCATAGTACAGTCTCTGGAGAAGATTTTGTAAAGTGGAATGGTGTGTTGCTAACATTGTGATGTGGTGGAAGGTGCTTTTGCAAGCAGGTCCTGAAATGCAGGCTAATGAATGTCCTCGCAGTCCAGTGTAATTGTGCACTGAACAGGGGTCCATGGTTTGCAAAGTTTTTATTCTAATTTTGTCTTTTACTTTCACATAGTGATTGAGGAATTGGCATAAAGATTTGAAGGGGTTGTTTCCGTATGTTACAGATTGAGGTGCAGTGCCATCTATAGACTGGACGGTTTGGTTCGGTGGAATGAAGAGTTGATTGTAAATTTGTTGGGGACATTTTCAATGAGGATTTCTTGTGCCATAATGGCGTTGCCTACCATTGCCTACCATTGCATAGCCTCGGCCACTACTATGTGTGGCAATTGGGTTTTTCTGCTCTTGTTCATATTCCTCTTCATTGAAATATGGTTCTGTGCTGCTTGTGTGAATCCATTCACCTGCACAGGTTTGCAAAGGTATCTATGTTGACACTGCAAATGTTTAGAAGTACTTTTTGTAGTTTACTGATTAATGTTGTTAGTGGTTTCATTCTGGTTAAAATTAATATAAACAAGTTTCTTTTGAGGAGCATTGATCTGTCAATGAGAGCTCCCAGGAATATTCTTCTGCTGTAATTTGTAAGGGTTAAGCGCAACATTTCTGCTGTTTTTATAAAATTTTGAAGTACTCTACGGTGGAACGTTTTTTGTACATTAATTTTTTGGGAATGCTTAACTGTGGCTACGTTAACATTGGTAGATATAGTGGTAGCGCTATTAGTAGTTTTATTCTTCTTTATACATTTGTTTTTATTTTTACTTTTTGGAAGAGGGGCCCTCGTTTTTTTTACAGCTAGCTGGTTTAGTTTTGTTGACTGACTGTATTAGCAGTTTTGTTTGAACGTTTGCTATAACTTCTGCTAGAGGTGATTGAAAATTTTGCATACTTTTAGTTTTATCTGCTCTACTTTTTCGTTGTTTACTATGGAGTTGCTTTTTAGTAGGCATCCTATTCTGTCTGTTGGAGAAAAAAAGGAAAGTGTGGGTTTGAAAGTTGTGGAATGTATTTACGTGCATTGTGAATGAGTGTGTGAAGATGATGGCCGGCTTAAATAGAGGGCTGTGTGATTGTGCAATGGGCTGTTAGTTCTAGTTGGGAAGGTTTTAAGAGTAGCATTGTGTGTAGATGGGGGAAGGGCTTGGGTTAGTGCATAAGAGAGTGTGGTATGCATGAATAAGTAAGGACATTACGATGTTTTCACGATAAAAGTGGGTGTTATGATACTGGTGTTCAGATGAGAATACAAAGAGTATACCTGCTGCGGTGCAATGACTAAAAGTGAAGTAAATGTTGGTTTGGAAAGAATTTGGCAGGCTGCTACACGGCTACTGTACTGTATGAGTAACAGAAAGAATACAATTACACTAGTGCACTTACTCTGTAGGATGTGAAGAGTAGTTTTCATCAGGTTTTTGTCTTTCAGGAGGTTGTTTTTCACTGCAATTGGGAAATAAGAAAATTAGTGGGTATGTATGGTAATGGCAAAGCAATTATTGTACAAGAAGACATTATTTTGCAATGTAGGAGGAGTTGTTGGGAAGAAGAGTTTGTAACATTGTACGTGATTACGACTTTGGTGGTAAAACTGCCACTGCTGCAAACGGGTTGCCTTCAGATTCCTAATAATTGTTTGGGAGCTAGCTTTCCAGTGTCAGTTTTGGCCTGGAAAGTCAGGTGGTGGAAAATGTTAGTCTCTGTTTCTGTGGAGTTGCGTAGCACTATATGGGAATGGGGACATGTGAGCACCGGCATCGTTGGTAATGGGGCCAGTGGTCCCGTGGTAAGTATGCCCTGCAGGGCTGGAGTAAGAAAGTGTGGGAGTTGTGGTTGCACTATTTGTATTATAAATGGTGCACTGCAAGTCCCAGTATGCAGAGAAAAATTAAGAAGCCAAGAAGCATGTACAGATTAGAAAGGAGAAAGTTAGGTAGCAAGTATGCATGTGTGGGAAAGGTAATGAAATTTCACACACTGAGTGTTATTGCAATTTGTTGGAGAAATCTTTTCCATTTTGTTTTTTTTATGTATTAAAAATTACACACAGCCACTGTTGTAAATGTACACATGCATTTTGTTTTCTTCTTGAAATGGTGCTGAAATTAATAGTTTTAAACGCATTGGATTTTGCATTTTTCATTCCATGTACATGCCATGATTCAGTAACATACATGAAGTTTTCATTTGAGTGTGCAATGTGGGAGTTTTAGTGCAGCTTTGTTAGTGAGAGAATTGGTTTTAAAAGTGACAGAATGAAAGAAGAAAATCTGGCACTTAAACATGCTGTGGAAATGTTTCCGTTGTTGGTTTTTGTTCTTTGACAAAAAAGACACAGAGTGTGCTGCTGAAATTGCAAATATGTGTTTTGAAAGTGTTATGAAAATGTTCATTAAAAGAAAAGTTTGCAACTATACAGCATTGTAAGTGAGTGCCATTTGATGTCAGGGGGTCAGACACACGAGAGTATGATTATTGAGTAGGTTAATGCAGGATAAGCTGTAAGGAACCCTGTTTATATGCATTTGTAAAAGAGTTGGACATGTAATTTAAAAATATATGCACATCTGTTCTTTGTATTGATAGATGCAGCAGTAGAAATCTTGGAGACTTGCATAGTATTTTTTGATGCAGGTGCTTGGGAATAAAATGAGCCCTGTATTCTTAGCGTTGAACAGTACATCTGAAGTGTTGAACTGAGATGACAGAGTTAGATATAGAGTTCTTGGATGTGATTGGCGGGTGGGTGTGTGACTGCTTGACAGTGGCCAATGAGGGAGTGCTGCAAAGATTGAAGTGGAAAGGGAAGAAGGGCTGTCCTATGTTACGGTGTCCATGGACAGTGCGGTAGTCCGTGGATAGGGCGTGCCACATCCAGGTCTTTTCAGGATGCCTGACATGGAATGGGGAATGTGGGATTAGCCAATTAGGTGTTCTGGTTGTGCTTTATAGGAAGAGAGAGTAATCATTTTTTTCATTGCTGTGTGTAGTGAAGATGTCTGCGGTTGCAGAGATGGAAAGACTCAGTGTGTGGATGGTGGGAGAATGTTTTATGATTCATTTGCAGAGGTACACAGAAATATGTGGCATTTCTGCCAACCTTGGATTGGAGGGAGTGGAGGTTTTGTGGTGTGTTGTGCATGGGCGAAACTTTAAAGGAGTATTTGCACTTTGTATGAATATGGCTGTTTTCAACACTCCAGATGTCAATGTGGTGCATTGTGAAGGACTGCATTTAAGGTACATTAGTGCAATACGTTTGCAGAGTGCAGTAAAGGAATTGCTGAAGACACTAATGGAATTCTTTCCATCTGCAAAGGTGATATTTTTCTATATAACACCTAGTGCACTATGGACCTGCTCAATTGTCTTCTGTCCTCAAGGAAGGCATCTTGTCAACAAAGGGATATCTTTTTTGTGCAGTGTTGGATGTCATGGTTCCCAAATGACAACGCATTAGGACTGTGTATTGTCAAGTTATAGGGCTTACCTTTAGAATGTAATTCCTTTGATATGGCAACAATAGGAAAACAGAAGATAAGTCCACTGACCTGTTCTTCGTTTTGGATAGACGAAATGGAAAGCTCACCTGGAATCCTCTCTCCGCACTGAGAAAACCGGTGCCGGGGGAAAGCTCCAGGGAAACCATCGAGGGGAAGAAAACCCTGTGAGCGTCGACGTCTGAGTAGCTAGAGAGTGCTGACGTCTGCGTTCCTGAGTTGCTGGAGTGCAGATTTAAAGCTGGTAGAGATCACCGGGACACCAGGTGAGTAGGATCCTGGGAGTTGTAGGCGGCTGTAGCAAAGAGAGAGCACAGTAAGTTTGGGCACTAAGGAGTGAGTAAGGATTGTGGCAAGGACGGTGTACCTTTCTTTCAGCTTTGTAAGATTCCTGGCGGAGACGGAAGGCGAGATGTAGTTCTGTTTGGAATGTGGAGAGTATTGCCTGAATTAGAAATTAGATGAAGGTGGGAGATGGAAAGGAGAAAGGGGTTGTGTCGTCCTTTAACCTACCCGTAGAGCCTGTCTGACTGAAGGATAGCTAGAGATCCGATTCCATGAATTAACCGTGGTGCAAGCTGGGAGAGGTAGTTCTGACGAAATTGTGATTCCCTGTACACAGAGTAAAGATCAGATGTAATAAATGCAGTCAGGCGGCTCAACAGTGAAGTAGGTAAATGCCGACTGGAAAACCTACGACGAAATTGAACTCCGAAAGGTTTTGATGAACGTGAGGGACCGCAGATAGCACGGTTTATCCGAAGGAGGAAATGTGGGAAAAGATGGCTCTGCAAGAAGAAAGGACAGTCAGATGGGAATTCTGTAGGTTAAACTATCAGGGGAAATGGGAAAGGATGATTTAGAAACCTAGAGTCGAACTTACGAAGCGCAGCCTCTGCTAACAGTATCAACGCACCGCAGTGTAGGAAACAAGGACATAAGTACTGCTTCCGTGTAAGGAGGAGGAGTTTCCTCTTTAGGCTCAAGTTGAATGAATGGATTGGTGCCTTGCACTTCCGATGCCATCTTATGAGGGGAGATGTGGATTGCGGAAATATGGCACCACCGTCGCCATAGTGACCATCTCCGGGGCCCGTAAATACTACTGCCTGTAACACAACGTTCTGGGGGATGGTGCAAGTCCTTTTTTTGTGATGGCATCACTTTAACGGATTGTGCCAATGTAATCCTTCTTGCTAATATTCACAATGCACTTAGAAGTTCTTGTAAAATGATGCAAGGTCCATATGAATAGGTATGGAAAAAAAATCCGAAAATCCCCCTGCCAAAAATAAAAAAAAGGTTCTTTTCAGACCCCCCACTAAAGAGTAAATACCTTACCTTGTGTTTCATTTCTCTCCCCACCCCCTTGATTTGGACGATCTGTCTGCGGACACTGCTGTAGTGCCTCATCTGGGTCTTTTGAGGATGTCAGGCATGGAAATTGGACTGTGCAGCCTAGGGGATTAGCCAATCAGGTTTCCTGTGTGTGGTAGGCAAGGAGAGTGTGGCAGAAGATCTGTTTGCTGAGAGGAGTGCAGATGGCTATGGCTGTGGCTTTCAGAATGGAGAGTGTGTGGATTTTGGGGGGGCTCGTGGATCAATTTTTTACATGTGTATGCAGAGCTGTGTGGAGTGGCTGAGCATCTTGGATTTCATCATGTTGATGTGAAGTGGTATGGAGTGCATGGCATGGGGTGGACCTGCTCCCATTTTGTTTCAATTTGGTCACACTGCAACATCCGGACATTTTCATTGTTCATTGTGGAGGGAACAGTTTATGGTATGTAACTGGAATGTCATTGCAGTTTGCAATCAAGGAGATCTTTGGCAAAATGAAGGAAATGTTCCCGAACTCTCCACTAAATTATTCTCAAATTTCCCAGAGACAGATGTGCATGCACTGTTCATTTGGTCCGCAAATGGAGAAAGCAAGGCGCAATATGAACAAGGCTGTGTGTGCATTTTTGGAAGATGTTGGCATGACGTCTTTCCATAATTCCATAATGAAAATATTAAATTTGACACTGCCAATATTTTCCAAAGAGATGGAGTACTCTGATGCTGATAATCAGTTTTTTGGAAAATATTCAAAATGCTTTGAAGCAAATTTTGTAAATATAGAAATCATTTTTGCAATAGGTGAAAAAAATGCCTGGAAGCATGACAAAAACAGAATGCCTACTGTATTTAGATTGAAAGAAAACGTTTAGTTCAGTAGAATGTTGCTTAGTTTACTTCAAAACTTGAAAAAAACGTTTAAAAACAAAAAATACAAAAAAGCCTCTTTCCCGAGCCACCACTTTTTCACACAAAAGAGTGCAAAGGTTTAGATGCTGCCACCACCTACATTTTGAGATGTCCACGGACTACCACGCTGTCCGCGGACTTCACACGCTGCGTAGGGGACTGCACCAATTTTTTATTATTTCTATTTTTAAAACTGTGAAAGGTGGCTCTGAAAAGAAACTTTTTTTGTATTTTCTATTTTTTGGGCTTTTTTCACAGGAGACACAAGGGAGGGGAGGGAAGGGAAGGGAAGTGAGGGTAGGGAAGGGGCACCAACCACAGGGATGAAGGGGCAGGTGGAGAGAGGAAGATGTTGGGTGGACCTTAATTAGGTATGGGACAGTGTTTCTCATGCTGCCTGGTGGCAGCCTCAAAAGCAATTTGAAACTGCTCCCCCCTACAGAGTGCTGTGTCACAGTAAATAGAGAGCACTGTCACCCTCGAAAGTTACGGGTTGACTGAGTCATGTATGGCCTGCAAGGCTTCCATAGTGATCCTCTGCCACACAGGAATGTATCTTGTGGTGGCAGGAGCGGATGTTAGGGTGTGATAGTGGATGTCAACCTACTAACCCCTTCGAAAGTTATGACCTTTCGCACTGCTCCCTTATGATTTGACCGAGATTGGTGCGCATGGAGGTGGTCGCATAACTGTACAGATCCGGCTTTCCACGACTGAGTACATCCTTGCACTCAGTGCATCTAACTTTGTCTGCACGATCCTTAGGTACCCCCCAATGATGGTAAACAGCTTGCATACCCATGATCCCCCTCTGTATCACCACGCCTGTTCCCCTCTGCAGGCCCTCCAGATGGTGGTGGAGGGGCATGTGCCGTGGCCATGGAAGCCATTATCTCTAAGTACGAAGTAGAGATCAAAAATATCCAAAATCTGCAGCAGGTGCTCTCTCTCTTGGACAGCCAGAAACACAATGAGGAGCAGTAGTGGGTGGGTCCCTTTGGGGCGGCTGTCCATGGACTGCGCGACTGTCCGCGGACATTTCGATCCACAGATGGGGTTCAAAAGTTACAAAAAGTCATTAGATCAGCCAGGACATGGTCTAGGACCTCTGCAAAGGTCAAGTTTCAGCTTCAAACACCCTGGATTGGTCAAACACACTGTTCTGACTGTCCAGGGGTACGGACAGTGTCCGCAAATATTCCTGACGTGGAGCATGGGTGCAGTCCCATTATGACATCCTCGGATGGCCACAGATAGGACAGCTGTCCTGTGGATACCTGTTGCATGGGTTACGATGTGTGCATGCATGCCAGTGTCCATACGACAGGGGTGGGCCCCCGAACTAATTAAAAGTGTGACATGACCTTGCAGACAACTCCAGACAGGTGGGATGTTCAGGGGAACAGTGAGATCAGGTACGCATGTGTCCAGGTGTCCGCAGGACAGGGGCGAGGTCCCCAAACTACTTAAAAGTGGGACACAACCTTGCAGACATCTCCAGACAGGCGCAATGTTCGGGGGCACCTCCATTTTGGTTATGGACAGCCTGGACAGTCACGCTGTCCGCGGACTCCAAATTGGGCTTTTACAAATAAAACACACACACAAACAGTACACACATAGATATTTATTGAAATAAACAAATACAATCAATTAGGAAAGAGATGGGGTAGCAGAATGGGAAACATATATGGGGGAACTGGGGTTTCCTGCAGACTGTTCATGATGGGAGGAAGATATTGAGGTTTCATCATAGCGTCTCTGATGTAGGGAATTTGATGTGGATGATTGGGTGGGACGGGGTGAATGGGCAGAGGTACAAGTTGGGCACTGGTATCGGATGTTTTCTTTGACATGATTTTTAACAAATGTCATCAGCTGCACAAAATTATTATTTCATTGATACATTTAGTAGTTAATATTCTACATTTGGAGTTAGGGGCTGTGTGTGGCCATCTTCTGGGTCATTCAATAATATTTTTTGTCAACATCCTTCATTCGCACTATGTGATGTTAAAAAGAATATCATGTTTTAGTAACATGTCAACAAATTACATCACTTTTTTTGGTTTATAATTTGTATTCTATACCATTAGAGTTTCCATCACTCATTTCGTCATGGGGGAAATGTTCCTCCAGCAACTCCAGTGTGCTTGCCATTTCTGTGGAAAGGAAACAATACTGCTATTTCTTACAAGTTATGTATCCATAACAAATGTTAATGGTACAGAATGGTTGCTATTTTTCAAAGAGTTTCTTCAGGAGTGCTCCTCAGTGTGTAAGGAAGGTTGCACTGAGGTGAAACTGTTAGGTGTACAGTTGACCTTTCTGTTTGATGCATTTCATTATGTTGTACAAGCTATGCAACATACTTTTGGTTTCTCAAGTACAGAATTTCTATATATACTTATTTTTGGATATGGTACATACATCTGCTATTGTTTCATGTACATGTCTTTTCCCGTTGCACAATATATATCTATATAAGGTAACTCCTGTGCTTTTGGGCTGCGTGAATGCTGTGTACAGTCGCAAAGTCTGCAGACTCCTTGGCTATTACTGTCGGGTAAGGGGGGCAGTTTGATGTCAGGGACGATCCACATGTAGAAAAAATAAGTGTGTCCTGGTAAAAAACCCATGTAATTCAATGTAAAAACGTTGTTAAAGGGACGTTATGGTTAAGTTGCACTAATAATATGTAACAAAATCAATGCAAAAACGTTCTTACAGGGCTATTGTGGTTACAAGCAAAATTGAAAAACCCAAGAAATTCACGAGTTATGGTAAGGTAAATAACCATGACTCACACTACCACTGTGCACTGCTAAGACTAACACCCACAACATCAAAGATGACAGGACAATTTTCATTGATGATGTCACTGATCACCTCAAAAATCTGTGCCACTTGGTTTTGGTTACTGACTTTAGAAATGTTTAAATGAAAAAGTTGCAATATATGCAGAAGACGTTAACTGTCTTGTATATTGTACAAGTACGTGGGTTAGGATTTGGTGTCAGCTAGCTCATGGTGCACAGATACAAGCCAATAACCAGGCCATACACACACAATTCATACAAGTACTTCATAATGAACTGTAATGTTATTGGCATTTTGTATTGATATTGTTTCTGTCTTCTGTAATGTAGTATGCCAGTTTGTACCTCTAATTTGTATGCATTGTGGGTCTTTGTATGTATTGTTTGTACTAAGACACATATGTAGTAGGTTTTGACGTATTACCTATGCATTCCATGCTTATCATTACTGAAAACTCTGCAAAGTGATCTTTGATGATTTCACAAAGCAAAATTAGCAAAATAAATATATTCTACTTCTACAGTATATGCTGCAGCCATTTCTTATGTGTATGTATGAGTATCTTCCTCTATTCAGAAGAACCCTGTAATATGTTTTCTTTGCATAAGTACATTCATTTTTATGTGAAGTAGTTTTGCACAGATCTCCCAATCACCCGTAACACCTTGTTAGCAACATTATAAATACAACCCTTTGTAATGACATGATAATTGTCATGTCACCTTTGATGTCATGGGTGTTAGTCTTACCAGTGCACAGTGGTGGCGCGAGCTATGGTTACTTACCTTACCATAACGGGCAAATTTCTGTTTTTTTCAAATTTTATTTGTAACCACAATGACTCTTTAAGAACATTTTTTAACAGATTGTGTTGCATATATATTATTGCAACTTTACCATAACGTCCCTTCAACAAAGTTGTTTCACTAAAGATTTATATACATATGTATAGGGGTGTGTTCTTGCCAGCGACCTGATCTGTTGGCCATTCCCTGACACCCTGCCCCTTCTGTGCTCTCTCACCCTCTTTGTTCTCGCCCACGCCCTTACATTTGTCTTAGCCCTGGTGTAGATCATACAGCCTACATGCAATTTGATGATTTTTGTGGGATTAAGAGATTATTGAAACATTGTCAATTTGTTCTGTTTTGATGAATGTAAGTTATCTTGAGGAAAAAAAGTGATTTGATTTCCTGCCGTGCATCAAAAAGCATCATGTTTGAATTGCAGCCATTGCACATGAAATAGTACCTATTAAGCTGTCTGTTCATACACAAGGCGTAGTCAAACTCCATTACTATAAGCATCGAACTATATAAATCCAGACTGTTTCCCAGGATATTCTTAATGTACATGCATGAGAACAGGCAAAATGAATGAATCAGAACTCTCAAAACCCAAATAGATTTTACAGATTTGTGGCTGAATGAACTGAGCTGTGCCTACATCTGCCAATGTTGCGGTCAATGACGTCAATCATCAGAGGAATCTAGCCCTGAAGGTGCTACTACCTCTGGAATCAGATCATGAATGATACTGTGACAAATCGCTGGTCTAAACACGCTTTTTGTATTGCTACACCCTGTATAATAATTAACAAGGGGGGTCCTGGGAGTCCCTCTGCCAGACATTAGTCCTGGTTACGAGAGACCTACCCAGAGTCTTTAGCTCACTATCTTTCACAGAGAAGAAATATCCCAAACATATCAGTCTTTGTCCTGCCCTGGGGCAGTCCAGCACCCAAATGCTAGGTAATTCTCCTCTGAACAAGAGTACCAACAGAAACCCCAGACACGTGTTTCGGTCTGGTTGGACCTCATCAGTAGGGTGGATCTGTGCCTCTCTAAGAATAGTGAGCAAGGGGTCCACGTCTGGATTCCCCTAGTAACTTAGGGTGAGAACCAAAGTTACTTAAATATGCTAATTAACAAGGGGGGTCCTGGGAGTCCCTCTGCCAGACATTAGTCCTAGTTACGAGAGACTTACCCAGAGTCTTTAGCTCACTATCTTTCACAGAGAAGAAATATCCCAAACATAACAGTCTTTGTCCTGCCCTGGGGCAGTCCAGCACCCAAATGCTAGGCAATTCACCTCTGAACAAGAGTACCAACAGAAACCCCAGACACGTGTTTCGGTCTGGTTGGACCTCATCAGTAGGGTGGATCTGTGCCTCTCTAAGAATAGTGAGAAAGGGGTCCACGTCTGGATTCCCCTAGTAACTTAGGGTGAGACCCAAAGTTACTTAAATATGCTAATTAACAAGGGGGTCCTGGGAGTCCCTCTGCCAGACATTAGTCCTGGTTACGAGAGACTTACCCAGAGTCTTTAGCTCACTATCTTTCACAGAGAAGAAATATCCCAAACATATCAGTCTTTGTCCTGCCCTGGGGCAGTCCAGCACCCAAATGCTAGGCAATTCTCCTCTGAACAAGAGTACCAACAGAAACCCCAGACACGTGTTTCGGTCTGGTTGGACCTCATCAGTAGGGTGGATCTGTGCCTCTCTAAGAATAGTGAGCAAGTGGTCCACGTCTGGATTCCCCTAGTAACTCAGGGTGAGACCCAAAGTTACTTAAATATGCTAATTAACAAGGGGGGTCATGGTAGTCCCTCTGCCAGACATTAGTCCTGGTTACGAGAGACTTACCCAGAGTCTTTAGCTCACTATCTTTCACAGAGAAGAAATATCCGAAACATATCAGTCTTTGTCCTGCCCTGGGGCAGTCCAGCACCCAAATGCTAGGCAATTCTCCTCTGAACAAGAGTACCAACAGAAACCCCAGACACGTGTTTCGGTCTGGTTGGACCTCATCAGTAGGGTGGATCTGTGCCTCTCTAAGAATAGTGAGCAAGGGGTCCACGTCTGGATTCCCCTAGTAACTTAGGGTGAGACCCAAAGTTACTTAAATATGCTAATTAACAAGGGGGGGTCCTGGGAGTCCCTCTGCCAGACATTAGTCCTGGTTATGAGAGACTTACCCAAAGTCTTTAGCTCACTATCTTTCACAGAGAAGAAATATCCCAAACATATCAGTCTTTGTCCTGCCCTGGGGCAGTCCAGCACCCAAATGCTAGGCAATTCTCCTCTGAACAAGAGTACCAACAGAAACCCCAGACACGTGTTTCGGTCTGGTTGGACCTCATCAGTAGGGTGGATCTGTGCCTCTCTAAGAATAGTGAGCAAGGGGTCCACATCTAGATTCCCCTAGTAACTTAGGGTGAGACTCAAAGTTACTTAAATATGCTAATTAACAAGGGGGGTCCTGGGAGTCCCTCTGCCAGACATTAGTCCTGGTTACGAGAGACTTACCCAGAGTCTTTAGCTCACTATCTTTCACAGAGAAGAAGTATCCCAAACATATCAGTCTTTGTCCTGCCCTGGGGCAGTCCAGCACCCAAATGCTAGGCAATTCTCCTCTAAACAATAGTACCAACAGAAACCCCAGACACGTGTTTCGGTCTGGTTGGAGCTCATCAGTAGGGTGGATCTGTGCCTCTCTAAGAATAGTGAGCAAGGAGTCCAAGTCTGGATTCCCCTAGTAACTTAGGGTGAGACCCAAAGTTACTTAAATATGCTAATTAACAAGGGGGGTCCTGGGAGTCCCTCTGCCAGACATTAGTCCTGGTTACGAGAGACTTACCCAGAGTCTTTAGCTCACTATCTTTAACAGAGAAGAAATATCCCAAACATATCAGTCTTTGTCCTGCCCTGGGGCAGTCCAGCACCCAAATGCTAGGCAATTCTCCTCTGAACAAGAGTACCAACATTAAGTCCCTCGTAACCAGGACTAATGTCTGGCAGAGGGACTCCCAGGACCCCCCCTTGTCAATTTGCATATTTAAGTAACTTTGGATCTCAACCAAAGTTACTAGGGGAATCCAGATGTGGACACCTTGCTCACTATTCTTAGAGAGGCACAGCTCCTCCCTACTGATGAGGTCCAACCAGACCGAAACACGTGTCTGGGGATGCTGTTGGTACTCTTGTTCAGAGGAGAATTGCCTAGCATTTCAGTGCTGGACTGCCCCAGGGCAGGACAAAGACTGATATGTTTAGGATATTTCTTCTCTGTGAAAGATAGTGAGCTAAAGACTCTGGGTAAGTCCCTCGTAACCAGGACTAATGTCTGGCAGATGGACTCCCAGGACCCCCCCTTGTCAATTTGCATATTTAAGTAACTTTGGGTCTCACCCAAAGTTACTAGGGGAATCCAGACGTGGACCCCTTGCTCACTGTTCTTAGAGAGGCACAGCTCCTCCCTACTGATGAGGTCCAACCAGATCGAAAAAAGTGTCTGGGGATGCTGTTGGTACTCTTGTTCAGAGGAGAATTGCCTAGCATTTCAGTGCTGGACTGCCCCAGGGCAGGACAAAGACTGACATGTTTAGGATATTTCTTCTCTGTGAAAGAAAGTGAGCTAAAGACTCTGGCTAAGTCCCTCGTAACCAGGACTAATGTCTGGCAGAGGGACTCCCAGGACCCCCCCTTGTCAATTTGCATATTTAAGTAACTTTGGGTCTCACCCAAAGTTGGAATCCAGACGTGGACCCCTTGCTCACTATTCTTAGAGAGGCACAGCTCCTCCCTACTGATGAGGTCCAACCAGACAGAAACACGTTTCTGTGGATGCTGTTGGTACTCTTGTTCAGAGGACAATTGCCTAGCATTTCGGTGCTGGACTGCCCCAGGGCAGGACAAAGACTGATATGTTTACAATATTTCTTCTCTGTGAAAGATAGTGAGCTAAAGACTCTGGGTAAGTCCCTCGTAACCAGGATTAATGTCTGGCAGAGGGACTCCCAGGACCCCCCCTTGTCAATTTACACCCTGTATAATGGCTTCATTGATCCAGAAACTAAAATAGTACCATACAAGGGCGAACCTCAAGCAACATGGCCATGCACCCCCTTTCTGGAAAAAGCTGCCTAGTGGAGCAACACATACAATTCAAAGTGCTTTGCCTAATGCTCAAGGCCTTTTGGAGACAGGTGCCCTAAGTACCTAAAAAAGCTAGCCACGCAGCTGTTATCCAACCATTCCTGTTCGATTTGCCTCTAATACAGCCACACGATTTGCAGGATCTGTGCTGTTTTTATCATGATTGTGATTTAACCAAAACGCCTAATGTTTTATCAACACACTTGTATGATAACATCCTAGGTTGTCTTAATTCTTTAGCACCTTTAAGGCAGAAATGGACTAAGTCGAAAGTATGCACCTTAACAAGTACTTGTTTGCTTCAATCTGGCAGATTTAAAAAGACAAGGCCACCACCTAGAGAGACGCTGGCGCCACCCTCATTCTTTTTTATATAAACTTGCATGTAGACACTATCACACAAACTATTCAAAGGCTCTGCCGCAAGCCAAGAAAGCATACTATTCAGAGAGAATCTCAGTTGCCTGTTCTAGTGCTGTGGGATTTTATAAAGTTTACAGAGAATTGACCACCTCGGCAGAGGAAATTAATAAAATCACTCCTACCAAGCATTGTGTGATCAGCTTGCCTCTGTCCTTTTGGCTGAAATTAGTGATAGCATCCAAGCCTAGAATTGAAGCCAGTACATAGGACAATTATCTACAAAGATTATTAAACTTTAAATGTTTTAATCTTGGGTCTAGCACAAACGTAATAAAGAAAGTGCAGGGATTAATAGTCACTGTCTCTTTCCTGGGCCGTATGTTTATGTTTATGTTTATGTTTAGCATTTATATAGCGCACCAGGTACCCGAGGGCTTAAGGACGCTTCAAAACGAAACACTCACAAAACAAAAAGACGGACAGGAGAGACAATCCCAGTTAGACACAAAAAGGTTCATAAGCGGGGAGAGTAATCAGGAAGCGAATCCGACCTATGAGAAAAGCGCAGTTTTAAACCCTTTTTTAAAGATTTCTACCGAGGTGGTATTCCTCAATGTAACAGTCAATGAATTCCAATTAAGGGGAGCTGCTGAGAAGAAGGCTGAATCTCTGGATTTTTTGGTTTTCAATCGTGGGATGGCCAATATGTTTGTTTCATCAGAACGAAGGGTACGGATGTTGTTTTTTACTGAAACTAGTTCTTTTAGATATAGTGGCATAACTCCATGTATGCATTTCTGGGTGATAAGAAGCAGTCTAAACATAATTCTGGCCTTAACCGGCAACCAGAGGAGGCTGTGCCAGGCCTCCGACACATGGTCTCTTCTTGCTAAGCCTTTCACTACCCTAACTGCTCCATTCTGAATGACTTGCAACCGGTGGATGTCAGATACCGGCAGCCCTATGAGAAGGCTGCAGCAATAGTCGATCTTAGAGCTGATTATGGCCCTTGACAATGTTTCTTCTTTGGCTTCCGATATGAAAGGTCTCAAACATCGAAACAATTTGAGAAAATAGGAAGTGGAAGAGACCAAGTTATTCACTTGGGCGTTCATGCTAAGGTTATTGTCCAAGTAAATGCCTAAGGTTTTCACCTTGCTCATGACCTCAATGCGGCAGTCATCAATAATGAGCGATTTATAGCTAGGCCCTAGTTTGTCTAGTTTGGCCTCTGAGCTCGGTCTTTGCGCTATTCAAAGCTAGGCCATTGAGTACCATCCAGTCCTGAATTTTCTTATAAATATTGTTAATTCTTGCATCATCTTCAACAAGGGAACCAGATATGGGGATGACACATTGGGTGTCATCCGCATAGTTTGCAAATACAATCCCCTCGTTCTGGAGCATCTGGAAAAAGGGAATCATAAATATGTTATAGAAGCAAGGCGACACGCAAGCACCTTGAGGGACCCCATACATAAGTATGGTCGGTTCTGCTTCTGCAATGTCTCTGGCCACTCTATATAGCCTATTCTTCAAAAAAGATATGACCCAATTAACTGCTTCATCAGAGAAATTGGCATTCTGTCTTAGCCTGGTGGACAGAATGTTATGGTCCACCAGGTCAAAGGCAGCCGACAAATCTAATATCATGAGAAGGGAAATATGGCCACCATCCATTCTCTGTGAGAGATGAGACTTGAGTGCCAGTAGAGCTGTTTCTGTTCCGTGATTCAAACGGAACCCTGATTGAAATTTATGATAAATTTCATTTTGTTCCAGATAGCTAGCGATCTGGTTATAGGCCACCCTATCCAAGATTTTTAACAGGAACGGGGTGTTAGTAATAGGCCTGTAGTTGGAGGCGGTGAGAGGGCAAAGGTTGTTTTTTTTAGCAATGGAGTAATCCATGCTTTTTTTATGTTATCCGGGACTTTATTAGCTGCGAGGGATGCATTGACGAACTTGGTTAGGGCTCGAATGTGGACCGCAGAACACTCTTTGATTATGATCGAAGAGCAGGGATCCCCTTTACAACTTGTGGATTTTAGATTGGAAATTATCTTGGACAAGTCTTGCTCTGAAATAGGTTGGAAGCAAAACGCAGCTTTCTCCACTTGTTTACTAATAGGGCTCTGGGGGCTATTCTCTGGTAACTGAGTCGAAAGACTAAGTTTCTTAACATCAATATCTTCTCTAATTTTGATCAGTTAATTGGATAGGGCAGATTGTATCTCTGTACACCATGCCTCATCTTTACTGACGGTGGCTTGAGTAAGACTAGGTGCATGAGCCTGTTCTTTTAAGATTTTAAACAATTCACGGCTATTAGACTTAGCCTCTGCAATCCTGGTGTCAAAGGATTCCTTCTTGGTAGAGTAAATTGCTGTTTTGTATGCCTTGGGAGCTTTTTTTATAGGCGACCAGGTCTATGCAGTTTTTATTTTTTCGCCAGATATGTAACGATTTAATTTCCTTTGATTTAAGTAACTGAAGCTCCTTGCTAAACCATGAATTATGTACCTCTGCGGGTACCAATTTGGTTTTCAAAGGTGCTAAGGTCTCTGTTATAGAACCCAGCGCTTCAGAGAAGGTGAGAGACATTTCGTCTAGATTTTCCGTACTGCTAATCTGCTCATTAAGAGAGACAGCCCATTCTGCCATGTGTGTGAGGTTTAGCTTCCTACAGTTGCGTGACAAGATGGGAATTCCATCTAAATTTATAAAAGAGCATATAGCCTTGCTGGCAGAAGCCCAGCAAATATTATCAATGCCTCATTTCAGAGAGGTCTCTTTCCGTTACAACTGAAAGAAGCCTGAGTTTCCCCATTGTTGGAAAAGACTCATTTGCATCCAGTGGATCCTGTACAAGGCAGTTCTATATCTAATCTCCCCTTCTTGAGTAAAATCATGGAAGTAGTGGCCACTTTTCAACTGTGCAATTTCCTTGAAATTGGTTCATTTGTGTCCAGTACAATTCATGCAGCAACACTCTTGGAATTTAGAGTTAGGGGCGATCCTGCTGAGTTGATCCTGTTGGATCTGTCCGCAGCGATAGACACAAAAGATAATTGGAATTTAATACAGTACCTTAAAACAGTGATGGCCATCGTGGTATTAGCCTGGCTGGAATCAAAAGAGAGAGGCGGCAGAGATTGCAACTGACGAGCTATGTTTCATCTAGTAGCATTCTCTCTTGTGGTGTCCCGTGTGACGCAGCTCCTCTATAACATTTAGATGTATCCCCTGTTTGAAGTTATAGGGAAGTGGGCTTTTGAATTTCAACTCTATTTAGATGATACCCAGATCCTGGTTGACCTCCACAGAGAAAGGAATGTTGGCACAGTGGTGGAGGAATGTCTGGGAGAAGTGCAGTATTGGAAGCAGGACACCTGACTGTGTCCTGCTTAACCACCTCTCCCTTTTACTTTTCCTTCCAATCTTGGGGGCACGCTGTCCCCTGTGGAAATGTTCGGGAGTCTAGGTGTCATCTTTGGCCTTCAACTTCTTTTGCCCGTAAGTGGATGCAGTTGAATAAATTGCACATTTCCATACAGTATCAGTTGTGGCAGACATTTACTTGACAAAGGTCAACTTAAGATCTTAGTTCAGGCAGTCGTATTTTTCGAGAGTACAGTACTGTTTATCTCTTTATCTTGGCACCTCGAAGAAATAAATATCTAAGCAGTCAATATTATGCTTTGCGTGTGATCTTTGGTATGAAAATATATTATCAGCGAGATCAGCAAGATTCAGGTTGGCTGCCTTTAGAGGATCTGCTTCAAGTTTGGGGTCTTGTGTGGATTTGAAAAATTGGGAATGGCCTTTAACCCAAGTACTTGTCTTATATGGCACAGCACGATCTGCCTATATGCTCCCTTCAGTCCAGTGCTACAAATTTGCTGGTGGTAGGTCAATTCCACAGGGCATCTTATTGAGGAAAACTTCTGCATCGCACCTTGGGCTGCCGCTGTGGAGTAACCTCCTTAATTAAATAGGAAATTTAAACAGATTAGTAATAGTACAATGCAGCATGTTTTTAAGTTTCGGCTTAAATTAAAGGGGCAAGAGACATTGTTCTTTTGTTTTATAATGCATTATAATGTTGTGTGTATTTGTATTTTTACGTTTTGTTTGTATAGTGCCTTGCAACTCATATCGTAGTGGTAAATAATCGTACTACTACTATCACTACTAGTCTCCAATTTCATTAGTTTGAGAGGTTTATCCCTTTGTCCCTTTGATCTTTGTCTTCTGGTCCCCCTTGACGTCCTGACTGCCACAGTCCAAAAAAAAGTGATTTCAATTGTCCCTGGGACGGGGGCCAGCGGGGCATACAAATTGCCCCTCATCCATCCAGTTGAGCACTCATATGCATATGTCCTAAGGGTAAAGTGTGGTCCTTTCTTTTCCAGATGGCTTTTGTGTGTGTCACAAGATTCAGAGAGAACACAATTCTGGACGCATCACACAACCACACACCAACTACATCTAGTACCATGCATGTCTAGTCTATATATTGCCATCACGGTAAAGCCTTTGTTTTAAACTGAGCTTTACAATCCTGAAATTATCTCTGATGCTTACCAGTAACTAATCACAGTTAAGAAACACCCCTCCCTACGATCACAACCATATGAATTCCCCCTTATCCCACATATCTTTGACCTTCTGTATGTGTATGTCTGCTGCTGATCAATGTAACAACCAAGTAATATGACAGCAATACCTTTTCCGACCAGAACAACTACCAAATGGAAAGAACTTCCAGTTTACCTCAGACTAGAACCAAATTACCTTAAATTTAGAAAGAACCTGAAAACTGTGCTGTTCAAATAAGCTAGAGATGGCTAGACCTTCCCTAACCTCTGTTCTATCTAACTGTCCTGTCCTCACTTTGTTGTCTAGGTCTTTTTATGATGCGCCCTGATACCCACGGGCTGCAGTGTTATATAAATAGATAAATAAAATAAAAAATAAATACAATTGTGTGCCCATGCAGTGCCAATACTTGGCAAATTGTATTCCTGGGCATATGACTGCAATATCTGAAAAATAGCGTAAATATATGTGAATATCATACCAGCAATCTGTTAAATTGAGTCAATTACTAGACTATGATGTGAACCCATGAGCAAATCAATTCAGTGTCAGGCTCAACATAAATGTGATATCCTTCAATGATGTGAGTGCTTTGCCATATGTTAGCAATACTGGAAGAAGGGAAAATATTTACACCAGCCAAAACTATTGGCTTTGGTACACTTGTTCATTGACAGGCAATTCAAAAGGTTGGGATGGTTCCTGTTGACTAAATAGGCACCGCAATTGACCACTCTCTCCTTTTTCATCAGGAGAAATTGATGGCCCTTCTAAGAGCCACAACACCCTCTTGATGTCAACACATAGATAACAGTTTGCACAAATGTGGGTGCCCTTTAGTGACAAGGAACAAGGGCAAAACCCCTCTCCTATGGGTTGATTCTCACTCAGGAGGGTCTTCAAACATATTTTACCACACTGTACCTTAAAAAGAGCTTACATACCCATTTGCATATCAGTTTGGTCCCACCCACAAAAGCAGCCCAGCACGGAAATGCTAGGCAACTCTCATCTGAACAAGAGTACCATCAGAAAACCCAGACACAAGTTTCTTAATTGTAAGGTGTCATCGAAGAGGTGAAGCTGAGCCTCTCTAAGCACAATGTGCAAAGGGTCCACATCTGGATTGCCCTTAGTAAGTTAGGGTTAAACCCCACACTTTTCACAATTTGCAAAACATGTGGGAGCCATTCCACTGAGTATCAACGTGGCTCAAACAAAATGCTATATCTGTTGGTTCCCACAGATATAAAACGAATGTCGACTGGAATCGGTTATCTTTTGTGAGAAACCGAAAGGTTGAAATAGGCTGTCACAGTATCCTGGAAACCAGGCTGCAATGCCAAAGAATGTATGACAAGGATCATCACTGATGCCCTGAGGCGATCATTGATCTTTAGACAAGAAGAAGCTAGGTATGTCAGCAGAATAAAGCGACAATCATCAGTATCAAAATAAATTCAGAAATGTCTATTTATAATGGAAAATAGACATTTCCAATTTGTGCATCAAAAATGAGTACCGGTTCCCTCCAGCTACTTTGGTTATAAATGGAAAGAGATTAACTCTAGTGTGACCATAAAATAAGACATGTAAAACACATTAAGCATTGCATAGTAGTGTGTATTATACACAAGCAATTACATTAATGTGATAATTAAAAGCCATGGTCAGTTAGTAGGATATGTCCATTATTTTGTGATCAGGTCCATTTGGATCGAGTAGATTGGATGCTCCTTGAAATTGGTTATCTGACACCTTGTGAGGTTGCTCTAAAATCTTAGAACATTTGATTGCCTTGGCAAACTCAGGCAATGTACAATTGATACGCCACCTAATTTAACAAACATAAATACTTACACGTTGTAACATGTTATGTCATTTTTTTTAGAACACCATACTAAAATGGTAGTCCATCAACACAACAAACACTCACGCAAATATTGGAAGGCATTACCTGGGCAGTAATCACCTAAGACAGCCAACAAACACCTCATCAAGTTAGAAAACAATGACGACAGACAACCAAAAATCTCAACCTCATCATTTAGGGACTCCGACCGCAGTCGCCAGGTGGGTATCCTAGGTCTCAGGGTGGTGTTCTGCCATATCGCCACCAGCGGTGTGTGGTCAGAGAGATGCCTGGTCCTGTTTTCTATGTAAACAAATTCTCCCAGGGTTTCCCTCCCCCTGCAGAGATAATCAATCCTTGTCTAACGTGTTTGGGGATGAAAAGAAAGAATAACCTCTTGTGTCTCCATGTGTTTCCCTCCATATGTCCGCAAGCCACAGATCCCACAAAAGGGAACTCAGAGCCCGAGATGGCAGATCAGGTTTAAAAATGTTTGTGGCGGGCCTGTCCAATCCAGGATTGAGGGTACAATAAATGTCTCCACCCCAGACCCACGTGGCCTCTCTATATGTTGATAGTCTTGAATACAGTGAACTGAAGAACACTGTGGCATCATGGTTTGGGCTGTATGTGTTTACAAAGCATACCTCCCTGTTTTCCCACAGCCCCTGCACCAACACCATTCTGCCTTCATCCTTCTTAAATTCGAGCAGTTTGAAGGGGGCTGCCGGAGCAATCCATGTGAGCACACCTCTGGCGTAAGCAGAGAAAGGGAATCCGTACATCCCACCTGCCCATTTACTGACCACAGCAGCTTGTCTGTCAGCTGTTAAGTGCATTTCCTGCAGCATCGCCACCTGTATGACCTTTCTCACCAGGTATGTCTTTTTACATATTGTTAAGACCCCATACATTTCAGGTGATAATGCTAACCCCCATTTTCTTGACCATGTGTATACTGCGTCAGGCCCCCTGGTTCCCACTGCCTTATCGAGCCGCCCTGTGCTCTCTGCACACAGAAAAAGTCCACTGTCCTTTTTTTCTTCTCCTTAAGTAATACCCACAGTCTTTACACTCGGGCCATACAACAAAACAATGGCCCAGCATGAAGTCTTCTGCATTAAGTCTTCTGCAAAGGCCCAGCCGCTCCCCTTGCACCCGTCACCCCCCTCCCGGGTCATGTGCAGCAGCCTGATGCCTTAAATTTGGCATCAGAAACTTCTACCGGGGCTCGTGGCACCTGCTCGTTGCAACTGCCAGTTAAAGATTCTGCATCAGTCTTGTATTCGTGAGCTCCTGCTTGTGTTTTCTGGATGTTTCTGGTGTCTATTTGAATATACGCATAGTGAGGTGAAGACCACAGAGCGGAACCTTCGGGTCTCATTAGAACCCTACTACTATGGATCATGATTGTTCCTGCTTGGGAGCTGTGGCATCCCTTTTGTGCCCATCCAAGATTGTGCTGCCATCGGGTTCTCAAAGAAATGCTTCCTCCCATTATGTAGGATCTTCAACTTGGCAGGGTAAATCAGCATATAGCGTAGGTTCGCTCTTTGCAATCGTTCTTTGGTTGGTCCATATAGTGCCCTTCGCCTCTGCACTAATGTGGTGTAGTCAGGGTAAATTGGCAATTTCGAAGATCCCCCCATGATATTCCCCCCTCCCTAGATAAACTAAGGATCCATTTTCTGTCCTTAAGGTTTCATATATTTGCTATCAGTGGTCTCGGCGGGGTGCCCAGTGGTGGTCTATTCATCAGCGATCTGTGTGCTCTTTCAACTGTGAATCCCTGGGTCAACATGCCCAGGCCCATCTCCTGCACCAGCATATTCTTGACATATGCAGTGGGGTCTTTGCCCTCTGTGCACTCAGGAAGTCCCAGTATCCTGATATTATTCCTGCGGGCCCTTCCTTCCACATCCTCTGCCCGGTGTTCCAGGATCTTCACTGTATCCAGCAGTTCGTCCACTTGGGCCTGAATATTGGCGATATTCCCAGTGTTGTCTCATACTTGTTGCTCCACCGTGGCGGTCTGCCATTGCATGTACATCTTGGTGAAGCAGTCCCACATCTACTATTACTGCATCAATCCTGTATTCCAGCACCGTTTTCAGCTCAGCGATGGCTGCCAGTATTGGACCCCCATCTTGCGCAACCGCTTGCAGTATTGGAGCTGCCAACCCCCTTTCACCCTGTTGTGGTGGACTGTTCCCATCTTTCTGTGTGTAGGCCTCCATGACAGTTTGCTGGCTTTCCCTTTTCGATTCCTGTCTGGTATCTGAAGGCGATTTCTATATCAAGCCTGCTCTGCTTGCTGCAGTACAGAGATCTGTTTCCCACTTGCAATTATGTTAATTTAGAGCCCCTATTCCTATGCGGCCGATAGCCGGGTCTGCTCTTTTCGCACTGCAGTTCCTGTTGAGGTCTCGTGGGCCTCATCACAACTACCAGGTGTGGGGCACCAAGCAATATGTCAGTGCTAAACTATTTTCCTTTCACCTATGGATTAGAGCTACAGTTTACTCAGTTCACTAGACGTAGCTCAGTCCTTTATTTAATATGGTCCCATCAGGAATCAAGGTCTTCAGGGCAACACATGTATGGGCGGTGGGCAGAGCAGCTCTCTGGGGAGTGTTTAGGGCCTGTCATGCACTTCTTAAGCATCTAGCAGTGCCAACAGAGCCTGCATTTGCTGTGCGTATATCCCTCACTTCACCCCACACCAGGGTGTCCCGGTCATGGAAACACTTATCCCCACCAAGTCTACCCTGCGAGCGCTGCCTCCTGCACCACCAACACCATTCCGCCAGTCTCCTCCAGCTGTCGGTAGCCACCTCTTCCAGGGTCCTGCAGCTCTGGGCGGGACAGAGCTCAGCTTGCAGGAGCCACGAGGGGGGTGGTCTCCAGCTCATCTCCAGGCGGGCCACGGTCGCTTCCCTCCTGTGGTCACGTCCAAGAGAAAAGAGGTCACTGCGTCCAGAGCACTCCTCACGCCACTGCGCCACCTCTCTAAATCGGGCACACTTTTACCCTCTCCACAATGGGGCCGACATGCGCCCCTCTCCTCTGCACTGCCACTTCAGTGCCCTGTCATTTCGTGGCCACCCGTCCAGTTGCAGCTCCGGCTGTGCATCCTGCTATCCAGATCACAGGAGGTGATCAGCGCAGAAAGCTGTTGATCTTTTGTCCCTCAATACATGCTCAGCATAGCGCGTCCGCCATCTTGATCTGTCAGGTGCCTCCGGGTCTCCAGTGGAGGTTCGTGCCACACTGCAAAAAGGATCGTTAAGAGAAACTCGGCATGAGCTCACAGCAGGCACATCCTCACATAATGGACTCTGGCCACAGCACCCCATTAAAATGATATGTGTTCATAATTATTAAGACCACTCATTCCCACCCAAACAAAATGCATAATTAAGACGAGTACATGGTCCTGAACCAAAAGGTCTAGAAGCATGCCCTATGAAGTAATGTAGACACATCATGGAAAAGGAAGGTGATGGGTTGAGAAGGGCAACATCTTTCCAACACTAATTTGCAATATTGTCAGTTGAACGGGCACAAGGGTGAGAATGGTGAACTGGTGCCAACCTTTGGGTCCCATGAGAAAGGAAGTGAAGTATTCTTTTTATGTTGCCACACTGCTTACACCTCACAAAGTGCTTGGTCAGTTGGGATGGAAGCAACCCACCCCAGAAACACTCGAGGCGGAACAACCATTGATCAACTGAGTTGTATGTTGCAACATGTTAAGCTGTCTACTGTCCAATCAAACTTCGAGAAAATAGATGAAGAGGATGGCATTAGCATGGTCACGGGGGATAGCATAGGCCAATAGGGCTAGGTACTGTATACATTCACCTATAGCACAGCAACGGCTGTCCAATCAGAGAATGTGAATTTACATGCATCTTGAAACAAAGAGTAAATATCAAGTCCACTTCTCACTGTATAAATCGCCATTTAATGATGTAATGTTGAATGATTCGTGGATTGTTCCCAGCTGAGGTTGCATGTAATAAACTTTTGATTTTCTTGCTTCTCGTGCACTTTTATTGGCTCATTGGATTCTTTTTATATACGACTCAGATTTTTGGGCCTACCTTACAGATTCACTTTTTGAGATCGCAATTTTAGACTGTAATAATTTATAACGTGTCTGGAAATAACTCAATAATTATTACTCTACCTTAGTTCATTGAATGAGCAATGCCACCATACCAGACTTGTTTTTTAGGTTCCTGTTACACTGAACAGGTAATTAATTATGCATTGGTCTGATATTGATCATTAGTATCATTCAAAAACAAATGTTTTTGATAGTACTAATCGATTTCTGATCTTTTTGCTCTTGTTTGTTTTCTATTAATTTTCCCAGCCTCTTTGTTTTCTTACCCAGGTTCCAATAATGTTTTGGTCAACATGAATATAATTGGCTTGGGCACTGTTGTATGTTTTCTTGTCATAATATATGCAGTGAGCCCTGACGATCACCCGTGAAACATGTGTCTGCTTTTGATCGATTGGTCATATATGGATATATATAGCATGACCTTATTGTAATAAATCAGAGGTTAAACAAACACTATAAACCATTTGAAAACTGTTTGGAACTGAACGCAGCGAAAAGCAGCCTGATCTTTCAAAGTTCATTTACATTTCGCCTGAAGCAACACAAGGACGTGCTTGGCGCATTGGACTACAAAGCGTAGTTTGTCCGTGACATCCCACTGCTCTTTTGTGATCACCACCTCAGTAGGACTTGCCTGAGAGTCTGCGTATTGTGCCCCTGCTCGCGGTATCCAGCCCTTGATCTACGGAAGGAAAAGCAGGCAGTTAAAGATAAGATGAGGGGAAAGAGGAGTGTAGTATTTTAATGGTTGCTTTAGCGTGTGAAGGCTCGCGGCTCCCTCAGCTCGCGGCTTCCAGCTAGATGTGTGTGAGATAATGCTGAGAGTGGTGACGTGAGCAGGGACGGTTGGAAGAGGGATGTCGAGTGAGGCTGGAGGTTGCTGTGCGGGGCGCCGGATAAATATACTTAAAGTTATTGTATGCGAATAAAAGAATTGACTCAACTTCCACTGTGCAGTCGCATACTTCAAATGGCGACGAGGATGCCGGTGCCTTGAGAACCCACGGGCCGAATTGGGTGAAAGCAGCAACAGCAGCTGATTTGTATCGAGCTGTAACGTTGCCGGCACACTTCGAAAAACTACGGAGAGCGGATGCTCCGAGCTGCTGCACCACGCTTTGCAGGCTTGTGCTGGAAAGGAGAGCAGGATCACCTTTGGGAACTACGCTAGAGCGGACGCTCCGAGCTGCTGCACCACACGGTGCAGGCTTGTGCTGTGAAGGAGAGCAGACGCTCCGAACCAACGCGTTGGCAGTACGTTGGTTTGTGCAGGGAATCAGGTCGTATTTCATGAGCTGTGCCCCGCCCCCGTGTGGCAGGTTGTGTGTCTAGTACAGAGAGGAAAGCAGAGGAAAGGACCTGTAAATATATACAAGTCACATAATCTGCCTGACATTGAGGCAGAATGAGGAGTAGACAGTGATCCACTCCTCCTCCTCACAATACTTGAAGAGTAATTTTCTGAATTTAGCAAGTTCAAGAATTATACAAGGAACAGCTGCATAACAAGAAAATACAATAGTTTAACACTTAAGGATGCTGCAAGGCATTAGCATACAACCGCCGGCAAGTTTTCTTCCAACTCCTGGTCAACCAGTGGTCCTGTGGTCAGAATGGAAAGAGTTCTGGTTAAATTACATTCAGGCTGTAGAACAGGAGGAACTCACATCCCGAAAAAGAAGTTACTACTGCTACACGCATTGGGGTTGGAAGGACAAAGGAAGTTCAGAGAATTGCCAGAATTAACTGTGGATGAAGCTGGTGACGCGGATGAACATGATAGAGCTATTAGGCAATTGGACAAGTATTATGCTCCAGAAACCAATGTAGCTATAAACAGGTACAAGTTCTATACCAGAGTGCAGAAAGAACATGAGAGCATTGAAGAATATGTCTCTGCATTGAGAATACTGTCACGGACGTGCCAATTTGGCAATGGCATCACCTTGGATGAGTTAATCAGAGATCAAATTATTATCCACTCGAAAGATAATATTATTCAGGATAGATTATGGATGGTGGGCAACCCATCCTACCAGAAACCATAGCCATAGCAAAGCGAGTGGAACACACTCAATTGTGTTCGAGGGAGATGAAAAACAAGAAAGAAGAAGCTGTACAAAGCATGCAAAAACATAGCCAGGGCAGCAAGGAGATGCAAGAGAAGGAAACAGAGGAGCAAGCTCAGGTGAATGTAATTCGACCTAAAGACAGAGGTGGGACGAATCTTAAGAACAAAGAGAAAGGTGAAATTAATGCAGGACGAAACAACAGAATGAAGAATTTAGAGCAGAAAGGGAACTCATATAGAGGAAAGAACTGGATGAAGAATGAACCCAGGGTTCAAAATGATCAAAGGGTTCAGTATAACCAACAGAGGGAAGGAGACAGATGTTATAATTGTGGCAGAACTGGCCATTATGCTTATGCTAAGCAATGTCCTGCATTGGGACAAAAATGTGGAAATTGTGGAATAAGAGGCCATTTTGCTGTTACGTGTAGAAGGAGGAAGAAAGTCTCTGCCATAATGGAAGAAGAAAGAATCGGATGAAGAAAGAGTGTTCCTTATACGAGAACCACCTGATGGAGAATTTAAATGCCCGAGTTGTGATATATTCCTGGACAATTGGAAACTCAAGGTGAAGGTGGATAGTTGTTCGCCATGGACAATTATCACAAAGAAAACATGGGAAAAATTAGCAAAACGTGGCCTTAAAACCAAGATGGAAGTATCAGACATATTAAATCCTGGAGGGTTTGAGGGATCCAAAATTAAGATGATTGGTTGGTTCTCGAGTATTATTCAATTCAAAGACAGACTATCTCAAGTAAAAGTATATGTTGCTGAAAAAGGAGTAGATGTTTTGGGGTGGAGAGATCAAGCTGGACTGAGAATCAGGTTGGATCCATGTAATGAAGAGCAGGTTTTGGTTGTCAATAAGAGTCAAGCACGAGAAAGTAAGGAAGTTAAGGAAAAGGAGCAAGGCAAAGCTGTAAAATTAGGATTGTTAAAAGATTTTTCACACAGAATCCGCCTCAAGAAAGCAGCGATACCCGTTAGGCACTCGAAATCCAGGCCCATTCCGTTTGCCATTGCTGAAAAGGTGGAGCAGGAATTGATATTATTAGAAACTGAAGGAGTTATAGAAAAAATTGAGTCATCCGAGTGGGTGAGCCCTATTGTAATTGCATTGAAGAAAAATGGCAAACCTAGGATTTGTGTGGATTTGAGGGATGTCAACAAGAACATTATAACAGATGTTTTTCCACTTCCTATCATTTCTGAGATGTTGAATCGCATTGATAATGCTGATGTATTTTCCACTTTTGGACCTATTGAGCGCATATCATCAAATATCATTAACAGAAGATTGTAGAGACATTACAGCATTTGTTACACCTCATGGATTGTATCGTTACAAACGCATGCCATTTGGACTAGCGTCTGCAGCAGCAGTATTTCAAAGAATTATGACGAGTGTGTTGAAGGGTCTGAGTGGAGTGCTTGTATATCAAGATGACATAATAGTATTTGGCAAGGGATCTGTGGAGCATGATGGGAGATTGAAGGAAGTGTTGAAAAGGTTGGAAGAAGTTGGGTTGAAAATTGAGATTAACAAATGTAAATTTGGGGTAGAGGAGGTAGAATATTTAGGGCATGCAGTAAATGGTAAGGGTTATAAACCCAAAAGAGATGCATTAGAAGCTATCAAGGAGTCACCAGAACCTAAAAACAAGGACGAACTAAGATCGTTTTTGGGATTGTGTGAATATTACAACAGATTTGTAAAAAATGTTGCAAGTACAACGGAACCGTTGAGGAAATTGTTAAAAAAGGATACAAAGTTTGTTTGGAATGATGAATGTAGTGAGGCAGTCAGAAGTATAAAAGGAGGAATTTGCAATTCTGTAGAATTGGGAGGATTTGTTTATTCAGAGACTGACCAAGATTACAGTGGATGCTAGTGGGAACGGTCTAGGAGCCGTGTTAACACAGATAGATGAGGATGCCAATGAAAAAACCATCAGTTATGCTTCAAGAGCAATCTCAGAAACAGAAGGCAGATATTCTGTAATCGAAAAGGAATTGTTGGCATGTTCATGGGCAGTGAACTATTTTAGAAAATATTTGTGGGGAAACAAATTTATAATTTAAACTGATCATAAACCTTTGATAGAAGTTCTCACTGTGAGAGGAATGTGTAAAGCATCTCCAAGATTAGCTAGACTCAGTTTAAAATTGCAGGATTACAACTTTTCTGTGAGATATGTGCCGGGGAAGAGGAATATAATTGCTGATTATTTATCTAGATTGCCGTTAAAGAATAATGAAGTAAATGCAGATCCAGATGAGGAAATAGTAGCAGTTATTTTTGAGGTCACGTCCAAGGAGATGTGGATGGAAGAATTGGCTAAAGATGATGAATTGCAAGAGATAAGAAAGTACACAGAGTTTGGTTGGCCTGAAAAATAAATTATCAGCGAAGGTTGTAGGAAATATTGGGAGATTAAGGATGAATTGTCCATGGAAGATGGATTTTTAGTGAGAGGAGATAAGTTAATTCCTCCACACAAGTTTTGGAATGAACTTATTGAGAAGGCGCACCAAGGCCATCCTGGCATCACAGGCACTAAAAATAATGTGCGGTTGAAATACTGGTGGCCAGGCATGGATATCATGATTGAGAGGTTTATCAGAAATTGTTGGCCATGTCAGAACAGTGATAAGAGTTGTAGGATTGTCATGTCCAGACCAATTAACATTGACAAAGGTGATGCACCATGGGAGATGCTTGGAATTGACATCATCGGACCATATTTGAAATTGTTTGGAGAGAAAAAGTTCCTTATTGTGTTAGTGGATTATTACTCAGGTTGGGTAGAAGTCAAAGCAGTGAAGAAAATTGATACTAATGAGATAATAAGGTTCTTAATGCAGATATGCAGAAGGGAGGGATTTCCAAAAATAATAATAAGTGATAACGGAGTTCAGTTCAGAAGTAATGAAATGAAAGAATTTGCCAAGAAGACGGGCATTGAATGGAGGTTTTCGTCATTATACCACCCACAAACCAATGGGTTGGTGGAGAGATACAACCGTGTAATCGTAGAAGCAGTAGAATTGGCATTGAGTAACAATATACCGGTTGATGAGGTTCTTAAGGAAAGGATATGGAGTACTAGGATGTCAGTTAAAAGAGGAATGGAGGTATCACCTTTTGAAATAATGAGGGGGAGAGCTCCCAATACGTTACTTAATCCAGAATGGGTTAATCGGAGGAAGGGTGTGTGTACAGGGTCACAAAGTCATGGGAAACAGCAAGAATCACATAAGTTATGTAGTATACATGTTGAAAAGTTTAAGTTGAAGATACTGCCGGGAGACTTTGTACGAATCAAGTTTGGAAGGAATGTTAAGAAGGGAGACTCTAAACACAGCAGGCCTGTCAAGGTGATACAAGTGTTCAGGAGAGCGGTTAGGGTTGCAGGAGGATCTGTATGGAATATGGATAGAGTTAGTAAATGGATGTGGAAAGGCGACAAGCAGGGACACATGCAAGTCAAAGTAGAGAGACCAGGAAGTGATGTATTTGGTGATGAAAATATTCTAAATAGAAACGATGTTGTGGATGGTAGTTTGGGAAAACATGCTGGTGAAGATGTGGTTCAGCGACAACAAGGGGAGGGAGTGATTGGAAGCAGGAGTGTACGTAATTCAAGAGAGAGGAGATTGCCGTTTTGGTCAAGGGATTATGACATGTAACATATTCCATAATTACAGTCAGTCGTGTTATCCTTTTGGTTCCCATACAGTGTATATTACGCATTCATTCTTATAGTAATATCATTAATTAAGTTTTCCACATTTGTAGTAACTTCATATGTTATTTTAGTTTTCCACATTTGTAGTAACTTCATATGTTATTTTAGGTTTAGTTATCTTAAGTTTTTTTTATTCCTTTAAAATGTTTAGGGGGGATGATGTAGTATTTTAATGGTTGCTTTAGCGTGTGAAGGCTCGCGGCTCCCTCAGCTCGCGGCTTCCAGCTAGATGTGTGTGAGATAATGCGGAGAGTGGTGACGTGAGCAGGGACGGTTGGAAGAGGGATGTCGAGTGAGGCTGGAGGTTGCTGTGCGGGGCGCCGGATAAATATACTTAAAGTTATTGTATGCGAATAAAAGAATTGACTCAACTTCCTCTGTGCAGTCGCATACTTCAAGGAGCTGAGTGCCACAGACAAAAAGAAGGAGAAATACTGAATACTCAGCAACGACCCAGTTACAGGGAGCGGACGCACACAATCCTCGGCCATCTTGGAGTAGCAAAAGGTCAACAAGCAACACACTTTCAGCCACATCGAAATAGGCTAAAGAACTTGAAGTGGCCAGACATCTTCAAGTGTAATAGACACATGTCTGCTTTCTATTCTCATCGCAATGTCCACGTTGTCTACTATGCCGATACTAATATGGCACTGAAGACACCAACCAAAACCATGCCAAGGGTAAGGAACCTTCTGACGCCAAAGCGCCATGCCACCCTGCATGGATCTGAAACTACATTTACCATGAATGACCCTAAGTCCCACGTCACCATGTTGACAAGAACCAGTGCTACCATGAAGCCCCTGATGCCCCAGAATGCATTTCAGCGCGTGCCCTCTCTACTCTCTCTCCCCCAGCGTTCACAAATAGCAGTGTATGACTGACTGGGGGCAATGTGAGGGCAGCACGTTCTCACTCTCCTCAAGTTCACCTCAACCACACAGACTGGTGGAGGGGATTGAAGAAATGGAGGATAGTCGAAAACTGGTCCTAGAGGCTGAAAAACTAACTTTAAGCGCTTGGCTGACAAGACAGGGAAGTGAACTCTACGATGGTATGAATGAAACTTCCAGAGATTCCAAAGAGCATGAACAAGACAAAAAAGAGCACAGAATTCAGGAACAAAAATAAAAGAAAATTAATTAAAGCCAGATAATTGCTCCTTTATGAAACCCCATTCAGAGACAATGAAAATCCATGCTGCTCTGCCTTTTAAAGGCCAGGAAGAGAAATTACTACCGTTCACTTCTTGGTTACAATATGATAGCGGTCACCTTGGAATGGGCTGGCAGTGCCATCAATGAGTGCCGTCTTGGAATCACATGGTTTCAATCATCCGGTGAGTGGGGACATTTTGGAACGGGATGGCTGTGACATTTGGAATGGGATTGCTGTTCACTAAAGCATCAACAGCAATCCCATTCCAAAATCACCTCCTGCAGATTGTACTACTGGCTGACTCTATCTTTGCGAAGCACCTTCGGGAGTCACAAGTAAGACAAAACGCCTAATGTGTGCCCTCTCCTGAATGCTTGAGTGAAAGCCATGAAGGACAGCGGTTCCAGGTGGATCGCTCACAAGTTAAGCGATTTCCTCAAACATGGGGCCAATCCTGCACTTTGAATGTTTAAATCATGTGCCAGGCCCACTCAACCCCTCAGCCAAGGTGAATAAATTGTGTACAATTAAATTTGCTTAAAATAACAGCTGTTATTACAAGACTTTGAGGTGGGAGAAGAATGCACAATGCAAGAACATATAAGAACTCTAATTTTACAGCATTCTGTTAGATTTAAAAAGAAAATAATTATAAATGAAACAATGTTTTAAATATACCATCATGGAAATTAAAATATGTCATCATGTACAAAATAAGTTTTAAAAACATCTTGCCGCACCAATAACACTCGCCAACTAACACATACCTATATATTTGTTCCAGCATCGTAACAAGTAATATGTCTAGTTCCATTCTTTGGTCAGTACACGCTATGTCCACCCAGGTTATACAACAACAACCATGACACCCATTTGTGAACTTGCCCTAAAAACTAGATATGTGGAATAAGGGTAGCAGTAGACTCCTCGGCACAGAGGCTGCAGATTGACCTGCTTCAAGGTTAGATCTGTAAAGAATCGTAATAACAGGGATAATACCTGACATCTTCCAAGCATAGTATCCCCTTGTGGTGGCCTTTGAAAGCCCCAGTCGGCTTGACAAACCCACTTCATCTTCATATATAAAGCTGAATGTATGTATGTGTGTATGTTTGTCCGGCTTTACAAATCCACACCACTGAACCGAGGTCCACCACATTTTGCATGGATTGCTCTTTTGTCTCTGGGTCAAGATCGTAGTCTATGTTTGGATGCAAAAGTCGTATATGCAAAGAAAATGTTGGATGTGTGTGGGTGTATATGTTTGTCCGGCTATACATATCCACACCGTTGAACCCACTGCCACCAAATTTAGCATGGATTCCTCATTTGTCTGGGGCAAGATTGTAGTCTATGCTTGGATGCAAAAAATGTACTCCGCAGACACCCTCAATTACTGATGCTCTCCCCGATTAACTAGAGTAGGTACTCGAAGGAGGCACAATTTAGAAAAGTGTCTGAAGCAAAATGTTTGATGTGTTGGTTAGTCCTTTGAAATGTCGTTAGCAACATTTCTGAACTAGATGATTGAAGGTTACAGCATATTGGTCGTGAAATGTCCTACCCGAGGAGTCCCTGGATATGATGTAATGTTCTCAGTTGAGAGGAGTGTGTGGCTGGCTGCCTTCTTCTCGCTCCTCTCAACTTCCCACTTTAAAGAAGGCAGTCTACAAAACAGAATTTCCTAAGATGCTTGGTCTCCTTTTTACAAGAGCCTCTGGTATTTCAGCCAGTGGTGGGAGCCTGGCACCCTGAGCGGCAGTGGGCACCAGTGTGTACAATGAGATCAGCCTTTAAAGAGACAAAGCTTGCTGAATATTCGGTGAGAATTGGCATTTAGCCCCTCTCACCGAGCAATAGTCTAGCCTACGAGCGTCGACCTGTATCTGAAGCATCGGTGGGCTACCTAGGAAAGGAAAGGCCATCTCCTGACCTCCAGTTGAAGAAGCGCCCATTTGACGCCACTTCAATATTGATGAGCTTGCAAAGTATTTTTTGTTCAGGTACCAACAGTGCTGAGCACCCCAACTTACACATTGTTTGAAATTCAGGTGTCTAAATTGTACTTCTTAAGGAGATCATCCCTCACGCTGGCTGTTGCCTAAAACAAAAACTATGGAGGATAGCTCAGGGGCAATGCGCTGGTCTTAGCAACGGAGGTTTGAACCCCAGATCTGCGCTTAGAAACTGAACTCAGGTACGGTATTAGGTGTGTTATAAAAACAATTAAATAAACAATTAACTATATTGACATGGGCAAAGGAAGCATGTTGGCTGGAAGCTGTCCCGCAGATCAGGTGATATATAGTGTCTAGAAGTTTAATGTGTACACCAGAGCCCTCCACACTACTGAGCGAACTGCAACATATTATTTAGATTGAGAACTGTTTGTGTTCTGGGGCCTGGGTCCGCAATACCTTCAACTATCCCTTCAGAAATACTTTCCTGCTCGAGCTCTTTGCTACTCCACCTCCAACTCCCTCTGGATCAGTCGCTTCTCCAAGCAACGAGTTGGGGGTAGATCTTTTTCTTCGGCTGGGGCCTCTCTTTGGAACAGCCTCCCTGCCTCTCTGAAACTTGAGGAGAACCATCACCAGTTCCGGAAGCACCTCAAGACCTTCCTCTTCGCTTCTGCCTTCACTCTTCCTCTCCACTGCTGATCTGTCTGCTCTGGACACTGGGCAACTGGTTACCCTCTGATTTCGGGCCCAGATTCCTGCCCACCCAGCTGCATACCCGAACTGCCTCCTGGCAACCCTTGCACTTGGGTCTGTATCTGCAACCCTACAGTCCTCTTCCCGCACTTATAAAACACCCCTTGTCTGCACCTTATTCTTGTATGTGCCACCTGTTGGCCACACTACCTGTTGTGTTGATCACGTGTTCAGCACTTTCCACTCCTCCCCTGCCCTCTGCACTTTCCCTCTTCCCTCTCACCTGAACTTGCGTGTTCTCAATGTCACAGGCCTAGTAAGATCGTTGTTTTTGTCCTCCCTTGTGCCCCTCATTTGCCTCATCGCGCCCTAAAAGACTTGTGCATGGGCGCAATATAAATAAAATATCATATCATATCAATTGTTTTCCCTGTACCTGCTGTTTAAAGAATCAAGATCAACAGGGAACTATTTAAAGCAAGAAAGGTGCTTTCCATGAGAAAGAAACTCTTCCCAGCATTGATCACGCCCTGAGGTGTCTTTAGAAAAGATAAATACCAATTGGACCACATCCCAGACTTGAAATAAGTGGAAGAGGCCTTGCACAAACACAAGCCATTTTTCCAGACATCAGACTGGTTGTTTTCTGCTTCTAGGTTACCCTACAACATTTTCATTTCTTCTCAAGTGTCATTAATAAAATACCCCTGAAACTGCAATAGTAACGCCGGCGTTTGCTTTTTCACTCAGCCAAATTAGCAGCCAGCTAGTGCGGTACAGGGTCCTTACATGCACATCAGTTAATCTTGAGGTCTTCGTTACGACTTAGCTCGTGACATCTGGCTAAATCACTTCGTGCTGGAAGCAGTATTTAAAATAGGGCTTTGATATATCTCCATGGTGTGAAACGCCTCATTGGCCGCACAGTAAGTTGTCAATTAAAGCATCCATTCAGCAAAGGTTCTTGTAAGTTGCTCTCTAATTCTTTGCTCTTAAATTGCCTGAGATGCGCTATAAAGCACGTTTAGCCAGGCTCTGAATGGAACGCGTAGGCAGGCACTTGACGAGAGCAAGAAACCTATATTAAAACTGTCCATCAAAATGCCCACAATTGCGCATCAGTTTCTTTGCAGGAAACGTGATTGCTGGACTTGTTCTCTGTAGTCCTTATTTAGACCCAGATGTTGTCATGGCTATTTGTTGCAAGCTCTGGCTCTCTGCACACTGTGGGTACACTTGGAGCTAGAGCTTTCTACACACTCAAATTGTGGGGTGAGGGGAGGACAGTAGCAGCTGCTGATTTATTCTAGTGGCGGGAAATAAATATTATTCTGCGGTTTGTGTGGGCAAACGCAGCCACCGTACAAAACTGTATAGAGGGGCTCTAGGGTGGTGTGGTTCTCCCCCAGATAATTGTGTAAGTAATTGGTTGCATGGTACATTTTACAGCACACATTTCAGAAACATTGGGGCACATGAAATACTCCAATAGAGGCCAGGACACTATAGCAACAGTACAGGAAAGCATGTTTAACAATTGTTCATGCTGGCTACATCACAAAACAAAACATGAGGCCTAACTGAACATGTATGCCAGCATTGCCCTGTAAAACATATTTTCATCTTCTCACTCTCAATAATATAGTCCAACATTGCCACTGCAAGAACACATTTTCATGTTGGCAGTGCCCATCATATAAAAGCATAGCCATTTAATTAAACTTAATGCTGGATATGCCCAATATATGCCAGCGTGCCACTTGCTCCTCCTCTGTACTCTTCCGTGACCTCTGCAACTCCTTCTCCCTGTCCATCCTCCCCTCTGGCCCGACTCACTCTGCAGGGCACACACTCGATGTCTTGATCTCCTCTGACCTCCCCCTCTCCATCCCTCTGACCACTCCTCTTTCCTGGAGCGATCACTCCCTCCTCTCATCTCATCTCTCCATCTCTTCCCCCCAAGCCAAGCCTACCCCAGCACTGCCACCTACCTTCTCAGACATCGGGCCCATGAAGCGTGTGTTAGTTGAGGCTTTTGCCGCCACTTTCTCTCCCCCTCCACCTTTGATACAGCCCTCTCTCTGCTCTACTCTTCAATTTCTGATACGCTTGATGCTCTTACCCCTGTCAGGAGGATCTGTTTGAAGTCCAAAGCCAAGTGCAATTCCTGGTATGACTCTGACCTAGCTACACTTAAACGTAAGTGTAGGGCAGCTGAGAGGAAATGGAGCACTTCCTGTTCATCCTCTGGCAAACTGGCCTGTCGCCTGCTACAAAGGCAATACCGACTCTCTGTCCTCACCAAGAAGAGTTTCCACATTCAAGCTCGTGTCTCTGTGGCATCTAACAACTCAGCCGAGCTCTTTAAAATCTGCAAGGAACTGGCCAACCCTGCTGCGGTCTCTACCCCTTCTTTTGCCTCCCAGGCTCTTTGCAATGCCCTTGCCTCTCACTTCATTTAAAAAACCCAGGACATCCTGTCCACCCTCTCCACCCACACTCCTCCTCTTCCCTCTCCATCTGTGCTTGCTGACCCTCCTTTAGCCACCCTCCCACCATCCTTCTTGTCCTTTCCTCTTTTCACCCCTGACAAGGTTGCTAGACAAGTCTGATCTATGAAAGCCTCTTCAAAACAGGTTCATCCTTGTTCCTCTAAAACCATCAAGGACCACATTGACACCCTCGCTCCGGCCCTTGCTGATTTTTGCAACCACTCCTTTGCCTCTGGATCCTTCCCCTCCACTCTGAAGCACTCCTTTGTGCATCCTCTTCTCAAGAAACCCACAGCTGATCCTTCTTGTCCAGCTAACTATAGCCCAATTTCCATTACTCCCTTTCTTGGCAAACTCCTGGAAAAGTTGCCCATCTCTCAGTTTAACCTGAGAGAAGGTTAATCTCTCAGTTTAACCTTCATTCCAATTCTGTTGGCTGTCTCCATGACCACCAGCCTGGCTTCAGTGCTGCCAGAAGCACGGAAACTGCTCTCCTAAACATCCGTGAAGATCTGCTCACCAACCTTGACTCTAACATTCCCTCTGTCCTCATCCTCCTCGATCTCTCTTCTGCCTTCGACACGGTCAACCATACCATCTTGCTCAACCGTCTCCGTGAAAACCTGAGTATCACTGATCAGGCACTGGCCTGGCTGACCTCTTTCCTCTCAGATCGACCCTCCCAGGTCCAACTTGGGTCCTTCCTTTCATCTATCTTCCTCTCTACCTGTGGTGTTCCCCAGGGGTCTAACCTCTCGCCCTGGCTTCTCAACCAATACCTGGCAACTCTCGCCCACTGCATTGCCATTTTCTGCTCAAATTTCCAGTGCTACGCTGACGACACTCAACTCATTTTCAGGCTGCCCTCTGCCACCTCCTCTCCCTCTCTCATCTCTGATTGCCTAACTGCCATTCAAGATTGGTGTGCTGCCAATGATCTTTGTCTGAATGCCAGCAAGACGGAGATCCTCCTCATCTGCACACCTTCACCATCCTTTCCCCTCACTCTGTGGCTGGCCTCCCTTAGCCCACCTCCTACCCCCCACCTGCGAGGGTAAGAACCTCAGGGTCAACTTTGACTCCACCCTTTCCTTCTCCGCCCACATCTCTCAGGTCTCTAAAAAGTCAAATTTCCGACTGCACCTCCTCAGAGATACTCTGCCTTTCCTCTCATTTCCCCAGAAGCTCATGGTATCTCAAGCTATGGTTCTCTCTAGCTTGGACTATTGTAACAGCCTCTTTCTAAATCTACCTACCTCTACTCTCCGCCCTCTGCAACTAATCCAGAACAGGCCTGCGAGACTTGTCCTTGGCCTCAAGCCCTGGGATCGTATCTCTCCAGCTCTGAAATCTCTCCACTGGCTCCCAGTGGATGCAAGGATTAAATTCAAAACCCTCTGCATTGTCCACAAGGCTTTCTGGGGCCTGGGTCCAAAATACCTTCAGCTATCCCTCCGCAAATGCCTCCCCTCTCGAACTCTTCGCTCCTCTGCCTCCAACTCACTCAGGGTCAGTCATTTTTCTAAGAAACGAGCTTGGGCTAGATCTCTGTCTTCGGCTGGGGCCTCCCTCTGGAACAGCCTCCCTGCCACTCTAAAACTTGAGGAGAACCATCTCCGGTTCCGGAAGCACCTCAAGACTTTACTCTTTTCTTCTGCCTTTGCTCCCCCTCTCCCCTGCTGATCTTTTCTCTCTTGGCACCATGCACCTGGCCATCCTCTGTCTTTTGGGCCCAGGTACCTGCTCATCCTGCCACCCTCCCACACTGCCTACGGGCCACCCCTTGCACTGGGGTCTGTATCTGTACCCATACAGCCCCCCCTTTTTTTTCCTGCACTTATCAGACCTACCCTTTCTGCTGCCTTAAACCTAGCACTTGCAAATTGCTGGCTGCATTACCACTGTTTGTTGCCTTTATTATTTATTTATTGCTATTTATCTGTTTCTCCTCTGCTTCGCACTTTCCACCTCTCCCCCCTTCCATGCACTTTTGCCCTGCCCCCTCTCCCATGCACTTGCGCGTTCTCAATGTCACTGGGCATAGTAAGATCACTGTTTTGTTCTCCACTGTTCCCCTCCCTTGCCTTGTTGCACTCTGAAACACTTGTGTACGAGCGCGATAGAAATAAAATATCAATCAATCAAGAAAGCTTTGATGCTGGCTAAGCCCATAACATATGCCAGCATTGCCACATTAACTCCATTACTTATTTCCTGTGCCTACAAAGTATGCCAGCATTGCCACATTAAAGAATTCTCCTGTTGCCTCACTTGCCTGGCCCCACAATATGTGCCAACATTACCCTGTAAGCATGATGTATTCCTCCTAACCGCCCCCTCCGCTCCCAAACATAAGCACAAACACAAACCCACACACCTGCTCTTACATGCATGAACACCCGCACTCACATATATGCTCCTGCTCTCACACACACATGCACACCCACTCTCACATACTTGCACCTGCATCACATACTATTGATGCTTCACCTCATGACCACTCACTCATTCACTTCATCATCTCTGCCCCTCACGCATTCATCACAGAACGGAAATTCACACCCAACTCCATTGCCCACTATCCTGACTAAAGTCTAGGCCTTCCTCCAAGCTCTCTCGCCTACTCCATGAAATTTGCCTTTGACAGCTTTGGCACCTTTTGATTCTTACGAAACAATCTGCTCTTTCACTCCTTTCATCCTTGCCCACAACCATGGATCTCACCAATGTGACACCCATGTCTACCTGTCACTGTATTAAAAATATGGCAAATTCCTTGGGACACATGCGAAGGATCCAAAGGGATCTTTTAAGGAATGCAAACAGGGTCAGATGGGCTATGAGCGGAGAAGAGCAGACAGTCTAATGGTCAAATGTGGCACTGAGGCACGTCCTACTGCTCCCAATGTGTATAATACGTGCGTGCGCACACACACGCACATGCATGCACGCGCACACACAAACAAACATGAGAAAATGACTCGGTAGGTCGAGCCTAGTTACAGCTCTACTGTGGAGCTGGGGCAAAGCTGTGGTAGTAGTTACTGCCGTTTTCTAAATGGACTATCTGTAGGGGTTTCGTTTTAAACAAAGGTAAAAAAAAAAGCTCCTTCTCCAAACCTTACACATCTTTCTCTCTCTGACCTTCACCTTATGGTCTTTTAGACTTCCTGTCAGAAATGTGTGGTGCTCAATAAGCAACCAATATAAACTAAAATGGAAGATATGATTACGCAGTGGGTTTCTGCAGCCGAGCATCTGTGGGAGGCTGTTCAGGGTTCATTGGAGGTGGCCTCCGGCACAAATTACACAATACAGCACGCACACCACAAACTGGCCCATGTGTTACATGCAGAGCTCTTCAGCAGGGGCTCAGCCCACTGAGCCGTGATGGTACACTCTTTAAAAAAACTCTGTTGTGTGGTCTGGCAAACACGGCTTAAATACAAAGAAAGTGCAGTGCATAGTGTTGACTCTGCTGGTGCCGTGGTTATGTGTTGTATGCATTTGGGAGTCCAGCTCTCCCATTATCATTCTACCTATGCTAAGTGGGGTTTGTCCGCATGAAAACACAGAATCATGCTGTACATTGCAAGTGGTTTTTATGGAAATATGTTTGTCTGTAAACAGCTTGTAAACTACTCGAACCCCTATTTACTCTTCTTTCTTAGTTGTGTTTGGGATGTAAAAGGGACATCAAAGTGCATCTAGGTGCAAGATTCAGAGAACACGTACAAAAAAGAAGTACCTTTTAACTAAGTTCTAACCCTTTCAAGTGTTTGTGGCCAGCAAAGCTGCTAGTACGATTGCTATTTCCCAATAATGTGGGTGCATCTCACAGGTGTTCACTTTATTTGCCACGAGGCTCATATAATTCATTTTATTTAGCAACCAAATCTGAAGTTCCCAGCCTGAAGCTAATTCGCGGGAGCTTTAGGCTTTAGGAAAAAAGACCTGGGCTTCCGGCAGCCTCATCTTTTCCGCTTTAATGGGGCTGCTGCCCCTCGCCAGGCACCCCTTTAGCTAAGAGGTGCTGTGGCCACTGATCACTGCATCTCTTATTTAAAGGGATGGCTTCTGAGGGTCAACACCACCATTAATGCGCTGCGTCCCTCCCCAGGCATCCCTTTAGGTAATAGATGCAGAGATCAGCAGCCTCTCCCCCAAGGGGAAGAGGATGCTGATCTCTACAAAGGGCTGCCTGGAAGGGGTGCCTGTAGCCCATTAAGCTGGGGCCACACCCCCTTGATGAGCGCTGGCTGATTTTCCCATGCCACTTAAAGGAATAGTGCGCTCAAAAATATTATTGTCTCGAGCGTTCGGGCATGTGGTTTTAAGAATACGTTGATTGATGGTAAAAACATTTCCTATGCACCTTGGGTCTGTATCTGCAACCCTACAGTCCCCTTCCCGCACTTATCAGACTCCCCTTGTCTGCACCTTATTCTTGCGCGTGCCAACTGCTGGCCACACTACCTGTTGCTTTGATCACGTGTTCAGCACTTTCCACTCCTCCCCTGCCCTCTGCACTTTCCCTCTTCCCTCTCACCTGAACTTGCGTGTTCTCAATGTCACTGGGCCTATTAAGATCGTTGTTTTTGTCCTCCCTTGTACCCCTCCCTTGCCTCATCGCGCCCTAAAACACTTGTGCATGGGCGCGATATAAATAAAATATCATATCATATCAATTGTTTTCCCTGTACCTGCTGTTTAAAGAATCAAGATCAACAGGGAACTATTTAAAGCAAGAAAGGTGCTTTCCATGAGAAAGAAACTCTTCCCAGCATTGATCACGCCCTGAGGTGTCTTTAGAAAAGATAAATACCAATTGGACCACATCCCAGACTTGAAATAAGTGGAAGAGGCCTTGCGCAAACACAAGCCATTTTTCCAGACATCAGACTGGATGTTTTCTGCTTCTAGGTTACCCTACAACATTTTCATTTCTTCTCAAGTGTCATTAATAAAATACCCCTGAAACTGCAATAGTAACGCCGGCGTTTGCTTTTTCACTCAGCCAAATTAGCAGCCGGCTAGGGCGGTACAGGCTCCTTACATGCACACCAGTTAATCTTGAGGTCTTCGTTACGACTTAGCTCGTGACATCTGGCTAAATCACTTCGTGCTGGAAGCAGTATTTAAAATAGGGCTTTGATATATCTCCACGGTGTGAAACGCCTCATTGGCCGCACAGTAAGTTGTCAATTAAAGCATCCATTCAGCAAAGGTTCTTGTAAGTTGCTCTCTAATTCTTTGCTCTTAAATTGCCTGAGATGCGCTAAAAAGCACGTTTAGCCAGGCTCTGAATGGAACGTGTAGGCAGGCACTTGACGAGAGCAAGAAACCTATATTAAGACTGTCCATCAAAATGCCCACAATTGCGCATCAGTTTCTTTGCAGGAAACGTGATTGCTGGACTTATTCTCTGTAGTCCTTATTTAGACCCAGATGTTGTCATGGCTATTTTTTGCAAGCTCTGGCTCTCTGCACACTGTGGGTACACTTGGAGCCAGAGCTTTCTAGACACTCAAATTGTGGGGTGAGGGGGAGGACAGTAGCAGCTGCTGATTTATTTCAGTGGTGGGAAATATATATTATTCTGCAGTTTGTGTGGGCAGACGCAGCAAGCAAGCATGCAAAACTGTTTGGAGGGGCTGTGGGATAGTGGGGTTCTCCCCCAGAGAATGTTTTAAGTAATTGGTTGCATGGTACATTTTACAGCACACATTTCAGAAACATTGGGTAAAAAAGGTAATTCAATTTACAAACGGTCCGTGGAGGAGCAAATGAAATACTCCAATATAGGCCAGGACACTATAACAACAGTACAGGAAAGCATGTTTAACAATTGTTCATGCTGGCTACATCCCAAGACAAAACATGAGGCCTAAGTAACTCAACATGTATGCCAGCATTATCCTGTAAAACATATGTTCATCTTCCCAGCGCCCAATAATATAGTCCAACATTGCCACTGCAAGAACACATTTTCATGTTGGCTGTGCCCATTATATAAAATCATGCCCATTTAATTAAACTTAATGCTCGATGTGCCCAATATTTGCCAGCATGCCACTATAGGAAAGCTTTGATGCTGGCTAAGCCCAAAACATATGCCAGCATTGCCACAGTAACTACATTACTTATTTCATGTGCCTAAAAAGTATGCCAGCATTGCCATCGTAAAGCATTCTCCTTTTGCCTCACGTGCCTTCCCCACAATATATGCCAAAATTTCCCTGCAAGCATGATGCATTCCTCCTATCAGCCCCCTCTGCTCCCAAACATAAGCACAAACATAAACCTACACACCTGCTCTCACTTGCATGGACACCTGCACTCACATATATGATCCTGCTCTCACACACACATACACACCCACTCTCACATAATTGCACCTGTATTCACATACTATTGATGCTTCACCTCATGACCACTCACTCATTCACTTCGCCATCTCTGCCTCTCCACTTGCACTTTCCCCTCACGCATTCATCGCTGAATGGAAATTCACACCCAACTGCATTGCCCACCATACTGACGAGTCTGGCGGTAACCCTTAAATGCGGCCGTATCGCTATTACCGCCGCATTTAAGGGCCTGCCAGATCATGGGTTTGGCGGATTTCCCCCCAGCTGTAAGCTGGGGGGAAATCCGCAACAAAATTGCCAATTTTTGGCGCGATTACTGCCGGCGGGAAATCCGCCAGCGATAATAGTGCGAATTTTCCCCATTGGGCCCAATGGGGAATGAGGAATTCCTGAATGGCCCCAATGGGGAATGGGCAATAACCCTTCCGCCAAACCCGTGATCCAGCACTAATAGCGCCGGGGGGTTTGGTGGTAGGGCTATAAGCGCTGGCGCTAATCGCGTCGGCGTTACCGCCCAACTCGTGATGAGGCTGCAAGTCTAGGCCTTCCTCCAAGCTCTCTCGCCTACTCCATTAAATTTGCCTTTGACAGCCCTGGCACCCTTTTGATTCTAACGAAACAATCTGCTCATTCACTCCTTTCATCCTTGCCCACAACCATGGCTCTCACCATCGTGAAACCCATGTCTACCTGTCACTGTATTAAAAATATGGCAAATTCCTTGGGACACATGCGAAGGATCCAAAGTGTTCACTTGAGGAATGGATACAGGGTCAGGTGTGCCATGAGTGGAGATGAGCAGTATAATGCTCAAATGTGGCACTGAGGCACGTGACTATTAGCCAGGCCTAGAGCTCCTAATGTGTGTAATGCGCACGCCACAACACACACACACACACACGCACAGGCACACGCACACACACACACGGACATGACTTTGCAGGTCGAGCCTATTTACAGCTCTACTGTGGAGCTGGGGCAAAAGCTGTGGTAGTAGTTAATGCCGTTTTCTAAATGGCCAAACCTTACACCTCTTTCACTCTCTGATCTTCACCTTATGGTCTTTTAGACTTCCGTTCAGAAATGTGTGGTGCTCAACAAGCAACCAATATAAACTAAAAATGAAGATATGATTATGTAGTATGTTTCTGCAGCCGAGCATCTGTGGGAGGCTGTTCAGGGTTCATGGGGAGGTGGCCTCCGGCACAAATTACACAATACAGCACGCACACCACAAGCTGGCCCATGTGTTACATGCAGAGCTCTTCGGCAGGGGCTCAGCCGACTGAGCCATGATGGTACACTCTTTAAAAAACTCTGTTGCCTGGGCTGGCAAACATGGCTTAAATACAAAGAAGGTGCAGTGCATAGTGTTGACTCTGCTAGTGCCGAGTTTATGTGTGTATTTGTTTGTTTTATTATTTGTATAGCGCACCAGATCCGAGGGTATTAGGGCGCATTGCAAAGATTACTCTAAACCTAGTTACACAAGCAAGAAGAAAGTATATACATTACACAGAAAAGAATAAGCATTGCACAAGATCACGCAGAGCTTAGTTACATTTGAGAAGGAAACAATACATTCGGTGTAGTTACATGGTGAAAATAGCATAGTTACATAGTGCAGTATATGTACAATGATGGGCAGGCAGGTGTGGCATAGGCGAAGGGCAGGACTGTTAGCGGTCAGAGTCTTTAAGCCACTTTATTGTACTGAATTAGAATTTTTGGAAAGACTGCTCTAGTCTAATAGAGGAGGGAAGTGAGTTCCAGAGCTGGGATGCCTTGACATGGAAGATGCTGCCTCCTACTCTGGACAGCTTCAATCTAGGAGTAAGTGGACAGTTTGTATTGGAAAGTCTAGTTGTTCTAATCATGGTTTTTAAACTAATTCTATCCGAAAGGTAGAGAGGAGCTGCATTGTTGATACGTTTATGAATGAGCAAGGCCACTTTTAGTGTGATTTTGTCGGCTGTAGAAAGCCTGTTATAGGCTCTTCTCGCATCAGAAATGTGTTCCCTCCTAGCCAGACCTAGTGCAGCTCTGAGTGCGTTATTTTTCAGAAATTGGATCTTCTTGGTTATTTATTTGTTTGCACCTATGTACATGGCGTTACAATAGTCTAATTTTGATAGAATAGGTGCTCTGGCAAGGTTAATACAGCTGACGTTGGAGAGGAAGGCTTTGCCAGCTCGTATCAATTTACAGGTATAGGCTGTGGCAGATGCCATGGCATTTACTTGTTTGTTAAGGGAGAGGGTGGAGTCCAATTCAAACCCCAAGGTTTTAACTTCCTTGGCAACTGGGATGATGTTTGGTCGATGTTAAAGGCTGAATATTGAGGGAAGATGATGTACCCAGGATGATGATCTCAGTCTTGTCATCATTCAGGCATAGTTTACGCTCTTCAGCTGGATCTCTGTTAGTTTTGGCCCGGATAAAAAGGTCCCGTGGTTTAGGTCGGGCCTTTTGTATCCGAGGCACGCAAGCTTGCAACTCTCTTCCGACTCAGATGCGCATGACAGAGAACCTTCTTGCCTTCCGTAAACAGTTAAAGACCATACTGTTTAATTAGATTAATACCAGCCTAGCTAGTCTTTTACCTCTATCTTTCGGCGCCTGGATGCCCAAGGGCTTTGGCGACTTATAAGTGCAATTAACATAACATAACATAGTCCATGATTGGCCATTCATGCCTGGATGATGAGATAGATCTTGTTCACCAAGGCCAAATCCTTTTCATAATCACCAGTAAGAGGTAGGATGATCTGTGTATCATCTGCGTAATTAGTTTAGGTGATACCCAGATGATCCAGATCATCGAAAAGGGGCTTTGTTTAAATATTGTAGAGGGTAGGTGAGACACAGGATCCCTGGGGTACACCGCAAGTGACGGGGATAGGGTCGGCAAATGTGTACTATACATTTGGGAGTCCAGCTCTCCCATTATCATTATACCTAAACTAAGTGGGCTTTGTCCGCATGAAAACACAGAATCATGCTGTACATTGCAAGTTGTTTTTATGGAAATATGGTTGTCTGTAAACAGCTTGAACTCCTATTTACTCTACTTTCTTAGTTGTGTTTGGGATGTAAAGGGACATCAAAGTGCATCTAGGTGCAAGATTCAAATAACACGTACACAAAAGAAGTACCTTTTAACTAAGTTCAAACCCTTTCAAGTGATTGTGGCCACCAACGCTGCTAATATGATTTCTATTTCCCAATAATGTGGGTGCATCTCACAGGTGCTCACTTTATTTCCCACGAGGCTCATATAATCCATTTAATTCGCCAGCCAAGCCTGTAGCTCATTCGTGAGAGCTTCAGGCTTTAGGAAAAAAGCCCTGGGCTTCAAGCAGCCTCATCTTTTCAGCCTTAATGATGCTGCTACCCCTCACCAGGCATCCCTTTAGCTAAGAGGGCAGCGGTCACTGATCACTGCATCTCTTAGCTAAAGGGATTGTCGGTCTAGAAAAATGGACACCTCTCACAATTGACGGCAAATGTATTTTGGTGGCCGAAGGCCAACCGTCTCATGTACATAACGATAAAAATACAGGTTTCCGAGTTTGACCAATGAGCGCCCATTTTGATGTAACAAGGATCGCCATTGTGTTTTCTATAGATTGCTCATTGCTTTCTGTTCAAACTGCTTCACAGCACATTTCTGCTTGCTCTGCTCGACTGTTAACATTGTTGTCTGAACGTGAAAGGACAAGGCCGCAAGGCCGTGAGGCTAATAAGAGTTCATCGAAACACAACATAGGCCGCTCTGGAGAGGAATGCCCTGCTTCCTCCCGAATGTAGCCTTGAAGGAGAGCCGCAGGGCATTTAATCATTTCACAGCTGCCAGCCAGTCTCGTTATATGGTGGAATATGTTAGAATAAAGCAGCTAAAGGCTTGAATTATGCTCTTCTTACGGCCCCCCTTTTCCGAGCCCTGTAGAGCGTGTCAGCTCCCAGTACACGAATAGCACCTCATAGATAGCAAGGTCTGGAATGTGACTCTTCCCCCGTATGTAGTTCGCTTACAAGAACAGAAGCACCGCTTACAAGAACAGAAGCACTGTGTTCTGTTCAACAAAGAAAAGATGTCTCCACACTTGCAAGGTTGCATATTGTTGCTAGAATAGATATTTGAAGGTGTCATATTCGTCGAAATTGTCCATCATCAAACCGAGTTAAAAGAAACCCAATAAATGGGGGTGTTAAACATGTCACAGCTGATTGTATGATATGCATTTTGTATATATGTAACTGATGTACGTAATTTGCTCTCTTGCGTCCCTCGAGGTCTAGAGATAACGTCGCGGGGCGTGAGACCGAGTTGGCCAACTGAGACTATTTGCTTTGCAATAAACCCTAGCTTTGGGAATACAACCTCGTGTCTGGCGTTTCTATTGTGTGTGGTGACTTGCCTTGTTTCCATAACGTGAGGGACCCCTAGGGGCCCCTTTCAAGATGGCGCCCGAATAGGGACCCTACCCCACTTGTTCCATCGTGTACATTGTAATTGAGTACAGGCGGAGAACGACGAGGACGAGACGATCGAGCCGGGATCAAGAGAGATTCCTTTGCAGATCTGCACACATCTGATCCCTGATCGACGTATCTGGCTAGAGAACAAGGAGGCGAGGGTCATGAAACGAGGCAGTAGCCAAGAAACGCAGACACGACGTCATTGGTTGCATCAGTATACAGACGACTTTTGTCCTGGAGGACAAATTGATTTATCAGGTGAGTCATACCCCGATTCAAGATAACCCTGATATTGGTTGAGAGTTGACTTTGCAAAATCAAACACTCTAGGTAAGGTTGATTAACCAAGGTGAGGTTGAAACATGCCTGGGGTATTGTCCACCCTAGCGTTTTTTTCCGCTGCGGTAGACAATCTTTGGAAGATGGCCAAATTGCACCACCTGGGGGAATGCCGGCGTATGAGATGAATGTGAAGTATGGTGTGGGAGCGATAATATTCTGTGAGACTTGGCATAGGCAAACCAGAAAGCAACAAGACAATCAGTGGCGATAAATGGTAGTTTTGAGATAGCGAGAATAGATAACCTGGAAAGGGTGTTGATAAGAAAGAAAGCGCATCCCACAGCATTTGATATCGTTAAGGACTGGAGAAGGGAAGCAATGCTCCGATTTAGAAGCAGAGCGAAGCATGCACGCAGGCATAAATCGAAAGGTGAAGTAGCGGAAGAAAAGGAGGAGGAGGAGTGGACGGAGAGTCTAGGGAGGTCAGGTAGATGTGACCAGTTGAATATAGAAAAAATATACCCACAACGAGAATTGCACATAGCAGATGAAGTGATGGAAAACATATTGATCCATACAAAACAAGGCCCAAGATCAAACGTGAGGCCAAACACGCCAGTATCTATTGCTCAAGCCCCTCCCGTAGCTCAAACTCTCCCTCCCATAGCTCAAGCCCTCCCACAGCCACAGACCGCGCACGTAACACTTCCTATTAGCCAACCAGGCCCACAGCAGACACTCCCCTTTCCTATTGTCCCATCCGCACCTCCCGCCCTAGATACAGACTCTGTACCGTCCGTCCCTCCAGGGGTTGAAGTTGAAACCACGGGGGCGAGAGACGGGACTGAACAAAGTAGATGCACAAGGGTAACTCGCAGTGCGATCAGCAAAGAAAGGAAGGTGGAATTGCAGCAACAGGCAGAGATGTATATAGACGGGAATGATAGGACGGCAGCATTGGCTTCGATGTATGACTTCCAAAGAAGCAACGAAAGACAGGTAGTGTTGGAATGCATGGGTGAATATTTGGTGGAGAGATGGAAACAGTTAATTGGGAAATTACCACCGCAGTGATTGTTAGATTTGAATGCATTAGCACACTGTAGAGAAAGAAATGAAGAAGTAAGGGAACATGTGTATGGACTTTTTGAGCTTAAAAATGAATTGGATAATGATTATGCTGAAATGTTTACTGCACCTGGGTACAGGGGTAAGGATATCGGGAGAGATAGGAAGGAAGTGCTAGGGCCACATAATCGACGGCAACAGTTACCATCGCCGGGGCGAAAGGCGATGGTGGACGAAGTATTGTTGTTAAAACAGGTGGGTGAAGACTTGAACGCATGCATACTGAAAACAAGGGTGTTACTGCAGCAAGTAGCAAGACATAATAGAGGAAGAGGGAATGCACAAGGAAGGAGTAATTTGAATATGCATGGGGGGCCATTGGGACCAAATCAGTGTGCATACTGTAAGGAGGAAGGACACTGGCGAGCGCAATGTCCACATTTACAGAATAGAAATGGAACTGGCCAGAGAAGACAGCACAGAGGGCACCAAGGAGCGAATGGACCAAATAGGAATAGTATGCAGCAGCACCACAATAATGAAGGTAATGAAAACCAAGCCCAAAACCAAAGTGCTCCTAACCAGAGTCAGGGCCAGCAAAACCAACAGTATGGGAATCAGAGTGGGGGAAATAGAGGAAAGAATGGGAACATTTTCAATACAAAGCGAAATACGTATTACAGTAATAGTAGTGACTACACATCGGATGATGTGTTATTTCCCCAATAGGACAGCCCATGGCAGGGGTCGGAACCAGTGTCTATTCCCGTGAATCAGAGAGGACCCTACGTAGAAATGAGAGTCGGGAATGAGGAGCACTGCTTCCTTGTAGATACAGGAGCACAAAAGTGTTCAATAGACCATCACTTGGTTCCGGATATACCACTGTCAGGGCAAAAGAATGTTTCCGTAGGGTTCGCAGGTACACCAGTCATAAACCCAGTGTCCCAACCAGTCCCAGTTACCATAGGACCATTCACTGAACATTGTCCCTTTCTCCTAACAGAAAATTGTGGGGAGAACTTGTTGGGATTGAACTTGTTGAAAAAGCTAGGTGCGACTATACATTGTACGTCAGACGGGGTGTTTCTAACGATTTGGCCTCAAGATGTCCCTGTGTGAAAATTCATGTCTGCAACTTTGCCAGGAGAGTTAAGAAAAGTGCCAACCTGTATATGGGCGATGCATGATAACGATATAGGCCTCAGCAGAATACTTTAGTGTAATTGATCTAAAACATGCTTTCTTTAGCATTCCTGTGGACAAGGACAGTAGATATTTGTTTGCGTTCACATTAGGGGGATGATCATTTACATTCACGCGCATTCCACAAGGATATACAGAAAGTCAGAGTATTTACAGTAGAGCGTTAAAAGAGCAGCTGGACATGCTAGAATTACCAGTGGGGTGTGTACTATTGCAATACATAGATGATCTGTTGATAGCTGCTGATACAGAAGAGATTTGTAAAAAGAGCACTGTATTACTACTGTCACACCTAGTGGCACATGGCCATAAAGCTAGTTTGAAGAAGTTTCAATATAATCGAAAGGAGGTAGCTTATTTGGGCTACCTACTTTCGAAAGAAGGGAGAAGGCTAACGCCAGAACGCATAGAAAGTATTTCTTGTATGCCTATTCCAAAGACACAGAAAGGAGTCAGAGCCATAATAGGCATGGCTTCTTATTGCCGGCAGTGGATCGGTAATTTTGCATTGATTGTAAAGCCGATGGTGCTATTAACTAAGAAGGATGCGGTGATACCTTTGCAGTGGAATGAAGAATGTCAGAGAGCGTTTGATCAATTGAAAACTGCATTATGTTCTGCTCCAGTTTTGGGCACACCAAATTATGAAAAAGTTTTTAGATTGTTTGTATGCGAGAATGAAGGATGTGCATTGGCTGTTTTGACACAGGAACAAGGTGGAAGAAATAGGCCGTGTGGCTATTTTTCTTCTGCGCTGGACCTTGTAGTGCGTGCACTACCACGATGTTTGCGATCTGTCGCGGCGGCTGCTGCGTCGGTGAAACAAACGGAAGGGATGGTATTGGGGCATACTTTAATTCTGATGGTGCCACATGCCATAGATGTCCTATTAAATAGGACACAGACGCAACACCTCACCTCTGCTAGACTGACAAGACATGAAATTATCTTACTCACACCCCATATCCAAATTATGAGGTGTAGAGCTTTGAATCCTGCAGAATTAATGCCACTGCCCACAGAAGAAATTGGTGACAATGAATCACCACTCCATGATTGCTTAATGGTCACTGAGGAAGAAACGAAGGGGAGAGTTGGTTTAAGTGACGCCCCACAAAAGGAGCCAGATGGAGAGTTATTTTGTGACGGCTCTTGTTTTAAACTACCTGATGGCACGTCAACTGCCGCTTACGCTAACACTACCCTAGAGAACGTTGTAGAAAGCAAAAGAATACCCTACAACTCGGCACAAGCATCAGAAATAATAGCATTGACCAGAGCCTGTGAGATTTCTGAAAATTCGAACGTGAATATCTATACTGATAGTCAGTATGCTTTTGGGGTGGTTCATAACTTTGGTCGACTCTGGGCTGAGAGGGGTTTCTTGACATCGCATGGGGCAAGAATTCAACATGGCCCTTTGATTGTACGATTGCTGTCTGCACTCACGTTTCCAAAGCGCCTATCAATAGTGAAATGCGAGGAACATAAAAAGGTAACATGCAAAGTGGGAGAGGGAAACGCATTTGCAGACAGAATTGCGAAACAAACTGCCACTGATTTGAATAATAAAATGATGACAGTCCAGACTGAGGAAGTACCCTGTATGATAGAAGATGGAATTGCCACTGTCAAAGAAATGCAGCCCGAAGCCACGGCCGATGAGATACAAGGGTGGGCAGAGGGCTCTGCTGAGTTAGATTTAGAGGGTTGTTGGGTGGACAAGGGAACTAAAAACTGGATGTTGCCAAATTCCTATATAACTGCAATGGTCACAATGGCTCACAGCCCTACCCACATCTGTGCCAAGAAAATAATACAGCACCTATATACGGTATGGAAGAATGTAAACATAAAGAAGAATGCAGAGAGGTTGGTGCAGAACTGCATTACGTGTTTACAACACAATGTAGGAAAGGGAACAGTGACTCCAATAGGCAGTTTTGGCCCGCCCTCTATGCCTTTTGAGGTAATCCATTTTGATTTGGGTGGAGGCATATCCCTTAAAAGACTGCACATCAATGAGTACAGCAAAAGTAAGTAATGCTTAAAGAATACTTTTCCCGTTTTGGCTTGCCCCGTGTCATATGGTCAGATAACGGTCCACATTTTGTGGGCGCAGTGGTATTACAGATATGTGCAGGTCTTCAGATTGATAAGAGATTTCATAGTTCGAGGCATCCGAGTTCGGCCGGTCTTGTTGAGAGGCACAACGGAATCCTCAAGTCAAAAATTAGCAAGATATGTGCAGGGAGCAAGTTGAGTTGGGTGGATGCATTACCGATAGCGCTATTGTGCATGCGTACATCTGTACAGGCTAGAACTGGGCTCTCCCCATATGAGATTGTGATGGGTGATTTGGTGCGCACCTCAGCCAAAGCGACTGAGTGAAGTGGAGCATCCTGTACTTAGCACTTATTGTGGCCTTTTAATGCAGAAATTGCGTTTGATTCCTCAGCAGGTGCAGGAGGCTCTACCCATAAGATATACCTGTCCGGGGCACGCGCTGGAGCCAGGAGACTGGCTGATGCTTAAGAACTTTGAGAGAAAATCATCGTTAGCACCCAGGTGGCGCGGCCTCTATCAAGTGCTTCTGGCAACGCAGACGGCAATACGGGTGGATGGGAGGAAGGCTTGGATCCATGCCACCCATGCCAAAAAGATCCTATCTTCACTGAAAGACTTGCCCAATCCGGACGACCGGAAAGAGACAGCGGTCCCAGAAACGAAAGAAACTGCTGCCAGTCCACTACCGCTAAATGTGTCAGAGCGAGAAGAGAAACTCGAAACAAAGCCTGAAAAGATTGCCAAAAAGGGGGAAGGGCAAAGAGTGCCCCAACGTTGCCCAGCAGAACCTACATCACTGTTGGCTGACACGAAATCTGCATTGTAAATAACGGCAGACACTAAACGTGTATCCCTTTGGCGCCCACCAGAACTTGCCATTGTGCCAGAGCCAAAGACTGAAACCGCAGCACTATCGCGGAGCACACCAGCATCTGCCATTGCGCCACAGGCTGACTCTGAGCCTGAATCTGGAAGTGCACCAGCACTGTTCACGGATCACACAATACCAGGAGTGAGGCGATATGATTTCCGGCCTCGAAAGACAGAGTGATCCACAGTTCTTTGGTGTTTATGCTAACCTGTGGTTCCGCTCATGGACAGAGAAGGAACTAGAGGTGTAGAGGAGAGAAGCGTGAGAGTTGTGCAAGTCGGACAATTCAAGACTCGCGGCTCCTCGGTGCGATCATAAAAAGTACAAGTGTCTTGAACCAGAGCGGACAAGCTGGGCGCACATGGTACAAAGGCAATAGAGAACTGTTCAGAAGTCCTCTGAGCAGTTTGAGAGAGGACAAGTGATCTTGCCTAGAATGAATAAGCAATCCAGGCTGCAAAAGGTTGGCAGACTAAACTGTTGACAATTCCTTTGAACTTATTGACATCCGGACAAGTGCGTCAAAGGGAGATATCCACGACGAGCTTTGTCAGGAAGAAGAAGGACGGTGAGAAAAATGTCGGGACCGGTTTCAGCCTCCTCCTGCACCACTAATGAGAATGAGTTAGTTATAAAGACTGTAAACTTGGTGAATAGGGTCCTGGTTTTGGGGAAACTTAGGGAAAACAATGCATGTACTAAGCTCCGAACTCCCTACTGGAGAAGGGGGCAGTGGAATAGGGTCCTGGTTTTGGGGAATACTGCGTCCTTGGGGATGGAAGTTGATTGCGATATTAGTAGTAGTGTTTGGAATATTCATAACGTGCTGTTGTTGTATACACTGCCTACCGATAGTTTGCACTGAGATAACTGAGGGATGTACTAAGGGATGTATGCATATGATAACAAAAAGAAAACAAACTTATGGCCGGGATGACAGAGACACGAATGAAATGAAAACAGTGAAAGAATTAATGGCTATAGATATTAATGACGATGATGATGCTTATAATAGCATGCAAAATTCAGACATATGCACTTCAGACTTATCGTCATCAGAGGAGGATACAGTGAATGAATGAGACGTTTGGCATACGGCCAAAAGGAGGGTTTGTCGGTCTAGAAAAATGGACACCTCTCACGATTGACGGCAAACGTATTTTGGTGGCCGAAGGCCAACCGTCTCATGTACATAACGATAGAAATACAGGTTTCCGAGTTTGACCAATGAGCGGCCATTTTAATGCAGCACGGATCACCGTTTTGTTTTCTAACGATTGCTCATTGCTTTCTGTTCAAACTGCTTCGCAGCACATTTCTGCTTACTCTGCTCGACTGTTAACATTGTTGTCTGAACGTGAAAGGACAAGTGCGCAAGGCCGCGAGGCTAATAAGAGTTTGTTGAAACACAACGTAGGCAGCTCCGGAGAGGAATGCCCGGCTCCCTCCCAAATGTAGCCTTGAAGGAGAGCCGCAGGGCATTTAATCATTTCACAGCTGCCAGCCAGTCTCGTTATATGCTAGAATATGTTAGAATAAAGCAGCTAAAGGCTTGAATTATGCTCTTCTTACGGCCCCCCTTTTCTGAGCCCTGTAAAGCGCGTCGGCTCCCAGGACACAAATAGCACCTCATAGATAGCAAGGTCTGGAATGTGACTCTTCCCCAGTATGTAGTTAGCTTACAAGAACAGAAGCACTGTGTTCTGTTCAACAAAGAAAAGATGTCTCCACACTTGCAAGGTTGCATATTGTTGCTAGAATAGATATTTGAAGGTGTCATATTCGTCGAAATTGTCCATCATCAAACCGAGTTAAAAGAAACCCAATAAAGGGGGGTGTTAAACATGTCACAGCTGATTGTATGATATGCATTTTGTATATATGTAACTGATGTACGTAATTTGCTCTCTTGCATCCCTCGAGGTCTAGAGATACACGTCGTGGGGCGTGAGACCGAGTTGGCCAACTGAGACTATTTGCTTTGCAATAAACCCTAGCTTTGGGAATACAATCTATTGTATGTGGTGACTTGCATTGTTTCCATAACGTGAGGGACCTCTATGGGCCCCTTTCAGGATGGCTGCCAAGGGTCTCCGCCACTATTGAGTACCAATTTCGGTTGGGTGATATTGTATGTAAATATGTGCTCTGTAAATCGCTTTGGATTAAGGCACTAGATAAATAACACATCATTATCATTATCATTTATACTGAAAACATGTGGTGCTGTGCCCCGCCAGGCATCCATTTAGGTAATAGATGCAGGGATAAGCAGGCTCTCCCCCAAGGGGAAGAGGATGCTGATCTCTACAAAGGGCTGCCTACCAGGGGTGCCTGTAGCCCATTAAGCTGGGGCTCATCAAGGGGGCGTGGCCTAACGGCATACAATCCTGCTTATGCCACACTCCCTTGATGAGCCCTGTCTCATTTTCCAGTGCCACTTAAGGCACTGGGCAAGGGTCAAAGATGACTCAGTGTGGTGCACATAGGCTACTGTTAAGCGCTATGTAAGGAGTGGCGTTGCTTGGGGGTTGGGAGGTTTTAAGGGGGCGATACCCCCAGCTCTTTTGGTTGTATCCCCAGATAGAAGCTCAAGGGCTACAACCAAAAGGGTAGCTAGCCCCGAGTCCCGACAATCCTGACATTGTAGCCCAAAAGACCTTTTCCAGACCTAGCAAAACCCTTGTATGTAGGACTCCTTTGAAGTTCAGGCACTTGGATCCATGATAGATGGTCGCAGGCCGGGTTATTCGAATCTGCTTTCCTTCTATTCCCTCGATTCCCTTTCCCGCTGCTACCATCTATCATTGTCATCATTGCCAGCTCCCTCAATCACTCCTCATGTGCAGGGCACACCCCTGCAATACCCGTATGCCTTTCTCTCCTGGCCTCTCTCCTGGCCCTGCCTGATCCCTTGTACTTCCTAAGCCTCCCACAAGTTTGCCACTGCCCCCGGTTTTATGCTTACCTGCCTCCTGGTATGCGCTGTGTATCCTTTACCCATTCCCTGCCAGCTCCCAATCGCACCACTCCCAAGTCCTCAGTAGACATGTGCTGTACACACATGCGCTAATTTCTGAAAGGCCGCTGCAGTTCGACAAAAGACATGTATTTATTGCAAATCCTAAATTTGCACGTGCGATGCTCAGCAAATAACTCATGCACAATCTGGATGTGTTTCTAATGTGGACTGTCCCTCCAGGGGCACGGACCGTCGTATTTATTTTACAGGCGTAGTGATGCCCTCCTACTGTCACAACGTTTTGACTGGATACCACCTGACTAAAAGGGTTGCATTCCCCTTTTATTATAAGCAACACAACATTATGAAGACTGGCTGGTGCCACAAATACATCACAATCCCACAATACGACAAGCATAACCATTGATACTGTTAATAGACCTAAGTCAACACCGGAGCATTCAAAAGAAAACACAATTGTTATTCAGTTATATAGTAAGTATCCATCAAACTTCTTGGGCATAGCCCATCCCAATTGTTTTGGGTATCTAGGCACCACAGCTGGAAGAACCCAAAGTTTCCTGTGGACAGCAGCCGAATAGAAATAAACTTGGAAGAAGAACCGAGACAGTGGGCAGGTCCCCCTTTGAAGAAATCTCTGCCCAGTTTCCACAAGCTCTCTGTGGATGGAAAGCGAAGTGGTCGGATTGGTGGAAGAGTCGATACCGAAGGCCTCGAGTCAATTAACGAATTGTAAGTAGACTAAGGGGAATGGCAAATAAGGGGATGGAATTGTGACAATTCTGAGTAACGGGAAATATTGTGACAATAAGAGATACCGCCTATGAGTCCTAATTCAAGGGAATTAGTAGGAGACATTTCAAACTCCAACGGGAGTAGTACTAGATAGAAATGTGCAGGTCAGGACCGTGGAAGGTGATATCTCAATCCCTGTACAGGGTTAAGTAAAGGTGAGAGAAGAGTACCCCATATTTATAAATGAGATAAATAAGTGGGAAGGTGATCACAGTGTTTTATAATGTGTAAATGTCTGACTAGTATAAATGCTGTTTGTGTAACAAAGTATTGTGGAGCAATAGAATTTTGAAGAAGTAATAGTGATTAAAGATGAATGTAGCAAAACGATTGGCACCAATCAAAAGAATAGGTAGGTCATTGAGGTTTTAGCAGCGATTGATGGTGCTTGCTCATATTTGTTGTTTTAAAACATTAAAAGTGGTGAGTTAAGTCAAAATAAAAGGTTTATTTAATGACCTCATAAGTATTGACAGTCAATTGAGATTTGTCATTATGGGGGACACTCCTCTCACGCACCTATGCAAGACACTGCCAAAACATGCACCCAATCTCAAACAATATAGTGCAGAAGGGGTAAAAGGCACAGCAGATAAAATGTTCATGCCATAGCCACAGGGGGAATCATTGTCAAGAGCTGTATTGCAACACATGATGACATGCGTGCATGGCGCGTACATAGGGAAGAAATTAGAGAAAAGATGAGCAATTTCAGAACTTTGGAAGATGTACCAAGGGGAAAGAGAAGACCCGCCACCTGAGGAGGGGATGCTTTATCAGCATAAGGGAGAAGGCGTTGAGCCCTCAGCTCCCCTTACCTTGCTGGAAGCAAAGAGTGTTGCTATGGAAGAGATAGGAGTGTATCTTTTAAAGGTTCTGAAAGCAGCGACAGGGTATAGCAATCCGATATATGAACCCCCCGCTTACAGTAGTGATGATAGTCCAGAAGAGAATAAAAGAAAGGAAGATATTTTTAAATTCATACAAGACAAAGAAGAAAGAAGCCAGTCAAATTGATTGACAGATATAGATAGAGAAGTCAAGAGATGGTGTCATGCCTGCTGATTCACGAGTACCCATTAGAAACATGCCTGGCATCAGAAAAAGGACAAGTATTCCATTCGCCCACAGTTCGGCTGCGAGACCGTTCTTCTCGCAATGGAAGCACTGGCGCAGCTTGTTGCCATGGAAACGTTATGCTACCTTTGCATGCAGCACGTCAATGTTGTGTTCCAGACAAGCGTTCCGATCACGTGACTTGCATCCTGTTGCATCACGGTAGGCTGCAAGTGCATGTCTATTTAATCCATCAGTTCCTGACCAAGGTGCTTCTGATTACGGATTTCTCCTGAAGCACTTTTGTTGTCACGCCATTAGGCTGTATTATTGTGATTCCTGTTGCCAACCTGTTTTTTCTTCCCACGGACTCTGTTGCTGTTCACGGCATGTTTATTGTGCCTCTGTTTCGGACTTTGCTGTTCTGCCTGGACGTTGTCGACTTTGGCCTGCTTACTGTACTGCCTTCTCCATCTAACTGGTACCTCCTTTACCCGCATGTTACCGCCCTTGGCCCACCAACTGGACTGCCTTCTCCTGCTGAACTGGTACCTCCTTTGCCCACACATTACCGGCCTTGGTCCGCTTACTAGACTAACTCTCTTGTGGATTTAGTACCTCCCATTCAAGCCACAGTGCACTGGACATTGGGACGACTTGCTGACTCTTCAAAGGTTCACCAACCCGACTCTAGTGCGACCCCCGTGCCGCCCGGGAATAGTCCTATTCTAACCTTCCCCTTTTTCCTAATTTTTCTCTTACTATCCTTGGATTATGTCACCAGTCAACTCCACCTCAACACGACCTACAGTAAGAGATATTATAGTAACACCTAGACTAGGTTCAGGGGAAAGGGCGGAGGGATGAGTAGTGACTATCTCTCTCTAACACCACGTTCTTTTCTTATTAGGAGGAAGCAGGGAAGAGGCACATATCTGTCCAATCCGGAGTAGGATCCAAATATCTGTTCAATCCGGAGTAGTATTTCAATTCCTATCAGGTTAGTCTTGCATAATTGGGACCCTCTGTTCTTGCTTCAAGCAAGGACCCTTACTGAACCTTGTGATTCTATTTCAGCTTGTTGTGTTGCAGTACTATCCACCACCCTTCCAATTGATCAGCTCATCTGGCACTTACTTTCTAATAGCCAGTGGGGCATATCACAGGGAAGGTCTATTTTCTTCAATAGACCAATGTCTCCGGCCAAGAGCAGGCAAGGTCCGGACCACATCCCTCAGGGTTTTACTGGTGAATTATTGGTCTAGAGGCACTGTTGGATATAACCTGTCAGATGGAAAGGATAAAAAGTTAAGGCTGACTAGGTAGCACTCGTACAAAATAAATGGATGGGAGGACACATAGTACTTAAGATAGATGGGAAAAGTATTGAGGAAGTTAGGCAAAGAGAAGATAAGGACGGGCGAACAGGAAAGGAAAGATAAGGAACGAGAGAGGAGATTAAACAAAGATGAGCAAAGAAGGAAAAGCAGGGAGCAGCAAGAACTGATAGATCAGGAGGAACAGGAGAAAGACGAAAAACAGGCAGAGGAACAAAGAAAGTATGGTAACAGACTAAGGGCCTCATTACGACCCCGGCGCTAAACCATGGTGCTATTAGTACCATGATCCATGCCGGGGTCCGCCATGGTGAATGGCGGAATTACTGCCCCATTCCAAGGTTGGCGGGCGGTAATTCCCAATTCACCATGGGCCCTTCCCCATTCCCATTTTTGCACCATAGGGCTCAATGGGAATGGGGAAGGCGCTAAGTACGGAGCGAACAAATTACTCATGTTCTTTTGGAAGAATTATTCTTTATTCTTTATTGCGGCACCGTACTTAGCACCAAGTTCCATTTGCAGCACCCTACTTTAACGGCTGGTAAAACCAGCCGTTAAGGTCGGGTCCCGCAAAGGGACCTCGTAATTAGGCGCTAAGTGTTTAACGGCGCTGCAGCCTTTTACGGCGCCGTTAAACACTTAGCGCCTGGGTCGTAATGAGTCCCTAAGACTGATAGAAGAAAAGGATAGGAAAGGAAAGAAAGAGAGAAGAGGAAGAAGCACAATGATTAAGACACAAAAGATTACAAAGGCAGGAGGAAGAAATAGTTAGAAGAGATGCAAGAAAGTGAAGGGAAGAGTGGTAAATGAAAAAATAGAGCGAAAAAAGGAGGCAGCAAGGTTTGGATGCTAGTCTTATTCATAAAGAACAAATGAGACAGAGCCCAGCGATATGATGGGATAGAGTGAAAGAGATTCTTCTCATAAATGAAGGAAAGGAAATGCCAGTAGCATCTAAAGTAGTGCGAGATGAAGACAGAGATGATGGGGGAAGTATTAGAGAAAGGATCAATAAGGTCTTTCAGCAATTAAGATGAGATAGCAAGTATGAAACTCGTGGGAACGATGATCAATCCACAGCAATTCAATCACAAAGTGAGGAAGAAAACCTGTTTATTGATGAACGTCGGGCATTGTCTTTGAGCAGATTGAACCTAGACAAAGGTGAGGAGGATGTTAGTCATACATGTTGGGGTCTAGACATGTCGGACAAGGACAGATAGTCCAGTGTTGGGGTAGAAGGAGGGAGAGCCTGTTCCCCTGTAGGTAGCCCCACAAATGAATAAGGACGTTAGCTGGTCAGATCTGGAACAGCCTAAAGATAGAATGTCAGATCCCATAGCATATCTTGAGCGTCCCCAAGGATGATCGTTTAGTGAGAAGGGAGAGTCTCCACCATGTGTAAGCAGGTCAAGGTCATTACCAAGAAGAAGACAGACAAGGACAATTATCCCTGCAATGAATAGACTAAGAGTGGCATCCGACTATGGTATGGGGTTTATGCAGTTTCCCTTGTTAGAGAAGGGAGAGCAAGACCACAATGTATTCCATGGCTACAGATGGACAAGGATAACTTAAAATGCAAGCTCTCTAGTTTGACTTTGGGGGCTGGGAAATGGATATACGAATTAGAGAAAATGACAGGAGGAAATACGCTGGCCATAGGGGATATAAAAGGTCTCCTGGCGGCCATTCTTGGAGAGAGGGCTGATGACATATGGAAAAGAGTGGGATATTCAAGTGTTACTGCACAAAACACAGTGCATGATGGAGTGCCATTCAATAATTGTCGAGCAGCTGTTTGGAGGGCTCTCAGGGTACAGTGTACTGACACATCAAATAAGGGTGCAATTATGACACGTAAAATGAAAGAAGATGAAGACCCTACTGCTTACATTCAGGATATTCAGGAGAAATGGCAGCTTGAAACTCGCGAGCCGTGGGGAAAGACAGTGCAATATTTTACCATATTTTATGTCAGATGTTACCAGAACCAGTACAAAGACAGATGAAGAAACAAGTGGGGATGGAAGTGTAGCCATGGGCTGAGACACAGTCGACAATAGTACACCATTGCTGGTTATTACAAGAGAAGAACAAAAAGAAAGATGAGAATAGAAGAATAGATGAGAATAGAAGAATTGAGGAAGCTAAGTTGGTTCAGAAAAAGTTGGCAAAATTTGCCATAGAAAGGGCAGTATTGACAAGTGGAGAAGGAATGGGAATGCAGGAAGAAATGGGTACATCACAGGCCAATGATCTGCGTCCGATGGACAAAGGTGGGTATGGGTTTAGGCCACAAGGCAGAGGTATGGGTTATAGCGGAAGAGGAGGTGGATTTCAGAATAAACATGGTGGGTTTCAAAACACACAGAACGAGAACTAGAGTGCTCAGGGAGGATATAACTGAGGAGGGATTATCAGAAGGGTTACTCCAGTATGTTGGAATTGTGGAATGACAAGACATATTGCGCGTGTATGCCAGACCCAATGGAATGTACAAAATGGCCAGTTTTTCCAGAGGGGGGACAGAATATCCTCCACCGTACAGCACACAGATCATAGAGGGCTTTGCCCAAGATCACACTTCTTATCAGGCACAAGCCCTGCAAATACAGCAGGTGCCACAGCAGGGACAAGCGCAAACAAATCCACCCCAAGGGGCGAACAAGCCGATATGCAGACACAGCAGTATGTGAATACAGGACAAGTATTGACTCCTAGAATAGGAGGTGTCACTGTCATATGAGGAAATCCTTTCAGAGGGATGGGGATGAGCTTGTACCCACAATAGGACAGCTCACAGGGTGACTTAATGTGTTCAGTACTATCTGTGGCACCAGACCCCCAAGAGAAACCAATGGTCAATGTGACGATAGGAGGCAAATCTTTCTCTTTTCTTGTAGACACTGAAGCAACTCATTTGTGTATACTAGAGTGAAAATATCCAATGTCAGGTACTGCCATGAACGCTCAAGGTTTCTCTCGAGCTAGGAGTCAAGTTCCTTTTACTGATAAATTACCAGTCTCCATAGGAGAATGTGACATGTCTGTTCCTTTGTTATATCCATGACAGACACCAGTTAACATCTTAGGCAGAGACTTAATGACGAAACTTAACATGACGATTTCATTTACCGATAAAAGAATAGTGTGCCCCACTCCAGGAACACACTATTTAAACGTGGGAGAGTACATGCTTGCGTTCACAGGACTAGTGGCTCTTCGTGGCATTCCAATAGACCCAGAGATTTTTCTATGTGGAGTAAGCATCTTGTTGACATGGCTACCTGGTTTGATAGGGAAGATTGAAAGAATACCTGATTAATTTTTATTTAGACCACAAATACCTATGGATGAGGAAGGTGGACGGATTATTCCTATAGAGTTGGAAGCAGCTATAGTACAAAGAGAAATGCCAATGCTTAAAGGGATATATGATTATTTTTATTTAGACCACAAATACCTATGGATGAGGAAGGTGGACGGATTATTCCTATAGAGTTGGATGCAGCTATAGTACAAAGAGAAATGGCAATGCTTAAAGGGATAGATGATGAGGGTAGACAATGGAGAGCAGTGATAGCTCTTGAAGAAGGGTACAGACTTACTGACATAACCGATGATGATATGTTCAGGGAAGATCAAAGTGATGACAAAGTGGTGTTCTTCATGAGCATTACATACTGGATAAGGATAGAAAAATGGAAGTTCCACAAAGGATGGTGATAATACGGCAACAACCAGCATTTTTTCCCGAAGGATCTTGAAGAGGTGCTGAGTACCGTATGGACCACATCCCCTGTGAAGTAGGCTTATTAAAGGGGAGGTTAAAATAAAGCTTAAACCAGGAGCAATTTTATCCCGAGCAAAACAGTACCCCATATCTCGAGAAGTGGATGAAAGTATATTTCAGACTATTTCAGCACTGATGAATCAGGGGATTCTGTTGCCATCAGAATCATCATGCAATACTGCAGTGTATCTGATTAAAAAATCTAAAGGCGGGTCATGCAGATTTATCCAGTATTTGAAACCTCTTAACCAGTTTGTAGATGTTGAGTTTCGTTTAGTTCCTAATCCTGCAATTTTGTGCAGTATCCCAGTTGACGCTCAGTGTTTAACGGTGATCGATTTGAAGAATGCATTTTTCTCAATCACGTTGCATAAGGACTCCAAAGACTTCAGACTTGACTTCATTTATGTTTCACCAAAAGAGACTAAAAAATACTTTTTTGCCTCAAGGATGCTTTAAGTCTCCATCGATCTTTAATAGGGTCCTACCGATGGATCAAAGCAATATTGATCTCAAAAGCATGCTGATACAGTACGTAGATAACCTATTAATTTGCAGTAAAACAGAGAATGAGACGAGGCAGGACTCTGTCCAACTAATGACTTTTTTAGCAGACGATGGATATAAAGTGGACAAGGAGAAATTACAGTATTGTCAAGAAGAGCTGTTATACATAGGTCAATTAATTTCGCATGATGGAAAGAAAGTGACACCTGAGAGAGCTGAGGCAATCATGAAAACATCAGAACCGAACACAGTGAAACAGATGCAACATTTTCTGGGTCTATGTAATTATGTTAGAGCCTGAGTGTTTGATTATAGCACATACACAAGGCCACTTCTGCAAGCATAAAAGAAAGCGCAAGTTGGGAAAACCAAACTAGAATGGACCTAAGAAATGGAGGAAGCATTTGAGGATCTAAAAAGAGCAATTTGTACAGCCCCAGTTTTAGGGATACCCAATTATGCAGAGGAATTTTATTTGTTTTCACCCACATATGGGTCAGTGATAACAGCAGTGCTTACACAAAGGACAATATTGGGGTACAAACCTTTAACATGCTACAGTGGGATTTTAGACCCAGTTAGGAGAGGACCCTTCCCTTGTGAACAATCTCTGACAGCTGCAGCATTTGCAATTGAGAAGTCCACAAGTATTGTCATGGGCTGCTCTATGACCCTATACGTGGAGCATACTTTGCCAGAAAAACCCAAGGGCATATTGACATCCCAATGAGCTTCAGATTATGAGGTAATGATTTATAACCCAACGATTAAAATTGTAAGATGTAAAATAGTGAACCCAGCCTCATTTGTAGCTGAGCCAATAGAAGAAGGTGTTCTTGGCTGTGCCAATTATGTTGTATTTTATGATGATATATCCCATGTGAAAGAGAATGCTTTGGCAGGAGGGGAAATAATTTTTATTAATGGTTCCTTGAAAATTGATCTGATTAGTGGGGAAAGACATTCAGGCTCCGCAGTAGTAAGACACAGACTAAATGGAGAATGCGAGGTAGTGGCGAGTGGAAGACTACCATCTCCCTTTTCAGCGCAAGCAGCAGAATTAGTAGTGCTTATTGTCACACTTGAGAAATATGAAGGACAGGAAGTGATGGTGTACAGTGCTACACCTATGTGACATCAACCATGCACGCAGGATTAGCATGTTGGAAAAGGAGGGGCTATCTCCGCACAGATGGCTCTCCAGTGCAGCATGCGTCCTTATTGGATAGGCTCATTAAGGCACTACAACTCCCAGTAGCCATAGCGTTCGTAAAATGCACAGCGCATACTAAACAAACAAACTTTATCTCTTGTGGGAACAAAGCCGCAGATGTAGAAGCCAAAAGGGTTGCATATTCTAATAATTTTGACTTTTGACACTGAGGATATTAAAGAAAAGTCAGCTACAACTATGTTAGTACAGGAGTGGTTTTATATGCTGTCAATTACCCAATTAATAGAGATTCAGGGAAATGCACCACAGGAAGAGCAAGAACTATGGAAATTAAGGGGGTGCTCTTTATCCCCCCGGAAACTTTATGGCGACAGGACAGCACTGGAAAGCCAGTAACTTTATTACAATTTGCTCTTGAACAGCTGCATTACCACACGCATGTAACTAGAGAAAGTCTTCCTGCCAGTGTTGCAGAAGACTGGTTCATTCCTAATTTGTTGGAACACGTTGGACTATTTATTGTGAATTGCATCGTGTGTCAAAAGTTTACTGCTGGGCATACACTGAGAATGATTAGAGGAGTAATACCTCGACCGAATTGTCCATCCCAGCATTTACATGTTGACTATGTCGATATGCTGCAGACATGTAATGGATATAGGTATCTATTATCCTTGGTGTGCCCCTTCTCCAGGTGGAAGGAAGCGGGTCCATGTGCACACCCTGATGCCACTTGCATAGTGAGGTAGTATAAAGCACAAGTTCTCTTCTGTGTATCACCCACAAGTGAATGGAATATGAGAGACTCAAAGTCCTCCTCAAAGAGAGCATTGTCAAGATGAATTTGACTTTGAAAAAGGGATGGCCTTATATGCCCTTCGGAATCAGCCAGGGTCAGACCACCACTCACCCGCATGAGCTAGTAACAGGGCATTTAATGAGAATGCCCCTTAAAACTCTGTCTATGTTTAGGAGTGATGCCTTGAGTGTAGCCAAAGCTCTAGGTGATGAGATGCATGATTATTTGACATGTATGACTACCAGTATTTGTTTCATTTCAGATCAAGTCAAGCATTGGGGGGACGGTCTAGGAACACGGAAGAAGATCATTCAGCAACCAATCCAAGTGAACTAGTACCACCACCTAAGTTATATGTTGGAGACCTGATCCTGATCAAAAACTTCACCCGGAAGTGGCACAAGCCTCGCTTTAATGGTCCCTTCCTTGTTGAAGAAGTTTCTCCTTGTGCTATTAAGGTTCAGGGAAGACGAGCTTGTTTGCATCTGAATGACGTGAAGATTTATAAAGGCAAGACTCTGCCTACTACCGTTGCTGATCCAGAAGCAAGACAAGAAGATGAATTTCCACATGTGCAGACCTGATCAATGACTAAGAAGAAGGACGATAAAATAAAGAGTGATTAATGTGTACTTTATTTGGAATGGAATTCAATAGACGCTCCTTATACAGAATCTATGTGATCACTGTGCTGCCCAAAACTGCGCTGGTGAAAATGTCGAACCCAATTATGGCGTCACGCAGTGATCAAATAGATTACTTTATATGCGTCCCCGGCCCGCATTCACTTACCCAACACCCCACTTACCTTTGTGGTGCACACAGACTTCCTGCTATCCCCGAGGCATCAGTTCCACCTACTTGTATGGGTATGATCTGACACCGCAGGGTGCTTGTTTGTGTTTTTTATTTACTTTCTTGTCCCCTGCTTACCACAATGGTAAGTGGGGGACACCTCTGCAACCCCCGACTCACGTTACTGCACACAGGGAGAGCAGAGGACACCCCTGCAAGCCCCGCTCTGCTTAGGTGCAGTAATGGGAGTCAGTATTTTGTGTGCCCCCAAAGTCGCAGAGACTGCGAGGCACGCAAATGAGGGTGACATTTTAGTACAGTTCACTTATATATATTTTAGCAGAGAGTGCACAGACTTGCAGAGAAATCCAAGGGTTCAAATGAACTTTTAGAAATATATTGAAGCAGTGAATAACACACCAAAATTATGCCTGAATGTCAGTTCTTTGGCAGAAATTAAAAGTGAGATCAATATCCAGATTCATTTTGTGGAGAATATCTGTCTTAGGTGATAGAAATACATGAAACCGGGCAACAGTAAAGTTCATTGGCTTGTGGTTGCTGTCTATGTGTTCATACTTCAATCTTACCCTGCTCTTTTCTGAAGAGATGTTAATATTCACGCTTTTTTTCAGGATCCTATAAATGGTCCAGTGATAAGAAAGCTCCTCATTGCTATAATTGAACAAATTGTACAGTTGCAAATGTGAAAGAAATTCGATTATTGCATTAGAAATGATTAATGACGAAGACAACACGATTATTGAGAGAGTAAGAGTTCAGCAAGCAGTAGTATGGCACTAAAAGTGGGTGTCCAGATTTCTGTGCATAATATATATTTGCATGATTGTTCTCATTATTTTTTGTTCCTTATCTTTCACATCCTCTATAATCTTAATGTTTCTACTGAAGAAAGAGCTCCCATTATTCTCCCCACAATGAGAACAAATGACGACAGTTTCTTTGATCTATATAACTATATTGGGAGACATAAAAGAGATGCAGAGGAAGATAATGAAGTGATAAATACCTATCCAGATAATTCAGCTCACCTGAGTAATAACATGTGGTATCAACGCATGAAAAAGGTGGGGGAATGTGCATCTGATGAGAGTGGCTATGTCTGCTCTCTCATCCCCTATGCCATGAATACAATTAGTACTTTCATTTCAAAGGAGGTATCAGCATACGTTGCGAAATGCCTCAGTCATCTTGCAGCATGTACTACTTGAGGACAGTTCCAAGGAAGTTGGCCGTTTCCATACCAGGATGATTATATCAAGACCGCACGAATGGAAAAAGGAGCCTGGATGGAAAGACAAAATGCTTGTGTATTCTGCTGCAGGACAGGATGAGGTAATCATTGAAGAGATGAAGAGGATGAATTGTCCTGATGTGATAGAAATAGCAGGATCATCTGGAGGTTGGGAACAAACTCAACTGTTGATCTTTGGATGAGTGCATATCAAGAAGGGATGGGAAGAACGAATGGTATCCTGTGCAGCTCATCTGCTGAAGACGGAATGCGTACAAGAAGTACAGGGAGTGAATGATGGATGCTTAAAGTCATGGGCCAAGCACTCCAAGTTGCTAACATGGGTAGAAGATGAATCAGGCCCAGTAGTTGTAGCCCCATTGGTTAATGCAAGACTTTGTTTCTGAAGCCATGGAAAGAATCATGTGGGATATAACAAAGAATGCAAAGCTACAATTGATGTTCCTGCAATGAGAGAAGGGACAGCTGTCCTTATGGATCGATATTAGGCTTGTGGATCTAGAGCCTATATGATGTTGCCCAAGGATTGGGGCAGAGTGTGTTCCCTGGTTACTATCCATGTTCCAGCATTAGTGATTTTCCAAAAGTGGATGACCATTTGAGAAAAAGAAGATCGCTTGAACTCCTAAAATGGAAGAAAAAAGAAAACCATTTATCAGCCAAGTCAATAACAGCGTATGATACCTTTCCTGAGGAGTACAAGTTGTTCAGCAAAACTGTTATGATAATGACAGCTATATTAATGCCTGGAATTCAAACAGTGGCGAATTCCAAGTGGTTAAAAATCACCAGATGGGAGCTTCTGCTGACAATCAATGCTACCATAAAGGCATTCAACATCATTAAAGAAGAGCTGAGGGCCATATGATTGATGACCTTCCAGAATAGATGTATCCTTGACATGATCACAGGGATGGAAGGAGGAGTTTGCGCCAAAATCGGGCTATCATGTTGCACATTTATATCTTCTCACGATGACCAGAATGGGACCTTGACAGAGGCCATAACGTTGTTGGCAAACCTGCATGCCAAGATGGAAGATAAGAGAGATGACATTGAGGATGAAAGTTGGTTTATTTCCTTGTTCTCATGGATTCCTCAGTGGTTGGCAAATCCATTCAAGCTTCTTGGAGTAATACTGGTACTAGTAATGTTTGGATTCTGCACATTCAGGATGGTGACTGCCCAATGCAAGAAAACAGCAAAGAAGGTGGTAGGAACGAAGATCAAGATTGATGTCAAACATGAACCAAACTCCAAGGAGCTGACTGATGACGCCATTAGAAAGTACATAGAGGCTAGCATCGTAGCACCTCGAGGAACGAAGTTTCTGTATCCAAAGAACCATAAGAAGTATGTGGGATGATGGGTCTATTGTACCCCGAATGGATAATGTAACTACATGATCTGGAGTGTAGATGAACATGTCAAACAGCAGGCACCCTGATGGGGCTGATGAAGATATGGACACCCAAGTAACACTGCTTCAAAAACAAAAAACAGGATGTGGAAACGATTGAGGAGGAGGTTGAGGACTTGACCAGAGGGGGGAATGTAGAAGAACAGCTGGATGCCTCTGCATAAAAACCTGCCCCCCTTCCTCCCATATGTTGGGAACCTGAGATTGTGTTGTGCTTGACACCTGCCATTGTTCCAGTACTGCAGCGTGCACTTGCCAGAAGATAACCATTGATACAACCTTACCGAATGTATCCCCAGAGTGATGACAATCTAAGGGAGGAATTCCCTGAAGGAATATGAGAAGGAGCAGAGAAAAAAAGCCAGTGACATCATACAAAGTATGCACGACGTCCCAAGATACTGACTGAAGAGGATGTATGGATCCTAAAGACACTAATGACGAAGTAAAGAATCAAGTGAACTCTCAAACATAAAATAAGTAGATTACACGTGCACGAAGTGCTACAGAAAATCAACCGTTCCATAAATGTACAGATGCTGAAACGCAAGGTAGACCAAGTCATCATGGAAGTTGCCTATATGTAGTTAATGGACACAGGTGAAGCTGCCATTATATAGAAGCTGGACATCAGTATTATGGATTTAGTAAACCAGGATCCAAGAAGCGGGAAGGGAAAGCTGTGTCACAGCAAGGCTAAGCAGAATCATGGAGCTACAAGACGAGGCTGCCTGGACTGAAGCAACCAAGGTCAGTTATCTATTTTGGAAATGAGCTAAAGTGCGAAAGATGAGTCATCCCTTGTTAAGGTACAGGTAGTGGCTGTGATCATCTGACGCTTGCCATGGGTGTGGCTCATATGTTAAACTCATCTTGCTGATTGGCCTCTTATTTTTGAGGAACACACGGTCACCCACCTGAACATGTATGGTGATTAGTCCCCTAAGGACACTTTCGACCATTGAATGTCATTGAATGTTTTGCATCTGTCCTGCACTGCCTCATTGTCAATCATGGAATAGCGCCTGGCTGGATGAGTGGGGACTGCACTTTGGAAGCATGTCCCCATGAGTGCTTCCACTGGGAACACCCTTGTGGAGGAGTGGGGGATCCTGCGATACTCTCACAGAGACTGATACAATGCCCTTTTAATGCATTTACCTTCTCCTGGAGCGGTCCTGAACACCTCATTTAAGGTGTGAAACAAACGCTCGGCATCCCCATTGGCCCTTAGACAAATGGGTGTTAAATGCTTGTTTGTAACTCAGATTCCTGGAATACTCCCCCAAGAAACAGGGGAGGGGGGGCATTATCAGTATTTATTTTATGTTAATTTTAATGTTAAAGGGTCTTGTACCACGCACTATTGCCACTTGCGTGGTCTCTTGGTGCTCTGGTGGGTCTGCAATGGAAGTAGGGTTGGGGGGGTTGTTAGTGGGGTTGAGAGCAAGGAAGCTTTGATATGCTGTTGGAAGCTTCAGTTCGAAGAAACAGGTCACTGAGCATTGGTGCTTTTTTGGTTGGTAGCCCTCATGTGGTGTTGAGGTAGCTTTGTGTTTAATTTGGTTTCATGTTGGGTTTTGTGAAGTGTCTGCGGTTTGTGGCGCGGTAGAGGTATGGTTGTGTTTAGTTCAGAGGGTGAGTATGCAGAATGGTGAGTTTTTTGTATGGTTAGTTAGTAGCAATACATTTCCTACCCCAACAATTGTGATTGTAATTGTAATTGTTTATTTATAGAGCACTTATACTCAAGTGAGGTGCTCCAAAGTAGTGACAAGGCGGGAAGGGAACAAGGGAATACAGTTGTCATTCTTAGACCTTGAAGATTCTGAATGATTTAAGAACAATAGTTAGCATGCTAGGCCGGGGGCATATCTACTAGAGAAGTGCTTGACAAAAAAGGAGAAATGGAGGGGGAGAGGGAGAGGAGCATACAGATACATAAACTACAGTACTGGCATGGCAACATTTCAGACTGCTTGGTAGTTGGTCATCAAATGTGCCTTTGCATGAGTATTTCAAGCTCAACCAAGCTAGAGAGGGTAGACAGAGGGAGGACCGGACAGACAGACTTGCAAGGCCTAGAACATTAAGTTCACAGGTGTACAGGTGGGCAGAACAGGAAGTGCGAAGGACAGGGAGGGGCACAAGTGCGCCCAGTCCAGCGGAGCCCCGGTTAAGTGCAGAGTGGTTGCCCTTCTCATGGGGCATAATGCAGTAGTTCCAGGCAGAGGCCCGGAGGCAAGGGCAGGAAAGGCGAGGGAGCCTGGGACCTGTGCATCTCTGGAGCTGCACGAGACGACCAGTCAGCTAACTGTGCAGGTTCGGGTAGAGAAGGAAGGAAGGAAGCAAAGAGAAAGGAGGTTAACAAGGGAAAGAGAAGGAGTAAGAGAAGATGTAGGTCTTGAGGAGTTTCCGGAACTTAAGGTGGTCTGGCTCAAGATGGAGCAAGGTAGGTAGGCTGTTCCAGAGAGAAGTACCTGCAGAGGACAAAGATCTACCCCAAATCTCTGTTTGGAGAAGCACCTCACCCGCAGAGAGTTGGAGGAGGCAGAGTGGAGGGCTCTAGATGCAGAGTATTTGGGAAGAGGGCGTTGTAGATACTAAGTGCCCTGGCCCAGAAAGCCTTGTGGACTATGCAGAGGGACTTGAACCTGATCCTTGCAGCCAAACGGAGCCAATGGAGTGATTTCAGCACTGGAGAGATGCGGTCCCTGGGCTTAAGGCCAAGGATAAGTCTTGTGGTTCTGTTCTGGATAAGTTGAAGAGGTCAGAGAGTAGAAGTAAGAAGGTTGAGAAAGAGACTGTTGCAGTAGTCCAGTCTGGAGAGAACCAGGGCTCTGGAGACAGTGAGCCTCTGGGAGAAGGCAAGAAAGGGTACGGTACCTCTGAGAAGGTGCAGCTGTTAGTGAGACTTTTTGTACATGTCAGAGATGTGAGAAGAGAAGGAGAGAGTAGAGTCGAAGATGACCCCCAGATTTTTTGCCTCATAGCTGGGTGGGGACACAGGACCAAGGGAGGCTGGCAAGAGTGAGAGTGGAAAAGTTGGAACAGGGGTCCCAATGAGGACGATCTCTGTCTTGCTGGCATTACAGCAGAGATCATTTGTAGCACAGCATGACTGAATTGCAGACAGACAGTCCAGAATGCGCGGGGAGGAAGAGGCCGAGGATAGCCTGAAAGAGAGCTGTGTGTAATCCGCATAACACTGAAAGTTGGAGGTGAATGCAGATATCTTGTTGGCCAAAGGGGCCATATACACATTGGAAAATCAGGGGGATAGATTAGATCCTTGGGGAATACCACAAGTAGACAGAGTGATAGCAGAGAGGAAAGACCTAAGTTCAACCTGGGATGGACGGTCAGAGAGAAAGGACGCAAGCCACACCAGGGCCTGATCTGTGATGCCCAGGGTATCACAGAGATGGGTGATCAGGATGTTGTGGTTTACAGTATCAAAAGCAGAGAAGAATTCAAGGAGAATGAGGACAGAGGGAAAGTTAGAGTCAAAGTTTGAGCGCAGGTCTTCATGGGTGTTCAGAAGAGCAGTTTCCATTCCTCTGGATGCTGTAAAGCTAGTCTGATGGTCATGGAGACAACCAACAGATTCAGTGTAGAGGGCAAGCTGAAAGATAGCCAACGTATCCAGGAGTTTGCCCAGGTAAGGAGTAATGGAGATCAGTCAAAAGCCGAATTGAAGGGCCACAGAGAGTTTTTTTTAGCAGAGAGTGCACAAGAGAATGCTTGAGGGAAGTGGGGAAAACTCCAGTGGTGAAGGTGAGGTTGCAGAGATCTGCCAAGGCTGGAACTAGAGAGTCAATATTGTCCTTGATGGTTTTGGAGGGACAAGGGTTCACCCGCTTGGAAGATGCTTTCATAGACTGGACTTGTCTAGAAACCTCCTCAAGTGTGACAGGGGAGAGAGAGGAGATAAAATGGGTGGGGGGTATCGTGGGGGAAGCCGGGGAGGCAGGAGATGATGCTGGATGAGTGGGTGCGGAGGAGAAGGAGGACAGGATGTCCTGTGTTTTGACTGAAGCCAGGGCCCTGCAAAGGGCCTGGGTGGGTGCAATTGAGGATGAGGTAGTAGGGTTGGCCAGCTCTTTACAAACTATGAAAGGTTTGGCCATGTTGTTGGATGCCGCAGAGAGAGGGATGTCTGTGGAGATGAGAGCATCGAAGCATTGAAGGTGTGGCCAGCAGTGTGTGTCAGACCAGAGGGTAGAAACTAGAGTTGGGAGGCGGAAGAAAGGAGAGAAGATGCCAGGTCAATCCATTCCGAGAGGAAGAGGGTGGACTGTCCAGGCGCCCGAAGGAAGATGGCCAGAGTAATAGAGGAGACAGGAGAGAGAGAGAGCCTGCAGACCAGGCATTCAAAAGAGGAATAGGCCTGAATGGGAATGGTAGACACAGGGGTACCCTCTGACAAGATAAGGGTAACTCCCCCTGCTGGCCTTTTTAGCCTGGGCTCAGAGAGGATCTTGTAGCTTTCAGGGACAAGTGTGTCAAAACCTGTGACAGAGCGGTCCTTAAACCATGTTTCTGTGATACCAAGAACATCAGGGTCCAGGTGTTCAAGGATGTGATAGATGTCAGAGAAGTGTTTGACTGCAGAGTGAGAGTTAAGTGAGGCAACGTGGAGCAAATTGCCATTCTTGAAGGATTTACAGAGGTGGAGGGTACAGGGAACAGAGGTCCCAATGATAAGCGGCATGTGTGCCAAAGAGATAGGGCAAAGAGAAGGTGGAGGGGCCACAGGGAGTTCAGGCAAGGGAGCCGGGACAGTAGTAGATGGTAAGGGGGGGAGTGAACGAAGTTCCACAGAGGGTAAGGGCAATCTATCTAGGGGAGACACATTTCCCACCCCAATAATCCAAGTATGATACATTTTCTACCCACAACAATCCATTTAAGTGCGATATATTTCCTACCTCTAACAATCCATTCAAGTGCGATACATTTCCTAGCCCCAAGAATCCATCTAAGTGCAATCCATCTCGCACCCCCAACAATCCATCTAAATGCAATACATTGTGTGTTCTAGCACCTTGAAGTGTCTGGTTTTGCTAGATGGAATTACAATAATGATCTCAAAGCAAATAATCAGACTGACTCAAAGAATATGGCAAAGTACTACTTTATTGTCATTTTAATAAAGTAGGGAGACCTTACAGACATTGAACTGATGCATGCACACTCGCATAGCAGCTTGATTACATGGCGGTCTTATACCCCAATATGCGTCATCTATGAGGTCATTCCATGTGGGAAAATACAAAGCCTATCAAGGGAAAGGGATTGGTTAAGGGAAAACATCTATTTATAGAACATATAAGGATTAGTACATCATTGTAACCCCTTATCTGTAGGGCATGCATGGGACTACCTCTAAATATGTATAGTACTGATTATAGCAGACAAAACAACAGTGAATTGGTCTATGCAACACTGTATGTTAGGTCAACTCTCAACCCCACTGATTTGTTGGCATACCTTGGACTTTTGGCTCTTTAGCAGCACGTACATTAAATGAAACCTGGGTGTTTGAATCTCTTCAGATTACTCCCCATTTTCCCAATTAGTCAGCCGCTGCCTGTCTCTGAGGTAGCTTGGTTAAGCTCAGCGTGAGCCAAAGTCCATTTTCCTATTATGGCCATCCTTACCACATTATATATTCCTCTATAGCAAGCTTCTATATGTCTTCTTTCTACCTTGCGTTACTGCGTTTTTACAGTTCTTTGTCAGTAAGATGCTTAATCTTTTTTAGATCCATGATTACTTTAGCTATAGGTACATGTTGCTCTTAGTGCTTTAGTTACATTGTTACTTGTAAGTATTTTCATATTAGATTTGACTTTAACATCCGTCCATAATATTCATTGATGCATTCTGACATCTTGGCAGGTGACATCCTTCCATGTAGCATTCCTCCATGTGACATCCTTCCAAACTTTTAGTGCAAGGGTACATTATTTATGGCTGTCTGAGTGCATAATGTCTCTCATACACTCGATGTGGTATGGGAACAATGCAGGGGATTTTATGTATTTTCTGATTACTCTAAAATGATGGCGGTGATAGGGTGGCAACTGGTGAGATAAACTCTACCTGCTCCACTACAATTTTCTACCCCAAACCCATCCAAGTGAAGTACATTTCCTAACCCCAACACTCCATCTAAATGTGATACATTTCCCACCCCAACAATCCATCTAAGTGCAATGCATTTCCTACCATCAACAATCCATCTAAGTGTGAAACATGCCCTTCTCCCAATAATCCATCTAAATGGAATACAATAATTTCTTACCCCTCGACAATCCATCTAAATGTGATACATTTCCTACCGCAACAATCCATCTAGGTGTGATGCATTTCCTACCCCCAACAATTAATCTAAGTGTGATACACTTCCTACACTAATGGACTGGTTGAACTCCTTCCTCTCCAACTGACCTTCCAGGTTAAACTGGGCCCTTTTCTCTCCCCTATCACACTCTCCAGCTGTGGCATTGCCTCAAGGCTCTATCGTCTTGCTGTGGTTTTTCAACATCTACCTTTCCCCCTTGGCCCACCTGATCTCTTCCTTCTCGCCTCACTTCTGGTGTTGTGCAGACGACATGCAACTTTCCTTCAAGGTTCCCTCCCCTTCCTCCTCTTTCTCCTCTCTCATTCCTTATTGTCTGACTGCCATTCAGTCATGGTGCGCTGCCAATAATCTCTACCTTAATGCCATTAAGACTGAGATCCTTTTCATTGGGATCCCTGCTCCCACCTTCTCTCCCACCCTTTTGCCACCCTCTATGGGTCCCCTCCCCATCATCCTCCTGCGAAAAAATCTTGCTGTCATCTATGATTCCTCCCTCTCCTTCTGTCCTCACACCACTGAACTTGCCAAGAAGGCACACTAACAGATGCTCCTCCTCAGAGGTATTCTCCCTCTTGGGCCTCATTACAAATTTGCCGTTCCGGAAACAAGGGTGCCGGTAGGCTCACCGGCACCCTTTTTCCAGACCAGCAAACTACAAGTTTGCCTGCTGGGGCTGCTACACCCGACAGCTCTGACCCTGTCGGGCCCAGCAGCCACGGTAGGCAAACCCTTCACGGAAGTGCCGTTAGCAACGGTGCCAGTGCTTCCATGAACCCATTACAGGACTTCCTACAGGACTCCACAGGAATGGGGAACAACATTTACCGGCACCTAGCTTGCCGGTCCAACAGGACTTGTAATGTCCTGGTGGCACCGGCAAGCTAGGTGCCAGTAAAATGTCATGAGTCTGGCAGCAACCCACTGATAGTCCCTGCAGGGTTACCGCCGGACTTGTAATGAGGCCCAATGTCTCCAGAGCTCTGGTCCTCTCTAGGCTTGACTACTGTAACAGCCTCTTTCTCAATCTTCCTTCATCCTCCCTTCGTCCCCTTCCGCTAATCCAGAATAGGACTGCAAGACTTATTCTTGGCCTCAAGCCTCAAGCCCTTAGACCACATCTCTCCAGCCCTAATTTCTCTCCACTGGCTCCCAGTTGCTGCTAGGATCAAATTCAAGACCCTCTGCTTCATCCACAAGGCTTTCTGGGGCCTTGGACCCCGCTAATTCCAACTCTATCTTTCTAAATACATCCCTGCTAGAGCCCTTTGTGAGTCAGACGCTTCTCTAAGCAGAGAGTGTGGGTTAGATACCTCTCCTCCACAGGCGTCTCCCTCTGGAATGGTCTCCCTGCGCCTCTCAGGCTTGAGCCAGATCTCTTTAATTTCTCCCCCTTCCCTGCTAACACCAGTGATAGGCTGTCTGGTTCCCTCTAATTACTACAGGGTTCCAAGCCCCCCTACCCAGCCCACCCCTGCCTTTCGCTGCACTTAACTGCATTCCCTGGCACTTGCCCTCTGGCCTCCACTTTGCACTTGCACTTGGCCCCTCACCCTTTTCCCTTCCATCATTAGCACTTCGTGTTTGCAGAGACAGGCACTTTCCCCTCCCTCCCACTTCTTGTTCTGCACTTGCACAATCCAAATGTCACAAGACCTAGTAGTGTGAAAACAAAAAGAAGATATCGAGGCTGAGTACTCCAAAAGGAAATACACTAAACGCGGCTTACAAAGGAAAATACAAAGATCTTTATTTTATACTGAACAGTTTCAAAGGACAAAACAACAGATAGCTATCGGCCCTCAGTAAAACACAGCGAACTCCAGCTTGGTTCGGTGTGCTCAGTGAATGGGACTGTAGATGAGAGTAGTCACACTTTTTATACTCTCGAAATTATAATGTTCAGCCCACCTATAAGTTAATACAAGTTAATACATCACGGATCTAGGGTTTGTGCATAGTTCATGCATCTATACATTTAGGGTTCACTTTTTAATACATTCACTAACAAATCACAATGGCAACAGTATGTCTTAAGATTTCTCGTAGAGCCTTCTCAAACAGTTTATACAATATGGTTAAACAAGTGTTCACATTTCGGTATTTGAATACATTGGGCCTCATTACACGTTGTGCGGTAAAATTCAACATTTACCGGCATGGCGCTATTAACGTGTCCGCCCTGGCAAGACGGTGCTATTAGCGTACCATTACGAGTACACGGACACGAGCATAGCGCCATGCCGGTAATGACCCTACCTCCTTGCCGCTAAAGACCCAAAAAAGTGCCTTACCGGCTTCGACGAAAGTGCAGATTGCACCTCTGCCCTCACTCTACATGCAAATAGCAGTCACTGCTATTAGCGGTGACCGTAAAAATGCGGAACCGGAAATAGCGTCATCGCACAGGAACAGGAAGGAGCACGGCGGCTATCTTTAAAAACACAATCCATTGCCATCTTCTGCATCCAGGACCTCTTTCAACAAGACTCCAAGACAAAATCATCCAGGACAGCGCGAAGATTCCCAAGTCCGTCAAGAAAGGCGCTGATCGCCAGGGAAAAGAAAAATTCAGCGACGAGGAGCTGATCATGCTTACTGAGACACTTGCAGCAAATGCCAATATAGTCTTTACAAATGACATGCGGCGGGAGACCCTTGTCAAGAAAAAGGCCATCTGGGCAGAGGTTGCCCACAAAGTCAGTGCATTGGGCACCACCACCCGCACTGTCAAGGACTGCCGAAAGCGGTGGGACGACCTACGGGTCCGTGTACGAAACATCCTGTCTGTGAATCGCAAGCTGGCAATGGCCACAGGAGGTGGCGCTGATTCCCCTATAAAACTCCGGTAGTGGGAGGAGACCTGCGCCGCCACAATCGGTGTGGAATCGATCGAGGGTGTTGGAGACATGGAGCATGTTGCACCCACTTCATCAGATGGAGGAGAGTGTATACATCAAACAATGCACAGTGAAGGGTGATGGGCCCACCAAATATGAGTCCTTAATCAGGCCATCGATCCAGCCACAAACCTACCTGCACGCATCACCACACACACGTGCAACACAGACCCATTCATGCATGACCCACCCAACATCCCCATTACCGGAATCAAAATTAAAGAGGCCCCAATGCATAGAGTGGCATGACGTAAACATTCTGCATAAGGCACGTAGAACCATAAACGATGATATTTCCTATTTTTGTCCCCTACAGAGTCACAGACAGACACTGATGAACCGGGGACTGTGACACCTGCTCCACCAGCTAAGAAAAAGCCCAGGACACATGACAGAGGGGACACCACCACCACCTCGAGGGGAACCGGGAGGAGTGATCAGCAGCAGAGGGGCAAGGCCAGCAAGAGCACCAGTGATACATAGCCTGAGGCCACGGCTGCTGCAATTGTTCCACCCACGGCAGTGTACCCCATGACATTGGAAACCTGCACGGAGGGCCCGCAGACTGCTGCCACCAGTTCCACTGGTGAGGCAGCAGCCACCGCCCCGCTTTCGGACGTTGAGGAGGCAATTGACATTCCGAATCAAAGCCAGACCCCCAGCCCACCACGGTCCATTGAGCCAAGCCCATGGCCATTATCACGATCAGGTAGCCATGTGGAATCAGGCGACGAAACTGTGGAAGGGCGATGGAGCCCTCAAGTGTCCTCACCTGATGCCAGTACCATGGACCAGGGCGCAGAAGCCACCCCAACAGCTGGATCCAGTCAACACTTCCTTGCAACCATCAGCCAGAGGCAGGTTGAAATCACTGCACTGGTTGGCCAGCATGTGGCAGAGGCAGCCCGTCTGAGAGATGACCTTAGGTCGTATGCAAGCCAGACAAGGGAGGGCATGGAGGCCTGCACAAAGAGGATTTGTGAGGAAATGGCCCAACTTAGGCAGGCCGTCACACGTATTGCAGACGCCATGGAGCAACAATAGACAATACCCCCCCACCACAGGATCAACCGGGCACCACCTCCTCTGCGAGTTCCCGACAAACAAGCCCCCGGCACCGCTCTCTGCACACCATGAGGCGCACGCCATCCCAACCACCCAATGGCAGAGGAGGCCATGAGAATTAGGGGCAGCAAGAACTTGCTGGCACATGTCGAGCAGGACACCTACAGACTATAAGCCTCACATGGGGGTGTTGTGGGGGGAGTGGGGAAAGGGTGTTTTTGGGAGTGTTGTGGGGGGAGGGAGGGAAGGGTGTTTTTGGGAGTGTTGTGGGGGGATGGAGGTAAGGGTGTTTTTGGGAGTGTTGGCGGGGGGACGGGGGAAAGGGTGTTTTGGGAGTGTTGTGGGGGGATGTGGGGGGCGGGGGGAACGGGTGTTTGCACATTTGGGGCCATGCACTTTTTGTTCACATTTTGATCACAATACACTGTTGAAAATTTGAAACTAAGGCTTGGTCTTCATCATTGTGTATGTATACTTCATTGGGGACAGCGTCCTTTGTGGGCCTCACCACATACATCAGGACAACAATACCCATCGCCATCCATAATAGTTCTCCCTTGTATCTCATGACATTTGATACATCAGATGCTGACGCACATCGTTTCCCTCCTGGCCATTGCCTCTTGCATGTCCTGGCGGACCATTTCACCCATCCTCATCCCCATCAACTTCATCATCATCTGGTGGTTGCATGTCAATGTCAGGTGGCATAGGCACATTCCGTCTGATGCACATTTTGTGCTGCATTACACATGCCATGGTTATCTTCGGCACTTTGTCATGGCCGTACAGGAGAGCCTCACCAGGCCCGCTTAGGCACCAGAGCTGTGTCTTCGAAAGGCCAAATGCCTGCTCTATCACGATGCGGGTACGGGTATGTGCACAATTGTAGCCCTCTTCCAGCCAGTTCTGTGGGTTCCGGGGTTATGAGCCACCTCTTCAGGGGATAGCCGGCATCGCCTCTATGGGGTGAAGAATGGGTACCTGTTACCGTTCACCTCAGGTGCGGCCTGTACATGTCACACAAATCGACTTTGCATTGTGAATCAAAATCACGACTACCAACATGCATGCAGACGATCTGCGTGACTGCAATGTGCAAAGGTGAGCTTGACCCTGCAGGTGGACATGCCCGAATCATGCCTCCAACAGCAAATGACATGTCCTGGGTGAGGCCAGGTCTTAGGTGTCCCTGGGCCCAGGCAAATTTGGTACGACACTGCTAGTGTACTGCCATTCCGACATCGATGTTGCCATGCTTTGTGGCATCACTTCAGCGGTGCTATAGGTGTGTGGATCAATGGTATGGCTAGTGGTGTTACCTTTGCATGCATTCAAGGGCACATTGCTGTCTTGATGTTGTGCTGTGCTGATTCTGTGGTACCATCTTGATGCCATGTTGCTGATTTGTGTGGTATGTGGTGTGGCATGATGTGCAATGTGGATGTGGATGGATGTGCGATATTCGGGAACCTGGATTGTACTCTATGTTGTGCAGCTCATAATTGCATGTGGGTTCTCCTTAAGGACATTGCGACCTTCCCTGATGGACATTGGCCTACATCTGTATGTCCATTTGTCCTACAGACGACAGTCAACACCCAGTAGGAGTATGTATCTCTCCCCACCACATCGCACTGCCATGTGCTTGCCCTGCTACTCACCAAGTAGCCATGAAAGTTGTCCGGCTTGTCGCTCCATGAGCGTGGCATGTTTGAGTTACGCAGGGCCATGGAATCATGGGTTGATCCGGGAAATTGGGCCCAGCAATGTGTGATTATCTTCTTAGCGTCAGATACCATTTGCACTTTGATGGAGTGGAATTGTTTTGTGTTTTGGTAGACTACTTCATTGTGATGTGGGACCACCAATTCCACATGGGTAGAGTCGATGGCCCCGATGCAACGTGGGATGCCTGCCAGTGAATAGAAGCCAACTTTGGTGTTTGCGATCTCCTGGGCAGTCCGTGGCAGGAATATGTGTTCCCGTGCATGCTTCAGTAGGGCATCGAGTACCTGGTTCAGCGTGCGTGAGGATACTGGTTGTGAGATGCCATGCATCTGCCCCACTGTATGCTGGTCGGTGCCTGTGACCAGGAAATGGAGCACAGTCACCACCTTCAGTAGATGGGGCAATGGCAGTTCTGATGTCTATGAGGCTGACGGTGTCGTCATGTGTCATGTACACGATGCTGGTGATGGTATTCCGGTCCAGATAGTACAGGGTGTGTATCTGCTCAGGGGTTAGGTTTAATGGACTGGCTCGGATACTGGGGATTGGTGGCTGCCTCTGTGGTATGACTAGGTGCCCTGGTGGTGCTTGCTGCGCCTGTCTTGCCATCCTCCTCCTTCTCCTCCTGCGTCTACTTTGTGCTGCCTGTTGTTGTTGTTGCTGCTGAACTGCAATCATGTCCTCCAGCCCATGTAATGCTGCTAGTATTGGAACCATCTTGGTGTGGGAATGGGTGTGTGAAGGGGTGTGGTGTGCTCCTTTGTGCTGCCAAAGTCTCCATTGCCTCCACCTGTGCTGCTTTTGTCCACCTGTGGCAGGTGGGAACACTGCTAGGTTCTGATAACGGGTGGTTCAAGATGCCGGTATTTGCGCTATGCCGGTAAGGGGTTTTGGGGGCTTTTCCATGCCGCGATTAGCACGTCCGCCTGGCTTGTGATGATGTGCTATTAGCGGCATGGCGTTATTTACAGAATCGAGGGTCACGCGCCCACGGACTGGCAGCTATCAGTGGCACCGTACTTAGCGGTGCCGCAAATAGCGGTGAGCCGGGTCATAATTGGGATGGGGATTTAACGATACCGGTATTCCCTTACCAGTAACGTTAAATCCCTACCGCACAACGTGTAATGAGGCCCATTGTGTTTAACATATGCTCGCGGATTAGCTTTGTTGGCCGGGTAATCCTCTACACACAGGTCAGCGAAGGACAAGGTCTCAGTTCATGACCCCAACATGTGGCCTGCAGGCAGGTTACATATTAACTTGTACACAGAGGTCAAGACAGCCATGTTACATTTGGAATGACACTGTCCACCATCTTAGAACACAGGGTGACTTTAGAGAGAGAATCTAAAATGGCGGATAGACCTAAAATGGCGGTTTACACTGATCTAAGGTCAAGACCTTGCAACGCGGTTTTCCTCGTAAGCGACTTGTAAGCAGCTTGGCGTATATACATATATTCATACAGTATTGGAGGCAAGATATGATTTTCCGTTCGACAAACCATCCTTTTGGCCTAAGACATGCTCTAAACTACTTCTGGTCACTTTACAAACAATTCCACGTCTCAACGTCCATACACCCTGAATCACTATCGGAAATATCTATTGCCATTAGATCGGTTATCAGGGTTTCCTTCAACACATATTCTTTGGAGTTCTTGTCTGGGGCATATACCTTAAGTCCTAATGTACCCAGCGCCTGTGCGCAACATCCCCCTAGCATCGAACATATACTAGGTAAACATTGTATACAGCAACAAAGAAACAACAGAATTCCCAAAATGATCAGCAAGACCGAAAGCACCTTCTAATCCCAACATCGCAAGAAGTCCCATAACCAAGCGCTAAGATCCCAGTTTCCCTCGGGAACATGCACTTCTGAACTAAGGACGTGCAGATTCTGTATTGCCTTGAAAATAGTTTGGAAGGAATCTGTCATGAAAACACAGCAAGCGGACCCCACTAATTTACACACTCCACCACGTTCAGCCAAAATGACATCTAATGCCATCCGGTTCTGAAGTGCTACCAATCTTATTGCTTTCTGTTCTAATGTCATATTATAGAGTATGTCCGTGGTCCGGTTGATGGTTCTCTCCAGTTCTCTCGCTAGTCTCCCGATGTCTTCCGAGTTTGCTATTTATCCCCAAAATGGCACGAAGGATTTCACTACGTCTCCCAGTACCTGTGCTGGAGTGTCACCATTCTCGTCCCGTCGTGGACGAGCCTTTGAAACCTCTACAGTACTGGCGATGAATACCCTGGGTAACAGGATCCCTAAATAACAAGTTCCCTGCTAATCCCTCGATAACCATGGAAATGCTACATTACCGCAAACAAAGTAGACAGGTTCGCCTGCATACAAAGGTCTGTCTTCCCCAGACATTCACAACGTTGGCACAACCTCTAAAATTTCCCATTGACTGAGTACCATTCCTCTGTATGCAGAAAGAAACTGAATCGGGGCTATGGTTAACAGTGTAAGAAGGAGGCATGGCATCCTTATTGCCTATAGAAGCCATCTTGAAGGAAATCAAAGATTGAAAAGGACAAGACAGTCTATCAGAAGGCCTAATAGAAGCAATGTTGAGCTTTTTCCTATTTGCGAAAAGTGAGCATCCCATGGGCGTAAGAACACGTTTCTCAAAGCTATTCAAATTAGTACCATCAAAGTTCCCCGAGATGCTATCGTTCCATCGGCCAAAGAACAGTGCTCTAAGAGAAGCATAACAATCATTTGTCAAAGGTAAAGGATGAATATACCAACCTAGCCCCTTATCCCCGTGTTGCGGTAAATGCGAACAGATCCAACAGTTGGACAAATTAAAAATGGCATGTGTAGCATTCATGATAAGTAACAATGTATTATTGTAATATCTCTGTCTATGCTGAGAGTCTCTAGGAGATAGAATATGCAGATGCACGAAAGGAGTAGAAACAGTGGGTACATTTTCAGTCGGTAACAAGGTTTGGAATTGATGCACTTCTTCCAGGTACAAAAGCCTAAAACAATTACTATTATAAAAACCAATTGACATTATAAAAAGACAGCAGTACATTTTTGGGGCCCAAACAGTCTGTCCATTTTCATAGCTGGTCAAACGATTATTTATCAGTCCTGTACGAGTGGTAGCGGTTGCACGCATTGCTGTCTTCAAACGAAAAACCCCAGTGTTTTTGGCTGGCGCCTCCCGGCCGAGCAACTTCTTAGTCCGTCCACAACCCTAGCCAACAGAATCCCCTTTTTTCACACAATTACTTGGGCAAAAAGCAAGCCCTTGATTATTTTTCCACCTTCTTCGAATGCACAGCCGAACCGTGCCGTAAGTCTATTTCCTTGGATGCAAATTGTACCTCGTTGTCCCTGGTACTGATTGATCCGAGAACAATGTGTTGTCACTTCCCGTTGGAAGCGACGTATCAAGAGCAAGTGAAGATGCAAGATCCGGAACAACAGTTTCCGGAAGCAAAACTTTTGGAGAGTGTGGAGACAAAATGGCTGTTTCCCCAGGCCTCACGGGCTCAGAGAGAATCTCTGATGCACTCTCAATGCTGTTTACTGCTTCAGGATCGTTGGTTGCAGTATTGGTGAGGGGTTCTGATTCTTCTGTATCGTATGGCACCGGGTGCGGAATTCTCTTGACATGCGTCGCGTGGATCCAGTTTTTCCTGCCTGCGACCCGCACCGCCTTCTGTGTGAGCAGCAGGACCTGGAAAGGGTCTGCCACCGAGGTGCAAGGCAAGAGGATCGCTCAAATGCCTTCGTCAACACCCAGTCACCGGGCCGAATGCTATGACCTGGGCCCTCGTATCGTACAGGTAAAGCCTCACACACCTGGTGATAAATCAAATACAGGTTTTTAGTCAACTGGCTACAGTAATCTGAAAGAAGTACATTTTCAACATTTTTCAAAGAACATTTCAGAAGGTTCCAGATGTTAGCAGGTCTCCCCATTACCACCTCAAATGGAGAGAGCCCAGTCTTAGTTTGAGGGGATGTACGCAAAGCTAGCAACACGATCAGTAAGGCATCCGGCCATTTTAGTTTGGTGCCGGCACACATCTTAGCGAGCTTGTTCTTGATGATGCCATTGTGTCTTTCTACTAGTCCAGCGCTCTGAGCGTGTCTGGCCGAATTGAACCGTTTGTCGATTTGTAATGCCGCACATATCTGCGGAATTACAGCAGCGACAAAATGTGGACAATTGTCCGACCAGATAACTCTTGGTAGCCCGAACCTAGGGAAGTACTCCTTTAACATAGTTTTTGCAGTAGTCATGGCTGTAGCGTCTTTAACAAGAAAAGCTTCAACCCATTTGCTGAAAGCACAGATAACAACTAACACATATTTCAAGTTATTACACAGTTCCATTTCAATAAAATCAAAGTGTATAACTTCAAATGGGCCAGAAGGTGGACCGAAACTTCCCCTAGGAGTTGATGTTCCTTTTCCCACATTGTGCTGTAAACAGATCATGCAGTTCTGAATATATCGCTCAGCTATTTTAGATATTTTGTCATTTGCCCAAACTTTCTCCAACATTTTTGTAAGCTTCCGGGCACATATATTGGTAGGGCCATGAGCCATGATGACCATCATCATTATGTATGAGTCAGGAAGTAACCATTTCCCTTCAACTATGTCCACCCAACACCCATCATCATTGAGTTTCCCCAAGCCTTCAGCCCATCTCTTGGACTCTTCTAGTGTGGCATCAGCTTGGATATCCCTTACAGAGTCAACACCCTCGTCCATTGCATAGGCGTTTACGATCTCCCTTGAAATGTGCATATCTGCAGAGAGATTGGTGGCAGTCTGTTTAGCTATCTGATCAGCGAAAGCGTTCCCTTTTCCTATATCATCTACAATCTTTCGATGTGCTGCACATTTTATGACCAGTGAGTAGGGAGTGCAAGCGCTGAGAGCAGTTGTACTATTAGGGAGCCATGCTGGATCTTTGTACCATGTGAAGTTAGGAACCCTCTTTCTGACCAAAATCTACCAAAGTTGTGAACCACCCCAAAGGCATACTGACTATCAGTATATATGTTTACTGTAAACCCTTTGGAAAGTTCACAAGCTCGGGTTAATGCTATAATCTCTGCGGCCTGCGCAGAGTTATGCGTAATTCTCTTGGTTTCCATGACTGTGCTTAATGTGATGATTGCATAAGCAGCTGTGGATGTACCATCCGGAAATTTGAAGCAGGAGCGATCACAAAACAGCTCCCCTTGTGGATAATTCCAAGGAGTGTCTTTTAGATCAATTCTACCCTTTGTCTCTTGTTCGGTAGTGTACAGGCAGTCATGTGACTCTTCATCACTGCAAGCAGTACCTTGCGGGAAAGGTAAGAGTTCAGCCGGATTAAGAACACAACACCTCTTAATTTGTATGTGAAGAGCAAACAAGATCAATTCATATCTCATTAACTGTGCAGAAGGGAGGTGTTGCGTTTGAGTTCTGTTCAATAGAACATCTACAGAGTGAGGCACCATCAGGGTTAGAGGATGGCCTAGGACCATTACCTCACTCTGCTTTACAGATGCAGCAGCAGCAGCGACAGCTCGCAAACATCTTGGCAAAGCGCATGCTACAGGATCAAGGGCGGAAGAAAAGTAACCGCATGGCCTATTCTTCCCTCCATGTTCCTGCGTTAATACAGCTAAAGCACATCCATCACATTCATGCACAAACAACACAAAGGCCTTTTCATAGTTTGGTGTTCCCAAAACCGGTGCTGAGCACAATGCAGTCTTGAGCAGATCAAATGCTTGCTGGTGCTCCATGTTCCACAGCAATGGCGAAGAAATGCCCTTCTTCGTCAAAGCAAACATCGGCTTAATCACTAGTGAGAAGTTCGGGATCCACAACCTACAGTAAGAAGCCATTCCTATGAAGGCTCTAACTTCTTTCTGCGTATTTGGGACAGACATGCCAGAAATGAGTTTTATCCGTTCAGGTGTCAATCTTCTTCCCTCCTTTGACAGTAGATAGCCTAAATAGGCGACCTCCTGACAACATTATTGAAACTTTTTAAGCGAAGCTTTGTGTCCATGTTTAGCCAGATGTATAAGTAATAACACAGTGCCCTCCTTACAAGCGCTCTCAGAGTCGGCAGCCAAAAGTAAATCATCAACATACTGAACAATGTACAAGTAGAGGGCAATTCAAGGGTATCAAGCTGTTCTTTCAAGACCCTACTATAGATGCTAGGACTTTCCGTGTACCCTTGAGGTGCACGAGCGTCCCCCTAAGGTGAACGCGAACAAATATCTACTGTCCTTATGTATAGGAATACTAAAGAAAGCATTCTTCAGATCCACAACACTAAAGTAAGAAGCTGAAGCCGGGATCATAGTCAATATCGTCGTCACATCAGGCACAATTGGAAATTGTGGAGCGACAATCTTATTGATGGCTCGTAGATCAATTATGAAATGAAAAGGAATTGCATTATCGCCTTTTTTGTACACGGGCAAAATTGGACTATTGCACAAACTACCTGCAATTTCCTCAATCACCCCTCGATGCACAAAATCGGAGCCGATGCATTTCAAAGCCTGCTCACCCTCAACTGAAATCTTATATTGTGGAATACGTGGCAGCTTTACTCCATGTTTCAGAACTATTTTAACAGGCTCAATCTGTGAAACACCAACATCATTGTCGTCAATTGCCCATAAACACTCTGGTACATCACTGAATTCTGGCGGCAAAGGTCTGGTTAAGAATTGTGAGACAGAAAGTTGCTGTGGTGAAATCGGCGGCGGGGCAAGGGTGCGGTGTTCGGCGGCCCCAACGGATCCTCGGCAGCTTCCTGGTTGTTGGCCACGCCCCCCTGGGCTCATACTCGACTTCACGGCCCCACCGCGGTGAAGCCGCTGCGGGGCCAGGGAGCAGTGTTTGGCGGCCCCAACGGATCCTCGGCAGCTTCCTGGTTGTTGGCCACGCCCCCCTGGGCTCATACTCCACTTCACGGCCCGCAGCGGTGAAGCCCGCGGCGGGGCAAGGGCGCGGTGTTTGGCGCCGCAGGTATTCGGCGTCCGAGGGTGGAGATTCGGGATGTCAAAGAGAAGTAAGTGCTGGGAGTGACAGTTTTGCGCGACTGTTATTTGAAGGGACGAACAAGACTTCTTTGGCCTTGGCCTGGACTTGACCCTGGTCTCGGGCAGCCCGCCATGTCTCTACTAAAAACCCTCAGATCTTATAAGTGTCATGGCGCACCAAGGGACCCCTGTACTATTCTGCCACTCAACCCGCCTCTACATGATTCCGTACCAGCTCCCCAAGTCATCAGGGGCAAATCCGTCCGAAAGCTCCTGGTTGTAAAGAGACTGAGACAACAGGAAAGGACAGTGAATGCAAAGGTCAAGGCACTCCCCTTAGACCCCCTCATCACTGACCCTGCATCTGTGGGGGGTGACGTCGTCAAGCTATCCCGCCTCCTCAGTGCCGCAAGTTGAAATCCAGCAACCCCCCAGGGACAGCACTGACGACTGTGAAGGGCCCCATGAACCGGCCTTCGGAGGGGCATGTGGTTTAACTATTGGCAGTCAAGGTAGTCTGCATGACATTCACAGGGGAGGGCGGGGTACAGCAAATAAGGAGGCACAACGCACCAAAGGAACCAGCAACGGCAGCTGGCCGTTAGTGGGAAGTTTCTTGGCCACTGTTCAAGGTTCGGGTGGTCCTCTGGTCTGTCCACCTCCTACTGTAACTGAGCTCTGTATGTCTTTTACTCCCTGCCTTGGGGTGCCTTCATCTGGCCCATCCTGCCCAGGGTTGGTGGGGGAATGTGTGCAGCCAGCAATATCTGTTGGTAGCTGTTTATCATCTAGCGCCTCTCTTGTACCCCTCAGCTCGGAGTTTACTCCAGCCATGGATTTTATCCCGGTACATGCCTCCAACCCGGACTCTGGCATGGATGTGGCCCCATCCATTTTTGACCCCGACTCTTCGACAATTGTGGTTGGTCGCCCCACAGTTGCTTCCATGCTTAAACTTCCCTCTTGCTCTCAAAGCACATGGAGTGAGCCTTTGTCTCTGTTGAACTCCTCAGCCAGTTCCTATCTCCGCCTTTCTCCCCTCAGGGCCCCTAAGCCACAATGATTTGGAACCAGCATCGAGGTAGGAACGGCTACCGACCCTCCAGTAGGGGGTGCCCACACACCTAGGGGGTGTAACTGCAAATGCAACCAAGTGCTGGTTGAGTTAGCAGCAATAAGAAATATGCTCCCAACCCTTCTAGAATCTAGGAGGAGGGAGGAGAGGGAAGTGGAGCCCTCCAACTTCCAACTTCCCATTAGTTTGTAGGGACCCCCCTGTTGCACTTCTGAAACACCCCTTGAAACTGGCGCCCCAGAGCCCAGTGGCTCCTGACCAAAAAACTGTTTGTTCTAGTCTGGTGCCTGGGAACTCCCAATTGGCTATTGTCAATTGGCGCAAGAGTGCCAAATTCATAGAGCCTAATAGGGTGCCCAATTCCAAGGCAGTGCTGTCCCACCGGCGAGACTGTGTCTCAAGTCCAGTGGGCTCAAACTGCCACAACTCAGGGGAGAAGAGGGCTTACGACCCCGGGTGCACTGGGGGTTCCTCTCTGCAACTGGTCCAAGGTTGGTCAAGGCATGCTATGGTATATCTTTATGGGGTACCCAAACTGGCCAGGGATATGCAGGAATCAATGGATGCCCTTTTAAATAAATGCTTACACTGGCTACGGTCCGTAAGAGGAAGTGTCTCTGTGAACAGGGAATCTATGGTGTGTTGTCGCAGAGTGCCAAGTGCCGGCAATCAGCCTTGAGACATTGTTGAATTGGCCTTTTGGGACTGAAGTGTGGCACAAGAGGTCTTGGGGAAATTCAAGGGGGCAGGATGGTCCCCCAGGAGTGGGATCTCAATTAGTCCCCATCTTCACTCTGGTTTTGGTCAGCCCTCTAGGTCATTTATGAAGTCATCTCCCCTGTCTGGGGCAAACCTTATTCCTTTGGGTCGAGACCGGCTAAGCACCAAGATGGACAGGTCCCCAAAATGGGTGAACTCTTTAAGGATTAGGGGCCCTATGGATTTTTCTTTTTTTCCCCTTAGTAACTCTTGATATCCATTATTATGTTTGGTGTATGGTTTGTAATTGCCTTTGTGCGTTGTTTTCTGTATCTGTTTGATGGATTCTTTTTATCCAAATAAACGTATTGACTGACTGAAATCATCAAACGCACTCCATCAGAAGAACAATGAATTACTGCATTTAATTCCTTCAACAGATTCAACCCCAGCAAATTCTCTCCATAATTTGAAGTCAAAAGGAATGGACAGTGGTCCGTGAAGGGACCCAGAGAGATTGGTACCGGCAAAGAAACTGGACAAACAACTGGTGCGCCAGAAAACCCTACAGAAACATTGCTTTGCCCTGACAGTGGAATGTTTGGAACCCGGGAATGATCAATGGAACACTTCTGTGCCCCTGTATCTATCAAGAATAGATGCTTCCTATTTCCCACTATCATTTCAACGTAGGGACCTTTCTGATTAACGCGAATAGGTGTAAGTTCCAAACCCTGTTTCAGGCAATCCTAACGAAACAGAATGTCGACGAAAGGAAGCTCTTCAGAGAGGTAAGCAGCAGAAGGATGATCGAATATGTTTCTCGTATCCCCATTAGGTACCCGATTATCCTGTGAAAAAGGTTGCTGTGGATCCTGTGCAAACTGGCTTCTACCAGGACCCCCAACACCAGGGCGACCTCTGGATCATCTACCCATATTTCCAATGCGTTATTTGACCTTTGCCGAAGGACCGGGCATTGTGCACGCCAATGACCCTCTTGCCTACAATAGGCACCCTGGTTAATGTTTACAGGACCCAAGGGCACATTTCCTAACATTCTGACCTCTAATTTGCGAACTCCCCCCTCTAGGGCCTCTAACAATTTGCTGCAATAATACTTTTGTCTTCAATTCACCTTTTCTCTTTTCGACTCTTTCCTTTCCATTATTGACACGATTCTCATAGTACTGAGCCATGTGCAGTACTTCTGATCGAGACTTCGCTTGCAAAGCACTCTCAGAAGACATAATTTGCGACTGGGTGTCAGGCAACAATCCACGCACAAATTTGTCTGCGAATAATCTTTTCCCAGACTCTGTGCCTAAGTCTTGTACACTGAAATCCGAGAATACCTGTTCGAACTGATTAAAGAACTCGGTAGCACCCTCAGACTTCCCTTGGACACAGGCAGTAAGCTTATCCCAAATAATTCTCTTTTCGGGAATTATGGTTTTCAATTTCGTAACGATTATATCAGGTAAAGTTAGTATTACCTGAGGTGGTCTCTCGCCAGCTGGCCTTTCCCCATCAAGTCTAATTATGTTAGCCCATGTATCTCCCAACCCTGGTACGTCGTCTATAGTCCTAACCTGTTTCCACAAATCTACGGGCAGGAGTACAGGAAACAACAGATCAATATCACCTAAGGTGAATACTGAGGATTGCAAGACAGACTCTATTTCTTTATAGAATCCTGTCGGATTGTTCCTAATGTCGGGAATAGATTGTCTAATGGTGTTCACTTCCTGTCTTGAGAATGGGACGTGAATGAACTGCAACACATAATGTGCAAAAATATCCACAGCAGCTGCACCCATTGCAAGATTAGCCGCAATCTCAACTTTCGGGAAAAATGTCAGAGAAGCCTCTCTCATAGGCAACTGAGAAGTAGGCAACTCCGAACGCTTACCAAGCAACAGAGCCAAATCGAGCGCTAAAGCAGTTGAAGAAGTGTCAAGTGAAAAAGCTTTCTTATAAATACTCAATAACAAATCTTCCTTTTTACACATTCATCCTGTAGGTACTCTACAATTACCTGTATCACTTTCCTCTGCATTTCTGGTGTATACTAACTACACGTGTCATATACTTCAATTGGAGTTATCGACATGTCTGAGATCCATCTAATCGCATCTTTCATACAAATTCGTGTTTCCTCGGATATCGATATCCAAGGGAGGAACCGCTTCTGTACATACATACTATCCTCATCTTTGTCCTCATTCTGTAACCTTTCCAACTCCTTCCTATACTCGAATATCCTCTCAACATGCTCTTGTACTTTCTCCACAGTGTCTCTAAAAAGCGCAAAGGTGTTCAGATCCCTCAACCCTTGTGGGAGATCTGTATTGTTTAGTCTGTCCCACATTACACATAAGTGAATCCCTAATCCCTCAATAAAAACATTTTTCTCAGGAAAATTGTCCATATTAGAAAGTGTGGCAAAAACATTAGCTCGATCATCTCTCTCCATACAATGTTTAGCCCATGCAATCAAGTCACGTTTCTTCTCTGGAGGTATAGTATTGCGAGTGACAACCCTTGATCCCACTCCCTGATCGACTACAAGCGGCACAGGACCACTTGGAAGAGGGAGAGTGGGCAAATTCAATGCAGGTACTATTACTGGTGCAATAGGAAGAGGCAGAGGAGCAGGCGAAGGAACAGCAACGAAAGGAGGAACAATGACTGGAGGGAGAGGAACAGTAGGAGGAGCAGGAACAACAGGCGGAGCAGGAGGAGCAGGAATAACAACAGGAAGAGGCAAAGCAGCAGGAAGAGGAACATACATAGGTGGCGCAGTGGCACCAGGCCTTTGTTCACTTAACAATTTATCAATAAATTTGTCAGAAACATGAAAGTCTTTAAAAGGATAGATTTTCTGAATGCCAAGTGAGAAAGCCCTATCCATATTCCTAACCGACTCAGACTGTTTATCTTGATCATACAGCAATGCTTTTTCGGCATTCGTCTTATGACGGCACGTGTGTTTTTCTCTACTCTTAAGCTGTGACAAAGCTTCTTTCTTCCAATTCTGTAAAACATCAAATGCTGCAGGTCTAGCCTTTTTCTTTAATAAAATTGACTCTAGATACTCAATACGAGGGATTTCAAAATACCATTGATTGGCCACTGAAGTTGGGAAGCATGTCTGGTTTGTCTGTGCCAAATATCATTAAACACTATACTACCAATGCCATGCTTACAGTACATAGTACAAGCTGGCGACCCCTCCTGTGGTGCCAGACGGATAAATTTCAAAGATTGCCTATCACTGTGGAGTAACGCCCTGAAGCAGGTAGACAATATCAAAACACTGGTGTTACCTGGTCAATAATTGTATTTGCAGATACAATGCGCCAAACAAATTATCAGGATACTTAAGGATCGGGTCACGAATCACCTGATCAATCCTAAGGAGGTCAGATCGGATTTCAAAGATTCTTTTCTAACTAATTTTGACTCGTGTTTGGTGATTTCGGCAAATCTGCCCGCCTCGATAAGTGGACCCTCGTCAAGATGCCGACTTGGACTGCGTGCTCATCGTTCATGGATCGGGCCGCGCAGCGCTGTTGAGGTGGTGTCGTGTCTCTTTCAGAAAGGGGCCCCTTTATTTTTGTCACACCGTCCGATCCCGGTCCGATAGCTTGCGCCAACCTTCAAAAGAGCTGGCATCAATCTTGAGGGTCCCTATTTGGGCGCCATCTGTGAAAACAAAAAGAGGATATCGAGGCTGAGTACCGCAAAAGGAAATACACCAAACGCAGGTTACAAAGGAAAATACAAATATCTTTATTTTATACTGAACAGTTTCAAAGGACAAAACAACAGATAGCTATCGGCCCTCAGTACAACACAGCGACCTCCAGCTTGGTTCGGTGTGCTCAGTGAGTGGAACTGTACATTAGAATAGTCACACTTTTTATACTCTCGAAATCATGATGTTCAACCCACCGATAGATTAATACAAGTTAATACATCACGGATCTAGGGATTGTGCCGAGTTCATGCATCTATACATTTAGGGTTTAATTTTTAATACATTCACTAACAAATCACAATGGCAACAGTATGTCTTAGGATTTCTCATAGAGCCTTCTCAAACAGTTTTATACAATATGGTTAAACAAGTGTTCACATTTCGGTATTTGAATACATTGGCCCTCATTACGACCCTGGCGGAGTGGGTTTACGCCAGCGTTATTCGCGGCGGACCCGTCCGCCCTACTACGAGTTCCCGTAGCGCCATGGAGCCTTTCTCCGCCTGGTTTTTCCGGGCGGAGAAATCCATGGCGCTACGGGACCTTGTTGTTAATTACGCCACCGTATTTTACGGTGGCGTAATTAACGCCTTCCCCACTCCCATTATACCCTATGGGGCAAAAATGGGAATGGGGAAGGGTAAAATGGGGGATGGGGATTTACCGCCCCGCCAAGGTCGGCATGGGGCGGAAAATCCGCCAACCCCCATGGCGCTATCGGCAGCTTTCCGCCGTGCTCCGCGGTGCATTTAGCACCGCGATTTCCGCCAGGGTCGTAATGAGGGCCATTGTGTTTAACATATGCTCGCGGATTAGCTTCGTTGGCGCGGGTAATCCTCTACACACAGGTCAGCGAAGGACAAGGTCTCAGTTCATGACCCCAACATGTGGCCTGCAGGCAAGTTACATATTACCTTGTCCACAGTGGTCAAGATGGCCATGTTACATTCGGAATGACACTGTCCACCATCTTAGAACACAGGGTGACTTTAGAGAGAGAATCTAAAATGGCGGATAGACCTAAAATGGTGGTTTACACTGATCTAAGGTCAAGAGCTTGCAACATGGTTTTCCTCGTAAGCGACTTATAAGCAGCTTGGTGTAGGCCAATATACATATATTCATAAAGTATTGGAGGCACAATATGATTTTCCGTTCGACAATAGGGCTGTTATTGTAGCTTTCCCACTTGATCCCCAACCCTTTTTGTTTTGTTGCACCTTGAAACACCATTTGTTGTATAGGTGCAGTACAAATATCCAATAAATAATTAAAATACCCCAACAATCCATCTCAGGGAGCAGAACCCAACACGATACAGATATTACAAAGTGCCTAACTCTGGGCTCAGCAGGGAGCATAAGGCTTAGCTATACGTTTAGACCAGATGCAGAATATGGCTAACCTACAGTAATAGGCTAATTTCAAATATAGCTAAATACACAGTTAGACTATGTGCAAAATAAGGATAACCTATACAAGCAACTACATGAGATTGGGTAATTAGCATCATGGGGTTTTACTGAAGTACAGTAATGGCTGTACTGCCCGCCTGCACCACACTTACCTAATCAGTCGCTACAGGGGTAAACATGGAGTGGTGCTGCTCAAGAGGGAGCTTCCCTTTGCCTCTTGCTCTTAGCCGATGACTGCCCGGGCAAGGCTGCCCTGGGTCCCTCCATGAAGATGGCTTCTTCGTGGTTAAGGCCAACAATCACGCCCCAGGTGGACGCGCGGATGGAGGCATATTGGTTGACGAGAGCAGGGGAAGATGATGAATGGAAGCAAATGGCAGGTAGGAGCAGCAGCAGAGGGTTAAAAGTGAAAAAAATACTGAAAGGAAGTGGATGGTGGGTGGCAGCAGAGGCAGAGTGCTAAAGGTGCAAACAAAATGATGAATGGAATTTGATGGTGGGCGGGAGCGAGGTGGGGTATAAGAGGCTACTCACCTGGTCCTGAAGCTAATAATGAAAGCTTCTAGGAGTTGGAGCTTCCAGGGGTGATTCCACCTGGTGGAGGCCACCAATCATGACCCGGGTGGGCGGGAAGAGGGAGTAGAGGCAGTAGGAGCAGGATAAGATGATCAATGGAAGCGTATGGTGGACGAGAGCGGCAGCAGAGGGTTTATAGTGAAGAAAAAAAAGATGAATGAAAGCGGATGACAGGTGGGAGAGGCGGCAGACTGTTAAGAGTGGAAAAAAGATTAATGGAAGAGGATAGCAGCAGGAGCGGCAGCAGAGGGTTAAAAGTGTTTGCCGAGTGTTTGGCAGTGAAGAAGGAGAAGGAGAAACCCTGTTACCCATACTCTCTGCTGGAGTTTGTTCTGGAGTCTGTTCTTTGTTTCTACAACTGGAACCCATAAGAACCACCCACAGACGCGGAGCTTAGCGGAGTGTTTGCCGAGTGTTTGGCAGTGAAGAAGGAGAAGGAGAAACCCTGTTACCCATACTCTCTGCTGGAGTCTGTTCTGGAGTCTGTTCTTTGTTTCTACAACTGGAACCCATAAGAACCACCCACAGACGCGGAGCATAGCGGAGTGTTTGCCGAGTGTTTGGCAGTGAAGAAGGAGAAGGAGAAACCCTGTTACCCATACTCTCTGCTGGAGTCTGTTCTGGAGTCTGTTCTTTGTTTCTACAACTGGAACCCATAAGAACCACCCACAGACGCGGAGCGTAGCGGAGTGTTTGCCGAGTGTTCGCCGATGTGTGAACAAATGAACCCCGAAACAGCAGGAGATTTGCATCCAAGAACACGGAGCAAGGTACGTGCACTAGACGACCTGGTTGAGAAGCAGCCCTTTAACTCATCTTTAGTCACCACATCCATTTCAGCTAATTCAAAGATAGCTGTAAAAAACATTGGAAAGCAATGTAAAAAATTGCCAGTAGACCTATGCTCCAATAAAATATGTAAGTCGACAAGTAGGACACTTACAAATGAAATACTCTCACCCATCTCGCCAGGTGACTGTTCCTCGCCGCTGGTGGGCACTTGTGCGGCGTCTGGGGAGTCGCCGCTGGGTCCTGGGGAGATGTGTGGTTGCCGCCGTGATTCTGGCCCCCCCGCGACGGGATGCGCGCGGTCGCTGTGGACGTGGCTGGTGTCCGGAGCGACCAGCGTGATGGGTGGTGCGAGAGAGGCGGGATGGGTGAGGTGCAGGAGCCGCCTGCGCGCGCCGAGTCGATGGCGAGCGTTGGTGGAGGCGGCCTCGATGTGGCGTGCCGCGGGTGGGGGGAGTCGAGTTGTGAGGCGGGTGCGGGTGCTGGGGCTCCGAGCTCCGCCGCGGCCTCGTGGCGGGCGGGGGCGGGCGGCTCGAGGGGAGCGAGTGCTGGGTCCCGCGGAGGCGAGGAGCTGGGAGATTTGCTTCCGACTGTGGGCGGAGACTGCCAGGAGTCTGAGTCGACTCTGTGTGCAGCACGCACAGAGTACAGAGTTAACCCTCTGTTGCCTGGAGATGTGGAAAGCCAAGCCGAAGAGCATGCTTCCATGAAAAGGCCGAGGCAGTCCGGCCTCTGCGACCAGCATGTCATGGCTCAACAACTGGCCCCGGAGAGAAATCAGGCAGTTACCTTCACCCCCACTCTTGCAAATGAAATGACCAAAAATAAAGTGCCCAAAAATACATGTTGAAGTTAAAAAAAAAGCACCAGTATAAAAAGGATGAATACTGGCGCAGATGATGACCAAGAGAAAGGTTTGGAATCCTATAGTTTACAAAACTTGAAGAAACAGACAAAAAAAAGATGTTACTCTACATCTGAGATTGGCACTCTAAGATGGCATTTCAATGGGAAACCTGCCCCTCCTGAAATGAGCAAAACCTCAAATAGTGGCAAAATCCAACTGATCAAAAATGCTCATGAAGGCTCCATTTCAAAAACTGTGCTAAAGGAAAAAGACACCCCACTTACAAGAAATGTGACTTCTGAAATAACAGATGATGACTTATTATCAAATACAGCGGAGATCATAGACACACAGAAAGTAAATTCACCTGTAGGGAAATCTAATGCTATGAGCATCAACGCAGAGAAAAGTCTATATGAAACAAGTCGGAAAGAAAATACAGTAAAACAAAGTGGCGAAAATTTACAAACCGAGTCCTGGGCCTCCAAACGCCCACAAATTCACTCACCAGAGAAAAATCCTCCCAAAAACTCTCCTAAAAACATTCTGAGCGATCCATCAAGTACAACTAATAAAGTACCCCTGACAAGCGACAGCATAACCAAAGTCACGTCTGAACCAGATAATCACAGAAAAAAGCCTTTTGTAGAGAGAGAGATAAATAAACAACGTGCCTCAGAAATAAAAGTACTACAAGATCAAATTAAACATTTTTTACCACACACAAAAAAAGGCACAAAAGAAACGATGTCATCAGAGGAAAACTCTTCATCCTCATCAGAGTACAGTTCAAATGAGAGAAACATGAAGAAAGGAAAAACCTTACAAAGACGAAAAAATGGCATCACTTATGGAACAACAAATGAGAATAGGTGGCTAAAAGAGGCACAGGAAGCAATCATAGCATCTGTATCGATAACTATGGCTCCTTTTCTAAAACTATATGAAACTTTAAATGAAAATCAACGAGATCAATCGACAATGATTGCCCTAATGAACAGTAAACTGATCTATGTGGAATCAGTTATGGACCACATCAAAGAAAAGCGAAGCCGAGAGAACGAAATGGATGTAATGGTTCTAAAAACATTGATTGATCTATTGCAAGACGCGAAAACCGATAAACATCATTTTTTAGAAGGGATTCGAGAAATCATCACAACTTTAGCTTCCCATCCGATAAGGACTAACTCAAAATCGGGATCCGTGCGAGCGTACACACATGAAGAGCAAAGAGAAGTCCACCGTGCTCCATCTGTGTTCGGACTTGAACTAACACAGTCCGAAGAACATGGAGACCAAGAAGTCCATGATACTATGCCTCTGAGCGTAAGATTAACCCCGAAACAAACACAGATCGAAAACGAAAGGAGCCAAAATATTACATCCGAGACTGCTGGAAAATTATTGGAAAATGCAGAAAAAGTGGCAACAAGTGCTTTTCCATATTTGATCCTAATGCAAGCAAGAAGTCAGAAGTAGCAAAAACAAACAATACACAAAAGAAAGGTCAAAAAAGTACATGTAAAACAAAAAATGCGATCAGTAAAGAAAAGAAGAAGATAGGCGGGTCAAGGAGTTTCTTGCGAAACGTAAAAGACACAGCAGAAAATGAGCCGCACAATACCATACCATGTAGCAAACTAGTAGAGAACCACTCCCAGTTGACCTTAGAAAAGAACCAAACGGTCTCTGTATCTTCAGAAGACGACAGTTCGCAGGATGGAAGTATACAAGAACTCCTAGATTGCTCTGTTTACGACGACGGAAATAGACAAACAAATGAAACACAGGAAATAGTAATAATGGATTTTAATATATATGAAGCCGAAGAAGTATGCATTGATCCTAGGGTGGTGAATAAAGATGATTTTTTAACCCTAAGTGAAAAATTAAAAAAATGCACAGCAAAATACTCCGAATCAAAAGAAATGAATGAATGCTCTTCACAAAAAAAAGTACAATTTTTCAACCTGAACAACGTACAACAAAACGAAACAAGAAAGGAGAATTGGCCTTTGAGCGCCAAACAAGGAAACTCTAGAACTACCGGCACAAAGCATAAATGGATGAAGCAAAAACCTAAACCAGCGAAAAATACGGTTGTAACACTCGAAAAAATAGCAAGAAATTCGGATGGTCTGATACTAAATAGATCAGCAGTAATGAAACTTCTACAATACATTCCACAACTGCAAACAATAAAATCAGAAGAAATACTGACAGTAAGCTTCCCTGAAGAAGCGCGTGTCGACCTGGTAGAAATTGTGACGAACTCGATGATACTTGCCTCCATTATGCTAGAGGCACATGAGAACTTTAGAGTACTGGGCTTTAAAATCTCAGAACCAGTAGATTACCAAAACATCAATGACAAACCAGAAACCAGCGAAAAAAGCAAAACTGTGCTTTTCGAGAGAAAATTCTCCGAAGACGAAGAAACACATCACATTAAATCGAAAATTGAAAATAGAAAGTCAAATCAGAGAGAGAACTACCAGTATGATCAGAGTGATTCAGGTGGAAGTAAAAATACAACAGAATTAACCACAGAACCACTAAACAGAATACCAAAGGGAAATGGAAATGAGGAACAAATCCAAAGGCACGAAAAAGAGCATTTAGATAAAATAAAAATAACCGTAAGAAGAACCCAAAAAATGGGTGAATCAACGAACCCCCAACAAATAACAAAAGAGGACCAGAAATATTGGAATTGGCTAGCTGGCTCTCTTGCTACTAAACCAAAATTGTAGCCATCCAAAAAAGTCTACACTGACCGATGGAAAATAGGAAGCTGGAACACCAGAGGTCACCGCCACCTCTTTAATGATTTCAATCCATCCTTAAACGAGCTAGATATAATATGTATACAAGAATCTTGGCTAAAAATTGCCTCATTTAAGGAAGGATTCATTGTGCTATGTAACCCCGCCAAAGGAAGTGCGTTGGGAAGACCATCTGCAGGTCTCTTAACATTAATTAAAAACGGGTCAGGAATAAAAGTAATCGAATCTATGAATATTAACCCGTATATACAGGCAACAGTTATAAACTTCCAGCTGGAAGCTCCAAAAGTCAAGCAAATAATGTTAATATTGAATGTCTACTGGAATCCCTTAAACATCGAAAATGAATGCTTCATAGACCAAATAACGGAATGTTTAGACGAAAAAATAGAAGCATACAAAGAACTAAATATCATCATCTGCGGTGACCTCAACGCAGATTGCTTCGAAGAAAATAAAGTGACTCAAAGTGACACAATCCAAAAAAATGACCAAAAATGCAAACGTGGGAAAGTATGGAATGAAGAAATGGATGCAAGGAGATTGCATAGACTAAATGGGAACTCGAATGGAGATATACCGCCAGCAAAGACCTGGTCAAATGGCATTGTAAGTAACACACTAGATTACATGTTTGTGTGTGAACGATTACTAGCGAAAATTCAAAGTTTCAGGATAACACCTTCAAACTACAGCGATCATGAACCAATTATCGCTGAATTTCTACACTGGGAAACCCGAATAAAGCAAATATGGGACATAAAAATAGAGCTAGAACATGGCCTAAATCGCTTAAGGTTGAAATAAAATGACTTTGACACTGTATTAGAAAATCTAGAAAAGTGGCAATCTAAAGAAAAAATGTCTGTAGAATATGATACATCGCTACAGATATTTAGACAATGCTCTGGAAAATACACAAAATCAAGAACTAAAAAATTACATGTATATGATCCAGTAGTAGCGATAGAAAAGAGACTACTAAGAAAAGATCTACGTGCACTAAAAAATGGAAAGAACAAAGGCACGAAAGAAATATTGCAAAAAAGAAAACAAAAATACAAAAACTGGCAGAAAGCCCATAAATCACAATTGCTACAACAAGATGCTGAAGTCATGCAGAAAGCAATATCTAATGTAAATAGCAGGACATTATGGGACCTACTAAATGATAAACAATCATTAGTGGCGCTCACAAATCCAATATCAGAAAACGTATGGACCGAGCATTTCGCAAAATTGTTTAATGAGCCAGAAACACCGGACGTGGGAAATAATTCTAAAGAAGAAAAACCATGTCCATGGGAAATCCATTTCGATAAGGAGGAGATAAAGACCCTAATCTCGAGAGCAAGCTCTTCAAGAGCACCAGGGCCTGATGGTTTATCGAACGCAGTGTTAAAAGAAGACCCAGAAAAATGGGCAACTTTCTGCGAAAGACTCTTTAAGAGGATTGTGAAACAGGGCCAAATACCAAAATCATGGAAGTCGGCCATTATCGTCCCAATCTTCAAAAAAGGCAATAGGATGGACCCGAAAAATTATCAGCCAATTGCCCTATTAGATTGTGTTGGGAAAATCTTTGCCACCCTCTTGTTAAAACAATTGAAAACGTGGATCAAGGATTCAAATATATATGACAAAAGACAATCAGGTTTTGTTGAAAACGTGGGATGTAACTTAAATCTCCTTACTCTAGGACTGATGAAAAGAAGAGCTTATACAAATAAACAAAAACTGTATATAGCCAGCATTGATTTACGGCAAGCATTTGACAGCGTGAAAAGAAGCCGCCTTTGGGAAAAACTGGCCTCTAAAGGCTGCCCTACAGATCTCTTGAAAGCCATCAAAGAACTGTATGCTAAAACCTCAATGAGAGTTAAATTAGATCAAGGCGGTAACCTATCCAAGGAGATAAAAACAACAAAAGGCCTTAAACAAGGATGCCCGTTAGCAGCTACTTTGTTCTGCTTTTACATCGAAGACTTACAACACTGCTTTGGAAATAGCAGGATTTTTCCACCGAAATTAAACTGCAGACCGGTCAACCATCTGCTCTATGCAGACGACCTGATAATTTTAGATCACACACAAATTGGTCTGCAAAGGGCTTTAAATCAGGTTGAAAAATATATAGAAAACAATGACCTAGAAATAAATGCAGATAAAACCGAAATACTAATATTCGGTGATAAAAGATGGAAAAAGACTAAAAATGAAGAATGGAAAGTTAACGAAACCTGGATAAAACCATGTGACGAAATGAGATATCTGGGATTACAAGTAAGTGGAATAAAAAATGAAGAGCCCTGGAAAAGGATGTTAAAGGTAAAAACCAAGCTATCATTATCAATAAAAGATATGGTAAATTTTCCCTTCGACCAGTGATAACATTTTACAGACTCAAAGTAATTCCGACGTTGATATACGGAGCTGAAACCTGTATGAATATCCCAGAGAAGTTTTGGACCACGCTAGAAGGTTTGTTCTGGAAAAAAATCTTACCGATACCAAAAGCAACTCCAATGACGGTAATTAGACACGAACTGGGCTTAACATCGTTATATATACACATCCGCTATAATAAACTAATGTTGTATAGAAAGACAATGAATAATCTAATGCCGCCCCAATTTGAATTATTTGAGAAATTCAACAACTACGAAGAAAAAGTGGTAGAAGATTGGAAACAAGAAAACGAACAAACTCTGACAGAATTTGCCCTCAAGTCCCAAACATTAGTAGAAAATCCAACAGCTATAAAAAGAGCACTTTGGGCTGAGGACTGGTCGAAAACTGAAATGGAAAGAGCTTGGTCAAAAACCCACACACTCCTGAAATCCAATTGTGGGGTAATGACTATCATACCAGACTATCTGAGAAAGTTTCCGAACCCCAAACAAAGAGATCTGTTATTACGCTTCAGGTTAAACACTTTGCAAAACAAAACAACAAAGGCAAGATATACTAAAGAAAAAATATGCACAAAGTGCAGCTGTGCAACAGAAGTGAAGAATCATTATACCACTTAGTGTTATTTTGCACAGAACTGAGAGACCTGCGAAATTTGTACTTAACTAGTAATATCACTGACATATGTGGCCTAAATGCAGAGAAATGGTGGAGCAAAATTTACGCCTGCCAATCTCCAAAAATAAATTTCGCAACGGTCAAATTTCTAGAAAACACCCTAAAAAGGCTAGACCATATTGATGAAGGAAATGCACCAAAATTGTGAACTGAATGGCTAAAAGGACGCACCGTGCAGTGTTGTTGTATATATTTTATTGAACATTTTATTGTGAATTAATAATTCAATTTTTTATCTTTATGATTTTTTGAGAGACAAAACTTATTTTAAGTAACCAACTTGAAAGTGAACGGCTTCTTAGATTTAGTTTAGCCTATCCTGGATTTTCTAGTTTTTGTAAAGTTGATTATGGCCTTATATTTGCTTGATGTTGACTTGTTGTGACAGATCTCTTTGTAAAATGAAATGTGTTACTGATTGTGAAAGGTTTGTAATAAACCAAATACACTTAATAAAAAAATTTTAAAAAAAAAGTGAAAAATAAATGATGAATGGAAGCGGATGGCAGGCGGGAGCGACAGCAGAAGGATCGAAGTGAGGAAAAAAGGATGAATGGAAATGGATGGCGGACGGGAGCAAGGTGGGGTACAAGAGGCTACTCACCTGGTCCTAAAGCTAAAATGAAAGCTTCTAGGGGTTGGAGCTTTCAGGGGTTTATTCTTCCTGGCTGAGGCCACCAATCACGGCCCAGGTGGGCGGGAGGAGGGAGTTAGGGAGGGCATTTTGGACGCAAAATGGGGAAGATGATGAATGGAAGCAGATGACAGGCGGGAGCGGCAGCAGAGAGTTAAAAGAGAGAATAAAATGATAAATGGAAGCAGATGGTGTGCAGGAGCAATGTGGAGTACAAGAGGCTACTCATCTGGTAGCCATTGGGTGGCAAAGATTATTTTGAGTGTAAGAATTACATTGCTCACCTCAGTGAATCAGATAAATTCTAAGTCAAGATAGGGAGACAACTGGTCAATAACTGGTATGAAGTGTTGATTTACACCTGTTGAGCCAAAGTCCATGCTTATACATCGCCTTGGCTTGTCCTTTTAGCTGAGGACTGGAGGGTTGAGGGCCGCCGGGAGGGCGAGAACGATTGGTACCATATGCAGGTCTCTACCAGTTCTTCTTTTTGATCCTCTAGGTGAGGAAACCATACTTTTCTGGCAAAGCCTGGCCTTGGTTTCAGCAGCCCCATGGGGAGGCAAGTACAGTACTTTTGGTATTATGGCAGACGGGATAACAATGCATGCATCTCATAATTATAAACTTTCTGGGGATATTGACAGCTCATGGCAGATTTCCTATAGGTTCTGCATTACAGTTTTTGCAGACCCCTTGTGTCGATCTAGGGGATTGAGCATGTACTTCCATGTGCCCATCCTTAATGCCTCAAGTGCTAGCTGAAAACATTCTTCTGTGGTGGAGGCATCCACAATTTTGCTTGATTGTCATGGTATCAGCACTTCCGTAGTCATATGAGCCTCCACCTTCCCTTCTTTTCTTTATGATTTTCTGTTCATTCCCGCTGGCATGTCAAAGTGGCATTGTATTCTTGTAACTGTAAAAGATACTTTTCTATAGGGGCTAGTGGATGCAGTGCCACGCTCGACATGATCGGAATTAAAAGCTTGTGGTCAGTAATTACCGATATCAGTTTGCCATAAGTGTAAATGTGATAGTATTGGCACCCCCATAAGACAGTCACCGCCTCCCTCCCAATCTGAGAGTACCTCTGCTCAGTCTTCGACAAGGCCCAAATGGCAGATGCAATTGGTTGCGTCCCACCTGGCTGATCCTTTTGTTTGAGAACAGCTCACAGACCAAACAGACTATCGTTCACTATGAGTTAGAACAGACATGTGTGATCATAAAAAAATCATGGTGGCATTAGATGTTAAAGCACCCTTGATATCTTTTAACGCCGACCCTTCCAATGCAGTGCACTGCCACGTTGAGTCTCCTGTTAGAAGTCTTAGGCATTCTGACGGAGTTGCCTGGCTTTTGATAATTTGCCAAAATAGACACCCAATCCGAGAAAACTCCTTACCTCGGATGGATTCTTAGGAGCTGGGCTACGAATGTTCTTGTAATGGAAGGATTTTGGAGGCTTCAAGTGAGTAGATTCGGACCTTGGTGGAGAGCAGATACTGTTCTTTCTGCAGGTGACCAAAGTGAGTGTGTGCCATATTGTTTACTGATGCTTCGTTGTCAGAGTGTCCAGGCCTTGAATATTCACAGTGCATCAGGGTTGTCTTAGTCTTTTCTGGACTGCTCCCAGAAAACTGGATGTGAAAAATACCCCATTGTCCTCTTTGGGTCATCCCCTTAGGGATTGTCATGTGGCGTTTCAACCTGTGCTACCTTCACTCTTCCTTGTGTGGCGGTAGATGGGACCTTTGTTGGTTGTTGAGGGAATTAGGATCTACATCCCCTCACAAAGTAATTAGGTTTTGCACACCTCCCAAATGTCTGACCCTTCACTGGGCAGTTTCCATCATGGGGCAGCATGACTCCATAGTAATTGCAGGTGCATGACAATGTTGTATAACATTCTGGTCTTGAAAACCTACCACGGCTCTTGGTATGCCGGTTACTCCTCTTCCACCTTCACTGCTTGAAGCGTCATGTGGATGCAGGCTGCCTTTTCCTCTGCCAGTTCATGGGCCCTAAATAGTTCCACCCTTTTTGTCAGTGTGATTCCAGACACTCACAGGAGTTGTTTTCTCAGCATATGTGGATGACTTGAGCTCTTGTGCCATCCTCCTCGTTCAGGAGGGTGCAAGTAAAAGCTAATTGTCATAGCCGAGCATGAAATGTATCCAGAGTCTCATTTTCCCTCTCTTTAGCATCTCTCAAGAGAAAGGTTTCCTGGTCTGCATTAACGATGGGACTAAAGTAGTTGTCCAGTTGACAGCACGTTATGATCCATCTGTAGGGGAGAGTGTTTGGAAAATCCTGTGCACCGTGGGGCCTGCAATATACAATAGAGTCAAGCGCTTTACAGTATCATCATCTTCTCTTGTGGCATCGAAGTACATTTCAAGTCTTTCTCCCCACAGTGCACATCTCAGGCCTTGGATGGAACTGTGCATCCAAGACTGCAAATTCTTCCATAGAAGCAACACTCCCATGTTGTCTGGCAGAAGCAGCTTGCCTCTGTGTTATCGCCACATCATCCGAAATGGTAAGGGGGCTTCCAATGGCAGGACTGGTCTGCTTATGGTTAGGAGCAATTTATTTTACACTTCCCCAGGAGATCAGTCCAGTGGATCATGCGCGCCATGCTGACGGAAACCCCCAACCTCCTCAAAGAAACACATGCTTTGCCAGAGACTCCTGGGCTGGCCTGGGGCACCATGCATGCACAATGTACATAATGATCATGCTGTTGCAGAAGCACACCACGCACGGCGCGAGGTGAAAGGTGCGCAGACATTTTTTAAACATAGAATAGAACGAAGTATAGAAACAAGGGTGGCGGTACCTCGTCTCTGGTGCCCAAAATTACCAGGCACCAGTGTGTGTGGCCTGTAACATTATTATGCGCATGCCAGTGGCAGAGGCAGCTTTTGGTGCTGGGGGAGGACATATCCTGAGGGGGCACTGGCCATTGGCAGTATGTGAACATGTATAGTGGTGGGCCTTTACCATCTTCCGTGAATTAGCGTGGGCGACCGAACATAGTGTGGGAGCCCTAACTAATGTAATGGGATTCAGGAGGTTCTTCTCCTGAGAAAATGTTTAGAGCAATTGTTGAAATGATGCATTTCACAGTAAACCTTTTGAGAAAAAGGGGTAAAAGGCCATGCAATGCACAAATGGTTCTCGAAGTAAATATTATATATGCCATCAATGCCATGGTAAGTCACTTTATGGTCTCCCCCCCCCCATAATAAATGCCAGCATTCCTAGTGTAAATACATTTGATGTTGCAACTGCAATCTATAACCACAAGAGTGATGGGTGGAAAGTTTTGAATGAATCTGAACCACTAGCATTGCTCGGGGTAACCTTCCACATCGCTGTTTTTTAGCCCGCCTGCGCCATTGCAAAAGGGGTCCAGCCATATGCAAATCACCAATGGTAGCAGCCCAGCCCGAACTGCTAGGCCAGGTCCCCTCTGCACAGAAACACAAGCAACCCGAGACATGTTTCGGCCTTGTTGGGCCCCTTCAGTGAGGTGCAACTTGTTTCTCTATGGTGCAGCGGGCCAGGTACCCACGTCTGGGCATACCCGCTCTCCCATAGTGAGACAAACTATAACCACAAAAGTGATGGGTGGAAGATTTTGAATTAATCTGAACCACTGGCATTGCTCTGGGGAACCTTCCACACCACTGTTTTTTAGCCAGTCTGCGCCATTCCAAAAGGGGTCCAGCCATATGCATTTCAGTCAGGTACTGCCACCAATGGTTGTACCCCAGCCCAAACTGCTGGGCCAGGTCCCCTCTGCAGGGAAACACAAGCAACCCCAGACATGTTTTGGCTTTGTTCGGCCTCTTTAGTGAGGTGCAACTTGGTTCCATATGGCGCAGCAAGCAAGGGACCCATGTCTGGGCATACTGTCTCTCACATAGGGAGACAAACTATAACCACAAGTGATGGGTGGAAGGTTTTGAATACATCTGAACAACTGGCATTGCTCTGGGCAACCTTCCCCTTTTGTAATGGCTTGGCAGGTGAAGAACATTGGTCTGGCGGGTTGCCCAGAGCAATGCCAGAGGTTCAGATTCATTCCAAAACGTCCAGCCATCACCTCTTTTGTTTTGCGTCAGTCCCCCCAAGCAGGATGCTACACCCAGATGTGGGTCCCGTGCCTGCTGGGCCTAGAAACCCAAGCTACTCCTCACTGATGAGGCCCAACAAGGCCAAAACATGTTTGGGGATGCTTGTGGGCTCGAGCAGAAGGGATGTGACCAAACAGTTCGGGCTGGACTGCCACTTTTGGGGTGGGACCACTACCTGATTTGCATCTGGTCTTTCCCCTTTTGTAATGACTTGGCAGGCAAAGAACAATGGTCTGTAGGTTTGCCCAGAGCAATGCCAGAGGTAAGGATTAATTCCAAACCTTCCTGCCATCACCTCTTTTGTTTTGCAACTGCAATCTATGCCAGTACGGTGACTGTATATCACTTTTAAAATCTGCAGCCACAATCTATACCAGGAGTCCCGATGGTGCTGATTTAAGGCAATAAACCGGCAGGATCACTATAAATCACTTTCATGATTCAACCCCCACTGCCAAAAAGATGCACAAATCATTCTTACACAGACACATACATACACACACACACACGTAATTGCCTGTACACATTCAAAATCTTGCACACATACCTTGAAATACATTGAAACATGTATGCATGCATGCACTTTTTTATTTAAAATTCCTTAAAGCTCACATGCTGCTGTTACAGTGGTCTCTGCTCCCTCCTAATGGGGCAATAACAGTGCTCTGCAGCAAGTCGGTCTCTCAGGTTGGCTACAGCATGGTTACTTAGCAACAACTGGGACGGCAGTAGGTGGTGCCTGGATGATCTAGGGATGGTGAAATGTACAGCTCACACCTGCATGCATTTAAAAACATTATTTGCTTGGATGACCTGGGAGCAGAGGGAAGGCAGGGATGGGGCACTGGTTGTGGAGGAGGGGCTTAAGATAGTCAAGCGCCCCCCAATTCCACCTGCTCCAACACTGGCGCATGCACACTTAGTTACGCTCAGTGCTTTAAGTGGGTTCCCAAATCAAGGAGAGTGGCTGAAACATGGTAGTGTTCCATAAAGAGTGATGGTTGTTGCCTAAAAGTAGTCGGTGCTACCTGGCCAAAAAATAAATCATGAGACCCTGCAGTCAAGGATTTTGGGTCACTTGCCAGGGACCCGGGTGATTTTATTTGCAGTTTTCATATTGATATGATATCATACGAAATGGCATTCATGACGCGCCTATACACAAGTGTTTCAAGGCATGACGAGGCAAGGGACGCGGAACAGAGGGAAGCAAGAGACAACGATCTTACTAGGCCAAGTGACATTGAGATTGCGCAAGTGCAGGAGAGGGGCAAGGAGTGTACTGTTTGAAGGGTGCATGTATTCGTGCCCGAGGAGAGCGCAAGAGAAGCTGATCTGGCTGTTTATGCTTTTGCGTGTGGACGTGTCAGGGGTTTTCCGGCCGTGACTTGCGAATACGGTTACTTTACGTGAACAAATCCATGAATACGTGGGGCCCGCATTTTTTATCCTTCGTGCAGGCTCGCGCAGTGTCCTTCTCGGTGCACGGCCTTTGGGGAATTTCTGTGCACATTTCCATGAAACGGGCATCAGTGTGTTCGCCAGGGGCCACTTTGACTTTGCATATGATTCGGTAATATCACCTTACCACAAACAAACAACATTCCTTTTACATGAGGCCATGCCCCCATGCAAATGATGGAACAACCACTTTTAGTTTTAGCTGTTACGTAGCATTTTAGCACCAGGAGTAATCCCACATTATTACATTGGAGTACAGATAGGAGGGATATGGCATGTGAGAATGGGCACACCCCATCCATGGCCATGCTAGCCCCTAAGGCAATTCCCACCCACTACCTGACCTCCCCATCCAAATCACACACTCCTAGGATCTCTTAAATCTTGCTATATAATGCAGTAACAACAGAAATGTACACTGCTTAGGGCCTCAGTGTTATTTCTAACATTCATCTAAGTGTGAATGGCTTAATTGTGGCTGTAAATGTGCTCCTGGTTTAATAAAAATGTCTTAAACCAGTGTGCCTTTGCCACATGATTTACCTCTCTCTATTGGCACTTCATTGAACTTACATCAGAAAAACAACACTGTTCACAATATATTTACATCAAACAATTCAGTGGAAAACATTGTTCAAATTCCCTGAATAAAATACAATGGGCCTCATTACAACCTGCCAGTCCGGGACCGTGCAAAATCCGTGACGGTGGTAAAAACGTTTCCGTGTCCGCAAGGTTGCGGAAAAACCGTCCGATTACATGCTGTCGGTCGCGCGCACCACACAGACTCGGAAACGTTGTCACCGCCGTCACGGAAAACCCCACGGAAATGGAAATAACGCAGCCACAAGTGGCGCAAAACCTGTGTCCGCCTCCGCCGCCACGGACATGGAACCGGAAATATCATGATCGCCAAAACAGGAAACAGAGAGGCGGCCATCATATAAAAGCACAATCCATTGCCATCCAGAGCCAGCACAAGCACAATCCTAACTCTGAGAAGCCAAAAGGGACCACCAGCATGTCTGCCAGGATTCCTGCTCAGAGGCAGCGCAAACAACGCTTCAGCGAGGCGGAGCTAACCGTCTTGGTGGAGCACATTGTGGACAATGCAGAGATGCTGTTCAGCGCCGACCAACGGCGTGCCACACAGCAGCGGAGGAAGGAGGTGTGGGCCGAAGCTGCACGCAAGTGCACCGCTGTGGGCGTGACAGCGAGGAGCATGAAGGACTGCCACAAGCGGTGGGACGACCTGAGGCTGAGGGTACGCAACCTCATTTCCACGCACCGCCAACGCAGCAGTGGGACAGGCGGAGGACCCCCTTCCCCACTGAGGCTGCAAGCATGGGAGTAGCGTTGCAGCAGTGTCCTCCACCTAGAGGGAATCCATGGGATCGGGGAGGCTGAGGCAGGAGTGAGCCCACCTGCAGATGCCGGTAAGTGCCCAAACATGAATGCCACATGAAAATATGCAGTTGTGAGTACTGGGCCAAAGGACCCATTAACAACCCCCCCCCCAGGTAGTGCATGTGTGGGCCAAAGGACCCATTAACAACCCCCCCAGGCAGTGCATGTGTGGGCAAAAGGACCCATTAACAACCCCCCCCCCCAGGCAGTGCATATGTGGGCCAAAGGACCCATTAACAACCCCCGCCCCCAGGCAGTGCATGTGTGGGCCAAAGGACCCATTAACAACCCCCCCCCCAGGCAGTGCATGTGTGGGCCAAAGGATCCATTAACAACCCCCCCAGGCGGTGCATGTGTGGGCCAAAGGACCCATCATGATCCGTATGGCAACCAATATAGCAGAATGCATACACCAGCAATCAGATGCATGTGACTAACACTATTCAATGTACATTCTTAATGACGCATGTGATGCATCCATCTGCCACCACAACAACACTAATTGCATGCCCTTTGTGTCCCCACAGCCGTTTCAAGTGACAGTGATACTGCACAACAGGCCAGCCAATCTGCACCGGCAAGTACACAAGCCACCGCCACCACACAGGAGGATGCTGCCGGCAGTACTGCACCTCTGCCACATTACCAGCCACTACAGATGTGCGGCCCACCACCACCACCGACATCCCCACCATCTCCACACTGCCTGAGTCTAGACAGGTGCCACGGGAACCTATCATGGCCACCCAACACAACACCGAAGGCAGCAGCACTGCAGAGGGGGCGGCCTGCAGTGATAACAGAGCCCCGCAATAGCGCTCGGAAACGGGGCCACAGGGGGAGATGCCCACATTGGAAGACCTGGGCTCCTTCCATGAGCTGGAGTTCAGCCCCACATCACTGGGGAGTCCCATGAGGTCGCCCACCCCATCCATGGCCGAACTGAATGCCTGCATGCAGCGGATGGAGGACCAGCAGGCTACCCTCACCCAGCTGGTGGAGAGGCAGCTAGAGGAATCCAGGCTGCAGAGGGAGAGCTACAGCGCCTCAGTGCGTCGCCTGTCGAGGTCCATCGGACGCTTTGCGAGCACTATAGTGACCCTTGCACGCCATGTGCGGGAGGGCAATGGCCACACCTCCAGGCTTGTAGAGGCCATGTTGGTTGGCCAACAGGCAAATCTGGCACGGATGCCCTCAATCCCAGATTCTGCCCAATCAAACACAGCCACCCCATCCAGCTCCACTACTGCCAGTCCAAGGAGGCGCTCGAGTAGGCTAACGGGTCCCTGGGGCAAGGTTGCACAGGCACAGAAGCGCACACAGAAGTGATGGCATGTGTGTGGGGCAGTGCAGGACACATGTGGACTACAAGGGTGTGAGAGGGGTGGGCACGTTTGGGTGGTGGGGTAGGTAGTTTTGGGGGTTTGAACAATGGGGTCTGGGTGGGGGTGGGCACGTTTGGGTGGTGGGGTAGGTAGTTTTGGGGGTTTGAACAATGGGGTCTGGGTGGGGGTGGGCACGTTTGGGTGGTGGGGTAGGTAGTTTTGGGGGTTTGAAAAATGGGGTCTGGGTGGGGGTGGGCACGTTTGGGTGGTGGGGTAGGTAGTTTTGGGGGTTTGAACAATGGGGTCTTGGTGGGGGTGGGCACGTTTGGGTGGTGGGTGGCCCCGGTTGTACAGCTTCCCTAACCAATGCACCTCCTTCCCTGTTGTTATTACATCAATACATCACCATTTCGAATCAAGACATACATGTGTGGACATTGATCATTTATTTTGCAGTGCAAAATAAATTGTCGTCACCATGTTCGTGCATTTCTGTGAATGTGCTGTGACTCAAAAGTAAATGCGAATCAGGGCATCCCGTGCTCTCTGGCCATCATGTGGACCCCCAGGGGGAGGCAGTGCCATCCCATCCCCATCTCCATCCCCATCCCCATCCCCATCCCCATCTTCCTCATCTGCGTCTGGTGGCATTGGGATGTTCTTGCGCAGGCATATATTGTGCAGCATGACACATACGAGCGTGATTTTACCCGTCTTCACTGGGCTGTACAGCAGTGATCCGCCAGATCTGCTCAGACAGCGGAAACGGGCCTTCAGCAGTCCAAATGTCCTCTCAATCATTCCACGTGTGCGGATATGTGCCCTATTGTATGCATCTTCATGCCTGTTCCTTGGTCTCCGTACAGGTGTCATCATCCATGGCGTGAGTGCATATCCCGCATCACCTACATGGGATGTAGATGGGGGAACATGTCAGTGATTGTGGCATCATGTCCACATCTGCTGCTGTGCATTCTTGTATCATCATTCATTCATGTATATGTACCATGTAGTGTATGGAGGTATGTTTTGGGCATCACGATGTATGTTGCTAACTTGATATGGGCCTACACAATAACTTGCATGTTTACTGTGCCCTGCGGGTGACATTTGATTGTGTGCATGTCACGGTGCAGTGCTGTCCACACATGGCAGAGTGACTCCACTGTACGGAAGTAGTAAATACACGTCGTCTCATTTACATGCCTCTTGTGCCTTTTGAGGCAGTGTTTCAATTGAGGGTGGGTGTCTGCAGTGGCACAAGGTTCATGGGACAGTGACGGGATTGGCTGTGCCAGCGTGTGCACGGGCACATTGTGGTGCCCTGTCATGTCTTCCTTCATGATGTTTGGCATCCGCTGTGTATTTGGTAGATGGAAGGGGGGTGATGCATATGGGGTCACAGCGGCACACTCACAATGCTCATTGGCCTGGACACACACACACCACTTCGACACGGTTGTAGCATCGTCAGCTGTACTCACCCAATAGCCATGTGCTTTGTCCGGCATAGCGTTCCATGTACCGTGGCAACGTGGAATTCCGCAGTACCATTGAGTCATGTGATGAGCCTGGGAAACATGTGCAGCAGTGTGTAATCAGTTGCATGGCATCACAAACCATCTGGACATTCAAAGAGTGATACTGTTTCCTATTGCATGTGGTACTGTCAGCTCAACGTGGGTGTAGTCAACTGCGCCTATGCAATTCGGCATGCCTGCTATGGCATGGAAGGCCAACTTGGTGGCAATGACCTCGGGGAGGGTGCGGGGTAGGGCTATGTGTTCTGACCCATGGCGCAACAGGGAATCCAGTACCTGTACCAGGATTTTGGAGAAACAGGGTTGTGATATGCCGTGCAGCTCACCAACCGTGTGTTGATAGGTGCCAGTGCCAAGGAAATGCAGTACTGAGACAACCTTCAAGAGGGGGGGGGTGGCGGTGGGGGTGTCAATTAGGCTGCTGATGTTGTCCTCAATCATGGCGGTGATGTGCAGGATTGTTGCACGGTCCAGCCAGTATAGTGTGTGGATCTGTCCTGGGGTGAGGTTCCAGGGTGAGGCCCGGATGCGTGGTATTGCTGGCTGGCGGCGGGGTCGGGCTGGCTGGGCAATGGGGTTTGCCATAGCTGCAGGGTTGGCTGGCTGGTTGCCGCCTGCGCCTCCTCCGCCTACGCCTCCTCCTCTGCGCCATTACTGCCACCATGTGCAGTGCTGCCTGTTGGTTGAGTAGGCCCAGTCCCAGTGCTCCAGTGCTACTGGACCTGCTGCCTGCATGGTGGGTGTGGGTGTGGCCCTTTTGTAGGCTCCCAGTGGCCTGCTAGGTCCAGCTGGGCTGATTTGGTGCACATGTGCCCTGATTCAGTTCAGCAGGCAGTGTATAATGCCATGTTCGCGTGGCGGCGGTTCCGCCACCTTGATCACGGTATTTACGCCATTTTTTTGCCGGTATTTCCATGTCCGCGCTAGTTGTGATGCTCACGGTGTTTCGTGTTGACGGCAACGGAGGGGTTTCCGTGCAGATGGACTTAACAGGACCACTATTTCCGCGGTGGCGGTTTAGGGTGGTGCTATTACCGGGGCCGCGGGTCATGATTGGGCGGACATGGAAACGGTGCCGGTATGGTTTTACCGGCAGTGTTAATTCCGGACCGGAGTACTTGTAATGAGGCCCAGTGTCTCATAGCTAGCAATTTAGCATGAACTGTTTGACAGAACGGCAAGCAAATCTCCATTTTACACGCACATAATCCCATGAATCTGGGCCTGATTGTTTTCTACACCAATATTACCTGCTTCCATTCCCTCAATTTCCAGTTGCCAGAATTCTCTTTTTTTTCCACCATAATTTGAAGCCTTCTTCAGTTGTTCCTCGGATCTTCGATAAAACTCTTATTTTTTTTCTTTGCTATTAGTTCTTGGTAGTTTTCCTATAACTTATTATCCGTAGTTCATCCCTTCCCTTGACTTTCTTTAATTCTCCATATAATGTTAGATTTTGCAAACCTGCACTCTATCATACACTACTTTTTGATTTCACCCGCTTCATCAGCCATCTGGCAAAGGGAAGTGTAATGGAGGTTTGACAGTACTGGTTAATTCTCTGTGAAATTCTAAAAGATCAATTAATAGGACCAAATTGGCCTATTCTACTAATATCAGCAAGATAACTCTAGAAGAACCGGAACCATGTCCATTTTAGACCATTGCACTTGATTTATAAGCAAAATGTGTGCCTCACATGTGTCCTAGCATGGAAGTGCTGTTAAAACAACAAGCATTGGCAAAGCTAACCGTTTTTGCTTGTTTAGGGGATATGCATTTGCCAGGCACTCACATCATATGCCAAGGTACACACACCATTTTCCAGTTGATGCTATCTCATGGCCATTAGTATTATGAGAGGGGCTGAAAATATCTATCTCATGCCTTCAAAAAAGACAAAATTGTTGACTTTGTCAATGTGTGTTCTTATGTGTACTAGAACAATAGGGGACACACATTTGCTGTTACAGAAGGGGTTCATCTGGCCTTTTCTCCTATACCAAATTGCTGCAGGGACAATGGCGCCATGTGCCAATTTTAAAGGGGTCATTGTTTAGTTAATCCTCCTCCTTGAAAGTAACTGAACTATGGTTTCCTAGTGAAAATGCCACACTGGTGTACATCTATAGGTGAACTTATTCTTTCAGAAATCTTTATTAGTTAATTGATCTAGATTAAGAAGCCCCTCCCCCCCTCGAAAAATACATGCACTCTGTGTAAGCCGATTGTAGTAAAACATTCAAACTCTCCCATTTTTAGATGTGTGGGTGGGTCAATATGGAAACATTCTAATGCTCCCATGTTAGATGTGTGGGTGGTTCAGTATGGAAACATTCTAACGCTCCAATGTTTAGATGTGTGGGTCAGTATGGAAACATTCTAACACTCCAATGTTTAGATGTGTGGGTCAGTATGGAAACATTGTAACGCTCCCATTTTTAGATGTGTGGGTGGGTCAGTATGGAAACATTTAATGCTCACATTTTTAGAGGTGTGGGTCAGTATGGAAACATTCTAACGCTCCCATTTTTAGATGTGTGGGTCAGTATGGAAAAATTGTAAGTCTCCCATTTTTAAATGTGTTGGTCAGTATGGAAACATTCTAATGCTCCCATTTTTAGATGTGTAGGTGGGTCAGTATGGAAACATTTAATGCTCACATTTTTGGATGTGTGGGTCAGTATGGAAACATTCTAACGCTCCCATATTTAGATGTGTTGGTCAGTATGGAAACATTATAAATCTCCCATTTTTAAATGTGTTGGTCAGTATGGAAACCTTCTAATGCTCCCGTTTTTAGATGTGTCTGTGAGTCAGTATGGAAACATTCTAATGCTCACATTTTTAGATGTGTGTGTCAGTATGGAAACATTGTAATGCTCTCATTTTTAGATGTGTGGGTCAGTATGGAAACATTCTAATAACCCCATTTTTAGGTGTGTTGGTCAGTATGGAAACATTCTAATAATCCCATTTTTTGATGTGCCGGTCAGTATGGATTTTTCTAATACTGCCATTTTTACATGTGTGGGTCAGTATGGAAACATTCTAATGCTCCCATTTTTAGATGTGTGCATCAGTATGGAAACATTCTAATAATCCCATTTTTAGATGTGTGGGTCAGTATGGAAACATTCTAAGGCTCCCATTTTTAGATGTGTGGGTGGGTCAGTATGGAAACATTGTAATGCCCCCATTTTGAGATGTGTGCATCAGTATGGAAACATTCTAATAATCCCATTTTTAGATGTGTGGGTCAGTATGGAAACATTCTAATAATCCCTTTTTTAGAGGAGTCGGTCAGTATGTAAACATTCTAATACTGCAATTTTTAGAGGTGTGGGTCAGTATGGAAACATTCTAATACTCCCTTTTTTAGATGTCTGGGTCAGTATGGAAACATTCTAATACTCCCATTTTTAGATGCGTTGGTCAGTATGGAAACATTCTAATGCTCCCATTGTTAGATGTGTCAGTCAGTATGCAAACATTCTAATACTGCACTTTTTAGAGGTGTGGGTCAGTATGGAAACATTCTAATACACCCATTTTTAGATGCATTGGTCAGTATGGAAACATTCTAACGCTCCCAGTTTTAGGTGTGTACGTCAGTATGGAAACATTGTAATGCTCCTATTTTTAGATGTGTGGGTCAGTATGGAAACATTCTAATAATCCCATTTTTAGATGTGTGGGTCAGTATGGAAACATTCTAATACTGCCATTTTTAGATGTGTGGGTCAGTATGGAAACATTCTAATACTCCCATTTTTAAATGTGTCGGTCAGTATGGAAACATTCTAATACTGCCATTGTTAGATGTGTCGGTCAGTATGGAAACAGTCTAATAGTCTCATTTTTAGATGTGTCGGTCAACATGGAAACATTCTAAGGCTCCCATTTTTAGATGCATTGTTCAGTATGGAAACATTCTAACGCTCCCAGTTTTAGGTGTGTACGTCAGTATGGAAACATTGTAATGCTCCTATTTTTAGATGTGTTGGTCATTATGGAAACTTTCTAATGCTCCCATTGTTAGATGTGTGGGTCAGTCTGAAAACTTAACTCAGAGAATTGTGTTTCTTTTAAGTAGCATAGTTTTATTTAATTTTGTATTTCTAAAGCGCTCACACAGCCCGCGGGTATCGAGAGGTCTTAATGAGAGCGCAAAATTGTATTTCGAGAATCGCTAAGGATTCTGCCTATTAACGGTTAAGTTTACTCCATTGGTTCAGTTTTTGGTCAGAAAGTATTTTGTAACTCATTGTAGTTTATGATATGTACTTAAACTGACCATTGATGTTGAATAACATCTTAAAGTAGAACAATAAATTCAGTGAATCACCAACATATCATTGAGATATGGACGCTGGCATTTGGTGTTTGTTGTCCAAACTATAGGAGGTTTTTCCTATTACTGGATTTCCCCAGTTCGTTATAATCATAGACTTATCACACCTGATTCATTATCACATACATTTTTTTATGAAATTCTGGGCATGTCTCATGGTATTGCAAGGGTTGCGATGTGAGGTAAACCAAAAGCCGACACGCGTTTCGGCCGTAGTCTTTGTCAAGGCAGAAAATTAATAATCAGTCAGGTGTAGGTTAGGGATTCAGCGGAAAACGGCCACAAGCTGGTTAGCCAATCTTAGGTCTCCTGTTGGATGGCTGGTTACCCCACCTAACAAACAACTTTCCTGGGAACTTTGGAGCGTAGGTTCCCTGACAAACCAAGTGCCAGGCTGCAGGCTACACTACGATCCACAAACAAGAAGCCTCAATTGCGCAGGGGACCAGGAGATCCCTCAAAACGCCATACCCTCTGACCCAATATCATTGTGATGCTTCTCAAAACTGTGCATCAATAAGCAAATATGCAATACATCAATGTAACAACAATAAAATAGACTAAAATCCAAAAAAAGATTAAAGCGTAAATACAGAATGGGAAACTCCTTGTAAAAATGTTAAACATCAGAAAATCAGGAGAATGAGGAAACCAACTAGGACATTTGTCTTAACATGCGATACAATTGTAAATATTAGCATGTGCCACACTTAGATGAAATCGTGAACATCAGCCTGAGTTGCATCTAGATAGTAATGCAATTGTAAGCATGTCCCACACTTAGATGCAACTGTGAATGGTAGCATATCCCACACTTAGGTCGAATTGTGAATGGTAGCATGTGCCACACTTAGATGGAATTGTGAATGGTAGCATGTGCCACACTTAGATGGAATTGTGTGAATGGTAACATGAGCATCACTTACAGATGAAATCGTGAACATTAGCCTGAGTCGCATCTAGATCGAAATACTGTCAACTGTCAACATGTCCCAAACTTAGATGGAATTGTGAATGGTGCACAAGAATGGTAGCATGGTGAGTGGTAACTTGTACCACACTTAGATGGAATCATAAAGTTTAGCCTGCATCACATCTAGATAGAATTGTGCATGTTGACATGTCCCAGCATATCCCACACCTAGATGGAATGGTGAATGGTAGCATGTGCCTCACCTGGATGAAATTGTGAACGTTACCCTGAGTTGCATCTAGATAGAAATGTGATTATTAGCACGTCCCACACCTAGGTGGAATTGTGAATGTTAACATGTCCCACACTTAGATGGACTTGTGGATGGAAGCATGTGCCTCACTTAGTTGAAGTCACGAACATTAGCCTGAGTCGCATCTAGACAGAAATGCATATGTTAGCATGTGCCAGACTTTTGTAGAGTTGTTGAATGTAGAATGCGCCACACTTGGATGAAATCGTGAACATTAGCCTGAATCGCATCTGGATAGAAATGCAATTGTAAATGTTAACATGCCAAACACATGTGTCACTGTTCCCCATGCTGTTGCTATATATCCGTATGCCCCCTCCTGTCACTGTAAACCCAGCCCCCTGTCACTGTGTGTCCGTGTGTCGCTGTGTTCCCTGCTATCCTGTTCACGTGCCTGGTCTCGGGCACTTTGAAGATAAACCATCATATCACATCACTACGCTTAGTCTCTACTATACTTCATCAATCAGCTATAGCCCTGACAAATTCGGCCTAGCTGTTCACATACCTGTTCACATACGAATACTACCCCATAAACACCTCATCACCCTAATAAAACACAGCTATCCAATGACATTCCGGCCTAGTTGCTCACATAAGTGTCCTTCAGGGCTAAGGCAGCGAGAACCCAGTCTGGGTGTCCACCCACCAGACTGCACACATCCAACTGATATCCTCAGCTCCACACCTAATGCTAGTATGCAGCTACTATCTGGCAATTACATCAAATGCACACATATCTGGTACACCCACGCACCCTACGACTCTATCTCTCTCTACTGACCACAACTACGGTTCTCGAGGGCGTTCAACCTACCATCACTTTGAGATCATTCCAATGATATATAGAGCACTATGTAAATGCCAAGTAACATAAGAAGTTACATAACACCTCTAAGTGTTTCAAGATCAATGGCTGAAAAAACAGGTGACCTCTGCACAAAGGGAGTCACGCCTCCTCAGACACAAGAGTCACCAGAGATCTGAATTTTGGCAGCCAAAGTACCTGGAATAACAGATTAAGTGTTTTATGGGCAAGACACAAAATCTTAAAACTGATTATGCATCCAGCAGGAACCAGTGGTGTTGTCTCAAAACAGGCTTTCTTCCACCCATAACCAACATGCATTATTTTTGTAGTACAAGTTGTAGATTTTTGAAGACCACGTAGAGCTGAAGTAGAAAGAACCAAAGAATGAAGAGGCAAGCAAAAGGGATTTAATGTCTTTTAATAAATATCGAAGTTAGCAGTTTTAAAAAGAGAATTAATGCAGCTTCACCATGCTTCATTGGCTTTTTAACACAAGAAAGTATCAACAAGTTCCAGTAAAGAAAAAACCAACACATATAAAAAGATGTTTGTTACCCCTGAAAAAAGCCTGCAAATAAAATACAACAGATTTTGTCCAATTGAATTGCATTTGTTTACCAAATACTCAAACCGACTGTAGTGATGAATCATTTAGGGATACGTTTAATGATGCCCGGGCAAACAATGGTTCAAGGGATTTCCTCTCAGTGTGACTCAAAAAGCGAACATGTGCGATATAGTTGCACTGGCATTCAGACATTTCTATCTCCTACTTTTGTTATTTTCTTCGCTCCCCTTTTTCTTTTTGTCTTGTTACCAATTTTCTGTCTTTTTTCTTTATTCTGCCTTTCTTGCATTGTCATTGTTACCACCTTTCTTTCGGCCACCATCTTTCAATGTCTCCTTCTCTTTCTCTGCTCCATTCTATTTTTGTTTTTCCACTTCATATTTTGCTATCTTTCTTTCTCTATTTTCTCATTGTTTTTATTTCATTCTGGCTTCGTCTCCTTTCTTTTTATGGGACTCTTTTCTTTTGTTCTTACTTGCCATTTTTCCTTTTTTATTGCCTTTCTCATTAGATGCATATTTCCCCTTCCTTATTTTTCTTTCTCATTCTTTTTTCTTTTTTGTGTTATTTCTTTCATTTCTCTTACATCTCAGTTTCTATCTCTCTTTTCCTATTGCTCCATTAGTTTCTCTATCATTCTTTCTTTTGTCTTTCTCTTTGGTTTTTCTTGCCTGTTTCCGTCTGCCTAGTACCTCTTGCTTTCTGTCTGTCTCTACCTCCTTTTATATTCTTCCTGTAGTGTCCTCGCTTTTCGTATTTCCTTCTTGCATTCTTTCCTTCTGATATTATTTCTTTGTTTGTTTGTTTTGCTCTCCTTCGTTCCAAGATTCTGACCATTATTTCATTATTTCTTTACATGTGTAGTCTTTCTTTTTACTTTGTTTCCTCCTTCATTTCTTTCTATGTTTCTATCTCTTTCTTCCTTTCGTTCTAATTAAAGGAAATACATTGAAAAAGAGAGAAATAATATATAAATGCATGAAAGAAGGTGAGCTAAAGAGACACAAATAAAAGTGATAGAAAGTGAGAAAGACAGTGAGAAAAAAGAAAGAAACAAATCAAAAGAGAGAGAGAGAGGAAAAGGAAATGCCACAAGTAGGGGAATTTGAGAGTTATATTGAGTTATTATAATTGAGTTATATTAAGAATGCCTAAGCATGCATTTTCATAAATGCTCCATGTTAGCAAGACTCCTTCTGAGGGTTGCAATGCCTCCACAATGTCTGGTTATGGCAGGACTGATCCACTTGGATTACTTAGTGAACATAATACAATGAGCTCTGTTTTACATGCTGTTGTTTTTAATATTTGGAGTTTGTTGAGAAAAATGTGTTTTAATGGATATAGGTTTATTGATGTGGTCTGTGAGGAGATTTCTATTTAATTGTTTATTGTGATGATGAAGTTAATTATTTTATAGGATGAAAAATGAAAGTGATGTTAATATTATTTGTATTCTGTTTTATAATAACATGATGTAAAAGTTTTTTCTTTACCAAATCACCTAATAATGAAAAAAAAAGAAAAAAACTATAAAATAGCTACTTGAAGGTGCTATCAGACTCCAAGCTTCTCTAACATGTATGACATTATCATAAAAGTGTTGTTCAACCAATCTCGCAATCTGCCAGGCCAGCGCCACTTTGTAAGTAAATGATGTCAGATATGTTGGCTTTGCAGATATAATGGCATGAATTACCTAAAGTGTGCCTTTCTATTAGTTCTGAACTCATATGCTCAGGCTCTTTAAATTTTCAATTCAGTAGATCTCAATTGCTTTTATCGTATCACAATACACTCCACTTTGTTTTTAATCAATCAGTGTTTTTATTTTTTTTTGCAACTTTGATCTTTCTCATTCATTAAACTTCAGGGCAACCTATGATAAATTTGAATTCAATTCATTGTTACAAAACATTGCATGGTGTCCCTATATATCCAGTATTTGTCAGCCTTAAAACATGTTTCGGCTCTTTTTACCTGTATGAGCATCATGGCACAACACGTGTAGAGGGGTCACCAAATGAGTGCCATTGGTTTTTTTCCCCCAATCAGCGATAATACCCTAATACAATCAGCTAGATTTGTTTTTTAACAGATATCACCTCTCAGATACGGCTCAGGGTGGGGATTTCTGAATAGATTGGAGGGAGACGGGAATAGCAGGCAGGATATGGCTAAGATACCAGGCAATCTTTGAACCAACCCATATTTATTATTCATGATATTGGACAAGGAGTGGTCACATCTCAGGGGTGAGAGCAGTTCTGAAGGCTAGAGTTCTTCCGCGGCTCAAATACATAAGGTGAATAAAGCAGTGGTTCCAGATGCAATACATCCAAGGAAGTCACTGGTCCTTGGCTGGCTGATGATCATTCCCCAGGACAACCATAGTCAACCATTTAATGAGGAAGCAAAGGTTTAAAGGACTAGAGGAAGACTGTCTTTTCCACATATGTCACTGGGGACATCGTACTCCAGTCCTCGATTCTGCTCTACTTTACTTTTACTTTAGCCCAGTCTATTCAATTGAAGTGACCCAAGACTACAACTCACAGAATGCAATTAATGGACAAATGGGAGCCAAGGATTGGGGAATTAAGCCCATGGTGGCATGGGGCTCACCTGGTTATGGTAAAAAAAGTAAGATATGCAGCTTCCTGACGCAACTGGGAGAAAGCAGAAGGCTGTCAGCCAAAGACCAGACATCCCTTATAGGATAATGTCTAAATAATGACAAATATACGGATTATGTTCATGCCAAAAACTGAAAAGTCAAAATAAAGACAAGTAACAATGTTGCCACTATGCTTAAAAAAATACTGATGAATGTAAAACAATGGAAGCTACCCAATTTGCTACATAGTCCAGTCTAGAACCATAACATGATTTTCCCATAACAAGAAAGTGGCTAACTAACATTCGAAAAGTTGGAAGCTTTTTATGGCGGTGACTTTCTTAGTTGCAAGTGCTCTAGTGGACTGATAGAGCTCCAGAGGGAGAGGGCAGGATGCTGACACTGGGATCTATGTGATCACTGCGCCGCCCATAACTGCGACGGCCTAAATGCTGGCGCCAGTTACGGCGCTCGCAGTGATCATATAGATCACTGTGCCCGCTTCCCCGGCCTGATTTTCCCTTCCTAACCGCCACCGCCCAGCTTACCATTCACGGCGGCACACTTCTGTGTGTGCCGCCTGCACCCTGCTATCCCTGCGGCATCAGCTCCTCCCACTAACGTGGGTTACAGGTGACGCCGCAAGCTGCTTTTCTTTTTTTTTTCTTTCGTGTCCCCTGCTTACCAAAATGGTAAGCGGGGGTCACCCCTGGAACCCCCAACTCCCGTTACAGCACTCAAGCAGAGCGGGGACCCCCCCCCGCAACCCCCTCCACCCCCCGCAACCCCTGCTCTGCTTGGGCGCAGTAAATGTCGGCCTCATTTTGTGCGCCCCCAAAGTTGCAGTAACTGCGGGGGCGCACAAATGAGGGCGACATTTTTGTACGATTCCCTGACACTGTAGGCACGAAGGTTGATCGCACGCAGGCTTAAAAGGGAGGTTAGGTAGGCCATGCGATCAGGTTGGGGTATATGTGCGGCGGGCAATAGCGGGTAGATCCGGTTGCCCCTTCTGAAGAAGCAGCAGGTGCAACAACAAAACAATGAAGAAGTGTTTGATTCAAAGGATGGATTTCTGTTGTTTTGTGTATTGAAAAAAGAAAAGTGCTAATTTTTCTGTTTTTTAAATTGTCTATGAATGTCCACACACGTAGCAAATATAACAGCATACAATTCCACTGCATGCGCGCATCCAAGCTGAATTATTGTGAATGTCTTCATTTGAGCACGGGTCCAGCCTGACATTAATGGAGGGGAAATCAATGGATTCGTGTATAAAGGAAAGGTAAAGCTGGTCTTGACTGCCGGATTCACAACAATGTGGTTTCCCAAGAGGAATGTGGTGTTAAACACATCTAATTTGTTTCACAGTCTGACTACGGGGAATGATTAAGAAAGAGAAGTGGGTGACTTCTGCTAATACTTCACTCCATGTCATGCTACTGTTTCATATATAAAAAGCGTGAACGTGTGACCTGCCTTTGGGTATAAATCATGTTAACAGTGTGTTGGGATGTAGGGAAGTGATCAATGGGAGAGGGATCTGATGCAGAGGAGGTAACTGTGGATGTCAGCCAATCAGCTCTCAGCATGCTACCCTTCATTGTATTCTCAATATGCTGCATCACGCCTCATCACACTGCTAAGGGAACTCAACCACATCAGCCACATCCTCTATGAGCTGCACTGACTACCGCTTCAAGCACGAATCATGCTGAAGACTGTCTATAAAGCAGTCATAACGTAAACGCCACTCATACTGGCCAAGAAACTAACCATCTCCGGAGGCCAGCGCACCACCAGAAACCACCGCATTGCCAAGCTGAAGAGAAAGTTCTGCTGCACGCCATGCCTCTGGAACAAGTTACCAATGCAGATAAGACTGGCCTCCTCCATCCTACACTTCAGGAAGGATTTGAAGACCCTACTCTTCAAAGAACAAAGAACAACTCCCCAATCACAGATGCTCCTCTCAACTCTTAATTCTGCCTCTCTGGGGTTCCCTGCTCCCCCTGCCCATCCCAGCTACCCTGCTTCTCCTGAAGGCATGGGTAATATATCTCAGTGGCAACGCGCTCGTCTTGGAAGCAAGACGATGCAGAGCAACACAGGTTCAAATTCCGGGTCCGTGCTTAGAAACCTCTTTGGTATTTAGTGTGTTATGAAAAAACAATAATAATAATTGCAACCCTACTTGTAACCCCTTGGGTGCATCCCCTTGGCAGAACCTTTCATTGCCTCCCATCTAGGTTCGCATTTTATGAATACAACACATACATACATACATTCTCAATGATATTGCAAGGGAGCTGGTAGGTAATGCTTGGCTAGCTGCAGATGGCTCAAAGATATTCTATATGGTTAATAGAGCAAAGAGTGCGCCAAAGATGAGGAATTAGTTACACAAGTTAATTGTGTGGTGTTATGAGCTACAGACCAAGGCTCAAGGATAGCAAGTGTCATATGTTGAACTTTGGGAGCAGAAATTCCAAAGAGCAGTCCAGAATTAGATTGACGTATTGAGGGCCACCACACAGCAGGGAGATATGCAGGTGTCCCTACATGGTGCTTTTTAAGTTGGTTTACCATGTAATGAGTTGGTAGATGCCACTAAATACTTTCAGTGTCTGTGGTGACACTCGGAGAACCTCAAGGGTTGCCACTCTCAGATCAGGGGAATCTCGCTTCCTTCTTTTGGCACTAGGCTTTGTGGGAAGACTGCAGAAGGGGGGGTAAGGCAGGGAGGGGTTTGATGAGGAATTGAGGGCAGGAAGAAGGGGATATATCAACGGAATGAATGGGCAAGCTATCCAGGGGACTTTAACAGGCAACACACCCAAGGCAGTCCCTCTTTTTTTATGTTCCCTTCAAAGATTTTACATGGTGGATAAAGCACTAATAGTGCCACCAGGGATCAGCAACCCCAGGTTTAGTAAAGCTACAATGTTTCTGTGAAAAATACCTTGGCAACACCTGAGGGGGACCTAGTTGAGCTGTGAAGTTTTTACCGGCCTGGAAACAAAAGGTCCTAAGAGAGTTGGCACAAAATCAACTGCTCAGAGTGACAACCTGCATGAAGATCGGATAGAGTGCTGGAAACAAAGCAGGGTACAAACATCTAGAAAATTCCCCCAGGAGGGATAATGATTACTTCTTTTTTTGGATACTGCTTTGAGGCCAGAGTCTGATGCTGTGCGGTGAATTATGGATTACCTATAAGCGAGTACCACCAATAAAAGCAATGCATCCTTTCCCACTGACAAATGTCTGTAAGCCATCCCAGTTTGAGGCAGAAGGCAGCACTCTGCTGTGACACCCAGCCCATGGCTCCAATAGCAAAGTGTACAATGGCAAGAATCTGTCAAATGTATCCCCTCCACTTAGGTTTAAACAATCATTAATGTGGCAGCAACAGCAAAGATACAGATATAGTGGACAAATGCCTGCCTTGCCAAATCATCTATTAGATGGTCCACGCCACCAACGATTTGCATCTCTTTGTGAATCAAAATAGCTTCTGAATTGGGGTGAAATATGCATCTATTGTGCCAAAAGAGGGCAAAATAGCTATTCAGCCTCCTGGGCTACGAGGGAGGGGTAGGCATCTGCACAATGGGTTTAATGGCCCCACTTACTACAAGCTTTCAAAACTGTTATTCATCCCCCAATGTTTTGAGGCTGGTTCCTCCCCTGGAGACAGTTCACCCCTCTCCTAAAAAGGCAAGGGGCCGACCAAAAACCTACCGGCTACCTTTCACCCTGTGTCTCTCCTTCGGCAATTGTCTAAAGTGTTCAGAAGGGTTGTGTTCAACTGTCTTCCAAATTTTGTAGACATCTGTCAATCTGGAAAAGTGAATACCCTTCATTTGAATGACAGACGTAACTTGATGGCCGTAGGCCAACCGTTTTATGCACCGAATTATAGAAATATAGACTGTTATGCTTGACCAACAAGCGGCCACTTTAAACGTAGCAGAATCGCCATGTTGCTTGTTAACCATTGCTCATTGCTTTCTGTCTAAAACTGCTTTGCAGCTTGCAATTCTTGCGGTTTCTGCTTACTCTGCTCAACTGTTAACATTGCTATCTGAATATGAAAGGGCAAGGTCGCGGGACTGATGAGTTCGTTGAAAACTCCTCATGAGTAGCCCAGAAAGGAATGCCCACGCTCCCTCTCTGTAGCCTTGAGGGAGAGCTGCAGGGCATTTAAACACTTCACAGCTGCCAGCCAGTCTCGTACAATGGTAGAATATGTTAGAATAGAACAGCTAAAGGCTTGAATTATGCTCTTCCTACGGCCCCCCTTCGCAAAACCCTTTAGAGCGTGTCGGCTCCCAGGACACGAATAGTACCTCATAGATAGCAAAGCATGGAATGTGGCTCTTCCCCTGTGTGCAGCTTGCTTCCAAGAACAGAACCACCGTGTTCTGTTCAACAACTAAAAGATGCCTCCGCACTTTCTAAATTGCACATTGTTACTAGAATAGACATTGAAAGTGTCATAATTGTCATACCCGTCGGAAATGTCCATCGTCATCCCGAGTTCAAAGAAACTTAATAAAGGAGGGTGTTAAACATGACATAGCTGATTGTATGATATGCATTTTGTATATATGTAACTGATGTACGTAATTCGCTCTCTTGCGTCCCTCGAGGTCTAGGAAACTCACGCCGCGGGACGTGAGATCAGAATTGGCCAATTGGGACTATTTTTGCTTGCAATAAACCCTAGCATTGGGAATTTGAACCTCGTGTCTGCCGCATCTTTTCGTGTATGGTTATTGCCTTGTTTCCATATCACGAGGGACCCCTAGGGGCCACTTTCACATCTGCAACCTTCAAGAACCATTACACACAGTTTTCCATTCCTGTCACTTCACGGAAACTGCACTCATTAATGTCGTCATGAATGTCTCCAACTTCATCACCTTTGCTAAGCACTTCCACCAATCCTTTAACCTATCCTCTATCCTAATTTTCCTTGACCTGTCTGCTGCCTTTGACACTGTGATCTCCTTAATACTCTCTTTCTTCTTGGGTTTTGCGATTAATCCCTTGCCTGGATTGAATCCTACCTTCCACCTCGTCAATTCGTTGTCTCCTGGAGCAACATCATCTCTCAACTAACTTCTCTAACTGTATTCCATGAGGATCTGTCATGGGTTCTCTCCTCTTTAAACTCGACACATCTTCTCTTGGTGCACTAATCTCCTCCTTTGGGTTCTTGAACCGACTCTTAGCAGAGAACACCCTAATCTTCTCTTTTCCTGAACCCTCCTCTGATCGCTTTATCAACATTTCAAACAGTCTCTGCCATTAAACACTGAATGGTTTCACACTCTCTGATGTTAAACTCTACCAAACAGAGGTGCGCTTCTTCCCAGCCAAATACTCGCTCTCATTTCTTCCCCTGGCTATCCAGTTCCCATCTGACACTCTCTCCTATTCTTCAGCTAGAAACCTCAGTGTCATCTATGACCATTCTCACATCTTCTCTACTTTCATCTCCAAAACTATCCAGTTCCCATCTGACACTCTCTCCTATTCTTCAGCTAGAAACCTCAGTGTCATCTATGACCATTCTCACATCTTCTCTACTTTCATCTCCAAAACTGCAACAGTGGCTTGCCTCAATCTCCTAAATATTAGGAAAATAAGTCACCTCTTTCCTTTCAACACTGCTAAGAATCTCGTTACCACTTTTGTCTTCTCTGAACTGGAATGTTGTGCCAGTGTCCTCTTTGGTCTCCCCAAATATGCTTTTTGTCCTCTCAACAAGATTACCTTTGCTACCAGTACTCTCTTTGAACTCCCTCACTTCACACCTACTTCCTTGTACTGTCACCAGGCTGGATGGCTGAAGTGCAAAACAGGGCCAGATTTAAATGTACTCTCCTGGTTCACAAATCTATCCATGGTAAGGCACCACTGTGTCTATTCTCCCCTATCCAACTCTATAGGCCTTCTCGTAATCTCTGCTATGCCTCCTCGACTACCCTCGTGGCTCGGCACCCTGTGTGTGCTTCCTCTCACTTCCGCTCTTTCTCTCTTCTTGCTCCACTTGCATGGAATTCTCTCTTCTCCTGGACATCCGCGAAACAGGTCCCACTGATTTGTTCAAAACCAAACTAAAACCCTACCGCCTCACCTCAGTGTTACCCTCTTATCATACCTCTTAAGTGCTTTCTAGCTAACATCTTCTCTCACCCCTAACCTTCCTCTGTCCCTCACTTCCTCTGCCTCCACTGTAGCCCTTCATCCATCATGGTCACCATCCCTATCACAGCTGGCCGTACTGCCCACCTGGACTAAAAAAAGTCTAATGTTGGTTGCCCTTAATCTATGTGTGTCCACCCACGCATTGTGCCGGTGACTGTTCCATTTACTCCCCTCCACAACGTGGTCAGGATGCCACTCAAACTCACCCCATTTTAAGAGGCTCACTGCTTCCCATCAAATGTGTTTTCTTATCTATTGAACATTTTTTTTCCTCCCTGTATATAAATAAATAAAAACAAGTTCAACAGGTTACAATTGGGATATATGTGAAAATATTGCATCCGTTACTGCGAATGTGATTACAAAATGTAGTTTACAACGAATTTGATTGGAAATAAATATGGGGGGGCATAGTTCCCTGACACCCCCCACTTTATTGTTTATCCCAGCCCAACCCCCATCTATATATACATTGAAATTCGTTGTTTTTGATGCGTTGTAATCTCATTTGCAGTGATGGGATTCAACATTTTTGGATGATACCCACAATCGCACAATATGGGGCACGTTTCCCCTCAGCTATCCTCCCCCTGATCCCTATGATAAACACAATCACATTCTGGAACGCTGAAAAGAATGAAGAACAAGAAACTTTTTTTTTTCTCAATAAAAGTATCTCTACATCTAGGGCCATGCTGATATGAGAGTGGGGAGAGGATTTCAGGCTCCGCATGCTGAAATATTTGTGCATAGAAAAGGTTAACAAGTGGCCAACAAGTTGACATGACAACTTTCAACCAGTCCTGCTGTCCAAAATGACACTTCATGATCAATAGTCCCATAACAGGAAAAGGGATGAATGAATGAATGAATGAGTATAGCTGGCCTCATCTGCCATCCATTGCTCTGGTGCTCATGCCTACGGGGGGCAGAGGTCCATGGGAGGAGGGTCTCCCCATGATAAGAAAAACAGGAAAATAGAGCAGGGCATGTTGCGGCAAGCAGGCAGGCATCAGACGAGCTAGCAGGCGCACACAGCGCTTGCAACAAGAACGTTGTGGCAAGATCAACTCTTGACTCCCTGACTATCCTGTGGGAGGTGGTGGGTCAGAGCTATGAAAACCGAATATTATGGCACAAAGGCTTTTCTTTCGCTTATTTGGTGTCAACACTGGCTGTGGTATTTTTGCTGATCAAGGGGGTGCGGGTGGGCACTACTATGTTCATTAAACTTGTTAATATTGATAATAGTTCCTTATAGGTTAGGTAATTGGCGATCCCCAGAGACCCAATGTACACCACATTGGTATATGAAATGCTGAACAGAAACTGTTATTTTTGCTGGCGCCCATGACCAATGAATGCATGCAGATAAGAATCCTTTCCCGGTTGGAAAGCTGAATCCCCAAAACCCTGCATTTTGCCAGGCTCCCGTACCGTCTCTGGGGCTTCTCATAAGCTCCTTGGACCCAATGAGGGGACCCCTTCTTCTACCAGCCTGCTTCATTATAGTCTCCAGAATTTCTGCAATCTCCACAGATGCGAACATTACCTGCTTTCCTCCTGTCCTGCAAGAGGCTTACCCTGACTCTCTCAGCCGCCCCACATCTCTTCAGTCCACATATGTTCTATTGCAAATGGCTGCTCCTTTGCCAAATTCCTTCTTACGTTAAAGGAGAGCTAAACCAAATGGAGTAGCAAAAACATGCAACTGCCTTTTTATTGACAAATCCCGTGGGTTTTTCTACTAATTTACTCATGCACCAACTTCTTAAACAGAAAAAGTGGGCAATGAACTTTTCCACTGAGCACCTTCACTGTGACATTATACAAACTGTCAGTGCTAGGAACTAGGTTTATCTAAAACTGTCATCAATGAATAGGCCTTTTGAAAGGAGTAGCGTCAAGGTACAAAAACGCAGGCCGGCATCCCCGCTCCGCCGCTTGTTTGCCACAGACTGGTCTTTTTTAGCTTGAAAAGGGTCAAATAGCTGTTAAACTGGGACACAGGGCACTGCCATGCGGTCTTTCTACAGCTCCCATCGTTCAATGGCCTGAGGAGGATCAGGTGGCTGGCTAAATTGGCTGACTTTTCTCACTTAGAGTGATCTCACACTGCTTTGCACATGTTATGTTGCTTTTTATTAGTAAAAATTGCAAAGGTTCTAATGAATTGTTTTGTTTTGAACCATATACAATAAAAAAAACAAAAAAAAAACAAAGATGGACCGCCCATGTCCAGGAGAAGAAATGGGGCATAGAGGTTAGTGGCTCCATTCCTAGTTTGAAGGTATAGTTCCTTCCCTGGAACTGACTTTTTTCATAAAGTCCTGGGGAGCCAGAGGAAAGGGGGAGGGGGAGATTTGTGAGGAATCGGTCTGTTTTTTAATACCCTGAGACTTCCCGTTTCTGCATACACTTGTAATCCTCAGTTCCCGGCACTCACTGTGGTCAACTGGCGGCGCGTCATGCATTCACGGCACCAGCTGTGGGCGATGAGTGTGCCTCCAGTAGGACAAGGATCCGCTTCACAGAGCCTGCACGCATAATGACCCTGCCATAGCACACTTTAGATCAAGTTCCATATCCAAGAGTCTGCAGGGACTTTTGATACTGAAAATGTGATTGAAAACAAATGTCATGGTCTGCTGTTCTGCATCTATGCTGCGAGGGGCCATAAAATGCGTGCAAATGGATAGAAGATATGTAAAACATATTTGCATGAAGTGCATACAAAGTGTGTTTTGCTCGGATATGTCCTACGAAATACCCAGGCTTGCCTTTTAAGTGTTTTCTCCTAATCTCAGCTCTATAACGCATTGAATTTTGCAACTCAGGCCAATGGCTGGGATCAGCTAGCAGGCTCGGCCAATGTAACATTTAACGAGAAACTCCTTGAAGATGTCTCGTATCACACTACATGTAACCTGGGCATTGCAGTTTGGCCTGAGTGACTTCCGGAGGGTTAGGCAGCATTATTTATTTAATGTAATTTATTTATTTATTTCACTGGATATAGCGCCCAAACCCAGAGGTATCACAGCGCTTGTACCTAGTAGGTGGTCACAGACAACAACACATTATCAACATGGTACATTGTATGTTTATACATATTTGTTAAATAGGCAGGTTTTTAAGAGCTTTTTGAAGACAAGGAAAGAAGGTTCGTTTTGGATATGTTCTGGCAGTGAATTCCACAAGGTAGGGGCAGTAACAGAGAAGCTAGCGCCCCCTGTTCTCTTATGGTTGAATCTGGGTGTAAGCAGTGCCAGGCTGGAGGAGGAGCGGACAGCAAAAGTCACGGGTTTAGCTGAAATGCGTGGGATTAGGTAGGAGGGGGCATTCTTGTGCAGACATCGATGGGCGATGGCCAGTGTTTGAGATGCACTTCCCCTTCTTGTTGTTGAGATATGGCCCGAGATATTTAAGCGCAGGGCTGCTCTGAGGCCCTTGTTTTGCAGGAGTTGCAGTTTTCCAAGGTTTTTTGCAGTGGTCCCAGAGAATAACACATTGCAATAGCGAGCTTACTGCCAATAATGGCTTGTGCAAGAGTCAGGCAGTTTTGTGGGGAAATACATTTCCTACTCAAGCAAATGAGTTTAACCGTGTAGGAGGATAGGACATTTATTTATTTATTAATTGTGTATTTGGAAGGTGCTTATACATCAAGAAATTGTGTTTCAAAGCGCCAACAGGGAAAGGGAGGGAACAGGGGGCAAAAGTCAAATACAATAACTTTGATGAACAAGACAGAAGCGGTCCTATTAGGCCTTGTGAGCATTCGGGCATTCGGATCGTGCAAGTACAGAGAGAGAGAGAAGGGACAAGGGCATGAGTGCTGGAGGTTCCACAGAGGGGGAAGTGCCATAGAGTCAGTTGCAAGCAACAGGTAAGTGCCTAGGCAAAGATCACTTGGTGAGTGGTCACCTGCCAATAAGTATGTGCAAGCCTGTGGGAAAACACAGGCTAGTGGGTGCCGAAAGGAAAGTGCTGGGGGGAGGGCAGAGGCTGAGGCAATTTGACGGAAGGCCAGGAACCGGAAGGACATATAAGGGCTCAGGCCACCAATCTCAGTGACTGTGGGGTTTAGCACGGGAGGCAGAGGGGAAGGAGGAGGTGAAGAGGAAAGTCCTAAGGAGCTTCTGGAATTTGAGGAGATCTGGCTCAAGACAGAGAAGAAGGGGGAGGCTGGTCCAGAGGCAGCCAACTGAGGAAAGAGATCAGCCAACAGCTCACTGCTTAGCGAAGCGCTTAACACGCATAGAGTTTTAGCCGGAAGAACGTAAAGATCTGGAGGGAGAGTATTTGGTGAGAGCAAGTTGTAGATAGCGTGGTCCCTGGCGCCAGACAGTGTGGGTGCGATTTCTCGCCGTCACCAAAACCAGTACAAAAGGGACCCTATAAAAACTCAAACAGAAAAGAGTTGAGTAAACATTGCTTTATTAACACACAAGCATTCGCGAATGGGCCACAAGTTCAACCGTCTCGCAAAGCAAGTCGTCAAAGTGCCGCCCTTTGCCCTGCACATCGTGGTCCTTTTATACCCATCTGTTTTACATTGTCATACATTGCTGCACATAGATTATGTCCACCACAAGGCGGTTCCTCCCAGTCATGACTTTGCATCAACGGTCAACAGTTCAACATCTGCTATTGTGGTTTCCTGTTATCTGTTATTCGCTCTCTCTCGTGCCCTTCTGTGTCCTTATCTCTGTGCACGAGGCTGTGCTTACTCATTCCTTCCCCACCCGTAATCTGCAGATAGTTTTAGTAGGCTCAACATGCTTCGACATACAGTGACCAAACACAATTCTTCTGTTAAAACAAGTTCTTGCCAGGTCAGCAGGTCTTAAATGTCGCTGTATAAAGAGAAGGCCTCTTCTTTTAACAAAGGGTACATTCTTTTAACACATATGTTGACTAGTACAAACTCCAAGTGTGAGCACAACATTACATATGTATGCGTACCTTCAATCCACCCTTTGCTCACACTTGAGCATCAATCTAAACAGTCCTAGCATAAGCAGATGGCAGGAAAGCAACATCATCACATACTGTATGTACCATAATCTTCTCCAGGCCTCCCATGTCAAAAAATTCCTGTTGTACATGGCTTTTATCCATTGGATTTAGGCGCGTTATGCTGGAAGAACACATGGAAACACAGCACGACACACATACCGGGAAACATTGGATGCAGAGACAAATTCCTACAACTATTGCCGCTAGAACCAGTATAGGCGTAAGAAGTTGCCATCCAATTTCTTTCAGGAGCTTCATCCACCAGCTATCTCCTGACCCTTCCTCCTGGTGGATGCTATCCGCCACTTTATGCAGTTTGTTTACTCCATCCAGGATTCCTGTACTCCCTTCTGGTATGTAAACACAGCATTGGGATCCCACCAAAAAACAGACTCCGCCCCTTTCTGCAGTGAGTATGTCTAAGACATACCTATTTTGGAGAGCCACTAGCCGAATTGCTTTCATTTCATAAGTAATGTTTTCCATTAGGTCTGCAGATTCTTCGATTACGAACTCAAGGGCCCTGTTTAGCTTTTGGATTTCTTGACTGTTCATAAAGATGCCCGCTGGAGGAACCAGGACCCCCATCAGATCTATAAACTTTTCCCATCCTGTAGGTTGATACGTAGGAATTTTTGGGTTTACTGCTCGTTTATTTCTGCTGTGTATTTCTTTATGCAGAGTAGACGGGGCATATACCATCACAGCCGGCATTATTCTGGCTATGTAACATACCCCAACAAAATCTTTGGCTAACCACAAATAAGCCCTCTTGTTACAGACGTAGGCATGTCCTTCAATCTGTAACAATCCCTTCGTGTAGTTATTTAGATTCACCATTTGACTGCACCCCGAGATCATTCTTTGATTACCTCTTGCGCTCCTCTTAAAACATATATTCTTTGGCCTAAACTCTTGTGTGATGGTGATAGGGGGAGGAGGTTCTCTTACTATCTGTACCATAGCAGGTGCAAGCCCGATTCCCTCAGTTTTGATTTTATAGCGTATCTTTTCCTTTAGAAGGGTTTTGTTCTCTCCTCTAACATAACAAGCGGTATTCGGTATCATGTATTGCTGTGCTGACACTATTCTCATGTAAATTAATGTACACCCGGCATCCTCAGTAACTGGCGATGCGTACACTGGGATGCCTTCACTGCTATGTCGGGGCATGTGGGTGCAGATCCAGCAATCAGTTTTATTCACTACCCCATATGTTGTGTTTATTATCTTTACGTATTCATTTTTAGCATAGTCTTCCGGGTCGTGTTGGTCATAGGCATCTCGATTCCTGCTCTTGACCCAATCTGTTCTCCCTGTTTCATTTGACTCGGGCAACAGGTTCTTTAATTCATATCTAGATGGATGTTCCAGATACCAGAATATTATGGCAAATGCTATTAGTACTACTATCGTGCATACAGAAAACAAAATTTTGCCTCTTGTGGTACAAACTGGTATTTTCCTCTTACCTTCTGTGTTTGAGGAGCATACACTTATCCGTTCAGGGACTAAACCAGCATACACGGGTGTAGACATAGTTCAGTATATGGCTCAGTATACAGCGTATATCAGTTGCAACCTAGCGATATAGCAATATCCCCTATTTAAAGCACCAGTGTCCTTATTACTCTAATAGTGGTAGGTCTCACTGAAAACCTTCATCCGATCTGTCCCACGTCTCGTAGTGCCTGTCCCAGGAGGGGAACGCCGAAGGCCCTTCAGGCTACAAGCCCGTCGTCTTCAGTAAGGCACAATTCTGCTAAAACCAACAAGAGAGTCCAAATGTTCATCTCCCTAATGATCAAAGTTCAAAACAGTGTCCTTACACGTTGCTTGGCACATACACGTCACGGGATCGGAGACGATGGGCACACCTACTAATGGCGTCTGGCAGTACTGTTGCAACCTGGGGTTGGTTGGTTCCCTTTTCCGGAGGAATCAGTAATGGAAGCGTCTTCTTGACGTGATTCACGTGGTACCAGTGCGGTTTGCCATCAACTTTTACCGCAGTTTGTGTTGCGAGGAGCACCTGAAACGGGCCCCTCCATCTGGGTTGCAGTCCGCTGGTGCGATCGAAGGCTTTTATAACAACCCAGTCACCGGGCTGCACGTCGTGACCTTCTCCTATCAGAGGAGATGGAGCTACTGCGTTCACCTGTGCATTAATAGAAATCAGTCTATTAGTTAACCCAATACAGTACTGTTGTAATGCAGGCCATGCTTGCTCAGACAATCTCTTAGGTGATATGGGGGTCCCAATACTTGGTGGGCGCCCCATAACAATTTCGAAAGGAGATAAACCATGTGTACGCTTAGGCATAGTACGCATACTCAATAATGCAATAGGCAATGCATCCGGCCATTTCAGTCCCGTTTCAGCACAAGCCTTTGCCAGTTTGTTCTTCAGTACCTTATTTGTGCCCTCTATAATCCCAGCTGATTGAGGATGAAAAACTGCGTGGAAACGTTGATCAATACCAAGGGCCTTGCAAACTTTGCGTACTACTTCACCAGTAAAATGAGTCCCATTGTCAGACCATAGATATCTGGGGACCGTATACAAGGGCACCCAGTGTTTCAATATGCATTGTGCTGTGGAGGTGGCACTATTGTCCCGCAGGGGATATGCTTCCACCCATCCTGAGAACCCACATTTCATCACCAAACAGTAGGAATGTTTATTTACAGGCTCCAGCTGTATAAAGTCCATATACACCACCTCAAAAGGGCAGGTGGGTAACTTACTGTGGCCCGCCGGGGCCGGTACACCTTTCCCCACATTATATAAAACACATATTTCACATTGTTTTGCCCATTGGCGACAATACATTCCCAATCTTTTGTTGTACCACACAGTACTTAAAACTTCTTCCATAGTTCTTGCGTTAACGTGGGTTGGACCATGAGCCACGCTCACTATCACAGGTAAGTATGCGTCAGGTAGTACCCAGGTGTTCGTTTTGGTATGTGCCCATAGCCCATCTACCGTCTACTCATATTGATCATCCTTGTGCCAAGATAGTCTTTCTTCAATGGTTGCATCTGCTTGGATTTCCTTTACGCGCTCCTCCGTCCCTTCCATAGTCACATCCCTCCCCACTATGAGCTGTCGGGCTTCCCACCGAGTGTCCCTTGTGGCAGCTAGTTTAGCCATCTGGTCAGCCAAAGAATTTCCCTGCGTGACATAATCCAGTGTTTTTTTATGCGCTGAGCACTTCACTACGGCCACCATTTTGGGCAGCGTAAGGGCTTGCAATAATTCAGCAATCAATCGGGCATGTTTAATAGTATCACCTTGGGAGGTTAAAAACCCACGCTCTCCCCAGAGTTTACCAAAACTGGAAACCACCCCATGAGCGTAGGCTGAATCAGTATAAATTGTCACTTTCATACCGCTGCTTAACACTAATGCTCTCGTTAGCGCAATTAATTCTGCTGCCTGGGCCGATTTTTCACACACTTTCCCACTCTCAATCAACCGTTCCCCTGTAGTTACTGCATACCCTGCTGTTGTCTCCCCATTTGGCAGTTTGAAACAGGAACCATCACAGAATAATATACCCTCATTATCAACCAGCGGGGTGTCTTGCAGGTCTGCTCTACCCTTAGTGTGTTCTTCCATTTGAATCACACAATCATGCCTAATGTCATCAGGTGAGGTGGGCAAAGGAAGCAGTGTCGCTGGATTCAAAGTGTTACACCGTTCAATTTTTACATTACTGGCAAACAGGATCATCTCATACTGTGTGAGTCTAGCTGTAGTCAAATGCTGTGTATGCACTCTATTCAGAAGAACATCTACCGTATGTGGAACCTTTACTGTTACTTCACTCCCTAGGATGATACCTGCACTTTGTTTTAGGGCTGTCGCTGCTGCAGCTACTGCTCTCATGCATGGGGGTAGGCCTCGAGCTACTGAGTCCAGAGTGCTAGAAAAATATGCACATGGTCTCTGTTTACCCCCTTGTTCCTGTGTCAAGACTGACACAGCGCAACCTTCCTGTTCATCAACAAAAAGGCAAAATCTCTTAGTATAATCAGGTGTGCCTAAGGCCGGTGCGTGGCATAGAACATCTTTCATAGCTGTCAGGGCTTTTTCCATCTCAGGTGTCCATTCTAATGGGCCGTTTTCTTGTACTTCTTTTAAGGCTTTTAGCATGGGCTGGATCAATACAGAGAATTCAGGAATCCAGTGCCTACAGTAGGATAAAACACCAATTACCCTTCGGAGACCCTTTGCCGTGTCTGGACCTTTTATGGACTGTATCAAAGCAATGCGATCAGTAGACAGGGTTCGCCCCTCTTCGGACAGCTCAAAGCCTAAATAATGGACCTTTTGTTTTACATACTGCATTTTGGCTAGGGCTACCTTGTGCTTATTCTCTGCTAAGTGCATTAGCACCAATCTGGTCACATAATGGCATTCCTCTTCGGTGGCTGCACATAATAGCAATTCATCAACATATTGTATCAGAGCAGTGTTAGCGGGTAGGGCTAGGTTATCCATCTGTGTTTTTAGTGCTTGGCTGAATATGGCGGGACTTTCTGTATATCCCTGCGGGGCTCTAGTAAATCGATACTGTCTATCTCGAAGAGTGAAACTAAACAGGTACCTGCTTTCTTCGGCAATAGGAATGCTGAAGAAGGCATTTTTCAAATCAATTACCGTAAACCATTTCGCTGTTTTGGGAATTAAAGTGAGTACACTTGAAATATTAGGGACAACTGGATATCTGGGTTCTACTATTTTGTTTATCTCCCTCAAATCAATAATGAAACGATAGGGTACCGCTTCATCACCTTTCTTGTGTACTGGAAGGATCGGAGAGTTACAAGGGCTATCATTTGTTGGCTCTACCACCCCTAATCGTATCATGTCCTGTACTATTTGATATAGTGCCTGCTCTCCCTCGTGTGATATGCAATATTGTTTTATCCTGGGCAACCTGGCACCAGGCTTTAGTTTGATTACTACTGGGGAAACATCCAACACTCCTACATCATTCCCATGAGTGGCCCATAGTTCATTCGGGATGTCTTGGAGTTCCGGGGGCAGGGTTTGCATTACTCCTATCATACTCATAGGTTTGCTTATGGTCATTCTCACTCCCTGGGGGGAGCAATATATTGTGGCCCCTAGCGTTTTTAATGCATCAATACCTAACAAGTTTTCTGGGCAGTGATTGGTCAATAGCCACCCATTCTCCCATTTTACCCCATGAAGTTCCGCTTCTACTATTTCACTTACAGGAGTCTTTATTGGATTTCCCCCAAATCCAACTGATACCTTGCTTTTATCCGATAATGGGACAGCGGGGACGGCTCTGATATTCACGGAACTGTTTCCAGCTCCCGTGTCTACCAGACATCTCAAGTTTCGGTGGGGGCCGATCCTAATAGAGGCATAAGGCCCCCTTTGGTCTATAGGAACCTGCACCACTCCCGCTATCTCATTCCGGCATCCTCAGGACATATCGCTTGTGTTATCCTGAAAATCATCGTTATAGTATACCCCTTCTCCACATTCTTCACCCTGGCATACACCTTGTACTTGTGTCGTTTGTTGTGGCTGATACAGTAGATTGGGGGGAGGCGGGGCCGGCCAGGGAACATCCCCTCTTGCTTGTCCGTCAAAGGCATTGGGTTGAGGGGGTTTAAACATTCTATTGTCTTGGTTGCCGTACCCACCAGTCCTATTTCCTGGGGCAAATGTTGTCTGTGAAGGGGGCCGTACGCCCCTTCCTCTCCCACCACTCTGGGGACACTGGGATTTCCAGTGTCCGGGTCTCTTGCAGAAGGCACATACATCTTGGGGTAGCCCATCCCTCCTCCCATATAGCGCACCTCCTTGCACTGTACCTCTTCCTGTCCCTTGGCCCCCTATCATGTTGCTACTATAGCCCTGTGACGGGCCGTTATAATTGTAGTTATACCTGCCTTGGGGCCCTTGATGCAACTGTTGCATCAACACTTTGGTTTTTAAATCCTTCTCTTGTCGTGCCTTTTGTTGTCCCTTCACTCTTTCCCCTCTTTCGTAATACCTAGCCATTTCGAGGAGATCCCGGGGGTTCCTAGTCATCCATGTACTTTCTGCCCTCCTAATGTTCTCCTGAATTGGCCCGTGGAGCCCCTCTACAAAGTTTGTGGCAAAGTACCGTTGGCCCGTTTCAGACCCTATCTCTAGCCCACTGTGCGCTTTGAATGCTGCTTCATAACGCAGAAAGTACTGTGCTACCTCCTCACTTGCACCCTGTATCACAGCGGACAGTTTCTCCACATTCACATCAAATGGGGGTAACACCTTTTCTAGAGCCCTCAGGACTGCCATGCCATGCCCCCTTAGGGGTTCAGGATATTCCTCATGCAGTTTTCTATTTTTGCTCGCATCCATTACATCTTTCCATTTTATTGTTTCATTGTCTTTGGCACGAAAGGGGGTCCATATTTCTTCTGGGACAATGGCTAACAATATGTTATCTACATCCTCTACGGTAAATAACCCTGGTCTGAATAACTTTCCTACTTCCTTGTAGAATCCTGCCGGGTCTATACGGGGGTCGGGGATGGACTTGGTGATATGCATTAATTCAATTCGGGATAAAGGGACATACACATAGGTGCGCATCATGTTACCAGTGGCTGCCTCTATGGTGGGTTGGCACTCTCTCATTGGCATTAATAGTAACTTTTCCATGTCTGTTTGTTCACTTACAAGGGCCTGCGCTGGTGGCGAAACAGAGGATTGATGACTAAGAGCTTTCTCTTTTATTTTTTTATAATCTTTTAATAGTTTCTCCACCTTAGCCATCCTCCATTCTTCCGCCCCTGAATCATCCACTCTTATATTAGATAGCAGTTTCTTATCCAATTCCGTCCTAATCCTATTCCACTGGGACACATACCTAGGCTCCTTTTCCTCTTCTATATCATCCACCCTAATAAGAAGATATTTAATTACGTTTACTTGTATAGGCCAGCCAAGGCCCTCCATCAGACTCACCAGGGTGGACATGGACTGCGAGTGTATGGATGCTATCATACGATTAGCTACGTTTTGGCCCGCCTGGTCTGCATCTTTGAGTTTAGCCTCTCTTTCCCTCACCTCTCTTTCCCATGCCCTCTTTTCCTTCTCCCATTCAACACCGCCCCTTATGACTTCCGCTATTATGTCGGACATACATCCCCATAACTGAACACTGGACGCAGTCACTGGTAGTAACGCGACAGCGTCCTGATATGCTGAGGGCAGATCCGCAGTACTCTGTCCTCTCAATTTACAGTTACCCTCATAAAAGGTATATAGTTTAGTGGCCACTGTCCTAAATTCCAAAGGTGTCAAACGCCCCAATTGGTCCCGTAGGCTGTCATTGAGGGGTGTGCCATACAGCCCGGTCATAAGGATTTGCAAGTCTCCATCTCTATCCTTTTCTACAGTAGTCGTTCTCCTATGGTCTATCAACCTATCTGGGTCTCCATACTTCATTGGGAATTCCACCCTTTCACCCTCACTGTCTGCCGGTGGAGCTGTAGCTCCTGGAAACAATAATTCAGTCGTTGTTTGTTCTGCTTCTAGCCCTATCACATCTTCATATCGAGGCACCGGCACGGCAGGATACATACCCCCACTGTTCTTAATCATCATATGTCTATCCAACTGATCTAGCCTCTCACCCTTCTCTTTTATCTCTAGATCATGTAATTTTTGATTTACCGTTCTCTTCTGCTCCTTTGCTTTTTGTTTATTCTGAGCATTGCGCCTGCGCATTGCTTCTACCCTCCATAGTCGTATAGCCTCACACTGTGCGGGTCTAACCCGTCTTTTTACTAATTCTATTTCTACTTTGGATATGCGGTCCACTTCAAAGGACCCGGTGTCTGGCCATTTATGCTCAATCAAATCTTTTGTGTATTCGGACCATTCTTTTAAGAACAATGTTGAATTCAATCCATGTTTAATCAACATATCAAATGCAGGGGTTCCTTCAAGAGGGGCATAGTGTCTCTTGCCTATACCACTCTTGCTGGAAGCCGCTTGACCCATTTTGTTGGTATACCACAATTGCCTAAAACACTCACCTTTCCCAAATATGCACCTATTGGCTAACAATAATAATACATCCTCCTGGCGTATCTAACATATCATATCATCATTTCAACATTACTTCTTCATAGACGGACTTACCACCGTCCTCTTCACAAACCCTGAATCATTATTTCCTTATTCCATCATGCATCCGTCCATACCACTTATCTTAAGGGTCCCGCCAGAGTGTTCCGGACCCGAAGGGCGACAGCCTGCTGTTCCACCGCCAACGGAGCCGGAAAAACAAGGATGACGCGTTGGTTGCAATCAAAGGTGCGGATTCAGTTGTTGGGGCCCCGTGATCAATTCCTTCTCCGGTTCCGCCGCGGCGTTGCTCACCCAGTGACGGACTGTCGCTCCTTCGCGTCCCACTTCTGACACCAAAATTGTGGGTGCGATTTCTCGCCGTCACCAAAACCAGTACAAAAGGGACCCTATAAAAACTCAAACAGAAAAGAGTTGAGTAAACATTGCTTTATTAACACACAAGCATTCGCGAATGGGCCACAAGTTCAACCGTCTCGCAAAGCAAGTCGTCAAAGTGCCGCCCTTTGCCCTGCACATCGTGGTCCTTTTATACCCATCTGTTTTACATTGTCATACATTGCTGCACATAGATTATGTCCACCACAAGGCGGTTCCTCCCAGTCATGACTTTGCATCAACGGTCAACAGTTCAACATCTGCTATTGTGGTTTCCTGTTATCTGTTATTCGCTCTCTCTCGTGCCCTTCTGTGTCCTTATCTCTGTGCACGAGGCTGTGCTTACTCATTCCTTCCCCACCCGTAATCTGCAGATAGTTTTAGCAGGCTCAACATGCTTCGACATACAGTGACCAAACACAATTCTTCTGTTAAAACAAGTTCTTGCCAGGTCAGCAGGTCTTAAATGTCGCTGTATAAAGAGAAGGCCTCTTCTTTTAACAAAGGGTACATTCTTTTAACACATATGGTGACTAGTACAAACTCCAAGTGTGAGCACAACATTACATATGTATGCGTACCTTCAACAGCCTTACGGATGATGCAGAGGGTTTTGAATTTGATCCTTGTAACAACCGGGAGCCAGTGGAGAGATATTAGGGCTGGATCGACATGGTTCATGGCTTGAGGCCAAGGATAAGTCTTGAAGCCTTCATCTGGATAAGCTGGAGGGGGTGGAGAGGAGGAGGGCAGATTAAGGAAGATGTTGTTGCAGTATTTCAGCCTAGAGAGTACCAGAGCTCTGGAGACATTGAGCTTCTGGGGAAAAGTGAGGAAATGAAGAATACCTCTGAGGAGGTGGAGTTGAAAATGGGCCTTCTTGGCAAGGTCCAGGATGTGAGGGAGGAAAGAGAGAGAGGAGTCTAAGAAGACTCCAATGTTTCTGGCTTCAGATGGAGAAGGGGAGAGCCCATAGAGTGTTGTCATAGTGAAGGAAGGCAAGAGGGAGCAGAAGAACCAATAGGAAGGATCGCAGTCTTGCTGGCATTGACGCAGAGATCCTTAGAGGCACACCAGGACTGAATAGCGATAGGCAGTCAGGAATGGTAGAGGGAGTAGAGAGTGGACCAGAGGGAAGTTTGAAGAACAGTTGGTTGTCATCTGCATAACACTGGAAGTGAGAGGAGAAAGTGGAAATAAGGTGAGCAAGCGGGCGAGATAGACATTAAAGAGCCAGGGAGAGATCGGCCACCCGGAGGCACAGATAGAGGTTTCTGGATCGCGTCCCTCCATCACCCGGACCCCAAATTCATGAGTGTGCCCCCACTAACGCCCCTCCGAAGAGGAAGCGCTGGCTGCAGATGATCAGGAATCCCACGAGGCGTGTCTGGTCCCAAACACGGTGGAAATCTGCTGCACAAAGCTGGAGTTCCACCATGTGTGCAGAGGAGCGGAAACGCAAATGTGCTTTCACAATGAGCGGGCCCGCTCAAGGAAGCCAGATCACAGTCAGAGCGCCAGGTCCTTTTTTGCTGGGGACAGGAGCCATGCCCCGGCCCCCCACGGACGAGGACACTTGTTGTGTGAAAGAGGACCCCTGGGGCATTACCCATGAGCCAGGCCATCAGGGAGAAACCCACATCCCGGGCCATGTAATCCCAGTGTGAAGGACGTGTCTCAGGTAGTGATCAGCAGGAGGGGCAGCCTGGTTGGATCGAGGAGCCAGTCCAGAGGGGGCCGGCGGCAGGTACGTCAGCCTGGTGGGCTGCTGGAGGGATCCAGGAGGGGGCCAATCTGTTGCTGCAGTGCACCCAGGGAGCAGAGGGAGCCAGGAAGGGACAGTGAGGAGGCACTGTGATCCTGGGAGCAGGCTTCCCCTCAGCCACAGCAAGTGACACCCAGAAGGTGTGGGCCCCTGGCACGGGGGCCTGTGACTGGCTCCCGGCTCTATGCGCCCAGGGGTGGTCTAGCGACTGGAATAGTCAGAGGTAGCTGTCGGTGTGTGCCTTGTTGTCACCTTCATCAGTGCTGAGAGGCCGGGATTGACAAGGGGGGACTGGGCATACAAGGCGTTGACAGTGGAACCCCCCCATCCCTGGCCATGGGGCCATTTCGGTGAAACCTGACTGGGGTGACTGGAGGAGGAACTCCGTGGGAGGTGTGGACCCCCAATCCCAGGGTGTGTGCCCGCTTCGCCCGGAAAGGGGTTGACACCCCCCCCATAGACTGAAGAGAAATCAGCACCCGAAAAGTGGTAAAGAGGAAGGGCATGCGCCGTTGGGCCTGACAGAGGTGGTCACCGACTTCTGAGTGCTTCACTTTGATGCAATGCTGTATTTAAAGCGAGGCTGGCTGAATTTGCATACCCTGGAAAAGTGGACTGCACAGAGCATACCTCAGGGAAGGTCATGGCGGCAGGGGGTGGAGAGTTGATGGCCACCAAGAAGGATGTCACCCCACTGCTAGAAGAGTTCCAAAGTATGAGGGCTGACATTGGGCCAAGGTTGACAAGATTAATGTGCGAATACAAGTCAGGCAGTCGAATACAATCAATCCTATTTGGACACCATGGAGACTCAAATGAATGTGAGAATGGGCGAATTTGAGAGGAGAGAGGCTGAGATGGTTTGGAAGATGGATGACTTTGAATACGGTGAAAGGAGGAATAACGTCAAGTTTTTGGGGATGCCGGAGACAGAAGGGGAGACCGAAAGGGACCTAAGGCAGAGGAGATATGAAATCACAAAACTCCTTTTCGAAGATGACTAAATTGATGAAACGAAATTTGAAAGAGTTCACTTTGCTGGTGGCTCGGGCAGAGGCCTAATGTCAGTCTTGGTGCATTTCCATAACTATTCCGACAAGCTCAACATATTGGAGAAGGCTAGGGTGATGGGCCCTGTGATCCTAGGCATGGCAAGCATCACCATCTTTTAGAATCTATCCTCCTTTACTCTACCGAAGAGAAGACTGTGTTTGCCAATGACGAAATTGCTGAACGGAAAAGGGGTCAGATATAGATGGGGATTTCCATTCTTGATCTCTTTTGAGCTGGACAGTCGTAAGTACAGGCTGGTCATGGAGGAAGAAATAAACAGAGTCTCTGGAGAGCTGTTAGGTATTGGAGAGTCTACCACGGGCCCTGAAGGAGACAATGGCGGGGATAGACAATGACGCATTAAGGGACCCAACAGAAGATGAGTCCATGGCTCAAGGAAATGTATGAATTTTAATACTTCCCCGGCTAACAAGTCTTGAACACTTTTCTGGAGGGTGCCGGATTCGAGACACTAATGGTTCAGATATGGCAGAGTCCACTTGACAACTCGGGGGAGACAGGTCAAAGTTAAACTTGAAGGGGAAAAGAGTATTGGTGTTATTTATATGTGTGGCTTTTTGTGGCGAAGAAGCGGTTAATGGTTATTGTGTTATGATGTTTGAGAGCATAAGATTCCCTGTGGCCTGATTGGGGGTGAGTACTGGGGCTCAGGGATAACAAAGAGAGGAGGAGTAGGGATTGTGGTCCATAGAGGGCTCCGGGTGGAGGTTACGAAGGTGTGGTCAGACTCAGAGGGGAGGGCAGAGTTTGTCTCAGGTTTGATCAAAATAATTAGGTTCACATTTGCCACAGTTTATGCCCTGTATTAGGGACAAAAGAGGTTCCTACAGAGAACCTTAGAGAAAGTCATGAGTGGGGGACTGGGACATCTTATATTTGGTGGTGACCTTCATGTCTGGATGGACCCCGATCTTAACAGGCAGTCCAAAAAACCAGGGGAATGAGAACCTCAGAAATAAGGGGGAAGGGAACTCATTACCACCATGGAGCTATATAGGCGAGAGACATATGGCGCCACCTCCACCCACAAGTAAGGGTGTTTACCTACTATTCGGCCTCATATGGAACTTCAATGAGAATAGATAATCTCTATATTTCAAGGGATTTAAAGGATCTGGCACTGGGATCAGAAATGTACCCTGTTAGCTGGTTGGACCATGATATGGTGTCAGTCGATATTTGTTGGATGAGTCTCTGCCCTAGACATTCTAAATGGAGGTGTAATGAAAAAGGGAGTCGATGTTGTCCTTAATAGTTCTGGAAGAACAGGGGGAGATCTGTTTAGAGGAGACCTTCATGGAGCGGATAACCCTAGAGACCTAATCAGATGTGATAGGAGAGAATGGCTGAGGGGGGGATGAGCGGCTAAGGAGTGGCAGGGGGATGGGAGGAAGGGAGGAGGAAGGGGAGTAAGAAAGAGTACTCAGTATGTCCTGGGTTTTTGCAGTGAAGTGGGTGGCCAGTGCAGTGCAGAGGACCTGGGAGGGAAGAGGTGAGGTGGAGACTGCAGAAGGATTGGTTAGTTCCTTGCAGATTTTAAAGAGTTCAGCCATGTTGTTGAATGCTCTAGAGACGCAAGCCTGGAAGTGGGCCCTCTTCTTGGAACGGATGGAGAGACGATATTGCCTTTGGAGAAGGCAACAGGACAGTTTGTTAGAGCATGAGCTTGAGGTCAACAACTTCTGTTCCGCAGCTCTGCACTTGCGTTTCAGGGCCGCTAGATCGGAATCATACTAAGTGTTACATTTGTTGGCATGTTTCATGCAGATCCTCATGACTGGGGCAAGAACGTCAAGAGTGTTAGCGATGGCGAGATGAAGGTTGCTGGGAGCAGAGTCAGAGGGAGAGTCCGCATTGGGAGGAGAGGGAGGATGAAGGCAGATGTGAATGCAGTTACTGACACTCATTTCAACGGGCAGATGTGTGTGAACAAGGTTGACAGTTCTGGGGAAGGTGCAGTCAGAGGGCTGAGAGGGCCCAGTTGAGAGGAGAGGAGGGAATGGTCTGACCAGGAGAGCAGGGTCGTGAGTGGGACAGAGAGCAAAAGATCAGTGTGGATAAAGGCATTGAGAATGAGTCCAGTCAAGTGGGTAAGACCAGAGGGGAGAATAGAGAGCGGGAGCAATGTGCAGAGGTCACGAAAGAGAGTGTAGGCAGTGATTGAGGATTCAAGGTGCATGTTGTAGTCCCCCAAGAGGAGGAGTTTAGAGGTAGATGTCAGGAGAGAGGAAGAGAAATCTGCACATTCTGAGAGGAACAGGGAGTTGGTTCCATGTCATTTCATCGGCTGCTTTTACATCGCCAGGCTTTTAAACGGGCACATTCCATTGAATGTGCTCAAGGTTTTTTTTGTTTTGGGGGGGTGCCACCCCAAACACCCCACCCACACTTATTTTTTTCTATTGCCCACTCGCCCCAAACTCTTATTTGCCTTTTCCCACCCCCCTAAAAAATTCGATGAGCACATTCGATGTAATGTGCACGTTTAAAAGCCTGGGGATGTAAAAGCAGGCGATCAAAGGACGTCGTACCCAGGGAGATAGAGACAGGTGGTCTGTAGATAGTGTCAATGGTCAGGGAGGAAGTAGGAAAGATGACCAGCTTGCAGTCCAGGCTCTCAAAGGAGGAGTATGACTGGGTGAGTATGACGGAAGATGGTACCCTCTCAGGGAAAATCAGGGCAACCCCACTGCCAGCACAGTTAGGGCGAGGCTTAGAGATGATTTTGTAGCCATAAGGGAGAAGGGAGTCAAAAGCAGTGACTGAGTTGGGATTCAAGAAGGAGGCAGATGTCAGCAGAGTGTTTGATAGCAGAGCAAGCATTAAGCATGGCTAGATGAAGCAGGTCTCTGCCTTTAAAGGTTTTCCGAGGATGAGTACAGAGGCATGGTACACCTGTCGGAGGAGAAGGGTCAGAGAGAGAGAGAGAGGAAGACAGAGTAGCAGGCGTAAGAAGGAAGTTGAATATGGACAGCGGATGCCTGTCACACAGGAGGAGGTTGGGTTGAGGACCCTGACCCATGATAATGCCATTGCAATAGACATTAATGATGCACCTGGATGATGAGAAGCCCGCCAAGAGTACTTACCATCTAGTGCAACCATTAATGGGTGAGGATGAGAAAGGAGAGAGTAGAGATCAGATGAGGAGTCCAAAGATCTGGAGAGGGGACAGAAAAGAGGCTATCAGTGACAATCTGTCTGGAAGTTGCACTGACATAGGTGTCTGCGAAAGGTAGACCAGGGTTAGTGGCCAGGAAATCTTTATTATACTTTTTTCTTTCAGACTTCATGAGAAAGAGAGTATAGGTAATAGTATAGCAGTTAGAATAGATAGGGGAGATGGTGAGTGCCATAGGGGTGGAGGAACGGTGAAGATGGGTGAAGATGGGTGAAAGAAGGGGAGAATGGGCAGCACGAACACAACCTTACCAGGCAGTCTAGCAGCCAAGAAAAGGTGTAGGGCACAACAGAAATCAGAGTAGCCAGAGGGCACACAGATGCAATGCAAAAACATGGGGTGTAGAGTTTTATTGTGTCTTTGAGGCCTGCTCATTTCCCCATCATCACTGATGACATCACATATCTGGGCCACTTGTTTTTGCTCCTTGACATATATAGAGCAGGTGGTTTTGTTCGCTGGCAGTCCGAATAATACAATTTAAAATGGTGCTATATAGCTAGATGTTAACCTTGTCATATGTTCTTTAAGTACTTTCCTTAGGGTTTGGTCTCAGCTCATGGTGCACATCCATGGGGAGATGAGCAGGCCTCAAACACACAATTCATTTGTATACATGAAGATAAACTTTAATGTCATTCATATTTTCTGATGATGCAGTATATTTCTTCGTTACTTTAGTTTCCCTGTCTGTTCCTCTGATTTGTATGCATTGTGGTGCTTCATATGTTTTGTTTGTACCAGCACAAGTGCTGTAAGTCTTGAATTGTTAGCTAGTTATTACATGTTTAACATTACTCAAAACTCTAAGGGAGCATTCATTATTGTACTATACAAAATTACAATATTATAAATAGTGTACTTCTATGGTGCATGCTGCAGTCATTGCCTATGTTTATATATGATTAGGTTTCTGTATTAACAACAACATTCCAATACAATGATATTAGATGAGCACATTCTTTAATAGATTAAGTAGTTCATGATTGGCCTCCTGATCACTCCTGACATCTTGTTATCAACAATATAAACTCAGCTCCTTGTAGAGACTTTTCATCAAAATGTATTGCACGTGTGATGTCATCAGTGATGTCATCAATGACATTTGTGATGTCATCTTTGATGTCCTGGGTGTTAGTCTTAGCAGTGCACGGAGGTGGCACGAGTTATGGTTGCTTAGCTTACCATAACTGGCGAATTTCAGGGGTTTTTCAGTTTTACTTGGAACCATAACGTCCGTTTAACAAAGTCTTTTCATTGAATTTCATAGGTTTTTACTAGTGCATGCTATTTTCCTACAGCTTACTAAGATCATATTTGCCCAATACAGCAATATTTGTGTCCAATTTCCAAAGTTTCACCTTAAAACTCTCCCGTTTCACACCATCTGGAATAATTTTTAACACTTCTATACACTTCTTGCAACTATTTCAACTAGTTTTGCATCTGTAGACGTCTACGAACATCTGACTTCATAGCGGATCTTCCGGACAGTACCACATGACCATACGCTGGCGCGTGGCATGGTGCTGTGTATGAGAACCTGTCCGCACTTCACGATAAGATCTCTGCTTGGCGGACAGTTCGGAACTGCATTTTCTACTGATCTAGGAAATTCCAACTTCAAAATTTCTCTTGCACAGCTCCAACACCTATTCCTACTCATTATCCATTAACAAGCTAGTACACAGTACATATTTTTAGCAAAACTGCTATTTATCTTAAAATGGCATCAGCTAATGCCATCCCTCCTCCCCAAGAGCCACCACCACTGCTGTAATCACGGAGCATGAGAAACAGTGCCCCCTAACTTAGAAATAACACACGCAACATTTTCCCTTGTCTACCTACCCCTCCATATTAGTGTTTGGTTGCATTTCCCTCATTTCCCTCCCCACCTTTCGTTCTCAGCTCTCCTGCCAAAAGAAATACATCAAAAAACAACAAACAACATATTCCTTTAGGAACCACCTTTCACCGTTAAAAAATAGAACTAAAAAAAAAAAGTATAGACTCTATCTACTTTATATTTCTCAGTAAACGACATAGACTAAATAGGTTTTTCCAACATTTCCATTTGCATTTTGTGCTATGCTAATGGGAATATTGTGGCGTTCATCCTCTGTTCCAGAGACTTGAACGGTGGATACCGACCCAGCAGCCAAAGTTATCAGCCCAAGCGAAGCGAGGGTGGATAACGAGGTCTCTGGACCATTATCCCCCCATTCCAGCCCCTGAAATGGGGGATGAAGGCCATTAGCACCCTAGGTTCCCAAAGCGGGAACCCGGGGTGCTAAAAAATAGGATTTTTCTTCCAACACTGGGATGCCTGCGGCGTCCAGGTGTAGGGAGGAAAATCCTTTTCCAAGATGGCCACCATGGAAAGGGAAGGTGAGGGTTCCATACAGGTCCCCTCTTCGCTTTCCATAGCAGCCTGCAGAAGGCAAAAAGAGAACCCTATGAACATATTACCACAAGCACATTTTTCTTCCCTTTCAAATCTATCCTAATTTCGAATAACTTTACCACAAAGCCAGACCCAGGTGGACATGGCCACTTTGATCCTATGTTTTGTCCCTTGTGGTCATGGCCAGTAGCCAGATTGTCTGGATCATGACCTTATTCCATGACCCGGACCATCTGGCCACTGCCCATGGCCACAAGCTACTCCTCAGTTATTAAAGGTATACCGCTATTTTTTGTAGCTACATTATGACACTTGTCAAATAATAAAACACTGGCACATTTGCCAAACCATGCTTGTAGGTCCTTGTCAATGCTCATTATGCAAGTTTGCTGGAAATCCACCCATGTTTTATTTTTTCAAAAGTGTCAAATGTATGCACATACAATCATCATAAAACCTAGCCCCCACTTGACAAAATCCATTCAGACTTTACGAAAACATCTTAATCTAGATCTATAATCTTTTTGCAAACCTTTGTGTAGATTTGTCAAATGGCACCACATTTATAAGCCTTTACAATATTTTGGGACCCCCACTCTAATTTTGCTCCCTCTTGTCAGAATCCCACCAAACTTTGCAAAAACATGTATATCTTGATCTATTATCAGTTTGCCAAATGAAGTGTAGATTCATCGAATGGCACCTTATTTATAAGCCTTTACATTATTTTGGGAACCCCGTCTAATTTTGCCCCCTCTTCACAAAATCCTACCAAACTTCGGAGAAACATTCCTATCTAAATGTAGCATCAGTTTCCCAAATTAAGTGAGGATTCGTCAAATGGCACCTCATTTATAAGCCTTTACATTATTTTGGGACCCCCTCTAATTTTGCTACCTCATGACTGAATCCCACCAGACTTTGCATACTCCCTCAGAATCAGCCCAGGAATATACATGCAAAATTTCATGCAGTTCCATTAAGTGGCGCCAAAGTTATAAGCCATCCAAGAGCTGCATTTCACCAACCCTGTAATGCTGAGGTGTTCGCGAACTTTTCAGGACTGTTGGCGAACATCCGAACTGTTCACGGACTTTCGCGGTAAAAACCACCCATTTTTGTTTGCTTCTTGCAGCTATATTCCATCCCATCCTCATCACCCCTCACCTCCCCAGAGATTATTTGATAAGTTTGACAAGAGCAATGTTGTGTTTTTTAATATGTTTTTACCGCGATGTCCGCGGACACAGGCCGATGTCCCAAGATGGCGGGCGTTTCCAAAAATCTGACACACCTCACGCTTCACGCCAACCAATCAGCGAACACGTTGGGTGTCCGCGGACATGACGCAAGTCATTTAGCCAGTCAGTGTCCTGTCCACGGAGCGAACAGGGAAGTGTGTCGGCGGAGCGGACATAGATATCACTAATGTTTTTGCTTGATGTTTTGGTCATTTAAAAAAAACTATTGGATGGATTTACACCAAATTAACAAAAGCACGCTTTTGGGACCAAGCCGCCGCTCCTGCCACAAATTTGGTGAAAATCCATCCAGCGGTTTGGGCTGTAGGCGTGAGCACAGTTTTTCCCCATTATGTCTATGGGAAAAAAAGATGTTTTGGGACCTCCCTATAACTTTCCCCCCCCTGGACCAAACCTCACCACACTTTGCAAAAAAATTCAGAGTGGGCCATATACTTTTTTGCAAAGTTTGGTGAGGATTCGTCCTTGGGGAGCGAAGATATAAGCCGCCCAAAAAGTTCTCTTCCTATGGAAACAGCAACTTAACCATAATTACACGGCCACGTTATATGTCGTGACATATTTAGCTCAGCATCAAGATAGACCCACAGAGTCTAAACATGCTTGGAGACCTGGCTAGTGTTTTCATTGATAGGAAATTAAGAGTATGAACGGTCCAGGGATAGTAGACAGTGAGCAGAGCGCACAAAGAGCAGCTCAGTCTTATCATTGTTAAGAATTAAGTTGTGGACCACCATCCAGTTTTAAATGACACTGTAGATTTGGTTGATCAAAGTAACATCTTGTGCATAGGATCCTGATATTGGAAAAAGGACTTCCATGTCGTCTGCAAAGTTAGTGTAGGGAATACCCAGTGCGTCGAGGTGGTTCAATAGTGGCTTGGTGTAGGTGTTATTATAGAACACGGGGGATGCACAAGCCCTGAAGAACACCACAGGGAACTGATATGGGGTCAGCAGTAAAGTTGCATATGATGACCCTGGATGTACACTGGCTCAAAAATGACTTGATCCATTGGGTGCCTGCTGTGAGAAGTGAAAGTTAGTACAGAGGTGTTGGCAGAGAATGTCGTGGTCAACTAGGTCAAATGCTGCTGATACGTCGCGTAAGAGCAGGATGGCGATATTTCCAGAGTCCCAAACAATATCAAGTTGGATTTTGAGATCCAAGAGTGCTGTTTTGGTGCTGTGGTTGGGTCTGAAACTCAATTGTCTCGATACGAGAAGCTGATGTTGTTCAAGGTAGATTTGGGTTTGGGAATAAGCAAGGCAGTCTAGGATTTTGAGGAGGAAGGGCACAGTGATAATGGGGCACTAGTTGGTGGGGAGAGTGGGGTCAAGGGATGGTTTCTCAATCAATGGTGAGACCCAGGCATTTTTGAGGTAAGGTGGAACGTTGCTGGAGGCAAAAGATGTGTTAACGAAGTTGGCTATAGCAGGTGCTAAGGTGGCTGAGCAGAGTTTGATAATGTGGGTAGGACAAGCATCCACTTTACTCTTGGATGGCTTGATGTGCTGGATGGTGTTGGTAATATCCTCTGGGTAGACCTGTGTTGGGGTGGTTATCCCAGGGGCCGGCAGAGCTGTCCGCGGACCTCCGGGTTGGGAGGCCCAACTCCTCCCGTGTTCCCAGAGAGGGAGAGAGTATGACACACGCACACAAGGAGCAAGGCGCTTCTGCTGTTAATTAGAATAACGGCAGGGATACGCTTAGTCCGTATGCATCCGGGTAAGCTCTCACTCTCCCTGGGCTCGCAGGCCCCTTTTTACAGCAGTATGGCGCGCTACTCGCGTCACCTGGGAAAAAGCATCACAAAACCTATTGCCATCTCGGATTGGTTCCCCGAGTGGTAGGGTTAGTATGGTTATGGTATATGAAAAGATGTTAGTGGAAGGGAGCAGATCAGGTGGTATACTTGGGCTGTCCCTAACAGTGGCTACTTTGGAATTGTTACAAGGGGACCCTTAGTGATTGGCTAAGTGTAATGGCGTCAGCAATGAGCCCCCCTGTGCTCTGATTGGTCCTTCCCCGAGCCCCCAAGCCTGGCACCACCGCTGTTCCCAGCTCACGGTGTATCTGACATTAGCAACAATGTGCAACTATGTGTCAGTGTAGACAATGGACAGGTCTGCTTATGGCTGGTGCGCAGGTCTTTCTCATTTGCCGCAGACATCCATCTTTGCCGCTTCACTGTTGCAACTTGTGTCCCAGACGTGGGACCTTGGCAGCCTTCTGTCTCGTAGGCTTGGCATCTTGTCAGTTCGGCTTGGTCACTTGTGTGTAGACCGTACCTGGAACAGAATTATGAGTATTAGATTTTATATTCTGTGTCTGGGGCCTGGCATCTGCAGGTATAACCTTGGCGCTGGGCTCGCAGCATGCAAGTTGCAACATCGTGGCCTTGGCTGTGGGCCTCCGTTAGGGGCTTGTTCTGCATGGTCAGCACTTGTATTTTACTCAGAGAGGCTTTTCGTTTGCGAGGCTCCGGCCTGGGGACTCTTGCTTGCGGCCTACTTGGGCCTAGTTCGGGTGGCGGTACATGATCCATGGTATGGTGGTCGCGGGAAGGCAAATTGTCATAGGCAGTATTAGATGTACAGGATAGCTTTCTGTAGGGATAGGTGGCGAGGAAGCATCAGCAAGCATATACACGAGTTCTTTAGGCGTCTTGCATTTCTGCGGTGCTATAAAAGGCCTATGTGAAAAATAACAATGTTGCAAGTCTGTGTGTGTATTACAGTCCGCTATATCATAGCACTGAATATATTCTTCGTGTAGAATGGTGCGTGAGTGATCATCGTGCATGTGTCCTTGTCCATTGGCTACGTCATCATGGCATCTCTAACGATGTGAATACTTATGGCTGTTGTTCTAGTCGAGCTGGTCCATGTTGCAGACGTCGGTCTGATTCTTGCGGGCTTGTGGGCATACTCCCCGTACGTGTAAGTTCTTGAACCAAGGTATTTTGTCATCAGGTAAATATTCGAATTCTTCTCGTGGAGGGTGTCTGGGCCGTGATCCTCTAGGCCATGGTCTGGATGTGATTGGGGGGAGGGTGGTATCCGTTCTCCCTCTTCACCTGAGAGAAGTGGAAGAGGGGAACAGGGGGCTCGGAGCAGGCAGGGACGGGTGTGTGCGAGAGGCGTTTGGCTAGGAGTTGGAGTTTCTTGGCTTCGGTTTTGATTTTGAGCAAGTTGACTTTATCAGCGAGGGCTGTTTGAATGGTAGAACACCAAGCTTTGTCAATGTAAAGAGGGCAGGTGGTAGGGGAGAGATTTTTCAATTCTTTGAGGATGGCGAAGAGTTCTTTTGCGCTAGAGTTGGCTTTGTTAATCCTGGTGTTGAAGGAGTTGGCTTTAGTAGTTATAAGGGTGTTTTTGTATGTTTTGGCAGCTGTGACGTAAGAAGCAAGGTTTGATGGTGTTGGGTTTGCTTCCAGGTGTGTTTCAAAGCTCGTTTGTACTGGCGCAGAGAGGCGAGTTTGTCAGAAAACCAACTCTTTGATATGCAGAACCTTGAGCAGGGCCGGCCTTAAGGGCAGCAGCGCTCTGGGCAAAATAGCGCCCCCCCTCGCCCACCGTGTGACCCTAGTTAACGGGGGCAGAGAGGAAGGGGGCGGGGTCAGGATGGGCAACTTTTTTTTATCCTCCTCGCCTCAGCGAGGAGTTTAAATAGAGCGCTTTAACACCCCATTGTCATTGAATGAGCCCGCTGCTGCGGGTGCATTCAATGGCAATGAGGCACCTGCCACTACGCCTGCTTGGGGGACCCTTTGAAAGACTCCCCCGAGCTGGCGTGGTGGGGGGCTAATGGTGCCTTTTCTTATGAAAAGTGCCCGCGGCGGAGGGGTGCATTTAAATGCACCCGCCGCCGTTGGCACATTTTACAGTAAAATGCCGCCTGCCACGCCTTCTCCCACAACTCCAGCTCGGGGGAGCCTTTGAAAGACTCCCCCGAGCTGGCGTGTCGGGGGCTATTGGCGCCCTGGGGGGTGTGGCGCCGCGGGCGGTCGCCCAGCTCGCCCCCCGCTAAGGCTGGCTCTGGCCTTGAGCAGATTCTGCAAAAACATAATAAATAAAAAAGAAACGTTCACAAAATACTTTCTCTGTATGGCCAATCAAACACAAGAGCCCCATAAGAATACAAAAAATTGGACAAGATTAGTTCCCCAAAAAGCAGAAAATAAAGAGCAAACCCAGTGCGCCAGCACATAACCTACAATAGTAACCCCCCAAACTCACTTCACAACACCAACAAACGGCACTAGAGAAACGTGTGGTGTCGGGAGTACAGACTTCCTCAAACTGAAGCAAAGTTTCTGCAGCTCCAGAAAAGTCTAAAAACACACCTATTCCCTGACAAGCCAATGTCAAGTACAGCTCAAAAACGCCCAGCAGCCTGGCCAGACTCAACAAATATATAGGGCGAACATGAAGGACACGTGCACCTTAAGTCAGGCAACAAAAAATGCAGGTACGTTAATGTGAAAATGTGTGAGTTTACGCCCCCGCGCAGGTGTAGCACTTTGAAGCACTGAGCCACAAATTACGGCAAGGGTGAGTCCTTAGGGAGGGGCAATTATATTTACAAGCAGAACTCCAATTCACAGGGAGCTTATTCCTTGGGACTAATCTACCTTATGGCAGAACGGGCACAGGGGAAAGCACAATGGCAATAGGGGGCTTTTCAGACCCCTGCAGCATTATCTTGCCCAAAATAGAAACGTTCGTCCCTGGCATGAGCGTTTCTGTTTCATTCATACAGTTCTACCTCCCAAGCAGAAGTGCACATGTAAAGACTGCATTTGCCATGACAGGACCTTTAGCGCCCATCTCTGTGCATGCATTCACTGGTCCCGTGTGGGTGGGGACTGAGCACAGCTTCCACCCACGTGGGTTAAGTGAGCCAGTGCCTAAGCGTTGGGAGCAAACCGAACACTTGAATATGAATGAAAGTGCTGGCCGCCATTACGTAATATCTGCGAGCTCAGAGATGTGAGGGCAAATTCACCCACCGATGTTTGCGAATTTTCTTCACAGAAAGAAGTTAAAGTGATGTTTGGGGAGGTGGCGAGGTAGCAAGGAATAGAAAATTCCAGTTGTAGAGATAATTGTAGATGTTTTGCAATTACAGAAAAGTATCACCTCAATACGAAGGGCCTGATTTACAAAAATGTTTTAACATGGGAAACATTTTTGTACATCAGGCCCTACCTATGAACTGAAAAGAAAAACCAAACCTCCTTTTAAAGAAACTTCTTTCAGGAGGAGTAGTGCAAAGAAACTTCTTTCAGGAGGAGTAGTTCAATTGGATTGTGACGCGAAAGAATTTACCATCAAGAGTGTGGTCAGATGCATGGGTGGTCAGTTAAACGGCTCATGCGGTCAGATGCGAGAGGGAGCAGACGCTGTTAAACGCTGGAGAGAGGTAATGGGGTGAGGTTAGCGGGCTGGAGGCTTGCCAAGGCTGTTTGCCTCATACAGCATGAGGATAAGAAGCGGGGAGACGATTTAAACAGTAACAGACCCACAGAGCGGGAGAACCATGACGGCTAGCCATATGCCTGGGAGGATGAGACAATGGAAATATGTCAACCGCCTCTATTATATGTCTGGAGGATTCACAGAAACCAACTCATTTGGATGAGTTTTCTTTTTTATAAAAAAAAGATTGCAATGTAAACCACATGTTCCAGGTACCCACTGTATTCCTGTTAATTCCCAAATACAGTCATGCATGTAATCAGATCGCGCCTCGCTGGTCATGCGTGTAATCAGTTCGCGTCTCGCTGGGTTTCTCTTTGAAACTTTAGATCTTCCCTTCTCCTACAGTCTTATCACCTGATGGTTAAATTTGAGTGACCTTCTGCCAGCACTCCCCTGTTCTGCTGCTCATGAATCCAACTGGCCCGCCCTAAAAGTCCAGATGCAGCGAATATGGTTTGACATAAACTTGAAGCCCCACACATCCTCAAACAACAGCAGTAGCAGGACCAACAAGCTGGCTGGAAAGAAGACTTTGATAATTGGACCAACCAGTGATGTTGCTTATCCGCAACGTAAGGTTCGGTCATGTGCTAATGCATGACCTTGCTACTCCATGGAGCACCGGACTCCTTTCGTGCCTTGCAGTTGCTTCTTGCTGTGGCATCCTTGATCCAAAGCCAAGCAAATGTTCTTTGTTCTTGCACAGAGCTGTATCCTAGTGCCTGTCAGCTCTGCATCCTTGGTCTTTCTCCTTCCGGCTTCTTGCTTACTATTTATACAGAGTCAACGTCCATTTTCTCATGACAGCTGCTTTACCCTGGTTATATTTTCTACTGCAGCAAGCTTCTATATATCTGATATAACTTGCGTTTCTTTGTATATACATCTACTGCATCTCTTCTCACTTATATTCTCAGTGTATGTGATTTCTCCGTATTCGCATAAATGTTCACTTTGTTACTTCAGTCACATCTGCATTCTTTAAGTATTTGTATATCGTTTCAGTGCGTTCTTGTGTCTTCTCTTCATGACTTCACTTTACTTTTGTCAGATTTCACTTAATGCTCTTCCATTTTCAATGGTATCTGCAGACATCCTTCTACCATGTCAGTTTGGGGGTACATTCGATATGGTTGTCTGAGCGCATAATGTCTCTCATATCTTCGATGTAGTATTGGGATGATACCTGGTGTCACGCACAGTCTCTTCCTGTTGTTCTTCCAATATGACAAAGGTGAGGGGGCGGGCACTATAGATGACGTGTACATCTGCTTCTCTACAACTTGATATGGCTTCTTCAGAATTGTTATTGTGTGTGTAGCTGTATTCCTATGTATACATTGTCGGCGTGTGCGTGTTTGTGCACATGCATGTTTGTGTGTGTGCACGTGCATGCATGTGTCACCCCTGTGTTTGCAGTTTAAGTGAAGTGTTTTATGTCTTATGTGTGATATTTAATTGTAAACTGTGCAAAACAGACACGCGTCCCATCTTTTCCACTTGATCAACATGTGTGATCCTGGACAAATCACATCACATCAAACGGCCTACTTTTCCCTAACATCTCAAATTGAGATCACCAAAAGTGATTCAGTTAAGTTTGTACTAAAAACCAAATAAGATGAATCATGTCTCTACTACACCAACCTTCGCCAGGCATAAAATATCAGTGATTGAGTGATTGCGTCTGCACTTGGCAATGATGACATCACTTGGGTTTATGTGGTTATAGCTTCCGTAGGAGGACTGTATGTGGACTATGAGGCTTACCCTGGAATACAGTAGCACTACAGGGTATATGAGATTGCACTGACCATTTTATACATGACATGTGAGGCAGTATTGAGATATTATGACTATACATGGCATATAAGACTTTAACAGATGTAAAACGCCAGTGACTGGCTATATGAGCAACACTGGCTTAATAAAGCAGTGCTTCTGGTCTTTGTTGGTTCTGCTGGTCGTGCCATCTGCATTTCATGATTGCACTATTTACATATTGGGTTAGCACCGTACTAAACCTATAGTTGAAAACTCAAATAGCCTGTTGTCCACTTTAATACTATTTGTTATTTTATTAATCAAGCAGTGTCATTTTTCTTTTTCTGTTTTGTGATGTCACTTCCGGTGATATCTCCAGGGCATAAGATCATGTGATGTCACTCCCTGTGATGTTATCTGATATGTGATGTTGCTTCCAATTCCCATCGTCGTCCCTGACAAAAAGTCATCTTAAATCCTTGAAAACAGATAAACATGCAGCTATATAGAGGGTGGTGATCCATCTGCTGTGGTATGTTGTACCACAATGTTTTGAGATGTGCATGTTTTCTTTCAGAGATAGGAAGCCATGTAGATGATGTCAGTGCAATATATAAACCCACCTCTCATTTTGGCCACCTTCTATCGGCCACCAGGTCAGCCCACTCTCTTCCTCTCTGAATGGGCTGACCTGACTTCCTCCCTACTCCCCTCCTCCTCTTAACTCCTCCTGTTGGGTGATCTTAACATCCATCTGGACTCTCCTGATTGCTCAGGGCCTTTACGCAACCTTTGCGACTCTCTCGCCTTTTCTAGCCTTCCCTCTGGCCCCAGACACACCACGGGCCACTCCTTGGATGCTTACATCTCTACTGACATCCCCTTCTCTATCTCTCTCACTACCTCCCTCTCTTGGACTGACCACTCTCTTCTCTCAACACACCTGACGCTCTCCTCTCGCAGCAATACACCCGGCACAGCCACTTGGCTTCAAAGTCACCAGACCCATAAAAAAAGTTACAGGGTCTGCTTTTGCCTCGTCCTACTCTCCTCCACCCACTCCTTCGGGTGACTCCCACCCTGACACAGCCCTCGCTAACTTCATCACCAACACGCTTGACATTCTTGCCCCTGTCATGAGGGTCTGACTGAAGCCTTCCAAAAACTGCAACTCTTGGTACGACTCCGACCTGGCCTTCCTTAAATGTAAGTGTAGGGCAGCTGAGTGGAAATGGAATGCGTCTGGCGAACATCTGACAAACTGGCCTGCCGCCTCCTTCAAAGGCATTATCGACTCTGCATCCGCATCAAGAAAAGAGTCTTTATCCAAGCCTGTATCTCTGCGGCATCAAACAACACAGCCAAACTTTTCAAAGTCTGCAGGGAACTGGGCAATCCTGCAGCAGCCTCGTCTTCTGCCACAACCACCCAGGACCTTTGCTCGGCTCTGGCTGCACACTTCACCACAAAAACCCAAGACATCCTTTCAACCCTCTCTTCCACACCACAGCATACACCTACACCAGAGCCTCCCTTGGCACCCCCTCCTCTTACCCTTTCTTCTCTTTCGTCCGTCACACCAGATGAGGTCACAGACAAGTCTGATCTATGAAGGCTTCATCTAAACAGGTGGACCCCTGCCCCTCCGAAACCATTAAAGACAATATGGATTCCCTTCCCCCAGCAATGGCTGATCTCTGCAATCTCTCCTTTTCCAATGGAGCTTTCCCAACTGCCCTAAAGTACTCCCTTGTGCAGTCTCTGCTCAAAAAACCCTTTGCCGACCCCTCCATTTTGGCAAACTACCACCCTATCTCCATCACTCCTTTCTTTGGCAAACACCTGGAGAAACTGGCTATCTCTCAGCTGACCCTCCACACTGAATCTGTTGGTTCCCTCCAAAGCCAACAATCTCACTTTAGAGCATCCAGAGGCATGGAAACTGCTCATCTGAACACCCATGAAGACCTGCTCTCAAATCTTGACACTAACACATCCCTCTATCCTCATTCCCCTTGACCTCTCCTTTGCCTTTGACACGGTTAACCACAAAATCCTGATCGGATGTCTCCATGACACCCTGGGAATCACAGGTCAGGCTCTGGCGTGGTTAACCTCCTTCCTCTCTGACCGCCCATCCCAGGTGCAACTTGGAATCTCAACTATCACTTTCTCAATCTATGGCATTCCCCAGGGGTCTATCCTGTCCCCCTGGTTCTTCAACATCTGTGTGGCTGCCCTTGCACGTGTGATTGCCACCTTCGCCTCTAACCTCCAGTGCTATGCGGATGACATGCAACTATCTTTCAGGCTACCCTCAGCCGCTTCCTCCTCCTCACTCATATCTGACTGTCTGTCCGCTATTCAGTCTTGGTGAGCTGCAAAAGACCTCTGCCATAACGCCACTAAAACTGAGATTGTTCACATTGGGACCCCTGCTCCCGCTTACCGACTTTCGCTCTGGCCGGCCTCCCTCAGCCCTCGCCTGCAACCACCTGCGAAGCAAAAAACCTTGGGGCAGTGCTTAAAGTGGGCCGGGGCCTGCCGGGGCTGGGCCCCGGAAGTCTCCAGAAAGTGGGGCTGAGCCGGGGCCCAGCCGGGGGCCCCCCATCCCACACAACATTGGCGGGATGCATTATCCCGCCGCGGCCGCAGCCGAGACGGGAGATGTGCCCGTCATTATGTCGGCCAAACTGACAGAAGTGCCAGCCAGCCACAGCGACGCTGAGGCTGGCGGCACTTCTTTCAGTTAGTGTAACTCCCTTTGATGACCCCTCATCAGGGTCATCAGAGGAAGTTACTGTCCCTTTGTTTTCCCTCCCCAGGTCACTGACCCCCGCGGGCTGCGTGATCTAATATGCAGATTAGATCACAGAGCCCGCGGGTTCGCAGAGGGTGAAAGACGCCTCGGGCTCAGTGATCTATGTGCTCTGAGCAGATAGATCACAGAGCCCGAGGTGCCTTTCTCCGTCGGCAAAGCTTTATAAAAGATGCCTTGAACTGTGTACGTTTCAAGCCATCTTTTATAAAGGTAGAAATATTTCTATGTTTATAAAAGACGGCTTGAAACGTGCACAATTCAAGGCATCTTTTATAAAGCTTTGTCGACGGACAAAGCCACCTTGCGGTTTGTTTTGTCCGTCATCAACGCTTTATAAAAAATGCCTTGAATTGTTTACGTGTCGCCATCTTTTAGAAACATAGAAACATGTTACAAATATCTATGTTTATAAAAGGTGGCTTGAAAAGTACACAAACCACAGTAAGGTAAGCACACAAGTGTGAGTAAAATACTATGGTTTGTGCACTTTTCAAGCCACCTTTTATAAACATAGAAATATGTAACATTGCTATGCTTATAAAATATGGTTTGAAAAGTACACACACCATAGTAGTACGCATACAAACATATAAATGCTCACATACATTTATACATTTGTTTGCGCACCTTATTATGATTTGTGCACTTTTAGTCCACGCCCACAATGAAAGCCACGCCCCCAAACGAGGACCCCCCTCAATTTCTTACCCCACTTAAAGCACTGCCTTGGGGTTAACTTTGACTCTACTCTATCCTTCTCCTCTCACATTTCAGACATCTCTAAAAAATGTAACGATCAGCTTCACCTCCTCACAGGTACTCTATCTTTTCTTACTTTCCCCCAGAGGCTCACTGTCTCCAGAGCGCTGGTTCTCTCCAGGCTGGACTATTGCAACAGCCTCTTCCTCAACCTCCCTTCTTCTGCCCTGTGCCCTCTGCAACTCATCCAGAACAGGACTGCAAGACTTATCCTTGGCCTCAAGCCCAGGGACCGCATCTCTTCAGCGCTGAAATCCCTTCACTGGCTCCCTGTGGAAGCAAGGATCAAATTCAAGATGCTTTGCATTGTTCACAAGGCTTTCTGGGGCCTGGGACCTACCTACCTGCAAAGTTGTCTACCTAAATACTGTCCCTCACGAGCCCTCCGCTCATCTACCTCCAACATTCTGCGAGTGACCCGGTTCTCCAAGCAGAGATTTTGAGCTATATCATTATCCTCAGCAGGTGCCTTCCTCTAGAATAGCCTCCCTGCCACCCTTCATCTTGAGCCGGATCTCCTTAAATTCCAGAAACTCCTCAAAACTTTCCTCTTCTCCTCTTCCTTTTCTCTCCCTCTACCCTGCTGACCCAGTTCTGTGTTTTTTCCCTCTCTCCCTCCTCTTCCTTACAGCATGCCAACTGGCCGCCGGGTGTACCTCAGAGTCTCGCTGGTCCCTGGCACCCCTGCCTGTCCTCTCTCGCACTTGCCTCAAGGCCCTACACCGAACCCACATTCAATGCACTTGATAAATTAACCCAAGAGAGTGGCTCTCTCTGCACTTACCCCAGTCTCAACCGACCGGGGTACACTTGATCCTCCCCCTCCCTGTGACCCTCTGTCTACTTGCTCGATTTGTACGCACTGCACCTGAAGATCATCTGTTCTCCATTGTCTTCACTCCTTAATTGCACGGCTAAACTGCAGAATCGCCGTCAAGCCTATTTGCTGTCTCCCAAACTGTTAAATGTATTTTTTATGCACTTACTCTGACTGTGCACACTATTATCATCTCAGAATGTCAAGGGCTCTGAGCGACTGTTTGTTTTTTCACCATTTTTCCACCCTCCTTGAGCGCTTTGAAACCCTTGCCTGTGTATAGGCGCTATATAAACGAACAATACCATACCATACCTGACACAACATCTAGCAGTCCACTTCAGGGTAAGTTCCCATTTCAGTGCATAGCTTGCAGGAGGTGGCGGAGAACAATAGGGGAGACACATGTCTTCAAATAAAAAATCCCAGGCCACCACAAACGCCACCCACAGCACAGCAAAACCTCATCACTTCTAGAACATGTACACGTCAGGTAGAGCTCAGGTACAGACGAAGCACTTTAGGGGATGCTGGAGTGGGGGTGAGAGAGAAAATAAAAGCAGACTCTCCACACACATCCCTTGCCAACACATCCATCTCTACTTTGGAAGACCAGAGCTAATAAACGTGGCTTTCTCTTCCTACAAGAAAGGGAACCCTGTTTGTGTGTGTGCTGTTGGTATGCGGCAGAAGCTGGAGTATTTTCATGGTGTGAATTTTGTGTGATGGAGTGTCCGTTTGGTTTTTCAGCCAGCACATTTTATAGGTGCCCCTTTCATCCTGATTGATTAACCCTAACAGTCCCCACTGTGTTATTTACCGCTGATTCTATACCATGTTTTCAGCTCTCGTCCAGCAAGGGGACTTACCGCAGTCCTGCTTCATAAACCCACAACCCATTAACCCGGGAACCAGTGTCCTGTGGTTCATAACAGGGGGAAGGGACCAAAAGACACACCCTCGACTGTGAATGCGCAGCACAAAAGAGTTGCAGACCCCTTGATGGACAAAAGGCCAAGGAAGGATGTACACGCAAAGGCTTATCACTTTACTGAACTCACGCATGTAGCCTACTGGAATACGTTGTGTGTTCCCACATATAGGGAATCAAAAAATAATGTTTTGAAGCATTCCCAGAACATGAATGTTCTTATTTAGATATATGTAATATTCAAGAGATACTTATACTGTGAATAATGGAGGAGTGATGCGCCTTTCGGTTCTTGGAGATGCGGTTATTCAAGACCTCTCCATATGCAGACAGCACACACACAAGCAGATAGGTCAACCAAAAGTATACCTTAGGAGTAGGGTGACCAGATTTAAAAAGAAAGAAAACTGGGACATGTCATAGACTTAGACGTAGGACTAAAGTAAACACAAATAAAACTATAGTCCTACTTCTATTTTGCTGGCCTGCTGCGAGGGGCGGGGAGGGGGTGTGCTTACAGGCACACTCCTCTCATTGGGGGAGAGCGGCCGGGAAGGGAAGGAGGAGGCAATGGGGGTGTATACAGCATTCACACCCCCATTTCACGCACCCATTTGCGCAGGAAGAGTTACTCCGTACCCGATTCTGGGATTTCGAAATCATGTCCCAGCAAAAACCGGGACCGTAGCCACCCACCCTTGCAAACCCGGGACGGGGTTTGTCAAATTAAAAAACTCCCTGGACCCCGTAACAGAGGGCGATTTCCCGGGACTGTCCCAAGAAAACCAGGATGTCTGGTCACCCTCCTTAGGAGCCTTCCACAGGAAAGCTATAGAATGCTGCCTACCTATGAGGATCACATTTAGACTCAAAGAGGTAGAGCAACACCTAAGAACATAGTAGAGTCTAGGACAGGGTGTGTGTAACCTGAGGCCCTCCAGGAGATTTGGACTACAACTCTCATGATCCCTCCCCATTGAATATGCAGGCAGGGGCTGATGGGATTGTAGTCCAAACACATCTCAAGAGCTAAAGGTTGCTGAGTACAGTTTAGGGGGACTGTAAGCACCAATGTATTTGACATATCTGATGTAGAAGCACCATAGAGAGAATGTTTATTGCAGCAGACTGTTATCCGATTTGACGTGCTGCACATAGACCAGAATATTGTGTGCTTGTACGGTTGAGACCGAACTACAGAAACCAGGAAGTGATGGGAGAAGCGGGTGCCCCGCAGGTGGTGGAATTCAATTAGGACACTACGGGACAGCAGACTGTAAAGGTATTTTCATTTTATACAAATATTTATTTAAGATTCTCAAAAATAAACGTAAATGAAAAAAGTGGTAATAATGCGCTTTCTTTTTTTTATTTTGCGTTCATTGCAGAAATGTGGAAGTCACTTTATTCTCAAAGGTGACCTGTGCATTTCAGGGTGCGGGGCAGCAGTGCAATAGATGCACTGGCCAGCCCCTCTGCATATGCTAGTGTCAGAAGCACGCTCACTACACTAATGTATTACAGGCCTGCAGTATTTGCGGGTATCAGGTAATATTATCCCCATATATATGGTCGGCGTAAATAATATCGGCGGGAAAAAGTCGTGACGATATTATTTGGGTGACCATATATATGGGGACAGGGGCAGCAGGGCTTGCGGGGTTGTCCCCAGCGCCCCATGAAGAAAAAAAAGGTTTGGGGGTTGCGGGGGTGTCCCCCGCATGTTCCATGTAATAATGTCCCCACAAGAAAACGGCCATTTTTCGGCCATTTTTTTGCATGGCGATATTTTTGCGGGGACATTATTACATGGAACCTATTTGCGTGGGCACCGGTGTGAGCACATTTCACAGTTAAACGTCATAAAGCGACACATGCATTTCTAACCGGGAGGATGGCTCAGTGGCAAAGACAATGACAAGCAGAAGAGGTTCAAAACCCAGCGCAGTGCTTAGAGGCTGGACAAAAAAGAGCGGTAAAAAAAATCCCGTTCAATTTAAGGATAGAGTGGGTGGTCAGCAGTTCACACCTCTGCACTCTCACTGCAAAGAAAGTTCATGACATTTTCAGAAAGGAAACGCCCTGCCACCTGGTCCAAACAGGTGTGTGGAACGTGATCGATTTTTCTGCGTCCCATTCATAGGGTGTGAGGATGTGGTTTGCAGGATCCAGAGGACCCGTTTGTGGATTCGGGATGTGCATTGAAATTCATAAAACACTCCCTATTAGTGGAAATTCGCAATAGCGCATCTTATCCCTGGCAGCAAAAAATGTTTTGAGCATCTGCCCAAAGTGATCATCCCAGAATCACATAACTTTTATTTTTATTTTTGAGAAATCCCTACATTGACATTAAAATACATAATTACAGATTCGAAGGCCAGCAATGTAGTCAACAGACCACACAGCCCACCTGCATGTTTCCGTGCAAGTTAGCTTAAGCTCAAACATGTTAAAAGGCTCAACATATCCATTCTCCTTGATATGTCCGATGCTATTTTGTTTCCTGCATGCATGCTTGTGCAGATAGAAGGTTCCACGGCCTTCCATGAGCCAACAGACCACACGTCCCACCTGCATGTTTCAGTGCAAGTTAGCTTAAGCTCAAACATGTTAAAAGGCTCAACATATCCATTCTCCTTGATATGTCCGATGCTATTTTGTTTCCTGCATGCATGCTTGTGCAGATAGAAGGTTCCACGGCCTTCCATCAGCCAACAGACCACACGTCCCACCTGCATGTTTCAGTGCAAGTTAGCTTAAGCTCAAACATGTTAAAAGGCTCAACATATCATTCTCCTTGATATGTCTAATGCTATTTTGTTTCCTGCATGCATGCCTGTGCAGATAGAAGGTTCCACGGCCTTCCATGAGCCACAGAGATATAAGGAACAAGCACAATAATGATGTGTTTGTTCGGGAAGTAAATGAAGAATTGGAGCAGGAGAGCTAGGGGGTCATATTTAGTTGGAATATGAAGAAGTACACAATGCAGCTCCAGAAGGGAGAGGACCAAACCTTCCGGCTGCAATAGCCAGCCGGATTAACTGTCAAAGGCTCCATGGATCTTCACAGTCCTTTTGTTGGGCCACGCAGCTGGTTTACTTCAAAAAGGCCCACACGGGGCCTGGCTGTAGAGGCTAACAAAGGAGACAGGAAACCCCAACAACCTTTCAGAGGCAACTCTAACAACCTGAAACCAGCTCCCGCCCTCAGTATCAACTGACAGTGAGCTGTCATGTCTGGTACTGCGTGTTTAAAGTAGTTTAGCCCGCACAGGGGCCCCATTCATAGGGTATGAGGATGTGGTTTACAGGATCCAGAGAGTCTGGTCTTGCCGCAGCTTCAATGGAGACCTGCCACTTTAATCAGGACCACAGAGAGCTCCACTAACCAGAGAGACCCTTTCATCCACAACAGACCGGAAGATGGTTGGGACTTAGTATTACATGTTTTCACCCCTTTACCTTTTCTGTTGCAAAGCACACTGGTTATGACCTCGTGCATACAGGAGATTGCTGTTGGGGACCCAGGATTGGTTCCTTAAGGTAGGCTAAGACCGCAGCAATCACTGTGGCCCATTTGGCTTTAAAAGAGGGCTTAACCCCTCTTTTGGCAGATCATCTGATGGCTTCACCAGAAGCAGAAGGAAGAACTCATTATTGGATCTCTGCTGAAGGTACAGTCTGCCTTACATCTTCCGCCAGGGAAGGATGGCCAGGACCTCCATGAGGGGTGCAAGACCCCTACCCTAAACGTCTCCAGGGGACTAGAGCGAGATACCGAATCCAGAGGACCTTTCAGCAGCTCCAGAACTGGTACCCAGCCAGCACGTCTAGGCTTTGCAGCAAGCTTCCTACGTGGGAAGTGCCAGAGAGGCCCTGAACTCAAACCAAAGGACAAGGCAGCTGCCTAAAACATGCTACCAAGCTTTGGGCTGTCAGCCTTAAAGGACGACACAAACCCATTGAATAAGCTGGAAGAAGTGCCTCGACGAGCATCTACCAATGTACATGTTAAAGGACATTTTTGAGCCAGCCCAGTTCATCGAGCTGCAACCGATTGCAACGCTGACTGCTGTTAATCGCAGTCGCTTAAAACCATCTGAGATGTCTCAACCAGTGCTTGAGAACCACCGACCAGCACTAAGACAATGACTCCTGACCCCAAGCTGCAGTTTAGGCGAGCCTGCAGCCATCCATTCAGCTTTGCTTGCCGAACTGTTTGTCGCCTTATGCCCGCAGCTGTCTCCCCTCTTGAACTCTGTCACAGAAGCTCCAAAGTGCTCTGAAACCGACTCGACTCTGCCAAACACCAAGAAAGCCCACAAGCACAAGGTAAATTTTGGTTCTGTCCCCGTGGTCCTTCTCTGAAGGCCCGTAGAGAAACGTTAAGATCCATTGCTCCCTTTGTGCTGAAGTGAAGTATCCTTGATCTGCAATTATTTACTATACCGACCACTGTCCTGTCAGTATCCAGAGTGCATCCCTATTCCTTCTTTGAAACTGTCTGTCCTCTGCATTCCTTTACAGGGTGGGTTGTATTTTACAGTGTTGCTAGAACTGTCTGTTGTGATTATAATAAAGTCGCTATTTTTATACATCCTTGACTGGACAGTCCCTTTTATCATTGGGTAATAATTGTATTTTCACCGTGTTGCAACTAACCACCGATCCACGACCTTTCGGAGAAAAGCCTGCTGTTCCGTCCACATTCACAAAATTGGACAAGGAGGTTTATAATGTGCATGTGTTTCCAATCTGTTCGGGTCCCTTCTGGTCTACCAGAGCTGTGGGGCTGATTTATGCTTTAAAAAACGATAGTCATCCCTGGATCACTGGTTCCCCGGAAGTTGATTCATCACATTGGTGGCAGCAGTGGGATTGAGTTGGAGCCTTGTGCACAGCTTAGTCACCCAATGATAAAAGTACTGTTGCAGGCAACATTTAGAACACTGCTTGGTATTTGTAATAATCATGGATCTTGACATGGAGACTGTGAAAAGCATGAGCAAGAATGTTCTGGGTATACTATGTCAAGAGAGTGGTCTTCCCCACAGCACCAACATTAATAAACCTGAGTTGCTGACCAGCCTCCAAGCTTGGGTAGAAGTGAGGGATGGCTAGAGAGAAGACTGCAGAGGATGTCCTAGGCCCCGTGTACCCAAATCAAGAAGACCTTCCGTGAGGGGTAGTGGAAGATGACGAGAACGAGCGCATGAGCAGTTTTTCTCACCAACCATCCCTCCTGTGGGCAGGCCTGACTTCTCAAAACTCTAGAGTGCCGGTGAGGTCAGGGGCTAGTGCTGCATCCTGCAGATCCCAGCCCTCGGCACAGTCTCACTCTAGCCTGGTAATATTTATAGCTGTTAACGTGGCAGTGCCAACAAAGCTCCTGCTGGGGGAGAGGAGACTAGTGCTAGAGGAGCAGAAGCAGCAGGACAAGGAGGTGAATGAAGAATTAGAACAGGAGAGCTGGGGGGCCGAGGGGGTGGAAAGAGCTTGCGCCAACTGATTACCAATGTTTCCATTGTGATAATTATGCATCGTCACAAATGGAAGGTGAGATGCTGGCACTTAGGCAGAATTGTATGGCAGACTGGTAGAGGCTAGGTAAATGCGATTATACAAAATACACAGAAAGGTTACACAAACAGGGGGACAAACCAGGCAGAATGTTAGCCGGGCTTTGTTGTAGAGAAGTGTCATTGACAATGACCAGCAGAATTCTATAAAGGATTCTCAGTGGAGTTAACACGGAAGCTATTGGAGACCATCGAGAAAGCTTATGAACTGGGGACACTACAACCGAATATGATGAAGTCCCTTATAATACTGATGCCTAAACCAGATAAACCAATGCAAAGATGTGCGTCGTACTGACCACTGTCAATGATTAATCAGGATTGTAAGAGCCACACAGCCCTTTCGGCTGAAAGGCTGAAAAGAGTAATTGGACTAATGATTCATTGGGATCAGACTGGGTGCGTCCTGGATAGAACTACAGCTGGAAATTTGAGGAGACTCCACTCAGTGATAGATCGGACCGGATTCAGGAGAGGCGTGTGTGCGGCAGTCTCATTGGATGCTATTAAAGTGTTCGACTCAGTCAGATGGAAATGGCTTTATGCCGCACTAGATCGATTTGGGGAAGAGGTTCCTCAGGTGGGTCAAATTAATTTACAGAACCCCAACAGTTAGGGTGAAAACATATCAGGTACATGGAATATACCAAGATGCATGAAACAGGGGTGGGTGACCACTGTCTACAATGCTTTTCATCCTGGCACGGGAGCCCTTGGGCATTTCTAAAATCAGAATTCAGGGATGCAGGTTTGCTGGTGGATGGGACAAGACACATTGGGCCTCATTACGAGTCGGGCAGTAGTCGTGCCGGCAAAACCGGCAGGCTGCCGCAGGACTCGTGATGAATTACCGCCACCTGAGTTTTCCTGGAATCACTGGGGTATAACAGCCCCAGCAGTCCGGTAAGTCAGGCGGCAGCAATTGTTACTCCCCATTCCCATTGAGTCCAATAGGAATGGGGAGAACAGAAGTACCGGCACTGTGTGCAACAGTGCCGGTGCTTCCGTCAAAATCTGCTGGCGGGTGCCTTTCGCCCACCAGGGTCAGATCTGGTAGGTGAAACAGCACCTGCCAGCAGACTCGTAGTTTGACGGTCCGGAAACAACAGTGCCGGTAAGCTTACTGGCACCGTTGTTTTCTGGACCTGCAAACTTGTAATGAGGCCGATTGTCTCGTTGTATGTGGGTGATAGGCTTTTGTATGTCCAAAACCAAGAGGGATAATCTTGCATATATCTTTGAGGCCCTGGACAACTTTTCAAGGCTCGTCAGGATTACAGTCAGCAGAGACAAATCGTGAATATTTCCGATGGCAGGACTGATAGGCCTAGACAAAGCATATCTCCCAAACCTGGGACCGAAGTGGGAGACTAAATCATTTTGATGCCCGGGTCTCAACATATGGCACGAAGTTAAGACCTCACATGTGCAAAATACGGTCAGAATATGCAAAGGTATCTGGCGATCGATCAGATTTTGGGAAAAACCTCTGCTCTCAGCAATGGGTAGGGTGGCGCTCATGAAGATGGTGGTCCTACCTAGATTGTTATATCATTTTATAAATGTGCCCTTCTATGTACTGGGGTCCTTTTTCTGGAAGCTCAACACCACACTGAGCGGATCTATATGTGGGCCCCGCGAGCTGCAGAATTGCCATAACTGCTACATATATTATACAAATGGAGGGGTGAAATAACCACATATGGAACTGACAGGCCAGCTACAGTGTGTCGCTGCGTGGCTATCAGATGAAGGCACACAAGAGACATCGCTCCTACAAAAAGTGATTGATCCATACTTGCTGAAAGAGGTAATTTGCCTAGCAGATAAAAGAATTCCCATCTCTCCAGATCTACTGAAATTGGGCAAAACGATTTGGACAAGAACGAAAAAGATACTTAATATGGGCGAGCCATACTCACCGAATATCCCCTTGGCGTTGGTCTTTGGGGAAGATTGAAATGATCTCAAGCTCATCAGAACCAAGTGGGAAGATAAAGGGGTAGTGGTATGAAGACCTGTTTTTGGAGGGGGCTTTTAAAGTTCCAGGAGGTGGCAGAAGGGATAGGTTTAAACACAGGACAATTCGTGAAATACACAGGACTGCTCCATGCATCCAGGTCTAAATGGCAGAGTTTCCCTAAAAATAAGGAGGAAGATACTGTCTTTGGACTAGTGTATGATATGGAAACTGTATCAGAGGCTTTTTTTTATCAAGGATAGAAACGGACGGTCTAAAAGTGAAGTAAAAATGGAAAGCTGACATAGGTAGACAGTTCACGGAAGGTAAATGTGCAAACACATTATTGTACACGAAGAGTGTTTCCAAAAACGTTAGGTTCAAGCTTACACAACTATGCATGTTACAGAGTTTACATGACACCACGTAGGATATACCAATTCCATGGTGCGCTCGACGCTGGGTGTCCACGCTGTAAGGAGCATAAAGCCAATATGATAGATATGTTCTGGGAATGCAGGATGATCAAGCAGTTCTGGCAGCGGATAGCAGTTAGGATAAAATGAGGTGGGATCACAAAGTTCAACTGGGTGCCAGAGGCTTGCCTGCTAGGAATGTCTCCTTGACCAAAAGAAACTAGACCGGAGACCAGGATGCTGGATCTGGCATGTGTGTTAGCGAAGCGGTGGATCGCCATGGCATGGAAGTCACCCACAGGCCCTGCGTTGGAGTGCTGGTGAGGTGACTTGAGGCACTGGTCCTTGACAGAATCTGTGGTATGGCTCAGGGCAATGCAAAGAGGGATGAGAGAAGGGATTGAGGATGGGCTGGCTTGGAATTCATTGGTGCAAACGATGTTTCTTACTTACGGTGACAAACCCCCCATAAGTATTAAAACCTAGACAGAATAACGTTATTTTGAATATAAAAGCGGGTGGGATAGCTCATAGGGAGATTGTGGGAGAGGGGTGGTGCATCGCTATAATGTACCGAACCACCTGAACGGTTCAATGCTATATCTATGAGGTTCTTCGATGCTTGTTATGCAAGCACCTGGTATTTGGTATTGGTGTAACTGATGATATGTTGCAAATAACCCAGATTATGATGTAGCAATATTGGGTTGCACCCATACTGCACCGCACTGTACATCTGATTAAAAAAATGATTTAATCAAAAATGATGTATTCATCGTATCCAAGTTTCCAGAAAACCAAACATGAAGAAACTTCCAAAACACTTGTGGTTCATTACAGCACATTGAAATATAGCAGACATTGTATCGTTATTAAGCAGAGGGCAGAGCATTCATCGTCAGCGCACCACACTGTCGCGCAGTGTTCCTCCACAATGCAAAACTGAAGATGTGATCAAAGGGCCAAATCCAGACCAGAGGTGTATGCTTCCTGAACTTTCAGTGTGATCTTTGCTTCGCTCGCACCGGCCTCCCTTGTAACCCCCCCCCCCCCCCCGAGCATCAGTCACTGAAATGGCGAAAGTGTAAATAGAATAGAGTCCTGGGGGTGATATCATTATTTGTAAGCATTGCCCCAGGGCTCATGGCCATTTGCCCTAAATAGCTTCTCAGGCACCTCAAAGGGGCTACCGCTGTGTCGTCCGCAACGTAACTCCAAAAACTGGGGGCAGTGTGTGTATGCAGGCATGTCCCAAACTGATTGGTCAAAACAGTGCCCACATTCACAAAAAAAAACAGGTATGACACCCTGTGCTGGAAATGGAAATTATTTACAAAGGAATCCTTCCAGTGACCGAACATTGTGAGAGGAACCCCCCCCCCCACCCCCTGCAAGAATTTTCATGATGTTGGTGCCACCAGTACTGGTAATCATTGCTAGTTAAAATAATGCTCATGACCCGGATGCCACCAAAATACATCATCATTGCCACTTCAATCACTTTCATTTTGTTTTTGACAACACTAAGGGCCTTATTGATGGAATTAATTGAATGGTAAATAGAGACTATGCGCGCCATGGAATCGTCTGTGCAGGACTTTTTTGTACTTTGCTGGTACTTCTCACCGGCTCGGCACATCTCTGCCAGTGGCGGAGGGCCTTGCACGAGAGACCATGCAGAGCGCGCGTGTGCGCTGAGGCTGGAGTAGGGGGTGAAACATACAAAATGAGGAAGAACAAGGGAAAAAAGGTGGGCGTTACAAGGGACGGCCCGCAGGCAGGCCATTACACGCCCACAAATGTGCACTACCAACCATATTCATGGATCTGACTGCGCAACCTTTTGTCGGGGAAATGCCCACGCAAAGCTCTCAATCTATCTGCCACCCGAAGGCAAGTGTGCAGACACTTGCACATAGGAATAACCATGCAGAGGGGAGATCGCATATTGGATTTAGGAGTACGTGCACGCAGACGAGGTTCCGATCTAACTTAGTGGTGCGCGTTCACAGTGTAGTCGGGTGTAGGAACGGTTTACGGGGGTTCGCATGCCCGTTGACCGGAGTTTGGCAGAGGTGCTGGCTTGGTTGTGGGGGATCCAATGCATGAGTTTGTGCCGAGGACCCCACAAAGGTAGGTGTTTATGGCTGAATTTGCTTTGCCTGGGGGCGTGTTGAGGACGTTTGGGTCGCGACTTGCCTATAGGCTTACTTTGCTGTAACAATTCCATGAATACAGGGAGCATGCAGAAAAAAACCTATGCACACAGGCTTGTGCAGAGTCGTTCTCAGCATGCAGGCTTTGCGGGATCCATGCACACTTTTCCATGAATCAAGCCCTTCATGTCAATTCCATTTTAAAAGAATTGTTATGCTGGTGCCCCAGTAAAAGTCAACTCATTACCACTTTAAGCATTGTTCATGCTGGAGCCCCCAAAAATCATCATTGCCACTTTAAATTTACTCCCAAATGTTGGTGCCCATGAACACATGAATTGGTCTTGTCCCAGGACCCAGCCCCTTCTCTCCCTCCCCTGTGCACCTCCAAATAAGAGATACACACCGACATGCTGCATACATGCATTCAGACATACATAGTCACACACATGCAGATTCCCGCACACTGCTCACTCTCAGGTTCATACAGGCACATACACACACCGGCACCCACATCACTTTCCCGCCAGCTCACACATGCTTGCAGACACCGGCACTCTCACCCTTAAACATGCTCTCATGATCTTGCACATCACACGCTTAGGCTCACACACATGCACTTCGTCACATTACAGTTTGAAAGGTACCTGTGTTTCAGCACAGTCCCTCTGCTACTTCGCTACACCCAGGGTCCCTTGCACAGGAACCGCATGTGACAGGAACCAGGAAGTCACGTTTCAGAGCTCAAAGCGTGCAGGCAGTATGCACGTTGAGGCTCTGAAACATGACGCTCGGGTGGCTTCTGCACGCTAGCATTACTGTGGTCGCACCAGTGACTCTCTGCAGGGATAAGGGCTTTTTTTCTTTTTCTTTTTTGGCTCCAAGATGAGGGGAGGCATTTTTGGGCAGTTCCCGAATCTGGGAAAATCTGGCTCCTTTCCAGAACGTATGATATCGTGCCAGTGTAACAAACTCATTAGGAGCTGGATGGTATTTCCTCTGTAAATACTGGCAAACGCAATTACCGTTACAGCATGCAGGAAGCATGTTGCAACTTGAAGGGTCTGCATGATTCTGAATCATGCAGACCCTTCAGTTAATCCCATTTTGGAATCCTATAGAACTCCATGGGTACATTCCATACTACCGCATGCGGTATATGTCTCATCCACACACAGGCAGGCAGAATTGAAGAGTTTCCAAACGGAAACTCATCATTTGGCAGTGTGGTAAAACATACAGTAGTGGAAATACTGCATGTTTTACCATTACCACCAAACTCATAATGCCAGGACATCTGCAATATGTGTTCAGGGATCCCTCATTTGCCACCACTCAGAATCCTTTCCATAAAATGAATCAGTGCTGCCCCTCACAAAGGCAACGCAAATCAGTGTTCAGTAACAAACAGTAACATAAATGCAACCAACACTATAAACCGGGATTATTATATAACACTTACTAACACCTCTTTATACATGGGTGTCAAAAGAAACAGTCAACATTTAAACAATCCTCTGCTGGTTGGCCCCAACCACCCAACACACTCCCTCCAACTTCTGCATGGAATATCTGAAGTCACTTCCTGGTTCAGTGCGTCAAATGATGTTTCCCAGAATGCATCTGAGTGGAACACCCCAGTAGGAGGTGGAACAAACCAGCTTTTTGCTTGTTCACCACAAGGCGAAGTGAGTGTTCTGGTGCGCAAGTAAAAAAATAGAGGCCAGCAGCCTGTGGTTAGCAATGGACATAAAAAAACACTTTCTGCATGGTAACGTGGGTCTTAAATAAATGTATGTTACAGTTAAGTCGTCTTTGCACTAGTGAGCTCTTCCGCTCCACAGCCTTCCATCCTGTGACGTCACAGCAGACCAGAACACAAGCAGGGTGCACAGCACAGCACTCAAAGATAGAGATCCCTACAGGGTAACTACTGGGGTCACTTGATGGCTGGCGCTGGCCACTGCTGTCAACAAATTGAATTGATACTATGAAGAGGAAGTGTAGGAGTGCATGGACGGGGAGTCCCGCAGAAGGTGGTCCACTTCAACAGTCAAGGCCCAGACGATCAAGCTCCAATGAAGGAGGGTCCTGAGGAAGCGAGCTGAAACCACAATGCTCTGCTCCTCCTTCACAGCCCTGGTGTAACAATGTACCAGTGGCCTCCTGCTCTCGAACATTCTCTACTCTCAGAGGAACAGGCCAAGTTCCAGGGTGCATCATCCTGCCATGCAATAAACAGAGGAGTGAGACAGACACCGAGGACATTCCCAGCATGGAAGAAGCAAAAAGGCCTCATGACAATTCCTTTAAATTCCAATGTAATTTCCTTTATATTTCCAAGAAGCACCTGTATACAGTTTAGAATTTCCAAACGCCAGTATCTTTCATGTAACTCTGGACCCAGGTTGTATCAAAATGCGAGATATTTGCATATAATCGTGACATTTTACATTTTTCAGGAAAGCTCTTCTGACCCATGTCATGTGAGTTTCATGGACTTGCTTTGAGAGCCAGCACAGCCTATACCCCCTTTGACTGCCTTCCCCAGGCAGCGGTAATCACTCTTTAGAAACCTGGTGATTAAGACCGTAATAGCTGCCCAGCTGTAGGCCCACTCTAAATACCACGTGCCCATGTGCAATGTCTGTCGTTACAGCGTTTTTTTCCTTCTAATTTCCTTTTTTTGCCATTCCATGTACAATGCAAAGTTAAGAAACCGCATGCCGCTATTTTTCAGAATTCAGTTATACAAAACCCAAATTCAAATACAAAATACCAAAATATGCTGTTTCACGTCGGAAGGGGTGCCTTGACCATGAATCCTTGGCGCAGAGGCGCAGTCTGTTTTTACAATCTGTAGCAAGTGTCGTGGGCACAGGTTGAAAGTGCAGTCTCAGTTTGGCGAGCACGGAGCACTGGGGAAGAAGGGGTGACCTTGTCAGTAGCAGGAGGCTGGCAGTGGGAAGCGGGGTCGGGGGCGGGCTTCTGTGACTCCAGTTACCTAGAGGTGTAGGGAAGTGTAACGGTTATGTGGGGGTATTGGCAAGAGGGGATACGTGGGGAGGGGCACGGCGTATGGGACCTCCCCCCACTCCCACATAATCCCCTCTCTGCCAAAGCAGGAGAGAGCTGGGGAGGAGGTTGAATCAGTAAAAAGCATTTTTGTCTAGGGGCAGAGAAAAACAGCGGGAAACCTTATGGAGGCAAAACCTGTGTGCAATGATGGATGCAGGAAGAGCGCACATTTGGGTGGCTGAGTGTTGGATCATGAAGTCTGGACTGCGGGGAACACTCACAGACCTCTAGGTATTCTGGTGTGTTAGATGTGTCTGGCCCTCTTGTAAAAGCCTTGTAGCTGGCCTTGTTATGATATGATATGATAGGTTATTTATAACGCGCTTAATACCCATAGGTTTCTAAGCGCGGACCCGACAGCGTCGCCTTGCTTCCAAGGCGAACGCGTTGCTCCTGAACTATCCTCCCTTGTAACATCTACCCGAACAGTGTAACAGCGTGTTAATGCTTTAAAGCAATAACTCAGATGATAGAATAAACACGGAACATCAAATCCAGTATTTGGTCATAATTTTTGTCTAGAAATCTGATGCTGGCATTAACATAGGATATTTCCATTATACATCAAACAGATGTCGGTGCTAAACTTCTTGACCTCTGCCCTATTGACAGCCATTGTCACGAGAGTATGTCTGCTTTGCATCTATAAAAAAATATGGGGCCAGTCTTTTGGTGATCATTGTGATAATCTCACAAAAAGATCCGACCCTAGCATGGCTTTGAACCTGAGCCAATTTTTTAAACAGATCTCCCTAAAAAGCCCTCTCCCGCCATTTCGGAACACTATTTTGTAGGAGCAGCAAAAGCGCGCGCACTGACTTCCGATAGCCTTGCGTCATTTACCAGCCATGATGTGCATCGAATGCAGATACAAAAGAACCCTTTTGCTGTGACTGTTGAATCCTGGAGCACCAATAATTTGTCACCATTCTCCTCTCATCCTGCTTAATTTGCTTTCAATGCCATATTTTGGTTCCAATGATGTCTCTGGCTTTTAATGATGATGTAGCATCTTCATTACAAATCACGCTAACGACCTACCAAAGACGCTGTGGCTATAAATCTTGATTTATGCAGTAGGCAGGTCCTTGAGATGCGCGGTCAAGGCGCAAATTCTCCAAATGTGGGATTCCGGCTAGCGAAAGCGACTGCAACGGCCCTCGGCTATCGGCCCAGCCCGTTGAGATGTGAGTGCAATTAGAACTGTCTTTAATTTGGATTTATAGGGTTTGCGTCTCCTGTAGGCCATCTTAGTAATGTGCACAACCACAGATGAAACACCATGCCGTCATTTGTGGAGGCTTGCGTGGAAATTAGCAAGTCCTCCAACATACAGCACATTACTAATGTTAAAACGAATCCTGGTGTAAAGGTTCCACTGATTTGTTTATCAAAAAGGCAGTTTTCTGCAATTTATCAAACCTTGACTCTTCATTGCAACAGAAACCGGAACAGCTATTTGTTAGACAGCTGTTGATAATAAATATCATTATACTACATGTTTATTTAGTGCCTCCAGTTTGGGGTGTATTTGCACTGGAAACAAAATTAATGTTTTTTATTTGTTTTTATTGTCAAATATCCCAAAAATGTCAATGAGGTTGTCTAAAACCCCAATATTTTGGTTGTTAACTGTCTGACCATCATTTTAATGTGCATGTCAGACAAACCAAGGGCTTCTTTGGAGGGAAATTAGAATCCGTCTTTTTTAAATTAAGAATTCAGAAGAAAATTACAGGGAGGAAAGCTTTGGAATGCCATAATTGGTCAGGAAAACCACCCTGGATGGGATGGCTGGCACTTCTTTTCTCCCTTATATGCGTGTTCTGAGAGGCTCCTTCCTCCTGATGGCATTGCCCTACTGATTAACTTCACCACTCAGCCCTAATGTCAATGACTCAATGGTGACTGCCCTTGTTCCTTAAGTATCACCCTATTAGCTTTCCCTACTCATCCCTCCTCAAGTGGTCATCCATTTTCTTGCCAGCCGCCCCCATTCACTAGACACTGAATCGCCCCTTCCAAGCTACACTGCCTCTTATACTCAGTTTCCACCTTCCATTAACCACCACAGAGTGGGAGACATTTGTCCCGGTGCATCCACCTCAGTTAAGCGCATCACGGAGGGCAATCCCGGGACTCCTATATTTGTCACGTGATGCCCTATTAGAGAGATCCATGCAGCTGCTTTCCATCATATCACTGGACTCAATTAAACATTTTTGTTGTTTTTGTTTTTAACTTAGATTAGGGAAATACAAACTCCAACCTGTCATCCTACGAGTGATCTTCCGGCCGATTTCGCTGCCGACTATAGTTAAATGTACAATATTTGATGTGTGTCCTTGCCAGCTTAGCTAGCAGGACTACCTTTTATATCTTCGATTTGAGAAGGCACAGATGATTCGAATTTAGTGATCCAAACCATCTGTTAACATTACATTCTGGTCCAAAATTTCTGGAGTTTATAAGAGATATACAGAGCATGTCCAAGGGAGACTTTGGATCCTATCTATTTCAGTCTTTCCCCCTAGATCTAGATGATATGGTCAGCCATTATTGCCCAATGCTCCTGAATGTGATTAACTTCTCAGCACCGACTAACTGAAATAAAGCTCCACGTTAAACTAAGTGCTCTTTGGCAATGTGACATACTGCATGATGTCCGATTGCCATTAGGCAAGCTAGAAAAAGATAGATTTGTTCCTTCAGCCCCAACACATGAGGTGCCTTGACTTTCTATACTCTCAGGCTAATTCCCTACTCTTTCTGTAAAAACCACTTTATTTCTCCAATCAAATAGACTTTGTCAATAATAAACCTGTATATATCTCCAACATATTGAGAATACTTTGCATTCTGTTCAGTTACCTAGGACCACTGAGAGATGTAAAAAATGTGCAGCATCCCTTTCTTCAAGATGTGTCATGACCTAAATAACTAATAATACTTCTCTGACCCAGTGAGTGTTTCCAGACACCAGGAAAGTGGTGTTTTTTCCATGTTTATTGCAATACCGACCTTGGATACTGACATCTTCAGAAACTGTCACCCATTGTGTCATCTTACCTTTTTGGGGAAGACATTGTAGAGAACTGATGCCCTACATTTGAGCTGATATGTGGATGGAAGTAAACGCCTGTCTTTTTGTCATTCTAGTTTCTGTTTTGACTACAGTAGCATGACAACCATTCGTCAGGGTCTTGGTGTTGCTTAAGGGGTCCTGGATGATGGGTACACGTGTTTGCTGGTGTTGGTAGATCTTTATCTTGATTAGGTCTGGTGTACTTAATTAGGTCATCTATCATCAAATGGGCATTCATGGGAAGACAGTGGGTTGGTTTTCCTCCTACTTGTACAAGCATTCACAACTCATTTGGATGGGAGAGAGAGTTCTTCCCATTACCTATTCCTTTCAGGATGCCCAGGGTTGAACACTGTCCACAATGCTATCTACCGTCCATATGGAGCTAGTAGGGGGAGTTCACTCCATGACCTCATCATCCTGCTGCAGAAGTACTAGTGACATAGTGACACTCAAGTGTGCCTGCAAGCATCATTCCCTTAAGTCCTTCAACATCTGGGCTCTGCTTATAGATGTCTGTGATATGGACGGTAGTGCAGTTAACTCACAAGTGCAGCCAGTTGGTGGCTCATAAGTGCAGAGAAAAGGAACTGTAGGGTTGCATATACAGACCCTTAAGTGCTGGGGACCCTGGATTGCGTGTGAGGGCAACTGGACATGCAGGAGCCTGGGCCCGGGTTCAAACAGTGACCAGATGACAAGTGTGCGGAGCAGTGAGGTTCATCAGCAGGGCAGAGAAAAGAGAAAGCAGAAGTGAAGAGTAAGGTCTTGAGTTGCACCCAGAACCGGAGGTGGTTCTGCTCAAATTTGAGAGAGAAAGGGAGGCTGTTCCAGAGGGAGGCCGCAGCCGAGGAGATAAATCTGTCCCCAACTCTCTGCTTGGAGAAGCATCTCACCCTCAGAGAGTTGGAGGGGAATGAGTGGAGAACTGAGAAGGAAGATGTTTTGAAAGAGAAAAGTTTGAGGTAGAGCGGTCCTAGGCCACAGAAAGCCTTGTGGACAATGCAGTTGGTCTTGAACTTGATCCTTGCAGCCACAGGGAGCCAGTGAAGAGATTTCAGAGCTGGAGAGATACGATCCCTGGGCTTGAGGCCAAGGACACGTCTTGCAGTCCTGTTCTGGATAAGTTGTAAAGGTCAAAGAGTAGAGGCAGGAAGATTTTGAAAGAGGCTGTTGCAATAGTCCAGCCTAGAGAGGAGCAGAGTTCTGGATACAGTGAGATTCTGGGGGAAAGTGAGAAAAGGAAGAATACCTCTGAGGAGGTGCAGCTGATGGTTTGACTTCTTAGAGACGTCAGAGATGTAAGGAGAGAAGGAGAGGGTGTAGGCAAAGATGACACCAAGGTTCTTAGCCTCACAGGAAGGAGCAGGAAGTGGGCCCAGAGTGGCCGGCCAGAGAGAGAGAGGAAAGGAGGGAGGGGTGTCCCAATGAGGAGGATCTCAGTCTAACTGGTATTAAGGCAGAGATCATTGGTGGCACACCATTCCTGAATTGAAGGCAGACAATCTGGTATGAGAGAAGAAGCAAAGGCAGCTGAGGGGAGCCTGAAAGAGAGCTGAGTGTCATCCGCATAACATTGAAAATTGGAGCAGAAAGTAGCAATGTGGGGGCATGAGGTGCCAGGTAGTGGTTGAAGATCCAAGGAGAGAGGTTAGACCACTCGGGAACAGCACAAGTAGAGAGAGAGATAGAAGAGAGGAAAGACACCAGTTCGACTTGAGAGGGTCGGTCGGTCAGAAAGGAGGTCAACCAGGCCAGGGCCTGATCCGTAATACCAAGGTTGTTGCGGAGGCGATGGAGCAGGATGGCATGGTTGACCATGTCAAAAGCAGGGGATAGATCTAGGAGAATGAGGACAGAAGGGAGATTAGAGTCAAGATTGGAGAGCAAGTCATCATGTGAAAACAGAATCAAAATACCGAGGCTGAGTACCCCAAAAGGAAATATACCAAACACAGGTTACAAAGGAACATACAAAGTACTTTATTTTATACTGAATTCAGTTATGAAGAAGAGAGCAAAATCAGATAGCTATCTGCCCTCAGTGCAACACAGCGAACTCCAGCGTGGTTCAGTGTGTTCAGTGAGAGATGCTGTACATTAGAATTGGTGGCTCTTTTACACTATTTGCGAACACGATGTCCAACCATACTTCGGGTTAATATTCCTCTAATAAATTACTGATCTAGGGTTCATGCCTAGTTCGCATATCCACATGTAACTGGTTTGCTTTTAATACATATATCAACAAGCCTACACGGTAACTGTGTGTTCTGGGATTTCCCATGCAGATCTTCTCAAACATTAATACAATGTAGTTAAACAAGTGTTCTATGTTCAGTATTTGAATACATTGTTCTCAACATATGCTCGCAGATTAGTTTCTTTGCACGAGTAATCCTTTACACACAGGTCAATGATAAGGTCTCAGTTCACGACCTCAACAAGTGGCCTGCAGGCAAGTTACATATTAGCTACATGCAGAGGTCAAGACAGCCATGTTGTATTTCGGAATGACATCGTCCACCATTTTAACTCGCAGGTGACTTTACAAAGCAAACTTAAAATGGCAGATGATCCTAAAATGGTGGCTTACATTGATTTTAAGGTCAGGACCCTGCAACACGGATTTCTTCGCAAGTGACTTACAAGCAGCTTGGCGTAGGCCAATATACATATATTCATTGCAATTGGAGGCACAATATAATTTCTCATTTGACAAACCCTCCTTTTGGCCTATGCCAAGTGCTAAACTACTTCTGATCTCCTTGCAAATAACTTCATGCATCATCGTCCATGCACCCTGAATCGCTGTCGGAAATGTCTATTGCCATTAGTTCATTCGCTAGAATTTCTTTCAACACATATTCTTTGGAAGTTTTATCTGGGGCATACACTTTATGTTCTATCGTACCTATCGCTTGTGCGCAACATCCCCCTAGCATCGAACATGTACTAGGTAGACACTGAATACAGCAACAAAGGAACAACAGAATTCCCAAAATGATCAGTAAAACCGAAAGTACCTTCCAACCCCAAGATCGCAAGAAGTCCCAGAACCAAGAGCTAAGATCCCAGTTTCCCTCGGGAACATGCAGTTCTGAACTAAGGACGTGCAGATTCTGTATTGCCTTGAAGATAGTTGGGGAGGAATCTGGTACGATAACACAGCAAGCGGACCCCACTAATTTACACACTCCACCACGTTCAGCCAGAATGACATCTAATGCCATCAGGTTCTGAAGTGCTACTAGTCTTATCGCCTTCTGTTCTAATGTGATATTGTAGAGTATGTCCGTGGTCCGGTTGATGGTTCTCTCCAGTACTCTCGCTAGTTTTCTGATATCTTCGGAATTCGCTATCTGCCCCTAAAATGGCACAACTGATTTTACTATAGCTCCCAAGATTTGTGCTGGAGTGTCACCATTCTCGTCCCGCCATGGACGAGCCTTTGAAACTTCTATTGTACTAGCTATAAACACCCCAGGTAAAAGGATCCCTAAATAACAGGTTCCCTGCCAATCCCTGGGCAACCATGGGAATGCTACATTACCGCAGACAAAGTAGACAGGTTCGCCTACATACAAAAGTCTGTTTTCACCAGTCAAATTTGCAACGTTGGCACAACCTAGAAAATCTCCCATTTACTGAGTTTCATTCCTCTGTATGCAAAAAGAAACTGAATCGGGGCTATGGTGGACAGTATAAGAAGGAGGAATGGCATCCTTATTGCCTATTGGAGCCATCTTAAAGGAAATTAAAGATTAGAAAGGACGAGACAGTCTATCAGAAGGCCTAATGGAAGCAACGTTAGGTTTACTCCTGTTTGCAAAAAGTGAGCATCCCAGGGGAGTCAAAACACGTTTCTCAAAATTATTCAAATTAGTGCTGTCAAAGTTCCCTGAGATGCTATCATTCCAACGGCCAAAGAACAGTGCTCTAAGAGAAGCATAACAAGCAGTTGTTAAAGGTAAAGGATGAATATACCAACCTAGCCCCTTATCCCCGTGTTGTGGTAAATGTGAGCAGACCCAACAGTTAGACTTATTAAAAATGGCATGCGTAGCATTCATGATAAGTAGCAGAGTATTATTATGGTACCTTTGTCTATGCTGAGAGTCCCTAGGGGACAGAGTATGCAAATGTACAAAGGGAGTAGGAACAGTAGGTACCACAATCCTAAGAGAGTCACTATTATAAAACCAAATATCATTATAAAAACACAGCAATACGTTTTCGGGGCCTAGGTGCATTGTCCATTGTTCCGGTTGGTCACTCCATCATTTATAAGTCCCATAGGAGCGGTAGCAGTGGCAGGCATTGTAGTCTGCAAACGGAAACCCCAATGTTCGTTGCTGGTGACCTCCCGGTCGCGCGACTTCTTAGTCCTTCCACAACCCTAGCCAAGAGAATCCCCTTTCTCAAATTTGGGCAAAAGCAAGCCTTCAATGATCGTTTCCTTCTCCGAATGCACAGCCGAACCGTGCCGTAAGTCTATCAGATGCACAGCAAAACCGTGGGGTAAGTCTATTTTCTTGGAAGCAGATTGTACCTTGCTTTTCCCGGTACTGATTGATCCGGGAACAATGTGTCGTCACTTCCCGTTGGAAGCAACGTATCAGAGATAAGTGAAGATGCCGAATTTGAAACAACAGTTTCTGGATGCAAAACTTTTGGAGAGTGTGGAGACAAGATGGCTGCTTCCCCAAGCCTCACGGGCTCAGAAAGATTCTCCGACACACTCTTGGCGCTATTTACTGCTTTGGGATCGTTGGTTGCAGCGTTAGTGAGGGGTTCTGTTTCTTCTGTATCGTGTGGCACAGGTTGAGGAAGTTTCTTGACGTGGGACGCGTGGATCTAATTCTTTCTTACAGAAACCTGCACCGCTGTTTGGGTGAGCAACAGGACTTAGAACGGGCCCCGCCAGCGAGGTGCAAGGCAGGAAGAACGCTCAAATGCCTTGATGAGCACCCAACTTCCAGGCCGTATACTGTGGCCCCGGCCCTCGTATCGCACAGGTAAAGCCTCTCGTACCTGGTGATAAATCAAATACATGTTTTTAGTCAACTGGCTGCAATAATCTGAAAGTAATACATTTTCAACATCTCTTAATGATCTGTATTTAGGAAGGTTCCAAATATTGGCAGGTCTCCCCATTACCAGCTCAAGTGGAGAGAGCCCAGTCTTAGTTTGAGGGGTTGTACGCATGGATAATAACATGATCGGTAAGGCGTCCAGCCATTTTAATTTAGTGCCGGCACACGTCTAAGCGAGCTTGTTCTTTATGATACCATGGTGTCTTTCTACCAGTCTGGCGCTCTGAGCATGTCTGGCCGAATGGAACCGTTTGTCGATCTGTAATGCCACACATATCTGCAGAATTACAGCAGTGACAAAATGTGGACCATTGTCCAACCGGATAACTCTTGGTAGCCCAAACCGCAGGAAATACTCCTTTAACATGGTTTTCGCAGTAGTCATGGCTGTAGCATCTTTAACGGGGAAGGCATCAACCCATTTACTAAAAGCACAGATGACCACCAGCACGTATTTCATATTGTTGCACCACTCCATTTCAATAAAATCAAAGTGGATAACTTCAAAGTGGACAGAGGGTGGCCCAAAACTTCCCCTTGGAGTTGCTGTCCCCTTTCCCACATTGTTTTGTAGGCAAATCATGCAATCCTGGACGTAGCGGTGGGCAATTTCCGAAATTTTATCATTTTCCCAAACTTTCTCTAACATTTTTGTCACTTTCTGGGCACATACATGCGTAGGACCATGAGCCATGATGACCATCATCATTATATACGTGTCAGGGAGTAGCCATTTCCCTTCAACTATATCTACCCAACACCCGTCATCATCAAGTTTCCCCAAGCCTTCAGCCCACTTCTTGGATTCTTCTAATGTGGCATCAGCTTGGATATCTCGGACAGACCCAACACCCTCATCCATTGCATAAGCATTTACAGTCTCCCTTGAAACATACATCTCCGTAAGGGGAACGGTAGCAGTTTGTCTAGCTATCTGATCAGCGAAAGCATTCCCTTTCCATATGTCATCTGTAATCTTTCGATGTGCTGCACATTTCATAACAGCTAACTGAGTAGGGAGCGCAAGTGCTGAGAGTAGTTGTACTATTAGGGAGCCATGTTGGATTTTAGTGCCATGTGAAGTTAGGAACCCTCTCTCTGACCAAAGTCTCCCAAAGTTGTGAACCACCCCGAAAGGCATACTGACTATCAGTATATATGTTTACTGCAAGCCCTTTGGAAAGTTCACAAGCTCGGGTCAATGCTATAATCTCTGCGGCCTGCGCAGACTTATGCGTGATTCTCTTGGTTTCCACAACCGTGCTTAATGTGGTGATTGCAAAAGCAGCTGTGGATGTGCCATCCAGAAGTTTGAAGCAGGAGCCATCACAAAACAGCTCTCCTTGCGGATTATCCAAAGGAGTGTCTTTCAAATCAATTCTACCCTTTGTCTCTTGTTCGGTAGTATACAGGCAGTCATGTGACTCTTCATTGCCGCAAGTAGTGTCTTGCGGGAAAGGTAGGAGTTCAGCCGGATTAAGAACACAACACCTCTTAATTTGAATGTGAGGAGCAAACAAGATCAATTCATATCTCATCAACCGTGCGGAAGTGAGGTGTTGCGTTTGGGTTTGGTTCAGTAGAACATCTACAGAGTGAGGCACCATCAGGGTTAGATCATGGCCTAGGACATTCCCTCACTCTGTTTTACAGACGCAGCAGCAGCAGCAACAGCTCGCAAACATCTTGGCAAAGCGCATACTACAGGATCAAGGGCGGAAGAAAAGTATCCGCACGGCCTATTCTTCCCTCCATGTCCCTGCGTTAATACAGCCAAAGCCCCTCCATCACATACATGCACAAATAACACAAAGGCCTTTTCATAGTTTGGTGTGCCCAAAACTGGTGCAGAGCATCATGCAGTCTTGAGCAAATCAGACGATTGCTGGTGTTCTGCGTTCCAGGGCAATGGCAAAGAAATGCCCTTCTTTGTCAAAGCCAACATCGGTTTGATCACAAGTGAAAAATGTGGGATCCACAACCTACACTAAGAAGCCATACCTATCAAGGCTCTAACTTCCTTCTGTGTATTTGGGACAGACATGCCAGAAATGTGTTTTATACGTTCTGGTGTCAATCTTCTTCCCTCCTTTGACAGGAGATAGCCTAAATAGGCACCTCCTGGCAACAATATTGAAACTTTTTAAGCGAAGCTTTGTGACCATGCTTAGCTAGATGGATAAGCAATAACACAGTGCCCTCCTCACAGGCGCTCTCAGAGTCAGCAGCTAAAAGCAAGTCATCAACATATTGAAGCAATGTACAAGTAGAGGGCAATTCAAGAGTATCAAGTTGTTCTTTCAAAGCCCTACTATAGATGCTAAGACTCTCTGTGTACCCTTGAGGTGCACGAGTAAATGTGAACGAGCGTCCCCCTAAGGTGAACGCGAACAAGTATCTACTATCCTTGTGTATAGGAATACTAAAGAAATCATTCTTTAGATCCACAACACTACAGTAAGTAGCTGTAGCTGGAATCATGGTTAAGATTGTCATCACATTAGGCACAATTGGAAATTGTGGAGCGACGACTTTATTAATGGCACGTAGATCAATTATGAAACGTAATGGAATTGCATTATCGCCTTTCTTGTACACGGGTAAAAATAGGACTATTGCCCAAACTTCCTGACATTTCTTCAATCACCGTGCGATGCACAAAATCGGAAACAATGCATTTCAAAGCTTGCTCGCCCTCAACTGAAATCTTATACTGGGGAATGCGTGGCAGCTCAATTCCATGTTTCAAAACTATTTTAACAGGCTCAATCTGTAAAACACCAACATCATTGTCATCAACAGCCCATAAGCTCTCTGGTATATCAATGAATTCTGGCGGCAAAGGCCGAGTCAGGAATTGCGAGACAGAAAATTGCTGGGGTGAAATCGTCAAGCGCACTCCATCAGAAGAACAATAAATCACTGCTTTTAATTCTTTTAACAGGTTCAACCCCAGCAAATTCTCTCCATAATTCGAAGTCAACAGAAATGGACAGTGGTCCATAAAGGGAGCCAAAGAAATGGGTTCCCGGTGAAGAAACCAGACAGACAACTGGCGTGCCAGAAAACCCTACAGAAACATTAGTTTGCCCTGACAGTGGAATGTTTGGAACCCATGAATGATCAATGGAACACTTCTGTGCTCTAGTATCTATCAAAAACTGATGTTTCGTATTTCCCACAACCATTTCAACGTAGGGACCTTTCTGATTGACAGCAATAGGTGTAGGTTCCAAACCCTGCTTCGGGCAATCCTAACGAAACAGAATGTCATCAAAAGGAAGCTCTTCAGATAAATATGCAGCAGAAGGATGATCAAATATGTTCCTAGTATAGACACTCGGAGTCTGATTATCCTGTGAAAAAGGTTGCTGAGGATCCTGTGTAAACTGACCTCTACCAGGGCCCCCTACACCTGGGCGACCTCTGGATCATCTACCCATATTCCCAAATGTGTTGTTCGACCTTTGTCGAAGGACGGGGCATTGTGCACGCCAATGACCCTCTTGACGACAATAGGCACACTGGTTAATGTTCACAGGAACCAAGGGCACATTCCCTTGCGGGACATAGTGACCTCCAATCTGCGAACTACCCCCACTGGGGCCTCTAACAATTTGCTGTAATTGCACTTTAGTCTTTAAATCACCTTTTTGTTTTTCAACTCTATCTTTTTCATTATTGACATGGTTCTCATAGTACTCAGCCATATGCAGCACTTCTGATTGGGACTTCGCCTGCCAAGCACTCTCAGAAGACATAATTTGTAACTGGATGTCAGACAGCAATCCACGCACACATTTGTCCACAAATAACCTTTTCCCAGACTCTGAGCCTAGGTCTTGTCTGCTGAAATCCGAGAATACCTGTTTGAACCGATTAAAGAACTCGGTAGCACCCTCAGACCTCCCTTGGACACAGGCCGTAAGTTTGTCCCGAATAATTTTTTTCTCTGGAATTATAGTTTTCAATTTTGCAATGATTCTATCAGGCAAAGTTAGTATCACCTGAGGCGGTCTTTCACCAGCTGGCCTTTCTCCATCGAGTCTAGTTATATTCACCCATGTATCTCCCAACCCTGGTACGTCGTCTATAGTTCTAACTTGTTTCTACAAATCTACGGGCAGGAGTACAGGAAATAACAAATCAATATCCCCTAAGGTGAACACTGAGGACTGCAAGACAGACTCTATTTCTTTATAGAATCCTGTCGGACTTTTCCTAATATCAGGAATAGATTGTCTAATAGTATTCACTTCCTGTCTTGAGAACGGGACGTGAACAAACTGTGATACATAATGCGCAGGAATGTTCACAGCAACTGCATTTGTTGCAGGATCAGCCGCTATCTCACCCTTCGGGACAAATGTCAGAGGAACCTCTCTCATAGGCAACTGAGAAGTAGGCAACTCCGAACGCTTACTAAGCAACAGAGCTAAGTCGAGCGCTAAAGCAGTCGAAGAAGTGTCAAGTGAAAAAGCTCTCTTATAAATACTCAATAACTCTGTAGGACAACTAATCTTTCTTTTTACACAATCATCCTGTAGGTACTCTATCATTACCTGTATCACTTTCCTCTGCATTTCTGGCATATACTGACTATATGTGTCATATACTTCAACTGGAGTTATCGACATATCTGAAATCCATCTAAGCGCGTCCTTCGTACAAATTCGTGCTTCCTCAGATATCGATTTACGGCAAGGAAGGAACTATTTCTGTACATGCATACTTTCCCCCTCGCCATCCTCATTCTGTAACCTTTCCAACTCCTTTCTATACCCAAATAACCGCTCGACATGCTCATTTACTTTCTTCACAGTGTCTCTAGAAAACGCTAAAGTATTTAGATCCCTTAACCCTTGCGGGAGATCTGCATTATTTAATTTATCCCACATTACACATAAATAAATCCCTAAACCTTCAATAAAAACATTTTTCTCAGGAAAATTATCCATATTACAAAGTGTGGCAAAATCATGAGCTTGATCATCCCTCTCCATACAATGCTAAGCCCATGCAATCAAATCACGTTTCTTCTCTGGTGGTACAGTATTGCGAGTGACAACCTTCGGCCCCGCACCCTGATCGGCTACAAGCGGCACAGGACGACTTGGAAGAGAGGGGGCAGGAAAATTCAATGGAGGTACTGTTACTGGTGCGATAAGAAGAGGTGGAGGAGCTGGAGGAAGAGGAACTTTAGGAGGAGCAGGAACAATGGTAACAACAGCAGACAGAGCAGGAATAGCAGAAGGAAGAGGCAAAGCAGCAGGAAGAGGAACATACGGAGGTGGTGCAGAGGCACCAGGCCTTCGTTCATTTAACAATTTGTCTATGAATTCGTCGGAAACACAAAGGTCTTTAGAAGGATACATTTTCTGTATTCCAAGTGAGAAAGCCCTATCCATATTCCTAGTCGATTCAGAATGTTTATCTTGGTCATACAATAATGCTTTTTCGGCGTTCGTCTTATGACGGCGCGCATATTTTTCTCTACTTTTAAGTTGCTGCAACGCTTCTTTTTTCCAATTAGGCAAAACATCAAATGCTGCAGGTCTAGCCTTTTTCTTTAATAGAATTGACTCTAAATACTCAATACGAGGGATTTCAAAGCTGCCATTGATTGGCCACTGAAGTTCGGAGGCATGTCTGGTTTGTCTGTGCCAAATATCATTAAATACTATATTTCCAATGCCATGCTTACAGTACATAGTACATGCCGGCGACACCTCCTGTGGTGCGCGACGGCTAAATTCCAAAGATTGTCTATCACTGTGGAACAACGCCCTGAAGCAGGTAAACAATTTCCCAGGCATATGAAATTATTGGTGTTACCTGGTCAATAATTATGTCTGCAGATACAATACGCCAAAATCAAATTATAAGGGTTATATTAGAGTCAGGTCACGACTCACCTGATCAAGCCTAAGGAGGTCCGATCGGATTTCAAAGAATCTTACCTAACTAATCTTACCTCGTGTATGGTGATTTCGGCAAATCTGCCCGCCTCGATAAGTGGACCCTCGTCAAGATGCTGTCTCGGACCACAAGCTAATCGTCCAGGGATCGGGTAGTGCAGCGCTGCTGAGGCGAGACGCGACACCTGAATGAGTTCAGTGGGGCCCCTTTTTGTCACACCGTCCGATCCCGATCCGATAGCCTGCGTCAACCTTCGACAATCCGGCATCAATCTTGAGGGTCCCTATTCAGGCGCCAACTGTGAAAACAGAATCAAAATACCAAGGCTGAGTACCCCAAAAAGAAATACACCAAACACGGGTTACAAAGGAACATACAAAGTACTTTATTTTATACTGAATTCAGTTATGAAGAACAGAGCAAAATCAGATAGCTATCGGCCCTCAGTGCAACACAGCAAACTCCAGCGTGCTTCAGTGTGTTCAGTGAGAGACGCTGTACATTAGAATTCATGTCTCTTTTATACTATTTGTGAAGACGATGTCCAACCCTACTTCGGGTTAATATTCCTCTAATACATTACTGCTCTAGGGTTCATGCCTAGTCAAATATCCACATGTAACTGGTTTGCTTTTAATACATATATCAACAAGCCTACACAGCAACTTTGTGTTCTGGGATTTCCCATGCAGATCTTCTCAAACATTAATACAATGTAGTTAAACAAGTGTTCTATGTTCAGTATTTGAATACATTGTTCTCAAAATATGCTCGCGGATTAGTTTCTTTGCGTGAGTAATCCTTTACACACAGGTCAATGACAAGGTCTCAGTTCACGACCTCAACAAATGGCCTGCAGGAAAGTTACATATTAGCTACATGCAGAGTCAAAACAGCCATGTTGTATTTCGGAATGACATCTTCCACCATTTTAACTCACAGGGTGACTTTACAAAGCGAACCTAAAATGGCGGATGTCCTAAAATGGCGGCTTACATTGATTTTAAGGTCAGGACCCTGCAAGACGGATTTCTTCGCAAGTGACTTACAAGCAGCTTGGCGTAGGCCAATATACATATATTCATTGCAATTGGAGGCACAATATAATTTCTCATTTGACAATCACGGGTGTTCAGGAGAGTAGATTCCATGCTTCTGGCAGCTCTGAAGCCAGACTGGTGGTTATGGAGGCAACCAACAGATTCAGTAAGTAGATTAAGCTGGGGGATGGCTAGCTTTTCCAAGAGTGTGCCCAGGAAAGTAGTGATGGATATCGGGTGATAGTTAGCCGGAGAGGAAGGATCTGCAGAGGGCTTCTTTAGATGGGGGTGAACAAGAGAGTGGTTAATGAGGGAGGGGAATGTTCCAGTGGCAAAGGAGTGATTGCAGAAATCGGTCAAGGCTGGAGCAAGGGTTTCAATGTGGTCCTTGATGGTTCTGGATGAGCGGGGGAGAACCTTCTTTGATAAGACTGTCATAGATCGGACTTATCTAGAAACATCGTCAGGAGTGAATAGGGCAAAGGAGGAGAAAGGAGGCGGAGTGACGGCCTTAGACGGGCCAGGAGTGGTACCGTACGAGGATGAGGAGGTAGAGGAAGAGAGGGTGGACAGGATGTCCTGAGATTTAGTAGTGAAATGAGAGGCCAAGCCCATGAGAGGGACGGGAGGGAACAGGAGAGGTAGAGACTGCAGCAAGATTGGCCAGCTCCTTGCAGATTTTGAAAAGTTCAGCCGAGTTATTAGATCCCACAGAGATGAGGGCTTGGATGTAGGCTCTCTTCTTAGAGAGGACATAGAGTCTGTACTGCCTTTGAAGCAGGCAGCAGGCCAGTTTGTCTGGGGTTGCGCCCAATGCCCTCCACGTCCTCTCTGCTGCCCTAAACTTGCATTTAAGAGCGTTGAGGTCCGAATCGTAGCAAGAGTTGCACTTGGATTTAGGCTTCAATAGGATCTTCATGACAGGTGCAAGGACATCCGGAGTGTGAGAGATAGAAAGATGAAAGTTAAAAAGGGCTGTGTCAGGGTGTGAGTCAGCCAAAGGTGCAGGAGGAGGAGAGAAAGTAGCAGTGAAAGCCTCAACTGACACATGCTTCATGGGTCGGATGACCGAGAAGATAGGTGGCAGTGCTGGTGTCGCCTTGTCCCGCAGGGAAGAGACAGAGGTGGCTATTTCCTTGAATGTGTTCCTTCTGGGTGGTTTGTTTAGTGTTTCCTTAATTTTATGGATTGTAAAATGAAAGAATGTGTCTCTCATTTGCATTGAAGCTGTTCTTATTATCGTTGTAAAGAATTGACATTGATAGAGTTATAGAAATACCATGCACAGATTCACGGTCTTCCAAACCCAAAAAGAAGACTTCAGAACTAGTTTACATTACAACCTACTGTAAAGAAAGTGGAGCAATTTAGAAAACAATCTGTAAAAATGGGAATATTCTCAAATAAGAACAACTCATTAAATGGTTTCCTAATATACCAGCAATACCATATTGTAACAAAGTGAACAACTCCTCCTCCTAATCCTCTAGTCATAATTCCTTGATTGACTAAGATTACCTTTTCAAAAATTGAGCATCATTTCTGGCAAACCCTCCTCATGAATACTGTCAGCCTTTATACTGGCTAATTATGTCAATAAGTTCAGCTTTGAGAAAGCGCATGAGGGTGAAACACATGTGGGTTGTATGAGATCGCAACTAGTATTGCTAAAAACAATAGTGAATGATGTATGCAATACATTGAAAGAATAGTTCAAACAGCCAGGTGTAATGCAGTAATAAACAAAATACGTTATTAAAATCTTGAGGTTTGGCTTGAGAGTATATGAACAAGTCTAGACATCCTTGCAGTTTGCTGGATTTATGCTTTTTCACAATCTGAAAAACATCTTAGTAGGAGTAGAGAGAAAAGACTAGGACACAGTCTTTTTTAACCCACAAAATAGTGCATTTTCATGTTTCAATTGTTCATGCCACAACAGCAGCATTCGCAGAAACACCACAAACCAATCATAAACTGGTAAAAAGATGTGTCTACAAGACTCTGAACTGGGTTGCCCAGCTCTTTAAGATGAGTATCAATACCATGGAGATGGATGGGGATGCAGATTTTATTCATGCATCAATAATCAAGACGACTCAGGTAATTTGGAAAAAGGAAGTCAGTTTTAATATCAAAGGTCTAAAACAGGGAGTACAACGAACATCAACATTCGCCCAATCCTCTTACTTGACTTATTTAAGTAGAAACTGAGGTTATATAATATAAAATCATCATCAGTGATGTGTTGACCTGTGTCACTACCTACGTGGAAAACTATAAAACCTATCGAGAAAAGTGATAGGCTCTAAGTGAATATCTAAGTATAAGTTCCATATCAGTATAGAACTGTGAAGGAGAGTGATAGGGTACATAACATCAGGTGGGGCAACTAAGCCCTCCCCTCAAAATGGCCACTATGAACGTCACTAAATACACAACTTTCCATTGCCTACACAAACTATAGGACCCTTGATTACACGGTCTTCTACAATTGTTTGGCTTCTAACCCCTGTCAGTACTTTTCCACTTACGTCTAGCAGCATGCAAACTGAACATCCAGGTGCTAGTGGGCTCATCTAAACACTAGCTTCCCACCAATTAATATATCAATCCATCATCACCTCAATGCTCCAGTGTCAATTAATGCTTTGAGGTTTGGCCTTGAGTTTGTACTGTGCTCTGAGAATTTTTAAGTAGTGCAGGCACAGCATGCCCTCGTGCGTAGGTGTGACCACCTTGATCGTCCAACTTCGTTCTTCCACGTGACTGGACACCATGAAATCAAGCCTTTTAGTGTATTTAATATTATTTTCTAATAGTCCTCTGACGTCTTTTGTTTTGCCCAAGCCTTCTCAACAGGAGTTTCTGTTCTTTCACACAATTTGTATACAATGTCCGCCAATTCCTGTTTGATAACACCTTGGCTTCTTGGCTCATTCAACTCCTTCTGCTGAGATTTAATTTGTAATTTAATTGCTTTTAACTGTGACACACTGAAGTGAGGCCTTCTTGTTAAAGTTCAGCACTGCTTTATAATGCGTAGTGGAAACATCCATCTTTTACTTGTCCATATGCATCTCTCTCTCTCTCTCTCTCTATATATATATATATATATATATATATATATAGGCGCTTACCGTAATCTATTTACTATAAGGCTTGAAGCTAGCTTTCAAGATTACTTTGCTGCTTGTGTTTCTTCTGTTACATCTGTACACGTTTAAACTAGCTTAATATCCTCATCTGTTTCTGTGGCATAAGCTTCTTCACCTTGATCACAAGATGTCACTTAACCTTGATACTTTCTTGATGTCTTATAGAATATCTGCATTCTCTGGTCTCTGCATCTCTTCTACATGCGTCAGTTCAGCTCAGTTGTGATGCCACTATTCATCTTTGCCCTTCATCTTCTCTGCTTCTTCAGGAATCTCTTTAAATGGCCATCATATTGTCTTGCATGCAGGTACGGTTTTCTCAATGGGTAGCTTGTCTCCCAGTTTCTCTTAGGTACAGGTATTCTTATGGGTACTGCACAGAGTCCATGCTCTGCTCGTTGCGGGTTCAGTGTTCTGCATACGTCACATACTTTGGTTCCCACTCTATAGGTAATAAGGCGGGGCAGTTGGAGGGGGGTACTTGGCTCCTCCTCTACACTCCCCCCTCTGAGTGATTCATTGACCACTCTCTCATTGTCCTTCACATCTAGACATCCCTTTTCTGAAGATGAGCTTTTTAGGGACCCATATCTTTATGACTCCTTTCATACAAACTGATGATTTCACATGCTCTTCCTTGTTCCATGTCATGCGCATGCACTGTCCACTTGGGCTGCAATAGATCCATCTTCCCACATATTTCTTATGGATCTTTGGGTAAAGGAACTTTGTTCCCCCCAGTGAATGGATACTGGCCTTCACAAAGTCTCTGATCTCTTCATCTGTCAGATCTTTGGGGTTCCATCTTGGTTCAACATCAATCATAATCTTCATCCTTATGGCTTTCTTTGCTGTCTTTTTGCATTGTGAGATTATTATCTTGATCACAATAAAGCCAAGCAAAATCAACACGATCAGGGCTCCAAGGAACTTGAACATATCTGCCACCCATTGTGGAACCCAAGAGAAGAGTGATCCAAACCAGCTGTCATCAGAAATGTCTTCTACTATCATCTGGCCATGGAGTTTCGTCAGCATGTCTATGGCCTCTGTCAAGGTTCCATTCTCACCATCATGAAAAGGAATGAATGTGCAACATGGTTCTCCAATTTTAGCACAAACACCTCCATCCATAGCTGTGATCATGTCCAAGACGTATCTGTTCTAGAGAGTCATCAATCTTATGGCTCTCATCTCTTCTCTGATTGCATTGAATCCCTATATAGTCGTGTTAATTGTCTGTAGCAATTCACATCTGGTTATCTGAAGCCACTTGGTATTTGTTCGAACATGGATTCCTGACCTGAAGATCAATGTGAACACTGAAGAAGTCTGGCTGAACAATCTGTGTCCATAGATCTCATCTTCTTCAGGTGAGCCTCTGCTTTTGGAAAACTGTTGAGATTCAGATCACTCTTTGGAATCACTAATGCTGGAACATGGACATTCACCAGTGTGCATATTCCTCCCCATTCTTTAGGTAGCCTTATATAGGCATTGGATCCAAAAGCCCAATAATGATCCATCATTACTGCTGTTCCATGCACCATTCCTAATGTATCAAAGATACGATCACATTTTTGATTCTCTCCAACTTTTCTCATGCCATTATTTCTGAAGCACAGCTTTTATCTCTCCAAAGGCACTATTTGCAGGGGTCCTGCTCTGTCTTTGACCCATGTCAATAGTTTAGAAAGTCTTGGCCACAACGGTTTGCACGCCTCCTGTGCATTCAAAATAGTTGATTCAGGACGATTCGTTACCATCCAGGCTCTGCAGATCACCACTCCTTTTTCCCATCCATCTGGTGATAGTACTGATCCCCAGATCTGCATTTGACCTCTGTTCTTCAAAATTCAAATATTGGGCCTCATTACAACTCAGGCATTAAGGGTTAACGCAGTTGTTAACCCTTAGCGCCTGATTCCAATTTTAACGGCTGCTTTTAGCAGGCTTTAAAATCCATGGCGCTAAACCGCCTTGGTGCTAATTACGGCACCGTAATTTACGGTGCCGTAATTAGCGCCTTCCCCACTCCCATTATGCCCTATGGGATAAAAATGGGAATGGGGAAGGGTAAATGGGAAATGGGGATTTACCGCCCCACTCACCTTGGAATGGGGCGGTAAATCCACCATCCACCATGGTGTAAACGTAGTTTACACCATGGTGGTAAAGTTGGTGTACTTACCGCCTGGGTCGTAATGACCCCAATTGTCTGCAGATTTTCCTGCAGTCTTCAGTTTTTAATTCACTTCCCTTCTGATTTCAGCTCCTTTTACTCCAGGTTTTTTATATCTGATCACAAGATTCCTCGTCTTTGCATTGATTCTTGTCTTTATATCTTCAATATAGTCATCTTCATCTGGATCTGTCCATTCAGTTGCCCATTTGAAAGAAGCATCCCTACCCATGGACTGGCCTCTGGTCTTGCAAAGTGCTACGTGTGAAAGACAATGTGCTGTTTGGACATCTATTTCAACAGCTATGAAGATTTTCGACTTCCCCATGCAGTATGGCAGGAGTGCACATACAAAGCATTCCTCCTTTGAAGTTCTTCTCCCAACTTCCTCCATGTGTTGGTACCATATGTTATTTCCCAAGTGTGCTGTGCTGTCCAGGTAATCATTTAATTCATAATTATCTTCCTGTGTGCTTCTTTTAGGTCTCATTCTTTTCATGCGAGCTTCCTTAATCATATCATGAAGTGTACCAACACAGCTACTTCTGACTGAATTAATCACATGAACATCTATCAGCGTTCACCGTGTAGGAGAAAGTTCAGCAAGTCTTATTCTCTCAATAAGTCCTTTAGGTATAACATTGTCTCTCATGATCTCCATTGAGGACCTTCTTTTATACTCTGCTTTTGGGTCAATTGCCACTGGACCAGGTGTATTTGCATGTATTACTTGTGTAGGCTCACCTTTTATCATCCCTTTGCCTTTCCTGTTTCACCAAGCCTGTCTCTGGCATCCAGAAACAGTCTCTAAGACATGTTTTGCATGTGTAGTATTGCTAATGACATCCATCTCAAGCTCAGGCAATTTGCAATCTTTCTTTGGAACAGGAATGACTACATAGGGTCTAGGCTGCCTAGTAGTTGCCACGCATACATTTTCCCCTCTGCTCAGAAACATGGACAGGATTGTTAGCTCCATTTGCACCATTATAGAACGCTGTTCGTACAGTCAATGAAAGCAGTACAATTATGAACACAATGCAAGTGTAGATAACACAGTAGTACGTTAACCAATAACATTTACTTCTTGAACAACGCAAGCGTCTTTCTTCATGGAGTAATATAATGTTCCTGCTTAGATTTCCCATCTTGACTACTTAAGGAAGGAAAAACTCAAACTTTAATACATCAGCATTATGAACTGCTTCTGGAAGCTGCTGTCTTGACTCAGCAATTAGTTCTCAATCAGTTGTTTGCTTACGGGACGATAAAAACAACTTTCTCTGTATCTCTGGAGTCCGTCTTTCACCAGCCGAAATGTAGATGCCTCTTTAGTGTGAAGAAAAATGACCTCCGTAAGTCTAAACGAGCTCTATGACATAGATTATCTCCCAATCTATGCCTCAGCCCAGACGACATGTCAAATTTCTTTCATCAGTAATTGAGAGTTCTTTTCATCAACAACCTTTCGATCTGTCCCTCAAAGGAAAGTTTCTACACGACCTGTGATTTTGCTCAGAATAGATGCTCTCTTGAATCATAGTACCTCCCAAGATCACATTCAGATTTGCAGTATTTCTCGGATCCCTTAGAAAGGTGGGCACATCAGTGTGCCTTCCAATAAGGTTTGGATACTCTTTAATCAGACGAAAGAACACCACACTGACTAGTCTATGAGCTACTTTGTTTGATAGGGGCATTTGTATTCTCCTTGCTGTACTCAGGTAGCTACAATAATTGTTCAGTGGTGACTATGAACAATCTTCTTATACCTTCTTCATTCTTAGGATTTTGTTAGAAAGCTGGAATGCGAGTGGTTCTCCCCACCAACGAGGGGTAAGTGCGCAGCACCAACTCAAAATAATTAACAATGTGCCTAGAAAGGTCATCATTGGGTAACACCATTGGTAAATCCATACAAGAACTCAGTGTCAAACAAATCTGCGTATTATACCATTTTCCAATTGCTGTGTCCATGATCAAAATCTGACATAATCTGCTTCTTATCAAGGCATAAGCATGCCTCAGTCCAAAGTAAATAAACTACTGTGGCTTTAAGAACAAAAGATCTTCTTTCACCCTGAAATGACAGCACAGAGTGTTCAAACTAGTTTTCCTTAACCTTTTTATAAATGGCTTAAAAATAATGTCCCGAACCAAGCCACAGTCCACTGAACTTTTTGTCTTTCTACTTGTCAGCTTCTGCAACCTTCTTCCTCGTCATAGATCTCGTCTGCACGTGCTGTGGTTCTTCCCCAATGCTTGTCCTCGCCTCGTCCTGTAGGGGTGCAGGCAGAGGAGTTTCTCCAGCAAAGATTTCGACATCCCCCAAAAAGATCCAGGCACGCCTGCCCTGCACTTTGACAGCAGATAGTGTGATGTCTTCTACAATGAACGGACCGTTAAATCGGGGTTCGTCCCACTTTTTCCTTACGTGGTTGCGGATCAAGACCATATCCCTGGGGAACAGTTGGGGGATACGTAATTCTTGAGAATCTTTTGTTGCAGCATCTCCTTCTGTGTTCTGTACTGCTCTACACTCTCGTCTCTGCAGCTGTCCTGAAATGACAGAAATACTGGAAGTCATACAGTTCATATAATCACGTAATTCCAATCCTAACAGTTCTGAAGTTGGCTGAGCATCTAACTCTGGATGAAGGCATTAGAGGTGTCCTCATTCGTCTCTCTGTCACTATTTCGTGGGGTGTGAGATGGTGGTCAGAACCCGGTTGGTTCCTTAAAGCATATAATGCCAGTGGTAAGCAATGCAACCACTCTTTCTTCAAGGTAAGCTTCAACGTAGCTATTCTTTCTTTTAGCAGGCCGTTGAGCTTCTCACAGAACCCATTTCCTTGTGGATGATAAGCCAAAGGAAACTTGTGCTTTATACCAAGCAACAAGCTGATCTGTTCAAATTTCTGATTTACAAAATGTGGGCCATTATCTGACCTCATAACTTCACATACTCCCCATTGAGGAAATACTTCCCGCACTAGGAATTTAGCTGCACAAGTGAAATCTGGGTGTGTACATGGACCTGCCTCTATCCATCTCGAGAAAGGACACACCACAACAATCATGTATCTGTACCCATTACATACTGTATCATGTCGGCATAGTCAATATGCAAGTGCTGAAAAGGGCCACTAGGTTTCGGAATGACTCCCCTAACCGTGAACAGTGTATGCCCTACCGTGAATTGTTGACACACAATACAGTTCACCATAAAAAATGCAACATGCTCCATTAAAATTAGCATAAACCATTTCTCAGAAATAGTTACAGTGAGATTCTCCCTACTTGTATGCGCGGGGTAGTGCAGCTGTTCCAGCACCACCCTTAATAAGGCTAGAGGCATCACTGGTTTACTGTCGCCACAATGCTTCAGGGGGGTTTAAAGAACACCCTCTTCATGTCCACAAATTATTTTCCTCTTGAGGTGCTTCCCCTGGACCTCTACTAATTGTGTTTTTGACAAGTGGCTATACCCTTCAGATACAGTCATTATAATAATCATTTTTTCATTCACATCAAGAGTCTCAACATTCATCATCTCTTATCTGTAATCGCTACGCGCTTGGCCTCAGCGTCTGCTGCTTGATTTCCATGTGAGATAAAATATGTGCCTTTAGTAGGGCTGTGCATTTAATGACTGCAATGCATATTGGGAGTTGTAGTGCCTTAATGAGCCTATCCAATAAGGCAGTGTACTGCACTGGCGTGCTGTCCACTCTGAGGTAGCCCCTCCTTTTCCAATGTGCTATCCCTGCGTGCAACATTGATGTCACATAGGCAGAGTCGCTGTATACTGTTACTTCCTGGTCTGAGTGATTATCGATTGCGAGTATCAAAACCAATAATTCTGCAGCCTGTGCTGAATAATGAGATGGCAATCGAGTACTAATAAACACCCGAAGTTCCCCATTAGCCATGTGCTTTACCACAGCGGCACCTGTATATCTTTGTCCATCATTTTGATTGATCTTTGAAGTACTGTCAATAAAAAACAAACTCTCCTCCTGCTAATGCATTCTCCTTTATTCTGGGGAGCTCATTACAGAACTCTTCATAGTTCACGCAATCGTGTACAGGTTCTCCCTCTGTTATTGGCTCTGCTATAAACATGTCAGGATTCACTATTTTACATCAAACTATTTTGATCGCTGGATTTGATATGACTACCTCATAGGCAGAAGCCCTATGAGAAATCAACGTGCCTTTTGGTTTTTCTAAAATGGCAAATAGGGCGTGCACAACAAATAACGTCATTGAACATCCCATTACAAAGCTTGTAGCCTTCTTTATGGCGAACAAGGCAGCTGCTAAACTTTGTTCACACAGAAAATGACCTCTCATTACCGGGTCTAAGATTCCACTGTAACATGCAAGGGGCTTGTACCCCAACGTGGTTCTCTGTGTAAGGACTGATGTCATGACAGTGCCATCTGTATGTGAAAACAAGAAGAATTCCTCAGCATAACTGGGAATCCCTAAAATTGGAGCCTGTAAATGGCTTTTTTCGATTCATCAAACCCTTCTTCCATTTCCTCAGTCCACGCGATTTTTTCTTGCGTTGCCTGTGCTTTCTTTAGAGCCTGCAATAGAGGCCTTATATACGAACTGTAGTCAAAGACCCATGCTCTGACGTAGTTACATAATCCCAAAAATCTCTGCATGTGTTTTATCGTGTGTGGCATTCTTGTTTTTAAAATAGCCTCAGCTCTTTCAGGAGAAACTTTCTTTCCTTAATGTGAAATCAATTGGCCTATGTACAATACTTCTTGTTGATAATATTGTAACTTTTCTTTGTCAACTTTATATCCATTGTCAGCGAGTATAATCATCAGCTGGACAGAATTGCGTCTGCACTCTTCCTCTGAGGTGCTGCAAACTAAAATGTTGTCTACGTATTGCAACACAACGCTTTCCAAAGCGATATTGCTTAAGTCCATCTGAAAGACTCTATTGAAAATCGATGGGGACTCACAGTACTCCTTGCGTAAACTAGTGCTTTTCAGGCGAGTCTGTCTGAACGTGATTGACGTCAGATCCTGCGAGTCTTGATACAATGGGATTGAGAAAAAATTCATTTTTCAAGTCAATCACCGTGAAATATGGTGCATCAACAGGTATATTACATAGGATCGTAGATGGGTTAGGAACTAGAGGGAAATTGGCCTCTACAATTTGGTTTATTGGGTGATGGTCCTGCAATAAACTCCATAACCCCCCTTACTTGTTTTCACAGGGTACACTGATGTATTACACGGTGACTCTGACGTCACTAAAATACCCTGATCCATCATGGCGGAAATCGTCTTAAAAATTTCACCATCTGCTTCTCGAGACATAGGATATTGTTGTGCTTGAGGTAAAATTGCTACTGGTTTCAATTTAATCTTCACTTCACAAACCCCCTTTAGCAGGCGTACGTCATAGGGGCCGGTGGTCCATAATGAAACTGGCACTTTCGCCATATCTTCATCAAAATAATCTGGAGGTTTTTGTACTATCATAATTTTCTGAGGAACTTCTCTTTTAATTACTCTTACCCAATAAGTAATGCACATCTCGAGTATTACTTCATCATCAGATGGATGATCTCCAAACAGATCTTCATCAGTGACATCAGTCAAAGTGTAACCCTCCCCGATGGCGATTACTGCGCGCCATTGTTTTCCTTCATCATCATGTCCATCAAGCAAAGCCATTTCCCCCCGTACTATGGCTGCTTGTATCTCTAAGGGAAAAACTTGTCCCTTTTCTTTGAGCATATGTATTCTTGGTCTGAACAAAAATTCATCTAGAGTTCTCATTGGTCTGCCTGCTAGGCCTGGCAGCCATGACAACAGAATGTGTACTCCATACTGAAAAGCCTCTGGTTCTAATGGAATTGCTCTCATAGCTATTTGTCCTGCATATGCCATAATCATTTTGCACACGTTTAAGTAATGCATTCCTGGTGTTGAACACACTATACCTTCATCAGTGAACAAGATTGTCATATTCAACTTAGTCATTAAATCTCGTACCAATATATTGACAGGTGTTTGCCTCGAATATAGCAGTGGCACCTTCATGTCACATTCTCCTATAGAAAATGGTAATTCTTCAGTGAAAGGAACTCTGTTTGTAGCTGCTGTGAACCCCTGAGTATTCATGGCATTGCCAGACATTGAAAACGTTCCCTCTCGCATACATGAGCGCGTTGCACCTGTGTCTACTAAAAACAAAAAACCTTTGCCCCCTATACTGATATCCACCCTTGGTTCCTCATGAGGGTTTGGCGTCACGGATAGTATGGAACACATCAGGTCTCCCAGTGACCTGTCGTATAGTGGGTACAGCCTCATCCCATTACTTGTGAAAGGATTGCCTCCATTGGCAGTGACATTCCCTATTCCAGGAGTCATTAACTGACCTGTGTTTGTGGTTTGCTGAAGCTGCATAGGCGATTGCTGCGACCGTCCTTGTGGCAGATTAACTGCTACCTGCTGTGGTTGCATGCCTTGTTGTACTCTCGGCGCTTGCTGCTGCATTGTTTGATTCTGCGCAAATCCATCCCCATTCTGCTGCGAATATGCAGGTGGATTTGACATACTCTCTCTTGAAAACTGGCCATTTTGCACCATCCCTTGACTTCTACAGGCGCGAAAAAAGTGCCCTGTCATTCCACACGTCCAAAATATAGGCGGTGGTCTCGCAACCTGCCCATTTTGCATACTCTGATTACCATTCTGCAGATTTTGAAAGCCACCTTGGTTATTCTGAAAGCTTCCCTGATTATTCGGACAATTCCCTTGATAACCTTGCCAACCGCATCCTCGAAATACCCTTCCTCGTGAAGTACATCCACTATTATTTTGATCAAACTATCTTTGATTATTCACTTGCGGCATGTTCACTGTCTGCTGTGAATTCGATCCATCTACTCCGATCAACATCGCCCCTTCAATAGTGTACTTGGATAATTTTTTCTGCACTAAATTTGCCTCCTCGCCTTTGCGAGCATCGTCCTTTTTGCGATTCTTTTCTCATAAGAGTCTGCAGTAATGCGCAATGGTTAGCCGAATTTCCAACCACGATTTAGCTTCTATCCCCATTAACTTCTTGAGCTGCTTCTGTACTGGCTCTGACAGCCCTTGGCATAATATATGATAGAATACTGGTATAGATTTTCCCCAAGATTCACGCGTTTCCAAAGCCTAAGATTCATGAAAATGTTGATTGCAAACCAACTAATCATCTCCCTCCTTCATCTTTTTCGTCATAGTAGCTCCCATATGGGACGTGTCCGGATACAGTACTCAAAGCGATTTCCAGCCTGCCGCCCTAAAGTTATTGAATGGTGCTCCATCACGAGCAGTGTTGACTGTAGTCACACCAGCATATCCTACCCTTGTCCACACGTCATCAGCTCTCTCACAGCCGTGTTTCCTCCCGTACTTTTCTCTAATTCATGTATGCATTTCCCAGCGCCAGAAGTTGAAATCGGGAGTTTACACCTTAAATTATCCTTGTCCATCTGGGCCCATGGTTTATACTGTGGTCTGGCCCCTCCTTTTTCTAACAAAAGAAACTGTGACACCCCAAACTCATTCTCATCTCTCATTTGTCTGTCCACTGCAGTGACAATATCGTCTACCTGGCAATGATCTTAACCTGCTTACATAAGGCGGCGACTCCCCCCTCTGACCATGGAGTTGCCCCCTAGGTCAGTCTGACTGTGTCAATGGCTGTGACGCCTTAGATACAGGCACGTTTAAATCTGACCATCTTACTTCCTTATCCATAGAAAATCATCCCTCAGAACCACATGCGTTATCGCTCTGTTCCCCATGGAAAGCTTCCCTTTCTTCGACTGACATTTCTTGTGCCCAACTAATGCAACTTCTCTCTTCAGGGTCAGTCGGTCTAAAGACGACTCCTTATGTCTCACACTACATGAGGCTTCTTCCGTGTCATAGAACTGAGTGCTCTTGAGACAGCCATTTTTTCCCTTCCCCCTTTGCTCTTTCTGAGCTCTCATTTCATGGTATACTTTATTGATTGCTTCCCCAATGCACCTTGAGTCAAACTCATCTTCTAGATTTGCTCTAAACGGGCCTGGTAATGACTCGTATTTTGGAAAAAAATCCACTATATCCTCCCATGCTACTTTTGGATCAGGATTTCTTACTTCCTTTTCCAAGTAATCGAGATTGCGTGCTCTCTACCTTCTTTTACGTTCCATATCATCGAAAAAATTCTCATCGCTTTCTGGCTTCCTCGCTCCCCATGTTTTCCTCTTTCTTTTTCATATTCCTTCTTTCATTTGCTCTCGTATCTCCTCATCCCTTCATCTTTGCATTCTATTTTCTCTTAACTCTGCTCTTCCTCCTTGATTCTTTTTCTTTCTAGCCTCTCTTGCTCATTAGCTGTTCTCTGTTTATTGTCACATTTTCTTTGCTCTTCTGCTCTCTCTTGTTTTTTAGCTTGCTTGTCTTGATCTTCCCTTTGTCTTGCATCCTCAATGCCTTTACCATCGAGTTTAAGCAAAATCTGACCTCCCATCCATTTGTTCTGTAAGAGCGCTATCTCATCAGTGTTATCTCTTTCTCCCTTCCATCTCTTTATTTCTCTTCCTATATCTAGAGATGTACTTGGTCGATCGCTTCTTTCCTTATCGCGTCTCTCCTTGACTCTTGGGACTTTAGAGATTACATCTTTCCCAGTATTTTTCTCTGGGCCCTCGTCACTACTTTGCATAGATGACTCATAAGCCAGGTTGCTATACGCCACTGCTGCTTTAAGTTCCCTTAATGGGTATAACCCATCATCTTTCTTACTCGGGTCTTCTATTTCAGACAGGCGGGTGGAGCAGAGGGCTCCTCACTCCCCTCTTTGCATACATTAAGTATATAATCTAAAGGAAGCTCATCATCTTTCTCTTGTTGGTACATTTTCTAGAGCTCTAAGCTCGCTAGTCACTTGTCTAGCTTCTTCCCAGTATATGTTGCATGCAAATATGTCGGCATATGCTGCAGAACTGCCTTCGATAGTGACCCTCTTTGTGGGCACCGCATAAATATTTTGTCTGCGGTTCCTTTAACCTATTCTGCACTGTACTGTCTAAGCTTAGGTGCATGTTTTGGCAATTGCTTGTAGAGATGCATGAGTGGAGTAACATCCGCCATTCTTAATCCTTCACTATTAACTTACTAGCACTTGTTTGCTTTGATCACAGGTTTAAAAACACATTTCAAAAGAACCACACCATATGAGCGAGCACCAATCGTTGCAAGCTCCAATCCTGTCCATCACAGTTTTACTTTAATCTTGCTAAAAAAACAACCATCAAATACAATTAAAAAACAATTGGATTTCTTTTTCAACTTCACACTCCTCTATTGATCGTCAATTTTTTCTTTAACTATGACGTCATTATTTTTTTCCAAAACCACATAAAATAAACAGACAAACTTGACCGGTCACATAAATCTCATACGATCTTCTCTCTAAGACTCGTCTTGGGCTCTAAAAAATACTTCATGCGAAGTGTAAATTAACCTCTTCAAATCTGCCTTTAATCAGACCTGTTTTCTACTTTGTTCCACTATGGGACTTTGGGTTCAAATTTCTTCTAACATTCTTTAAAGCTCAGGTATAGGGCGTATCCTCTTTATCGTGGCCTCCCACATGAAATTCCTTATTATATTGTGTATGAGTGCGGCGGTAAGGGGTTAAGGATGCCGGGGCCAATAACCCCTTACCGACGCATTACGAGGTTCCCTCACGGGATCTGCACAGAACGTCTGGTCAGACCAGACGTCCTTGGCACGTCCTGCAAGGGGACCAGGGAGCTAAAAAAGGGGCCCGTTAGCAGCTCCCTCCCCATTCCCATTGAGCCCTATGGGGGCTCGAATGGGAATGGGGAAGGGTTTTTTGAATAGGGACTTACCGGGTCCTCCAAGGTTGTAATGACCCGGTAAATACCCATTCAGAGAACCCGGACATGACTTTGGAGGCAGCCATGGCGCTAATAGCACCATGGCTACCTCCAAACTCGTAATAACCCCCAATATCTAATTCCCCAAATATATATATATATATATATATATATTTACACTCTTACTCTTGCGTTATATTTATCCCGCCTCCCTCCGTTACTCTCCTTTATTTTACTACGCATGCATCAATTTGCCACACTCCTCAATTTCAACTCACCATTTGCATATTTTCTTCTTCGGACCGTCGGGATCATACGCCTCTGTTACCGCCTCTTCAAACTGTTTTCCATTCCGCACTTCGTAGAAGTGGGAGGGGATTCTTATGGAAACTAAGGGGACCTGTCACACCCTCCTTGCAAGGATTTTTTTCAATTACACTAACCACTATCTACGGGGAGCTTCACATCCTGTCAGCCGAATGGCAAAGGTCGTGCGATATTACTGAGACTATAAACTTTACTTATGTCGACAGTTGATGAATTTTTTAAAGAACCATCCTCTCTCTCTGCCACCAAGTGAACTGGGCTTCCCAGCCCTTTAAGATGAGGAGCAATACCCTAGAGATGGATGGGGATGCAGATTTTATTCGTACATCAATAAACAAGAAGACTCAGGTAGTTTGGCAAAAGGGAGTCCGTTTTAATATCAAAGGTCTAAAACAGGGAGTGCAACGAACATCAGCATTCACTCGATCCTGTAGTGGAGGTCCCAGACATGGCCTGCACCCCTGCTCCACATTTCGAGATGCCAGCAAAGTACTCAGAAAGATATGTGACGTAATAGGAGCAGCTGAACCAACAGAGAGCTGCAGTGGACTTCTGCCCTGTGTACGTTAGAAGATCAGTACCTGTTGAAGTGCCCATACCCAGACAGCCCTGGGCTGCACGGTACCCAATCAGACAACCATACCTGCCATTGGTACGAAACGACGAGTATTTACAGACTGTCCACGAGGAAACCCTGAAGGCCTTAATGGAAGGCCAATGGAAATAGACTAAGGGCCTAGGCAGCCCCGAGAAAAACCAGAAGTGGCTACTGAAAGCTAGCATGCCCGTACCAGTGACTGCTAGAATAAATGTAATGGACAGAGAGGATAGATAAAGTTAAAACGTAAGGAAACGTTGCCACGAGACAAGATAGAAGCAACCACCCTATCGAATGTGTGTAAATAAGCTTGAAACGCAAGATGCTCAGAAATCGATACTGCCTGCAATGCTTAGTAGAAGAATAGAGTGGCAAGCGCCAACCATATATCTACCTCAATACAGCACAATGTACATGTGCAACTCCATTTTCTGAAAGCAGAAGTGTACCCAGGCGGGCAGAGGCCTAACAGGCCGAGTTTCAAGACCTGACAGAGGCTAGGGAAGAAGCAGGATCGAAACTTAGCAAAGAGAGGCTCATGCCGGGGAAAGCAAGGTCAACCAGAGAAGGGAGGTGAGCATGAGCCCACGAGACTCCTGCTTCAGAGCACGCCAGCACGCCCGTGAAGGTCAAGATAAGAGAGGCCCATGCAGGTGGCCAAGCGAACACAGAATTAAATACACGAAAAGATAGAAAACTAAAGCAGATTCATGGTGAACTAGCACGTGACCAGCCAGGCGCGAAGATGTACCACCGCCTGATGTCATCCAGAACCCGAGGATGCCATAACTTTTCCTGATAAGAGACTACAGATTTGAGGCCATACCCAGCCAACTAATTGACACATAGCCCTAAAACACTGATTGATGGAAAGGAAGAAGGGTGAATCTTGGGACACTAGGCACCTGGGTGTCTATTCTGCATGCTGCTAATTAAAGTGAAGATTTATGTTTAGGGGTGTAACTTGCCCAATCATGATAGACCATGTAATCTAGGGTCCTATAGACACTGTGACCAATGAGACGTCGTACTTGTAGTGACGTCAATCACATGTGTTGTAGAGGGATGGGCATAGACGCCCACCCGATAAGAGTTATCCAATCCAATTGCTTTATTTCCATATACAGATATAACACCTATACTTAAGTTACCTTTCCTAACCAATTATTCTGCATGATGATTTTTTATGGAAGTAGACGTCAATGATGACAAAGTTTGCCCATAAAAATGGCTGTTGTACTGAAGTTCGAGGAAGTCTGGGGTGAGGCAGGTGTTTGTGATGCTGCTGATCTCCATATGCTGATGTATGTACCATTAAACGCACTTCCCTTTGCCAATTTACTGAGTCCTGATTATTGAACCTGGCTGGAGTATGTGAATCCTGCACTCTGTCCTTGCATGGTGCAGCTATCTTGTATTACTAGTTTTCGATGGTGAGTACTGACCAATGGGCCCGTCAGTAATTTCCTGTCCTCATCAACAATTGGTAGCAGAGGATGGTTACGGCCATCGATTAGTGATAATCGATTGATATAGTTATAAAACACCTTTTAAACTGACGGCACAAAGTAACTCTGGGCACTCGGTTACATCACAAGTCCTTTCGCCATTCCGGCTGAGTAACCTGAGAAGCTCCCTGTGGACAATGAGAGTGTAATTATTCCCAAAAATCTGCAGTGGGTCGGAAGGAACCCGCTTTTACAAGCATAACCCTTCTCATTCGCACGGGCAGCGGATTGAACGAAAACCATAAGAACTGGAAGAGGAAGGGGCGGTGATCTTGAAATTCCAGAGAGGAAAAGTGACGATCGGTGAGTGAAACGACGAAAACTCGTATGTTGGCAAAAGTCTTATAGGCCTTAGAGTAAGAAGGGGAAAGGTAACGGTGGGTGGTGGTGAAAAATAATATAGCTAGAAGTAGGAAAGACTGCACAAATATATATGGGATAAAGACCTAGGCACTTGATATCAAAACTGTAAAGAATACCGGGGGGGGCACCCAAGAGAAAAACGGTAAGGGATACCGGGAGGGCACCCGAGACAAAATCTGTAAGGGATACCGGGAGGGCACCCGAGAGAAAAACTGTAAAATTCGCCTTGTTCCTGCGCTTTAAAGAGTGGTCAGAAGGAACTTGAACCCAGAGGCCACAGAGAGGGGGACGCTAGGCTACGATGACGTTTAAAGACGTCATAAAGGGGTAGTTCAAATCCCATGTCGGGGTATTAATTAGAAGGCAGGTATATGTATGACCAGCTGGTGTCTGTCTAGTCTGTCAAGCGTATGTCATATATGTCCTGTGTATGCTGAATGTGGAATAATTGTGTTATCAAGTTAATGGCAATGCATTTTTGCTTTACGCGATTCTGTAAATGAGAGGGAATCGCCACTGAATAGATGCGTTTTGAGTAGAATTGTTGGTATAAAATTGCAGAAATATTGGATTGGAGCTTGCGTATGTGGTGCTCACTCATAATAGCGTAACATTGGAACACTGTACGATTATTGTTAGTGATGAAAGTGAGAATGGAAGAAATTGCCCCACTCGCACATTTGTGCAAGCAGTTGCCAAAGCACGCTACAAAACTGAAGAAATGTAGTCAAGAATGGGTTAAGGGCACCGCAAAAAAAATGTTTATGCCGTGGCCTCAAAATGGGTCATTGTCGAAGGCTGTTTTACAGCATATGACTACCTTCTTGCATGCCACATATAGCTGGAAGAAGCTCGAGAAACGCCTTGCTGTTCTCGAGCTATGGAAAATGTTTGAACAAGTGAAGGAAGAAGAGCCCCCCACAGATTGGATATTAAACCTATGCGCAGAGGTGGGTGAGACGCCTACCGCGCCACCTGCCCCGCCGGAACCAGTTACTGAAGAAAGTAAGTCAGAGGGTCTGTACCCACTAAGAGAACTGAAGGCAGACACAGGGTGTAGCAACCCTGCATATGAGTCACCTGCGTGTAGCAGTGACAAGACGAAAGAGAAGGAACAGGAAATTGAAACGGCCTCCACGATCCCGTGGGACAAAGAGAGGCGAGGTGAGGAAAGGAAGTATCAGGCACAAACATGTGCACCCCTCGACAGAGAGAGAGAGAGAAAGAAACGGAAAGGAAGCAATGAGTTAACATTTGCAAAGGACGAATGGATGGGAGGGCAGATATTATTGAAATTAGATGGAAAAGGAAGCGATGATGCAAGGCCGAGTGAACGGTCTGATGAGGTGAAAAGAAAGGAAAGTTAGAAAGAAGTGGAGATGAAGGACTAAAAGGCACGAAGGAAGGAAAGGTTGAGGCGGGAACAAATATATCGCGAACAGCAAGGAATACCACTCAGTCGCACACAATGCGCTGCCTATGAAAAGTACAGGCAGAACATGCTAAAGTTAGAGGAAGAGAAGTGAATGCAAGAAAGAAAGGTAAAAAAGCAAGAAGATGAGGAAGATACAAGGGCAAAGGAACATAGACATGAATGAATGAATGAGGGAAATAGACAAGGCTAGAGAGGAAGCGAAAAAGCAAAGAGAAATGGATGAGGAAGAAGAGTGTAAATGCAGGCAAAGGGCGCGAGATTTAGAATATTTGCAACGGCAAGTAGAAAAACCCAATCCTGTAGTAGGCTGGGAAGACATAGAGGAATTCTTTCCTGCAAATGATGTGGTACCAGGTACAAGCGGGACAGGTATTGATGATGACTTCGACACCAGAAGCATCGGGGAAGCGATTGATAAAATATATGATGTGATGGGCCTGGAATGAATCTGCCAAGAGGGAAGGGAAGATGAGCACTTGGCGAGCACCCAGCTATATGACACTGAGGATGCCACCCAAAGTAGTGGGAGTAGGGGACTGTCCATAGATAGACTCGAAGTCGAGCAGAACGAAGATGATACAAGAAGCTGTGTGAACTGGGAGTATTTAGAGTCTGACTCCGAAGGGGAAACGGACTAAACACTGTATGACGAAGGGAGACGGTGCGAAAAGCAGCACCCAGGGAACCGAGAGGTACCGATGGTCAGATGTTAGCGGATCCACAAGTAGGACACCGAAGTCCGCTGGACAGTCTAGCCGACATAAAGAGACACCCCACGGTCAGAGGGGGGCGTCAGCCCCTGCCTATGCGGACAGGCTAAGAGCATTACCAGGCAGGCGGCAAGGCGGAAACGCCACCCTGGCAAAAGACCAGAAAGATAGAGAGGACTGCGCATACCAATTCCCGCTATTAAAGAAAGGGGGAGCAAGACCGCAGTATATTCCTTGGCCGCACATGGACCGTGAGAATCTTAAAATTTCCCATGTTGGCGTCGGGAGCTGGGAAGTGGATACATGAATTAGAGAAACCATGGGCCGAAATCCAGTTGACGATTGGACATTATTGTAGATTGTTGCAAGAAAAGAATCGGAAGAAAGAGGCAACACGTAAGGGAGAGGAGGCGAAGCTAGTGCAAAGGAAGCTCTCAAAATACGCTCTCGGGGGAGCCATGTTGACAAGCCCAGTCGATTCGAGTGCACAACGTGCAACTGAACCGCCGTAGACCAATCAGGGTAATGTGGAATTTTACCCAAGAGGGAGAGGTTTTGGAGGAAGAGGATGGCAGAGTAATCAGGGAGGGTTTCGAGGTAACCAAGGAGGTTATCAAAATGTTCAACTTGGTGTTCAGAATGCACAGATGGGCCGTCCAAGCATGCCAGATGGACACATGACCCGACCACTGCCAGCGTGCTGGCTATGTGGAATGACAGGACATATGGCGCGCATGTGCAGAAGCCAAGGAATGTGGCAGAACAACCATGGGATGGGGGCAGGCATGGTGAATCAACCTATTACCCCACAACAGGGCAATGTACAAAACTATACTGTGCAGCAGCAGGCACCTAGTTCACAGCAATGTGTGCAGCAAGTAGTCTAGCCACAGAACATGGGCAATGTGCCGCAGGGACAACCCCAGCAGGCACTGCTGCAAGTGGCTCCGGGCACTAATTCAGATGGAGGAAACCCACAGGTATACAATGGACCGAACCTATACATGAAATAGGATGGCTCACAGGGGACTCTGATGTGTTCTATCCTATCAGTGACACCAGACCCTCACAGGGAACCTAGGGTAAATGTCACCATAGGGGGGAAAGAATATTCCTTCTTAGTTGACACGGGTGCAACGCGCTCGCGCATACGGAAAGGCAAGTTTCCCTTGTCCGGCGAGGCAATAGACACCAGAGTTTTACTGGAGCTCAAAGCACAGTTCCCTTTACTGATGCACTCCCAGTCTCTGTGGGGGAGCGCGAAATGAATGTACCGTTATTGTATTCACGTCAGTCCCCTGTAAATATCATGGGTCGGGACTTGATGCAAAGTTGAATATGACCATCTCGTTCACTGAAGATGGCATAGTGTGCTCAACACCAGGAATGCATTATTCAAACGTGTGCGAAATGATCAGAGCATATTCTGGACATGCAGCTATGAGAGCTGTACTGCTGGAGCCAGAAGTATTCGCATTTGGGATACGAGTACTCATGGTGGGGATACCAGACCTCGCAGAAAAAACTATGAGAACTCCGGATGAGTTTCTATTCAGACCAAGAATACCCATGCACGAAGAGGAGGGACAACTATTTCCCTTAATGATACACTCTGCCGCAGTGCGAGGAAAAGTGGTATTGGTTGAGGGATGCGACGATGAGGGCAGACCATGGTGTGCGATAGTCACCATCGAAGAAAGGTATCGAGTGACTGACATCACCGATGACGATCTGTTTGAAGAACACCCCGACCTGGAAGAGACGTGGGTGGAAGTGAGTCTAATATATTGGGTCAAAATGATCAGGCGGGAGGTACCGCAGAGAATGATGCTAGCTTTAGTACGTCCAGAATACTTCGATGGTGACATGGCCCAGGTGCCAACCAAAGTGTGTACTACAGGACCCTATGACGTAGGTCTCCTGAAAGGAGCTGTGAAGTAAAAATTAAGTTGAAACCAGGAGCAATTCTACCACGAGCTTGATAATATCCTACGTCCAGAGAAGCGGATGAAGGGATTGCCAAAACAATCTCTGCCATGATGGAGCAGGGCATCCTGGTGATGTCAGAATCACCTTGCAACACAGTGATTTATCCCGTCAAGAAATCAAAGGGAGGGTCTTGGCGTTTAATCCAGGATTTACGAGCCCTAAACGACATAGTCGAAGCCGAATTCCCTCTAGTCCCGAATCCATCCACAATCCTGTGCAGCGTACCCACTGAGGCGAAATACTTCACGGTGATCGATTTGAAAAATGCATTATTCTTGGTTCCATTGCACCGTGATTCACAAGACCTGACATCGTTTACTTTCACGCAAATGCGCCTGAAAAGCACAAGGTTGCTACAGGGGTATTGCGAGTCTCCATCTATTTTCAACAGAGTCCTGCAAAGGGACCTAAGCAATATTGTGGTGGACAGTGTTGTGTTGCAGTATGTAGATGACATTCTAATCTGCAGCACCACTGAAGAGTAATGCAGGCGTGACTCTGTCCAGCTATTGACCATATTGGCTGAGAAGAGATACAAAGTAGACAAAGACAAGCTACAGTACTGCCAACAGGAGGTGTTATACAAAGGGCAGCTAATCTCACATGAGGGGAAAAGGGTAACCGCAGAAAGGGCCAAGGCTATCATGAACACGGCCAAGCCGTGCACGATAAAACAAATGCAAAGCTTCCTATGCCTGTGCAACTATGTCAGAGCATGGATCTTTGACTACAGCTCATATACCAAGCCTTTGTTGCAGGCCCTTAAAAAGACCCAGGCGACGCAAGAAGATATTGAATGGAATCAAGGAATGGAGAAAGGGTTCACAGAACTTAAGGGGGCAATTTGTAATGCCCCAGTTCTCGGGATTCCTAATTATGCTGAGGAATTCTATCTGTTTTCTCATACCGATGGCAATTTTATGATGGCAGTGCTCGCGCAGCGAACCTCACTGGGTTATAAACCCCTAGCATATTACAGTGGGAGTCTGCACCCGGTCATGAAGGGCTACTTAACAAAATCTAGCTGCCGCCGCGTTTGCCAGTGAGAAGGCGTCATCCATTGTGATGGGGTGTTCCATGACACTATATGTTGAGCACTCGTTATTCGCCATACTGGAAAAGTCAAAGGGCACGCTGACTTCTCAGAGAGCATCAGCCTACAAGGTGATCATCTCTAACCCATCGATCAAAATAGTGCGATGTAAAACTGTGAACCCTGCTATGTTTATAGCTGAGCCAGTCACAGAGGGAGAACCTGTGCATGACTGTGCGAACTATGAGGAATTCTATGATGAGATCCCCAGGGTAAAGGAAAATGCCCTGGCCGGTGGAGAGATCGTCTTTATTGACAGGTCTTTGAGAATCGACCAAGAAGATGGACAAAGATATACAGACGTGGCCGTAATCAAACACATGGCAAATGGAGAGTTCCGAGTACTTGTCAGTGCACGAACACCATCTCAATATTTAGCGCAGGCTGCAGAGCTGGTGGCACTGATACTCGCCATTGAGAACCATGCAGACCAGGAAGTAACAGTGTACAGCGACTCCGCCTATGTGACGTTGACAGTACACGCAGGATTAGCATGCTGGAAAAGGAGGGGCTACCTCTGAGCAGACGGCACGCCAGTGTAACATGCAGCCTTACGCAAACGTATGGCATCCAAAACTGAAACAATCATGGACGTGGAGGTGGCACGTACCCATGAAAGAATGATGGTAGCACGAGCCACACCAGAGGCTTATAGCAATATGGGGCAGTCACAGTTAATGGAGCTCCAGGGGGAGGCACTTCAGAAGGAGAAAAATTTATGGAAGCATTGAGGGTGTTCTTTAAACCCCTCAGACGGATTGTGGAGGCAAGACAGCACTCGTAAACCAGTAATGCCTGTTGCCCTTCTAAAGGTAGCTCTAGAACAGATCCACTACCCTTTACACCTGTCGAGAGAAAATCTTGCTGCAACTCTCTCTGAAAACTGGTTTATACCGAATTTAGCAGAGCATGTGGCATTGTTTATGGTAAATTGCATTATCTGCCAACAATTCACCTCTGGGCAACCATTAAAGGTAGTGAGAGGTGTCATCCCTAGACCAAATGGACCTTTCGATCGCCTGCACATCGATTATGTTGATAGAATTCAGGTGTGTAATGGGTACAGGTATTTACTTGTGGTGGTGTGTCCCTTCTCCAGGTGGGTAGAAGCAGGTCGATGCTGCCTGTGCTGCTAAATTCCTGGTGAGGGAGGTCTTCCCTAGATGGGGGATGTGTGAGGTTATGAGCTCAGACAATGGGCCTCATTTCGTAAACACAGTGTTCAAATAGATTAGTTCTTGTCTGCTTATCATCCAGAGGGAAATGGGATATGTGAACGAATCAACGGCTTGCTTAAGGAAAGGATAGCCAAGTTGAAACTCACATTAAGAAAGGGATGGATGCAATGCCTACCACTGGCATTGTATGCTCTTCGGAACCAACCAGGCTCCGACCATCATCTTACGTCACACGAAGTGGTCACTGGGAGGAGAATGAGAACCCCTCTTACCCCCCAAGATAGAGCCAGATCTGATGCCCAATCTACTAGGGAGGTTCTGGGAGAAGAAATTAAGGTGTACCTTGACTATAGCCATAGCCAGCACCTCTATCATTTCAGGCCAGCTGCAGCGATGGCGGAAAGGGGATAACACAGCACGAATCACAACAGATAGTGCTGATGAAGACACAACTCTCAGCCTTAACGTACCCCCTGTCTTCCCGGGGGACAGAGTTCTAGTGAAGAACTTTACGAGAAAGAAATGGGACGAACCAAGGTTTAACGGCCCCTTCATCATAGAGGACTGCACCCCGTCCGCTGTCAAGCTTGTGGGAAGAAGAGCCTGGATCTTTCTGAACGATGTCAAACCCTTTGTAGAGGAAAGCCTTCCTGTTGCACTCAACAAAGAAGAACCGACAGACAAAGAAGACGAACCGCAGGGCGTACAGGCAAGATCTATGGCGAGGAAGAAGGACGCATGAGCAGACAAGTAATGAGAAAGCAAGAAAAGTGAATCTTGTAAAACAAGACATTTCCTCAAGCCAAGTGAAAAGTGTCAAAAGAACAAGCACAAACAATCAATATAGCCTACAAAGAACGTTGTGAAAATTGTGTCCACGATTGAACTTTGTCATGCACGAAAGAAACAATAATAAGCAAGCAAACACTCTCTGCAGCCAAAAGTGCAGGGTAAATGAAGAAAATCACGCATTCATATCGGCAAAAGCGTTAATCTCATGAACATTTAAAACCGCACAAAGCATTCATAAGCCTAAGACTCTGGTAAGCAACAGAACTGGACATTCCTGAGAACTGAAACTGTTATCCTGAAGGACCCAGCATAAAGACTTTGTTCACGATCACATGGTTCGTCCCTGCAGAAGCCTCAAGTGGGATGTGCTCACCTATTTTCAACTAGTTGTATTGTCCTATCCGTTACTTATAGGCAGAGAAGCCAGCGTTACTGAATTCATTCAAGACCCTGCGAACAAGAAAATAATCCGACAAGTACACACAGTCATAACAAAAACTTTAATCACACTGCCCGAACATAGTGGAAAAGACACAGATGCCTCCACCACAGGTTATCATTGACGAGATCACCTACACGTTGTTCTTCCGGATCATAGAAGAGTATCCAGGACTCGTTGGAAGAACCACTGACACCCTATCCTTCATCAGAGATCCACAAAACAATTATTTCCTCAACCAAGTGTGGTACAGGTTGAACCACGTGGTTGAAACTCACGCAGCAGGAAAGTGCAAAACTTGTTCGCATAAAAAGAAGGGACTGTGATCAGGACCCAGCGAATGAGGCAAATGCCCCTATCACCTGAAGATACACGGCTGGCACTTAACGTTTTGCTTGGGGTTAGTCACAGACTATCCGGAAATGGTGGGGAGACCTGCAGATGTGGATGTCATCACCTTTCTTAGGAATCCGGCCAACATCCCACACATAGGCGCACTCCTCCAAGGCATCATGCTCCAAGTGGAGCAGTCCAATTTCCAGTGAGAATTCCTGAGGAGATTTCAGTGAGACTATTGGACGAGAGACAGATCAAAGGGGAAGAACGGATAGCACTGAAAGAAAGGCCTGTGACTTCAGAGGCAAAGACCCTGAACAAATGTCATTGACACCCGCAGACAGTCGCTACGCTTTTCGAGTTTTCTTTCATCTCATCAAAAACTTCCCGGAACTAGTGGGAAGACCCAGCAATGTCGACATACCCACCTTTCTTAATGATCCATCAAAGACTGCCCAATTAAACAGACTCCTAAGGGCTATGCATCACAACTAAGGAGCAACTATGGACATCCACTGCTAAGAAGAGCATTAGAATGGGGCCTTCCAAAATAATCCTTTTCATCATCCCTAGCCAGGGACACAGCAAGAAAACGAAGACACAGTTCTTCATACTTTCAACCTAGGCAGGTCGAGAAGAGCAGAAACAAGGATAACAACATCTTGTTCTATTTTTTCTTTTTTGTGTTCATCCTCTCTTGCAGTGGAGTAAATGGGGGAGAGAGAGACTGTTCAGCGACTTGACCTCGAAGGACCAAGTGAAAGGAACAAAGACCCGAACTTCACTGCCGTGTTTACCGTCTTCAACCTTTTTCTTATTTTGTTTTTCCTACCTCCTCATATGTTCACTTTAATTTTTATTTTTGTTTTTCTTTTTTCAATGGTTTATCTATGCATGATTTGTAACGAATCCATTTTTATGGAGTCACTGCAAACAAATTCCTGCATTTTCTCAGGGCCAAGACGAAATGGGAAGGGGCCCTGGGGATGCGTTGTATACACAAATGCAGGAAGAATGTGATGTGCTAAAAACGGTAGTCTAACCTTTTTCCATAGTATAACAAAGGATCTGTACTCCATAACTAGAGACTTCCGTCATTGCTCGCAAGAGGGGGGACATTAAACTGCACCCGTCACTTTAATGTTTGCTGAACTTTTTAAGTAACGAAATCAAGATAAGAAAAGAAATAAACTATTGACTATGGACTTGTTCGAGATGGGGGCCCAAAACAGTAATTTAGTTGTGCCACCAGTGGATGGGCGCCCCTGCTTTCCTGGAAGGAGGTGCTGCAAACTGTCCTTCAAGGCAATCATATGTATATGTATAGTGATTATAGTAGTATTTTTGTCATTAACAATCAGAACTGCATTTTTTATTGGTGCACGAAGCATCCCAATGTCCGTGCATCCACCAGGTAATGAGCGTCTGGGCCCCACAAAGGCACCCAGACCTTATATTGTCATCCCTGTTCCAAGAAAAATTGATGATAAAGCAAATGATTTACAGTTGAATTTAATTAGCAGTGATATGGATGCACCTGAAATTATGAATGACGAGAAAAGCTGGAGACAGGGTCAGCACGGAATGAATGATAACATAGCACTGTCCACAGCACACACCCACACACTGAGTGCACACAAGCAAGGGCAAGTGTCAATGGCTGTGAGACCCCAGGCCGAACCGACAGAAAACAAAAAGATTCCTGTGAAACGAACAGCTCCAGAGAACAGAGAACCAAGAGAGCAACAAGACAGAGATGGCATGACAAAATCCCTCAAGAGAACAGAGGAAGCCACAAAAGAACTCATGGGGAAGACACATGCAGTAGTCAAGTATGTGTTTCCGCTCATACTAAGAGCAAAGAAACTACATGAGGAGCTGAGCAAGAAAAATGCAGCAACTGTGATAACGAGCACTCCTGCTCCAACACCAGAAATAACGACCAAACTTACGACACTGCCACATGTTGGAAGGATGATGAGCCACATGTGGAAGGAGGTCTATGAAAGAATGCACGAGGGAAGAAGAAGAAACACAAGACCTCCCCATAGTACTGCAGGGCAGGAAATTAAACCTGCCCCTCCAAAGATAATACCCGAAAGCCTGCCGGAACGGAAGAGCAATACAGATGCATTCAGAGACATAGTGATAGCTAACTACCGAAAAACACTAAGTATCAAGAGAAGTCCATATGAAACCGATAATGAGCTAAACAACAGCCCATCTCGGAAACAACGTATGGTACCAGCACATGAAGGAAGTAGGACGTAGGCAGTCAGAAGGAGAATGCTTCGTCTGTACGTTACTGCCATACAGCATGGGAAAATCCAAGATCTTCGTGGCTGTAGAGATCAATGTCCCCACAGCCCACTGCATGTCACATGTGGCAATGTGCAACACCAGAGGACAATATATGGGAAAAGACGCCTCGTTGATATGGGCCAACGACAAGGACTACCCTGATGAAGACGGGTTTGTCCAGGACATCAAAACAAGAAACAGGACGCACACCAAGAATCACGTTATTAGATATGAAAACTCTGATGTCAAAGAATCAGGAATAAGGTGGGAAATAAACTCTCAAGACTGAAAGTCCAAGGAAAAACGGCAGAAGAAGCTCAAATATGGCTGAACCGGAGACAAATGCAGATCTGGGGATCAGTAGTTTCCCCTAACGGATGGGAGGAAGGAGTCATAATCTGCCGAGCTTGGATGGTCCTTGGAGCCTGCAAAGAAGCATTAGAAAACTTACAGAGGTTATGTAAACCTCTATGGCCAAAGTTGGTGAAGCTGTTAACATGGGTCAAAGACAGGGTAGGGCCACTGCCATTAGTACCGTTGGAGAACCCGAAACTGTGCTTTAGAAGTAATGGCACAAGGAAAATCGTCGAGAATCAAAACTGTGGACGAATATATGAGGCACCAGGAATGGCACAAGAAACCGCAGTCCTGATGGACCACTATTGGGCGTTTGGATCCAAAGCATACATAAGACTGCCAAAAAATTGGGGGGCATATGTACATTGGTCAATGTCCATGTTCCCGCACTGGTGATTCCAAAAAACAATCTGAATCTGGACAGCTTCCCGAAAGCAGATGCTCATCTGAGAAGGAGGAGATCTGCAGAGCTGATATCCAGAATGAAGAGAGAAAACTACTTTTCTGCCAAATCAGAAGAAGCATGCTATGCGATTCCATACGAACACAGGCTGTTCAGCCTCACTTCAACAGTATTCACCACAATGCTCCTGCCACACATCCAAATTGGAGTGAATGCTAAATGGTTGCAGATAACCAGATGGGAGTTACTACAGACCATCAACACCACAATAAAAGGATTCAATGCAATCAAATAAGAGCTGAGAGCGGTTAGACTGATGACCCTCCAGAACAGATTTGTGCTTGACATGATCGCAGCAATGGATGGAGGTGTTTGTGCAAAAATCGGAGTATCATGTTGCACATTTATACCATCGCATGATGAGGAAAATGGAACCCTCACAGAGGCCATAAGCATGTTGACAACTTTAAAAAACCAGATGACTGATGAAACGGACGAAGTGGATGATGACAGTTGGTTTGGGCACCTATTCTCATGGGTCCCGCAATGGATGGTTTATATATTCAAGTTCATGGGACCCTTGCTAGCTATGGTACTGCTAGGTTTCTGTGTTATCAAGATAATCATCACTCAATGCCAGAAAACTACAAAGAGAGCCATTGGGATGAAAATTGTGGTCGATGTCGAGCCAGGCTGGAAACCCAGAGACCTGACAGATGAAGAAATAAAGGACTTTGTGAAGGCCAGTGAATTTGCACCAGAGGGAACTAAATTCACTTATCCCAAGAAACGAAAAAGGTATGAAGGCAAATTGATTTACTGCAGTCCAAATGGACAATGCCAGTTGATGACCTGGAACAAAGATGAGCATGTGAAAACTGCAGGAAGCTTGAAAGGGGTGATAAAGATATGGAAAGAAGAAGCAGAAGTGGTCGATGAACCGACCAGAGGGGGGAGTGTAGAGGAGGTCCCAGACATGGCCTGCACCCCTGCTCCACATTTCGAGATGCCAGCAAAGTACTCGCAAAGGTATGTGACGTACGAGGAGCAGCTGAACCAACAGAGAGCTGCAGTGGACCTCTGCCCTGTGTACGTTAGAAGATCAGTACCTGTTGAAGTGCCCATAACCAGACAGCACTGGTCTGCACGGTACCCAATCAGACAACCATACCTGCCATTGGTACGAAACAACGAGTATTTACAGACTGTCCATGAGGAAACCCCGAAGGCCTTAATGGAAGGCCAATGGAAATAGACTAAGGGCCTAGGCAGCCCCGAGAACAACCAGAAGTGGCTACTGAAAGCTAGCATGCCCGTACCAGTGACTGCTAGAATAAATGTAATGGGCAGAGAGGAGAGATAAAGTTAAAACATAAGGAAACGTTGCCATGAGACAAGATGGAAGCAACCACCCTATCGAATGTGTGTAAATAAGCCTGAAACGCAAGATGCTCAGAAATCGATACTACCTGCAATGCTTAGTTGAAGAATAGAGCGGCAAGCGCCAACCATATATCTACCTCAATACAGCACAATGTACACGTGCGACTCCATTTTCTGAAAGCAGAAGTGTACCCAGGTAGCCAGAGGCCTAACAGGCCGAGTTTCGCAACCTGACAGAGGCCAGGGAAGAAGCTGGATCAAAACTTAGCAAAGAGAGGCTCATGCCAGGGAAATCGAGGTCAACCAGAGAAGGGAGGTGAGCATGAGCTCACGAGACTCCTGCTTCAGAGCACGCCAGCCCACCCGTGAAGGTCAAGATAAGAGAGGCCCATGCAGGTGGCCAAGCGAACACAGAATTAAATACATGAAAAGATGGAAAACTAAAGCAGATTCATGGTGAACTAGCATGTGACCAGCCAGGGGCGAAGATGTACCACCGCCTGATGTCATCCAGAACCCGAGGATGCCATAACTTTTCCTGATAAGAGATTACAGATCCGAGGCCATACCCAGCCAACTAATTGACACATAGCCCTAAAACACTGATTGATGGAAAGGAGGAAGGGTGAATCTTGGGACACTAGGCACCTGGGTGTCTATTCTGCATGCTGCTAATTAAAGTGAAGATTTATGTTTAGGGGTGTAACTTGCCGTATCATGATAGACCATGTAATCTAGGGTCCTATAGACACTGTAACCAATGAGACGTCGTACTTGTAGTGACGTCAATCACGTGTGTTGTAGAGGGATGGGCATATATGCCCACCTGATAAGAGTTATCCAATCCAATTGCTTTATTTCTATATACAGATATAACACCTATACTTAAGTTACCTTTCCTAACCAATTATGCTGCATGATGATTTTTTATGGAATTAGACGTCAATGATGACGAAGTTTGTCCATAAAAGAGGCTGTTGTTTTGAAGTTCGAGGAAGTCGGGGGTGAGGCAGGTGTTTGTGATGCTGCTGATCTCCATATGCTGATGTATGTATCATTAAACGGACTTCCCTTTGCCAATTTACTGAGTCCTGATTATTGAACCTGGCTGGAGTATGTGAATCCCGCACTCTGTCCACGCATGGTGCAGCTATCTTGTATTACTAGTTTTCGAGGGTGAGTGCTGACCAATGGGCCCATCAGTAATTTCCTCTCCTCGTCAACACTCCTCTTACTCAATTTATCTTAGCAGAAACAGAGGTTATATAATATAAAATCATCATCAGTGATGTGTTGACCTATGTCACTACCTACGTGGCAAACTACAAAACCTATCGAGAAAAGTGATAGGGTATAAGTGAATATCTAAGTATAAGTTCCATAACAGTATAGAACTGTGAAGGAGAGTGATAGGGTACTTAACATCAGGTGGGGCAACTAAGCCCTGCCTTCAAAGTGGTCACTATGAACGTCACTAAATACACAACGTTCCATTAGCTACACAAACTATAGGACCCTTGATCACATGGTCCTCTACAATTGGTTGGCTTCTAACCCCCGTCAGTACTTTTCCACCTACGTCTGGCAGCATGCGGACTGCACATCCAGGAACTAGTGGCCTCATCTAAACACTAGCTTCCCACCAATCCATCATCACCTCAATGGTCCAGTGTCAATTAGTGCTTTGAAGTTTGGCCTTGAGTTTTTACTGTGCTCTGAGAATCTTTAAGGAGTGCAGGCACAGCCTGTCCTTGTGCGTAGGTGTGACCACCTCGATCGTCCACCTTCCTTCTTCCACTTAACTGGACACCATGAAATCGAGCCTTTTTGTGTATTTAATATTATTTTCTAATAGTCCTTTGACGTCTTTGTTTTGCTCAAACCTTCTGAACAGGAGTCTCTGTTCTTTCACACAATTTGTATCCAATGTCAACCAATTCCTGTTTGATAAGACTTTGGCTTCTTGACTCATTCAACTCCTTCTGCTGAGATTTCATTTGTAATTTAACTGCTTTTAACTGCGACACACTGAGGTGAGGCCTTCTTGTTAATGTTCAGCACTGCTTTATAATGCATAGTGAAAACATCCATCTTTTACTTGTCCATATGCATCAATATATATATTGGCGCTTAGCTCAATCTATTTACTATAAGGCTTGAAGCTAGCTTTCAAGATTACTTTGCTGCTTGCGTTTCTGTTGCATCTGTACATGTTTAAACTAGCTTAATATCTTCATCTGTTTATGTGGCATAAGCTTCTTCATCCCGATTCCAAGATGTCACTTATCCTTGATACTTTCTTGATGTGGTATAGAACATCTGCATTCTCTGGTCTCTGCATCTCTTCTACGTGCATCAGTTCAGGTCAGTTGTGACATCACCATTCATCTTTGCCCTTCATCTTCTCTGCTACTTCAGGAATCTCATTCAAATGGCCATCATATTGTCTTGCTTGCTGGTAGAGTTTTCTCAATGGGTACATTGCCTCCCAGATTCTCTTTGGTATGGGTAATTCATTTGGGTACTTCACAGAGTCCATGCACTGCTCTTTGCTGGTTCAATTGTTCCGCATACGTCACATACTTTGGTTCCCACTCTATAGGTAATAATGGTGGGGCAGTTGGAGGGGGTTACTTGGCTCCTTTTCTACAACCCTTCCACACATGACAGACACAATGCTATGTATAGAATGTAAGTTCCATGTGGATATATCCTGTGGGCCAAATCACCAGAAAATCTAAGGTACGTTAGACAGAACATAAACTCCACATCATTTACTGGTCTACAACCATCCATATTGTAGAGTGATTTGTATCATTGGAGGTGCTCTGAAAACCTCATAGAGGCTCATAAATTGGTGACATAAAGAAATAATTTTTGGGCTGACTTCTTAAATACTCTGCATCCCAAATTCATGAACGAATATTCACATTTACAGTAAATACATATGAAAATTCATTGTGTGCTTTCCTTGAGCAGTATATTTCAAACTGATTGTGAATTACCCCCTTTTCTTTCTTCCAACTTTTTTTGGTTATTGTTTTTCAGAAACATAGATTGTGATGTGGTAATTAAAGTTTGCATTATTTTATATTTCATTATCCTTCATTAGTAACTGCAGTATAATCTTTATCTCTAGATTATTTGTTTGCATTCTTTCTGAAACTCTGGAGTCATCAAGAATCCCAAAACGTTTCGGTCCCTAGAATATATCAAAGTAGATATGGACCTAGAGGGCCAAATAGTGCGACAAATTAAAGATCATGCAGAAGTTTCATGTAACATGATTCAGACAGTAAGCATGGCCTATGGATAGCAATGGCGTCTAAAAGCCCAGAAGGCTTTTATGCATCCGAATTTGGGTGTTTACTTACCACTTCCTTTGCAGGTTGGAAATGTGTTGTCTTGCATCACAGCAAAGTGTTTTTTGCCCCCTCAGGAAGATCCCACAATTATTGTGAAGGGATAAAAACATGAAAGGCATGGATGTCTACTTTGCTAGTGGTGATCCACAATTGAAGAGGATTTCTGAAAAGTTGAATGGACTAAGCAAACGATGTATAACCATGTATTAAGGGGGGGGGAGGGTTGTGCCAAGTGATGCTGCCATTTGTTGCTATGTTAAGTGATGTTTCTATTTTTAATTTGATATTCAGCTTTATATCAAATTGAATTGTTCACATCAATTAGGGTGGTTTTTCAGAGGTTTCGGTCATTTTTGTCCATCTGGCTTAGATTCCAATGAGATTGGTTCTACATGCCGCCTCAACTACACATGGACCGTGTAGGATTTTGTGTTCTAATGGCAATGGCCCAAAACTATCTAAATCCACAGTTTAAAAAATTCAGACAGAAATCTTCTTACCCGCATTTTTGATTTGCATCGTCCGGCAAAAGCCATGTATGGGTCCACTTATCCTGGATAGGAGAAGGAGCAGAGGTTCTGAAATGCACTTTGTTCAGACTTGTAACATTCCATGAGTTAGTATTTTTTCCAGTCATAAGAGGACAGTTAGGAGCTAATGTACCAAAAATGTATCATGGGCACTCTTGGTTTTCAAAACCACAAAGAAGAAAAAAAGGCTATATTTGAAACAAAATAAGTTTAAAAATGCTAATTTAAACCCAGAAATATAAAAGCAAGAATACAATTAGAATTTTGAGAAATTGGCAAGGTGCCAACAATCTACGATTAGAAAACAGATTTACTGTTTTGGGAAATATATTCGAATATCTGCTGCTGTCATTTTACCCAACCAACTTAGTTCTTTCAGCTCTGCCCCACATGGATTCTGCACGTCAGGTCTTTTATAGCCATTGGGCAATGTCCTCTTTGAGCACACGCATGATCTTAGAATGGTTATTATGTAAACAATGGACGTGATTGACATTGTGATAGCATAGCCTTTAGTCTTAGTCTCCTCCCTACAACCCCTGTGTTGTTTAGTGCATATAATTCAAATGGAGCGATATATGACAACTAATGGCTTGAGATTGTGAGCATGAATAATAAATCAATAATTTCTCCATCTATCCATTTGCCAGGCTAGTATAGTGTCTGTGGGCCTCATAACGGTTGGGAGGCAGCCATGCCCTTAATACGGGCATGGCTGCCTCCAAACTCGGGTCCGGGTTCCCTGAATGGGGAAATACCAGGCCAATCCGACCTTGGAGGGCCCGGTATTTCCCCATTCAGGGAACCCGGACCATCCCCATTTGAGCCCCCATGGGGCTCAATGGGAATGGGTAGCATGCTAACAATGTGCCTGTTAATGAAGGGCCCGTTGTTAGCATGCTGAGCCACTCACGGGACCCGCGAGCGGACCTTGTAATGGGGCGGTAAGGGGTTAACGGCTCCGGCAACTTTACCTGTGCCGTTAACCCCTTACCGCCCACCTCGTAATGAGGCCCTATGTATCAAAGAGAATGCAGCATTTTCCCTTACTCAATGATTCCAGTGCAAGGTTAGAACATATTGTACTTTCAAAATGTGTGTACATTTTTTTTAAGTCATATTTGTATTGCACTCTCTGATATGCAAACATTTTTTAGGGGAAATCCGTACTCATTGCTACTTTGCTCTAGTGCAAAATGCAATGCAGTGTTGAACTTTAAACCTCTGATTTCAATGCTGGGCATGTTTCACATTGTGAACTGTAACACCACTGACAGAGCAGGCCTCACTAGTTGCACAGAGCTTTATGAATACATTGTTACATAAAACAAAGAAGCACATATTCAAATCAGTGTGTGTTCACATTCTACCTCGTGCTGTATTACCCACTTACCAATTGGGTCCCATGAGCCCAGAGTATGAGCAGGTCATCTTTAGCAGATGAAGCCATTGCCCACAGAAGAATGTTTGCATTGTCTTTAAACAGCTGCTCCCATTTTACAGTATAAAGAAATTCAACTTAGATGGGTCAGAGAACAAGGCAGCAGGCTGCCCTCTATCCATGCACAATTACGTAAACCATACCCATCACATTAAGGGCAAGATGTATGAATTCTTGTTAATGCTCCGCTGACATACCTGGAAAGTTTTTCATCCCCACTCGCCTATTCACGCTTACTCCCTTTAGTCAGGCAAGTGGCTCTTGCAACCACCTCGGGCAACCACACAACTCTCCAAGACACAATACAAACAACACAATCGCAGGCAGGACATTCCTTGATAAAGACTCGTTCCTTCATGTCTGAATGTATTTATTTAGTTGGTTTATTCTGTTATACATTTCTCTGAATACATATGTGTAAATAAAGATGATAAAAACAATCTAAGTCATGTCAATTGACATTGCTAAACATTACTAAGCATCAGGTGTAAAGTGCCCTGCTACTGTATGCTGGAATGTGCATATTGCGGGACATTGGGAGAAGCAGGCTGTTGCTCTTTTGGTGTTTCATACCACAACTCCCTCTCATAAGTCCTCTCCATTAAATATTCTTTTTAGGGCAGATAGGAATTGTAATATGAACATGTGATAAACAGTTGCGGAGTAGGGGCATTGCTTATCTGATTGCAAGTGGCTCAGGGGCAGATTGGAAAATGGTAACATTCATGTCACTTGATATTAATATATATTCAGAGTTTGGACGCAGAGTTTTGCAGTCTGCAGTGTTTGGAAGCCTGAAGTCTGTTTACTCCCTGCAATGTGTGCCTGCCAAGGAGGAGGAGGAAACTATAATTGCTCTATCACACCGCCGAGTGGCCGTAGAGTTTGGATGCCGAGTTTTGCGGTCTGCAGTGTTTGGAAACCCGAAGTCTGTTTTCTCCCTCCATTGTGTGCCCAGAAAGGAGGAGAAGGAACCTATAATTGCTCTATCACATAGCAGAGCGGCCACGGAATTTGGATGCAGAGTTTTGCAGTCTGCAGAGTCTGCGCCGACAAGCCGAATGCTTCAAGCCTGGGGCTCTGTGGCTGCAGCAAACAGTTGTTGATACTTCAGAATGTAAGTGGCTGTGGGCAGCGCTATATAACAATTTACAATCTAATTTGTCTGCTCACAGCTGAAACACCCCTGTTTTCCATCTCTGCTTGTTGCCGCGCTCCTGCTTATTTTCGATCAAAGGCAGATCACCAAATAATCATGGAACCCCTATAACACCAGTACGACATGCCTCCTCGGAGGCAGGGGTGGTAATCCTGATTTCGAACGACGCTTGCCTGGTGAAGGAACACATTTTTAAAAATTGTTTGGAGTTTACTCTATCTGCCTCCTCTATGAAAAGAACGATCGAAGCTTGCTTTCCACCACCTGTGACACTGGGTCGCTGTGATCTAGAATTAGTAAACGACAGAAGGGAAGGGGAGGTCGGTGAGGAAGTCAGGGTGCCGGGACCTGACATGTTGGCTCCTGCGGTGAGTGAAGTTGCTGTACAAGTTCAGATGGAAAAAAACTTGCAGGGAGCAAGCGCTGGTTTAGAGGACAGGTTTCCAGACCATCCACTACTGATAGACCAGAAATGTTTGGAAGGGGCAGAGGGCGCGAGTGATGCCCAATTGCAATCTGGGGGAAGGAGAGTCTTTAACTTTAAAAGACACGGCGACAATCAACATACAGAATGCTCCACCTCTGCAAAAGTAGCCAGAGGCGGGTCAGCGTATGCATCCTACGCTTAAGGCCCTCCACTTTGTTTTGAACTGCTTGGCTAATGTTTTTGATGGGCTTAAGGGGGAAGTCCGCATAAATTCCGGATCATTACTGTAACTAATAAAGAATGCCAAAGATTGTGATTCTGCCATGGTGGGTTTGCGTAACTCAATTCATCAGGGGCTAGCTGATGACAATTGATGAGGTTGCAGGTTTGGCAGTCCAGTATAACCTCTATGAACGGTCGTATGTTGGGTCTGGAGGGCAGCATAGCATCTGTTCTGTGTCTGCTAAAAAATAACCTACCTGGTCCAAATGCCAGATCCAGATAGCTGGATTGCAAGCGTCTTATATAAATGAGAGGTCTGCGCACAATGATTTCGACGATACACCCCTTTCGGAATCAACAATGTTGGAATGTATAAGGCTAGCACAACTCCCCTGTAACAGCAGTGTGGCCAATGAACAGGATTCTGGATCTGGTTCCCATTTGGACGAGCTTGTTGTCCCCAGTTCATCAAGGCAAATGGGATCGGGACTCCCAAATGTGAGGGGACGGGGGTGTAAGCGATATTCAATCAACACTACAGCTAAGTCAATGCCTAGTCTGGGATGCTGAGGAAAACCCTTATTGATGTATTTTTATGTCCAGTTCAGTATTCTGGATGACAACCCTTGTATAACACCCCCCTCTTAGAATCCCCCTGACCCCACTGAACCAATAAGTAGGTTTGTTTTGCAAATTAAAAGGTTTATTTGAAAATTTAAACAATATATATCACACTTTATAATAAATTAATATCTGATAGTGCACTTAGACATATGATGTTGATCAACAATGGGTAATCTGGCACTAGCACACTTCTTTACAATCAATGAGGAGTTAGTATAGGATGGATAAAGTAGCAAAAATACTTTTATGGTTTCAAGGGAAAAGCAATGAGGAATAAAATGCAGTACAGAAATACTTGATATGATTTTAGCAAAAGATAAGATAATCACTTTTTCTCTGGCAATTCACCCCCATCCCCTATGCAATGTAAGAAATGGAAGGAGATGGAAAGAGGAGCACACAGTTCTCAGGAATGCAATCAAATACAATACGAAATTCAGTTCCCCCCCAGCAAGCTTAGAGGAAACAGGTAGGAGTTTGAAACACAGGCCCAAAATGCTTTTTATATGTGATGGCAATGGATGGGAAAATGTGCCAACTGATTTTAATTCCCTCTAGTGATTCAGGGTGAGTGGGAGATGCGTGTTGGTTTTAGATCAGGCTCATTTTAGCAATGCTCTATGAGTTATTACCAAGTTGCAAACGGATTTTAACAAAAGAAAGAATGGAGCTGCTATTTTGACAAGTGGAGAAATTGAGCCAAAAATCGCAAATCGCGGTAAATTTCGTGAGTGCGTAAATCGTGATTGCGGAAGAAGTATAAGGAGTAGGAAGTCGGTTCTAGATTCGTTGGAAAGCTTTAAAATGGAAGTTACACCACGTTCATAGCCCAAACGGTTCCAGAGATACGGATGATTTAATAAAGGTAGATTTTCGGATTTAAAGTAAAACTCAAAACGACAGGTGACAGCTTGCAGCTGCAGAATTGACAGGTGACAGTTGTGCAGCTTTAAAAATGACAGATGACACGATTTCTAGGAGGCTGTTCTAATTAGGTTAAAATAGTTTGGATTATATTATTATATTATTTTAACTAAGAGATTGGTTCTGCACAGTTCTGCACAGTTCTGCTAGGTACTCACGATATAAATTTGATCTAGGCCTCGTCACGGATCTGGTCAACACGTCCGGCTGCGGTTCTGTCTGCTCGGCGGGTCAATCAGGCACCGGTTATGCTCACAGTGATCCGGATCTCTGGTTCTACTCACAGCGGTCTGGTTTTTGGTTCTCTCGGGTTCTGGATACAGCACTGCTTTCTGGATACTGCTACAGGTTCTTGCAAAAATTCTTGGCAAAAATTCAAACAGCTCGCCCGGCTATTGAATAGTTTTGTTGGTTTTGAGGCCTGCTGAAGAGGATTCAGCTGGTGGATTCAGGCCTCTCTGCTACAAATTCTGAAGTTAATTTCTGCTACAGGTTCTGGAGATTGATGGATTTGAAGTCTGGATCTCTGGATGTGAAGTCGTCGGTCAGCATGCTCCGCAGCAAATGGAATTGAATGTCTCTACCTGTCCCAACAGTCTCTTTTTATGTGTTTTGAAAATGGGTGTGTGCCTGGGCCTAGCTAAGCCTGCCCCTCTCACTTATCATTGGCCAATTCCTCCTCTCTCCCTTGATTGGGGGAAGGAAATGTGAGTCAGAGTGATGCTGTAGGTTTTATGGTCAGAGGAACCTCCCCTTGTCAAATTGCACACAACTCTATTTCTGATCCAAATACATGTTTATCTATGTACCATTTTTCTCATATTATAGGTCCAGTTTACATATTTTCTGTAGCACCAAACTATCCGATCCCTGTCTTTGTACGATGTCGTGTGACATCTGATGACAGAACTCTCCCCTTTTCATCCAGATAACGACCTCTAAAACTTTCCAGATTTTACACAAATGTGCACCAGGGATATGGGTTTCAGATGATAAAGTGTCAGATTTTTAACATGCAGACATTTGGAGTAACAACCCTTTGTCCGCTACTATCCCCAGGAACATACCACAGGGTCCTAACACCTATTAAAATGTGCACAGAAAAATCACAAGAATAATGATATTATTTATATATTTTTGACAGGTCCGTACTATGAATTATCCATCTTTTTAAAAGTATGCCCTGGTCAAAAAGGGGTGTGGCTTCCCACATCACATGGTGGAATAACTGGTTTATCCACTTCCCCCAAGCTCAGCTGGCTAGCAGAGGCACTGCCCCCCCCCCCCAGTTTCCCCTAAGAGGAAGCCACTTTACGGCCCCCCCAATATAACATTTGCCTGAGTCCAGGACCGGCCTTTGTTCAACTCCTTGTAGTCCCCAGCTGCCACTCCCCTTTCAATCAACAGGGCCATGTGACCTCCTTTTGGTGGGGCCAGCAGGATGCAGCCAGGCCTGGGAAGAGTAGCTGAGCAGGTTTCTCCTGTCAGGGGTAGTTGTCATGCAGAATTCAGCTAAATGTCACTTTAGTTCCCAGTTTTCTACATTCAAATCCAACTTACATGCAGCTAATTGTTATATATACATTAAATAATTACTTCCTTCAAGTCATTTCAGAATATAGTTTTACATTGTATCCACCTCTTAGCAAGGTTTTCCTTGGCCTGGTTTCGGTTCATTTGTTCAGTTTTACACAAATGTCTGGTGGTTTTAAAACGCCGGCTTTCTGATATGGTGAGCACCGGTACTGCATCCATTTTTGTTATTAAGAAAAAATGAATTCCCCACAATTCTGGGTTGCTTTTGGCAATAGCATTGCCATTCCCAATGGTTTCAGGCTACTGTGTGTGTAGCCCAATGGTGGTTTTAGGCGGTGACCTCCTGTGCTCACAACATAGGCAAAAATGGGTGGCAGCCTATTCTTCATGTTTTCCCTGTGCACTCTCTGGGGAGTTCTGGCCATCATGATGTTTTCCATGCCAGTACTGCACAGTTTTATGGTAGGGCTTGGATGCATGGGTAAAAACATCCCACAGGGGAAGCACGCCCTGCAAACTGACCAGGGTTTTGAGAAAACTAAAAGTAATACTCCAAATGAAAGGGAGAAGGACAGTGGCGAGATTGTCCCGATATCTACACAGAGAAAAGCTAAATAAAAAATAAAAAACATACAGCTCCATCGTCGGAGGAGGTCCTGATCCCAAAGACAGAAAATAAGAAATCTAAAAAGGCCAAGAACTCAGGACTTTATGAGGAGACTAAGAGCAAGGAACCTGAAAGACCAAAAGCCGGAAACCCAGAATCTCAAGAATGAATAGGCTCCCAAGATGCACTTCCCCTGCGGTTACCCCAAGAGGCAAGGAACTTTTCAACACAGACTGAATCCGGCATTAGTGCTGTACCATCTTCATCCCAGGCAGAGGAGCAAGTGCACAGTCCTATTGTGCCTCCTATTAAATTGACTCCAATCTTCAATTTAAGGACAAAACTTTGCACTGCCCGGAATGGGCAGATACCGGCAGGGACCCCCTCTGGCGCAGAGCTCTTGGGTGGAGTGGTGGCAAGGGCAGGTGCTCCCTTGATGTTCTCATGTCCTGGCCATCAAGTGGGACAGGAGAGCTCACAGCTGGATTCTGGGAGGGTGACAAGAGGATCTCTGATGCGAAGCGCTTTGCTTTGCCCAGAGTGTGGTTGTATCAGCTGCTGGGAGGGAAGGGTGGCTGTGTACTAAATAGAATATATCTAAAGGGTGCCTGGCGGAGTCCTGATATGCCCAGGAGAGTGAATAATACTAATATCAAAGAATCCTTCAACATCGACAACTCCATCATCAGAGTCTCCAAGACAGTCAAAACCCTAGGTGTTCACCTAGATGCCTCTCTATCCATGTCCCGCCAGGTCAATGCCATTGCCTCTTCCTCAGTGCTCACCACCAAGGTGATCAATGCCGTCAAACCCTTCCTCTCCACCAAAAACTGCCTATCTGTCGCCAGAGCCACAATAGGTACCAAACTGGACTACTGTAATGCCCTCTTCCTAGGCACCTCTGTCAACAATATTGAAAAACTCCAAAGCACTCAAAATAACACCCTCAGGGCTGCGCTGACCATTCCCAAAAGGGAACACATCTCCCAAGTCAGGAAAGATGCCCATTGGCTACCGGTAAAAGAACGCATACTTTTTAAAGCAATGACTATCACACATAGGTGCCTTACATCAGATGCCCCACCCTATCTCTCCGAAAGAATCACACTCAACAGCTCCAACAGACCCACCAGAGCACACCGTGCCAACCAGATCTCTGTCCCTGCGTTCAAAAGAACCAGAGCTGGAGGGTCTAGTTTCCAACACCTTGCACCTAAAAACTGGAATGCCCTGCCAACTTCACTAAGGAACGAAGAATCTTACACCACCTTTCGCAAAAACCTAAAAACCTTTCTATTGCACTAATGTTTTCAAATCAACATGCACAGTTATGCCTGCACTGTAACCAAAGCAAAGCATAACCTTCTCCTAACACCTGTCACTGCACGACTGCTACCGAATGTTGCAACCTACGTATGCTATGTTAATGCTTTGCTATGTTAAGCTCAAGCCTTCTGTAACAGCGCCACGATGCCTCAGGGCAGCTCTGTGTGCTTTATAAATGCAAATAAATAAATAAATAAATAAAGCAAAAGCTCGTCTCAATGTCGTTATGAAATTCATATGAGCCGTTCCACCAGTGGCGCAGTGTCCCGTTGTTTGTGTGCTAGCTATACAGTACGCCAAAACTGGATGGAGGGTGAGGGAGTACGTGCCAAGAAAAAGCAGTGTCTTTCAAAAAGAGGCCTGTGATGGCATGTGGGCGGCTTGAAGTGCACACTGATATGTTTAAGAAACGTGCAATAACGTTACAAGCCTGGCTGGAAAAACGGGCGTGTGGAACCAGCCAGTGTGGTGTTGGCGGCATACAAGTGCCTATTGCCGGCTAATCCTGCAGTGAAGGACAAAAATGATTGGGCTGGTGAATAGGTGGGCGAGAAGTATAATACGCGAGGTGTCTCCACCTGTGGCAATGATCGGTGAATAATAGTCCCATAAGGATGTTCTCTCTGTACTTAGTTGGAGGTGTCGCGAGCAAGGTGATCTCTCTTCGAGGATGGCGTTGTTAGTGGATAGTTGCCGTGGTGATCGGTGTAGTGGCTGCACTACGCTCTGCCCCTGACTCAAGCGGCCAATGGTAGAGAGTTTAGTGAGCCAATCCATTCAGGGGTGTGCGCGTCGTGCGACGTGCTTCAAAAATTAAAACGAAACCAAATGCGGTTAGCTCGCAGCTAAACCCGTAGTCAAGACAATATGAATTGCGTCCGTGCGCACCCTTTCTCTGTGTCAGCTGTGACTCGTAGTGTATTGTTTGAAGGTGCCGTGTTTGAACACAGCACCAGTCTATGGGCCTAAAATCCCACCAGTGCTCCCTTCAACTTGTAGCTTGTCGTGGTGGCAATGTTGTGTACTGCAAGGTCAAATTATATTAAAATGGGCTGTTAGTGTGGCAGAAGTCTGAAACAAAAGGATGGGAGGCGTCCTGTTTGCTAGTGGAAAGTGCCATAGTTGAATTACAAGTGTGTTCTAGCAACATATGCAGAAAATCAGAGAAAATCATGAGGATTCTGAGTATTGTTCCTAAAATTGCAACTAGTTTCCATCCCCATGAGTGCAGTAACTCCCAAAACCAGGAACTTTTATTCAGTTCCCAACCACCTATCGGGGGATGAAGGTCAGAACTCAGAATATGTAATTTCTTTATTGCCTCAAAAATCGTAGGCGAGGAGTCACTCACAAATACGCAGCACGCTGACCCCACAATTTTGCAAACACCTCTATGGTCGGCCAAAACTATATTAAGAGCCATTCTATTCTGAAGTGTCATTAATCTAATTGCCTTCTCTTCTAGGGTCATATTATACAATATATCGGCCGTTCCATTTATTGTTTTTTCTAAAATTCTGGACAATCTTCTTATATTCCAGAAGATTATTGCTTGGCCCCAATAGGGCATAAATGATTTTGCTATGTCTCCCACAATAAATCCTGCTTCATCATCCCGCCGGGGCCTTGATCTCGATATTTTCGATATATCTGATGTTCAGGAAAAAGAATACCCGGGGGAAGAAGATCCCTAAGGAACACGTCCCACCCCAATTTCTAGGTAACCAGGGATAAGCTTTTTCTCCACATACAAAATAAACGGGGTCACCTACATATATTGTTTTTTCTTCTCTCTCAAGTACTGCAATATTCATGCATCTATCGAATGTCCCTACTGAATAGGAACCTTTCTTGCGTAAACAAAATGGAACAGTTCGGGGATTGTAATTTATTGTATATGAGGGGGGCACTGCATGCTTATTCCTTACTGAGTTCATGTGAAATGTGATTACAGATGACTTATAAGGCACATACAGTCTGTCTACTGGCGTTACTACTGGTTTTATTACTCTTGCTCTGTTATATATGGAACAACCTATAGGTTCCATTACCACTTTCTCAAATTCATGTATGTTTTGTCCTGTCTAATTGGCCCGTGTCACTCTTATTCCACTTTCCATAAAATAGTGCACTTAGTGATGCATAGCATGCTGTTTTAAGGGGTAATGGCCGTACATACCAACCCATTCCTTTTTCGCCATGCTGGGTAAATGGGTGCAGACACAGCCGTTAGTTTTTTTCAGGATTGAGTGAGACTTATTCATAATTAAAAGCTACGTGTTATTACCATAACCTTCCCTATGTCTTTCTTCTATTGGAGGGAGAGTATATGAGAGTACATGGACTCGACAGTTTGTGATAGGTGCTTTCGTGGCAGGCAAAAGAGAACTCAATCCAAATACCATAATACTGGGATAATGGTACATAGAATACACAGAGGTGTTGTAATCATCAGCATTAATTTCTTACAGCAACTCTTTCTAGAATTTTTTATAGTCTCTATATCTATTACATCATCAGCGTTGGTGCAGGAAGGAACAGAAGCAAGTATGGGCATTGTGTGCGATTCTTCTTCTCCAACAATGTTCGTTGTGAATACTTCTCACTGCAGCATCCGTTGAAACACCAATATGTTCAATATTTGGAATGCCAATATGTACGAAGAGGTCAGCAAAGTGTTTAGGCCAGTTCTCGGCAGCCTGGATTGCTAAACGTGTGGCAATATTGTCGTGCCTCTGCGCATTGCTCAAAAGACTCCAGAGCAAACATCAATTACCTTTGTACCATATGCGCCCGCTCGTTCGCACAGGGTGATCAACAAATAGATTTTTTTTTTTCAAAGATAGCACCGGGAAGCCGCATTCCAGAGCTCCCAAATTGATGCAGATTGTTGCAGCCCCCACGCTCCACTTCCCTAGGCATCTGATTCCCAATTCATCCGTGATGGGAATAGAGGCAAAAACAAAACACAAAGATCAGATCACTTTCGATTTTGAGAACGTAGGTTGTACCTTATCGCTCCAGGTACTGTGTGATCAATGAACAGTGCAGATGCACTTCCAGATGCAGGCTCAGTGTCAGCCTGTGATGCAGCAAGTGATGATGCAGGCTTCATGTCAGCCTGTGATGATGCGGATTCAGCTAGGGCAAAGTTGGGGCACATTTAGCCGTTTCTCCTCTTTAGCAATCTTTTCAGGCTTTCTCTCAGACTCAAGCAGAATTTGTGGCAGATAACTGGCAATCGTGTATTTCAAGTCAAGGGCAGCTGTTTCTTGTCGTCTGGATCAGGCAGTTCTTTCAATGGCGATGGAATTCTTTTCGTGTGGGTGGCATGGATCCACACATTACGACCATCCACACAGACTGCAGTCTGTGTTGCCATGAGAATTTGATAAGGGCCCCGCCACCTTGGTGCGAGTGAGGACTTTCTTTCAAAATTCTTCACCAGGACCGACTCGTCTGGCTTCAGACAATGCCCCAGGCCTATATATCTGAAAGGAAGAGCCTACTGGACCTGCTGATGAATCAAACAGAGTTTCTGCGTTAACACATCACAATATGTACTAAGCACAGGGTATTTAACTTCACTCAGGCGCCTAGGCTGTAGTGCGCACCAAACATTTGCAGGTTTCCCCATGACAATCTCATATGGGGAGAGTCCAGTCCTCGCTTGCACAGACGTGCGAAGGCACAACAAAGCTAAGGGCAAAGTGTCTGTCCATCTTAATTGACTCCCTGAACAGATCTTACTTATCTTATTCTTTAAGATGCCGTTCTGGCGCTCAACAAGACCGGCACTCATAGGGTGTCTGGCGGAATGGAATCGTTTATCAATCTGGAGGCCTGCACAAATCTGTAATATCACGGCGGCAACAAAATGCGGGCCATTGTCTGACCACATGACCCGTGGCAGGCCGAATCTAGAGAAATATTCTTTTAGCATCACTTTTGCTGTGCTTATTGCTGTGCAGTCCTTAAGCAGGTTTGCTTCCACCCATTTACTGAATGCACATACTACCACCAAGATGTATTTTAGGTTCTGACATCTTTCCATTTCTATGAAATCAAAATGGATGACTTCAAAGGGCATAGAGGGGGGGCCAAAACTACCTATCGGAGTAGCTGTTCCTTTTCCAATATTATGTTGCAAACAAGTCATACAATTCTGGACAAGCGACTAAGCAGTTTTTCTAATGTGTGGGTTCTGCCATACTGTAGCCAGATGCTGAATCATTTTCTTAGCACATATGTGTGTGGGGCTGTGGGCCATGGTGACCAGTGCAGTTACATAGGAGTTGGGCAGCATTCACTTTCTACTCTCTTTTTTCCACCCAGCAACCTTCTACATCTAACTCTGTGGAGCCCTAAGCCCACCCTTTTATTTCATCGGCAATTGCTTCCGCCTGCATCTCTTTGACTGTGGCAATCCCATTTTCTATCATGCAGGGCACTTCTTCTGACCTTTCAATCAACATTTTCGTGTGTAAATCAGTGGCAGTTTGTTTCGCAATTTTGTCTGCAAATGCATTTCCTTTTCCAACATTAAATGTTACTTTCTTATGCGCCTCGCATTTCATTATTGCTAGCCGCTTTGGACACGTGAGTGCAGACAACAATCGTGCTATCAAGGGGCCATGTTGAATTTTAGTTCCATGTGATGTTAGAAAACCCCTCTCAGCCCAGAGTCGACCAAAATTGTGTACCACCCCAAATGCGTACTGTCAGTATATATGTTTACATTCAAATTTTCCAACATTTCACATGCTCTTGTCAATGCTATCATCTCCGCAGCCTGCGCTGAATTGTATGGAATTCTTTTGCTCTCTACAATACTCTTCAGTGTCATGATGGCATAGGCAGCAGTTGACGTGCCATCGGGCAATTTGAAACAGGAACCGTCACAAAACAGTTCTCCGTCTGTCTCTTTCTGTGGGGTGTCTGTTAGGTCAATTCTCCCTCTCGTTTCTTGCTCAGTAACCATTATACAATCATGGGGTGGTGATTTTGTCTCACCCGTATCTTCATTGGGAGGGGACATTAACTCTGCAGGATTCAAAGCGCGACATCTCTGAATTTGGATATGTGGCGCAAAAAGGACAATTTCGTATCTAGTCAGTCTGGCTCATATAAGATGTTGCATCTGCGTTCTATTTAAAATAAAGTCTATTGTGTGAGGCACCATTAAGGTTAAGGCGTGACCCAAAACCATTCCCTCGGTTTGTTTTACTGACGCGGCAGCCGCAGCGACAGCACGCAAACAGCACACAAACAGCGCGGCAAAGCGCATGCAACAGGATCCAGAGCGGAAGAAAAATAACTACATGGTCTATTTCTTCCTCCTTGTTCCTGTTTCAAAACAGCCAGCACACAGCCATCATTTTCATGCACAAATAACTTAAAATCATTTTCATAATTTGGTGTGCCCAAAACTTAAGCTGAGCACAACGCAACTTTGAGCAGATCAAATGCTTTCTGACATTCCTCACTCCATGGTAAAGGCAAAGCAACATCCTTCTTTGTCAATGACACCATTGGTTTCACAATCATAGCAAAAATGGCTATCCACTGCCTGCAATATGAATCTATGCCTATTATGGCTCTGACTTCTTTCTGTGTCTTTGGAATAGGCATACCAGAGATACTTTCTATTCTTTCTGGTGTCAGTCTCCTTCCCTCTTTCGAAAGGAGGTAGCCCAAATAGGCCACTTCCTTTCGACAATACTGGAATAGTTTAATGACGCTTTATCTCCATGTGCTGCCAAATGTGTCAATAACTTAAACGTACACTCTTTGCAAATGTCTTCTGTGTCTGCAGCAATTAACAGGTCATTGATGTACTTCAATAGTACACAACCCGTTGGTAATTCTAACATTTCTAGCTGCTCTTTTAGTTCTCTGCTATAAATACTCAGGCTCTCAGTGTAACCTTGTGGAATTCGTGTGAATGTGAAATAACCCCCTCCTAACATGAAAGCAAATAAATATCTGCTATCTGAATGTATATGGATGCTAAAAAATGCATTCTTAAGATCTACGACACTAAAATGTGAAGCAGAGGCTGGAATCATTGTCAAAATGGTAGTGACATCTGGGACCAATGGAAATTGGGGATCAACTACTTTATTCAATACGTGCAAATCAATTATGAAATGATACAGTATTTCATTTCCTCCTTTCTTATAAACTGGAAGAATCGGACTATTGCAAGTGCTACCAGTAATTTCTTCAATCACGTTTCTTTCAACCAAATCAGAAACAATGCATTTTAATGCTTTCTCACCTTCCACCAAAATTTTATACTGTGGGATACGTGGCAATGTGACTCCCTCTTTCAAAACAATTCTCACTGGTTCTATTCTCAAACAACCAATATCGTTGTCATTCATTGCCCATATACAAGTCGGTACCTTGCTTAACTCAGTTGGTAATGGCTTAGACAAAAATTGTGATACTGGCATTTTTTGTGTTGCAATTGTCAAAAACACTCCATTAGGAGAACAATGAATAACCACACTTAATTTTTTCAACAAATCTAACCCCAATAAATTCTCGCAGCAGTTTTGTGTCAAAAGGAATGGGCAAGACTCGGTGAATGGACCTAGTGTTATGGGTACTGACTGTGATACTGGATTAATTACTGGCGTGCCTGCGAACCCTACTGAAACATTCTTTTGCCCTGACAGTGGTATCTCTGGAACCAAGTGATGGTCTATTGAGAGCACTTCTGTGCACCTGTGTCCACTAGAAAAGTGTGCTCCTTATTCCAAATTTTCATTTCTAAGTAGGGTCCTTTCTGATCAATGGGAATAGACACTGGTTCCAACCACTGTCTTGGGCTGTCGTAGTGGAATAATACATCATCCGATGTGAAGTCACCAGAATAGTATGTATTGGACTGAGTATCAAAAACATTTCCTTCTCCTGCACCATTCTGCTGATGTTGATTTTGGTTCTGATTCTGGTTGTTATTTCCTTGTTTATTCTGATTTTGTGGCATTCTAGTGTTTCTATTTTGCCCTTGTGTTCCTGGGCGACCTTTATTTTGTGTTCTCTGGGCATTCCCATTTCTATTCTGTAAATGTGGGCACTGTGCTCTCCAATGACCTTCTTCCTTACAATATGCACATTGATTCAGTCCAATTGGACCTCCGTTCATGTTCGAGTAATTCCCTCACATCTGTGTATTACCTCCGCCCCTATTATTATTTGCTACCTGTTGCATTAACCATCTTGTTTTTAGATTCACTCTATCCCTCACCTCTTTCTCTTTCTGTGAATTTACTCTATTCTCATAATATTGTGCCATGTGTAATACTTCACTCTGTGTCTTTGCTTTCCATGCACTCTCAGACGTCATTATTAAATTTTGAATTATCGGCAGCAACCCTCTCACATATTTGTCAACAAATACTCTTTTCCCCGGTTCAGTGCTTAAATCTTGGCCACTGAAATCTGCAAACACTTCTTCAAATCTATTGAAATAGTCAGTAGCCAATTCATCTTTTCCTTGCACGCATGCAGTTAATTTGTCCCAGACAATTCTCCTTTCAGGTACCAAAATCTTCAATTTCTGTACTATTCGCGCTGGTAACGCTAACATATTTGACGATGGCTTCTCGCCAGTCTTTCTGTCCATATCCTCTTCTATCAAATGTTCCCAGGTATCACCCAGAATTTCATTATCATCTACATTCCTAATTTGCTTCCATATATCTACTGGGAGAATTACAGGAAATAATAGGTCAATATCACTCATTGTAAAAATGGATGACTTCAAATATGACTCAATTTCTTTATAGAATCCTGCCGGATTCTTTCTCAAATCAGGGATTGTTTGTTTTATATTATTCACCTCTTGTCTAGAAAAAGGGACATGTACATATTGTGCTGTATAATGTGCTTCTGTTACCTGCACTGTTTGTCCATTAATACCAGGAATTTCTACTTTCGGTACAAAAGTGGGGGGACTTCTCTCAAGGGACATATCGCACTAGCCCCTCCTTCTTTCTCTCTCTCTCTTATTAAGCACTATAGCTAGATCAAGGGATAGAGCAGTCTTTCCAGTTTCATTTAAACACACTCTCTTGTATACTGTCATTAATTCAGAGGGACAGCAATCATTTGTCTCAACATATTTATCTTGCAAATATTCAACCATTACTTGCAATACCTTCCTTTGGATTTCTATCGTATACTGTTCAACCATATCATACACCTCCTTTATAGGAATACTAGCATCCGTAATCCATCTAAGAGCCTCTCGTGTACATATTTTTATTTCTTCACTAACAGGTTTTGACGGCGGGAAACATCGCCGCACGACATATGGTGTCACCTCTTGTCTCTCTCTTTTTACCTCTTGGTGCCGAAACCTAGGAACAGAAAACATCTCTGAATATAATTCATCAAGTTCATCTTTAAACTCAAATAGCCTTTCTATGTGCTCTTTTATTTCTGCCTCACTTTCCCTCATACGTGAGAATGCATTCAGATCTCACAACTTCTGCGGTGCTACCATGCCAATTAATTGCTTCCATCTATTCATAAGATACTCTCCCATGCTTTCCAACAGTACCTGTTTTTCACCGAGCTTCTTGTAGTCATACATTGAACTCAACGTCGATCCCTTGTCATTGCTTTCAATGTACATTTCTGCCTGTTCTTTCAGTTCTCTCAGGGGGAGCTGGTGCAGATGGAACAACTGGAAGGGGGGTGGCAACTGAGGGTGAGCAATGGGCACTGGTGTAATTGTGTCAATTTTACTTTTGGGGCGTTCTTGTCTTTTTTCATTCAAAATCTTATTTATTAGTTCATCTGATGCATGTAACTCTTGTTGTGAATATATTTTTTGTATGCCTAATTGAAGACTCCTATCCGCCCTTCGGATATCCTCATCCCATTGCTTCTCTTCCAGTTCTAGCGCTCTGTCTGCATTAGACTTGTGCCTATGTGCATGATTCTCTCTACTTCTTAAACAGAGGTTAGCTTCCTTCCTCCAGTCTCTAATGAAGTCAAATGTCGCAGGGCGTGCTTTCTTGCAAAGCAGTACTGATTCCAAATTTTCTATTCGAGGCATCTCAAAACTACCATCTTTTGGCCATTGCAAATCTTCTACATGTCTGGTTTGCCTATGGCAAATTTCATTAAACATGATCACTCCTATCCCATACTTCACATACATCTCGAATGCTGGTGACCCTACAGGTGGCGCAGCCTGGCAAGTTTCCAAAGATTGTCTGCCGCAGTGGAAAAATCCCACTAGACAGGAAGACAATTTCCCAGGCATGTTTGATCTTATGCGTACCTTACCCTGGGCGTTTGATCTTGCAAGAGCAACTCTTAACCAATATCAGGGCTGTTAAGAATCGGGGCACAACTCACCTGATCAATCAGCTCGTCTCTCAAGACGAAATTCATCCGTATACAGACACAACCAAGGATCGTCATGACTGCGTATGTGGCTCAATCTGCCTCATTTCGGGACCCTCGCCTTCTTTCTCTCTGGCCGTACGCGTCGATCAGGGACCGGTTGTGTACAGATCTGCAAAGGAGTCTCTCATCACTTTCACAGGGGTGCCCCGAACACCTTACGATCCCAGCTCGACGGCCACGTCCTCGATTCGTTTTTTTTCACCTTCTTCAAATTCAACGTACACGATGGAGCAAATGGGGGAGGGTCTCTATTCGGGTGCCATTTTTTGTTAGGCCCTGAAGACCCTCGTGCATGGAAACAAGACAAAATCACCATAAAGGAACTGATACGACAGACATGAGGTTCAATTCCCAAAATCTAGGGTTTATTGCAAAGCAAATAATCTCAGTCGGCTGACTGGATCTCACGTCTCGCAACGTGTGTCACCCAGACCTCGTGAGATGCAAGAGAGCGAGCATTCTACAACAGTGTCATATATACAAAAGGACAATAATACTATCAATTTGTGACACATCAAAACCGCCCATAATGTATCTTCTTGAGCTAGGGTTCGATGATTGACAATTATGACGAATATGACACCTTCTGAGACGTTAATCTATATTACTTGATTTAGCAACAGTTGCAGTTGCAAGACACAGACGGGATTCTTTCTTACAGAGAACATAATGCACTTGTTTAGTGAACAAACTGTGTTCGTAGGAGAGACAAATTCCAATGCATGCTATCTTCTAGTTTCTATTTGTGAACTAGGGGTCAGTCTGATCTAAGAGGGCCCAAAAAGTGGGGCCATAAGGAGGCCGTAAGGAGAGTATAATTCATGCCTTTAATGGCCTGTTTCTACAGCTTCCGCGAGAGGTGCTGGCACCTGGCTTGGGGATTAAATGCCTCTCTGCTCGCTTTCAAGGACTTGTGAGGGAGGAAAACAATGTATTTCTGTGCTGCTTTGGCATTTCTGTCTTGGCTGGTCTCTCGACATGTAACTTGTGGCCTTGCTTTGTGCAAGAGCAGAACAAAATTAAATACATTTTTACAAAGCGTTTGAACAGAAAAAACAAGAGAAAGCAAATGGCGAATCCTGCGGGAACAAAATGGACGCGCTATGGTTATGCTGACGATTCTGTAATTGGCGATGCTGGGCATATGATGCGATTGGTTTTCGGCCAACATAATATAACATCTATGCTATGGTAGGATATTTTCTAGAATCACAAGGTGGGGGATGGGTCCTCCACTAGAACAGTGGGGGTACACCAGCAGGTTTTGCAGACTAGGGCAAGATCACTGTTGCCACAGATTATCTTACAGTTTTTTCACAGCTAGGCCTGATAGACAATCCACTTTAGGTAGGGGGGACGTTATCACTTGCAATATTGCAACACAAAGGGTTATAGCAGCATTGTGGCTAAAAGACAGGGTGTCAATATCTTTGGCCCGTACGACATTGTGCTTCTTCAGGAGACTTGGCTCCTGTGGCCTTTTTTTTATTTTTTTAAATATGTTTATTTTTGAACAAGGCAGGAAACATTACATACATTTGTAGTCGACATTTAGAATGCATTAACCCTCAAGAGTATTGCTTCCTCTTCCCCTCTCAGAGTTCATTTAGTAGATCAGTCTCCCTCCTCTTGTTCTCGCTCCTGCGGGATGGGCCAGCTCTCCAAGACCCTCCCGGCCAGTTGAGGTTTGTATGTTAAGGCTGGAAAGACACAATCAAATTCGAGGATCGGGTTCCAAATATTTTGGAAGCGATGGAGAAAGCCTGCCCTGGCCGCAGTCACCTTCTCCGCAATGAGTACATCCCACAGTTTCATCCACCACAAGGGCAGGAGCGGGCCCTCCACCGACTTCCATGTACAGGCCACTACTATTCTGCCCGCCACCAAGCAGTGCGATAAGAGTCTAGCTTTGGGGCCCGTGCGCGGGTAAATCCCCGGAATCTGGGCGCCTAAGAGGATAGGTTCAGGTTCTAGTGGAAGTGTGATGTGTGTCATTGCTGCAATGGCAGCCAGGCATTCTTTCCAGAAAGTTAGAGCCTTGGGGCAGGTCCACCACATGTGGAAGAAGGATCCTACCTGGCTGCATTGTCTCCAGCAGGCGGGGTCCAATGCTTGATTCATGTGGTGCAATCTCAAGGGGGGATAGTACCATCTCAGTAGGATTTTGTGGGTGCATTCCCTATTTGTAACACAGGAGGAGGAGGAGGCTGATTGGGTACAGCTCCAAATGTCCACCCAGGACTGGTCCTCTATGGGGTGACCCAAGTCCGCCTCCCATTGCGCCATGGCCCGGGACTTGAAGGTGAGAAAGTCCTTTTGGAGGAGCTTGTATAGTGTTGAGATCTTACCTCGGAGTGGAAGGTCGTTGAGAGTGAGTTCTATGGGTGTGGGCGGGCGTGATGCTGTTTGATGAATCTGTGGGTGAGAGCACCAGTGACGCAGTTGGAGGTAAGTGAACCTGTCCGTTTCTTGAAGGTGGAAGCTATCCTTACATTGTTCATAAGAGCGCAGTTGTCCTCCCTCGAAAAGTTCTCCTATGGTCTCCAGGCCACCCGTAATCCAGTTTTTGAAGTTCCTGGGGGCCAAGCCCAGGGAAAAGGCAGGATTCATAAAGACCGGGGATGAGGGGCTGAGTCCCCTGGGGACTTTCTTCTGTTTCAGCGTCCTATCCCAAATGGCAACAGTATGTCTGGTGGACAGCAGTAGCTCCTGCCATAGCCGTCTGGTGGCCGGTGCGATGTGGGGAAGAAAGCGTAGGGGTAGAGCTAGACGTGACTGTTCCAGGTCCACCCACCTAGGACGATTTGTAATTGTTTGCCATGCCTGGGTACATGCTAATTGGGCCGCCACCTGGTATTTCTGAAGGTCTGGGACTCCAAGGCCACCAAGTTTCACGTTCCCCATCATTGAGTCCTTTGGTATTCTGGCCTTTTCCCCCTTCCAGATAAAGTGTAGCATCTTCCTCTGTAGGTTCTGGAGTGCCGAGGTCGGGATCAGCCCTGGGAGGGCTGAGCATGCATACAAAAATCTTGGAAGCAGGTTCATCTTACATGCAGTGATCCTTCCCATTAGGGAGATCTCCTGGGAAGCCCAGCGCTTCAAATCCGTTTCCAGTTCTTGAAAGAGCGGGGGAAAATTCACGCGGTAGACATCCGTTGGTTTGGCAGGGATCTGGACCCCCAGGTAGTTGATAGCCTTTGTCTTCCATTGGATCGGGCATATTGGTATCAACTCTTCTCGCTCTCTCGGTGAGAGTCCGACTCCCAGTGCTGTTGATTTATTAAAGTTGATAGAAAAGCCTGTGACCCTTCCATAGTCGTTCAGTTTGGCCAGGGCGTGGGTTAAAGATCTGCGTGGGTCGGTGATTGTTAGCAAGACATTGTCCGTGTAGAGGGCCAGTTTATGGTGCGAAGTCCCTACTTGGAGACCCTTGTTTGCGTGGTTCAATCTAATTCGTTGAGCGAAGGGTTCCATGACCAGGGCAAATAGGAGTGGGGAAAGCGGGCATCCCTGTCTCGTTCCGCAGGTCAGCGAGATGGGGGTCGAGAGATTGCCGTTGATTCGGAGTAGGGTTCTGGGGGATTCGTAATTGGCTACAATTATCGTGCGGAATTCCGGGCCAAATCCAAACGACTCCAGGGTGAGCCTCATAAATGTCCAGTCCACTTTGTGGAATGCCTTCGTTAAGCGCCATCTTTTTGTCTCCACGTGTGGCTAGCTCCACCAAATTCAGGGCTCTGCGGATGTTGTCTGCCGTAGACCGGTTCTTCAGTAAGCCGCATTGGTCGGGCTGAATTATGTCTGGGAGGATGCGGGCTAGGCGAGTCGCCAGGATCTTGGAGTAAATATTAGCATCAATGTTGAGGAGAGCGATGGGCCTATACGAGGCTGGGCATCTCGTGTCGCCTCCGGGTTTGGGAAGCAGAATGGTGATGGACTCTTGCATAGATGGAGTTATCGCACCGGTCTCTCTAAAGGAATTGAATAGCTGTACCAGTGGGGCTAGTAGCTGGAGCTTGAAGACTCTGTAGAACCTGGTTGTGTAGCCATCCAGGCCTGGCGCACGGGTTTTCAGTGAGCTTATAGCTTCATCCACCTCGTCCGAGGAGATCGGTGCCTCTAGGTGGTCCCGCGTAGCGTCCGGGATACGAGGAAGTGCTGCTCTATGAAGGTATTCCCTTTGTTCTTTCAGATCCCGTGGTAGAGCGGTCATTGTCTGTGTCAGGTGTTCAGCTGCTAGGCGTTGTTTGTCCTGCTCTGCATAGTGGATTCGGCCTTGTGTGTCCCGAAGCCCAACAATTGTATTGTTTTGTTTTGCTTTGGCTAGTTTGGCCACCAGTAGCCTGTTAGCTTTATTGTTTTTGGCGTAATAAAATTGCTTCGCTTTGGCCATTTGATGTGCTGTATGTTCGGCGTAGTGGGCCTCAGTCTTCTGCCGTGCCTTGCGGAGGGCTCGTTGGGTCTTCGGGGACCACCCTTTTTCTTTGTGGGTCCGCTCCGCTTTCCGGAGGTCATCCTCGAGGGTCAAGCAGGTCTGACGTCCAGCTTTATGGAAGGCAACACCTCGTGCTATCAGCTTCTCCCTCACAACCGCCTTCATCGTGTCCCATGTGTTGGCGGGCGATGTGTCTGTTACGGGGTTCTCCAGAAAAAAGTTCTTGATTGTGGTGGCAATTGAGTCCCTAAGCGGCATATCGTTGAAAATAGGATCATAGAGCGTCCATCTGCGTCTGGCTGGGTGAGGAGGGACCTGAGCTCGGATTTCCAAGGACACTGGCCCATGGTCCGACAGAATCCGTGGGCCTATGGAGACCTCGTTGGTGAACGAAAGCAGTTGGGGAGAAACCAGAAGGAGGTCGATCCTCGAAAATGTTCTGTGGACGTGGGAATAGAATGAGTAGTCTCTTTCAGAGGGGTATAAGACCCTCCATGCTTCCACCACATCCAGGGTTCTGAATAAGCGTAGCAGCGCCAGGGCCAAGGTGAGGTCCCCGGATGATGGGGGATGGGACTTGGCAACTGTAGGATCCGGCACACCATTGAAGTCGCCACAGATAATGACTTGGCCTTCCAGGAAGGCGGGGAGAGTGGTGCATAGGGCCCCGTAGAAGGCGGCTTGAGCTGAGTTGGGAGCATATATCGAGACAAAGGAGTATAGTTCCCCAAGCAGCAGGCACTTGACGGCAACAAACCGGCCCTCCGGACAAAGCTTCGTGTCGAGAATCTGAGGATCCACCCCTTCCCCGAAGAGAATAGCTGTACCCCCTTTTTTGGCATTTCCAGATGCGCCAAATTGTTTCGGGAAGAGACGGGAGCGTAGACGTCCGAAGTCGTCTGGTAATAGGTGTGTTTCCTGCAGCATGGCCACCGTGGCCCCTTCATTGTGAAGTTTCTGTAATATAGATTTGCGTTTAGCTGGGGAATTTAGGCCACTGACATTCAGTGAGATGAAATTCAAAGTGGAATGGTCTGGGCCACTGGGCGCGGGGGTCGGCACGACTTGTGGGGGAACGGGGAAAGGGGTTGTATCAGCCAACATCTCTTATATCTTTCATCTGCGTGTTTCCATGCCATTGAGTTTTTTGCACCAACCTCCAACGGGGAGGTGGCGAATTAACTGGAGGGGGGGCAGGTTTGTGAGTCCAGCCAACATGGCCATGTAACTGTCCGTAGCCAACATGGCTAAACTTGTGGGTATCATCTTCCGAGGACGCAGATGGATTAGTCCTCAGAAGCAGGCATGGGCTGTGGGCTGGGGCCCGTTTCCACGATCAGCGGGGTCATTTTGTTCCTTAAAGATGGTAGGATTCTTTGTGTAGCTATTTCTTCTTCCTGAATCTCGGGACTCTGGACCATGAATTTACCTTGGTGGTGGGCGATTTCGGGAGGTCTGGGTCGGAGGCCCTCTCTGCATTCACGGGTGATCGCGCATCAGCAGGGGTCGGGTTCATGATCTGCTCAGCATCCTCCAAGTGGCTGATTCTTCTCTGAGTGCCTTTGGAGGCAAACTGGAGAGCCGTGGGGAAGAGCCACCGGTAGCAAATTTGTCGATCTTGTAGGAAGGCTGCTAAAGGTCGGAGAGCTCGTCGCTTCTGGAGCGTGAGAACGGACAAGTCTTGATAAATTTGGATTGGGGTGCCTTGGAAAGTTATTAGATCAAGGGATCGGCTGATTGCGGAGATAGCTTCCTTCCCTTGTGAAGAAATGAACCCTGGTAATGACATCGGGTGGGGGGTCTGTATCCACTCCCCGGCGAGGGCGCATCCTATGAGTGCAGTCCAGGAGGAGCTGTGACTTCTCGAGGTCCGGGAGAAGAGCTTGAAAGAGGTCCCCCACATATTCTGCCAGGTTTTTATCTGGGATAGAGGTCGGGACCCCTCGAATGTGGAGGTTGTTGCGTCGGGCACTGTTTTCTAGGTCCTCCTGTTTAAATTCCATTGTTTCACATTTGTCCTGGAGGGGTCTAATTGAGCGTTGAATCTCTGTCGGGGTAGATCCTTGGTCCTGGGTCCGGTCTTCCACTTCTCCTAGCCTCTGTTCAGCACTTGTTACCCTTTGGTCAATGTTCTGTAGTTTGGTAGAGCGCTCCAGCATGCATGATCTGAATTCCGATTTAATGTCTGCCATGAAAGCTTTGATGTCATTTTTCGTGGCGAGGGAGCCCTTGTCTTCTGCAGTCCCCATAGAGGAGGGACCGGGGGGGTCTTGTCTTTTGGGCTTCTCAGACACCAACAGCATTGTTGCAATATCTGCGTTTTTGCCGCTTTTGGGTTGTCTGAACATGTTGTTCCCCCGGCAGGGGATCAATGTGCCCCAGAACCAGGAGGGAGGAATGTTGCAGCGTTAGTACTCAGAGAGTCACAGGAGGCAGGGGGGGGCTGGAGAGGGTGGGCCGGGGCGCCCCAGGAAGTTCTTCTCGTGTGTCCGGTGAACGGGGTAGGGGCAAATGGCCCCAGCTGGGACCTCTGAGTTGTTGAGGGGGGGAGGCCACCGCGGCCTGTTCAGGCCTCGATGATTCCGCAAGCGGAGGCACCCGGTTGGCGCGGCCAAAGCTCCCTCTCCTCCCCCGGCTCACCTCCACCCCAGGCCGGGGCCTCTTCACTCATCGACAGCACTGAGCGAAGTCCCCACCACTACCTCCCGGCCGTCCACGGCCCGTGTGAGGCTGCAGATAAGGTCGCTGGGATGTTCGTAGGAGCTCCTCCTCGCCAGCTCTCAATGCTCCTCCACCGGTCCCTCGCGGTTGGGATCGGAGGGGCCGTTATGTCGCAGCTTCAACACTGGCCGTAGGGATCGGGCGGAGGGAGCTGCAAGTGTGCCGGAGAGAAGACCCTCGGTGGGCTCCCGAGGGTAGGAGCTCCTCCCCCTCCTCTACGCCAGGCCGCGGCTTCTGCTGTTTCCTGGGCCCTCGTTCGCCATCTTGGAGGGAGGAGCGGGCGGGGAACTCAAGGACTCGTAACTTCGCGGCGGAGCCCTGGAAAGCTCCCGGAGTGCGGCCACCACTGCCGCAGGCTTTCATCAAGCCCTGGTTAAAGCGGGGTCCATCGTCTTAGCCTATTCGTGTCCCCAAAATGTCACGGAAACGGGCGCCCCACGGAGGCCATCAGGGGAGCGACTGCATCGTCACCGCTCCAGGCCACGCCGGCTCCTGTGGCCTTTTGTGAGAGATGGCTTTTCTACTGTAGAGTACTCGGCCTCAAACTCAAATGGCGGTCGTCCCATAGGAGGCCAGGTCATTGCAACAAGAAACGCCACTTTTGTGGATCGAGTAAAGTTTACAAGTAATGTACCAGGCATTCTAGCAGCAGTGGCCTTCTGTCGAAATGAGGATGTTCAGGTAAAGGTTAGATCTGTACTACTGATAAATCTGTAATGGAACCACGCAAGCTCCAATCTCGGGGATTTTCTGTTCTCCTTATCATCGCTGCTGTCTAGTATACCAGCACAAATTCTGCCAAGGGTGGAATCTGAATATGGGTAATGGCTCCATTCATGGAGACATTCTACCTGTACCTGCTAGGAAAGCTGGTATGCAAAAGTCCATTATTGACTATGCTGTCCTCTCGGCTGAGTTATTTGGTCAATGTATCAATTTTGAAGTTTAATCAATGGCACTCAGCGACCACAAAATGCTAGTTCTCACTTTGAGGGTGGACAGTTGGTATCCGGCTAGGATGGCATATCCAGCGCTGGTGGTGAACCCTGGAGGATCCCGAATTTCGAAATTTAAATGGAATGGGAAAGTCCTGAATGGGAAACTTCATTTGGCTTTGGAAGAAGGAGAGGTAGGGGGGATAGAAGATTTTCATAATCCAAAACTCTTCAAGGAGTGTTTATGGGCTCTGGATGCAACTGCTCAAGTTACAGCTAACGGGAGGAGACCCCACACTCATGATTTTGACGAGGCTACTAGTATGCTTAAAAGGGCTATGAGGAAGGAGATTCGATCTCTTGCGAAACTCCCACTTTCACTCACAAGCTACATAGAACACCCTAAAGTCATCACAAACGCATATAAAGGGTGGTCCCAGGCACATAGATTCTTACGTTTTCAGAGGGACGGAGAGGCTATGCTTAGATGTCTGGGAGGTCAATCCGCACGCACCTTTGGGAAGTGGTAAACCGGGAGGGGAAATCCCAGGCACTGATGCAGGCCAATGTTATTCCTGAAGAAGTCTGGTGGTGTCATTGCCTGCAACTATACAGGAAAGCTGAAAGTGACCAGTTTGAATTGGACAAACTGGTTCCATGGGATATTAATTTCTGCCGGGAAACCATTCAGTAGCTGATAAGGAAGACATCTTCCTCTAAGGCTCCAGGGCGTAACGGGCTGACACACTCTCTTATGAAGGCAGATGCACCGTTCTGGTCTTGGATTTTGTGAGACCTGTTTAATAACATCTTAAAGTTCAGAGAGTTCCCAGTCTTGTGGGAAACTGAATTAATTATCCCATCTATAAAAAAGGGGATCGGACCTCTCCTCTCAACTATTGGCATAAAGCCCTGTTGAATGTGAAGAGCAAAATCTTTGCAATCATAGTACTCAGGGAACTTGAGGACTGTGTGGAAGTAAGGGGTATCCTGCGCAGAGAGCAAATTGGCTTTAGGAGAGGCCTCTCTACTTCACTGAATGGCGTGATCGTGAATTTGGCTACAGCAAGATCATGGTTGAAGGGAGGTATAATTCTTGGCATGGTTGGATCTTTCCCTCACCTTCGATACATTAAATTGAGGGCGCCTCTCGAGCAAACTGCAAACCTGGGGTATCCCTCAGGGCTTGTTAACCATCTTGATTCATCTTCACGCCAACTCCAAAATCCAGGTATGCCAGGACAGTGAGGGACATCTTTCAATACCGATTCCGATGGGCAGTGGTGTAAGACAGGGATGCAGATTGGCCCCCTGCCTCTTTAACCAGTAGCAGTTGGTCGGGCATTATCCACAAGTGCTCTGGCCAGCCCCGAGATTGGATCTAGGAATATATTGTGGCTGGTATACGCGGAAGATGTAGGCCTATTGGAATATATGCCTGTGGGTTTGCAGAGGCAGTTGGATGCATTTAGTCAATATGCAGAGGAAAATGAACTAACCATGAATCCTTCCAAATCAAATGTAGTTAGATTTATCCGGAGAGAGAAATGTGTCCCAAAATCTGACTCACAAACGAATAGAACAGCAGTCCCTGTGGTCCCAGAGGTTAAATACTTGGGATTTGTGCTCAGGTCAAGTTTATCCATGGTCCCTTTTGTGGAGGGATTGTATCATGTGGCGGACCAGCTTTGCTCCCAAATGAAGAGACTAAGTGCACAGTACTGTAGGTTTGCCATACTTCCTCAGATCCGATTCTATAGCAGCAAAGCTATTCCAAAAATCCTGTATGGCCTGGAGATAGACCCGCGCTCATGGTCTGTAGATTTGGTGAGGATAGAGGGGTGCATTTGGAAAAGAGTATTGAGTCTGCCACCATCACTACCAATGGCTAGTCTGCGGTATGAGTTGGGATTAACATCTTTAGCAGCCCATTTGGATAGCAGACCCATCCTTTATTACAGGCATATATTAGTACCAGAGAGGGAGTCCTTGTATGAAGATCTAACCCTACATCTACAGATGGGGCACCCGCTGTGCTGACCCAATTGCGGGACATTGTGAATAGGATATTGCTTAACATTAACCAGTCTTTGGAGAATGTTAAAGTAAATCCAATGGGCGTTAAGAAAGCAATACTGGGCTGTGATTGGGCCAGAACTGTAGATACAATGCGTTGTTCAGCTATTGCTCCCTCCAACTCGATTAAGGATAAGCCTAGAGACAGGTTACCGGCTTATCTTTCCCGAATTTCTAACTCTAGGAGGAGAACGGATTTACTAAGATTTAGGATGAACTTTATAACAACCGGGGAGGTAAAGGGGATCCGGGCGAGAACTAGAGGGGAGAAGATGTCCCAAGTGTGTAACCTGTGTACCCTCTCAACAAGAGCAATCTCTGAGGCACATTCTTATATAATGTAGTGCGCTCCAAACCCTCAGTGTAAAACATTTTTCTCGCTTGTGAACCATGAGAAGAGGCTTACATCACTCAGAGATTGGCATCGGGGTATGGATTAAGTGTGGTACTTGAGGTACTTCGATTTTTAAATGTTTTAGGTTTTATTAAATTGTACAGTTAGTTCTATACCTTTTGTGATGAATTAAGTTACATGATTAACCTAGGGAAGAATTAGACTTTTCTTTTTTATGCCTGTATTTCATTCTTTATTTTTCATTCTTTGCTTTGCTTTGTCTCTTTTTTTGCCTTGAGCACTTTTATTTTTTTATTGTTCATGCTGTTTAAATTTTTTATGTATTGGTGAAAAGTCTTTTTTGACAATAACACAATTAAAAAAAGATTATTAAGCTCCTGTAGTATAGTGAATTGCTTCTGTATGTTGGCCTACATATACTCAAGGAATTTCCAAAAAGAAGGGTCTGCAACCTGCGGCTCTAGAGATTTTTTGGGTTCTATGTTCCTTCATTGCGGGAATATTTTTCGATTAGTTTTTTGCCAAAAATATTTTTTCAAAAAAACAAATTGAAAAATATTCTTTTTCTTTTTGGGGGCATCTCCCAAATCCCTATGCTATAATTTAAATCTTATTTCCAACCCATTACCCCTTATATACACTTAACACACCCTATATTTTTTGATTCGTTTATTCTGGCGATGAATGAACTTTGTACCATTTTTTTTAATACAACTCACATTTTAGCCCTTGTCATTATATAGCCTGGGTAGGGCTGATGGAAATTGTAGTGTAAACATGGCAAACAGTTGCAACATAGGGACATTCCTTATCTGAATGCCAGCACCTTTGGATCAGATCAGAAAATAAAAAAAAGTCACATTGGCATTACTAAACTTCAGGGGTACAGTACATTTCTACTGTATGTTGGCATAGGCTTAACTATGGAAAATGAAAAAAAATGGACTGCAATATTTAGCTCTTGAGATGTTTTGGACTACAACTCACATTAGCCCTCCCTGTTGAATATACTGGGAAGGCTTAATGGAAGTCATAGCAAAAAAACATTTGGTGAACATTGGCATCACTCTTTGAATGAAAATGATTTTGGTACATGGCAAATGAAAAATCTAAAAACATACATTTACACCAACGCCTTGATGGAACAAGGCCATGGCCACAAAACTAGGTTTCTTTTGGAACACTAGCCAAGGCTTTTGTAAAGGTTTCCAAAGGAAACAAAAAGAATTAATTGCTAATGACCTTTGACTCGCATAACGGATTTGGCTGTTGACTGTTGACTCGATTTCCGGATGAGAGGGGAGGTCTGGGGTTATTCTGTCCAGTAGTTAAAATATTTGATGGAGAAGGAGGTGTCCCATTCTCCCAAAATTATAAGCATATCTCCCATGCTGCATTGCAGCAGAGAGGTTGACGGGATTTTCAGAAATGTAAAAGCAGCTATTTTTTCCAAAGATTCTGTTGCTAATAATCTTTGATTTGCCAGATGGATTTGGATGAAACTTTCGAAACCAAGAGATTGTCAAGGTCATCCACCAAAATGGAAATTCTGGGTACAATTCATCCAAAAATGAAAAGGCTGTGAAAAAAAGATAAAAACACAGTTTTCAGCCTACTCCAATTTGTTTTCCCGTAGAGAAAAAGTGCAGTCATTTTTTAACAACCGTAGCGTGAAAACCGCTTGTAAGATTTGGACCAAATAAGAAACAATTTGGGTACAAAGCATTGTCTTAATTTCCTTGACTTGTTTGGGGTAAATCCATTGAGTTGTTTTTAAAATATCCGACAGAGAATGGGGTGCACAATGCTCCTTAAAATCTTTATATTGGTCTTGGTGCTTTACAGCAGAGAGGATGAGAAAGGCTAATAAGATTTCCGAACGGGATCTGGGGTTATTCCGTCCATCAGTTTTTAAAATATTTGATGGAGAAAGGAGGGTGCCCCCTTCTCCCAAAATTATAGCTATATATGTGTCCCACAATGCATGTCCCACAATGCATCAGCAAGACTTTTCAGAAATGATAAAAGCTGCCTTTTTTCTCAATGCAAGAGAGAACCGCAGTTATAACGGGTATAAGCAGGGTTAGCCCAAAAAGAAAAGTGGAAAAAATGCTATTTGGAAGAGGAAAAGCTATGAAATTGCATCAGGCTAGAGGTGGGGTGGGGGAAGAGGACACCGTGTGAAATTGGGGCATTAGGGTGTGGAGGCTGGTGACCAAGTTCAGAGCTAGAACATTTTCACATAACCGGGGTTATCCCGTAGTTATGATCCAAAACGATATCGGAAATGAAAGTGCGTCAGATGAAAGGACGAGTGTTACAGAGTATGGGAGAAGGCTAGGGAGGGAAAGAGGACGTGGTGAGTGTGGGGGGAACATGCCAGGAGGAGGGGGCACTTGGTGAGTGCCTAGAAGGGCAGAGAAGAGTGTGAGATTTTGCAGGCTTTTTCCGGATAACCGTGGTTATTTGCGGGGCGCCTACAGATAGCCATAGTTGTTTGTAGTACATTTACACTATAACTTCAGCTATGGGAAGACGTTTTCTTTTTAAAAAGACAGTTTCAAAAATTGGAATTATACAAACAATTTACTTTTACAGCTACAGTGAGGTGGGGGTCAATAGCTAATGGATTGGTAGTGTTTTAAAATATAGAGTGGTTATGGCCAATGACCTTGCTCAATGGCAAGGGTCTTTGGCCCTTGTTAGTGGGCCAGGAAGATATGTATAGAAGCCACAGCCAAAGGCCGTGATCACCTACTGGGTCCAGAATAAACATATTTGAGGAATATGCACAGTTCACACGCCCCCAAAAAAAAACCATCGAAACTGGTCGACCTCCTGGATGGACGATATCCCTGAAAAGACAATGGGATACAAGACCCAACCAATGTTGTTGTAGTTGAGAACACTCTTTCTCCTTTCTTACCTTACCTAGTTTTAACTCTAATTGGTTTACCTTATAATCTCTGCCAAAAAACAAGCAAAAACAACTGTTTATAACAGGGTGCCTAGGAGGCTCCTTAGAACATAAACTCTTGGTAAAATAACGTATATGTATTTGTCACATTCAGATGAACTCCTTCCGTTTCATTCAGAATTTTTACTTTCTTTTGCATTTATTTCAATTTGTATTGTTTGGGCTGATCCCAAAAAATCAGCACTTGATCTACACACCGTGGACACACTTCCTGGAAGGTGAATAGAAGAAATAGAGGGTTTATGCACCCTAAGGAAATACTTCCCCCTCGAAATATCAATGGAATGAAAGTAGATTTGGTTCAGCCTCCTTTTGCCAAATCAGTTCGGCCAATGAGAGAGGTTTGAATAGTGTACCTTGTAAATATAGGCACAGCTACCTTCTCTCCTTTCCTATTAGATAGGTGTCTCATCACCTCTTACCTAGGGACAGGCGCCCGGTACAGGGAAAGGGTGTTCTTCTGTCTAGGGACTCTGGTAGCTTACAAATTAATTGAAAAAATAAGTAAGATTACAAGAAATGTTTCTCCTTGAAAGCGTTTTTCCAATGGCATACAACAAATTCTATGTTGTCTCTGAGCAGTGGTGATGAATAGCCACAGCCAAACCGATTATTTGTACTGAGCATACAATGTTTTTTTGTGTGCATACACATATTTTTCTCAGCATAGGAGTACTTTTCCTAGGTACTGTGGCAGATCTTGAAGTCTGGTAGATGAGTTCGCTTTATAATCACGCATACATTATTTGTTTTTTTAGCCTAAATCTTTGGGAGAATGTGCTGTAAAATGCAACTTTTGGACTGATTTGTAAATAATGGCAGTGGTTGGGTAAATTGCCTTCGAAACCATCTTCAGCGATGATAGTTCACTAACTGTGCATGCTCACATAGTGACTTACTTGGTTTCTCAGTTGGGCACATGGAGAATAATATGCGCACGAAAGCCAAACATTTCCGCACTTAGAGAAAGATAATTAGAGGGAACTGTGCTTGTTCCACCAGATATGTGGAGCTTAGTCGTCAGGTACGCTGTTATGCTACCCGTGACTGCTTTAGCGATGGTTCATGCAGTCTGGAGCAGTATCCTGGCCTGGAGAGGGAGCCAATGTAGTTCGACCTAGGACAGGGTGGTCGGTCAACTTTCCTTGGACCCATAATAAGACATGCTTCAGCATGGTGGACTGCTTTTAGGGGTGCCAACTGAGCAGCTGGGAGAAGGAGATTTCCCCAATCGATGTGCAAGACAACAAGGGCCTGCACTATGGTCCGGAAGTACTGTGGCAGAAAGAAGGGTTTGCTTTTCCAAAGGCTGGCGATTCAGATGCAGGCTGTTTGGCCCTTCTTGGCTATGTGTTTCTGGAAGGACAGGTTGGTGTCAGTGGTGAAGCCAAATGATTTTGCTGAGTCCGAAAGTTGTAGATCAAATTCTTCTATGCGCATATCATTGAATAATTGTTGGACAAGTTAGTATGTTAGCAGGCGGACCAAGGAGGACAAATTCATTCTTGAATGGGTTTAGTTTGAGGTTGACAGTGGACATACAAGACTGGATGATGGCCAGCTAATCAGCGAGATGAGTGATGTCCTGAGTGCTAATTACTCTCATGTACACTAGGTATAAGGTGCCTATTCTGAAACATTATTTCCTGGCCATGAATAGGTCTAGCTTGCCTCCTCTTCTATTCATGTTACCATGTCTAAAATAACAAACTGCATTTGCTGAATAGTATGAGGGGCTTCATGAAAATGCATTGCTACAGGAAATGTTATGTTTTGTATGCTTGCCTAAGATTTGTGCTCTGTCCACTTGATATTGCTTTGGTCTTGTCAATCAAGCATAATAAATGCAAAAGGGCACTTGATGCCCTAAATGTCACTGCTAGTGTGTCAAGTTGATAAATGATCACACATAATGACTTCTCCGGCATAGGCATACCTAATAGGATCACCTCTAATTAAATTGTGACAGTGCAAACGATTTTTACATGGGTATATGCCCTCCATCTTTTAAATGTCATGTTACGTTCAGCTCTCACTAGAAGAACATCTTTATGTGAGTCGCACTTTCAATAAGCAAAGATTGGCGTTTGAAGGAAGAGATCCTTAAGTAACTTGTCGTGTTTGCCAATTTCTTTTTATAATTCTCTTGATTCTGAGGTTTTGTGGAGAGATGTAGTTACATGTACTAACATGTCAACTATTTTGGTATTAATCAATGCCTTGTTTTGTTACAAGTAAGCTGGTCAAGCATCGATATAATTCTTGTCCCTTAATAAGTGACTGAAAGGTCACCTTTTTACTGTGCTACCAGGATGTAAATGTGTTCATAATATCAACTTGTTTCTAAGTGTAGGTTAAAAAAACACTTTTTTGCAGTTTATTGTCAAAATGGTACATTTTAACATCAAGAAAATGAATGTTCAAATTGCTGCTCTCCATGGTAAATGTAATTCTACAATGCACCTCATTTAGATACGAAAAACACTTTTTTTAGTTCCAAAGGTTAACACGAGCCATATACTAAAAATAAATCTTCTATGTATTGTTTGTAACATTTTAGGTGTTTTTTCCAGTGGTCATTGTGAAGTATAAAAATGTATTCAAAGTTGTACATAAATGTTTAGCATAAACATGGTAAGTAAAAGATCATTTTTAGGATCAAAAAGTATGTCTTTTAAGAATCTTAAAAAGTGACCTATGTACTTGCAGAATAAGGTCATCACTTACCTGAATGCGTACTGCTTTGTCGAAGATACAAAACAATGAAAAATGCCATGTCAATTGACATTAGTACACATTCATAAACATCAAAGGTACAGTACATTACAACTGTATTCTGGCATAGGCATACCGATGAAAGTTGGAAGCAGGGACTGTAGCCTATGGCTCTGAAGGGGTTTCAGACTAAAATGTCCATCATACCTCCCTAATATCCTGTGTAGTGCTGATGGGAGTTGTAGTTAAAGCATGTGGAAAATAGTATTAATGTGTGCAGCTCTGGATTACATAGGAAAATATAATGTTAAATCACCTGAAATTACTCAATATTACTTAACACCATTGGAACAGTATTTTACTATTGTATTCTGTCATATTAATACCTGAATTAGTGCACAATTCCCAATTTTTGTCCCTGAAACTGCTATACAGTAAATAAAAAGGTCACAAACCTACAGTACCGTTATGTCCACAGTATACAATGTGTGGTCAGAGTCAGAAAATAAACGAGGAGCATAGCTTATTATTTCAGGTGCTTGCACTTCGAAAATTAACAGGCTTAACACATTTCCCATGGCCACATGTAGAAGTAATACCATTTGGTACACACCACCACCCGTCATTCTAATTCTGCAAAGGATAGAGCATGGTAAGAACGGTAAGGCATATGTGCAAAGAATTGGGGGAAAACCTGCATAGGTGTTGTGTACAGTACAACTGTGACTTATACTTTTAGGGCCCGATTCATGGAATAATTTGCACTGTAAATGGGGACTTTGCACTCCCAACTGCCTGCAAAATCTCATTTGTCGATTCATGGAATCGACTGTGCAGCACTTTTTCGTACTTTGCGGAGACTTCACGCTGGCTCGGCACGTCTCTGCGAGCAGCCGAGTGCTTTGCGCGAGACTTCATGCAGAGCGTGGCTTGTGCAGAAATCAGGGAACGGAGGGGCGGAACTCGTAAAATGAGGAAGAACAAGGGAAAATGTGGGAGTTATGGGGAATGGCCCGCAGGCAGTCCATCCCACGCCCACTATTGCGCGGAACGATACTTATTGATGGATCCGACTGCGCAACCTCTCTGCAGGGAAATGGCCATGCAAAGCCCTCCCTCTATCCGCCAAGGGTTCGCATGCACATTTTCTAAGTTTTACCCGAGTTACGATAAATCGTACACATGTTGTTGGGGTGGCAATAACAGTTACGGGGGACCCTGCGCAGGGTCCCTGAGATGCAGGTCTTCTTGCAGCGGACCCCACGCACTGTTTTAAGGGTGTATGTATTTGTGCCTGGGAAGCACGCAAATGTAGCTCTTTCTGCATTGCATGGGGCCATGTCAGGGGTGTTCCAGCCGCGACTTACGTATACGGTTACTTTACACAAATAAATCCATGAATACGTGGAGCGCGCAGGCTCACGCAGAGTCGTACTCGGCACGCGGGCATTGCGGGACCTAAGTGCACTTTTCCATGAATCGGGCCCTTAGTGTACTCTTATGCACTGTACAGTACATCGGTTGCTAGATAGCCAGGGGAGGCATGCCGTTGGTCTTCAAAAGAAAAAGAAAGAAAAATTTAAATATGTCTACTTACCATTGTGTGCAACTTAATGCATACCCAATTAAAAATGAGCATCGTTTTAATAGAATGTACCACAGCATGTAATTATTATAATTATAAATGGTTTTTTATAATGCGCTTAATACCAAAGATGTTTCTAAGCACAGACCCGTGATTCAGACCTGTGTTGCTCTGCGTCATCTTGCTTCCAAGAGGAACTAGTTGCCACTGAGCTATACTACGCGTATACTGTATACTGTACTGCAATCCATACCTGATCACAGGGGTGGGGACGGCACACTATGAAGCTGGGGGTTGGACTTTGTGAGCCAAAAAAAAGTGTTCAGTTCTACAAACAAGGGTCCAACACAGACATTTTTTTTAAATGTACACCTCCCCATGGCCACTGAAAAATAATCCTTTCCCTCACACACAAATGCCTCCATGATTTCACCCCCCCATACTTGGCTCAGCGGGTTACCATGCCTACCTCAGCAAGGCCATCCAGACTTGCCTATACCAACATGATCACCAAACCCATAACACGCAGCGCACGCTGGCGGCTCCAGCTTCCCTGCTACTGCAGCTACCCACTGGAATGCCCTACGCACATCAGGGGAATTGACTCCCACTTAGCGTTCCGCAAAGCTATCAAAAAAACGCTATTTGTCTAAACTGCTACATGTCTGTAACTTGCCAATATGCTGTAACTAAGTAACCACTGCCTCCTATGCAATCTTGTTTACGTACACCTTCTTGTAACAAGCGCCTCAATGCCTTTGGGCTGTAGCGCGCTATACAAATGTAAAAAATAAAAATAAATAAATAAATAATCATAGAGCTGTGAAGTGGCCTTGGGCGGCGGGGGATCATAATGACACCAGATCAACTACTCTAAACCACCAGGTTCTCTCTTGCTAAACAATTGTCCTCTGCCTCCCCCACTAACCAACTCGCATCTTGAACTCCCACAACTTTACACTACTCCCAAGACCATTGCACACGGCAGTGAGCTGCAAACAAACATGCCACATTAACAGAGCAAAGCCACGGCTCACTTATCGAGTCCTATAACCCCCCAGCAGTCCACGCCTGTTTCTAATCCGGTTCTTGCAGCACTCACTTCAACTGATCAATCTTCCGATCCCCTCCCCCAGCATAAAACACACGCTTAAGTGATGTTATCACTAACTAACCTAGAATTGCATCGGCACTCAGAACTCTGGCTCTTCCGGGCAGCAAGCATCAGCACTACAGGATTTCCCCCTGCCTTCCCCCCACCCCACTACCATCCCCCTCCCTCTATTTTTGTACTGTCTTGCCACAATGTCATAGAGGTGCAATACAAGCCAATTTATATTACATCACATTGTGTTTCAGTTGGGAGTGCTGTCGTCCAAGGTCAATTGGTAACAATAATTTAAGTCTCAGTCACCTGTTGGAGGCAAGCAGTTAACCCGTGAATAATACTTGGCCAGAAGAACCATGTTTGCAGGAGGCAGTGACTAACCATTTAACAATTCTTCTACATTTCACACAGTCCTTTCAACCCCAAGGCATACTTTCATTACTAGCCATTACGCAAGTAAAATGAAGCTGCGTGAGGAATGGCCACAACATGCCCCCACACACACCGAAAAGCAAGCTAAAGGCCAAACCAGGCGCAAGCCTCCGCGTTCACCCCTGACCCATCATTCAGTACCCTTGTGAGAAGGTGCGACCTCAACCACAAGTACAGGCTGCACCCCAGCTAAATCGCGCACCTCACCTCGCAAGCCAAGGCTGCATCCCTGCAAAAAACGCATGCCCTCCCTCTCAAGCCCCAGCTGCACATCTGCGAAAACACATGCCCGTCCCTCGCAAGGCCAGGTTGCACCCCTTGTGGGATCTATTAACTCACTTATGCTCTGCCCTGCGGCATCACTGTGCGCTGATGGTGCCAGAATTATCAAAATGGCAGTGAAAACCCTTGTGCGTGCCAAAACCTTTGAAAACTGCGCCCTACAAAGCACAATGAGATGGCTGCCAAATCTACCATACATGTTGTCAGTGGTGGAACAGAGATCTCACTCCTGAAACATGTCACTGGGCTGCCCAACAAGTAAAAATGGATCCTGCATGAAAAGCAGTGCTTTGCTGAAAGAAATCCAAAATCTTGCATTTAAATCTTTTTCTTGGTTGCTGAAACTGCAGAATGCTGGCACAAAACACCCGCAAACATCCCATATTCTTGCTGGATGCTATAAATCAATTAGTTCAAGAAATCATTATGAACAGACAATGTTCTTAAAAGCTGAATTTGTCATCAAAACATTCACAGCAAAAATGTGCCTGCCTGTGAAATCTGTCAAAATCTGGGTGCAGTAACCGTGGCTGCCTGTATGACAGATGTCAGTAGATTGCATTAAAACTGTAAACTGGTAGAACTGAAATCTAATGTCTGAAAACTAAATGACCTGTTATTGAGAGTACCCTAGGTTGTAACTATTTAAATCCCATGGTTTAGAATCTGGAATAAGTGTCCTAGCTGCTTGTTTTGAAATTACAAATTTGTTTTAAACCAAGAAAATAATGTAACAAAATGATATTGAATGTAGGCCTGCCTAAAGCAATTTAACCAGTCCAACAGCTTCCCCCACAGAGGCCAGGCATCTCCCTTTTGCTCACTCCACCAGGAAATCACACCTCTGTGATGATTAGATTAGGGGAGGAGAATTTGGTCTGCCAGGGGAAGAAGACAATGGACTTCCTCCAGTCAAAGGAAGGCTACGTTTGAAGAGTCGCAAAATGGCCGGGGCCTCTGGAGGAAATATGAGGAGACTGCTTCTAACTGCAGAGAGCCAGAAGGAGGCGGAGACAAACAGCCATTTGGGGCGGGACATTCACAAAGAAACATTTTGTTAAAGACATATCACTCACCACTTAAAATTGTTTAAATTATAAAATCACATATTTGTGTATCTAAATTCTGACTGTATATTTTAAGAGGCAGCAAAACCGTGTGGCATGTTTTAGAAGGAAACGGTGGAAAAGGTGGTTTTACACCAAATGTATTTGTGCCAGAAGTATGAAACGTTATACCCTTATGCCCATGTTCAACGTGCATATTTGTGCAAATTTTCAGATAGACTGGACATTGTGTTCCGGTCAAAAAGGGCAAAATTCTTTCTAAAGCAGACAAAAGATCCCACAGCGACGAGACTTGGAGGAGTGTCTGCTGCACAAAATATGTGATTTATATATGTTATTGTTCTAGAGATTGCACACATGTAAATATGTATTGTACCAAAAGTAGATTTTATGTTCAAAGGGACAAGGGGAGGATTCTCTGACTCATAAACTCACACAATCATGGTGACACCCTGTTTTCTCCTCCAATACAAGGGAGAGAAGAGATTCTAGCCTATCGCCTGCCTAAGGGGGCACGCTTAGGATAAACCAGCACACACCCCTTTATCAAAAGCATAAATAGAGACAGCTCAGACTGAAAAAAAACACACAGATTCACCCACTAACCGATTGCTGGCGAATCACCCTGCGAGAGAACCATCCACATTCCCTGCTCCAGACCACAGAAACATGGCAAGCAGAAAAGCCCATTCCATTAGTTGAACCATTTTCAACTAGGCCTTGAATTTCCAGAAACAGAAAGAATTCCAGAGACCTAAGGGGAACCAAAGAAACATTCGGTCTGTGCTGTAACTTCTTTCCTGCTAAATAATTATCTTCAGAACCAAGAAGGGCAGATTAAACCGATCTTGTCCAGTCCTGTCATGCGGTGCTCAGAGCGCCTTGCTGATTGCAGACCCAGTCCAGTCCGGTGTGCCCAGCAGTCTATCCCAGAACCAGAATCCCTGACCAGAATACCTGACGGTTCTGTTTGAAACCCATACGGTGAGTATCTATAGAATAGAACTGTGTCACTATCCTATGAACTGTCCTTAGTCCAATCCCTGTCTTAAATCCATCCTATCCTGTTTGTAGAACCTGATATTGTTAGGAGTAGTTTGAATTGTCAGAGCGTGTCTTGAGCTGAGTTCTCTTATTTGTATTCTAAAATCATAAATCAATAGTGTTGTGAATAAATAAATTGAATCCCAGAAAGAAATTGATTATCCACTACATGAAGGGCCCCTGGCCAGGATTGATATAGATTCATTTGTGGTATTCTCCTTTTCTCTAGTCATAATCTAGTATAAGAAATCTTTTTGTCATTTTAAAAGTACATCCCTGTTTTCCCATTCTTGCGCCTGTCTCAGAATAGCGAACTCCACAAAACGTCCATAACTTTCTCAAATTTTATGCTAGAAACAAGATTTCAATTTCTGCTTGTATCATCCTCCGCTTTCCATAGAACCAAATCCATATAGTTCTCCCGCGATCGCGATTACCGCATGTGGAAAAGTTTGCCGCAAATTTTCGTTTTGGCAAAATATTACACGTGTGAAACAGGTTTTGATTGCACCCGACCTCAATTTTATGATTTCCCATTGTTCCTTAGTATCAAATCATTGCTAGTGTTTGTCTGCAAATATCTAAAGCGGCTCCCATAAGAATTTAAACAATCTTAGCAATTTAAGCCATATTTAGTGTTTTACCCAATCCATTCTCAGATAACTTTAAAACCATTTTGACAGTTTGCCAATCAGTTCTGTTTCTCTCTTGTGTTTGCTGGGGGGAAATTGGCATTGACATTTTGTTTGAATTCTGCATTCCTGAATACCTGCTCTCTCTCCTCCTATCTCTTTACATTGCTTGTTGGGGGGTTGAGGGTTGTGCATGGGGAAATAGTAACCACATTGCTATTTGAGTTGAATACACGCAAAAGTATTATTTCTGTGCTGAATTGTTTTGTTCACTATTACTCTTTGTGATTAAAGAGATTGCTTAGTGTTACATCACCCCATTGGTGATTATTGTATATCCATTAAACATAGTGTGATTATATTGTAACTACATAAATAAATATTTTAACTTTGCAAACAAGCATGATTCCTGGTTCAGTGTGACCGGGGGGGTGCCAACAGAGGGGCGTGACATGAGTGGTACATCGTTCAGAATAAAATAACTTTTAGACACAAAGGGGGTCATTACGAGGTAGGTGGTAAGGGATTACCGGCACCGGTAGGGACACCGGTGCCGGTAATCCCTTACCACCCTATTCCGAGGTCCCTTAGCGGGTCCCTCCCTTAACACCTGCTTTTACCAGGCGTAATGGAAGGGACCCGTTAAGGGACTTCAAAGCTAATAACGGTACCACAAATTGCGGTACCGTTATTAGCTCCATCCCATTCCAGCCCTATGGGGGCTCGAATGGGAATGGGGAATGGTTCCCGGAATGGGGACTTACCGGGTCCTCCAAGGTTGGAATGACCCGGTAAGTCCCTATTTCGGGAAGTCGGAATGCAGTAAGGGGGTAGCCATGGTGCTAATAGCACCATGGCTACCTCCAACCTCGTAATGACCCCCAAAATAAATAAGGATTTCAGTTGTGCATTACACGCTAGGCGTTAACTTAGGTGAAGTGCCGGATTGAAATCACTTACACCCTGCGAAAACGTGTGTCTCACCTCGCAAGCCCACATTGCACCCATGCAAAAATGCGGGACCTCCCTCACAAGGCCAGACTGCACCCCAGTGAAATCATGCACCTTTCCTCGCAAGCCCTGATTGCACTTCTGCGAAAATGCAGGTCGTCCCTCGCAAGGCCATACTGCACCCCAGTGAAATTGCATGCCTCACATCTCAAGCTCACGCTTCACCCCTGCGAAAATATGAGTCCACCCCCCTACACCCTCGCCACCCATTCTGGCTGGATACCCCCCTACTGCCCATCAACCACTCTAGCCCAGATATCGCCAACCAGCCCCCCTCACATGTGACACCCCCTCAGGCAGCCCCTTCCAGTCTGGACACTACCTACCAGCCCCCCTCACCTGTGATACCCCCCAGTCAGCCCCCTGCAGTCTGGACACCACCCACCAGCCCCCCTCACCTGTCATACCCACCAGGTGGTTCCATGTGTTAAAATAGTGGCAAAAATGGCCGTTTACACAAAAATCGCTGCAAAAAGGCTGTGGTTTTGCAGCCACAATCCATCTAAAGGATGCGGGGCACACGCCTGCAACCACCAGACCGATTATACCATTTAAGGGGAGTGGAGGACACCCCCGCTCCCCTTAAATGGTATAACGGGGTACACCTTTACTGGATCAAACCACAGCATTTTTGCCGCAATATTTTGCACAGACGACATTTTTGCCGGAATTTTATTACTGCATACCCACCAGGCAGCCCCCTCCACTCTGGACACCACTTACCAGGCTCCCTCACATGTGACACCCCACAGGAAGCCCCTTTCTGCCTGGAACCCAACCTCCAGGCCCTCCTCACATGTGACACCCCCCCAGGCCACCCGCTCCAGTCTGGACACCACCCACCAGCCCGCTCCAGTCTGGACACCACCCACTAGCCCCCCCACCAGTCCCCCTCACCTGTGACACCCCCCTAGGCAGCCGCCTCCATTCTGGACACCACCCACCAGTGTCCTCACCTGCAACACCCCCCCAGGCAGCCCCCTCCAGTCTGGACACCACCCACCAGCCCCCTCACCTGTGACACTCCCCGCCCAGCAGCCCCTCCAGTCTGGACAGCACCCACCAGCCCCCTCTAGTCTGGACACCACCCATCAGCCCCCCTCACCTGTGACACCCCCCCCAGACAGCCCCCTCCACTCTGGACACCATCCACCAGCCCCCCTCACCTGTGACACCCCCCATAGGCAGCTGCCTCCACTCTGGACACCACCCAACAACCCCCTTCAGTCTGGACACCAGCCTCCAACACCCCTCAGCTTTGACACCTCCCCAGGCATCATGTCTGCATCTCACCTGAACTTCCGGGGTTTGCCAGCACCCTGAAGTGGAACACCAACATGTCCACCGCTAACATGATCAACAGGAAACATTGGAGATCCATCCAGGACTGGAGCATCTGCTGAAACACTCTTCCAGACCTTATTCAGCCCACACCATGCACATGTGACAAGTGAATGCAATGCCAAGTGGCATGTGTATGGTGGCCATGGCACATTTCCAAAGCATCAAAGCACACTAACTGAATGTGTGCCCATGACAGAAGTAAACATACGAAAAATGTACAATATCCACAAACAATGGCCAGGCATGTCGAACTATGAGCATCGGTGACCTGGGGGCAAGGGTTGGCAAAATACCTGTCAGGGAACAATACCATGACAGGGCCATGAATGTGTAATGGGAGGGCAGTCAAAGAGTGAATGAGTCACAGAGACCGGAGAATTGTGCTGCCACCCCAAAAGACCAAACATGGCTCACTACTGCATTCCAGTGTCCAAGGCGGAGCAATGCATAAGAGAAGGCAATGTGTGACTGCACATGCAAGTGGGCGTGTCTACATGACATGAGTTTAACACAGCAATGACAAACAAATTTGCCATTAACGTTACCATGGTACACCTCCACAGTGAGCACACCTCCCTCCACCCCAACCACACTGATGCGAAACACACAGTGATGCTGCACCGGTAAATACAAATGAAAACATACAGTGCAGGCCCAGTTGTCTGATGGAGCTACTTCCACATGTCACGCACATGTGCATCCTTCCAGCTGCAACCATCACAGCAACAACAACACACATGCATGCACGCCACAAGACACATGACTTGCAATGGAGAGATGCACTGGCTGAAAAGTGAACTATCAAAGTTACCGACACACAAATGAACTGCATGAAGCATAGCATGTAACCAAATGAAAGATGTATTGAATATAAATATGTCCAATTAAAATGGGGAAAGAAGATCAAAGCAGTCCAGGGGAAAATATGAAATTAAATAAAAACCCTATGCCTAAATAACTATATACATGAAAAACTGGGAAGGAAAATCTGCGAAGTCCAGGGAAAATAATAAATAAAAAAGGAAACCTACACCTAAGGCAGAAGGCTAGTCCTCCTCTCCAATCTCACTCAGCCTTTCCACCAGGGAGGCTGGGTCCAACGCCATGCACCCCCCTTATGCAGGCCTCTGTTGTTGCAGGGAGGGCTTGCAGGTCGTCCAGCATCTATGTCTCGATCACTCGAGCTTCCCTGCTAGTAGTCTCCAGTATGGCAGCCTGCCTCCTTGCCAGACGCAGTGTAATCCCAGCCCTGGCCATCATTACTCTTGCTTCATGTGCTCGTTGCCTCTCTGCCACGGTCTGCCTCTCATACTGCTGGAACATGGAAGACATTCTGTGCCACATGTCCCTGTATACCTCCGGCCTCAAACTTCCCACCTGCATCCTATGGGTGGTCTGCCCTGCAACCAATTGCCTCCTCAATGCCACCTATTGCCTCAGTGCCCAGTGCCTGCTACATTGGTGCACCCTCCGAACTGATGACGATCCCAAAGGCCGTACGGCACCTGCACTGCTCATAGGTGCCTGCTGTCCCTCCATTGCCTATGACCCTGTCGGTGCCTGGGTAGACACAGTGACCACCTCAGCTGCTATGCCTGGGACTCCCACCTCGGCAGGGATGAGAACTCCACCAGACGGGGCGTTGTGGGTTGGACAGGCGCACAGGGGGGCCGGCTGATATGTTGGCCAGAAGGGAACCTGGAGAACGACTGGTGCACCGAGGAGGAAGACGAGGAGGTGGTCGCAGCAGTGAACAGCCCATGGAGTGCACCACAGAACAGGCATGCTGCAAGCAAGGACTCACGGCGGTATAGCTCACTGTGATGATGGGAAGCAGACTACGAAGAGCCTGGCTATTATCACGAATTACACCTGTCCACCTCATCAACCTGGCCATCAGGGGAAGCACATAATCCCAGATGGACACACCAGATGGCAAGGGGGTGTTGGTCTGGGTGGACACACCAGCCGACAAGGGGGGTGGCTCTGCGTGGAGGCATCCTGGCAGGTGCACACTTCTGCATTCGATGTCCCAGGGCCTCCTTTTGCACAGGCACTTCCACGGTGACCTGCACAGCCTCATGCCCCTGGGACAGGACTGCAATTAACACCCCCTCCTGACCCCATGGGCTGGGCAGCAATGGCCTCCTCCTCCACCTCCCCCTCGGTCAAACTGGATGAATCCAGGGCGTCTTCCACCATGGATGGCCCCTGTGTGGCATCATCTGGCCCCATCGCTGCTGAGGAGTCCACTCCCACCTTGACCTTCTTGGACTTACCCCTAGCAGCCATGCTCAAAGTCATCTGCGCCCATGCTCCACAGCATTGCTTCTGCCCTCTTCATCAGATGCAACTGTGGAAAAGGAGACACAGAACAGAAACATCAGTGCACTGCACCAAAGCCAGCATGACATCACCAACATTCACAGGAACATGACTTGTCAAAGTAACAACCATCAACCTCCACACCCACACACATGGACATGCAAACCACATCCATGCTGACACCTTCCTGGCCATCACTCCACCCAATCATATCAAACTACATGCTACTGTCACAACCAATCAATTGCATATGCTATACATGCATGCATCAATTACACATACACATGTGAGCATGCCATGGCACCAAGCACATACACATGTCAGGCACACACATCAAGTCAGAGGGCCGAAGCAGTGCCATGACCAATCACATCAAAGTCCCGGTACTGCAATGCCTCAACGTGACTAAGCCAGACATCTGAATGCATGTGTTGTATCCAGGCGTGAGTAATGACCAGTCACACATTCCCATTTTGGGCACATACACATGAGCATCATGTATGCACATGCTGTTGGCAACACTACCTCAACTGGCACACTTGCTATCCTGGCACATCTCAGACGCAAGTAATAGTGCATGTGCACGGTCTGCAAGCCAGAACTACAAAACACAGTGCAAGTAAGAGCACATTTAAAATCCAAAGATGTCTGAATGCACATATGGTGAGCAATGTCTGGGCTATGCATGCAGACATCCGCACCAGAAGCATAGTCTCTGCAAGTCTAAGGCGGTCACTGCCAACATGCTTGTACATGCACAATACACATGCACCGTGGATCAGTGCACCACATGGCTACTCACCATTCAACTTCACATAACTCGCAGACCTGGGAATGCAGCACCGGGTAGAGCCTCTCCAGGACCCACATGTTGTTACCCGACAGTGGTAGCATTGGCTTGAATGTATTGCAGGGCCTTGCCGTGGATCTTGGATTTCAGATGCTCCCAGTGCTTATGGATGGTCTTGAAGGTGCAGACTGCCACCCCCTCCATGTTGCTGGCATCCGTGATCCCGTCCCAGATCTGCTGATCTACTTCCTTGCTGCATTGCATCACAAGGTTCAAGAGGTCATCATAATGCTCCAGGACCTTCTCTGCCAGGATGTCAACTTCCCTGGCGCTGAAGTTGACAGCCCTCTGCCTCGCTACCATGTGGTTGCCACTCTGGTCAGAGGATGATGGTGCTTACATGGCTACCCCTGAGGCAAGTGTGGGCAGGCAAGGTGATCCCGCAGCTGGGCTGTGGAGCGGTGGTGGTGGTATGGCATGGTGGAATTCCAACAAAGCAGCTGAGGTGGTCACATGGGTGGAGACAGGAGCACAGGCAAGGGCTGGGCAACAGGCACTCCAAACACAGTGCAGGTGGGCCGCAGGTACACAAACTGTACAGGCAGCAGCAGATGGCAAAGTTGGAGGCAGCACAGGCAGGAGGAGGCAGGAAAAATGGCATGGAGGCAGGAGCGTGGGTCTTCGTGTCTCACAATGAAGGCAGCCAGAAACAGAGTGAAGGGACTTTGCATGTAAAAACAGAGAAAAGCGTGGACACGTGAAAACAGAGGAAAGGCCCTCTGCGCGTAACTTACATGACACACACTGCACACAGGCGTTCAGCACGCCATATCTGGAAATACATAAGTACGTGTAAAAGCAACGCGAAGTGGAGGAGATGGACGAGTGGAGTATGGGCTTTTTTGTTGGGTGCCACGCATTCCGTTCACTTCAGGGATCGTACCTACTTCTTATTTTGGTGGGGGCTTTGCCTCCGTGCATACACGCATTTACTTTTGATTTTCGCAAAGCTAACAGGGAGTTGCGTACACCTTTGTTTCAACTTTGCGTGCCCTGTGTATTGAGATTTGAGCCTTGCTGGACCACAGAACTATGTCTTCCATCACATAAACTGCCCCCTCACTCATATTGCCCAGGACAATTACTTGGTGTGCCTTCCATATTTCCGTTACACCAGGAACATGAGTGGAAAGGCCCCAAGAGGGAAAGGGGCCAGGGTCAGGGGAGTGCTGTGGATGCAGCTGCCCCAGCCTAAGGGTCATGGCGTGCTGTGGCAGCAGCTGCCCCAGCCCCACGGCGTCAGGCAATGTCCCAGGCCACTGGTCTGGCATCTGGATCCCAAAGTGGTCCCAGCAAACGCAAGGGTGGCACCAACACCGCGTGGCACCCATGGCAAGAAGGCTAAGCCTGCACAGCAGGAACAGGCTTAACCCTATGACACGGCACGTTGAGGAAGAAGAACCTCATGATGAAGAACTCCAGATCCTCATGGACTGCATGGCCAGTCAACACCGTGACATGTGCCAGCATCTGGATAGCACCCATGCATCTGCTCAGCATACGGTGCATTGGCAGCATGTCACGGACGAGATTATTGCCTTAGGGTTGGAGAAGCACACTGCTGCACAGGTAGTGAAGCGCTGGAATGATCTCACCTGTTGCACCAAGTCCAAGCTCCGTGCCAACCTGGCCTCTGCTCTGACAACTGGAGGGGGACCACCATAGGAGGAGGAGCTGACCCAGCATGAAGAGGCTATGAGACAATTCATACTACTGGAGCAGGTGCAAGGCGTGGGAAGCCTGGAAAACTATGAGGAAACGTCTGGTGAGTGACCAACATTGTGCATCCTGAGTATGTGAAGTAATGCCTCAGCAAGACGTATAATTGTGTTACACATCAGGCTGCATTGGAATGACTGCCCTGGGCGAAGCATGTCATATGGTGGACTGACTCTTGTCCAGGGGAAACAATAGTGGATACACACCATGTGGTGTACATCAGTGGAACATGTCTGTTTTGGCACTACCCATCCTCCACAAGCATCCCCCCTAACATCGGCCTTATGATACACTACGTGCACAGTTGTTAGCAGCATCCTTCATGTGGGTGACCCTGCTCTGCTAGACATGTGTCCCAAATCGTAGTTATACTTCATGCCATGCAGGTTATAGAATCTCTTTTCACACATGTACGTATGTGCTGCCATGCCACATAGAACATCCAAGCTGACACACAACATGCCTTATGGCATGCCCTGTGTGAGTGTGCATGTGTTCAGACTGTACACATTCCTGCTGCCCCAATGGCAATGACTCCAGAGGTAAATATTTGTGACGCCTGCTCCCTGTTACTCACCCACACTCAGCCCACACTCCATGTGTCCACGCCCCTCTGCCTCTTTTGCGTTACTGTATCTTGGTCCTATCTTCAACTCCATTAATTTACTCTCTCCACTTCACAGACCTTACCTAGGTGGCCCTCTTACAGCCATACATCACCTGGGACTATTTCCTGTTTCCCTAACTAACTGCATGTTCTCTTTGTCTACAGTCCTTGTACTAAGTCAACACTGGTGTGGCATGTGATGGATGCAGCATTGTACGTGCATATGTGTGGCGGCCTGTTTCCATGTTTAGTTTAGTTTAGTTTAGTTTATTATGTATAATGCGCACAAGACCCAGGGGCATCAGGACGCAGCAGATAAGGATATGTTTAGCTTGGTTACAGGGCCAACAGGCCAACATATATAATAACACATCAATATATACAGAGTAGATTACATAATCACATGACAATGCAATGTAATATAATTGCACATCACAGAGACACATACCATGCCCATTTCACTAGTATTAGTCAAAAGTGTATGGTAACATGGCCCCTAACATGCTTCTTAAAAACCCTTTTCGTTGGCAATGTGTCCACTGGCACCATGACCCTGGGCAGGGAATTTGTTGGCCATTCTGCCTATGCCATGCTGACATTGCTTGTTGGCCATAGTGTGTGGATGCAGTATTATGCTGTATTTCTTCTGACTACATGCCCTGCATTTTGTTGTGTGACAGGTATGTGATATTCATGTTTACTGTAGACATGTTGCGCAAGACTCCACATGTCTTTTTCTGTCAATGTGCAGTTGAGGATGCAACAGATGCAGAAGAGGAGGAGGATGAAGAAGAGTTTGTGGTGCTTCAGACCACCAGTGGAGGATGTGGCATGGCAGGCCGTGAGAACCCACTGGTGCTCCAGACCATCCTCCGCCGTGCTGCAGACTTTTTGGGATCTTTGGACTCAGCTGGCTCTGATGCTGAACCGGATGTGCAGTTCTCTATGCTGGCGGAGGTGAGTGCACCAATGGGTAAAGCAGTTGTGGCCCGTGAGTCTGCAGGTGGTCAGTTGCCTTTACAAGGCCAGTCAGTGGTGCCCCCCCTTATGCAGTGGTTACGACTACAAGGCCACCTACAAATGTATTGGTTTCTGGTCCTGAGACCGATGTCCAAGGGAGGCTTGCATACCTGCAGCCACGAACAATGACATCACAGCAAGGGCCATGCTCCCTTGCATCAGCAGGCGTGGGTCACGCACACATGGGTGACGTGTGCAACCTGGGCAGACAGACTGGGAGCAGCAGATGTTGCGTTCCGCACACTGACAGTGTGCTGCCTTTGAGAGTTTGGCTGAAGGCATGGGTAGGGTGGCCATTTCCATGACCCATCCAACAACAGCTGCAGGTCATGCGGTCCACATGCCGCTCCCACAGACTGCGCATGTAGGCCAACATCAGGAGCCGACGGGCAGATCTGCAGTGTCTGCAGTCATCCCTGCTTGCAGAGAGTCATGCACAAAGGGATGCCCTGAGGCGTGAGATGTTGGCCCACAGGGCTGCAATCCATGAGGAACATGCAGCCACCAGAAGACTGTTCCAACAGGAGGAGTTAGCATTGAGGCAGACAATATCTGAGGAACTCTGTGCAACCCGTGAGGATGAGCATAGTGACCTCACAGCCCTCAGTCTGCTGGTGCATTCATCAGTGTCATGCATGGCAGCTGCCACTGAGGAGCAGGCCAGGGCACTCCGTGGTCAGCCTCCAGCACCACTTCCACCTGCAGATTCAACACAGGATGGTGGTGCCAGCACAGATATGCCTCCTGGTCCACCATAGCCATGAGGTCCATGAGCCCATGGAGGGGTGTTTGTTTTTTATTCTTTTTTATTTTGTATTATTGACATGCACCCTACCCTCCCCTCCCCCTCCCGCTGTCCATGATGGACATTTTTTTGTTGTGCAACTTTTGTAGACCCCAGGCCCGGATGTTGGATTTTTTTTTTTTTTTCAGTTGGCCTTTCTAGGTTTCTTTTATATTTGTTTTTTATTTTTTACTTGATGTGGGCAGTGATGTATGCAGTAGTGGGCATGCAGGCATGCAGAGTGAGGTCAACTTGCATGGTGCTTGCTGGTGATCAGCATGGCATGTGCAGGTAACTATGGTTTCAGTGGATCCAGACATGTGTGCTGTGTGACTGGTACTTAACTATTCCTGTTGTAATGTCTTGTCCTATCTTGTTTCAGTAATCCGTAATGAGGTGGTGACTGTTGTCCTGGGAGAGACACCCTGCACCCTTTGACGTGCATACTCCCCATGCCCTCCGCCAGGCACTGGCCCTCTTGTCACTCATTTGGAGGCACAGTTCCCAGGGAAAAGGTGATGCAGGATTCACATCATGCCGGCTCAGTCAGCCGGTAAGCATGAGCACTGTCTTGCATGTTCAGCATGCGTCATCATTTCCTGTATTTGATGCATGTGGAAGTTTCCTTATATGTGCTTTGCATGTTACTATGCCAGGATGGTTTTTCAAGCGGTACTCATGTCATTGCCTTTCTCCCTCGGTCAACTCAGCTATGCCCGCACCTACTGTGGTGTAGTGCATGTCCCTGGCCATCTTCAATCCAGACAGTGTACTCCTTGTGTTTTTCACTTGGCCTTCCCTCTCACTGTCACTCTTTCTCTCTGTTGTGCTATGCTGCACTCATGGGCAGATTCTATGTCCTGTCATCCTCTTGCACCCTGTGGGCCTTCTGCAGAGGGTGGTTTCAGCATTTTCTCATCCTCCATTCATGTGTTGTCATGGATGTGCAGTTTCTTTCAGTTGTTACTATGCACCTCAGGGTCATCTTCGACTTTACACTCTCCTCTCCTCACATCTCTGACGTCTCTAAGAAGTCACACTACCAGCTGCACCTCCTCAGAGGTATTCTTCCTTTCCTCTCCTTCCCCCAGAAGCTCACTGTCTCAAGAGCTCGGGTTCTCTCTAGGCTGGACTCCTGCAACAGCCTCTTTCAATCTGCCTGCTTCCACTCTCCGCCCTCTGCAACTCATCCAGAACAGGACTGCGAGACTTGTCCTTGGCCTCAAGCCCAGGGATAGTATCTCTCCAGGACTGAAATCTCTTCACTGGCTCCCAGTGGCTGCAAAGATTAAGTTCAAAACCCTCTGCATTGTCCACAAGGCCTTCTGGGGCCTGGGCCCTCAATACCTCCAACTCTCTATTCCTAAATATCTTCCTTCTCAAGCTCTTCGCTCAACCACCTCCAACTCCCTCAGGGTCAGTCGCTTCTCCAAGCAACAAGTTGGTGGTAGATCTCTTTCTTCGGCTGGGGCCTCCCTCTGGAACAGCCTCCCTGCCTCCCTGAAACTTGAGGAGAATCATCTCCGGTTTCGGAAGCACCTCAACTTTCTCTTTGCTTCTGCTTTTTCTCCCCCTGCCCCCTACTGACCTCCTGGCTGAAACTGAAACTGCATTGGTTACCTGGCCACCCTTTGACTCGGGTCCAGGTCCCTCCCCCGCCAGTCACACACACCTGCACTGCCTTCCTGGCGACCCCCGCACTTGGGGGCTGTTTCTGTATCCCTGCAGTCCCACTACCAGCACTTGACACCTGTTGACACCTGTTGTCTGCACTTACCATTGTACTTGCCACCTGCTACCCTTACTTTTATTTATTGTTATTTATTCTATTTTCCCATGTACGGCACTTTCCCCCTTCCCCATTCGCATGCACTTGCGAGATCTGAATGACACCTGGCCTAGTAGGATTGCTGTCTGTCTCCCCCCCGTTACCCCTCCCTTGCCTCGTCGCGCTTTGAAACACTTGTGTATAGGTGTGTTATAAATGTCATATCATATCATATCATGTCTTTGCATTTAGGAGATGTGTCTCCCGGTGCGTTGCATCATATGCAAGTCAGGTGGGTACCCTCTGCAGGCATTTGCAGACACTTGTATGGTGTTTAGCTAGGAGCCTTGCACTGTGTGTGATCACTTTGAATTGACATGTCTTGTGGGCCACCGGTACGACTTCATGGGTGAATGGTGTGGTCCTGGTCAAAAGTCTGGGAATGGTGTGGTTTCTATGGACTAATGGGGGCACGGGTAACAGATTCCAAATTGTGGGAGTTCCAGCTGTGTGGGCCTTTCTTGGGTGGTTGGGAGTGGGTAGCAGTTCCAGCTGTTTGTGGCCTGTGACAGGTGTTGATGGTTGTGCTGGTGTGTGTTTCATTGCACTTTGCACATGTGTACTACGTGACACTTCGCATCCCATGCAATGTTTGAGGGATGATGGGTCTACGGCACATTTGCCCTTGCTTGGTCCGGGTTCAACATTGATGGTGTGCAGCCCCACGTAAAATTCACAAACATGTAACCATTGATGCACATTTCTGGGATGCTATGTTGTGTACAGGCACACTAAATTGGGCAGTGTTGGTGTTTTCACATGCATGTCCCATGCATGCTGCACCATGGTGTTTGCAGCTTCAAGTTGACCGCAGCTGGGTGCATGGTGCTGATAGATTCAATAAAATGCACAATTGAACCAATTGTAGGCTGTCACAGTGAAGTCTGCATTGACCTTGCTCTTTTCCCTTGCATCCTACCTTTGCATGCATTTATCCTTGTTGGCAGTTTCACATTGCTTTGTCATGTCTTCCAGCCTTCCAGTCTGACATTGGCCTCTGTGAAATGCTGCCTCCAACATGGTCCTGCATGGAGTGCAAGAGGTGAGAATTTGTGTTCTAGCCTTCTTGTGCTTTGCATCATGTGCTCCCATGACTGTGTTCACTGCACTACTGCGCTGGTGATGGCATGCCTTGACATTGTTTGTCTTCCAGGGGGGTCCCTGCTTTTTGGGTGCTCAATTATATGCATTTCTGATATATTCTCATTTACAAGCAGCATGTTGACTGATGCGTGTGTTGTGTATGTGCCATCGGCTTGGAAATGGGGATTTGTGACATGCACATTTGCTGCATGTCATTCAGGGGGTAAGGCAGTGTCGGGTTGTGGTTGCTTGTCAGTGTGTGTGTTTTGTGTGTTTGAATTGCATGTAGTGTGCAGGCAGGTGTTTCTGCATGTGTGCTGGGACACATGTTGATGGTTGTCTTGTGAGTTGTTTGCATGTGTTGCATGTCACTGAGGGGGCACGTGGGGCTGTGCTTTTTGGGTGCATGGATGTATTGGCTGCTCTCAGTTTGTATTTGTCTTTGTCTGCAGATCCTTCTGTCAAGGAATGATGGCTATTCCATGGGATGAATTTTAACTGTCGACTGCATGTCCAGGGGACAGGTAAGATGTGCATTTATCTTGATCCTTGTGGAATTTCTACATTCATTTCTGCATGTCTGGATGTGGCCATTCTGGTGTGTCACCCTCTTTATCACAATTGTCAATTACCTGTAGTTGAGTGGTTCATTTGGGATGGGGTGTATTGTGGTCATGTTGCCAGAATCTGTCACATGTGGATCCTTACTGCACTGATTGTCCACATCCCACAGTAGGGGCATGTTTGTGCACATCATGCATATTCTCACAGATGTGTGCTGCAATATGCGATTGTGCTTCTTGTATTTTGTGGACGTGTTACTTTTGGAGCTGCTTTTGGAGGCTATATATGGCTTGCAGCCCAGACATGATGCTTGGTGAGTTTCTGGATTTATTTGTGCTTACACATTTGACAGGTATGGTGCTAGTGATTTACTCCCTCTTCAATGTGTTTCCTTTGGAAACATGAAATGTAATGTCTTTTTAATTGTAATGGATGCACACAAATTTTCACTTTTTCAGGGTGGTTTTCTGGGCAAAGTGGTTTGGCATATTATCATTGAATGGCACCTGAGATTTGGCAGGATCGTGTGCACTCCACATGGGAAAGATTTTAGGGGAAAAAAGATTGCACAAGCTGGGTACATGCAGCTCCTCCAGGTGCCCTTTGCCAAGCCATACGCAAGCGGTGTGCCTGACGGTGTGGATGGTCTGCCACCACCATGTTCACCGGGACGCCACGCAGTGTATCAACATTGCGTAGGACACATTCTGCCACAATGATCCTGCAGACTACTGGTGGTGCATATAGCAGCACACCACCAGAGTGGCCAAGGGAGCGGAAACGTGACTTGAGCACTCTGAATATGTGCTCCGCTATGCCCGAGTTGCAATATGGGCATACCTCGGCAAGTGTGTTGACGTTGCATAGGGGTGTCATCATGTATGTGCTCAGAGGATAGACACTGTCCCCTGAAGATGTGAAATGTTTATCTTTGGCATTTGTTTACAGTGTCTATTGGTCTGTATGCAACATGCATGCATGTGCATGGGCCATTCATACTCACCAATGAGCCATGTTTTCCATGCTTCCCATCTTCCAGCGCCTGGTCTAGCAGAGACATTCTGAAGATGTAACTATCATGTGCTCTACCACGTAGTTGGCATACACTTCAGTAATGATGCTCCTGGCATCACACACAACCTGAACATTGATGGAGTGCTAATGTTTCTGGTTGCAGTAGATGTGCTCTGTTGGTCTAGGTGGACGTAGAGCAACATGGGTGCAATCAATAGCACCTGGCACTTTTGGAAAGTGCGCCATCACACAAAAATCCTGGACAACTGCTTGCCTTTGTGTCGGTGGTCTGGGCATACAGATATGCCGGCGGACAGAAGGTCGTGCAGTTATGATTGCCAACACCTGGTGTAGTCAGTGAGACTGCGTGGCCTAGGTGATGCCACCTACTATGGCAGTGGTCCGCTGGAATGACCCAGTGGGCAATAAATGCAGAGCAATGAGCAAGTTTTTTCAAGGGACTCAGTGCTTGGGAGCGCATGGTTGGTGATGTGAGGTCATCTTCCCACTCCCTGACACGGTCTAGGATAATATGGGGGGAGGGGGGCCTGTACCTGCCATAGACCTGGTTATCAGCCATGCCAAAAAGGCTAGTGCGTGGGTGGAAGATCCGGACCGTGGCCATCCTCCTCCTCCTGCAGTGTCCATGGATAATTCCTGTAACAAATTGTGCATTCATAGTGGCTGTATCTGTGTGTTTGTTGTACTTGCATGCTTTATATGTATTTGTTAAGGTGTGCGTTGATGTTGACGCCTGCTATCGCGTGGCATAGGTGTTCCGGGATTTGCACATGTTTTTTTTGCGACCCGACATTCCCTGTTCAATTCCATGAATATGTTTATTTTGCACGCATATGGGCGGTGCAATTGTTTGACGGTGGAACATCCCTTGTAACGCCCACATCGCTGGTTCTTCCTCATTCTGTGTGTTTCAACCACTTTTTAGGTGGCTGGGTAGACCCGGCCGACCCTTTTCTTGGAGTCTGGTGCAAGGCATTCCTCGAGTCACAGTGACGTGGCGGACCGACGCGGTTTCCTTGAAAGTCCCAGATAAGCCCAGCACATTGCTTTCCATGAATCAACGAACAAGGATTTGTGCGCGATTGCAAGTTTCTGATTTTCCCCACAGAATATTCCATGAATCGGGCCCGTATGTAGGTAAAATTCCCATAGTTTGGGAAAAAATTGGGAACAAATTGGAAAAATCACAGAAAAAAGGGTATTTACTGGACAAGTTTGGACCTGTAAGGTAATGGCTTCTGTGAATATAGTGTAAAGCAATGTACCGCTACATTCCCCCGACTCTTCTAGTTAGGAAATCGCACATTTTTCATAATGTTTCACAAAACAAGCATTACCACAAGCCAAAGACTGAGCCATGGACACAGGATTTTTATGCTGACAACCTAAACAGACGTACTTAGCATGTGAAAATAAGGAAAACAAATGTGGTGAGGAATGGCAAGCATACATTTTTTTGAAAGATCGCAGGCAGACCTTTTGAAAGATAGGTGACTTGTGTAGGTTACAAAAGCATACAGTACTTAAAGCAGCAACTAAATGTAGTTTACATTTGGGAAATGAAAGGGTTGTGTAACAAAGTGCAGTAGCAAATGTATGAAAACGTTATCAAAAACAAGAGAAAACAACAAATGTCCTACCTTTCCACATTTCCACAGGTGTCCCGACAAAAACGGTACCTCACATGTGCGGGTACACCTACCTGGGTGCAAAGGGAAAAGGATAAACCACTGTTATGACAAAGGGTTTAGGGAAAGGAAATTGTTAGGATTTCTGTCTTGTGGACAACCTAAAGATGGCTTAGGTTGTTGCAGCTACCAAGGAAAACAGGGAACCCCATGCATTTCTGAAAAGAAGATACCCGAGGTCTGACTTGAGCGACTCGCCCTAGAATGTATTACCCACAAAGCACGGCAAAGTCCAAAATGTAGGGAACAAAATGCAATTTTCAGACATTTGCCACCAGGGAAACACGCTGCCAGCAAAACATGTCTTACCTTCCCACATTTCCACAGGTGTCCTGATAAAAACGGCACCTCACATGTGTGGGTGCACCTACCGGGGTGGAAAAGAAAAAGTGTTGAGCGTCCACAAGTCCAACAGCAGTCCCAGGGAGCCCCAGCAGGGACCCTATCCCTTTCCAGAGTGAAATTCTGTAATGTAGCCCAGGCAGTGCTCCAGGATGGTCGTGGGTGATGTACGTGGCCTTGGGCAGCTGTCTCCCATGTAGGTGGACCATCCCCAAGTGTAGCGTCATTCCCTGCGAGCACCGGCATGGTCCCTACCACTTCCTGGAGAGAAATTCTGTATTGCAGCCCATCAGAGCTCCAGGATGGTCGGGGTGATGTCATCGGTATTGGGTGCCTGTCTCCCATTTTGGAGGACCGCATTGAAGGTCAACAGCAGTCCCAGGGAGCCCTGGTAGTGTCCTCATCCCTCCCTGGAGGGAAAAGCTGTAACGCAGTCCAGCCAGAGCTCCAGGCTGGGTTTGGGGATGGTAGAACCACATGGCAGACGGGTGCCCAAGGACTGAGACATCACCCTCGACCATCCTGGAGCTCTGGCTGGGTTTTGTTACAGCTTCTCCCTCTGAGAAAGGCCAACAACCCTGCCGAGGCACCCTGGAACTGCCGCTGGGCTTGTGGAGGGTCAACCCACATGAGGGGCAGCCACCCAAGGCCAGGGACATCACCCCCAACCATCCTGCAACTCTGGCTGGGCTGCATTTCAGAATTTCCCCCTGGGAAGAGATCATCTTGTGACACTTGTGTCTGTCCTCCTTTCATACCATGACTTCCTTACATACGGTGTCAGGAGTGGGATGTGATTCAACTGATAAAACATGAAATCCATGCTGATAATTGTCATACAACCAGCAGGGGAAAATAGAATCATTGAACTCCTCGACTCTGCCCATGTATCCACATGCACCAATATGTGTTTACTCCCTCTGTCCCCACAGGCCATCCCCACCCCTCTGTCCCCCCCCAATGTTGTTCTCTTGTTCCCCACCTTCTCGCACATGGGTGTTGCCTGTTTTGCTTGATTCTTCTGCCCTGCTCCCCCTCCACCCTCCAGCCTACTTCGGCAGGAGTCTGTCCTGATACATTCTGGTTTCACCATCACCGTCTTGTGGCCAATGCTGGATTTGACTTTTACGGACTTCATTGATTGACGGTGCATCACCCTTTCTCATGGTGGCCCTAAATCATTCTGTTTCCATCTTCATCTTGTATCCAGGCTTGCAAAATGATGTGTTACTACTGACATCTGCAATTGTATATGCTCTCCCCTCTTGCTTCTCCGCTCTTTTTGACTGCTTACTCTCTGTTCTCTCCACTCCTTTTCTCCCTTTTCCTATCTCCTCCTCTTACTTTCTTCTATGCACTTACTCTTTAAGAATTGTCCCTGGACCTAGTATGATAGCAACCTTGTCTGTCTCCTCCCCATTCCCCTTACTTGTCCCCCCGCCCAGCACTATCTGAAATGCCATCAGGCCTAGTACGATATTTGTGTGTTTTGTCCCCCCCCTTTCTGCACCCCTCTCCCTCACCTTTTGTTTTCTCCAGCTCTACAAGAAAGGTAGTCAGGCCTAGTATGGTAGTCGCCTCTCTATTTCCATAAATGTCGTCAGGCCGAGTATGATAGTTAATTTCACATCCTTACTGTTCAGGGTTGGACTGACCCCTTCGGTCTTTCGGCCCGTGGCCGAACGATTTTGGGGGTCCCTGGGGCCGGTTTTCCGGCAGGCACCTCTGGGCCGTTTTTTTTTCTTCATTTTTTTCTTCAATTATGTGATATTTATATTGTGTTGTCGCACCACGCACGCTGTGCGGAGCAGCAGCAGGCGAAGCTCGCTTTGCGAGTACTGTGTGACTCACGTGGGTCGCGGCTGCCCCCGGCCGGGAATTCAGAGTGGAGGGGGGGGCTGGGCCAGGGGGGGGGCTGGGCCACCTCTGGGCTGGTCTGCAGCAGGGCACGGCAGAGGGAGCCAGGAGGGAGGCGCCGCGCACCGGCGCGCGACACTGTCTGCAGACTGCAGACTGCGGTCTGCACACAATCTTCATGCAAGGTAACACTATGTTACCTTGCTTTGATGATTGCATCTGCATCATGCATGCATCATAATTTATGATGCATGCAGATGCAGATGCATGTGCATTAAATAATTCATCACGCGGACGTGGGGCCGTGGCCCACCAGCCCGCCACTGCAGGGGTCTGGTGCCTTGTGCTTGGCTGGCTCGCGGCGGCCAGACTGTTACTTTGATCTGGGAGGGAGGCAGGCTGAAGCAATTGACACTAAAGCAATTGTAACACCTGCCTCCCTCCGAGTCCTCCTGACCCTGGGGGGAATGTGGGGGGGGCACTGCAGGCAGCCTGCCTGCAGCCGGGCCGAGGGCCTGAGGCTGAGCTGGGGCCGCGGCACTTCAGTGACATTCACACTAGTCGACTAGTTGCTTTACTGTTTGCAACTACTTGTGCCTGGGGGCTGGGGCGCCGCCCAGGCCAGGGCCGCCGGGCCTGCGCCGGAACAACAACACAATGAAAATTCGGCTGGGCGGGCAGTGCCGCCAAAGGGCTTTAATTGCCTGCCCTTGGGCCACTGACCCACCTGATTTATTTGGGCATGCACGCCGAGTCGCCGACTCACTCTGGCAGAGAGAGTGAGACCAGACGACTACTGAGACCGTGAGACGAGAGAGGCAGAGAGGCAGAGAGCCACCCACCACCACCAGGCACTGCGGCAGGCACCAGGCTGAGCTCTGCCTCTGAGGCCCAGAAGCACACCGTCACCACTGTGGAGTCTGGACCTCAGACAACTTGGAGGCTGCGGCCCGCCGCTGCCAGCCCAGTGCTCAGTGCCCAGGCCAGCCACAGAGCAGAGCAGAGGACCACCGCAGAGGAGGACCACCAGGCAGCAGGCAAGTGACTTTTTTTACGTTCCGGATAATTTTAATGGGATTTTCGAGATGGAGCAGAGGGGCCATAGTGTAACCACTAACCGCCCCACCGCCACCTCCTGTCAACATGTTCACTCCATGACCATTAGCAAAAAAAAAATCATACTAGCTCATCATATTTGACCACATTGCAACTTCAGGTAGAGGTTTTGGGTTATGGGGGGCGGGGGGGGAGGTTGCAGAACACAGATATTGGTTTTGTGGGGTGGGGTAACAGGATACCAGGTATCGTTTATGTTGTGGAGAGTTGGGAGCCAGGATGAAAGGTGTTGGTTTTGTATTGAAACTGAGGCGGCACAGTTATGGGTTTTGTGTTGTTGGGTAGGAGGGGGTGGTGGTGCCAGTAGGACACCCAGTGTAGGTCTTGTGAAGTGGATTTCTGGGAGGCCCAAAAGACAAGTATTGGTTTTGTGTTGTGGGAGTGAGTACGGATGTCCCTGGCAGGGCTTGTGCTTTTCTCTGGCTCTGCTCGTAATTTAGCATTCCCAGTTCTAGGTTGACAAAATGCTCCTCTCTTTAAGGGCGTTTACCCAGTGCTTTAAGTAGGCCGGGACTGAGCTTTGGCAGGCTGCTAAAACCTCAATCGAGCAGGGCTCTGCCGGCACACACACTACCCCTAACAGCCCCCACAACCACTGTTTTTTGCCGCAGGGTTCAAACCCACGCACTGCCGTTGACTAGCCTGTATCACGTTGCACTGCGCTACGACATAGGTGGTGGATTTCGTGTTTCATTCTTAAATTCTATGACACATAATTGTGCTGCACCAAGCACTGTATGTCGGTTTTAAAACTAACAATAGCGCAAGATAACATGTATAATTCCACTCCTGTGCTGCCTGCGACTGCGTGCCTTCTCCTGCGTTAATGAAGGGAATTAGTCGAGGGTATTAACATTACTCTGGCGTTTACTTTACCGCACACACCTGTTGTGTAATAGGCAAGTTTCCTTAATTGCCACTTTTTACACATGTTTTGGAAAGTACCAAAAAAGCTTAACGCAAGTAAATAAGCGAAAGAAACGGCGTAATCTGAAATGTTGGCATGTCTTGGGGTGGGGTATTTATAAGGATTTGAAGAAAGAGTTAGAGGGGGTGGACCCCTGACCCGCCTCTCAGGTGTGAGCAGGAGTTGGGCCAATCAGCTGAGAGGGAACCCACGGCGCAGTTTCTAAAAGCGCCGCTCGCAGCTCGGCGGAGCGAACTTGCTCTGACGCTCCACGGCGCAGTTGCCGCTACTCGAGGACATGGCTCTGTACTTGGTTCATGCCACTCCTGCGCCTCGGAGCTGTGGACGGACCCTGTCACAGAACTGTATGCAAAGTAATGTTGTTTTATGAGTTGTGTTGTAATGTAACAGACATATGAACCCTCCATACATAGCATTTTCTGACCTCTCCCTAAACCTCATTCCGGTTTCCCTACCCCCCTCCCCTCCTATCCAACCATCGTCACCCTAACCCTCCTTCCCTGCTGGGGTTGCGGAGCCCTGTATAAGCATTGACTTGCAGCAGGTCCCAAAACCGCAGTGGGGGTGGTTGGTTCATGCCACTCTTGCACCTCGGAGCTGTGGACGGACCCTGTCACAGAACTGTATGCAAAGTAATGTTATTTTATGAGTTGTGTTGTAAAGTAACGGACACATGAGCCCTCAATATGTAGCATTTTCTGTAAAAGCCATGAATTGATGCGATTCACGGATGATGGTTTGAGGGCCACTTTTTTGGAGGCGAGGGGTGGGCCACTTTTTTGAGGCGAGGGGTGGGCCACTTTTTTTTTGTTGTCCGGGCCTATTTCTTGTCCCAGTCCGACCCTGTTACTGTTCATGACCTGTAAGAATGTAATTGTATTTTCCCTTGTTCCCTCCCTTGCCTTGAAGCGCTTTGCAACACATTGTGTATAGGTGACGTATAAATAAACTATCATATCATATCCACGCTTAAAGAGGTTTTGCTCTCTGAACTACGTATCCGACTGGTCAACAAAATCTGTTCTTTAAAACTCAAGTATTATTAGACACCCTTTCTCTCTCCCACTGTAATATACAATAGGGGGATCAAATAATACTGAAGGTTTGACCAGCCTTTAACTTTATTAGACCTATTACCTTAAATCCCCCTATCCTGGTCCTTTTGTTTTGGTACCCAATTGCCATCCATCGCAGGGCCATAAGGGTTATAGTCCAAACTACTGAAGTCAATCCCTTCAGCAGAATCAGACTCAGAAGAATCAGAAAACTTCGAAATTTTATCCGAGCGAGTCGCGACCTGTATTTTTTCTGATTCAGAAAAAAACACAGAATGAACCCTTACCCCACCGGAAGAAATGGCCGACCTGGTTAATGTCATAGCCCAGTTGGCGGCTCATCAAATACAGGCTGAAGCTAGAATCCAAGAAAATCTACCAAAATTGGTTGAGTTGCAAACTAGATCCCTACTACCATACCTAGAAGGCAAAGACCTAGGGAATTTATTTTTTCTTTTTGAACGCCTAGCCAAACAACTAGGACGGGAAGATAACCTTAAAAGGTGCTATTTGGCTCCTCTCTTGAAAGGTGAACCACAAACTGCCTATCAACTACTTAATCTTGCCCAGGGAGCCACTTCTGTATCCATCAAAGAATGATTGTTGAAAAGAGTGGGGCAAAAATGGGTGAACATGCCAAAAACACAGTAGCCCTTTGGATCAATAACAAATCCCTAGAAGAGTTAATAGAGATGATCACCCTAGAACAGTCCTTGCCCCCTTTTTGCAAAAAGCCGTCTTCTAGTTAAGTTGATCTACCCTAAGCCATGGCCATTGAAACTGCATAAAACCACTCAGATGCAGCTAAACACTTCGACTCAGCACATTGAGGGGAGGAACGGAAAGATAATAAACCTATCCACTGACCTCAACCTCAGGGAGTAGATAAACAAGTAGGGTCAGAGAATCAAGGAAGAGATACCAAAATAAAACAAGAGATCTGACCCTAAAACCAAAGATGAAAGCAGAAAGGAGGAAACTAAAGGAAGCAGACCACACCCTCTTATCTGCTTTACCTGTAGAGAAATGGGACACTTAAAGCTTCTTCAGGTAAAATTACATTCTTAAATTTGGGTGGGCTTGGACATGGGTGTGATCAGCTTTGGATTCACGGGACAGTTCCAATCACTTATTTATTGTATTCTTTTCTCCTTTTTTCTTCCATATATGGCACTTGACTCGATTCTCTCATGAACCTTAATGAACAATTGGCTGTATATCCTTTTCATGTCTATTATTCCACTGCCATGATATGTTATATGTTCTCCTGATTTTATTTATTATCTTGGCAAACTTTGTTGGGCTACTTTGTGATGTTTATACAAAATGCCACTCCTATGTTCGGCCTATACTTTTGGTCTGGATGCCTATAATTATATATTTTTTTGGAAATCTATATGTATGACTGACAAAAATGTATATATATTTTTATAACCCTGCAGCCTTGGAAGAAGAGTATTGTTGCTCGAAACACGTGTCGGCTGTTCGTTTATGTGCATTAAATGATGCTTATTAGAGCACTTTAATTTCTGGTTGTGTGCGCAATTCCTGGAAGTAAACCACCCCTCTTCTTATTATTTGTGAACACTTCTTTATTTTTCATTTACATTATCCCACACTATTTGTAAATTAGCTGTAAGAATTGGCAACATTTTTTTTTTAGTATATGCCCTTTTTAGGTTGACGAGACTACACTAGGACTGCGTTATTATTATTTGATGGTCGTAGCTTGCTCCCATCTTTGATTTAGGTTAAGAATGGCATTTATCACACCCATGTTAAAATTTCAATATACACCTTTGAACTGTGGTCACTTGTGTCTGTCTTGCTTCGATACCATGCCTTCCTTACATGGGAGTATATTCTGATAGACAGTCTCCCCTTGAAGGGGGAGAGTTTATTCAGCTATAGAGTCTCCCCTTCAAGGGGGAGAGTTTATTCTCCTACAGGGTCTCCCATTCAAGGCAGAGAGTTTATTTTGCCACAGAGTATCCCCCATCAAGGTGAGAGTTTATTCTGCTACAGTGTCTCCCATTTAAGGGGCAATGTTGAGTCTGACACAGAGTCTCCCTGTTCAATGAGGTGAGTTGATTCTGATACAGAATCTCCCCCATCAAGGGGAGAGTTTCCTCTGATACAGAGTCTCCTTTGTCAAGGGGAGAGTTTATTCTGATGCAAAGTCTTCCCTTTGAGGGGGGGAGTTTATTCTGATACAGAATCGCCCCCATCAAGGGGGAGAGTTTATTCTGATACAGAGTCTCCCCTTCAAGGGTGAGAGTTTATTCTAGTACAGAGTCTCACCCCATCAAGGTGACAGCTCAACAATATTTCAACAGAGACTTGTCTGACTGGATTTTTCCAAAACCCTCCCTAGAAGAGTAAAGACACAGTTTTAAAAAAATGCCAGATGTTGAAAGGTTCAAAATGAGAGGAAATTAATTTCTTGCCATGGGGGGGGGGAGGTTTATTTCACAGGGGGAGATTACATTTCTGAATAAATTCTCCCGGGGGAGACTTTATTACGGGTGGGGGGTTATTTCGTGACACTAGCATGAAGCGTCTTCATGGCATTGTGTTCTTAGATAGAGTGCTTTAAGAAGGGTGTTAGACATCTCGTACCACTCTGTTTAGAAGCTCTAGGCCCAGGGGTTACTTAAACTACTGCCTATTTCATTAAATGGGAATTATGTTTGTGCTGAGCTCTTTATTTCAGTCTCCCGTCAATATGCACATGCATGCCTAACGCTGTAATAATGTGTAAAGGCTGTGAAAAACCGTATGACATGACCTAAACATACTTTTCTGACCAATTCAGTTGATGCCAACAAAATGGTGTGCATCTCACCACCCACACTGCAACTCATTTGCAAAGACAGGTTTTTTTAGCCTTTTGTTAATACACTTACACATGCACTGGCATTGCCTGCGATGTCAGAAACAGTGTGCAATCACCACAGAGTGATTGAACAGCTATGACAGGACCAGTGTTTTACAGTTCATGTACTGTGGTGAGGAAAGTCACTTTTGAAAGCAGTGTCAATCATTAACAGAGCAGTCAAATACTCCTTCCATCCCACATGGGGAGGAAATAAAAACAATCAGCACAGTAGAATGGAGGGATTACCCAAATGACAGCCTGTTGATCAAAGTAAAGCAGTTTACTGTGAGGTCTAATTTTCCATGGGGAGTTAAGAAAATGTGATGGTTTTCATTGTAATGAAGTCTTGTGTTCTTTGGTGAATAGCATATTATGTGGTCCTGTGTTCCTGTTATGGGGATGAAAGCATTCCACACTCCAGACTGCACTTGGATTACAGGGATTCATTACATTGCAGCCATATGATCTTGGGCACATTTTACATCCAGAGCACTTGTGCTGCAACCAAGAGAAGGAATGGAAGCATTCCACACTGGACAATGAATGTATTATTTCAAAGCAGCCTGGTGATCATGGGCAAACTGTATATTGTTCCCTTTTATCCTCGATTAGTACCCGGTGAGGGTCAATGAGCTTGATAAAAGAAAGCTCATTGGCCCTCACCCAGGCCTTACCAGAAGGAAAAGGCTCTCAATCACTGCCGAAGCTCCAGGTTCCTTCGCCACTGGCTGCAATAGAAAGGGAGAAGGGACTACGTGTAGTCCCTTGCCCCTGTTTCATGGTGGCCATTTTGTCTAGATATTTTTTTTACATAACGTTCAATGGCCGCCATAGAAAGAGAGAAGGGACTACATGTAGTCCCTTCTCCGAATCCCTGACTGGCATTTTCTTTTTTTTTTTTTCTCGACTCGGGAAACGGCTGCAGCACTGTTTCTCGACTCCAAAAAAAGTGCAATTATTACCTCGGTACAATGTGCTGGGGTTCTAATGACAATATGGCCCTCAGAAGGGGGTGGGAGGAAATCACTGGTCGGGTAATGCCCCCGAAGCTCTGTTAAAGCCTTCGCTTTGCTCTGGTTTCTAAATATGACCCCAGGGGCATTACCCAACTGGTAATGCCCCCACTCCTCGGGTCACATTGCCTAAATTATGAAGCACGACAAAGCAATGTTCAAGAGCCTTTCTTCCTTCCTGAGTGTGGGTTCCTCCTCAACTCAACCGACCATTCCCAACAAAACATCCCCCAAATGAGCCCTTATTTTCCTATCATCTACTAAACCTTCAGACAGTTCTTACCTCAAGTCAGGCTCAATACCCAGGTGCAGGCACAGAACCACGTTGCTGTCACTTAATCGGCCCCTTCTCTTTCCTTAGTCTATAACTTACAATATCCCACAGTGCCCCTCCACACCTGCAATCATTATACAGTTAGAGACAAAAGTATTGCCAAGGAATGTTTAGGAAATGTTGTTCAATGTCATATGACCAATGAATTGTTGAAAACACGCGCTGCACTTAATCATCTTTCAGGCAAAACTATTCCTGGTATTGGGATTTATGTTGACCCGCTTTGTGCATCTGGAATTTCGTTTAGATGCTTCACCAGTTTTAGCTGTTATAGGACGCTAGATATATTTGATAGTTTAGGCAATTGTGCTTCACATCATGCTGTGCTTTACACCAGTGAGGTGTGCATCAGTGTTATTGAAGCAGATTGCCATATTTCACATGAGTTATTGTACTAAAAAAAGATCTTCGAAAATAAAACGATATGCAGGATGTTTGTACAGATCACTGTTTCTGACAGTCAGGGTGATTATGTTCCTTCTCACAACACTGCCCATGCCTGCAACCCCATGCACATAACATTTTGTAATCCACCATACATGAACATTTGAAAGGATTTACAGGAAGTAAGGAGTCGTTTCCTATCCCAACATCCCGGATTCACGAGTCTGAAGATGAGACCCGGCTGATCTCTGAAGCATGCATGATGTGTGCTGGTCAGAGAAATAAAAACACTAAACTATCTGCAGACGAATAGGGAGCTCTACAATCTGGCAGACAATGAAGTGTTAGCATTGGACATTCTCTCCAAGGGCTAAAGAATAATAAGCATCAGCAAAACGAATAGGTCTGGCTTTACAAATGTAAAGGGCATGTTTTTTCCCTTTCTGACCTTTTTTAGACAAATATTGCCCTGTTCATTCACAAGGATAGAATGACTGGCTTATCCAATGCTTGTAATTTTAGTTTGAATTGTATGTAATTAGTGATATGTATGGTGCCCAATTGCAGGCAAGCTGCTTCATGGTCTTCCCAGACACATTCTGAGGTAAGCAGCCCCCCCGTAGAACCTCATTAACTTAATTTAAAATACAGTGAGGCGTTTAGAGACATTGGTATTTTTGTAAAGGTACACCTACTTATATCCAAATCATTTGAAGAACTCCTATTGTGTTTCTTGGTTCTATGTCCCTTTGCCGATAATTGTTGCATCGTAATTTTTCCTGAAACAATTACTACGAAAAAACTCACTGATTTGTATTTTTTTATTTTGGTGGATACCCCCGAAACTCCCCCTTTCCCTATGGTATTACCTCTAGCCCCCTCCCTGCCCCTGTTAACTTCTTCCGCCCTCCCCTATATAATTCAATTAGATTTTTCATAATAATTTGTTTGGTAGAAACGACCTTAAAAAAAGATCATGTCGGCAAAACAAGGTAATACTTGTTTCTTAACTAGAAAAAAAACGTACTTGACTGTGATAGCCCCTTTCCTGTGTTGAGGGAGCTCTGAGTCTTGGTCCTCTGAAACAAGACACAGATAAGTAAAGAGACTTGGGCACAGAAGGCTCTGATGCTCGTTCTGGAACTGAATCCACGTGCCGAAGTGTGTGCTATGCTCGAGTGTATCGCCTTGTCCCGTTCTGAAAATGTGTAGAATGGAGGCACACATCCTGAACATCCTGACTTATTATTTGTGAACACTTCTTTATTTTTCATTTACATTATCCCACACTATTTGTAAATTAGCGGTAAGGATTGGCAACAGTTTTTCTTTAGTATAGGCCCTTTTTATGTTGACGAGTCTACACTAGGACTGCGTTATTATTATTTGATGGTCGTAGCTTGCTCCCATCTTTGATTTAGGTTAAGATAGGCATTTATCACACCCATGTTAAAAGTTCAATATACACCATTGAACTGTGATCACTTGTGTCTGTCTTGCTTCGATAGCATGCCTTCCTTACAGAGGTGAGTATATTCTGATACAGATTCTACCCGTGAAGGGGGAGAATTAACTCAGCTATAGAGTCTGCCCCAGCAAGTGGGAGAGTTTATTCTGCTAAAGAGTCTCCCATTCAAGGGGGGGTGTTTATTCTGCTACGGAGTATCCCCATCAAGGTGGGATTTTATTCTGCTACAGTGGCTACCCTTCAAAGGGGAGAGCTTATTCTGCAACATAGCCTCCCTTTTAAGGGGCAGCGTTGAGTCTAACACAGGGTCTCCCTGTTCAATAGGGTGAGTTGATTCTGATACAATGTCTCCCCCTTTTAGGGGGAGAGTTTATTCTGATACAGAAACTTCACTTTAAGGGGGAGAGTTTATTCTGGTACAGTCTCCCCTGTCAAGGCATAGAGTTTATTCTGATACAGTCTCCCCTTCAAGGGGGAGAGTTTATTCTGGTACAGTGTCCCCCCCCATAAATAGGAGAATTTATTCTGCTGCAGAATCTCCCCCTTCAATGGGGAGAGTTCAATCTGACAGAGCGTCTCCCCTTCAAGGGTGGGAGTTTATTCTGGTACAGAGTCTCCGACTGAAGGGGGAGAGTTTATTCAGCTATAGAGTCTGCCCCAGCAAGGGGGAGAGTTTATTCTTCTAAAGAGTCTCCCATTCAAGAGGGAGAGTTTATTCTGCTACAGAGTATCTCCCACCAAGGTGGGAGTTTATTCTGCTACAGTGTCTACCCTCCAAAGAGGAGAGCTCATTCTGCAACACAGTCTCCCTTTTAAGGGGCAGTGTTGAGTCTGACACAGAGTCATCCTGTTCATTGGGGTGAGTTGATTCTGATACAGTTTCTCCCCCTTTCAAGGAGGAGAGTTTGTTCTGCTACAGAGTCTCCCCCATCAAGGGGTGGGGGGGGGGTGTTTCTGCTGCAGCCGGGGGAGCCCTGAGTCTTGGTACAGAAGGGAAAAGCAAATCCCAAGTACACCAATGAAATACACAAGCACGAGAAAAAATCTAACGAGTATAAAAATGAACTGTGCAAACACAGCCAAAAAAATAAATATGAGAAAAAAAAAGGAATGTAATATGGAAGACCTTTCAAATAAACGAGTTAAACAGTCCTAGCCTCCAAATCCTGCAAGCTTGAAGTGAGCTTTACCAAAGAAACCTGGATGTCCCAATTGCCACGTTGCAGTAATTACTTAAACTGGAGAGCAAAGTGGGGGCTTTTTTTAGGCATTCAATGGCCACCACACAAGTGCCACCTCGGCAAATTCATCATTTATAGGAAGCTCTCTGCATGGACTCGTTTGCAATCCGCATTTCAATATTCTAAATTCAAAAACTGCTAACACCAGAGAGTGATGAAATGCTTTGAATTAAGAATAACCACCAGTAATTGCTGTACGCAGCTGATGGTCCCTTAGCCCATCTGCACAATTACAGGAGATCCGCCATATGCCAATCAGACTGGACCCTGCCACCAATAGGAAATGTACTGTCCAAATTCTATGCTTCTTCTCCCCGCCTGCTAACAGGGCCTCGTTTATGGGGAGCAGCTTAATCTCGCAGATGCTGTGAGCGAGGGGCCCGCATCTCGACCTACCTGGACCGGCTAGTCAGTCTACCCACAAATGCTAAAAAATTACTGATGTATGATATGATATGATATGATATGGCATTTATAAACAGCCTCTTCACAAGTGTTTCTAGGCAAGATATGTAAAGCTTTGCATTATTATAACCACTAGCAATTACTGTGCACATCTGCCGTTCAATCATTTGGTATTTTGTCAACTCTATTTAAAGAAAAATCATGCATATTTTAATTAAAGATAATTGAAGCTAAAATGAATATTGTGTGCCTCAATAATTGTTCATGCCACAAGTATTATAAATCGATGACACCATCTCCTCCCATTAAAGCTGTAGGTAGCAACATTGTTATTGTTGAATTGCAGCTCCATATATGTGCCACAATTTACAAAGCATTAGTGTTGATAATAGCTCAGAACTACTGACACTTCACTGCATCAGAGCCTATAAATATATGAGAATGCAATACAATAAATGTTTTTCTGTGCAAAGCTTCGATTATATCACAGTTTTCTTTTTTACTTTGCTTTGCACTCAATCTAGATGCTAACAACGCATGTGTGCAACTACCGAATAAACTAGCATTTGGTGGTACATGAATGCCAAAGGCATCCATTTTGTTAATTGCTCTACAGTTGGAGCTGACAAAATGGAGGCTTGGACTAAAACTGTTAGGATACAGTCAGAAATAAAGAGATAAATAATCTTTGATTGTAGAAAAGTAGAATGACTGGGCAACCTGTGACCCTCCAGATGTATTTGGCCTACAACTCCCAACCCCGCCCTAGGCAGTATATTCAATGATGAGGGATTATGGGAGTCATGGACCAAAATATTTGAAGGGCTGCTGCATGTTGCCAGCACTAACGTCCGTGTGAAAGGAGAAAATGAATCTAGGCCTGTGCATGTACCTTGCACTCTACATTGTGTATATTGGTGTCTTGAAACACTTCCAGATGCCTTGAAACACCATTTGTTGTATAGGCGCCTTACAAATATCTAATAAATAAATAAATTAGCGCTGAAGTCACCTTAAGACTGTTTCGGAGCACTGTGGTGAAGAGGAGAAAGGGGGTCATAAGAGAAAGGGGAAGAACAAGGAGACGTGAGGAGAGGTTGGAACAGAAATCGGGTTCTGACAGTGAAAATAAACACAGTGTGACAGTGAATCAGAATGTAGTGAGCACGGTGAGATATGGCTAGGACAGGGAGGTCGCAGGGAAACGTTCTGTTCCTCTTCCCCCACAATGGAGCTCATTTTCCAAAGTAGTGTAACGTGAATGAAAGGCGTAAACGTATTGGGTAATGATTTAAGCCTTTCCTTCTAGCCATGCCACATTTTTAATCATTTGTATGGAGGAGAGGTGGGGCGGAATGTAGCTTGCATTTCCGATGCCTTCGTTCCTCGACCCTAGACAAATGCTCCCAAATTTGCACCGGCATGCATTCTCTTCCCGGTGCAAATGCTGGAGATCCCTACAGGGTCCGCCGGTTTTATTCACCAGCATAAAACAGGTGGGCCCCATAGGGATCCATTGCACATGCTGCCTGCCATGGATGGGTGCATGCCAGGCAGCGAGTACAATTAAATGTATTACTACATGCTTGCATGTTAAGCAGCGTTTAATTGTGACTGTGAATGCTGCTTAACATGCTTGCATGGTAACCCACGTTCATAATTAAAAGAAAGCACTCCCATGCAGTGTTTTCTCACTTTGCACAGCGCAGTGCAAAAGAGCAGGGCAAAAGGCAGTGTGCATTTGTGCACACCGCCTTTTGTCCTGCACATTTGCATCTGGAGCGCAAATGACAAACGTTTGTCAGCAGGGACCTGATTGCGCCTGTGTGCAAATGTACCAGATCCCTGCCGTCAAATGACGATCCAGAGCAAAATGAGATCCAATGCCTGCAGAAAGTCCCCCTCAAACCCTTTGTTTCCTGTCACTCTTCCAAATGGATATATTTTCCGGGCGAGCCCAGTGCCAATCTTAGTTGAAGCAAGGGAGAGGAGGGCACTCCCAGTACAAGCCCTATCTTTTCCTTTGGAACACTGTGTTTCAGAGATGACAAGGATATTAGGGTAAAATGGGATGCTAAGGGGCAGCCTGCAACCATGCCCGCCCATGACCCTAAGCTGTCTGGGTGGCCCCTCATGCTGACATATGTGGGTCTATTGAGAGAATGTTTGAAATGCGTGGAGTATGCAGGCTGCAAAACGGTCCCCTTTTTTTTCCTGCAAAATTAGGCCACACCCGTGCAAGAGGGACCTCAAAACAGTTACTGAGTCTTGCACTTGTAGCTCAAGGGTCAATGGTACGCCGGTCTAATAGCAAAGCGGGTAGATGGCTCACTTTGGTATCCGTGCAGACGCTGCTGACTCAGGTTCGATTCCGGCTGGGCTAAACTCAGCTTTTCATCCTTCCGAGGTCGGAAAATGAGCACCACACACCGTGGGTAATAATAAGCAGCACTCAGATACCTGAGGGTTTGAAGTGCTATATAAATATTAAATTATTAGTATGTTATGTTATGCCTCCTGGGTATTTGCAACTCTATAGTAAATGAGGATGCAGAAGGGGGAGTGGGTACGAAGTTAAGAGGATTTTGCTTGTGGAACCCATATAACTGGTTGCAAACTACAGACTCTGGGGGTCATTATGAGGTTGGAGGTAATGGAAAAACGATGCCGGTAAGGGATTACCGGCACCGCATACCACTCCGGGCAATTACGACTCAACAACCTGGTATTAGTGCCACCGCTGATATCGTGCTCCCCCATACCGGCATGCGCGCAGGCACATGGCCCTTCGGTCCGGCAATAACGAGAATGGCGCTAACAGGAGGACATCACAAGTCATGTGGACATGCAAATACCGGCATCATGAAGGCAGTAATAAGGGATACCGGGATGCCGGCATCACCGGCATTGCGAACCACCCGCAAACAGCAATGTGCAGTGTTCCCAACTGCCACAGGTGCACACAATCAGCACAGGTGGAGGCAATGGAGTCTGGCCCAGCACAAAGGGAGCACATCCACACAACACACCCCTTTCCACACCAAAATGATTCCACTTGTAGTAGCAGTATTGGGGCTGGAGGACATGCTTGTATTGCTACACCAGCAACAACAACAGGCACCACAGAGGTGACGCAGGAGGAGAAGGAGGGTGGGACAGGCCCAGCATGCCCCACCAGTGCAGCCAGTGGTACCACGCAGGCAGCCCCTAATCCCTCGCATCAGAGCCAGTCCATTCAACCTAACCCCTGAGCAGATCCACACCCTTTACCGTCTGGACCGGGACACCATCACCACAATTGTGGACATGATACACAACGACATTGTCAGCCTGATTGAATTACGCACCGCCATCCCCCCTCTTCTGAATGTAGTGTCTGTGCTCCACTTCCTGGCCAGAGGCACCTACCAGCACACAGTGGGGCACATGCATGGCATATCACGACCCTTATTTTCTCGCAAGCTGAACCAAGTGCTGGATGCCCTCCTGAAGCACTCAAGGAACTACATAACCCTACCACGGACTGCCCAGGAGATATTTGACACGAAAGTTGGCTTCCATGCACTGACAGGCATGCCAAATTGTATTGGTGCACTTGACTGCACGCATGTAGAATTGGTGGTGCCGCATGCCACGGAGGCGGTGTACCGCAATCGTAAGATATATCACTCCATCAATGTACAGATGTTATGTGACTCCGGCAAGATCATCACACCTTGTTTTACCCGATTTCCCGGATCAATTCATGACTCAATGGTCCTGCAGAACTCCACGCTACCACGCTACATGGAGAGACATGCAGGACGACGTGCCTGGCTGCTTGGTAAGTCGCATAACAGGCACATGGCAGTGTAATGGGGGGAGAGATGCACACACCACCATGGCGTCACTGGTGTGGTGACAGCACAAAGTCCACATTGCAAAACACTGTGCCCCAAAGCATCCCAAACTGAACATGACTACCAATCCCCAGAGCAATGAAGGAAATTGCACACCTATTACAGCATGCCTAACTTACAACCTGCCTACATCCCACAACATGTCCATCAACCATCATCAGACCTCACCCTCCGTAACACAATCCAGCAACATGCTGTGAGTATGCACAATGGGCCTCATTACGAATCAGGCGTTAAGGGGTTAACGGCGCCGTAAACGGCGCCGACCCTTAACACCTGATTCCGAGGTCCCTTAGCGCCATGGTGAGTTTAACGCCTGCTTTTTGCAGGCGTTAAAATCAATGGCGCTAAGGGACCTTGGTGCTAATTACGCCACCGTAATTTACGGTGGCGTAATTAGCGCCTTCCCTACTCCCATTATGCCCTATGGGGCAAAAATGGGAATGGGGAAGGGTAAAATGGGAAATGGGGATTTACCGCCCCACTCACCTTGGAATGGGGCGGTAAATCCGCCATCCACCATGGTGTAAACGTAGTTTACACCATGGTGGTAAGGGTACGACCCAGGCGGTAACTTACCGCCTGGGTCGTAATGAGGCCCAATGTAAATATCTGCAGCAATTCACAACACAGGACAAGCATCCATGAGAGTGTACAAATCAATTCCACCAAGACTATACACTGCTTTTCACAGGGCCACCAGCACAGTAGCACTGCATGTCACCATGGAAATAATAAGCGCTGAATGACAAATAATGTGGAGACTTCTGGCAACACTGCCAGTAACAAAATTACACCAATCACTACACATCACATAATGATAACAAACACAGCGGAAAACATCCACAGTGCATGCAGCACATCAAGGGAGTGTACGGCCTGTATCAACTGGAAGACCAGGGACATGTGCATATGAACAACAAGAATCTGCAGGCATGTGTGATAAGTACAGGTGTCCATCAGGAATTGACTTACACATACCTTATTTTTCACCCATGCAGGTGACAGTGGCTATCCCTTGAAGACGTGGCTCCTCACCCCTGTCCGGAACCCACAGAACAGGCACGAAGAGGACTACAATCTCTCCCATACCCGTACCCGTGTGGTCATCGAGCAGACATTTGGCCTGTTGAAGGCATGTTTTTGCTGTTTTAGCCGGTCGGGTCGGGCACTCCTCTACAGGCATGAGAAGGTGGCCAAGATCATCATGGCATGTGTCATGCTGCACAACATGTGCATCCGACGGAACGTGTCTCTGCCCCCTGACATTGAACAGCAACCACCAGTTGATGATGAGGAAGATGAAGAAGATGTGGTTGCACATCATCGCGGTGGCGATGTACAGGAGGGACGTGCTGTGTGCCAGTCAGTGATTAGCTATTACTACTAAGAGACATGGGTGCTGAGGGTGCCATGAATGTGGGACTGAGGGCACTGGGTGTGGGAGTACATGGACACTATGCACTGTAAACCAATAAATGACACATACACAATAAGGAATGTCCAGGATAGTATTTTTTCAGGTATACAACGGGTGTATTTAACAGTAAGAAGTAAAAAGTGCTCATACCCTCCACCTCACACACACCCCCTCCCATCTCCCCCTCGCCCCACAACTCCCCCAAACCCCCTTCCCGCACCCCTCCCCCACAACTCCCCCACACACCCCTCCCCCCACAACTCCTTCACACGCCCCTTTCCCCCTCCGCTCCTCCCCCCACAACTCCCCCACACATGGCATGCAATATTATGGCACTCGAGTCTCCATAGGTGTGCACATGCAGGCTGAGCCTCCAACTAATGGCCTGTGTCTGACTCTGGGGGTGGCATGTTGCAGCAGTGCATGGTGCGCACAGACCTGCCCAGGGGGCTTGTCTTTGTGGAGCTTGAGGAAGACCCTGTGGGTGCATGCTCAACTGTCGGGCAGGACGCAGAGCCTCCATGGCATCCGCAATCCTGCCAAGGACCTGCCGCACAGCCGACAGCTCCTCATATCTTCTGTGTGCTCGCCTCTATGGCCCCTTTCATTGCCGCAGTGTTGTCTCGGGCCTCCCTCCTCATCATATCACCATCAGTGACGTACTGTTTGACTAGGCCAGTCAGCTCCTGCTGGCGCGCCTCCATCTGTGTCATCCTGAACTCCCATCCAGGACCCGTGTGGAGGTGGATGGCAGGTGTGGCAATGGGCCCAATTCTGATGTGTCCTGTGTGGGGCTCTAGGTCACTGCTACAGCCTCTCCTCCCGACTGGACATGAGAGGTGCCATCGGAAGAGCTGATGGGTGTGTACTGGTGTTCTTGGGAGGGGCTTGGTGTGCCAAGGAATTCCATGGAGTGTGAGTCCTCCTCAGGGACAGAGACCTCGCCTTGTGAAAGGACCTCATCGCCACTCTGTGGCGCAGTGGCAGCTGGCTCCGCAACCAAACTGGTAGCTGCAGACAGTGTCCCATCTGCCACCGACTCTACAGCTGCAGATTCCACAGGTGTTGGGACTTGAGGAGTTGTGGAAGACCCATGACGGCCCTGTACCCTGGCATCCAATGGTGTCTTTGTCCTCGGATGCAGATCTGCCTTGCCAGTGCCCTTGGAGGTGGAAGGCCTGTTGGTTTCTTCCCTGGACTTGGTCCTCTTGGTAGGTGTGGTGGCCTGTGCTGCAGAGTCCTCTGCATCGCTGTCGTCATCTCGGCCTGCGGGGGACCATAAGAGGCACAGCATCAGTGATGGTTGTACATGCATCATGCATACAATGGTATTAGTGCAGTTGTACACATTTGATGACTAGCTGTCCTATTCTTGTGTCATACAGGTTCTCTGCCATTTGGTAGGGGTGCTCAGGCATACGTTAGGTTCAGACATGTGTGAGGTGGTGTCTGCTGTGAAACATGCCTTTGTGTTGTGGACTGCGTGCAGTGTGACACATGCCGCTTCCCTGTCTGTGGTGTGTGTCAGGTATGGCATAGGCATGCTGCATGCATGTGGATGTGTAAGTGCTGGGGACGGCATCTTGGCAGGGATGTGTCCATGTGTGTGTAATGGACAATGCATTGCCTCATGGCACAGTCACATTTGTGGACTATCATCATACTTTGCAATACTGTGTTTCCTTAGGACACTCACCTCCATCTGCCGATGACGTGGCTCTATGTTCCATGTCTCCCACACCTTCTATTGACTCCATCCCGATTGTGCTGGCGCAGGTTTCCTCCCAGCAGCTGAGTTTGATTGGGGAGTTAGAGCCTCTGCCAGTAGCCAGGCCCTGGCTCTTGTTGGCCGACAAGATATTGCACACTCTGAGGCGCAGGTCGTCCCAACGTTTTCTGACGTTCTTTACTGTGCGGGGGTCTGTGCCAACCGCACTGACTTTCAGGGCCACTTGCTCCCAGATCTCCTTTTTTTAAGTTGTACTGCTCTTTTCAGGTCTGTGGCAAAGACCACCTCTGCATTCTCAGCCAGAGTGTCCGCAAGCATGTTCATTTCATCCTCGGAGAACCGCTCCTTGCGCTGCCTGGATGCCCCTTTCTTAATAGCCTTTGGCATGGTGCTGGTGGTGTGGTAGATGTTCTGGTGTTGGTTTTAGGCTCCAGGTCTTGTGTATCGAAGATGGCAATGGATTGTGTTTTTCAAGATGGCCACCATGCCATTTCCCCTTCCGGCGCGATGACATTACTTCCGGTTCCGGTATTAGCGGGGTGGTTATTAACGGGCCCACTAATGCCGGGAACATTATTTAGAGGGGGACGGAGGAAGAAGGGCTGTCAGCGCTTTCAATGATGCCGCTAAGGGATGTTTTAGGGACTTTTGTGGCAAGCCGGTACTGTCGATACCGGCATGCCGCTATGCGCATGCACGCATTCTTCTAATCGGCCGCTGTTAGCTGCGGACCCGGTATTGCCTCCATGCCGGTGAAAACTGATTTTTACCGTGAATCTCGTAATGAGCCCCTCTGACTTTCATCAAGACAACACTGCCCCTAAATTGCACAAGATCCGGACTAGTGATGGCAATGCATTAAGTGCTGTGTTAATTGAGGCTAGTAGACTGATATGCAGCTAAATGTCTTCTCTGTGAAAAAACAGTGAGCTAAAGACTTGGTTAAGACTCTCCGAGGGGCCATCCACCCAAGAACATGTCAATGGGCTGTGTTCATGTTAGTAGAGAGTTTCTCAGACCCCACTTCATTTTGCATACCAAGTAACTTTGGGTCTCGCCCTAAGTTACCAGGGGAATCCAGACGTGGACCACTTGCTCACTGCTCTTAGAGAGACACAGCTTCATCTCACTGATGATGCCCAACAAGGATGAAACACGTGTCTGGGGTTGCTGTGGTACTCTTGTTCAGAGTAGAATTGCCTAGCATTTCGGTGCTGGACTGCCTCTGGGCAGGGCAAAGACTGATATGCGGGGACATTTCTTCTCTGTGAAAAGAACAGTGAGCTAAAGACTTGGTTGAGACTCCCAGGGGCTATCCACCCAAGAACAAGTCAATGGCTGCGTTTGTGCTGGTAGAGAGTTTATCAGACCCCACTATGTTTTGCATACCAAGTAACTTTGGGTCTCACCCTAAGTGACCAGGGGAATCCAGACGTAGACACCTTGCTCACTGCTCTTAGAGAGCCACAGCTTCAATTCACTGATGATGCCCAACTAGGCTGAAACACGTTCATGGGGTTGCTGTGGTACTCTTGTTCAGAGTAGCATTGCCTAGCATTTCAGTGCTGGACTGCGTCTGGGCAAGATATTTCTTCTCTGTGAAAAGAACAGTGAGCTAAAGACTTGGTTGAGACTCTCCCAGGGGGTATCCACCAAAGAACAAGTCAATGTGCTGTGTTTGCGCTGGTAGAGAGTTTACCAGACCCCACTCTGTTTTGCATACCAAGTAACTTTGGGTCTCACCCTTAGTTACCAGGGGAATCCAGACGTGGACCACTTGCTCACTGCTCTTAGAGAGACACAGCTTCACCTCACTGATGATGCCCAACAAGGATGAAACACATGTATGGGGTTGCTGCGGTACTCTTGTTCAGATGAGAATTGCTTAGCATTTCGGTACTGGACTGCCCCTGGGCAGGACAAAGACCGATATGCGGGGCCATTTCCTCTCTGTGAAAACAACAGTGAGCTAAAGACTTGGTTGAAACTCTCCCAGGGGCTATCCACCCAAGAACAAGTCAATAGTCTGCGTTTGTGCTGGTAGAGAGTTTACCAGACCCCACTCCATTTTGCATACCAAGTAACTTTGGGTTTCACCCTAAGTGTTACGAAGTTCGTTGGTCGTGTACAGTATGAACAATCCCTCTGTCCCCAAGAAACACCCTGACAACACCAGAAATACTGTCAGCGTGATTATTAAGGCCACAGGTGGAAGTCCCCAAGCCAGGACGCGGGACAGCCGGAAGAACCCCTTGAGCGCTGTAAGGCAAGGTACAATGGTTATGTAAGTAGGAAAGCAGGACACAATCTTCCCAAATGCAAATACCAAAACACTGGAATACCTGTGAGGACTTGTGTCTTTCCCAAGGCTTAAAGAGGCGTGAACCTCCAGACTGTGGCTGGACAAAGCTGTAAGGTAGAGCAGGTAACCACCTATTGTAGGACCGAGGTCCTAATGAAACATGTGATCCGTAGAGAACTCCAGGCAGTCCGAGGTCAGAAAACAGATGATTCAATGTTCCAGAGCCAATGAAGGGTTAAGCAAGGACAATCCGTGTAACAAGCGTAAGTCGGCAATAGGCAATCCAAGTTCCAGAGTCAGTGAAGGGTTTAAGCAAAAACGATCCATGGAGCAAGCGTAAGTCGGCAATAGGCAATCCAAAGTTCCAGAGTCAGTGAAGGGTTAAGCAAAGACGATCCATGGAGCAAGCGTAGGTCAGAATAGAACAGGTCCTTGAACGAAGAGAGAGCGTCACATGATCCTAGTTGAAACAGCTGTGAAGCAACGCCTTCGGTTTTCGAACTCCTTTTATCCCTGGAAGGGATGCACGTGACAGTATCACGTGAGAAGTGAACCGAAAGCGTTGTAGCGTTGTTAGGCAACTAAGAGTCACGTGTTCCTGGAGTGAAGGAGTCTCCACTTGGTTTGCCACAGCCGTGAAGGGCGATAAACGCCAGCTCCGCCATACATGCCATGCCGTGCCCTGTTGTGTGAAACGCGAGTGGGAAACGAAGTACATGGATCTGAGCGTGTGTGCCGGGGAGCGCGAATAGAGGTAGACGCGGAGGGGCGTGTCCTTGACTTAGTAGGAAGCGGTGTGACACTAAGTTACTCGCGGAATCCAGACGTGGACCCCTTGCTCACTGCTCTTAGAGAGACACAGCTCCTCCCTACTGATGAGGTCCAACCAGACCGAAACACGTGTCTGGGGTTGCTGAGGTACTCTTGTTCAGAGTAGAATTGCCTAGCATTTCGGTGCTGGACTGCCTCTGGGCAGGACAAAGACTGATATGCGGGGACATTTCTTCTCGGTGAAAAGAACAGTGAGCTAAAGACTTGGTGGAGACTCTCCCAGGGGGTATCCACCCAAGAACAAGTCAATGGGCTGTGTTTGCACTGGTAGAGTTTACCAGACCCCACTCTGTTTTGCATACCAAGTAACTTTGGGTCTCACCCTAAGTTACCAGCGGAATCCAGACGTAGACCCCTTGCTCACTGCTCTTAGAGAGGCACAGCTTCACCTCACTGATGATGCCCAACTAGGCCGAAACACGTGTATGGGGTTGCTGTGGTACTCTTGTTCAGAGTAGAATTGCCTAGCATTTCTGTGCTGGTCTGCCTCTGGGCAAGACAAAGACTGATATGCGGGGAAATTTCTTCTCTGTGAAAGATAGTGAGCTAAAGACTCTGACTCCATTCTGTTTTGCATACCAAGTAACGTTGGGTCTCACCCTAAATTACCAGGGGAATCCAGACGTGGACCCCTTGCTCACTGCTCTTAGAGAGGCCCAGCTTCACGTCAGTGATGTTGCCCAACTAGGCTGAAACACGTGTATGGGGTTGCTGTGGTACTCTTGTTCAGAGGAGAATTGCCTAGCATTTCGGTGCTGGACTGCCCCAGGGCAGGACAAAGACTGATATGTTTAGGATATTTCTCCTCTGTGAAAGATAGTGAGCTAAAGACTCTGGGTAAGGCTCTTGTAAACCAGGACTCATGTCTGGCAGAGAGTCTCCCAGGACCCCCTTATTATTAGCATTCTCTCTGAAAAGAACAGTGAGCTAAAGACTTGGTTGAGACTCTCCCAGGGGCCACCCACCCAAGAACAAGTCAATGGGCTGTGTTCACGCTGGTAGAGTTTCCCAGACCCCACTCTGTTTTTAATACAAAGAGGATTTAGAAGCACAAGAGTGATGAATTATGAAGCACAATTTGCCCTTACCAAGGGAGCAACGCCTAAATTCAGACTTCAGCTGCCCCAGGCACCACTACCTATGGCACCACCCTCCCACAGGGCTCAACTCCTTCCACAACCCAAATTAAAACCTATCCAGATCACTCTGGTATCTTCCATTCAAGCGTATTTTACTAATTTTACTTTGCGCAGAACCAGCCTATCCTTTTGTAGTGAAGGCCAGGAGGCAAGGAGTTCCGTAGGCATGTGAGTATGTTGCCTAGTGAGAACGTTGGCTCTGCTGGAGGCTCTGGCTTCAGAGAAAGTGATCTGGTTAGAATCATCCACAATTTTTGCCAATCTGTGTGGCCAATCACAGGGGAAGGATGTTTGGAAAGACTCTCATGCAGATTGCAGAAGCAATTGGCAAAGGCCTGGCTGCGAGTGTGGTGAGCAGAGAGTGTTGTGTTGGAGGCCTGTGTGATCCGACACAGATCCCCGATGTAGACAATTTGTGTTGTTTATAAGAAACGGACGTGGCAAGCATTGGCTCAGGAGGAGAAGCTCTTAAAAGTCCAAAACGAGGTTCGCCATGAACTGGGTGAACAATGGTATAGTGAGTCTCATTAGCAGACGGGTGGTAATTCAGACTCGATTACCATTACCACCACTTGTAATTAGTCCAAATGTGCCCAATTATACCTCGAAAAATAACAGCGCTGATCCCCATTTTCAGTCTCTACAGGACTCCATTAGGATGTTAAAGGATGTACCACATGTAGTAAAATTCAGCTGCAGTAATTCTTCCAGTTTTCAGTACTAATGTAGTGGAAATACCTGCAGTGAAGTCATGGAGGTATCTGCTCTACATTACTGACAAACCCATATTATGGTGATGCACTAAAGTGATGTACTAAAAGTGGTGGGAATTCCATTACCACCCTTTTTACTGGACCCCTCTACTCGTAATGAGCCCCACTGCAGCAGGGAGGGGAAGAGTTCTAAGAGACTGGAGAATAAAATGGAAGAACTGCAATACAGAAATTATTAAATCTAGAATATGTGTTAAAGGGTAAGATGGCGTCAGAAGCAAAGTCAGAGGGTGGATGAAGAAAATGAGGGTGGCTAGGTTGCACTCTGTGATAGAAGAATGCAGTGGGCAGCTCATATGTATGATACATAGGGCCTAATTCATAGAATGTTTTGCATGCTGCAACAACACTATGGCCCTCATTACGACCCTGGCGGAGGACCATGGTGCAATTTGCACCATGGTCCATGGCGCAAAGCTGCCAACTCCGCCATGGGGGTTGGCGGACTTACCGCCCCATTCCGACCTTGGCGGGGCGGTAAGTCCCCAATCCCCATTTACCCTTCCCCATTCCCATTTTTGCCCCATAGGGTATAATGGGAGTGGGGAAGGCGTTAATTACGCCACCGTAAATTACGGTGGCGTAATTAACAACGAGTCCCGTAGCGCCATGGATTTTTCCGCCCGGAAAAACCAGGCGAAAAAAGCACCATGGCGCTACGGGAACTCGTAGTAAGGCGGAAAGGTATGCCATGCATTACGCTTGCGTAAACCCCTTTCCGCCAGGGTCGTAATGAGGGCCTATGTGTCTATAAAGTGCATTTGGTGGTGGTCAAAACATATTTTCCCGATTCATGGATCAGACGTTGCGTGACTTTGCGCGGCTTTGCGCAGGTCCGTCATGACTTTGAGCGGTGCTGAGCACGTTGCGCGACACACTGCACAAAGGGCCATGCAAAGAAACAAATAGGGGGCAGAACATGCATATTTCCCATTTTCACCGCAAAATGAGAATGAACAATGAATGACATGGGCGTACTGAGGGACGCACCATGGAAAGAAATTACATGCCCAGGCAACGCAAACCTAACCGAATTCATGGATTACAAAGTACAACTTCACGTCGGGAAAAGGCACACGCAAACCTTGTGATCTTATCGCCACATGACATGAGACTAATGTATAGCGTGCAAAGGAAACATATTTAAAGCACACAATGCACACCATTCAAACGTCTCTCTACCAGGATGAATCCAGCTATAGTTGCAGCAATAGTATATGTCCATGGAAGGAGGAGGAGTATGGTGAGGGACAGGATTTTCCACCCATGTAAACACTGGTATATACAAGGTATAGATTCTCTCCCCATGTCATCCTAGACGTGGTTAGGGAGTGGGAGGAAGACCTTGCATCACCCACCATCTGCTCCCATGCCCTGACACCCCTGGAGAAGTTGCAGACAACCCTTCATTGCCTAGCCACTGGCTCTTTCCAGCGTACCTGTGCCATTGTTGAGGGCATTATGCATGACATGCAATCCCTGCAATACACCGGAAATTCCGCTGCATCACATTATGTGTGTGTGTGTGTGTGTGGGCACATATACACGCTACACAAACTGAAGGCAAGGCAGAGAGCAAGCCAAGAATTTTATGCCATAGCATACTTCCCACAGGTACTGGTAGCCATTGTTTGCACGCATGTCACGCTAGAGCCCCGCACATCCCCTGAGCGACTGAGCACATTTACCGAAACTGGAAGCATTGGCATTCTATTAATGTCCAGGTCATCTGCGAAGCAAAGGGAATCATAATATATTTCAATGCAAATTTACTTGGAAGCACACATGACAGCTTAATTTACCGCAAGTCACCAATATACGGGTTCCTGGCATTGGGAATCTTTGGCAACACCTGGCTCATCAGTAAGTATCAACTATCATGCACATGCATGCAGTCACGTGGCACACTGATTAACAGACCATGACAATCAATGCTAACAACAACCATTTACACATTTACAGGCAGCAGTGCATACCCGCTCTAACCATTCCTGTTCACGCCATTCCAGAATCTTGCCACACCAGCTGAGGTAACGTACAACACAGCACACATAGCCACTAGGTGCATAGTGGAGCACACATTTGGGATGCTCAAGTGACTTTTCTGCTTCCTTGACCACTCTGGTGGCGTATTGCTACATGCCCCACCAGTAGTATGCAGAATCATTGTAGCATCTTGTGTCCTGCACAATGTTGCCATACGTCATGGTATACCAGTAGAGATGCAGGAGGGACAATGCCCTCAGCCACAGGCACCACCCATGCCTTTGGTCGCCCAAAGGGCACAGGGACAGGATATTAATGTTAATGTTAATGTTAATGTTAAAGGATATTTGTACCGTGCACTATCACCACCGGAGTGATCCCCTGGCACTCTGGCAGATCTGAAAAGGAAAGAGATTGGAGGTTGAGTTAGTGGCAATGAGCGGGATAAAAAGCGGTAATGTGCTGTTGGCAGCTTCAGTTCGGTTAGTACTGTTCGCTGAGCTTGGGGGTGCTTTCCGGTCGGTAGCATTCGTGTGCTGTTGTGCGAAGCTATGTGTGGTTTGTTTTGTTGTTGCGGTGTAGTGAGGTTTGTGCAATTTGTTGTGCTTTAGGGTTGTGGTTGTGTTTGGTTAGAGTAAGAGGTGTATGCAGAGGGGTGAAATTGTTATTGGGTTTGTTATTGGCCTCGCTAGAAGTCTAGAAGCTGTCTAGAAGTGATATGTGTTACATTTCCACATTCTTTCTAGATATGGCGAGTGAATATCTCAGCGTTTCTATCTGGATCCTGCACTGGCTAACATTCACAATCCTGTCTATATATAACGCACGCCAATATTCACAATTATATGCAAATGTGGCACTGGCCCACCTTCGAAATCCTCTATAGATGTGAAGCAAGCTAGCATTCACAATTCTATCTAAGTGTGGCACTTGCTAACATTCACAATTCTATCTAAGTGTGACACTTGCTAACATTCACAATCCTATCTATGTGTGATGCAGGCTAATGTTCACAATTCTATCTAAATGTGGTACTTGCTAACATTCACAATTCTATGTAAGTGTGACACTTGCTAACATTCATAATGCTATCTAGATGCGATGCAGGCTGATGTTCACAATTCTATCTAAATGTGGTACTTGGTAACATTCATAATGCTATTTAGATGTGACGCAGGGTAATGTTCACAATTCTATCTAAATGTGGTTCTTGCTATCATTCCCAATTCTGATTGGGTCAGGCACAGGATAATATTCACAATTCTATCTAAATGTGCTACTTGCTAGCATTCACAATTCTATCTAAGTGTGGCACTTGATAACATTCACAGTTCTATCTAAATTTGGTACTTGCTAACATTCATAATGCTATCTAGATGCGACGCAGGCTAATGTTCACAATTGTATCTAAATGTGGTACTTACTATCATTCACAATTCTGTCAGGTTCTGGCGCAGGCTAATGTTCACAACTCTATCTAAATGTGGTACTTGCTAAAATTCATAATGCTATATAGGTGCGACGCAGGATAATGTTCACAATTGTATCTAGTTGTTAAGCCGGTTAGTGTTAATATCCTGGTCTGTTATGGTCTGAGGGCAGGTAGAGTGGCAGGGCTTCTGGAGAAGAGTGATTGCTCTACTCCCCACCCAGGCCACACCTACTTTGATGGTTGCTGCTGACACCTGCAGACACAATCTGGAGCTGGCCTTTACCTTGGGGCCCTTAGCCGCAGAGGCTGCATGGGGAAGGTCAGTTAAGGTCAGTTATGAACAGGTGGACGTACCAATCGGGGGAGGTTGGCGGGCTGGGAGGCGGGAGGGGTAGGCGGGACTGGGAAAAGACACAAACAAAGGATTACACCCCAGAGACTGCACACTCTAGGTGCAGACCAGCACAGAAAAACAGGGTCAGAAGCCACAAAAACACTAGACACACCCACCAGATTAGCACACAGTGATCACCAAAAACGATTGAAAAAAACACTCACACCACTCCAATAGAGTACATGAAACAGGGCAAAAACAGATTATAATCAATGTACAACTACTTACTCAGCACAAACCAGCCCCTAAAGCTGTGTCCAAAGTGGTTTGCCTACCAGATCCTTCCAGATTGCAGTCCAGAAAGCAAGTGGAAAATGGCTGCTGGAGGCAAGGCACAGACACACCTGACTTTTCCAACCAATTGCAAGAGGGGAGGGCGAGACTGGGAAAAGGCCAGACACAAACAAAGGACTACACCCCAGGGACTGCACACTTTAGATGCAGGCCAGCACAGAAAAACAGGGTCAGAAGCCACAAAAACACTAGACAAACCCACCAGATTAGCACACAGTGATCCCCAAAAATGATTAAAAAAAACACACCACTCCAATAGAGTACATGAATCAGGGCAAAAACTGATTATAATCAATGTGAAACTACTCACTCAGCACCAACCAGCCCCTAAAGCGGCGTCCAAAGTGGTTTGCCTACCAGATCCTTCCAGATTGCAGTCCACAAAGCAAGTGGAAAATGGCTGCTGGAGGCAAGGCACAGACACACCTGACTTTTCCAACCAATTGCAAGAGGGGAGGGCGGGACTGGGAAAAGGCCAGACACAAACAAAGGACTACACCCCAGGGACTGCACACTCTAGATGCAGGCCAGCACAGAAAAACAGGGTCAGAAGCCACAAAAACACTAGACAAACCCACCAGATTAGCACACAGTGATCACCAAAAATGATTGAAAAAAACACACCACTACAATAGAGTACATGAAACAGGGCAAAAACTGATTATAATCAATTTGAAACTACTCACTCAGCACCAACCAGCCCCTAAAGCTGCATCCAGAGTGGTTTGTCTACCAGATCCTTCCAGATTGCAGTCCACAAATTAAGTGGAAAATGGCTGCTGGAGGCAAGGCACAGACACACCTGACTTTTCCAACCAATTGCAAGAGGGGAGGGCGGGACTGGGAAAAGACCAGACACAAACAACAACACCCCAGGGACTGCACAGTCTAGATGCAGGCCAGCACAGAAAAGTAAGGTCAGAAGCCACAAAAACCCTACACAAACCCACCAGATTATAACACAGTGCTCACCAAAAACGATTGAAAAACACTCACACCACTCCAATAGAGTACATGAAACAGGCCAAAAAAGGATTACATTCAATGTTCAACTACTCACTCAGCATCAACCAGCCCCTAAAGCTGCTTCCAAAGTGGATTCCCTACCGGATCCTTCCAGATTGCAGTCCACAAAGAACGTAATCAGCTCATGCAAACCTACTTCAAATGAATTCCAGCCCCCGTGAAACACATGCACAGTAAAGCCACATCCCTGGTGTCCGTCAATGATGAATCAGGGCTAATCCACCTTTCCCATAATAACACCCTGAGAATGTGTGTCTGGGAGAGGCAAATTATGCATGTCCATAGCTATAAAATCAACTGAACCAACAAATGACACAGTCATAGCAAGTGGAAACAACAGTATACATGTTGTTTACAGAAAAGCACACACCACAATCAATGAAATCCCCTACCACTTTCACATGCTCACCCTCAACAATTGTACAAGCAGACCCCCAACAACACACAGGAAAACACAAGTAGGAAGACACAGCATATAATGTATGCAGAAGGTAACACTTGTGAGAACTGCCCTGGCCACCCTAGGCATGTCTCACAACAATGCACAGGTGGAGTGATCACCCCATTCTCTGACAACGATTTAGCTCAAAGTACAAATCTACATCTAAATAGTCATACAGACTGAAAAACTGTCAAGTTCAGTTCAAGAAAAATGCCCATCTCACCTCACATCTTTTGCCTTGTGAGCCTGCTTCAGCTGTACCCAGTCATATATCCATGCTACCCTCCATAAGCATCCAACCCAGCCTACATTGCTGAGTTGTCACGTGCAGGCATACCACCATCCTGTGACCTTGCATAGCAGCAGCCATCTCGACTAGCAGAATGCCGTAGAAGAAAAAAATAATACACAGATCAGGTAACACATCCATGCACCCAATGACACTGCACCCTATGCCCCCCCTGTGTGTCATGCAACAATGGCAACCAATCACTCATAGGCCCCCCCCATCACCATGTCTCCCCCACACCCATGCAGCCATACCTGCTCACCTCAGGTCAACGCAATTAAAAAAAAACCACACAGTGACAGCATCCCCATCCACCACACCTCCGCTGCCCGCCCCTCTCAGTGCTATACAACAACGGCAAATAACGAATCACCAGCCTCCCGTCACCATGCCTCCCATGCCTTGCTCCTACTCACTGCTGATGAGTCCACTTGCGATCTCTTCGAATGTGGCCAGCTCCTACCCTCTGGTGGCCACTCCAGTGCCCAAGGCAGGGGCCAGGTTGCCACTGAGCTCATGCTTAGTCCTTCAAAGGAGGTCACCCATCCATTTGTGGACCTCTTTAGCAGTGCACCTCTTCATAAACCAGGTGTTTATGAGGTCTTTGACCTCCTGCCACATCCCTATTCACTAGGTGGGAGTATGGGTGTTGCCTTCTGAGGGGTAGAGATCGACACATCATTGCCGTGTACCATGTAGGCGTGCTGCGTGCAGCATGTTCCATGTAACTTAGGCGCTACGGCCCTTTACTCTGATATCTGCTGCCACCAATACGACAAACAGCATTACCCTTCTCCTGCCTCCGTGCCATTGTATTTGCCTCCTCCTGCTCTGTACTGCCTCCCACCTCGCCATCTACTACTAACTGGTCATGTGTAAGTACCTGCTGCCCAACAGCACTGCCTTGGCGTGCCTGCTGTCCCCCCATTGCCTTTGCTCCTGTGGCTGGCCTGTAATGCCCCCCATTGCCTTTGCTCCTGTGGCTGGCATATAATGCCCTATGGCCACCTCATCTGCTTGCTTGTGACTTCCACCATGCAACTCCACCACCAAAGCTCCACTTTCGATTTCAAGGACCCAGTTAGCCCACCCACATCTGCCTCGGGGGTTGCCATGTCTGATTCATCCTCCTCACCACCGAGCGGCACCCCCATGGTAGCGAGGCAGAGGGCTGCCAACTTCACCAACACTGAAGTTGGCATCCTGTGGATCGGATCCCGGATAATTATGATACCCTCTTCAACCCATCAATGCAGATGGGGTGGCAGTCCATTCCAAGAAGACTGTGCGTAAGTGCTGGGAGGACCTCAAGACCTGAAGGAAGGTGGTAGCAGCCCTCGAGGCAGGTGCCACTGTATAGGTGCACCGTGCAGGCTGCTACAAGATACCATCTGTCCAGCTGTGGGTCCTCAAGAGGGTCTACCCGGCCCTCTATGCCTAGATCTGTGAGTGGCAACGATGCCTGGAAACTGCTAGTGAGCACCCATGTGGTGCACTGCTCTACAGTGTGTGTGTGTGTGTGTTGTGCATTGGCATGCATGATTGCAGGTACTCCCTTCTGTATGCAGCATGTGTGTTGCAGTGTTCTGCAGGAGCATGCAGCCTCCTGGCAATGCTAGACATGTGTGATGGCAGACATCTGTTGATTGGACATACGTTGGTATGTGCACTGTTGGTTCTTGATGTCTTGGGGTACTCGTGCAGAAGCAATGTGAGTTGATGGGAACAAGCGCTTGGACACTACAGATGCCAGATTACAGTGTTGTGGCCATGTGAGGGGTATCCATGCAGCACATCTGTATGTGTTGCACATTTTCAGTTGAAGCCATCCCCCCAGTCATCATATGGAAGTGACACATGTGTAGGGATGTTGGTAAATGTCATGTTGCTGCATTGACCTCTCAGGGACGGTGATGTGATCTGTCATCCCCCTGCATGCGAGGCAAGAGTTGACGTGTGACCATTCCATATGTGTGTGCTGGGGGCAACAGCATATGTGCTTGTACCTCTGAAATGTGTGCCTGTACATGTTGCATGCTTATAGGTCAAGCTGTCAGGGAGGAGTGGCGCTACATGTACTTAAGTGGACAGATGTCCAGGCAGGTATTCGCATAGCCATGCTGTGCATAGTCAAATCATGACCTGTGTGTGGGATCCAGCATACAACTGGGTGTTTTCTACACAAATGTGTTCCCATCAGTACCCAAGGCTTTCCATGCTTCCATGCATTCAGTGGTTGGCCACCCTACCAAGGGACTCGCTGCCCACCCCTGCGCCCCTGGGTCCTGACTCGTATCGCCATGCTGCAGGGATGGTGGGCTTTACCAGGGGGCCTGGTCCATGGTCTGTGGACACACGTCTATTTGCTGAGTTTACATGTGCATGTGTCATGAGTGTGACTCAACATTGTCCCTACAATTGTGTCTCAGTATTCATGAAAATTGCAGGGCTGTGTGTGTGTGTGTGTGTGTGGCTGTTGCTGGTTGACCCGTGCTGACTTAATGTTACTGTTAATGTTGTATATGCCACACATGATTTGACACTTTTGAGTAATTTCAATGTTCTTTGTCCACTTTCCCACAGTTGCTGCATCTGGCGAAGAGGGCTGAAGCCGTGCTGTGGAGCGAAGATGCAGGGACCGGCCCTCCAGACAAAGGTGCAGCACCAAACCCCATGCCGATAACACCTCCCCTTCTGAGGGTGATGTGGCTGTGGTAGCATCTGTAACATCGAGTGAGGCTGCTGGGGGTAAGTCCCAGGAGGGGATTGTGGCAGGGGACACCTTAACAGCGGTGGGACAGGGTGATGCCGCACGGGTGCCATACAGGCGGGAAGACTTTCTGGAATCATGCAGATTGATGGAGGTGGAGGCCATTGCAGCCCAGCCCACATGGTCACGTGGGGGCATCGAGGAGGGTTTGCAGGCTACATCCCTGGTCCAGGGACATGAGGATGTGAAGTCCACCATGGAGGGTTGGCGCAACCACCTGTCCCTCGGCCATCTGCTGCAACATGACCACTTTCCTGGATGCCTCAACCCAGACCGTTGCCACGCTTTTGGCTGATGTGTCCATCAGGGGTTAGGTGCTGTTCCTGCTGGCTGGTGTAATGAGGCGGACCGCATCCATTTGTGATTCTGTACAAGCTTCTTGCAAGGAGCTTATAGAACACCACAATGAGATGTGCTGCTTCTTGAGCCAGCTGGCAATGGCGCTGCTCTCCGGTGGGCTCTTTGGGCTGGCCAGTACAATGGTCCCCTCCTCCACTTCCTCCTTTATGTCCAAGTCGTCCTCCAGGGAGCATTCAGGGCAACATATCACATACCACTACAGCCCCATGTAAAACAGTTCCACCACCCTGTCTGGTTGCACCTCCGTCCCTGCACAACGTGGAAGTCCCTGAGAAAGCAGATGAGGTGGTCACTGTGCGCGCCCAGGCACCAACATGAGCACAAGCAGTGGAGGGACAGCAGTCACTTAAGAGCATTGCCGATGCCATACACCCCCAACGACAGTCTTCAGGTCAGAGGGCATACATCCGCAGCTTGCACTCTGCCCGGCAGCAGCAGATGGCAACCATGAGGTGGCAGCATTTAGCAGGAGTTACCAACCTGAGGAGGTTATTTGGCACCAATGAGGCAGGAGGTACAAAGGGGGACCCTGCAGGCATTGTCATCAGTGTTCAATCACTACCGGAGGCAGCTGGTGGCAGAGAGGCAGCAGACATGGGAAGCTTCTGTGATGGTAGCCAGGACTGAGGTAGCGCTGAGGTGGGCCTGGAGGCAGGCTGCCATCCTGGACCCATAAACAAAGCAAAATTATCAAGGCCTTCATGTCAAACGAAAACCACTTTCATCTATTTCTACTGAAAGATTTCTAATTATTTACCCAAAATGTAAACATTCTTGTGTACAAATTTTACAGACAACATTTAGACGTTTCAACATATTTCTGTAAAAACCATTTTAATATATTTTGATTTTCAGACACAAAAAAACAATATTTCCAACATCAGACCTATATTCACCATAGATCCAAAATATGTATGCAAGGTTTAGACAGAAACACTGGCTCATTTTCTTGGAAAGTCGACACAGTGTGTTTCACCCGTCTCTTGAACATTAACTGTAGTCCCTATCAATCACAGCATGGAAGCCCTCCAGGCAACAACGGATGCCTTTCTAAGGGATGAGGGCTTTGAATGTGATTCAGTCCTGGTGGAGACATTGGGCCTCATTACAAGTCCGGTGGTAACGGTGTCCGTACAATTTACCAGCGCCTGGCTTGTCAGAAACACCAGGGCATTACAACCCCGGCGTTCCAGGAAGTCAGGCGCCGGTAATTGTAAATCCCCATTCCCGTTTGAGTCCCATATGACTCAATGGGAATGGGGACCACGGAAGCACCGGCACTGTTATTAACAGTGCCGGTGCTTCCGTGTAACTCTGCGGGTGGGTGCCGTTCCGCCTGCCAGGTCTGACCCTGGCGGGCGGGACGGCACCCGCCCACATAGTTGTACTGTGCTGGTCCGGTAACAACAGTGCCAGTAGGCTTACCGGCACCGTTGTTACCAGACCAGCATAGTCAGAATGAGGTCCATTGTCGGAAATTGGAGATGACTAGCATGCTGCCTATGTATATAGTTCATTAGGATTAGGTTTCATTTTTTTATTTATTTTATCCCTGAACACTTTTACCCTTCCCATGATTTCCTTTTATATAGTTGTATTTTAATACAATGTTTTATTCAGTTAATTCCACGCTTATTGCAGTCCCTTTGTCTGTGTGCACATTTACTTTTTTCATGTTCTCCCAGTGCATATGTTCAGTTTCAGTCATGTGGATTGGAGCCTTACTGGGTGTGTCATGTTGTTTCTGTGATTTTTGCTGGGGAAGGTGTGCGCATGTGCCTGACTTGTTGGAGAGGGGCATTGGACAGCTTGAAGGGGTGCGGGATGATTATATGATTCCATTCCATGTGCAGGGGCACTGCATGTTTGGTGTTAGTGTGTGGGTCTTGTTGGAGTGAAGGGTTTTGTTGTATGTGTGTAATGAATTACATACAAGCGTGGTTGTGGAGATGTGTGAGATGACTCATGATGGTGTTTGTAGTCTTTCATTGGGGATGGACACCCACTTGTTCATGTGTATTGACACATGTTCCACATGTTTTCGTTGTGTGTTGTATCTGGTGCCATCTCATTTGCCTGTGCACATTCGCTACTGGGGGTGGAGTTTTTTGTACATTTTTCTCCTGGTCCACTGATGTATAGGTGTTCCTTTGGCACTTGTTTGCCAATGTGTATGTGCCCACACTTCATTCACTGTTGTGGGTATTTGGCATTGTGGGTGTTGTGGTGAGATGTGGCCTCACTGTGGGAGGGTGGGCTGGACACATCACTTGTGCAGTTGATGGTAGATTGCTGTGCACTCCCACATTATGGTCACCCAACTGCACACGTCTGCAATCACCTACTACCTGCTCTCATATCATGCAGCAGCTCTGCCACTGGATTGCAGCTGAGTCCCATGATTGACGTTTGAGTCTAGAAGCACACTTTTCCCATCTTACTGAGTCGCACACTCTCTGACAGGCTTCCCATCACCAATACATAAGCCTGTTCTGCTTTGGTCACTGACAGGGACTTTGCCACCCCTACCTACCGGCCTACTTTTGCACAGGCTGAAATACAGCCAGGCATTCTTCATGATTATGCCCAATCTGTGATTCCTAACTATACATATGCCACATTGCATTGCATTACCATGTCACATGTACATGGGGTGGTCACAGTGTAGGTGGTGCTACAGTGTGCTGTCCTGTTGATGTGCAGCTGAGTGTTGTCTACAAGAGAGTAATGGAAGATGCTCCAGGCCTGGATTCAACAGCAGTGCTCCCAGTTGATCATGTTGGAGGAGGATATGTGGAAGGTATACGTCATGGTGGAGGCAGGCCAGACGAGTGGAGGTAAGTCGCCTAGGGTTTCTAGGTGCAACAAGACAAGGTAAGGAAGACAGATAGAAGACAAAACAAACGATCTTACTAGGCCTTGTGTCATTAAGATTGTGCAAGTGCATGGGGGAGAGGGGGAGGAGAAGTGCCAGGAGGAAGGAAGGGGGAAGTGCAATCAGGGCAGCATTGCTCTAAGTAAGTGCAGCCAGGGCAGCCAGCTCAGGGTAAGTGCAAAGGAGGCAGGGGACTGTTGGGTAACAGATACAGCCCCTAAGAGTGTGGTAGGCCCGAAGGCAATGGAGGGGCTACTGGTCATGGAGGAACTTGGTGCCCATGGTGGATCTGAGGGTATCCAGGACACCATTCACTGCTGCAGACAGGTAGGTCAGCAGGGGAGAGAGAGAGAGAGAGAGAGAGAAGGCAGAAGCGAAAAGGAAGGTCTTGAGCTGCTTCCAGAACCTCAGGAGGCTCTGCTCAAGTTTGAGAGGGGCAGGGAGGCCAAACCTTCATCAGATCCTAACTGCTTTGACAACTACCACCCTATTTCCATCACCCCCTTCCTGGGGAAACTGCTAGAGAAGTTGGTTTTGCCCCAACTCAACTCACACACTGAACTTGGTGGTCTCCACGACCATCAATATGGATTCCGAACATCCAGAGGCACGGGAACTGCTCTTCTGAACACTCATGAAGAACTGCTCGTATCCCTGGACTCCAACTCCGCGGCTGTCCTTATCTTTCTCAATCTCTCCTCTGCCTTTGACAAAGTCAACCACTTATTCTCATACAAAGGTTCTATGATACCCTTAGTATCTCAGAACGGGCACTGGACTGGCTGACATCCTTCCTTACTGACGGCTCTTCCCAAGTCATCCTGGGCACCTTCTCCTCTCCTACTTCCTTTTCCACCTGTGGTGTTCCCCAGGGCTCTATCCTTTTCCCCTGGCTCTTTAACATCTGCTTTGCTCTGCTTGCACGCCTCGTCTCCTCCTTCTCTTACAACTTCCAATGTTATGTAGATGAGACACAGCTATTTTTCAAACTCCCTGTCAGGTTCTCAATCTTGTGCAGGGGTAGCACATACACCTATCTCCCCGTTGGGTCTTGGCACCTGGCTAGGTAGACAACACAGGCCACCGCGACCCGCCGGGGAAAGAGGGTTAGGATCCGTTGAATTGGATAGGTAGGGGGTAGTTAGGGTAACCAGGTAAAGGGGAGGAAGGGTAGGAAAGGGTTATGGTTAAGAAGGGGTTTAGGAAAGGTCCGCCTTGATATGTTCTGCCTGGGGCTCCTGAGATCGACGGTACTCCGCCCATGCACACTTCCACACTCCTAGCTAACTTGCCCCAAAACACCGTGACATTAATGCAAGGTTCACCAACAGCATTTAGGACTTTAACACCATAGGAAAAAGCGTTACGGACACGCTACAGCTTCTGACATAGATTTGGTAGTTTCATCACTACCAACCCACAAGGTTAGCATTACCATAGCATCCAACACCTTTAGAGATAACCAAATGAGCACTTAGCTTCGTTTGATGATACCGGGTTGCGTGCCAGGCGACTGCCAGAGTTCTTGCCGTTAGACTACGGCGGCGCAGCGGGTTCAGGCTGCTGATACAACGGGATGCCGCTACAAGGGAATCAGAAACAAGAATGAGCTTGGGTCGCGGACTGGACCCATCACATTGCACACACACGCTGATGAGTTCCCCCAAGAATCAACAAGGGCCGTGTTGCTGCACAAGGCAACGAAACGGTTTAAGCTGGGTTACGATTCACCCCAAGAATCTACAAGGGCCGCGTTGCTTCACACGGTGACGAAATGGTTAAGCTGAGTTACAAGTCGGCCACTTGGCCTTGTTTAAACAAATACCGCTGGAACTTTCCTCAGTCCGACGCTCGCATTAGCTTAGAAAGTTGTGGGGGCTTTTCCCACAACGTTGCATGCACTACTGTCTTGTTCCGTGAACAAAGGTTTTGCAAATATCAAGGAAAATGCACTTATCTTGCCAGAGGCGCGGGGCCTGCAGAGATCACAGGCGGGGAATGGCCCCGCGGGTCGCAGCCTGCAGGAGCCCTCCGCCTACGCGTCCTCTCCAGTCCGTGTCTGTTAGCGCAAGCAGGGATCCGTGCGCTCGTCGCGCGCATGCGCGGACCGTCGGGCGTTGTCCCGTGTAGTTCTTCTGCTTGCGAGCACGCGAGCTTGCTGGGACTTGTAGTTCCGGCTACCGGATGACGTTTTCTGCCATCCGCAGCCAGTGTTCTGCAACGTGGACACAACAGTGTTCTGAAATACAGCAGTTTATGGCTCCTACAAGACCCAATCGCCACACTGGACACAGCTGAGGCCGTGGTAGTTCTGACAATACTCCCCCTCCCAACAGGTCCAGCTTTTGTAAGATTGTTTCTATGAAACAAGCGTACTAGTCGGGGTGCATGAACATTTAAAGCTGGTTCCCACGAGCGTTCTTCGGGCCCATAACCCAACCAGTCCACCAGATAATACAATTGTCCCAGACGAAAGCGTGAATTTAAAATCGCCTTCACCTCGAACTCAGGAACCCCATTCACAGTTATCGGGGGAGGTCTTTTGGAACGTATGGACACCGGGGCGGGTTTGAGTAGTGCCACATGGAACACAGGGTGGATCTTCATTTGGTTGGTAAGGTAAGGCGGACTGCTAATGGATTAATGACTTTCTCTACAAGGAACGGGCCTACAAACCTGGGTTGGAACTTGCGTGGGCCTATCAAATGCAGGTTATTCGGGTTTAACCATACCTTGTCCCCGACCCTATATGTTGGAGCGGGTTTCCTGTGTGTATCTGCATATTTCTTATAGGAAGCTTTAGCCTTGTTCAGATTGATTACTATACCACGCCAGACATTCTCTAAATGCGTTTTGGGCTGGGTCACAGCTGGTACATCAATATTGGGCAGATGAGGCACCGGTTGGAAACGGGGATGAAAACCATAGGTCCCATAAAAAGGTGTCATCTTAGTTGAACTATGTACAGCGTTATTATATGCTAGTTCCGCCAGCCAAAGAACATCCGCCCATGTGGATTCATTATTGTATGTCATGCAGCGGATGTACTGTTCTAAGGTCTGGTTCACCCTTTCTGTTTGTCCGTCTGTTTCAGGGTGATAACTTGTGGAAAGATTCAACTGCATGCCAACAGTGGTACAAAAGGCCTACCAGAAGCGTGAAGTGAACTGCGCTCCTCGATCCGAAACAACATGTAATGGTATGCCATGTAAGCGGACAATATTTTGAAGGAAAAGGTGAACGAAAGCCTGAGCCATAGAGATTCCTTTGCAGGGTATGAAATGTGCCAATTTGGTTAAAGAATCCACTATTACTAGTATAGTGGTGTATCCTTGACTTAATGGTAGGTCCACTATGAAATCTAGTGATATGGTGTGCCAGGGTACTGGTGGAGTGGGTAAAGGACGTAAGTGTCCAGCTGGTTTTCGATGGTCTGCTTTGTTCCTCAAACAACATTCGCATGTACGTATATATTGTTGAACATCTTGCTTGAGACCTGGCCACCAAAAATGTCGAGTTAACAATTCACTAGTTTTAGCATTTCCGGGTGTCCCACAAAAGGAGAATCGTGACACCACTTGATGGCTTGTTGACGGATTGCTGGTGTGGGTAGATATAAGGCTGTTCCAAAAAAGGGTAACCCATCCTTTACGGTTTTCTTCTTGCTTGGGTCATTCCACTGGGCGAATTCTTGTGCGGTTAGTGCTTTCCTGATTTCTGCGAACATGTCATCAACCACTATAGTTCCAATTATGCGAGTTGATGGTACAATAGGCTTTGGTTCTTCCGGTTGATCGGTTTTTGAGTCTAGTTCTGGGTAGCGAGACAAAACATCAGCCTTCCTGTTTTCCACTCCAGGGTGGAATGTAACTACAAAATCGAAGTCCGCGAAGTATATGGCCCATTGCAATTGTCGGGGACTAAGTGCCTTGGCGGATTTCAGGAATTGCAGATTTCTGTGATCAGTCAGGATTGTTATAGTGTGTTGGGCCCCCATCAGATAGTGACGCCACTCACTGAATGCCGCTTTAATGGCTAGCAGTTCTCTATCCGCTATGACATAATTACGTTCTGCTGGTAAGAGGGTGCGAGAGTAATACGCCACCGGGTGCAATTGACTGGTGTTGTCTCGTTGGGACAGAATAGCCCCAAGAGCGTAACTGGAAGCGTCGGTTTCGATGACATCGGGGCAGTAGGGTCCGCATGTAATAACACTGGGGCTGTAGTGAATGCCTTTTTCAAAGCTTGAAAACTAGTTTCTGCGGCTGTATCCCATTGGAACACCACTCCTTTCTTCAACAGGCGAGTAATTGGTTGTACTTTACTTGCGAACCCATCAATGAACCGGCGATAAAAATTAGCAAACCCCAGTACAGTCTGCACATCCTTAACTGATGCTGGTGACGGCCAATCAACTATCGCCCGCACTTTGTTTTGGTCCATGGTTACTCCTTCTGGAGAAAGGATAAATCCTAGGAATTCCACCGTTGTTTGATGAAAAACGCACTTCTCAAGTTTTGCATATAATTTGTGTTCCCTCAAGCGTTGTAGGACGGCTTTTACATGATCTTGATGCTCTTCCAGATTCCGGGAGTAGATGAGTATATCATCAATGTAGACGATGGCAAAGATGTCTAAATAGCCCCGCAGAACCTCATCCAGGAAATGCTGAAAGGCGGCGGGTGCGTTACAGAGGCCGAATGGCATGACCTGATATTCGTAGAGCCCATACTTGGTTCTAAAGGCAGTCTTCCATTCGTCCCCCTCACGCACCCGCACCAAGTGGTAAGCCGCTCTTAGGTCAAGCTTGGTATACATTTTTGCATTCCGCACCTGGTCTAATAAGGTGGGTATTAAGGGCAGAGGGTACCGGTTTTTAATCGTTATTTTGTTGATTGCCCTATAGTCTATACAAGTCCTTAAGTCCCCGGTCTTTTTTGGGACGAAGAACAAGGGTGATGAAACCGGTGACATTGAGTGTCGTATAAACCCATTAGCCAGATTCGTCTCAATGTACTTCCGTAGGTGTTAGTTTTCAGCCTCCGTTAGAGCATAGATTCGACTACATGGCAACGCTGCTCCAGGCTCTAAATCAATCCTGCAGTCAAACGTCCGATGAGGTGGTAGAGTTTCTGCAGCGGCCTTACTGAAAACATCCCTGTAGGCTTGATAGGCAATTGGTAGGGCTTCAATGCTCCCAACCACATGCTCTTGTTTCGACACAGGTTGGACTTCCGGGATTCCGGCTGAAGTTCGACAGCAATGTTCTGAACAATAACTGGATGTAAAACGCACGGAGTCCTGAGTCCAGTGCACTTCCGTATTATGAGTTCTTAACCAGGGTAATCCTAATATCATTCCAAACTGTGGTGCCGCAATTACATCGAATCTTATGTCCTCATGATGTCCAGAGTTGCATTCTAAGTGTACCCACCTGGTCTGCTTGGTTATAAGCCCTGACGTGAGCGGCGATCCGTCCACCGATTTGACTTCCTCCTGACACTCCTTGTTGCAAAGAGGTATTTGTAATTCCGATGCTAAGTTTTGATCAATGAAATTGCCTGTCGCTCCGGAATCCACCATTAAGGTTACGGGCACTTGTTGATTTGCCCAACTAATCTGACCTGAAAGTGTCACATGAGTTACCTGCACATGATGGGTATTTGCCAAAAGTCTCGGGGTGTTTTCTAGTTGGCTCGCCCGGGCCACCCTTACTGGCGAGCTCTCTCGTTTCCCGGCATATCCTTTTTGGGTTTGTTTGGACATTCTTTAACGAAATGTCCCCCCTTACCACAATACAGGCAGAGTTTTTCTCTGCGCCTCTTGTCTTTTTCTTCTTTGGTTAGAGGTCCACGTACTGTTCCTATTTGCATAGGTTCTTCAGATGATTTCTCAGGTCTTATTGCCTTGGGTTGTTGATCCAACCTAGCTACAGGTCTTATATCCCATTTTCTCTTGTCCTGCCTCCTTTCGCTTTGCCTTTGATCCAGTCTTAACGCAAGATCTATCATCGAGGAACAATTATCTTGTTGTGGGTCCACTTGTACTATGAGATCTTTCATCTCATCACGTAACCCTTGATAAAATAGGGCTAAACGTTTTTCTTCCGGCCAATCTGTTTCCACAGCTAACCGGTTAAACGTGGTCACATAGGTAACCAGATCCTTTCCTCCCTGACGCAGAGAAAGCAACTCCCTATCCTTGATTAAGGTTGCAGCTTTGCGGTTAAAGATTTTTCCAAATCCCTCAAGAAAGGTGTCCCAACTATACAGTATAGGATCATCCTTAGACACAAGGGGGGTGGCCCAAGACGCTGCGTCCCCTCCCAGATACGATATCACAAACGTAGTCCGAGACTGGGCATTGCGAAAAATGTTTGGCTTGGTGATAAAGTGTAATTGACACTGCATAACAAACTGGTTATATCGTTGAGGGTCCCCGTGATACCTTTCAGGAGCTGCCAAGGGTAAAGGAGGTTCCGTTGACACATGTACTTGAACAGGGGTTGGTGGAGCAGGATCCCTGGGCAAGGGGGTAGCTTGGGCGGTACTTTGCAGAGTAAGTGTGTGCACCTGCCCTGCCTGATTTACGTAATCCTGGCGGGTAGCCTGTAGTTCCCCTTTTAAATCTCGTAAGGCCGCTAGTACCTCCTCCATGGTGTCGTGCTACCCAGGCGCTTGATGATCCTTGGGCTTGCGCTACTGTCAGGTTCTCAATCTTGCGCAGGGGTAGCACGTACACCTACCTCCCCGTTGGGTCTTGGCACCTAGCTAGGTAGACAACACAGGCCACCGCGACCCGCCGGGGAAAGAGGGTTAGGATCCATTGAATTGGATAGGTAGGGGGTAGTTAGGGTAACCGGGTAAAGGGGAGGAAGGGTAGGAAAGGGTTATGGTTAAGAAGGGGTTTAGGAAAGGTCCGCCTTGATGTGTTCTGCCTGGGGCTCCTGAGATCGACGGTACTCCGCCCATGCACACTTCCACATTCCTAGCTAACTTGCCCCAAAACACTGTGACATGAATGCAAGGTTCACCAACAGCATTTAGGACTTTAACACCATAGGAAAAAGCGTTACGGACACGCTACAGCTTCTGACATAGATTTGGTAGTTTCAACACTACCAACCCACAAGGTTAGCATTACCATAGCATCCAACACCTTTAGAGATAACCAAATGAGCACTTAGCTTCGTTTGATGATACCGGGTTGCGTGCCAGGCGACTGCCAGAGTTCTTGCCGTTAGACTACGGTGGCGCAGCGGGTTCAGGCTGCTGATACAGCGGGATGCCGCTACAAGGGAATCAGAAACAAGAATGAGCTCGGGTCGCGGACTGGACCCATCACATTGCACACACACACTGATGAGTTCCCCCAAGAATCAACAAGGGCCGTGTTGCTTCACACGGCAACGAAACGGTTTAAGCTGGGTTACGATTCACCCCAAGAATCTACAAGGGCCGTGTTGCTTCACACGGCGACGAAATGGTTAAGCTGAGTTACAAGTCGGCCACTTGGCCTTGTCTTAACAAATACCGCTGGAACTTTCCTCAGTCCGACGCTCGCATTAGCTTAGAACGTTGTGGGGGCTTTTCCCACAACGTTGCATGCACTACTGTCTTGTTCTGTGAACAAAGGTTTTGCAAATATCAAGGAAAATGCACTTATCTTGCCAGAGGCGCGGGGCCTGCAGAGATCACAGGCAGGGAATGGCCCCATGGGTCGCAGCCTGCAGGAGCCCTCCGCCTGTGCGTCCTCTCCAGTCCGTGTCTGTTAGCGCAAGCGGGGATCCGTGCGCTCGTCGCGCGCATGCGCGGATCATCGGGCGTTGTCCCGTGTAGTTCTTCTGCTTGCGAGCACGCGAGCTTGCTGGGACTTGTAGTTCCGGCTACCGGATGACGTTTTCTGCCATCTGCAGCCAGTGTTCTGCAACGTGGACACAACAGTGTTCTGAAATACAGCAGTTTATGGCTCCTACAAGACCCAATCTCCACACTGGACGCAGCTGAGGCCGTGGTTGTTCTGACACTCCCTGCTGACTCTCTTGCACCCTCCATCACCCCTGACTGCCTATCTGCCATCCAGTCCTGGTGCACCTCCAACGATCGCTGCCCCCCTGCCCATAAAACTGATATCCTTCCCATCAGGACCCCTGCTCCCTCCTTCTTCCCCTCACTCTGGACTTCCTCTTTGGGCTTACCCCCTGCACCCTCTTCTGAAGTCCGAAACCTTGGAGTCATCTTCGACTTCTCTCCCTCCTTACTCCCTTACACTCAGGACATTGCGAGGAAATCCCACTTTCAGCTCTTCCTTCTCAAAGGAATTCTCCCTTTTCTAACTTTCCCCCAGAGGCTCAATGTGAACCAAGCCCTGGTTCTCTCTAGGCTTGACTACTGTAATAGCCTCCTCCTGAATTTTCCATCGTCCTCTCTGCGACCCCTCCAACTAATCCAGAATAGGGCAAGAAGACTTATCCTTGGCCTTAAGCCCAGGGACCGCATCTCTCCTGTCGCTGCACAGATTAAATTCAAATCCCTCTGCATCCTCCACAAGGCTATCTGGGCCCAGGGACCACACTATCTTCAACTTTATTATACCAAATACTCTCCCTCTAAACAGAGGGTCGGGGCTGCTCACTCGCTTCAGCTGGCGCCCTCCTATGGAACAGCCTCCACTCCCTCTGCACCTTGAGCAGGATCTTCTTAAATTCCGGAAGCTCCTTAAGACCTTCCTCTTTACCTCCTCTTTCCCTTCTTCTTTCCTCTGCTAATCCCACAGTTGCTGCAATTGGTGTCCTGTGCCCTTATACATCCCCAGGGTCCTGACCTCCCACACCCAATCGGCCCAGCTCCTGTCTTTCCACGGAACTTGCACTTACATCCTTCGCCCTGGAGGCTCGCACTTACACCTCTGGGGGCTCTGTGCCATGTATCACTCAACTTTCCTAGCACTCCATCTGTGGCTCACCCTTGAGCTCAGACTCTCCAGCACTTACCGACTCTGCCCTCTCCCTTGCTGCATTTACACCTTCTGAATACTCACAAGGCATAGTAGGTTTGTTCTCTTTTCCTTCCCCACACTGATCTTAAATATTGTGTTTTAATGTTTCTTAATGTATTTCTGTATTAAATATTGTATTTTTAATGTATTTCCCAACTCCTGCCCCCTCCATTGCCCTCCGGGCACTTTGAAACAGTATTTTCGTATTGTATAAGTGCCTAACAAGCAAACAATAAATAAATAAATACATTCCAGAGGGAGGATCCTGCAGAGGAGAGAGATCTACCCCCCGCTTTCTGCTTGGAGAAGCATCTGACCCTCAGAGAGTTAGAGGTGGCTGAGCGAAGGGCTCTAGAAGGAGGTTGTTTAGGAAGAAAGAGTTGGAAGTAGTTCTGGCCTGGCCCCAAAAAGTCTTGTAGATGATGAAGAGGGTCTTGAACTTGATCCTTGCAGCAACCTGGAGCCAGTGGAGAGATTTCAGGACTAGAGAGATACGATCCCTGGGCTTGAGGCCAAGGGCAAGTCTTGCAGTCCTGTTCTGGATTAGTTGCAGGGGCAGAGAGTAGAGCAGGCAGGTTGAGAAAGAGGCTGTTGCAGTAGTCCAGCCTAGAGAGAACCAGGGCTTTGTTGACAGTGAGCTTCTGAGGGAAAGTGAGAAAAGGAAGAATACCTCTGAGGAGGTGCAGCTGGTAATGGGACATTCTTAGCGAGGTCCATGATGTGAAGAGAGAAGGAGAGAGTGGAGTTGAAGATGACTCCAAGGTTCTTGCCTCACAGGAAGGCACAGGGAGGGGGCCTAGGGAGGGCAGCCAGAGTGAAAGAGGGAAAGCAGGAGCAGGGTTCCTGATGAGGAGGATACCAGTCTTACTGGCATTAAGACAGAGATCATTGGAGGTGCACCACTCCTGAAATGCCGATAGACAGTCAGGAATGAGCGAGAGAGAAGAGGAGGCTTAGAGGAGCCTGAAGGAGAGCTCAGTGTCATCAGCATACCACTTAAAGAAAGAGTAGAATGTAGAGATGAGGTGGGCCAAAGGGACCAATTTGGACCTGGGAGGGTCAGTCCAGGTGAAAGGAGGTCAACCATGCCAGGACTTGATCCGTGATTCCCAGGTTCCACACAGAGATGATTGATCAGGATGGCATGATTGACCGTGTCGAAAGCAGAGGCAAAATCAAGGAGTATGAGGACAGAAGGAAGGCTAGAGTTGAGATTAGTGAGCAGATCTTCAAGGGTGTTCAGGAGAGAAGTTTCTGTGCCTGTGGTTGCTCTGAAGCCACACTGATGGTCATAGAGATAACCGACATATTCAGTGTGAAGAGTAAGCTGGGAGAAGGCCAGCTTTTCCAGGAGTTTGCCAAGGAGAGGAGTGATAGAGATCGCGCAGAATCTTTCTCGGACAGGAAGGATCGGAGGAAGGCTTCATCAGGAGGCAGAGCACAAGAGAGTGCTTAAGGGGGATGGGAAAGTTCCAATGGCAAAAGGGCCAGAGAGTGCAGAAATTGGCCAAGGCTTTAGCAAGGGTGTCGACCTGGTCCTTGATGGTTCTGGAAGAGCAGGGGAGTACCTGCTTGGATTACACCTTTATAGATCAGACTTGTCTAGACACATCATCAGGAGTGATTGCGGAGATAAAGGAGAAGGAAGGAGGAGAGGGAGGAGTGGCCAGAGGGCCCCCAAGAGTGGTAGAGGGAGAAGAAGAGGAGAGAGAAAACAGGATTTCCCAAGTTTTAGTGGTGAAGTGAGAAGTAAAAGCCGTGCAGTGGGCCTGAGAGGGAAAAGGAGAGGAGGAGACTAGTAAGATTGGCCAGCTCCTTGCCGATTTTGAAGAGATTGCCATGTTGTTAGAGGCTGCAGAGACATGGGTTTGGATGTGGGCTGTCTTCTTAGACTGTATAGCCTTTGGAGCAGGAGGCAGGCCAGTTTGTCAGGGGATGTGCCCAATGCCCACCACTCCCTCTCAGACACCCTAAACTTGCGTTTTAGGGTAGTGAGGTCAGAGTCATACCACGAGTTGCATTTGGAGGTAGGCTTAAGGTGGATTCTCAAGACAGAGGCAAGGACATCCAGAGTGTCGGGGATAGAGAGATGCAGGTTGGAGAGGTCTGTGTCAGAGTGTGATTCAGACGCAGGCCTAGGAGGAGAGAAAGTAGCAGCAAAGACCTCCACTGGCACACACTTCATGGGCCGGATGACCAAGTAGGTAGGTGGCAGTGCTGGAGTCAGCTTCACCTGGGGGACAGAGAGCTTCAGGTGGGAGGAGAGCAGAAAGTGGTCAGTCCAAGAGAGAGGAGTGGTGAGAGGGTTAGAGAAGGGGATGTCTGAAGAGATGAGAACATCCAAGGTATGCCCAGCAGAGTGAGTCGGGCCAGAGGGCAGAATAGAAAGAGAGAGATTGTTGCAGAGATTGCAGAAGAGCCCAGAGGAGGGATTAGAAATATCCAGGAGGATGTTGAGGTCTCTGAGGAGAAGTTGGAGGGAAGGAGAGAAGAGGAGAGGTCAGCCCACTGAGAGGAAGAGGGCGACCTGACCAGGTGGCTGTAGGTGGTGGTCACAGTCAGAAAGAGGCTAGGAGAGATAGAGAGCCTGCAGACCAGGGACCCACTGCAGAAAGATCAGAGCTACTCCACCTCCGGGGCCAGTTGGTTCAGGGTTCAGAGAGGATCCTGTAGCCATCAGGAGGGTGTCAAAACTCGTGACAGAGCTGGCCATGAACCATGTCTCAGTGAGAGCAAGGACATCCAGGCCAAGTTCTTCATGGAGGTGGCAAATGTCAGACGAGTGTTTGACAGCAGAGTGAGAGTTGAGAGTAGTGATATGGAGTAGGTTACCACATTTGAATGACTTCCGTGGTGGGGTACAGGCTTGAAGAACACCCAACGGAAGTGATGGAGGGGCCAGAGAGTGGGCAGAGGTGGTAGAAGGCAGTGGCATAGTAGCCAGAGAGTAGGAGGTGGATGCCAGAGAGGGGGCGGAAGAAGAAGGCGGCAGAGGAGCCAGAGAGGTGATAGTAGGAGTAGCAGGAGGAGGGAAGTTGATAAGACGCAGGGGATGCCTATCAAAAAGAAGGAGATAGGGCTGAGGGCTCTGGACCAAGACGGTGCCATTCAGATATACATTAATGATGGTCTTAGAGGAGTGGAAGGAGGCCAAGAGGACCTCCCACCGAGTGCAGCCATTAATGTAAGAGGAGGATAAAGGATAGAGAACAGGGACCATATGAGGGATCCATAGGTCTGGAGAGGGAACAACAAAGAGGTTATAGGTGAGAGTTTGTCTGGACGAAGCACTGATATGGGAATCAGGGATAGGGAAGCCTGGGTTGGAGACCAGGATTTCCCTCTTGAACTTCTTCCTTCCTAACTTAGTGAAAGAAAGGGATAGGATAGGAGATAGAGTAGCATTTGGAGAAGATGGGAGAAATGGAAAGCACCATAGAGGGTGTAAGGAGGAAGTAGGAGAAGGAGGGGGTGAGGAAAGCGCAGCCCAGTGCCGCACAGCACATGATGCACAGAGAGGTGCGGGGGGTCACACAGTAGGGAACACACAGAAGGGCCAGGAAGGTACTCTCAACAGTACACACTAACTACCAGCAGGGAGGGGATTAGGGGAGTGGAAGAAGCCTTAAGAATACACAGTTAGCAATACCACAGTTACCAGAAGCGACTATATTCAACTTTCCTAAAACGTGGGGAAAAGGCCTCGTTTCTAACACAGCAGCAATGCAAAACACCCAGATTTAACTTTCCTAAAACATGGGAAAAAGGCCTAGTTTCTAACACAGCAGCAATGCAAAACACCCAGATTCAACTTTCCTAAAACGTGGGAAAAGGCCTTGTTTCTAAACAGTGGCAATGCAAAAGGATGTGACTATCCTGGGGAGATGTGGGAGGTACACCATACAGTTTACTGAGAAGCTTATTTGTGGGGCGGTAGCTGACGTAGGAATGCTTTAGGGGTGTGTGTCAGTTTAGTGGGGTGCAGTCAGTGCTGCCTCCCCCGTCCCCCTACATGATTGGTCTCAGCAATTGAAAGCTGCTAGCTTCCTGCTTCCCCGGCTGACACTGGCAGACACCAGATGGAGCTGTTCAACGGGCTGTCCTTAGCCTCTGAGTCCTTCGCAGAGGGGACCATATGCACAACTCCTACTACAGAAGGTCCTTTCACATGGCTCACAGGTGCACTTGCTTTCACGGCCCCACACGCATGCAGCCCCTGATGTCCATGCTTTGCGCCACCCTCACTGGACAATATCTCGCCACAAGAGGGGTGGTCCTGCATCCTTGAGCGCGGCGCGTCCACAGAGCCAGAGGCAGATTTTGCACTTGGCAGGTGGGTGAGCTCCACCCCTACCCAGTCTCTTTCTCTGGTGTTAGGACTTGAGGGGTCTGCCTAGGGGTGATGAGCAGAGGTGAGTCGGGGTGGTGTCAGGCCTTGAGGGGGCTGCCTGGCGGTTGTGGCAGAGGTTAGTGGTGGTGGTGTCAGGACTTGAGGAGGCTGCCTGGTGGTTGCGATGGAGGTGAGTGGAGGTGGTGTCAGGACTTGAGGGGGCTGGCTGGGGGTTGTGGCATAGGGGTGAATTGGTGGGTATCAGGACTTGAGGAGGCTTCCTAGGGGTTGTGGAGGAGGTGAGTAGGGGTGGTATCAGGACTTGAGGGGGGCTGCCTTGGGGTTGTGGCAAAGGTGAGTGGGGGTGGTGTTAGGACTTAACGGGACTGCTATGACTTAGGGGTGTAATCCAGCAGTTTATGTGCCTTGAAACTAGGGGTGACATCCCGCAGTACTGCTGGGGTGCTGCCTTGAGTTAAAAGGTGACGACCCGCAGTTTTGTCAGGGTGCTGCCTTGAGCTACGGGGTGATGGTCCGCAGTTTCACTGAGGTGTTGCCTTGAGTTACAGGAGACAGTATGTAGTTTTGCAGGGGTGCTGAATGGTGGGGCAAAGGCAGGCGCAAAGGTTATTAGTTGGCTCTGGTTTTTGTTTGCATCGGGCCATGTTGTGGGTGTGACAGGCACAACGTGTTTTTCCGTGTGCCTCAGGTTATTTTGCGCTTCTGAATCCATGAATACGCAGAACGCGCAAACATTTTGAAACATTTTCAAACATTTTCAAACACGCAAGTAGGCGCAAAGTTGTCTATGGCGCTAAGAAGTTTGCAGGGACGAAGAGTTCCCAGTGGGCATCTGCAACATGGGCCTCTTGTGTGGGTAGCCTGGATTTCTGCCCCTCTTACCTTCTCTCCCTTCCTTTTATCTTTCCTCATACCACACATCCCTTTGACAAATAATTTGTTATAAAGCTTCTAACATGCTATTCCCTAATCTTATCAAATGTTATGTGTCCGTTTTGTATGTTTAACCACCTTTTATATAGAATTTCTGCTTGAAAAAAGTCACAATTTGAACTCATTTTTTCGGAAACATCCAAAAAGCCTGTAAATAAAAGCCTGAATGGGAGATTTGGTTGAATGTCGGCCGTTCGAAAATTCTGAACGTCCGAAAAGTTCGACCAAATCCCCCATTCGGTGCTTAGGGCTGCACAGGGATGTGGGGTTGTCCTCTGCAGCCAATCAAAAGGTAAGGAGGGGCGCTGTTGCGCGCATAAACTGATGCAGTGACCTGCGCGAGCTCTGTCAGAGGCTGAGGCCAAAGGCGCTAAAAATCCTACGAAAATGGCCTGATTTTGTCCGGAAATGATGTGAAAGAGGTGTGAAAGGCAGGACCCTATGCAAGTGAAATTTCTGAGAAATCCATCCATGATCTTTGGAAATACGTTGTGTTCTATGAAAGAGGACCCTGCGGAGAGCACCACCTGGGCCCTGGAGAAGACGAGAATTCTACCCAACGCCGGGCATGGGGACCCGACTCGCCAGCCGTGCTCATTCTCCGGAATCCTATTTGGTTTGCACCCCCAGCGCGGGGGGCATGGACCCTGTGTGACCCCTGTCGCCCGCTGATTGCCACCCCGCCTGCTCTGCGGCAGGACCCGTTGAGTGCTGGCGGATAGCAGGAGAGAACAAAGGCCCTCATTACGACCCAGGCGGTAAGTAATCGAAATTACCGCCATGGCGTAATGAGCGTTAACGCCATGGTCCGATGGCGATAAGAGCGCCATATTACGACCCATCGCGCACGAGCATTACGCCATGGCGGTAACGTAAACTACGCCATGCCGTAAATAGCCCTTACCGGCCTCGTTAACAGCGCAGGGTTACCTACCGCCACCCATCATTGCGCCGACCGTAGTCAGCGGTCACCGTAATTAGCGGGGACCGCAATTAGGCGGAACCGGAAATAGCGTAATCGCGGCGGAACGGGAAACAGCACAGCGGCCATCTTAAAAAACACAATCCATTGCCATCCTACCCAACCACACCACAACCAACCCTCAAACCCTGTCATTCCCATAACCCACCCATTTCCTCACCCAACCATGCCGAAAGTTGTGAAGAAGGCATGTGACAGGCAGCGGCAGGAGCGCTTCAGTCGTGAGGAACTGCAAATGCTTGCAGACACGCTCCAGGAGAAGGCCGATGTTGTCTTCTCCACTGAGATGACCCGGCCAGCCATAGGCCGCAAAAAGGAGGTGTGGGAACTTGTGGCACAACGTGTCAGTGCTGTTGGAACCACCCCACGCACCTCTAAACAGTGCCGCAAGAGGTGGGACGACCTGCGGATCAGGGTCCGGGGCATTATGTCTGCCAACCGTAACCTGGCCCTGGGAACTGGCGGGGGAGCAGACTCCCCACTGAAGATGCAGCCATGGGAGGAGACATGTGCCTCTCTGATTGGCATTGAGTGCATCGAAGGTGTCGGCGAGATGGAGAGAGGGGCCCCGACATCTGGAGACACAGGTAGGTGCCTCATATCCAGCCTTGCAAGACACCCTGATACACTTGCACATGACAATCACAATGTGGCAGACGCAACACATCAGCAGATGAGCCACACCCTGCGCACATGCAGCATGTACACTGTACAGTAGGCAGACACACACCTGCATGCAAAACCGAACCTAAAGGGAGGAAACCTGTATGTCACGGGCTACTAACTCCACCATCTATCCATTACACTCTTCACAATGCCTGCTCAATGTCCGCTGAACCATCAATAACAGTCACCCTCCTCTGCTCCACCACAGGCTCGCAATCGGACACTGGCAGGGACGACAGCACCAGCACCCCAGCCAAGAAGGCCAGGAAAGTGGGAGAAGGGAACCATGCATCCACCTCTGCTGGACCCAGGCCGAAACCACGCCAGGTTGAAGAGGCCAGGGCAGCAAAGTCCCCCGAGGAAGGGGTCGTGACAGCGCCTGCAGCCCAACAACACCCACTGTTGCCCACTGAGGGCAATGTGTCAGCAGGGAGCAGTACTGTTGGGGAGACTGTAGCCATCGCTGCCTGCTCCGATAGTGATGTGGAGGATGACACTGGACTTGACCACAACACGCAACTTCACTCACCACACCTATCCCCAATCAGCCATCATGGAGATGACACCCAGGGCCAATCGCCTGCTAATTCATGGCCAGCAACTCCAAGCCCAGTGGGAGTTGGGGAAGATGGGAGTAGTCCCATTGGTCCCCCATTGGCACCCTCCATTGGGCCAGATTTCCAGCTGTCGCTGGAGCAGATTGCCAACAGGCAGGAAGTACTGGGCACACTCCTCATGCAGCATGTTGCAGAATGTGGAAGTGCCAGTGCAGCCATGGAGAGGAGTGCTGATGGCATCAGGTCTGCCATCCAAACTGCCAGCAGGGACATATGCACCGAACTTGCTGCAGTGCGGCAGATGATGAGCCAGCTCATCCAGACAATTGTGGACACATGCCGTACTGAGCAGCCCGGTACATCCTCAGCTGCAAGTTCAGCACAAGCCACTCCCGTCCGCAGGTCATCCAGGACCCCGAGGAGCACAGGCAGGGGGGCCCCAGGTTCCGGGAGAGGGGGCAGTCAATAGTGTGCAAAGCTATACACACTTCACCACGGGCACTGTCACATGTTTGCAGGGTGTTCAGGGGGGAGGGGGAGGGGGGAATTGGGTGTGTTTGAGTGTTCAGGGGGAGGGGGAGGGGGGAATTGGGTGTGTTTGAGTGTTCAGGGGGGAGGGGGAGGGGGGAATTGGGTGTGTTGGAGTGTTCAGGGGGAGGGGGAGGGGGGAATTGGGTGTGTTGGAGTGTTCAGGGGGGAGGGGGAGGGGTTCTGTTATACCTATTCAGAAGAACAATACACTTTTTCATTTCTCACAAACGAAATGTGTGGACATTGCTCATTGTGTATGTGTGCTTTATTGTTTTACAGTCCACAGTGTTGACATACCAGACACACACAGTGCCCCAAGTGCCATCCATATGTTACACACACGCTGTGTGTGCTAGAAGTATCGGTCAATGACATTCTGACGCATTATATGTCCCTCCTGTGCATCGCTGCCTCCCTGAGGTGCTGCCCCATCCCCATCATCATCATCCCCATCATCAGGTGGTTGTGGTTCTGCGTCAGGGGGCAGAGGCACGTTTCGTCTGATGCACATATTGTGTAGCATGACACATGCCATGACGATCTTTGCAACCTTCTCATGGCGGTACAGGAGTGCCCCGCCAGACCTGCTGAGGCAGCGGAAACGTGCCTTCAGTAGGCCAAAAGCCTGCTCTATCACCACACGGGTACGTGCATGGGCATGGTTGTAGTCCTCCTCATGCTGGTTCGATGGGTTCCGCACTGGTGTGAGGAGCCACCTCTTCAGGGGATAGCCCGCATCACCTGTAAAATGTGAGAAATGAATGTGTCAGGAACGAGATTCATTTGTGAACATGACGCACAACCATGCCTTGATTCCGACTGTTACTGTGCACCAATTAGAGTTGTGCTAATGGATTTACACTGTGCAACCAGTATGTGTTCATGGCTCTCATGTACTGTTTTGCATGCAAAAACACAATGCAGGGGGGACGATTGCCTTGTGAATGGCCATCCACTGTGTCTGTTCAGGCCGTCATTCATGTGACCTTGCTCGTGTCCTGTGAGCTTGAAGCTCACATTATAGCAACATTGATGTCTTGCTCATTATGATCCCTGTGAGCATTACTGGTGTCAATGGGGACAATTTGTGGGTCTTGTAGTGGTGCATTGATGTTCCTGTCTGTCATGTGCCTCCTTTGTGCGCAGTTGTGGGGGACAGGCCTTTCAGTAGTTGGTGCATGGTGACGTGCATGTTGGTGGTTTTCTTTAGGGTCAATGCGGTCACAATTTGCACAATGCACTTGCAGATGGTTGTGTCGTTTTTGGGATACACTTTCATTCACATGTTGGGATGATTAGGTTAGGCATAATGTGTACACTACTCTGTTGACGTCAGTGCTGCCACAGGGAATCATCTGGCTACTGCTAGTTGCACCCATGTGACGTATGCATCACCCCCCTGTATCTGCCAGATGAAATATGCATTGGTACGTCATTCAACACCCACTTTGCATTTCCATGCTCATGACATTAGACTCACCGAGTAGGTAGGATCTTGGGCCTGCATGTCGCTCCATGTAGCGTGGTATTGTGGAGTTCCGAAGGACCATTGAATCATGGGTTGATCCGGGGAATCTGGCAGAACAATGTGTGATGATCTTGTTGGAGTCACAGACCATTTGCACGTTGATTGAGTGGAAATGTTTACGGTTGCGGTACGGTACCTCCATGGCATGTGGGACCACCAATTCAACATGGGTGCAGTCAATGGCACCAATGCAACCAGGTATGCCGGCCAGTGCATGGAAACCCACTTTGGTGTTGGCAATCTCCTGGGAAGACCGTGGTAATGAGATGTGGTCATCTGTGTGCTTGAGGAGGGCATCGAGCACTTGCATCAGTGTACGCGAGAATAATGGTTGTGATATGCCATGCAAGTGCCCCACTGTGTGCTGGTAGCTGCCTGTGGCCAGGAAGTGGAGAACGTACACTACCTTCAGTAGGGGGGGGTGGCAGTGGGTGTTTCAATCATACTGACGATGTCGTTGTGTATCATGTCCACAATGGTGGTGATGGTGTCCCGGTCCAGTCGGTACAGGGTGTGGATCTGCTCAGCGGTGAGGTTGAATGGGCTGGCTCTGATGCGTGGGATTGGGGGCTGCCTGCGTGGTGGCACTGGCTGTGCTGGTGGGGCTTGCTGGGCCTGCCTTGCCCTCCTTCTCCTCCTGCATCTCCTCTGTGCAGCCTGTTGTTGTTGTTGTTGTTGTTGTTGTAGTTGCTGTTGTAGCACTCGCATTGCTATCAGGTCCTCCAGCCCCAACATTGCTAGTCCTATTGGTATCATTGTGGAGTGTGACTGGGTGTGGGAAGGGGTGGGGTGTGCTCTTTTTGTACTTCCTGAGTCTGTATTGCCTTCACCTGTGCTGTTTCTGTGCACCTGTGGCAGCTGCATTCACTTTACATGGCCCTTTACGGTTGGTTCGTGATGGCGTAATTAGCACCATGGCGGTAAGGTACTTAACGGGCTGGGTGATGGCGTTAGGGGCATGTCCGCTTGGGTCGGCATTCGCGTACCTTTCCGCCATGGCGCTAAGTACGGTGTGGATGTTCGCGTGCGCGCGCCCTTGGCGCAGTCAGCGGCAGCGTTAGCTACGATGCCGCTAATGACATCGTAGTTTACGGTCACGGGTCGTAATCAGCCCTAGCGGAAGACGATGGCGGTAATCGTTTACCGCCATCGTTTTTCGCTTTGCGCCAGGGTCGTAATGAGGGCCAAACCTGAGGTGCCGTGGCCGTCCCGTACTATCACACTGCCGGTAAGTCCTGCGCGGCAGATATTGCCCAGCCCTAGCCACGGGCGCATACTGGATCAACACTAAACAGTCCTGGGGAGCAGCTGTCCAGAAGCCGACCCCTGGTTTTCTTGTAGAGGGCCTTCTGCCCGTAGCTGGGTGCAGACGTTCCGGCCTCCTCCTCCCCCTTGAAGGGGATCCTCCAGCAGCGCACCACCATACACCTTTAACGGGCAACAACGCCATAAGGAAGAGGCACACACAGGGCTACTGATGACACAAAGGGCCTCATTAGGACCCAGGCTCTAAGTGTTTAACGGCGCCGTAAAAGGCTGTGGCGCCGTTAAACACTTAGCGCCTAATTACGAGGTCCCTTTGCGGGACCCGACCTTAACGCCTGGTTTTTCCAGGCGTTAAGTACGGGACCCGCAAAGGAACCTTGGTGCTAAGTATGGTGCCGCAATTTGCGGCACCGTACTTAGCGCCTTCACCATTAACATGGAGCCCTATGGGGCAACATGGCAATGGTGAAGGGGCAATGGTGGATGGCGGAATTAGCGCCACCACACACCTTGGAATGTGGCGCTAATTCTGCCATCCACCATGCCGGACTCCGGCATGGACCATGGTGCTAATAGCACCATGGTCCAGCGCCGGAGTCGTAATGAGGCCCAAAGTCCGACACAAGGACTGAAAATTGGGGAACACGCGTGCTGGCGCCACATTCCAGTCAACACCATGCTGGGTGATACTGCCTAGACTTGTGCGTACTAATCCACATACGAAACGTGGATCACAATATTGGAAACAGGGCAGCACTCATCTAGCCTTATGGCCCCAGGCTAAGAGGACGTTTACACCCAGATTGAAGACACCAGTAAATTCAAATATCTACGGGCAAGAGGTGTCAAGCTGATACAAACCTGTGACTACTCTGCCCCATCCACTGGAGACCAGGCTATTTAGCTCCAATATGCGATTAGACCCACATTAAGACATTTTGGCCCAGGAAGGGCAGTCATTAAGCGATCTCATACCCGGCATGTGAATTGCAGCTCCTCTGTTGACACTTTCATCGGGGAAGGGGCAACGGGTCAAAAGGGTGATCCGGGGGTGAGAATTGGACTATCTGTGCACCCCAGGAACATTATTGGATCAGGTCACAGATAAAACAGCCATAGCAAAGGTCAACATTGAAGCGGGGCTGGGATGTGAACAAGAACTCTATAACACGCAATTGCACAACTCTCCAACACCCCAATACACAGCTGTGTCCTATCTCTCGACTCTGAAAACAACTGCGGGGCAGGCTATAACCCACGGAACTCATTCTTCCACATCTGAGGAGGAACAGGTCCGGGGAGATGGGCAAGTGCACTCCTGGAAACAATGCCCAAGGGGATAGGCCCCAAAAAGGGAAAGTGCGCCATAGATAAATTCACAACAATGGTCGTCAGAGCAGACATCATGGCGCGCCCCACTACTACACAGGCTCCTCAACCCGCCTCTCAACCCCCAGCGGCTGTCTTGAACCTCTAGGCAGTGTTCGCAGCTATGCAACAGGGATTTGCATCTCTCAACGATAAGCTGGATGGAATCAATGCAAATGTAATGACCATCAGAAACCAACTAGAAAAGGCTACTGGCCGTATAACAGAGGCGGAGGCACGGATTAGTACAACTGAGGACTCACTAGAGGCATTACGCAACATGGTGATGGAGATGGCTAAGGACCTAGGATCGGTGAAACTTAAGTGTGAAGACTTGGAAGCTATGTCACGCTGGAATAATATTCGCATAGTGGGGGTCCCAGAGGATGCACGCAAAGCCCTGCTGGAGCTTGCTGTTGAGGAATTACTCAAGGACCTGCTCGGAGATCCGGCCTGGTCCTCCATGTTTGTGGTGGAAAGGGTGCACAGATCCCTGGCACCACGCCCCAAGCCTGGTGCCTTCCCAAGGCCAATCATTGTAAGAATAATGAACTACAGAAACAGAGATTCGGTTCTACGGGCCACTAGAGATAAGCAGGAACTGAAACTGGACTTAAATGTGATTCAAGTATTCCTGAACTACACACTGGCGGTGCAACAGGAGAGGTGCTCCTTTATGGGAGTAAAGAGGATGCTTTGCGAATGCAGAGTACCCAATGTGATGCGGTATCCGGCTAGGCTATGCATACAACACAACAATAAAACATACTTTTTCACCTTTCCGGAGGAGGCTGCCAGCTTCATGGAAGCACACATCCCGGTACAGGCAAAACAACCACCGACCACTGCAGAGGGTAACAGGAATAAGTCACTGATGAGGGACCACGAGTGAAGACACGATGACGTAGAAAGCGTTGTACTGAACAATAGATGAGAGGATGCACCTGAAATCGAGAGGACAGATCATGTGAAATATGGATTAATGAGATCCTCTATTTTCATTATGTGTCCGAGCAACAAACAAGTCTGTAAAATTGAATGGGCAGACGAACAACAACCTTTGGCCTCGACCAACACGACAGCGTTTACCAATGCAAGTGCATCGACAATTTGGACCACCAAGGGGAGGGGAAGAGAGGGGATATGGCATAGTTGAAATTCAGGGAACTATGAGGGAGTGGGAGGGGAAAGAGGATGGTTTGAAGGGTGTTACAGTTAAAAATGCACATGTACAGATCGCAAGATTAAGTAAGGCATCGCTGAAATGCTTTTACAACACTTACCTAATGTTTAACATGAACACTAATGGCTATAAACAATGGAAGCGAGGTAACATTGGTGAGCTGGAAAGTACGCGGATTGGGGATGCCAGTTAAAAGAAGGAAGATAATGGCATATCTTAACAGGTTGGGGGCTCAAATTGTGTACTTACAGGAGACCCATTTATTAGGACATCAAGCAGAGAAGATGGCTCCTGGCTGGGGTAACCATCGCTTTTATACATCATTCTCAAGCAGGGCACGGGGTGTATTGACACTGGTACATAAAGCATTACCATTCATCCACTACAACACAGAAAGCAAACTTGGAGGACGCTTTGTGCTAGTATATGGAAGGTTAGCCACAGAAGAGGTATTACTATTGAATGTATACGGCCCAAACATTGACGACCCAATGTTTTTCTCTGAGCTGTTTAAGAAATGCACCAACTACCCCACTGCACAGGTAATTTCCGGGAGAGATTTTAATACGATCTTGGACACTCACCTGGATCGCACATCTATTTCCCCAAGAACACTCATCAACTCAGCACGCATGATCCACACTCACATAACAGACCTGGATCTCCGTGATGCATGGCGTTCTCTGAATGGCACTCAACGGGCCTACATGTATTACTCGTCCGTACACGACATGCACTCGAGGATCGACCTATGGTTATTATCACAAAGAGCTCTGGGGTGGGTTTCCAGGGCTACCATACTCCCTAAAACGATGTCAGACCATTCTCCAATCTTGATAAATATGCGAATTCCCGAGGTAGCACCATGCAGGCCACCATGGAGGTTTAAGGCTGCAGCACTGGCAGATCATGTATATAAGAGCAACCTAACTCAAATATCAGTGAATACTTTGAACACAATGAAGGCACTGTGGAGACGCAAGAGACGCTATGGCAGGCCTTCAAAGTGTATATAAGAGGCATAGCTATGTCCACGAAATTCGGGGTACTTAAGGATATCTGCAGAGACATAAAAATATAGGAAGAGGGGATTGCTAAATTACAAGAAGGATATGTCACAGACCCCAATCCACACATCAAACTAGAAATTAAGACCATACTTGAGGAGTACAGAGCTGCAGCAGACAGAGAGATCCACTATTTTGATAGGCCAGTCGCTGCAAGACGATACAGGGAGCAGGAACGACCAAGGGCGGTTCCTGACAAACATGGTAAAAGGAGAACGGGGTAGCACACATATTCCTTGCGTATCTCGACCTGGCGGGGATGTGGTTACTGACCAGAAGCAGATAGAGAAGGTGTTTTACGACTTCTACTCCCAGCTATGTTGCCCTCAGAGTGCAGCCACAGAGGAGGAGATAGACGACTACTTATCAAAGATACCCACCATGCTTCTGTCCACTGGTGGCGAGAGAAACCCCAATAACGCAGGAGGAGATCGCCGAAGCCATTAAATCCCTGCCTAATAGTAAGGCACCAGGCTCCGATGGCCTTGGAGCTAAATTTTATAAAGAATCTGCTGATACCCTGGTACTGAGGGTATATGCCGTCTGGACCGAAACCCTTGTCACAGACAGACTACCTGGAACTACCCATGAGGCAATCATAACATTGTTGCTTAAGCCAGGGAAAGATCGCAAGGACTGTGGTTCGTATAGACCTCTCTCGTTGATTAACACAGATGCGAAAAATGTAATGAAAATCCTTGCCACACGATTAACTCCCCTGATGCCACATATGGTGCACGCGGACCAGGCAGGATTCATACCGGGTAGGTCGACAGCGACTAATATCTGTCATTATTTTGATACACTAGCCTTGATCCCCAAGAACATGCACACAGTGGCACTTGCATTAGACATGCAGAAGTCTTTCGATACCGTTTATTGGCCCTTTTTATTCAGGGTTCTACACAATTACGGGTTTGGCCCAAATTTCATAAAATGGGTAAAGACTTTATACACACAACCATACGCAAGAGTCTGTGTTAATGGGATGTTGTCGGAAATAGTGAAACTCGCAGGGGGCACATGACAGGGCTGCCCATTATCACCTCTCTTATTTGCTTTAGTTATAGAGCCACTAGCTGACTTATTACGTTCCAGATTTAGCGGGGATGGTATCCGGCTTGCGGACAGAATAGAGATCATCACGCTATACGCTGATGATATAATGTTATATTTGAAAAACCCCAAACGCACCATGGGCAAAGCATTAAGAGCCGTCAAAGAATTTGGGGAATACTCCAGGTCTAAAGTTGAACGCTGCTAAATCTGAAATATTCCCTCTGACAGAGGCCACCACAAAACCTATATCACTACACAGACTACAATGGAGTCCCAACCAAGTTAAATACTTAGGCATACAGGGTGGCAAGGACGGCACAACTCACCTGTTCCTTAAATTATGAGACACTAAGCTAGAACGATGGCGATCTCTTCCGGTGTCTCTCATGGGCAGGCTAGCTATGGTCAAGATGATAATTCTACCCAAGTTATTCTATCTATTCAGCACTGTGCCCGTCTGGCTGGGCAGATCTTTTATTTTGAAAATTCAGGGGGCATGTGCAGCATTTGTGTGGAATGGCCAATCAAGGGTAGGATGGTGGAAACTCACCTCTCAATATCCACAGGGGGGCTTGCAGCTCCTGATTTTGAACTGTATTATCTGGCAGCGCAGGCTCATTATGTGACACAGTGGGTCACCACAGACGCACAGGCACAGCACACAACCATAGACACCCACAGGAGAGACCCAGTGAAACTTTTACATAAAGCAGTTGCAGTACACTCTAAACATATTAACACTACTGGTCCCTCTTTGGTTACATGCACTGCCTGGGCTAAAATGACAGGGAAATCTGATAAGGAGGTTTTGTACCACCCAAACATGCCAGTATGGGAGGCACCCTATATGCCCCCCACACAAGACACAGACATTGCCACACACTGGAAGAGCAAAGGCCCCCGTCACTTCGGAGACCTCTTCCTGGACGAGCAGTTCATACCTTGGGAGGATGCTAGAAGGATAGTGGGAGATACCCCACTACAAAAACGATACTACTTACGCATGAAATCAGCCATGGCCAAGGTTTTGGGGGTATTCCCAATCAAACCCACGATACATTTGGGTCTGGGGTATATATTTACTGCTGCGAATGCCAAGACATCGGCCTCTACCCTGTATAAGATAATGTTGACCTCCAAGGGGCTGTCGACCCGGGAGCAAAAGGGAAGTGGGAATGGGATCTGGGCCACAACATTACTGACACACACTGGACACGGATTTGCAGATTGACAAAATACATCTCATGCAATTCACAATACCGCCTGATACATGACAAAATTATACACAGGACACATTATACACAGGCTAGACTGAATAATATAGTCCCCTCAACAGGTACCTGTCCCAAATGCAGGAGTGAAACTGCTGACATATATCACATGCTGTGGGCGTGTACCCGGCTCTCTGAATACTGGGCTGGGGTATGCGCAGCACTTGAGGTCATGGCAGATCAACCTAAAGAGTGGACCCCTATGACATGCTTCCTGGGGGAGGTAGGGAAAATGAACCCCACCTGGCATAAACTGTTCAACCTTGGCCTATGGCTGGCGAAACGTGCGATTCTGATGAAGTGGAAAAGTGTGGAACCACCCACAAGAGAGGAATGGGAAAGAGATATGATGTGGGCAAATGACTGCGAAGAAACGTATAATGGACTGTTACCCATGCACATCTGCCCCAGAGATATATGGGGCAGGTTCAAACAATACCTCAGTGATAAGGACACCGAAGAGCCCAATTCCGACGCAACATAGATAAGTGTACTACTGTATCCTAGAAAGCTAGAGGGCCTCATTACGACCCTGGTAGTAGGGGGTTAACGGGGCCGGTAGAGCTGCCGGCCCCGTTAACTACTTACCGCCTCATTACGAGGTCTGCTCGTGGGAACTGGCGTCCAAGCAGACCAGGATGCTAACAACGGGCCCGTTATTAACGGGCCCGTTGTTAGCATCATCCCCATTCCCATTGAGCCCTATGGGGGCTGAAATGGGAATGGGGATGTACCGGGTCCGGGTTCCTTGAATGGGGAAATACCGGGCCCTCCAATGTCAGAATGGCCCGGTATTTCCCCATTCAGGGAACCCGGACCCGGTACCTGGAATGGGGGTAGCCATGCCTCAAAAACCGGCATAGTTACCTCCAGGGTCATAATGAGGCCCAAAGTATAGGGAAGCTGTTGAATAGAATGCAGAAATGTAAAACAAGTTTTTGTACCTGTGCAAGTTAAAATTAAAGTTTAAAATTTTTTTAAAAAAATAAAAAAATAAAGGAAAGGACCCTGCTGTACCGGTTCCCGATTACAGAAGTGAAAGGCAACAGGTGTCGCAGGGACACCACGAGTCGGCGGCACACAGTGAAGTGTGCCACCACAAGGTAAGTAGGGGTGTGTGGGTGGAAGTGTGGGTGGTTGTGGGGACCAAGTCGGAAATGTTCAGGGGATAAAAGGCTGAAGGTTATTTTTGGAAAAATAATCTTTGGTTTTTTCTCCCTCAAACATTTCCGTCACAGGATTCCAACCCCGATCCATTTTTTCCACATTTTCTTGGGTGAGAACTCCCCCAAATCCTACTTAGATGGGTTGGTCTTGCTCGCACTGTGTAATATGGAGCTAATCTTTTCATCCTCTGCCGACCCCTGTTTATCATTCATATTTCACCTACTTCCACATGTGAAGATAAATATAGAGCATCATTTACAATGCCTTTGGTGCCAACACGTGTGGGCAAGTTCCTTGCCAAAGACGCTTTGACTGAGTTCCTGCCTCACACATTACTTTCACGTGCAATCACAGATTTACATCAATCGAAGAACCCAGAAATATCCATAACTCACACCCTAAATACAAAGTTGCTGTATTCCCAAAACAAGCATTGGGAAAGCCAAATGTTTTGGCTTTTTGTGATGGCATGGGCTAGGCATTCGCAAGACACTGTCATAACAGGAGTACCTGACAATAAGATGGCAACAGGTGAAAAATGGTGTGCGTACCCGGTCACATGATAATAGCAGTGCCTGGCAAATGCTGATTTAATAACCATACAATAGCAAAATAATGTTGGCTTTGTCAATGATTCAGAGCAAGGAACAGATATAAATCAAGTGGCTAAAGGTACACTTGGTTAAGAAATGTGTATTATACCAGTAGCATATTTACAATTGCAATCAAGCCATTATGTCTCATCAGACATCTTAGAAACTGGCAGGCAAAACGTTAATGCTACTACTTGATAGCGCTAGCTCAATCAGATCCGAAGAGGATGTGTTTTGGCACGGAGGGGTAAATAGTTGGTGGGAATGGCCATAAAGCTTAGAATGGTCATGGGCGGTAAATGGGGGGTACATTTATACCAAACAACACCCACCCACAAGCTGTGTGACCCTCCGCACCTGTAATCTCCCTACTAGGCGCCTGATCGCGAGTTGACCGGTATCCCGGCTGGGATACTGCCCAACTTTATTAGCGTTAGCGCCCACCCATCCAACGGTATTACCTCCAGATCACGGTTTGGGCGCTGTTAGTCCACATTCCCCACTAGGTCCATTGGACCGAATGGGAATATGTCGGCACAATTACTGTGTGGTAATACTGCTGGCAGTAATTGCACCAAAAATTGGCATTTTTCCAGTATGTTTACGCCCAGCTCCGAGCTGGGGGCAAACACGCCAGACACAGTTGGACAAACCCTTTAATGCGGCTGTAACACCGTTACCGCCGTATTTAAGGGCTACCGCCCAACTCATGATCAGGGCCCAGCTGTAGTCCCATTCAGGTCATAGCAGGAACTAAATAAAATCAATTTACTTAGGGAAATGAGGGGGAACAATCGACCTCTTCCCCGCTTTGTGATTTGGGATCTTTTAACATGGGAAGATAAATATATTATGGGTAAATGGAGAAATAATCTGTCCATCGTTCAATGGATTATTGGAATGTGTTTGCAGATGATGGCAACTTGACCACTCCAGTCTTCCTATATCTGTATGTATGATGTTATGTGGGAATAGGTTTCAGTGGAAACTGAGACCCTGCAGCCGGTGGAGGATGTCCGAGTTGCAGTGCTTAATTCCATGCACCTTCGATCACGGGTGAGCCTTGACAGAGGGCCTCATTACGAATCCGGCAGTAACCGTGCCTGAAATTCGGGCAGGTTACCGCTGGACTCGTATTACCATTCCGCCTCCGTGATTCCCGGAATTACCGGGGCATTACAACCCCGGTGACCCGGGAATTCTGGAGGCTGAATTCGTAAATCCCCATTCCCATTGAGTCCAATAGGACTCAATGGAAATGGGGAAGTGGAAACACCGGCACCATCTTGACACCTCTGCCTGCAAGGGCTCAAGATCACCCGGTATGGAAACAACTGTGGTGGTGGGTTTACCGCCACCGTTATTTCCACACCGGGTGACTCGTAATGAGGCACAGAGTGATGCGGACACGGCAGACATTTTTCGATGTTTTTCTTGCTGCTTAAAATATCAGTATGCACTGAGCACGCACCTATAATTAAGCATGGACCAGAGCCGATAATCAATTTTGATACATAGATGGTTTGTTAAGCCTTAACAAAGTAGTTAGTAATTAAGACGTAAGTGAAAATATGAGCTCTGTTACTTGGGTATTGGCTCGCCCTCTCAGTTAGGGACGGAAGGAACAGGCCACCAATACTCATCACAAAATAAGAAGCCTACATTAAGCTAATTGCCAAGTTAAACTCGGATTTAACAAACTTAAAAAAGCGATGGAAAATCCTCAACCTCAAACATGGATAAGCCAGTTTCAGAGAAAGTAGATACCATGGAAGAAAATGCAAATCCAAAAACCATGGAGAATTCCAGTTCTTTGGCTGGTAATTCCCTAAAAAAAGTAATGTAGGGAAAAATAAAACAGAATAATTACGGCGTATATTACATCAGTCAAGATATCAGAAGATGATGTTGGTATAAGCGCACCACTTAGCATATTCGTCTCCAGTCAACATATGGCAACAAAGGAGGGGCCTTAACTCAAACAGTCACAGAGTCAATCAATGGAAGCCAACCAGCCGGAAGATCAGACTATGTAAAGAAGAAGACCAGGGATGGATGGACAAAGATGATGGTCGAAACAAGTATGGAACGAAAGAAAAGTGAAAAAGAGTTAACAACAGATTATTGCTTTTTATAAAAAAAAAAGCTTAGATGACTCAGACTACCTTTGGAAAAATAAACACACTGGGCCCGATTCATGGAATTTATTGAATGTTAAATAGGGACTTTGCACGCCAAACTGCGAGTGAAAACCCCTCTGTCGATTCATGGAATCGACAGCATGGAACTTTTTCGTACTTTGCAGGGACTTCACGCAGGCTCAGCACATCTCTGCATACTATCAATCTCCCTGTGTGAGACACCTTGCAGAGAGTCGGCGTGGCCTGTGCAGCGGCAAGACTAGGGGACAGAACATGCAAAATGGAGAAGAACACGAGAAAATGTGGGCGTTACGAGGGTCGGTCTGCAGTCAGTCCATCGCACGCCCACAAATGCGTGGAACGAAGTGTATTCATGGATCCGAACGCGCATCCTCTCGTCGGGGAAATGACCGCACAAAGCACTCGATACAACCACCACCCAAAGGCAGGAGTACAGGCACTTGCGCATAGGAATTAACACGCAAAGGTAAGATCGAATGACGGATTTAGGGGTGATTTTACAGTCGGGGTTCCGATCTCAGTCAGCGGTTCGCGTACGAAGTCTAGCGGGGTGCAGCTGCGGTTTACTGGGGTTTTAATGCAGGACAACCAAAGTTTTACATGAGTTATGGAAAATGGTATGCATGTTCTTGGGGTGCCATTTGCAGTTACAAGGGACACCACGCAGTGTCGCAGAGCTGCTACCTTGGTTGCGGGGGACCCCACACAGTGTTACCAGGGTCCATCTGTTTGTGGCCGAGTACCACGCAAAGGTAGCTGTTTGTTGCTGAATTTGCTTTGCGTGGGGCCGTGTCTGGGGTGTTATCACCACTACTTGCGCATATGGTTACTTTCCATGAATGCGCAGAGCGTGCAGAAATTCCTCTTTGCGCAGGGCCCCGTAGAGTTGTTCTGGGCACGCCTGCTTTGCGGGATCAAAGCACAGTTTTCCATGAATCAGGTCCACCGTCTTACATCTTTGATGTCATTACACATGGTTCTAAAATCCTTAGTAAAAGTTTCTGTCCTTTTAGTCAAGGAAGTGAAAGGTCATAGCACAAAACTTGTCGTAAACAAAACAAACTGATAAAATACGAAATTTAACATCCTATAAAACATCCTCGCACACCCCTCGCACACCCACCTTTCATCGTTCTAACTTAAATAGTCCAGAATATGATCAACTATCAGAGACCTCAACACTGATAATAAAAAAACAAATGAAATTCAAGATGGAAGGGTTAGTCCAGAAACATCAGCGATGTTAGTAACAAAGGCTAACATTAAGAAACTAATAAAAAAATGTCAATTGATTAAGAAGCGTGTAAACACACACACAATATGGATACAAGGGTCTAAAGGGAAGGCTAATATAGATGATTCAGTGCAACTTCACAACATGGCAATCGAGGACATTGATGAACCTGGGGAAAATAGCAAGGCCATTAAGGAGGCAATGGCCCCTGTGATTGACAACAGAGAACAAAGATCTCACCGTTAACATAAGAGGCCTAAATCATCCAAAGAGCAATAGTTAACAAGCAGTTAAAGAAGAATGTGAAAAGAAAATCAATGATCAAAATCAAAGGAGATGTAAATGGCTCCAATTCTTAATGATCAAATAAAAAAATACAGAGGAAGAAAAAGTATATGCATAAGAGGGAGAGCAAAACACTGATTAGTCACCTATAAAGACTGTTAATCTCAGGATAGACTTCCACTTTATATTAGATCATGAATTATGATGGATTACATGACATTACACCACTTAAAAAGAAAAGTGATACAATGTCAATCAGACTTCGAATCCAAGGATTTTAGAGAATTATGGGGCCTTTACACTAGTGATACAACAACCATGAAACTGAAACAAAAAACAACATTTTGTGATGCTAATGATGCAGAGAGATCGGAAGTAACTAGAGAGCTCACTTATCTCAGTGTCAACCTTCAGCAGACACCTTTCGCGGTGTATTAGAAGAAAGGCCTTAAAGTTTAACTATCAAAAGATTGAGCCTCAAAATGATTATCCATGGAGAAAACTCGGTGCAAAACAGAGAACTGCAGCTTGTGCTAAACAATTCAAGCAAAGTGGAGAAACCTCTGGTTCACAGCATAGATAACACAAAATGTAAGTAACAACCTGTAGTTAATGCGAATTAGAAAGATCAAAAATACTTAGTGCTTTTGTGGGAAATCTCTTTCCAAACTGTACAAATCTGCATCTAATTCGATCCCATAATAATTATTATAATAATAATTATAATCCCATGTGCTACAAATAATTCAAAACAATTCCAGTGCTACAATCAGGTGAGTCAAGCAATTTAGAACTGGTTTAATTTGTTGACCAGACGTGTTGTCACGAGGACAAATGGTATTGCACATTGTAGGCAATAGTAACATTGCAACAAGCCGTACGCTGCCTTTTGCCCTGCACTTTTCCACGCCACCATGTAAGAGAGAGTAAACGCTGCCCGGCATTCCCGCATGCCAGGCAGCATTTACTTTTTATTGTGACTGCCACTTGCCATGTTTGCATTGCAAGCAGCGTTCAAAATTACATGTGTGCAGCATTTCATTTTCTTTATGAACACTGCTTACCATGTGCGCATGATAAGCAGTGTTCACAATTACAAATAAACGCTACCTGCCATGGTAGCATGGCAGCCAGCATAATAATATATATTACAGGATTTTCAGGTCTCCAAATGCTGCAATTCATATATATTTGCAATGCATATTGATATTTTAAATGTTATCAATCCAAAGGGGAAATATGTTCATTAATGATATATTATCCATGATGTGGATTGTAATAAGTATAATTTAAGTGGCACAGCATCGTTCTGATGCCATGTTATAGTATAATATCTTGACACAGCATCGTTCTGATGTCATGCAATACATGAGTGAAAACAATGAGTGATTTTCATGTTAAATGAGAAAGCCCTATGGTTAAATGTGACACGAATGTTGCGTGGTACGTATACAATTTTTGAGCATAGTAGTTATGGCATGCATATTAATATATTACCGGTTTATTTTCCTTGGTCTAACATGTTTTTTTTAAACTTTGGATGCTTTCAATTTTTGGCTGCATTCAAAACAATTTTGTTTTCAAAGATCTTTTGCACTTGGACTCAGATCTGATCAGTCTCTGTCGCGGTGTATCCTCTTCTCGCGCTGTTCTTTTCCAGCTGCGTTGTTTTAATGTGATCTTTGTTTTGTGAGTTTTCTTTTCTGCATTTTCCCACTTTTCATTGTTTCTTATGGCAGGGTGTGTATGTGAATATGTGATGGCGCAAACCACAGTTGTTTCGGAGAGGAATGGTGGTGTATGTAGTTATGCAGTAGTTATGCAGTTATGGTTGTGAGGCAAATGTAATGTTGATAAGGATAAAATATAAGAGGTTCATATGAATGTTAGATAGTTCCTGATGGTTGCGTGAGTACGCGGTTGTGCTGGGTGTGGCAGACCCTTGTCTCCATGTGGCAGGTGGAGTGGGAGGAGATACGCTTTGATGGTTGAGAGTGTGGCAAGGAACGTATGTGCTCGCAAGTGGCAGTTGTGAGGCCTGGGAGTGGCAGTCCCGGGCAGGTGGTGATTTGTGTATTTGATTGTTTTGATTGTTAGTTACGTGAATGTGGATACGCTTTCTTGGTTGTGAATGTTGTATAGGTTTTACGGATTTGCAGGAGTGTGTAATTTTGAGAGCCTCTTTTAATGCTTGGTTTGTGATGCTTTGTTTGGTGTTCAATTGAAGAGAGGGAGATGTGTAGTATTGTACCTATCTATTTGCACTGGGTGCACACAGTGCTGCTAGTAGAATACAGCTATGTCATATGGAATGTGATGGGACCTGAGGGTTCCAGGAACTACAGTTGGGAACACAGGATGGGAGAACCTTACTGAAAGGATGTCATCTGTTTAGCTCCCTGCCCCTTTCTATATAACTAGCCCTGTAACTCTGTAACTTATAAATAAACTCACTCCTTTTATATATACTGGTCTCCTGTGCCTTACCTGAATCCAGATGTCTTCTTACCATCCCCGATACTACAATCCCTATGGGGTTTTCCGGCTTTTTTGCCAGTGCAAATGATGGAGCATTTGTAAGGTGGAGAGGAAGAAAGGTGGCGGAAATGCAAGTAGTGTTCCTCCCTTCATCTGTGCCATACAAATCATGGAAAATGTGGCATGGCGTGTTTGGAAGGCGTTCAAGCTTTACTCAAGGCTTTGATGCCTTCGATTCACAGTACGCCACAATAGAACATGAGCTCCTCCATGTTTATTACAATGTGTAAAACCCTGGAAATTAAGTCATCAAAACTAAGTGCCAAAAAATGTTACTCTTTCAATAAGCAGGATGGAAAACATATGCTCAAAAGCATGGTAAACCTGTTAATAATGTGAAAGGCAATCACATAAAATGGTCAAATAATAATATTAGAAAATGAATAGGTATGTAAGAGAGCATACTCAAAAGCCAATAGTGACAAACAATGAGGATACATGTTTTCAGCCCACATCTTTCACTACAAGAATTAAACGTTTAATTTAGAAATGGTAATTCAAAACTGGGAGTCATCAGAAAGACACAAGAGGGAGAACAAGAAGACTCAAGCAAGGGTTTTCAAATTGCTTAACAGGTTGTAAGAGTGTAAGACCTACAGCATAATGGTAAACAATGTTGAATTTGTTCATGCCAAAGATGATAAAGCTGTTTGGGGTTTAGTAAATAATAGAGATATTTACTTATCTGTAGATCAGCTAAAGCCTATTAGGAAAACAAATAGACTAAGAATTTGAGGTGAAAGACTAGTACGAGGGATCTGTAGAATTATTATATCAAAACCTTCCTTTCCCCCGTCCCACGGCTTACCAAATATCGTTTTCAAAGAATATCTCTCTACTTGCTGTAAATACATGGTGCATTTATTTCAGAAAATATTGGATAGACAAGTGATATCTAAATCATGGACTGAAGCAATATAAATTCCTATACACAAAGGGAGGTAAAGAAGATCTGAAAAAAAGTTTTTCTCATTGCCCTCTTGAATTCATTGATCAAAATATCTGTTGTAATGGTGTGAAGAGCCTTACTTTACACAAATGTATCCTGTTTGATGATGCTGTCTAATTAAGACAGGGCCAAAAGAGGATCAGTATACATTGTCTTCATACACTACTTTGCCCCTTTGATTGGGTGGTTATGAAGAAACTGTGCAAAATTGTCAGAATGGGGAATTGATTGTGGATTGTTACATTTGATAATCCAGATATATTCAGAAACAAAAGTAAAGGTTAGGTTAGCTACCCAAGGAACACTATCAGTATTATTAAAAACATCCATAGAGTTGAGACATGGGTGTGTTCTTTCGTTTATATATGGCAGATTTATATTTTCAACTTTAGCTAATTCATAACTTTCCCCCTAAATTTGGTCAAGCACACATTCCTTATTTAGCATATGACAATGATTTAGTTCTATTGTATAGCGCTAAGGTGGTGTTACAAAGAAGTTGTGAGTTAGTAGAAGAAGAAATCTGAAGTTAAAAACAAACATAACTAAGACAAACACTATGAAATTTCCTCATAAATGTAATTCAAAATGTGTTCATTTTTTAATCAATACACAAGTAATTGAGATGGTAAATTAATTCTGCTATCTCGATTGCTTAATCACGACAGAAAAGTAACAACACAAAATGCATATAGGAAGCCAGAGCAACAATGGTAATGGTGACATTAAGATTTGCTAATGATCATGGAAGGTTTACACTATCACTTCTAACCAAAGAGCATAGACAAAAATTCCTCCCTCGATTTTATAAGGTTTGTAATGCAAGCAGGAATAACAAGGTACATGGCTAAACAAATTGGAGGATGACTTATGCCATAGGGTTTTGAACTAACCATTGAACGTCCCAATTCAACAAATAAGAGTGAAATTGGGTTTACCTTCCTCATCCATATTATGGAGACTTTGAAAATTACATGTATGTACTTCCTTCATGAAGACCCTCTCAGGTACATTGAGAGCATGCTTTTATAGCAACCTTAGGAAAGACAACTGTAAAAAAACAATTCAAATTCAAAGAACATAATGCAACTTGATTGAAACAGATTGAAATGGAGGTGGAATGGTCATGGCCAATTGAGAAGTTAATCAGGGAGACTAAAAAGAAAGCACTAATTTGGGATTTATGGAAACACATGTTCTGACCCAAGAATATCTTAACGTTCTCCCTCCCCCACAATTTCCTAATTTTCAGAGGCATTGTTAGGGTGGTTGAGGGGGCTATAGCCGCAGGTCTTTTGGTTGTAGCCGTGGATAGAAGCTCAGGGGTGACAACCAAAAAGGCTAGCCTAGCCCCCAATCCCGACAGTCCCAAAATTAGCATAGACCCAGATCTTCTCCAGACCTAGCAACACCCCAGCTAATTTTTATGAAACTTAAGAAATATATTATACAATTCCCAAATTGTACCAGAGGAGACAATTCATCATACTCAAGTTCAATAGATTAAGAACAAGGGGAATTGTGGGGCTGGAACAAAAACCAAAGGCAAAATAGAAAGTGCATATTTTGTCAAAATGAAAACATGATTGAAACTTTAAAATATTTGTTGATATATTTTCCAGCACTAGAACTTCTGAAGAAAGTCACTTTTGGGTACTTTGTGTGTTTTAATTACTTTTTAAATTCAGAATGTTTTTAGTTGTGATTTGTCACCTTAAGGAGATTGCTTTTGTGTTTAACTGATATAGGCAATGTTTGAACCATATATAAATATCGAGATTGGTTCAGGGTGATGATCTGTGAGGATTTTAGTTGTGATTACTACATGTAGTGCCTACATGTAGTCCCTTCTCCCTCTTCCATGGCGGCCATTCTTTTGTTTACATTTTTCCTAATGTACTTCAATGGCCACCATGGAAAAGGAGACGGGCCTGCAGGTAGACCCTTCTCCCCTTCCATGGTGGCCATTTTCTTTGTTTACTATGGCCGCCATGGAAAGAGAAAACGGATTATGTTTTCATGTCTGTGGCAGAATATTTGTTTACTTTTTTTTCCAGCTGTGAAACGCAATTTTTCTCGCAGCCGAAAAAAATAAAATAATTAGCAGCCTGGTCTAACAGGCCGAGGTATTAATGGCAATAAGCCCCTCGACTGCAGGCCATTACCACATAAGGTAATGCCCCCGGGGCCTTGGTTAAGCCCATCGCTATGCTCGACCCTGTAACTATGGGCCCCGGGGGCATTACCTTATGCAGTAATGGCCCGCAGTCTCAGGCTTATTCCCTAAGTAATTATCGATGAGTATTCTCTCCATTCATAAATCCAGATTCTAACCTCTGCATCTGCTTAGGTGGTAATACCAGCTCTGGATAAGACTCTCTACATATGGAATACCGAAAATAGTAAAGTCAGATAACGACCTCCATTTGGATGTAACTCTTTTCCTGTATTTGCAGAATATATGGGATTCCAGCATCATTGTATCCCACCTTTGTGTCTTCCAACAAACGGCACATTAGAAAGATTCATGAGTAACTTGAAGAAATCATTACAGATTTCACATTTAACTAACAAACCTTTTGAACAAGTAACATACCATCGGCTGAGAAATCACATAAATACACCCCATAGCATGACACACATCAGCCTTTCATGAGTAATGTTCGGGTAACAGGTCCGCACAAGATTACCTCAACTTCATCTACATCAAGAGATACAGATTAATTATCAGGAGATAAGAGAAACAGATAACATAGCCAAGTCAGTCATGAAGAGTTGTGCAGACGCCAAGTGGAAAACAAAGAATTCAGATTTGGACATGGAGACAAAGTCATTTTACTGTAGGGAAGTTTAATTCATAAGAAAATATAGAGGGCAAGGCATTATTTTAAAAACAATATTTAAGCTCCACCCTGTGCACAGCAGTTGGGAAACACACGCACAAACCTAATGTGCAATGTTTTGCAGCCACTCTAAACCATAACAGACAGAGCTTGAGATGAACATTTCAAGTTCCAGAAAATAACCTGCAACCTTTATTAAAATGGGGAAATGCTTAATCTGGGGAGGAAAAGGGAGCAATTTACAGTTATAGAAAGAAAAATGTATTTGTATTTCTGCTGCTGTGTGTGCTAATTTTCTTTTAGAGAAATAAATAGTCCGGATTAGGAAACCAACTGATGTTGAGAATATGGACTGTTGATATATAAGCCAGTGCAATATGAACTGTGGCGTTTTATTAAAATAGGCACATTAAAAGCTGCATTTATTTATGTATTTATATTTATATAGCGCACAAACAGCCCAAGGGCATTGAGGCGCTGTTACTTGCAAGAGCTTAGTTACAAAGGTACAGGAATGGTAGCAGTCATTGGCACATTATGAATAGTACAAAACATAATTCTATTACAGCTAATGCACTTGGTCATTACATTACAGCTTATGCAGTGGGTCATATGTTTAGTATTCATGCTGATGCAAACGACCTTATGTGAAGAGGATGGTTTTCATAGCTTTGCGGAAGGCGATGAGGGAGGCCTCACCTCGGATTGTGGGAGGTAGGGCATTCCAGTGAGTGGGTGCCAGAGATCCACCCGCACTAGCTCTTTTAACTAGTGGCACAAAGAGCACGTTGGTATACAGTGATCTGGTTGGCTTTGTAGAGGAGACGGGGTAGATCCTTTGTGAGAGGTAAGCAGGAGCAGTGATTTGTGACTGAAACCAACTGTGAATGAAGCCAGCAGTTAATTCTGACATATAGGAATCCTTTGAGTTCACAAAGACCCCAATTTCCAGCATGCAGAATGGGAGGGCAGATAATTTCACTTTCCAAGATAATAAACTCTTTGAAGTCTGGCCACTTCAGGTAAAGATCACCCTGCAACAGGCAAAGCAAATCAGACCATGCTATAAAGTTAAGTGTCGAGTTATATTACTTACCCTATGTGCATGTTAGGGGTGAATAGTTTAAAAAAAATGTTTTAATTCAGATTAATTTGTGGTCCTGTCTAGTTACAATCTATTAACACCATCTCACAGGCCTTGAATGAAAGAATGTAACACTTGACAGGGCTACAGGTCTGGAAACTTCTCAAGAGGAGACAGAATTAACACCATAAAACCACAGATACAAAGGATCTTATCAACAGCCAGGCCCTGATCGATAAATATCATATGATCCAGGCTCGAGTCAACAAGACAAGATTTCCAGCGCTGACTCAACAGAAAATAAATTCCATGTTCCTAGTCTTTGTATCTCAGCAGAAGAACTGCAATTTTAATGCAATATTTTTGCATAAAGGAAAATGCCCTTTTAAATGTACATTGAATTGTTTATAATGCCTGGATCTCTAGAACTGAACCTCTTAGACAACTCAAGTAGGTGGTGAACATTTCAGCTGAAAATCTTTTATTAGATGGACCATAAACATTTTTGTTTGAATGTAGTTATAATTATGCAAATTAGGCCAATTTGTATTTTGTTGCAAAGAATTGGCACAAGCTAGTGAATGATATGGCATAGCATCCTTAGGGATGAGCCTGTCGCTTTGAGATGGAACATAATTTGAATTTATATGTAGAAGTGAGTTAAATGGAACAATCTATAACTTAGTAATTATTTGTGCCATTATGATGAGAATTTCATCAATTGATTCATGCCAGAGAGAGGACTATGGTGAGAAAATTAGTAAAGTGGTAATATTTGTGGAATTCATTATATAAGAATGTGGAAATCCCTGAGATGACATCACATTACATGGGAGGGAAACTGGGGGGTAGACGTTACTCACATCCGACTGCCCTCTTCATTAATATGCCCAATGACTGTGGAGGGTTATGTATATTGTGATGTCACTTTGGGACCATTGTCTAATCATATACATTGATCAATTTGATTGGGGAAATCATACACACCTCAAAGAGGTGGGGTTTCTGTTCTATGAAAGGCCAGACACAAAGAGACTCAGACTGACACTCTGAGACTCGTGGACACTCACTCTCTAACTCACTGACTGATGGGGAAGAAGGAGAGGAAAGAGGATTGATAACAACCAGAAGTAGATGCAATATATTGCTTTCTTTTTGGCCCCATTTTGGATTATCATCAGAGCCCTGAAAGTGAGTCCTAGAAGGAGTTAAAGTCCTGCGCCTTCTTCAGTGTTAGAGAAAGCAGACAGGCTGTGGAGAAAAGCTGATCCTACCTTACTGGCTGATGCCCACCTGTTCCTTGAGGGGGAGAATTGAAACAGTCCTTAAGAGGGGATGCCCACCTGTCTGTGATTCAGCCAAATGAAATCTGGATGTGAGTTTTATTTAAAAGGGAATTCATCTTGTGGGGATTGATCCCATAAAGGAAATTATGCCTTGTCCTGCCCCCTATAATTTGGTAGTATTGAAGGATGAGAATATACAAATTGTTTGTACATCCCGAGAAGTTAAGGAACATCTCAAAGTGTATGTGCTTCTGGAAATAGATATATTTTATAGATTAGTTCCCATGGTGTGTCCACAGTGAGATCCCCTCACTCTTTCATCGTGTAATGACATCTAGCACAGAAGAATTATCACAGAGTTAAATGGACATCTCACTGTGTGCACACTTAGAAAAAGAAGATTATTTAAGTAATTCCTGAGTATATCATCAAGCTGAATATTGTTATTAATGCATGGTCGTGCAAGATAAATGGTAGAGGGTGATACTTCACAGTTCATTTCTTTCCGCTGTTCAAGGTGCCCATTGAAAGGGAGAAAGGTAAATTTTAACCGGTAATAGAATAGAAACTAAAGGGAGTTTTGCAAACATACTGCTGAACATACATTTTCTTTTCTACAAGCCACTCACATACCCAAAGGTCCAATAGTTTAGTACAATTGAGTTGAAACTCTGACCTGTCTAGTGAGTAAATTATTTCTATGTTCTGTTCAACCCTGGTTGTTTCTTGTCCCTAAAGCGGAGGGGAGGTATGGGGAATCAATTCTGTTAAATTGGGGGTCCCAGATTCATAAAACCTACTTTATTAAATAAAGGATAAAAGTGCGTACCTGGTTTGGGGTGGGTTGTATATTCCCCTGAATTAGATATCACCCATTTAAAATATCCTACAGAATGTCAACCTACTCTTAACAAAGTCACAACGAAGAGAGGCTCTATGGTAAGCGCCAGTAGCAGTCAAAGGACAGTAAAAAGGAATTTGTCATTCTTCAAACTGACAAGAAACAAATCTCAACACAAGTCTGATACTAATTAATGGGTGATTACTTCGGTGACAACGAACCACCTGAAGAAGATGTATCCCGTGATGCAGTGGTTGAACCCAGTGAACAACAGGTCATCAGGAAACAGCCAAACCGTATAACAGGAAGACCTTGCAGAAGGATCGAACAGATGAATTAATGACCGGAACATTTTTTGGGGGGGATATTGTTGCATCTCACTTTATTGTAGGGTCATTGTTAATTGAAAGACCATGAAACTAGCCCAGAGAAAGGACGTGATCTCAGAAAGGGCAGGGGAGAACCAGAGGCAGAGAGAAGAACCAGAATAAAGAAAGTTGCCACTTAAATCTGCTCCACAAATTCATTCTGTCGCAGTCATTTATTTGATGCGTTTGTACATCAGACATCACAACAGCCCTGATTGAAAGCAAGCTAGTGCAATAGAAATCAATGTAAACAATGTGCGCTGTATAACAGCAAAATGTGTAGAGCTAAATGTTAGGCAACCAAGTTTAAACAGGCAAACAACAGATTGCAGTGATGATTCAAAGAGCTTAACCTCCGTCATCATTTGCCTTAAGTAAAAGGAAAATGACAATGTGCTATAGAAAATTGAATAAGTTAATTTGTCCAACAATCAAATGAGGAATAGAACAAGGCCATACTAGATTAAAGGTTTTTTTAAAAAAAAAAAAACATTCGATCATTGGATAACCCCATAATGTGGGCCTGCCTTGTTTGTGGTGAAGGTACGGGCAGTGTCTCAGGTCAGTTAAAGGGCGAGGCATCCGCTACGCAGTGAGCCATGAACCATTGAACAGACATCACCTGAGCCCCCTCCTCTGCAAACCTGTTGCCTGTGCAAGGGTGCCCTGAGGCCTTGGAGGTGGAAAGGTTGAAATCATCTAGTCTTGATGTTGACTGAAGGTAGAGGGGGCAATACTGGGATAAGTGTGTAGGAATTCTGTGTTTTTTTGAAGAGGTGGCATCCCACTCCAAATCATTTCACGTGGCAGGAGGTCACCTAAAATGCATGCTGTCATAATTATCCAAGCAACCTTTAGACCTAATGAGTTATAAATGGACCATATTGCCCAATCGCTTAAAGCACTCATTGGGAGGCCACTCTCGCTGGGCATGCCTAAAGGTTACATTTAGAATCTGACCGGAGATTGCCCTACCATAGTTGCTCAAAATGTATCAAAAGAAATATATTTCTTAGGAAGGTGTTACCTCCACCCTCATTGTCCTTCTGTGCTCCTTCTCCCTGTTTTTTCCACCCTACAGATCATGGTCCATTTGTTACCCTGGACATGGTCACTGTTTGCTCTAGTCGGACAAAGCTCAGGAATTTAAGAGGAATCCGGTGATATATGCACTACAAAAGACTCATAACAATGACATCACAAGCAATAATATCACCACATGAGCATCTACCTTATTATATCGCAACAAATTAAATCATATGTTATGTGAGCCAGTTCTGGTCACAGCCCCCATTACGAGTATGGCGGTGCATGAAAAGAGTGGCAGTAACGGAATTACTGCCACTTTTCCCGGTCCACCAAACTACGAGTATGGCCCTGGAGTGGGGGATTTACCTCCAGTATCATGCTGGAAGGAGACCCTCCCACTTTCTGCCAAAGAATCAGCAAAATCGGCAGAATTACCTCAACGGTAATCCCACCCACGGCAATTAAGCCGAAATTCCCAATAGAGTCATATGGATTCCAAATTAATGGGCACCGCCACTTGGAATCCGGTGTATATCCGCCAGACAAAGTGGCGGAATTTACCACCGGAATACTGCCCAACTCGTAATGAGCCCAGTGTGCCGAGAAAAGACAGAACAAAAAGAGTGAGCAAAAAGAATGAGCACTATGACAACTCTTTGCCAGACCAATTTACCACTTCATCATGAAACATACGTGTAGCAATAACCAATAAAACTGTTACTATTGAGTGACCTAGGTTGTGGCTGACTCTGTGCCAGCTCTACCAGCCTTTCAAAGGTGACTGCTACTTTTAGCATCTTTGCATCACAATTGAGAATTTCATTATTATTACGAAAGAATGTATTGCAGTTGCCGATTATAGGTGGCGTCTCATACTTTTCCATTTGTAGCTCTATGTCCCTTGTACTCTCCCTAACTAGGATTCTGGCAGACCGGAAGACAGGAAGGAACAAAGAAAGGAACGAAAGAAGGAATGGTGCAGGCATTGAGAAAAGAAGGGAGGGAGGAAAAAAGGGAAGGGCGATAGGAAGGAAAGGAAGAATGGAGGAAACCATTATTGTTGTCATTAGTAATCTACGCGATAGGAGAAGATCGTCCAGGCAGCGGAAGAGTCAATTAGCCACATGGCACAAAATGTGCAGCTTGAGAATGAAGTGGCTTTGAATAACAAAAAGCTGCCCTTCCTCCCCTGTAAAAGCTGTTGAGGAATAGTGACTCAAGAGGAGACATGGGAAGTAGTAATTGATTTTTCTCGTCTTTTAGCCATCCACCAGTACTTCTGTGGATCCAAAGGAAGGCGAGTGCTATAATGTTGAGCAGAAATGTTGAGAGAAAGGACGGCCCCTACGTCACGTTGACAATCAATTAAGGGGGAGATTTCTCAGAAGGAGATTACTCTGGAAGGCTGGTTGGGCAGGCGCAGAGAAAGTCACACAAAAGGGAAAGGCATGCATATGACAAGCTCTAATCCAGGTGTTATAAAGCAGAATCGAGCACCAACAAGACCCATGGTGGAGCAGGGCAGAGTTATTCGGACTGGCTGCACTGCTTTCACTTACAAAGCCAGAATGCTCACAAAGACCTAGGAATTTCATGACTTAATGGTCCTGAGCAACCTATTAGGGAGAGCTTCAGGCACCTAATGGCTCTGAGTTCTGACCCTCAAGTGAGTTACGATATTTGGCACCCTTGGGTGGATGCCAGGGGTCAGGAGAGAGGGGAACAGGACATTTTGGGCCTGTCTCCGGGAATAGATGCTCGTTCTGCAAGAGCTGTGGCATCAGCATGGCTCTGCAGGTATTAGAATGTGGCCTGGCAGCAGGAAAGTCCTCCTCCAGGCTTCCCGGGTGGCAAATCCTGTTTATTTCTCACACTGTCTCTGTCTAATAGGTAGCAGTTTAATTAGTTTGGGCTATTAGGTGGCAGCACCACCTATAAGCTAAAACTATTGCATTAGAGTGTATATAAGCAAAAATGGCATATGAGGAGGGACAGAAAGCTTAAAGGTGTTGTTTGGTTATTTTACCACCCATTGATTGCCCATGGCAATTCTAATCCCTATGGCCATTCCCACTCAGTTCCTGCCCCTTCCCACCCAAAATACATCCTCATGGGAACTCTCGTCTCGCTTTAATCAAGCCTTACCATCAAACTTTGCACTCAAAGTGTCTACCAGTGTGTTTTCAAAGCAGTCATCTGGGGGCTAATGACTTAATTGGAGCTGTAAAGATGCTAGTGGTGTAATAAAAATATCTTAACTAGGTCTGTCTTCAGCCACTCGATTTATAAGCACTATGCGTGTCCTTCACTGAAGACCTGTTAAAAACAAGCATTGGACTGGCCACCAGGGGGCGCACGGATGGATCCTCCCTCTGTGTGAGCTCCGACACCGTAGGTCCATAAGGCGGACTGAGCCCCCTCCTTGGGACCCCCCCCACGAACAAAATAGTGGAGCAGTAGTCGGAAGATCACCTCCCCATGCCGGCAAAAAATCCGATCCAAAACGGAGCTCGGAAGGCAGAGAAAAGTGCCTTTCAACGCGTGTGACGTGTGACAGCCCCGCGGCGCTCCGGTACCCTGAGCAGCAACGAGTGGCAGGCCTCGGACCTCCGGGACTGGTGGAGCCTCCTCTGCCTCTCCCCCTGAGATAGCAGCTTTCTACCCGTGAGCGGAGACGCTGACACCACACCCGGCGCTGTGCTGCCGGTGCCCGCGCTGAAGGAAGCGCCCACTGGGTCACGGGGCGAGCCCGCCTAAGGGAGAAAGGTACGTGGCCGTCTCCCCCCTTCCAACACTCCCTGTGAGCTGCGATCACCCCGTGCCCCCCTTTACCCCAGCGGTCGCGGGAAGCTGGAGCTGCGCGCCGCCTCTCCTCTCCTCTCACCGAGGGACCGCGTATCACGCGAGAGGCCCTGCGGGCGCGGCTCCAGAGACCCGCCAGAGACTCGCGCTCGGGGAGGAGTACGCGGAACAAAGAAGAGATCCGCTCACGGACCCATCCACCCCTCAACACTCACCTGACTGTGCGGAAACAGCGCAATTCCCCAAATAAAGGAAAGGGGAGGGGAGAGGGGAGAGGAAAGGAGACATTAAAACACAAAGGCCTCACGATTGAATAGATACCCCACCTATAAGACACTGGGCATCAAGGCCATCGGTGAGCATATGATCCTCGCCAACGCTTTCCCTTGATTCCTGCCACACCACGAAGCACCCAGAAGCGCTGTCAAGGGCTGTCACCCTTATTGCACCGTTACCTCCACCAGCCTTCATCTGCTATTAACCCTGCAACAAGCACCCAGATCAGACGAAGACACTCTTTTGGGGGATACTCCCACCCAAGACTTTGCCGGAGACACCACGCCCTGCGCTCGCCTTGAGGAATACAAACAACGTGGATTGTCTCCCTCCAATGTGCTGTCCCCTGTGCCTTGGATTCTCAAGGACAACCTGCTAGGTGGGCACCCACGCTCCGACAAAGAGGGTAAGGCCCCCGACTATGGTGCGTGTGCCTCCTCTGATCTGGGACCCACCCCATGAGCGCAAAAAGTAGGCTCGCCAAATACACCTACGCCCCATCCTCCCCGAATCCTCAACAGAAAGCAACAATGTCAACAGACGCCGCGGAAGCGGGAGCCGCCGCCACCAAAGGGGACATTGCTGCATTGCTAAGTGAGATAAAGTCACTTGGAGCCAACCTAGGCGGTAAAATCGACAGGATCACCCAGAGAATGGACAATTTTGAGGAGAGGTTAGAAGGTGTGGAGAACAATCAGGCCTCGATTGACACCCTTGAAGCCCAAATGGACACGAGGATTCGAAACATCGAACAAAGGGAAGAGGAGATACGCCTCAAAATGGATGACTTGGAAAACAGAGAGAGAAGGAACAACCTCCGCTTTTTCGGAATTCCGGAATCCGAGGGGGAAACTGAGGACCCACTCAAAACCACAATACACAACATCATAAAGATCTTAATGGCAGATGAGGAGATAGATGAACCTAAAACGGAGCGGATACACAGGGCTGGTGGGCCCCCTGGTGGACCACGCTCTGTCCTAGCAAAGTTTCACCGATACGAGGACAGGAACAGGATCCTGATGAAGGCCAGATCCGGGGACTCGCTTACACTGGGAGGTGCGCAAATCACCATCTTCCAGGACCTATCCTCACTTATACTGGCACTGAGGCGCCTCTGCAGCCCCCTGACGAAGTGGCTCAAGGAACAGGGCACAAGATACAGGTGGGGATATCCTTTCTCCCTCACATTTGAACACGGTAGCTCGAAGATTGTCCTTCGATCAGAGCAAGAGATCAAGGACTGCATTGCGGACATCCTCGGAATGGCCCCTAGAGGAGGTGAAAGGGACAGGCATGAACAAGCGGTAATGCAATGGGAACTTCAGGGTCCTAGAAGTAGAAGAAAAAGAGTGAAAGGATCAAGGAAATACATGCGACCAAACAATACGCCCGAAAATGGAAAATGAAAAAGAATCTCAAGAACCTTGCAAGCCAACTGACCGCAATCCACGCCTGCAAATGTTCCGAAACGATCATCCATCGTCACAGAGGGAGGAGCTCACTTGCTGGACGACGGCGTTCAGCCGCAAAACCCTCACCTGAAGTAGGAGGGAAATGAGCTTCTGAAGAAAAAAGCCGGAGTGCACACGTATCGTTACACCTTTGTTTCCTTTTCAATGTTATTGTTGAATTAAAGTATGTTGGGGGGGGGTCGACTGGGGGATAAGGGGGCTCAATGGTATGTTATGGTAGTATATTCGAATTGGACCGTGATGTAACGGTCTCCACTGGTGGTCCAATACTGGACTGAACATTTCCACCAAGTCCGAATTGGACGCCGTCAAAGCGCCTAAAATGGCACATTTTCAGTTCTTGGGTTCACTTGAACACCATCAACTCAGGGAGAGGGGGGTAAGGGGGGGAAGGGAAAAGAGGAACTTGAGAACAGTAGCACCAACATCTGAACGAATTTGCTTGATTACCAAAGGCACGGGAGGGAAGAATCAAACACCGGTCTGGCCACCTGAAGTGAGCGATCCTCTAAAAGTACCTAACAATGGCGACATCTGATGAACACATGGTGAGAGACTCACTCAGGGTCGGGACTATTAATGTGAAAGGCTTGAACTCCCCGACTAAAAGATCCTTGGTCCTTAGGGAATTTTGTAGATCCAATATTGACATACTCCTCCTGCAGGAGACCAAGTATGCTGGGGGCGAGGAGCGGAGCATCCTGGGGAAGTGAGGAGGCCTCGAGTTTTGGGGTTCGGGCCCACTCAGAAGAGGCGGTGTTGGAATTCTACTCAAGAAAGGAATCAACTTTGAAGTGGATAAAACATGGTCCGACGTTGGGGGCCGTGCCCTGCTCATAACGGGCAAAATAGCAAAATCTCAGGTGACTATTGCCACCGTATACGCACCCAACACTGGTCAGGTCGCATTCCTTGAGAAAACGATCCCTAAAATAATGCTAGAAGCCACAGGGCATATCATCCTGGGAGGAGACTTTAATCAATGGGCTGACCCGTACAAGGATTGGAAGCCAGGCAGATCTGAAGCGAGACAACAACATAAGAGGGAGCCCACCGAATTGGCTGCAATGATGGCTCTATACGACATGAAGGACGTGTGGAGACTCATACACCCCACCGAAAGCGGATATACCTTCTACTCAAACCCCCATCACACATTTACACGGATTGACTATATATATCTCTCAAGTGCGCTCACAACCACGACACAGCAATCCGACATAGTCCCGATAACCTGGTCCGACCACGACATGGTTCTGACCGATATCAATTGGGCGGACCTACCTGTCAACGGAGGAAAGTGGCGATGTAACGAGTCTCTTTGGAAAGATCAGGTCTTCAAAACCACCATGGAGACTGAAATTGACGAATATTTTAGAATAAATAATAATGGGGAGGTCTCCAAACAAATTGTATGGGAGGCAGGGAAGGCCACATGGAGAGGCATTCTGATGCGAGAGGGGTCCTCCAAGAAAAGGGAGCGGAAGATTATAGAACATAGGCTACGGACCGAAATATGTCAATTGGAGGGTGAGATAAGGGAAGACCCAGAGGTAGACCCAGACAGAATGAAAATAGCCCAACAGAAAAGGGAAGAACTTAGGCTGTTAGAGCGCGACCAAGTAGTACGCAAACTGCAGTTTTTAAAACAGAAATTTTACGAAAATGGAGACAAGGCCGATGCTCTACTAGCTGCCAGGCTCAGAGAACAAAGGACAGAGTGCAGGGTGACCAAAATACTGGATGACTCTGTCCCCTTTTCCCAGACCCCCCACACTATCCCGGAATCCTTTGCCAATTTTTATGAGAAACTCTAAACCTCCGAAATAACCTCTGGCCAGTAAGACATAACCGCTTACTTATCCCCGATCACTATGCCTACAATAACGCATGCTGACACCGAGCTCCTCGACTCCCCCATTAGTGAACAGGAGATCCATGATGCAATTAAAAGGTTAACGCTCGGCAAGTCCCCAGGGGAAGATGGTTACACTGCTGGGTTTTATAAAACTTTCAGCAAACAACTAACACCCTTCCTAACGGAACTATTTAATGAAATCATAGAAACAGGTGTGGCTCCAGCCTCCTTTAAAAGAGCACTTATAACAGTGATCCCCAAGGAAGGGAGAGACCCCAAGTGCTGTGGCTCATACCGTCCCATTTCCCTCCTCAATCTCGACGCCAAAATCTATGCTAGGGTAATAGCTGCCAGAATGGAAACGCTAATGCCCCGCCTAATCCACCCAGACCAGGTCGGGTTTATACTGGGGAGACAGGGAGCTGATTCCATGCGCAAAACACTACACCTCATCCATACGGCCCATGACCTCCCTGGCGACCCTGTCCTACTATCGATTGATGCCGAGAAGGACTTTGATAGAGTGGAGTGGGATTTTCTGGGAGCAGTCCTGCAGAAAGTGGGAATAGGCCCGAGAACTAGAAAGGGAATACGAGCATTATACACATCCCCCATGGCAGCGATATTCGTTAACGGGGAATACTCCAGATGGTTTGAACTGCATCGCGGGACTAGACTGGGATGCCCCCTCTCCGCAATTCTATTTGCACTCTCACTAGAACCCCTGGCACAAAAGATGAGAGCGGACCCTTTGATAGAGGGGATGCGGCTAGGGCCAACAGAGTACAAAGCCGCCCTCTATGCAGATGACATTCTCCTCCACATAACTAACCCCACAGAGTCCATCCCTCATGCCCTCAAATTAATGGATGAATATGGCCAATTCTCGGGGTTTAAGGTAAATAGGACCAAGTCCATTTTGTTCCCCCTTCAGGGAACCGCAGAAGTTAATGACGCCAAGTTCCTCCAGTTGGGCCTCAAGCTCGAACATGCCACACTACAATATCTGGGCATACAGATCACCAAAACCCTGGACGATCTTTTCGAAGCCAATTTTCCCCCGCTCCTCCAGCGATTCGCAGCCGACCTCAAAAAATGGGAGAAACTCACGATCTCCTGGCTTGGACGAATCAATGCAGTTAAGATGGTATGCCTTCCCCGTTTCCTGTATCCATTCCAAATGCTTCCGGTTGAGATACCCAAAGAGTTTTTTTTTAAGCCAAAAAGATCATGGTAAGATTCATATGGCAGGGGAAGAAACCAAGAATCCCATACAACACACTAACGCTCCCCAAGGACAAGGGAGGAGTCGGGCTTCCTGACCTGAGAACCTACTACAAAGCCGCTCAGCTGCGCGTCCTGATCCCACACCTTAGAGACCATACTAACCTCCAATGGGTCCAAATGGACAATCATTATCTGTCTCCTGCCACGGTATCAGAATGGCTTTGGACCCCACACAAAAGGGTTCAACGAAAAATCAGGGGCCACCCTATCTTAAGCACTATATGGAGTATTTGGCGCACAGGCAAAGAAATGTGCAAAATCACCACCTGGCCATCCCCGCTCAGCCACTTATGGTCACCTGGCATAAACAACCATATACCTGATGTGGGCAGATTCCAAGCATGGTACGAGGCAGGCTTGGAGAGAGTAGGACAGCTACAGAAAAAAGACGCGTTTATCACTTTACCAGATCTAACGGAAGCGCTGGGTATAGGCACCCTATCTACATTCCAGTACATCCAACTGAAAGGGGTCTTAACGAAGGCAGAATGGAGAGACAAACTAAACAGAGATCTCACCCCATTTGAGAAACTCCTAGACTCTAAATCCGAGATGAAAGGCCTCATATCCGCAATGTACCAAGAATTAATAGCGGCGGGAAACGGGTCAACCGAACCCCTGCGGAAGAGATGGGAAAAAGACTTTGGGGAAGAAATGCATTCCAACCTATGGGAAACAATGTGTAAGGCAGCCTCCAAAACGTCCATTTCAAGTCAATACAAGCTTCATGCCATCAAACTGCTACACAGATGGCAATACGACCCCCTTAGACTTTCCAAAATGTCCCAAACAATGAGTCCAACATGCTGGAGGGAATGCGGAGAAATAGCCAATTATTGGCACATGTGGTGGGGCTGCCAACACATCAAAGTATTCTGGAAAGAGGTCCTGGGGTGGATTAAAGAAATAGAAGGTATCCAAAGAGACCCCGATCCCTACCTAATACTGTTTGGCCTCGAAAAAGATGAAGATGAATGGACCAGAGTGAAAGGCTTGACCCCCTACTTACTGCTCGCAGCCAGGGCCCTCTTAGTGATTAAATGGAAATCCACAACGACGCCCGGTAAGAGGGAATGGATCGCCCTAGCCACAAACATCTATTTAATGGAGACAATAACCGCCTCCCTGCACGGCAAAGCCGCCCAATGCGAAGCTCTATGGATGGACTTTAAAAATAAATATCTCATAACAGACTCTGGGCTCCAATCGGAGGAATCTATCGGACCCTGATGGAAAGGCAACACTCGACAGAAAACAATGGAAGAGACTCTGCAATAAGTAGCACCTGACCGACCACGCAATGGAGCTCTGAATAAAACACTTTGGAAATCCCCTGCCTTCACAAACTCCAATGGATGTGTGCTCAATCAAGGAAGGGAGGGGGGAGGGTAGGGTTCGTTAGACTAAGATGGATATACTTTGAGGTACCCAATGTAATATATGCTGCATAACTATGCCTGTTCTTCTTTTAACAACAAATATATCTTCCTTGTTCTGCAAACATATGCTTACTATGGTGAAACATGTAATATGTATTCCATCTTCTTTGTTCCTTTGTTAAAACCAATAAAACCAAATTAAAAAAAAAAAAAAAAAACCAAGCATTGGCAAAGTGAACAGTTTTGGCTTGTGTATAAAAATTAGATATTTGCCAACCACTGCAGTTAGATACCTGGGTACGTGCACTATGTTGCACCTGCTACCACCAATGGCCAGTTAATATCACTACAGATGTGCATATCAAGTGTCTTTCCCATGCTGACACAAAAGCCCTATCTATTTGTTGGCATTTTCAATGCTCGATCTTGATTGTAGCAGTTACTGTGAACAAATTAGGAGTAAACCTCAAAAGTGTCAGCTCTGGTGATTGTTTGATGTGCAAATGTTCTGCATATTAAGCATAACAAGAAGAGGCATACCTTTGTCAAACAGTAACTAACATGTCTTGAACTCAGTAAAACCTAAAGTAGAGTTGAAGTATTAAATAAGGACCCATTGCTGGTGTTTAGGCTGATATCTTGTTGCATCGGGTACTTGCTCTCCAGCATTTACATTGTGCACAGGAATGCAAAATGAAATGTACTCAAATATACTTTAGAGCTTGGTTTCCACATAGGTTTGAGCAACACTGGCTCCTGGTGGCAGCAATGATCAAGTTCAAGACCCTTTGCATTGTCCACAAGGCTTTGTGGGGCAGGGGCCCAGACTACATCCAACCCTCTCTTCCAAAATACCTTCGTTCTTGAGTCCTTCGCTCAGCTACCTGCAACTCTCTAAGGGTTAGACGCTTCCCCAGGCAGAGAGTGAGGGGTAGATCTCTCTCCTCTGCAGGAACCTCCCTCTGGAATGGCCTCCCTGCCACTCTCAAACTTGAGCCGAGCCACTTGAAGTTCTGGAAGCAGCTCAAAACTTTCCTCTTCTGCTCTGCTTTCTCTCTCTCCCTCCCCTGCTGACCTACCTGTCTGCCGTACTGACTGGTTGCTTGCCTACCCTCAGAGTCTCACTGGGTACTATGCACTTAGGGGCTATATCTGTAACCATCCAGTCCCTTGTTCTCCTTGCACTACAGAGAGTATTGCTGTCCTGTTTTCCCCTCCTGCTCCCTTGCACTTCCCCCTCCCTTACCCCTTGCACTTCTCATTCTCGCACTTTCACGATCTGAATGGCGCAAGGCCTAGTAAGATTGTTTGTCTTGTCCTCCCTCTGTCTTCCCTCCCTTGCCTTGTCGCGCCTAGAAACACTTGTGTACAGGCGCGTTATAAATGACTTATCATATCATAACATAAACAGTGAAAGGGAAAGTGATGTTAGGTGAGAAAAGAGGAAAGTGGTTTGTCTGTATTACTAGCTTTGGTGGGCTTCAGAATTCTCACACTGAGCAGTTCCTTCGCATGAAGATTATTGTTGTGAAGCATAAGTGAAAACATTTACCTCCGTCAATTAAATAGCTTCCTCAAGAAGGAAAAAGGAAAAAGAAGAAAAAAGAAGAAAAAAAAGAAAGAAGAAAGAAGAAGAAGAAGAAGAAGAAGAAGAAGAAGAAGAAGAAGAAGAAGAAGAACCTTCCAACTGTAGTAAAGTTCTGGGCCAGCTCAAACTCCAGCATAGTTCCTCCATTCAGACCTGGGGATGGTCAAACAGTATCAGAGACCAGCTTCCTTTCCCAGATCCAACTTTACACTCTGGGTTACAATGCTCTACTGCTCTTATAGCCAGGAAATCCCTCCTTCCTACCATGGCATGTACCCTACTTCGGTTTTGCACAGGGCTATAAATCACATCCATACATTACGCAAATTAACCATAATAATGTTTAAAGAAACACAGAAAACTGTGTTTGTATACATTCAACAAATTACAATCAGCTACTGCCACAATACCCCCCATTTCGCAACACACATCACCCACTGTAAATGCATTTCCGCCGCCCAATATCCTAAGAGAATGGTTTGTTCCAGGAGATTTGGACTAACCCAATAAAAGTAAAGTCACCGCCTGCAAACAGGTGATAGCCATTTACACACTGGCAGCCTATCTGCAGGTAACACAGCTGAGCCTCTTTCCAAACAAAGCACAGGGACATTAACTTTTCAATTTCCTGAAGCCTGAGCATTGCAGGGCAACCATTCATACATGACTTAAAATGCCCTGATATTTAGTATTTTTTTTAAACCAGTTTCCACAATTACCTATATCCCATTAACAACTTTGCGTGTATCTTTCTTTGCTAAATGCTAGATATATGGGCGTCTCATTGCATGCTGCATTTACGCAGTAGCCTGCAACTCCTCACCCCCCAACCCATTAGTCCTAATTTACTCTCCCTGCAATAGCAGCAAGTGTAACAATGATAGTAGCAAAAACAAAGAAAAATATAAACAAAACATGACGGGGGCAAAGTAGTTGAATGTGGCACATGCCCCAGTATGTGGCGCTTTGCCAACATTCTATTGCATAGCAGATCTTACATCTAATGGTGTAATACCTTCAAACACATTAAAAAAGTGAAATTACACTGGCTGAAACATTGTGGGATATTATAAAGTATATGGTTTTACAAAAACGTATGTTCTTGGATTTGAACCCTAGTATCTCAGGGTCACACTCTACCTCTGTACTACTAGCAATTTCTGGAAACGGTTTGCTCATAGCTCAGCAATTGTCCTTTTTTCTTTCAATACTTGCCCGAAGGTGACATGGCATGTCGCTCGTATTATACTACATATCACCTTCATATCAGCTTTTTCCTTGCTCCTACTGGCGCTACAACATATGTGCCCCTATCATCTTCTTTCTTAGTAAACGGATTTGAACAATTGCCTGGTTTTAAACACTTAAAAATACCTTCTCATATAAATTGGGGTCCTCTGTTCTGCTTGCATTAGCTAAGTGTATGGTCATGTATAACCTTCACATAATCTTTTCATGTACATTTAAATAAGATCCTTCACATTGTTACACTCACCTGGTCTCTGCGGGGACGTTGGGGCACGGTTGCAGCCCTCCCTGGAAGTGGATCACCCCTATCTGGTTTCTTTGTCTGCAAATATGCTGTGGGCTCCGACAATTGGTGACACTGCTCCTGTGTGGATATAAGAGAACGTGAGGGTGCTAATCTGTGGCTGTTGTCTCTCTCGAACCCTTGTTCCCAAAGCGTGGTGAGCATGCACCGACCCATATAGGCTCGCCTGCTGATTAATGATATTGAGCTCTCCGTCCTGCTACTCTCTGCAGGGGCGCTTCTTGATGGGACCAAGTTTCCTCACTGGCCCCTCGTACATCATAGCCCCGTCCAGCTGCGACTATGCACTTGTTATGGTGTTTTTCAGTTCTATTGTCTCTTCTCATGGTTGAAATGCTTTGTATTTTTAATGCCTATCTTCTGATTTCTTCATTTAGTTGGAGTTGTGGCCCAGCAGCGGCCTTCGAGCACGAGGTGAAGCCGGATGGAAGAGGAGAGGATCCACGATGGTTCGACAACAGGTAAGTGATGGTTTAAAGTTAAGCGTGAGATTAGATGGCAGCGCGACCTTAAGCTAAATGTCTTTAATGTCCAACCTTGTCTTTCGTATTTCTTGCAGGTGCCGTCTTCGTGAATGAGGAGCGCGTCGTGTTGCGGTGTCAAGATCAAGATTTCGGTGGTTCTGAAGCTGGGGGCATTTTGTGGCCATTTTGCTGGTTTGGTGCCACCAGCACACAGTGATGTCGCAGGACAGAGCCTAGTGGGTCAGTACATCCCACAAGTCCCCCCTCGCGATTTGGCTTTTGACCGCCCATCAAGGGGAAGTTGCGAGATTGGGATGATCAGTTTCTTTTCTTTCTGTTTCAAATGGCAAATTCCTCTGCTTCTCCCATCAGTGGTGGTTAGACCGGTTCTCCTCGCCGGTTCCTGATGAGAGTATGGAGTGATCCCCCGGGCCCCTTGGATCTTTCCTTCCAGTCCCTGGGTGGTCCTCCTTGGTTTTAGTCTCCATGATTTCCAATTCTAGGATGACAAAGCAAAAGCATATTTGTATACATTTCCCCACCACTATTCATGTAATGGAGCAGATACATACATTTTGACATATAAGGACAATTTTTTTTGTGCAATTTATTGATTATATAGATGGAATCATTTTTATAGTTGTCATTGTAAGGAGCTGGAGTGACCCCCTTCTGGGGTTCCAGAAGCTGGATGCCAGGTTCAGCGAGAGGCACGTGCAGGCGAAAACAGGTAGGTAAGTATGAATCTGGAGTCTGCAGTCAGGCAGCGATGAGCGTTACGCTGAATGCAAGTGCAGAATAACGCAAAGCGTTTGCATGAAGGCTGAGTGGGCTTATATAGTCAGGTTCCCAGCCACGCTCACTAGTTCTGGCTTACCAGTCACACCCTGCCACTCCTAGATGATGCTGCACGTTCAACCCAGTTCCCTAGCAGCCACACCCAAACCGAATGCACGCGGAAAGTTCCTGTGCTCATTAATAAAGCACTCCTGCACCAAATAAACATGTCTGTTTACATTTGTTCATGAGCCTGGCACCAAAGGTTCCAGGACTGCGTCCAGCTGGGTCCCCTGTGCTTGATTGTCCCAAAGGGATGAATAAGAGCTGTGTTACTCCTTGCCCCCATCCACTGATGGTGCGGGGTCTGTGTTCTTGGGCCAGTGGCCATGACACACATATGTGGACATTTTATTTTTAAGACATCTCTTAACTTAGCACTTCCTGGTCCTTTGCCCTGCCACTGTGCTAGATGACACATCTAGAAAAAACGTATCTTATAGCTTCCTCTGCAAGTGTGTATAATGCTATTCTGTCATAGTCCTTTTTCTGTCAATACATGCAAGGAGGTGGCATAGCATTCCACTTACATCTTATTACATATTACCTTAAAATCATCCTTCCCTTTCATTCGACTAGTACTATTACACACATGGTTTAAAGCACTTGAAAACACATTCTCATACAAAATGGGTTCTTCTGTTTTACTGGCATTAGCTATGTGTATGCTCTTTTACAAACCTCTGTAAACTACAAATAAACGTTCAATTTACTTTTAAACAAGATGCTTTTAATTTCAACGTATTGACATTAAGAAAGTCTGGTTGGGGAATTGAACTCTGCACCTTGTTCTCCATAATCCTCTGCACTACCACTGTGCTATGAGCTATACGAGAAATTTGCCAATCAGTTATTTTAGTCCTTTTTTCTGTCAATATATGCCATCAGGTTACATGGCATTCCACTAACAATTGGTGACACTGCTCCTGCGTGGATATAAGAGAACGTGAGGATGCTAATCTGTGGCTGTTGTCTCTCTCGAACCCTTGTTCCCAAAGCGTGGTGAGCATGCACCGACCCATATAGGCTCACCTGCTGATTAATGATAATGAGCTCTCTGTCCTGCTACTCTCTGCAGGGGCGCTTCTTGATGGGACCAAGTATCTTCACTGGCCCCTCGTACGTCATAGCCCTGTCCAGCTGCGACTATGCCACTTGTTAGGGTGTCTTTCAGTTCTATTGTCTCTTCTCGTTGTTGAAATGTTTTGTATTGTTAATGCCTCTCTTCTGATTTCTTCCTTTAGGTGGAGTTGCGGCCCAGCAGCGGCCTTCGAGCATGAGGTGAAGCCGGATGGAAGAGGAGAGGATCCGCAGTGGTCCGACAACAGGTAAGTGATGGTTTAAGGTTAAGCGTGAGATTAGATGGCGGCGCGACCTTAAACTGAATGTCTTTAATGTCTAACCTTGTCTTTCGTATTTCTTGCAGGTGCCGTCTTCGTGAATGAGGAGCGCGTCATGTTGCGGTGTCAAGATCAAGATTTCGGTGGGGATGAAGCTGGAATGCTGGATGCCAGGTTCGACGAAAGGCACGTGCAGGCGAAAACAGGTAGGTAAGTATGAAGCTCGAGTGCAAGAGATGAGCGTTACGCTGAATGCAAGTGCAGAATAACGCAAAGCGTTTGCTTGAAGGCTGAGGGGGCTTATATAGTCAAGTTCCCAGCCACGCCCACTAGCTCTGGCTTACCAGTCACACCCTGCCACTCCTAGATGATGCTGCACGTTCAACCCAGTTCCCTAGCAGCCACACCCAAACCGAATGCACGTGGAAAGTTCCTGTGCTCATGAATAAAGCACTCCTGCACCAAATAAACATCTCTGTTTACATTTGTTCATGAGCCTGGCACCAAAGGTTCCAGGACTGCGTCCAGCTGGGTCCCCTGTGCTTGATTGTCCCAAAGGGACGAATAAGAGCTGTGTTACTCCTTGCCCCCATCCCCTGATGGTGCGGGGTCTGTGTTCTCGGGCCAGTGGCCATGACACACATTTGTGGACATCTTATTTTTAAGACATCTCTTAATTTAGCACTTCATAGTCCTTTGCCCTGCCACTGTGCTATATGACACATCTAGAAAAAATGTATCTTATAGCTTCTTCTGTAAGTGTGTATAATGCTATTTTGTCATAGTCCTTTTTTCTGTCAATACATGCAAGGAGGTGGCATAGCATTCCACTTGCATCTTATTACATATTACCTTAAAATCATCCTTCCCTTTCATTCGACTAGTACTATTACACACATGGTTTAAAGCACTTAAAAACACATTATCATACAAAATGGGTTCTTCTGTTTTACTGGCATTAGCTATGTGTATGGTCATTTACAAACCTCTGTAAACTACAAATAAACGTTCAATTTACTTTTAAACAAGATGCTTTTAATTTCAACGTATTGACATTAAAGAAGTCTGGTTGGGGAATTGAACTCTGCACTACCACTGTGCTGTGAGCTATGCAAGAAATTTGCCAATCAGTTATTTTAGTCCTTTTTTCTGTCAATATATGCCATCAGGTGACATGGCATTCCACTCACATTTGACTGCATATCACATTGGAATCACCCTTCTCTTTGATTCAACTAGTTCTATATAACGTTGTTCCCCTGTCATATTCTTTCTTAGCAAACAACGTTCAACAATGGTATGTTTGAAATCACTTAAAAAACATTGTCATACAAAAAGGTTCCTGTTTTATTATTACTTTATTTATATTTTTTGACATCAAAATCACATCATACATTTTCTTCGGAGAAATATGAGAAGACGAAGAAAACACAGATAACCACAACTTAAGAGACAATAAGTTAGTGTCATGACATAGTGGAGTTCCCAAATCCTTTGCTTAATAGGATATATATCTGAAAATTCGAAGATAATAGGGATACAATAGACGAGTGTGATGTTGCATATGGGCAGCATATAACAAAGACGTCTGCATAACTAAATGTGTTCTTATGTTTGTGCATGTCATTAAAGATCAAGCGCAGTTTGAGGGTGGGCCACTTGCTGTCTTGACCAGATACTTTGTAAACACAGTCTAGTTGGCTCTGGGCTTAGACCCCTGCACCATGAGTTCCCTATGTGTGTCGTCTTGTACGTTGCACCACACTAAGGGCCTCATTACAAGTTGGGTGGTATCTGGCGGTAAATCTGGTGGAATACTGCTCAAATGAATTCCCGTTACCGCCACTTGGTCCGGCGGAATTTCCGCCCTATTACAAGTGGTGATGGCAGTGTAATTCCCCATTTAAATTTGAGTCCATTGGACTCAATGGGGCTTTATTGGCAGAATTACTGTGGCAGTAATTCTGCCAATTCTGCCGATTGTACTGCAGTGAGTTGGAGGATTTACCTCCAGTATTTTTCTGGAGGCAAATCCTCCACTCAATGCCCAAGCTCGTGATTTGGCACTAGCGTCAACTTTACCACTTATCGCCAAACTCGTAATGAGGCTGTACATTTCTTTACCTGGTCTCAGACTTGGGGGGCTGGATACTCAACAATGTTGACACTATTTGCCAGCAGCAATGCTAAAATGAGGAACATGTGCGTCCTTTTCGTGAACTGTGCCCAGACAATAGAGTAGTGGGTCCTGAGGAACTTCTTGCCAAACCACAACAGTGAGCTTCTGAGTTTTCTCATCCTAGAAACAGGTAATACAAGGACATAACCGGGCAAGGTGGAAGATATCAGCCTCTAGACATCCGAATTTGGGGCAGTTGTTGTTTGCCCCCACATCAGACCTGCTTATCTAAGAGTGTTATATAATTAGTGTAAAAATGTGAATTGTACATTCCAATGCCATTGATTCCAGGAAACATTACGGGTTAGCTTATATATTAAGCTTCCCAGCAACAGGGCTAGTCAAATTATCAGAGAGGGCCATTTTATAAAGTCTGGATACTGAAAGCCTTATATTGAACATTTGTAATAAGTATTGTACAACAGGATGTTTGCGAGGCAAGTGGGAAAGTTGGTATTATTTGTTCAGCCCCCCTTACCCTATAAAATAGCAGGCTGTTGATTAGTGATTCTGCACATATCTCAGTGAACTTGTCAAGGATAAGAAATCACCACTCATGAAGTTTGTTGCGTAATTGCAGCAGCCCTCATTTCGTCACTCCTCTCCTTATGCTGCCCTCATCAAATGACCAGATCCTGTTAATAAAGCAATCAAGAGTCCCCTAGGGGCCTGATCCATTTTATTAAGGAGGTTTCTCAGGGAATTGAGGGCAGAATTAACAGTGTGTATTTTGGCTTTACCACGTCTTAAAATACCCATGATCACCTTTTTCAGGCACACTGGCATCACAACTACGCTCTCGATTGCAACTTGCTGTGCATGCAGGGTTTCACCGTCCAAAGTTACTATATGCATGGTAATAGAGTTCCATGTCAGAGTAATGACCCGAGCTGGGCAAAGAAAGAATGGTGAACCAGGATCAGGACATTTACAAAGTTGTATAGTAGCTTTGGGAAGCAAAAGCATCTTGACTATAGAGATTCCAACCAACATTCATAGTGGTGTACAGGAGGGCTGGAAATTCACAGACGGGCCCATAGATCAGTGCTCACCCTCTAGTACTTTTAAGACAGGATAGCTGCACCATGTGAGGGATGAGGGTGCAGGATTCACTTACTTCAACACGACTCAAAAATGAGGACTCAGTAGTTTGGCAAAGGGAAGTCTGTTTAATGACAAGTACATCAAACAGGGAAACAAATGGGAATCAGCATCGTTGCGATCACCTGTCTCGCTCCAACTTCCTCGAATTTCAGTTGAACAGCAATTCTTATAGGCAATATTCGTCATCATTGACGTCTAATTGTACAAAACTCGTCATGCAATATAATTGGTTAGGAAAGGTAACTTAAGTATAGGTGCCATATCTGTATATGATAATGAAACATGCGGATTGGATAACTCTTATCGGGTGGGCGTCTACACCCCTCGCTCTACATCACACGTGATAGACGTCACTGCAAGTATGGCATCTCATTGGTTCTACGATATATAGGACCCTAGATAACTTGGTCCATTGCGATTGGGCAGGTTACACCCCTAGACATACATTTCCACTTTTAATTAGCAGCATGCAGAATAGACACCCAGGTGCCTGGTGTCCCAAGTTTCACCCTGCCTCCCTTCCATCAATCAGTATCTTGGGGCTATGTGTCAATTAGTTGGCTGGGCATGGTCTCGAAACTGAAGCCTCTTAACTGGAGAAGCTATGGCACCCTTGGATCTGGGTGACATCAGACGTTGGTAATTCTTTGCACCTGGCTTGGTCACATGTCCGTTCACCGTGAATCTGCTTCCATTTCCAGCTTTTAGTGTATTTAATTCTGTTTTCAGCCTCGCCACCTGCATGGGCCCCCCTTATCTTGACCTTCATGGGGCTGAGTCTTGTTAGCTGACGCTCTCCTCCCTTTCTCTGGGTGACCTCGATTTCCTAGGCATGAGCCGCTCTTTGTTGAGTTTCGATTCCGCTCCTTCTCTTGCCTCTGGCTGGGTTACGAAACTTGGCCTGTCAGGCCTCTGGCAACCTGGGAACATTTCTGCTTCTACAAAATGGAGTCGCACTTGTATAATGTGTCTTATTGAGGTAGAAATATGGTTGGCGCTTGCCGCTCTAATCTTCTACTAAGCATTGAAAGCAGTATCATTTTCTTTAGCTTCTTGCGTTCCAAGCCTATTTGCACACGTTTAACTGGTCGGTTGCTTCCATCTTGTCTTGTAGCAACGTTTCCTCACGTTTTAACATCATCTCTTCTCTGTGTCCATTACATTTATTTTCGTAGCAAATCGCACTGGCGTGCTATCTTCGATGGCTGTTTTCATTCATTTGCGAGTCTGTCCAGGCCCTTGTGTCATTTCCACTAGCCTTCCATTAAGGCTCTTTGGGTCTCTTCATGGACCGTCTGTAGGTACTCTTCATTTCGTATTAGCGTCTGGTACGGCTGTCTGATAGGGTACCATGCTGCCCAGGGTTGTCTGGTTATGGGCGATTCAACAGGTATGGATCTTCTGATGTACACTGGGCAGAGCCCCAGTGCAGCTCTTTGTTGGTTCATTTGTTCCTCATATGTCACATACCTTGGTGAGTACTCTCCTGGTACCTCGAAATGAGGGGCAGGGGTGCAGGCCCTGTCTGGGACCTCCTCTACGCTCCCCCCTCTGGTCAGTTCATCGACCACTTCCGCGATCTCCTTTGAATTTATTTCCTTTGATTCTTCGGTGTTATGTTCATCGTCTTCAGGGTTTGTACATGAGGGTGTGAATGTGTGAGTCTTTGGAGTCCATATTTTTATCACCCCTTTCAAACTCCCTGCTGCTTTCACATGCTCATCTTTGTTCCAGGTCATTCGCTGACATTGTCCATTTGGGCTGCAGTAGATCCATTTTCCTTCATACCTTTTCGTTTCTTAGGATATGTGAACTTTGTTCCTTCTGGCGCAAATTTGCTGGCCTTCACAAAGTCTCTTATTTCTTCATCAGTCAGGTCTCTGGGTTTCCATCCTGGTTCGACATCAACCATTATTTTCATCCCTATGGCTTTCTTTGCAGTTTTCTGGCACTGTGTAATGATTATCTTGATAATACAGAATCCTAGCAGTACCATGGCTAGTAAAGCTCCCAGAAACTTGAACATATCTGCCATCCATTGTGGGACCCACGAGAATAGGTCTCCAAACCAGCTGTCATTGTCCACTTCATCACTATATCGATCATCTGGTTTTTCAAGTTTGTCAACATACTTATGGCTTCTGTTAAGGTTCAGTTTTCCTCATTGTGCAATGGTACAAATGTGCAACATGATTCTCTGATTTTTGCACAGACACCTCCATCCATTGCTGTGATCATGTCAAGCACATATCTGTTCTGGAGGGTCATCAGTCTGATTGCTCTCAGCTCTTCTTTGATCGTGTTAAATCCTTTTATAGTGGTATTGATGGTCTGCAATAGCTCCCATCTGGTTATCTGCAACCATTTAGCATTCACTCCAATGTGGATGTATGGCAAGAGCATCGTGGTGAACACTGTTGAGGTGAGGCTGAACAGCCTGTGTTCGTATGGGATTGCATGGAATGCCTCTTCCGATTTGGTAGAAAAGTAATTTTCTCTCTTCATCCTGGATGCCAATTCCACAGATCTCCTTCTCCTTAGATGAGCATCTGCTTTCGGGAAACTGTCCAACTTCAGGTCATTCTTAGGGATCACTAGCACGGGAACCTGGACGTTCACCAGTGTGCATATGCCTCCCCAGTTTTTCGGTAGTCTTATGTATGCTGTGGATCCACACGCCCAGTAATGGTCCATAATAACTGCGGTTCCTTGTGTCATTCCTGGGGCTTCAAAGATTCGTCCGCAGTTTACATTCTCTCCCATCTTCCTCGTGCCATCACTTCGGAAGCATAGTTTTGGGCTTTCCAGTGGTACTATCTGCAGGGGTCCTCCTCTGTCTTTGACCCATGTTAGCAGTTTTACCAGTTTTGGCCATGGAGGTTTGCACAACCTCCTCAAATTCTCTATTGCTTCTCGGCAGGCTCCAAAGACCATCCACGCTCGGCAGATTACTACTCCTTCTTCCCATCCATGTGGGAAGACCACTGTTCCCATATCTGCATTTGGCCTCTGTTCTTCCAGGTCTGCGCCTCTTCTGCAGTTTTTCCTTGAACATTCAATCTTGGGTTTATTACCCAACGTGTTCCTGATCTTTTGAGGCCTGGATTCTCATATCTGATCACGTGATTCCTTGTGTGCGCCCTGTTTCTTGTCGTAATGTCCTGGACGTAGCCATCTTCATCCGGGTAATCCAGGCGTCTCTTCCCATAAATTGTCCTCTGGTGTTGCACATTGCTACCTGTGATATACAGTGTGCTGTGGGTACATCAATTTCTACAGCCACGAAGATATTGGATTTTCACATACTATATGGTAGGAGTGCACAGAAGAAGCATTCTCCTTCTGACTGTTTTCGTCCTACTTCCTTCATGTGCTGGTACCATATGTTGTTTCCGAGGTGGGCTGTGCTGTCTGTCGTAAATCTCCCCGTCTCACCTGTGATCGGGATCTCCCTTGTTCGGCCGCAGGACTCTTCCTGTGGATGGTTCGGTCTTGAATAGGCTCGCCCGAGCCTCGTCAGGTTGCAGGACGCATTCAGAGTTCCGGGAAGTTCGTGGTTCCAGGGTATCCAGGATAGCGATGAACGAGTAAGTAGGGGGGCAATCCAGGAACAGGATAAAAGGCAAGGAAGGAAGTAAGAGGATCAAAGGAAACCAATGTAGAGAGTAAACACACGTCGGGTCACTACTGAAGATAGCGTTGAGACGCGCGGACCCGCAGGGGCGTGACCAATTTATAGTACGTGCCACGACGTGAAAGCTAGTGCGTAGCACGGAGCTTGGTACGGCCATGTTGGGAGGAACAAGGAGTACAAGCCCTTCATGACAATGACCATGAGGTCCAGAAGGGGCAATTTCGCCGGGTCATGACAGCATGCCCCCTCCGAAGACTGGTTCCTCCAGGCTTGCCTGGGTGAATAAGATGGAATCTTCTGAGCAAACGAGGGGTCTTTAAATTAGAAACTGGTTCCCATGTTCTCTCGCTAGGGGGGTAGCCTTTCCACTCGACCAGATATTGTAGTCGACCCCTCCTATACCTGGAATCACATATCCTGGACACCTCATATTCCAACTGGTCGTCCACAACAACAGGTGTGGGTTTGAAGGGTTTTTGAGTAGAACTAACATAGGGTTTCAACAGGGAAATATGGAAGACTGGATGTATCTTCTTCCAGGAATCCAGGAGCTTAAGTCGGAAGGAGACAGGATTGATGATCTCCTTTATAGAAAATGGACCATAATAGCGAGGAGCTAATTTGTTTGGTCGTAGATGTCGAGGTAATAGTTTTGAGGCTAACCAGACTTGATCGCCAACTGAATAGGAAGGTGATGGTCTTCTCTTAGAGTCTGCATATCTTTTGGTTCGAGTCTGGGCCTGTTCTAACTGATCCTTGGCCTCTCTTTGTAAGTCGATCAGCGTCTGAATCCAAGAGTCAAGGGTAGGTACCAGAGTAGATTCTCGAAGAACTGATGGTAAAACAGACGGGTGGTAACCTTGACTGCAATAGAAAGGGCTGATCTTGAGAGCTGAATGATCTGAGTTATTGTAGGAGAATTCGGCTAAAGGTATAAGGAGAGACCAATCGTCTTGAACCTTGGTGGCAAAACAACGAAGATATTGTTCCAGGGTTTGATTTACTTGTTCCGTTGCCCCATTGGTTTGTGGATGATAGCCTGAAGAAAGGGCACACTTGGATTCCTAGAACACGACAGAGATGTTTCCAGAATTGTGAAATATACTGAGGTCCCCGATCCGAAATAATCTTGGAAGGAAGGCCATGAAGACGAAAAATATGTTCCAGGAAAATTCCAGCAAGTTCTGAGGAAGATGGTAGTTTATACAATGGTGGAAAATGAGCTAGATGAGTGAACAAGTCAATGGTTACCATGATGGTTGTATATCCTCGGGAAGGTGGTAATTCAACAATGAAGTCAGTGGCAATAACTTCCCAGGGTCTGGTTGGCAACGTAGGTTGTAGAAGCAGACCCGCCGGCCTCTGATTATCGTATTTGTTCTGACTACAAATAGCACAGGTCTTGATGTATTGAACTACACTGGACTTCATCCCTGGCCACCAGAACTGTCTTTGTATAAGACGGAAGGTGTTGGTTACTCCTCGATGGCCGGAGTGAAGAGTATCATGGCATAGATTCATTACCTTCTGTTGAAGTTTTTTTGTCGGAATGACCACTGAATTGTTCTTGAATAAATATCCTTCCTTGATTGTTAGAACCAGGGATTTTACTTCGATATGTCCTTCCAGAGTTCAGATAATTGAGTCTGTACTCTGATTTCTTCCAGGAGATTGATCGCTTGAGCTACAAAGATTGTGGGTGGAAACATTTTAGGATAGATCTTATCCTCCAAGGGAACGTAGTCGGGACGCCGAGAAAGGGCATCAGCAATCAAGTTTTGCGATCCAGGAACATGTGAAATTTGAAATTGATATTGAGCAAAGAAGTAGGCCCATCGAGCTTGTCTACTGTTCCTGCACTCCATGGATTGTAGGACCTGAAGATTTCGATGATCAGTACGGACTTGAACTGGATATTTAGCACCCAGGAGTAGATGTCTCCATTCAGTGAAGGCATGACAAATAGCCAATAACTCCTTCTCCAGAACTGAGTAGTGAGTCTCGCTGGTGGTCAGGGTCCGTGAGAGATAAGCAATGGGATGTTCCAACTTATCTTCGGATTCCTGTTTTAAAACTGCTCCTATGGCGTAATTGGAGGCATCAGTTTCCACTAGAAAAGGACGATTTTTGTCAGGTTGGGCCAGGATGGGGGCCTGAGTGAATTCTTCTTTCAAGCGTTGGAATGCCTTGTCTTGTGGTATAGACCAGTTAAATGGAACGTCTTTCTTCAGGAGATTAACAATGGGATGAACAATCTCGGAAAAGGTGGGAATGAATTTCCGGTAGAAGTTGGCAAGCCCCAGGAAGGATTGTATTTGCTTAACAGATGTTGGGGCGGGCCAAGCCAGTATGGCCTTCACCTTTGAAGGGTCCATACTAATTTCTTCTGAACTAAGGACAAATCCCAGATAGTGAACTGATGTAACATGAAACAAACATTTTTCTGGTTTGGCTAAGAGTTGATTTTCACGGAGACGTTGAAGTACTGCTTTTACATGTTCTTCATGTTTCAAGGAGTCCTTGGAGAAGATCAATATGTCATCCAAGTAGACGATAACATTGAGAAATAACATGTCAGAGAACACCCTATCCATAAAACGCTGGAAGACTGCGGGAGCATTAGTCAGACCAAAGGGCATGACTAGGTATTCAAAGTGACCAAAGGGTGTTTGTTCTAAAGGCTGTTTTCCACTCGTCTCCTTCCCGGATACGGATCAAATGGTAAGCACCTCGGAGATCCAGTTTCGTGAATATCACTGCACCTCTCACAGCTTCAAGGATATCCGAGATAAGGAGTAGTGGGTATCTGTCTTTCAGGGTGTATTGATTTAGGCCCCGATAGTCCAGGCAAGGTCTAAGCTCTTTGGTATCCTTTTTTGGAACGAAGAACAATGACGCACCAGCTGGTGATTTTGAAGGTCTTATGGTGCCATTCTCAAGATTAGTGTCTAGGTATTCCCGGAGGGCTCTCTTTTCGGATTCTGAAAGGATAAACATCCTGCCAAAGGGAATCACTGCTGAGGGTTCAGTATCTATGGCACAGTCTTCGGGTCTATGTGGAGGTAAGGCTTGAACAATGGCAGTGGAGAATACATCAGCATACCCTTGATAGATCTCTGGAACTTGTACAATATTGGAAACCATGAGTGGTGTCTCTGGACACCTTGGTAGACTTATATGAGCTGTGACTGAGGTATCCAGGTTTAAACAATGGTTCATACAAAACTCCGAGCCCAGGAATAAGGATCCGGCCGTCCAGTTAATATATGGATTGTGCCTTTGTAACCAGGCCATGGCCAGAACCAAGGGGTAATGGGCTGATTTTATAATGTCAAACACAATTCTTTCTTGATGATGATTTATGGAAAGATGGCTCTCCCTTGTTTGCAGATTTATGGGTCCTGAGGAAAGAGGTCTTCTGTCAATTGCTTCCACTGGCTGTGAAAAACTTCTTGCTTCATATGGAATGTTATGACTTCTGACCCAATCTTGATCAATGAAGACTCCCATTGCTCTGCAATCCACCAAGGCCAGTATGGGGTAGACCTTGTCCTTGGATGGCGATAAAAAGGCCTGTAATATCACCAATTTGTTTTGTCCAGGAGAGTTCAAGGATGGAATTGATGTGGAGCAAATATCGCTCTCCCGAAACCTTGCTCCATTTAGGATCGGGAGCTGGCGTTTACCGAGCGTCGGGGAGGAGCCAGAGGACACTCTTTAACTAGATGTTTATCTGAGGCACAATACATGCATAAGCCTGTGTGTATCCTTCTTAACCTTTCCTGTGGGGAAATTGGTCCACGAAAGGCTCCAAGTTGCATGGGTTCAGAATCAGTGCTCGGATTCTTGGCAGATTCTGTCCTTGTAGTATTCTCTGGGGAGTTTCTTTGAATTGAGACTTTATTGTTTTTCTTTTCGGCCTTTCTTTCTTGGATTCTGAAGTCTATTTGCATAGACAAGTCCAGGAGGGCCTGGAATGAACTAAGACGTGCCACCCTGGCTAACTCGTCCTTGATCTCTTCATTTAGACCTCTGCGAAACAAGGTAAAACTGGCTTCCAGGGGCCAGTCCGCCTCTTTGGCTAGCAGTTTGAATCTGGTAACATAGGTCAACATGTCTTGGGATCCTTGTTGGAAGTCAAGTAACTTCTCTTGAGCACCGTGAACCATCTCTGGTCGTTCGAACATGGTCTTGAGTTCCGCGATGAACCCTTCATAATCATCCAGGAGAGCATCCCCTGAATTGAGTAAAAGAGTGGCCCATGTAAGGGCATTACCGGAAAGATGCGATATTATGAAGCCCACCTTAGCCCTAGGAGTTGAGAAATAGTAGGGCTTGAAGGTAAAATGTACCAAACAAGAATCCAGGAATCCACATAAGGTCTTTGTTGAACCATCGTATTTATCAACCACTCCTCCCAATAATACGCTGTCCTTGTTCGCGGAGTCCGTGACAAGACAAGCTGTTTTAGCGCTGCATTCTCGGCTTTTAAATTCTGCATCTCTGTGGGAAGTTCTTGCATTCCGCGCATCAGGTCCTGAATAGCATTCTCCATGGTAGAATCCGTATTGATCGTTTGGCGTCTCAAACTGTCGTAAATCTCCCCGTCTCACCTGTGATCGGGATCTCCCTTGTTCGGCCACAGGACTCTTCCTGTGGATGGTTCGGGTCTTGAATAGGCTCGCCCGAGCCTCGTCAGGTTGCAGGACGCATTCAGAGTTCCGGGAAGTTCGTGGTTCCAGGGTATCTAGGATAGCGATGAACGAGTAAGTAGGGGGGGAAATCCAGGAACAGGATAAAAGGCAAGGAAGGAAGGAAGAGGATCAAAGGAAACCAATGTAGAGAGTAAATACACGTCGGGTCACTACCGAAGATAGCGTTGAGACACGCGGACCCGCAGGGGCGTGACCAATTTATAGTACGTGCCACGACGTGAAAGCTAGTGCGTAGCACGGAGCTTAGTACGGCCATGTTGGGAGGAACAAGGAGTACAAGCCCTTCGTGACAATGACCATGAGGTCCAGAAGGGGCAATTTCGCCGGGTCATGACACTGTCCAGGTTATCTTCATGCGGCTTCTCTTGATTCTCAGGGTTGTTCTGTAGTTTGCTATCATTATGTCTTTAAAAGCATCTGTGCTGCTTTTCCACTCTGTGCGTCTTGGTAGGGCGGGCTGCCTCAGCTGTATCTCAGTGGTAGGAGAAGGATTTTCGTTTCTTTTCCTTCCCTCTTGTAATCTTCCATAGAGGTTCTCTAACCGCCGTTGGCTCACCAACTCCCCAATGCGAGACTGTGTCGTAGGTCTGGTTCTTGTTCCTTGCGTCTGAGCTGGCGTGCTTACTATTATAGGCCCTCATTACGACCCTGGCGCTAAGTGAAAAACGATGGCGGTAAATGGTTACCGCCATCGTTTTCCGCTAGGTCCGATCATGACCCGTGACCGTTAACTACGATGCCATTAGCGGCATCGTAGTTAACACTGCCGCTAACTGCGCCAATGGCGCGCGCACGCGACCTCCCACACCGTACTTAGCGCCATGGCGTAAAGGTACGCGAATGCCGACCCAAGCGGACATGCACCTAACGCCATCACCCAGCCTGTTAAGTACCTTACCGCCATGGTGCTAATTACGCCATCGCGAACCAACCGTAAAGGGCCTTGTGCAGTGAATCCAGCTGCCACAGGCGCACAGAATCAGCACAGGTGGAGGCAATACAGAGTCAGGAAGTACAAAAAGAGCACACCCAAACCCTTCCCAGACTCAGTCACACTCCACAATGATTCCAATAGGACTAGCAATGTTGGGGCTGGAGGACCTGATAGCAATGCAAGTGCTACAACTTCAACTACAACAACAACAACAATAGGCTGCACAGAGGAGACGCAGGAGGAGAAGGAGGGCAAGGCAGGGCCAGCAAGCCCCACCAGCACAGCCAGTGGCACCACGCAGGCAGCCCACAATCCCACGCATCAGAGCCAGTCCATTCAACCTCACCGCTGAGCAGATCCACACCCTGTACCGTTTGGACTGGGACACCATCAACACCATCGTATACATGATACACAAACAGCATGATAGAAACACCAACCGCCATTCCACCCCTACTGAATACCCCACCTGGCTGTGAGTAGCAGAGACAACGGAGCCAGATCATACCCTAAAGCAGCACAAACCTCAGCTGACACCACTAAACCTAATGCCCGATGTATGCAGCCCCACCACGTGAATGAAGGTGTGCCCCAACATTGACACAACCATCTGCAAGTGCATTGTACCAATTCACACCACATTGACCTCAACGAAATGCACCTACATGCACGTCACCAGACACCATCCACCGAAAGGCCTGTCCCCATAACTGCGCACGAATGAGGCACATGACGGACAGAAACATCAACACACCATCACACAGACAGCAAGGCCCACAAAATGTCCCTATCAACATCAGTATTGCTCACTGGGGTCATGATGATGCTGACAGCAATGTTGCAATGATGTGAGCGTTGACCTCACAGGACACGTGCCAGGCCACCTAAACAAACGGCATGAACGAACACAGTGGATGGACACTCACAAGGCACTTGACCCCCCTGCATACATTGGTTGATGGCATGCACCACATTCCATAGGAGCCATGAGCATATACTGGTCGCATAGTGTGAATCAATTAGTGCATTCAAAAGAGGTCCGAAGTAACAGTTGGATGCAAGCCATGGTGGCACGTCATGTTTTGAAATAGACGTCATGACTGACACATACATTCTCGCCCACATACAGGTGATGCAGGCTATCCCCTGAAGAGGTGGCTCCTTACACCAGTCCGGAACCCACAGAACCAGCACGAGGAGGACTCCAACCGTGCACATACACGTACCCGTGTGGTGATTGAGCAGGCTTTTGGCCTATTGAAGGCACGGTTTCGCTGCCTCAGCAGGTCTGGTGGGGCACTCCTGTACCGCCATGAGAAGGTTGCAAAGATGGTCATGGCATGTGTCATGCTACACAATATGTGCGTCAGACGCAATGTGCCCCTGCCCCCTGATGCTGAACTGCAACCACCTGTCGATGAGGATGATGAAGGAGGGGATTCGGCAGCACCTCTTGGAGGCGGCGATGCACAGGAGGGGCGTGAAATGCGTAGTACTCTGATCACCCAATTATTCTAGCACACGCGAATGGGGGGTGTCACCTGGAGATGACGATTGTGGCACTGTGTGCGTCTGTTATATGGACACTGGGGACTGTTTACCAATAAATCACACATACGCAATGAGCAATGTCCACACATCTGATTTGTGCAAATATGAAAAGTGTATTGTGAAAGTGATTTTGTTGAACACACCCACTCCCTCCTCCCCCCTGAACTCCCCAACACACCCACTCCCCCCTCCCCCCTGAACTCCCCAACACACGCACTCCCCCCTCCACCCTCCCCCCTGGAATCCCTACAAAGGTGAGAGTATGTCTGTGCAGCAGTGTCTGATGTAGGATTTCTCCACTGTCCGGCCACTATTGGCAGCCCCCTCCCCTGGCCCCCGGGGCACCCCTGCCTGCGCTGCGCAGGTTCCTCCCCGATCGGCGGATGGGGCTGCTTGGTGTCGAGCTGGCAGCCGAGGAGGTTCCTGCCTGCTCATTTGGACGCATGTCCCGAATTGTCTGCACAAGTTCAGTGATGACGTGCCGCACAGCGGCGAGTTCTGCGCAGATGTCCTTTGTGGAGGACTCTATAGCAGCCTTCACTGTCTCCGCACATTTCTCCATTGCTGCCGTTGACCCCCCACATTCTGCAACATGCTCATTGAGGAGCGAGGATAGTTGCTGCTGCTGGGTGATGATATCCTCCAGGCTTAGTTGTTCTTTCTGGCCCATAGCTAATGGCAGTGGTATTCCCATTGGGCTGCTCACCTCCTGCAGCGGGGATGGAGAGCCTGGCCAATCGTCATCCTCTGACTGCCCCTGTGTAGCACCCGCATGCGGGCTGCTTAGGGACAGGTAGGGGGAATGAGGGTGGGCAGTGGGGCTTACGACATCAAACTCCTCAATGATCCCTGCTTCGCTATCGGAGGAGGCTGCGATGGCAGCAGTTTCCCCAATAGTGCTGCTTGCAGCAGAGCCTGTCCCTTCTGTGGGCACGATTTGGGTAATGTCTGCTGCTGCTGCTGCTTCTGTGCTGCCTGCTGGGGTGGCTTTCAGTGCCCTGTCCTGTTTTCCTCGCATGGATTTTGGCTGCTGTGGGGTTTTCCTCGGGACGGCAGAGGTGGAGGGTTGTGGTGTTGGCACAGTTGTCCTGGCCCTCTTGGTGGGTGTGGAGGCAGTGGTGTCCTCATCCTCAAGGTCGGAATTTGAGCCTGTGGTGGAGCAAAGGAGGGAAAGTGTTATTGATGGGTCTGTGGACATTGGGCGGGCATTGTGACGACTGACATCTTATCAGTTAGTACATGCGGCGCATTTGAGGCAGGGGAAAACAGGTTGTCTCCCTTTTGTGTGGAAGTAGCATGGAGGTATGTGGGTGCCTGCAGTTAGGGTGTGCATACTGCATGTGTACAGGGTGGAGATCGGATGTATCTGTGGGCAGTCTCCTGCTGATGTGTTGCATTTACACTATGGGGCAACATTGTACTTCACATGAATGGACTTTGGTGAATTTTGCATGGCTTGATTTGAGCCACCTACCTGCATCGCCTGATGTCGGGGCTCCTCTCTCCATTCCTCCTACTCCTTCTATGCTCTCCATTCCGATGGTGGAGGCACAGATTTCCTCCCATGGCTGCAATTTGATAGGGGACTCCGATCCTCCCCCGGCTGCCGTGGCCAGGTTTCTGTTTGCCGATAGTATGCTCCTGACTCTGAGCCGGAGATCGTCCCACCGCTTGCGGCACTGTCTCACATTGCGGGGTGTTGTTCCCACGGCACTAACCCGCTGAGCTACCAGTGCCCATATGGCCTTCTTCTTGGCTATGGCCGGTCTGGTCATTTGGTTGGAGAATACCACTGCGGCGTTCTCCTGGAGGGTCTCCGCAAGCATGGTGAGCTCCTCTCTGGTGAAGCGGTCTTGCCGCTGGCGGTCACAGGCTTTCTTAACCACTTTAGGCATTTTCTTGCAGGAAGAAGGTTGATGATGGTATTTGCCGGGTCCCAGGCTCGGATGTCCAGTGGTTGCGGAGGATGGCAATGGATTGTGTTTTTAAAGATGGCCGCCGTGCTCTTTCCCGTTCCGCCGTAGTGACGCTACTTCCGGTTCCGCTTATCTACGGTCACCGCTAATTGCGGTGACCGCTAACTACGGTCACCGCTATGAACGGTGGTCGGGGTGGCGGTGGTGCACCTTGCGCGGCATACGATGCCGGTAGGTGCCGTTTTGGGGGCATTAATGCCATGGCGCAGTTTACATTACCGCCATGGCGTAATGCTCGTGCGCGATGGGTCGTAATATGGCGCTCTTATCGCCATCGGGCCATGGCGTTAACGCTCATTACGACATGGCGGTAATTTCGATTACTTAGCGCCTGGGTCGTAATGAGGGCCATAGTCTCTGTAGTTCTATTTTTCAGCTCCTCGTGCAGTTTCTTTGCTCTGACTATAAATGGGAACAAATAATCTATCAGTATTTGTGTATTCTCTGTGAGTTCCTTTGCGGTTACTCATGTTCTTTTGAGGGATTTTGCTATGCCCTCTTTCGTTAAACTGATTGTTTGGCAGGCAGTCTCCCTGCTGCCTTCGTTGGAGGCCCTGTAACCATTGACACTTGCTCTTGTCTGTGTGCATCCTGTGTGTGGGTGCGTGCAGTGGTCAGTGCTGTGTTTTCATCCATTTCGTGCTGACCCTGTCTCCAGATTTTCTCGTCATTTGTTACCTCAAGTGTGTCTGAATCAACGCTAATTATATTTAATTTTTGTTCGTTAACTTCACTATCCGGTTTTCTTGGGACTGGGATGACTATATAGGGTCTGGGTGCTTTCGTAGGCCCTGGACGTTCATTATCTGCTGGGTGCACTGAGATTGGGACACTTCGTGCACAAATAAAGAAAGCAGTTCTGATAGTCAACGATAGAAAGACAATGATAATTACTATGCATATACACATAATAGACTTGTAGGTCATCTGGCAGCATTTCCTTCCAGGAAAGCGGGGGCGCCCCTGTGCTGGTGGTAAAACCAAGTTACTGTTCTGTGCCCCCATTTCAAACAAGTCCATAGTCAGTTATTTATTCCTCTTCTTGCTCTGATCTCGTAGTTCAAGAGTTCATTACTACTAAAGTGATGAGTGCTTTTTCATGTGTCCCCCCTTTTGTGGGTGCTGTCAGTGATCTCTGGGTATGCAGTACAGTTCCATTGCTAGACTATGGAAAAAGGGTTAGGCTAGCAACTTTGGTATATCACATTCATAATGCATATTTACAGTAGGTAAAAACCCAGTGCATTCCTCGACTTTGCCTTGGTCCTGAGGACATGCTGGAACCTGTTCAATGCGAAGGAATGAAAAGATGGAACTGCTAAAAATCACACAAAACTAAAATGTTGTAAAAATGAAAATAAAAATAAAAATGAAAATGAACATGAGAAATAAAAAAAATTAAAAAAGAAGGAAAAGTAGAGGAAAAGTAAAAAGAAAAATAGGATGGTGTAGTTTTTGTCTCTGCTCTCCTTGATCTGTCCTGTGGCGGAAAATTGAAGAACTGTGTCTCTGTCCTCGGTTTGTTCCACAGCGAAAGATAAAGCACTGTCTCTCTGTCTCCACGATCTGTCCCACGGCGGAAAGTCTCACTGGAACCTCCTAAGGTATTCTCGCTGGAAGTTAGACAGCTCCACCTGGAGCATTATGCCGTGGAGGAGTGTACCCATGTGTGGGGCGTTGGCCGGATCTCTAAGGAAGGTGATGATGTCAACATCTGCAGGCCTCCCCACCATTTCCGGATAGTCTGTGACTAGTCTAAGCAGGACATTGTGCACCAGCCGGGTGTCTTCGGGTGATAGGGACATTTGTCCTGTTTGGCAGGGTCCTTGTCATGAGCTTTTCTTTTGATTCGCACAGTCTCTGCACCTTCCTGTTGCGTGGACTACCACGATGTGATTTAGCTTAGTCCACAGTTGGTTCAACTGAGCTAGGTTTCTTGGGACTCTGATGAAAGTATGTGTGTCAGTTTTTCTCCCGATGAGTCATGGGCATTTCTCGATTATTTGAAAGAACAAAGTAAATGTGAGTTCATCAATGTCTACTGGCGGTGGAAGCATTTGTGTTGAATAAAGTCTGTGACACTGGTTTCCCTCCCTATGAGTGACAGGTATGATATTACCACCAGTTGAAAGTAGGTTAACACATCCCACTTGAGGTTTCTGCTGGGGTATACCATAAATTCTGTAAACAAAGTCTTGATAGTGGTTGCTTCAGGATACTGTGTTATGCTCTAAGAAAATATTTTATTTGCAGTCTATCAGAGTCTTGATTCTTTGTACTGCTTGGGCATGACATGCCTTCAAATGTTTGTGTTATCAATGTTGTTGTGGCTTTGGTTGTGCTTCTCTTTACCCTGCAACTAGGATGCACAGAGTGTTTGTTTTATGTCCTTTATCATCTTTCACTGGTTTGAGATAATGTCTTGTTTAAAAGCCACACTTTAAACCAGAGTTCTTTTTGCCTTCATTTTGCTGCTCATGCGTCCTTCTTCCTCGCCATGGATCTCGTCTGCACGTGCTGAGGTTCTTCCCCGTTGTCTGTAGTTTCCTCCTGATTGGATGCAGCTGGAGGGCTTTCTCCTATATAAGGTTTAATGTCATTCAGGAAGAAATGGCCTTCTGCCCTGGACCTTGACGACTGAAGGAGTGCAGTCCTCTACGATGAAAGGGCTATTGAATCATGGCTCATCCCACTTCTTCCTTGTAAAGTTCCTTATGAGAACAGCATCACCAGGGAAGACGGGTGGCGCACATAGACTTTGCACAGAGTCTGTTTCAGCACTTCCTGCTGTGTTTTGTGCTGCGCTCCACCCTTTTCGCCATCACTGCAACTGGCCTGAAATGACAGAGACGATGGATGTCATACAATTCAAGTACTCCTGCATCTCTGTCCCCAAGACCTCACTGGTTGGCTGGGCATCACGTCTAGCTCTATCTCGAGGGGTAAGAGGGGTCCTCATCCTTCTGCCAGTGACTGTCTCGTGTGGCGTGAGATGATCGTCGGAGCCTGGTTGGTTCCGAAGAGCACACAATGCCAGTGGTAGACAGTACAACCATCCTTTTTTTAATGTGAGTTTCAGCTTGGCTATCCTCTCCTTTAACAAGCCATTGAGCCGTTCACATATGCCATTCCCCTCTGGATGATACGCCAACGAGAACTTGTGCTTTATGCCAAGCATCAAGCTGATTTGCTCAAAAACTGCATTAACAAAGTGAGCCCCGTTGTCTGACCTCATTACCTCGCACACCCCCCATCTTGGGAACACTTCCCCCACTAGAAATTTGGCAGCACAGGTAGAGTCTGGGTGTGCACAGGGACCTGCTTCTATCCCTCTAGAGAATGGACACACCACCACAGTTAAATACCTGTACACGTTGCACACTTGAATCATGTCGACATAGTCGATATGCAAGTGCTGGAATGGTCCATTTGGCCGGGGGATAACTCCTCTCACTACTTTTAATGTGTGCCCAACGGTGAACTGTTGGCAGATAATGCAGTTCACCATGAAAAATGCAACGTGCTCTGCTAAATTCGGTGTAAACCAGTCTTCTGCGAGCGTTGCAGCGAGATTTTCTTTTATCATATGTATATGGTAGTGTAACTGCTCCAATGCTACCTTCAGTAGGGTGACAGGCATTACTGGTTTACCAGTGCTGTCTTGCCTCATCAACCCGTCAGAGGAGTTTAAGGAACACCCTCGACGCTTCCACACATTTTTCTCCTCCTGAGGTGCCTCCCCTTGTAGCTCCATTAGCTGAGTCTGCCCCATGTTGCTATAGGCTTTGGGTGTGGCTCGTGCTACCATCATACGCTCATGGGTACGTGCCACCTCCACGTCCATGATTGTTTCATTTTTGGATGCCATACGCTTGGCTTCCGTGTCCGCTTCATGATTTCCACGTGACACGAAATCCATCCCCTTGGTATGAGCAGCGCATTTCACGACTGCTATGACCACTGGGAGCTGTAGTGCTTTTATCAACCTGTCCAATAAGGCTGCATGTTGCACTGGCATGCCGTCTGCTCGGAGGTAGCCCCTCCTTTTCCAGCGCGCTAGACCTGCATGCACTGTGGACGTCACATAGGCGGAGTCACTGTACACCATTACTTCCTGGTCTGCATGGTTCTCAATGGCGAGTATCAGCGCCAATAGTTCTGCAGCCTGTGCCGAATAATGAGACGGTATTCGTGCACTAACGAGTACTCAAAACTCTCCATTGCTAGGTGTTTTGCCATGGCCATGCCTGTATATCTTTGTCCGTCTTCTTGATTGATTCTTTAGGAACCGTCGATGAACACGATTTCACTACTTGCAAGGAATTTTCCTTTACCCTGGGGATTTCATCATAGAATTCCTCATAATTTGCACAATCGTGTATGGGTTCTTCCTCTGTGACCGGCTCAGCTATGAACGTAGCTGGATTCACAGTTTTAGATCGCACTATTCTGATCGATGGGTTAGAAATAATCACTTCATACGCGGATGCTCTCTGAGATGCCAGCGTGCCCTTTGGCTTCTCTAGTATGGCGAACAACGAGTGCTCGACATACAATGTCATGGAGCACCCCATCACAATGAATGATGCCTTTTAAATGGCGAACGCGGCAGCAGCTAGATTTTGTTTGCATGGGAAGTGGCCCTTCATGACCGGGTCCAGACTCCCGCTGTAATATGCTAAGGGCTTGTACCCCAGTGAGGTTTGCTGCGCAAGCAATGCCGTCATAAAATTACCATCGGTGTGTGAGAACAGGTAGAATTCCTCTGCATAATAAGGAATCCCGAGAACTGGGGCCTTACAGATCGCCCCCTTGAGTTCTGAAAACCCCTTTTCCATTGCCTCAGTCCAGTCAATCTTTTTCCCTTGTCGCCTGGGCCTTCTTTAGGGCCTGAAGCAAGAGCTTGGTATACGAGCTATAGTCGAAGACCCATGCTCTGATATAATTGCACAGGCCTAAGAAGCTTTGCATTTGTTTTATCGTAAGCGGTTTAGCCATGTTCATGATAGCTTCAGCCCTTTCTGGGGTTACCTTTTTCCCTTCGTGTGAGATTAGTTGGCCTATGTACAGCACTTCTCGTTGACAGTATTGTAACTTTTCCTTGTCAACTTTATACCCTTTCTCAGCCAAGATAGTCAATAGCTGAACAGAGTCGCGCCTGCATTGTTCCTCAGTGATGCTGCAGATTAGAATGTCATCCACATACTGCAAAACAACACTGTTTACTGCAATATTGCTTAGGTCCATCTGCAGGACTCTATTGAAGATAGACGGAGACTCACAATACCCCTGTGGCAGCCTCGTGCTTTTCAGGCGCATTTGCCTGAAAGTGAATGACGTCAGATCCTGTGAGTCACGGTGCAATGGGATTGAGAAAAACGCATTTTTCAAGTCAATCACCGTGAAATATTTTGCCTCAGCGGATATGTTGCATAGAATTGTGGATGGATTCGGGACTAGAGGGAACTCGGCTTCAACTATATCGTTTAATGCCTTAAATCTTGGATTAAACTCCAAGACCCTCCTTTTGATTTCTTGACAGGGTAAATCACTGTGTTGCAAGGTGATTCTGACGTCACTAGAATGCCCTGCTCCACACTGGCAGAAATTGTCTTCGCGATCCCTTGATCTGCCTCTCTGGACATAGGATATTGTCGTGCTCTTGGTAAAATTGCTCCTGGTTTCAGTTTAATTTTCACTTCACCTGCCCCCTTCAGGAGGCCTACATAATAGGGCCCTGTAGTCCATACCGCGACAGGCACTTGGGCCATGTCATCATCAAAGTATTCTGGACATATTAGCGCCAACATCCTTCTTTGTGGCACCTCCCGTTTGATCATTTTGACCCAAAATATGAGACTCACTTCTACCCTTGTCTCTTCTAGGTCAGGGTGTTCTTCGAACAGATCGTCATCGGTGACGTCAGTCACCCGATACCCTTCTTCGATGGCAATAATCGCACATCATTGTCTGCCTTCGTCGTCATATCCTTCGACCAATACCACTTTCCCTCATACTGCGGCAGATTGTATCATTAAAGTAAATACTTGTCCCTCCTCTTCATGCATAGGTATTCTGGGTCTGAATAGAAACTCATCAGGTGTCCTAATAGTTCTATCTGCGAGGCCTGGCAATCCCGCCATGAGCACCCGCACGCCATATGTGAAGACTTCTGGCTCCAATGGTATAGCTCTCATGGCTATACGTCCGGAGTATGCTCTGATCATTTCGCACACGTTTGAATGATGCATTCCTGGAGTGGAGCATACTATACCATTCTCGGTAAATGAGATTGTAATATTCAATTTAGTCATAAAGTCCCGACCCAGAATGTTTACTGGGGTCTGATGTGAATATAATGAGGGTACATTCATTTCGCGCTCTCCCACGGAGACTGGGAGCGCGTCTGTAAAGGGAACTCTACTGTGAGTATCTATGGCTTCGCCGGACAGGGAAAACTTTCCTTCTCGTATGCACGAGCGTGTCACACCCGTGTCAACTAAGAAGGAATATTCTTTACCCCCTATCACGACATTCACGCTAGGTTCCCTATTAGGGTCTGGTGTCACTGATAGGATAGAACACATCGGAGTCCCCTGTGAGCTGTCCTAGTTCGGCCCGCTGTATACTTGTTGATTTCCCCCATCCCCAGGGGTGACTCCCCCTCCGGAGCTAGTGCCCTGTGACATTTGCAGTGGTGCCTGCTCGGATTGTCCCTGCAGTACGTTCCCCATGTGCGGGGGTGGAACCGCTTGCTGTGCACCCTGCTGCAAGCCTGGCGCCTGCTGCAGAACTGTGTGATTTTGTGCACAGCCCTGTTGGGGGACGGCTGGCTGACTCACCATGCCTGCCCCATCCCTTGGCTATTTTGCCACATGCCTTGGCTTCTGCACACACGCGCCACATGTCCTGTCATTCCACACAGCCAACACACTTGCGGTGGTCGGGCCATCTGTCCATTTGATGTAGCTGGACTGCCCATCTGCGCATTCTGAAAGCCACTTTGATTATTCTGAAAACCCCCTGGTTGCCTCCAAACCCACCCTGATTACTCTGCCATCCTCTTCCTCCAAAACCCCTTCCCCTCGGGTAAAATCCCGCGCTACCTTGGTTATTCTGGTATGAGTTAGCTACTGATTGTGCTCTTGGTTCAGCTGGGCTTGTCAGCATGGCTCCCTCGAGAGCATACCTCGAGAGTTTCTTTTGCACCAGCTTCGCTTCCTCACCCTTACGAGTTGCCTCCTTCTTCCGGTTCTTTTCTTGCAACAATCTGCAGTAGTGTGCAATTGTCAACTGTATTTCGGCCCATGGTTTTGCTTCTACTCCTACCAATGTTTTGAGCTGCTTCTGCACCGGTTCAGGCAACCCCTGGCATAATATGTGGTAGAATACAGGGATAGATTTTGTCCAAGACTCATGCGTTTCGAGCACCCACGCGTCTTGAAAATTCTGGATATAAATCAACGGATCCTCTGACTCTTTCATTTTCAGAGTCATTATAGCTCCCATATCTGAGGTGTCTGGATATAGCGTTCCCAGTGCTTTCCACACTGTTGCTCTTCAATTATTAAATGGTGCTCTGTCATGGGAGGTGTTGATTATGGTAACCCTAGGGTAGCCTGCCCGTTTCCATACATCGTCTGCTCTTTCACCAAGTATGGCAATTAGGAGGCCCTTAATGTCCCCTATAGCTAAGGTGACACCCCCCGTCATTTTCTCTAACTCATGTATCCACTTCCCGGCTCCCAATGTCAGCATTGGAAGCTTATTTCTTAGGTTCTCTCAGTCCATGTGTGGCCATGGAATATATTGTGGTCTTGCTCCCCCTTTTTCTAGCAGCGGGAATTGGAATGCACAGTCTTCCTTTTCTTTCCCCATAACTCTCCTGTCTACCGCTGGGGTGGCATTTCCGCCTTGCCGTCTCTCTGGCAATGCCCTTAATCTACCTGCATAGGCAGGTGCTGATGCCCCCCCTCTGACCGTGGGGTGTTCCTTCATGTCGGCCGGACTGCACGGCAGACTTCGGTGTCCTACTTGCAGACTCGCTAGCGTCTGACCATATTATCCCTCGGTCCCCTGGGAGCCGTTTTTCACACCGTCTCCCTTCCTCGTTTGCCTCATACTCCGTTTCCCCACCGGAGTCAGATTCTGAATCCTCCCAGTTTACACAACTCCTTGCATCTTCTTCGTCCTGCCCAATCTCTAGTCTGTCTAGGGACAGTCCCCTGTTCCCACTACTTCGGGTGACATCCTCTGTGTCATATAGTTGAGTGCTCTCCAGGCACTCATCTTCCCTTCCCAATTTGGATATTTGCTCCAGCCCTATCTCATCATATATTTTATCGATCGGTTCCCCAATACTTCGGGTGTCAAAGTCATCTTCAATATTTGTCCCACTTATTCCTTGCACCGTGCAGGAAAGAATTCTTGTATGTCTTCCCATTCTACATCAGGATTGTGTTTTTTAACTTCCAGCTCCAAATATTCAAGATCTCGTGCCCATTGTCTGTAATTACGTTCTGCTTCCTCATCTATTCCCTTCGCTTCTTCGCTTCTTCTCTAGCCTTGTCTACTTCCCTCATCCTTTCATTTCTACGTTCCTTTGCCCTTCTAATTTCCTCATCTTCTCTTCTCTTCATTTTCTTCTCTTGTGCTCTTTGCTCTTCTTCCAACCTTTGTTTGTTATGTTTGTACTGGTCGTAGACTGCCTTCTGGTTGCGATTGAGCTGTTTCTCTTGCTCTTCGCGATATAGTTGTTCTCGCTTTAGCCTATCCTTCCTTCTTGTCCTTTTGTCCCTTACTTCCATCTCTTTTTCTCTCTTTCTCCTTTGCGTCTCATCAGACCTCTCTCTAGGCCTTATATCATCACTTCCTTTTCCATCCAACTTCAGCAATATCTGACCTCCCATCCATTCGTCTTTCGCGACTGCTATCTCATCAACACTACCTTCATTTCCCTTTCATTTCTTTCCCTCTCTCTCCTTATCAGGTTGTGCACAACTCTGTGCCATATCCTTTCCTTCATCTTCGCATCTCTCCTTGTCCCTCGGGACCGCAGAGGCAATATTGTTTTCCTGTTCCTTTCCCTTATTGTCGTCACTACTGTACATAGGCGACTCATATGCGGGGTGGCTATACCCCGTGGCTGCATTAAGTTCTCTTAGCAGGTAAAGTCCTTCTGTCTTACTCCCTTCATTGACTGGCTCAGGCGGGGCTGGTGGCGCAGTAGGCATCTCACCCCCCTCCGTACATACATTTAGTATCCAGTCTGTGGGTGGTTCTATCACCTTAGTTTCTTCAAACATCTTCCACAATTCTAGAATAGCAAGACGTTTCTCTAGCTTCCTGCCTGTATATGTGGCATGTAGAAAAGTCATCATATGTTGTAAAATGGCTTTCGATAGGGACCCATTCTGTGGCCACGGCATAAACATCTTGTGGGCAGTACACTTAACCCACTCTGTGCTATACTTTTTTCTTTTTTAGCTTAGGAGCATGCTTAGGTAGTTGCATGCACAGATGCGCAAATTGGGTGTCCTCCTCCATTTTCAATTCTGTTACCAACAATATTTATACAGTTTGTTATCCTTCTACTAATATGAGCGAGCACCAGATAAGCAAGCTCCAATCCAATCTTTTACCGCCCAAAAACTTTTTTATACTATCTATTATCTCAAAACCATCAATTCATTGGCGATTCCCTCTCAGTTACAGAATCACGTGAAACCAAATTTCATTTCAGACTATCAACGATGCAGTTCTATTACATTTGATGTACAACAGAACACATATGACAGACACTTGACAGACTAGACAGACACCAGCTGGTCATACATATACCTGCCTTCTAATCAATACCCCGTCATGGAGTTTAAACGAACTCCTTTGATGCATCTTTAAACGTAACAATAGTCTAATTGTCCCTTATTATATGGGCTATGAGTTCACGTTTCTTCTGACCGCTGTACTAAATCGCAGGAACAAGGCGAATCCTTACGTTTTTATCTCAGGTGCCCTGTCTGGTAATCCTTCGTTTTTTATCTCAGGTGTCCCCTTGGTATCCCTTGTTTTTCTCTCGGGTGTCCCCCCAGTTTCCACTCTTTATCTCTTATGCTCGAGTCATTACCCCCTATATATATACAGTCTTCTCTACATCTGACTATTTTAATTTTTTCTCTGCCACCCTCCGTTACCTTTCCCTTACTTGTTCTAATGCCTACATGACATTTGCCAAAGTAACGAGTTTGTTGTTTCACTTACCGACCGCATCTTTTCCTCTCTGGAGCTTCGGAATCACCGCCCCTTCCTCTTCAGCATCTTATGTTTTTTTTGTTGTCCAATTGGCTGCCTGTGGGAATGAGAAGGGTTATGCTTGGAAAGGCGGGTTCCTTCAGACCCACTGCAGATTTTTTATGGACTTACACTATCATTGTCCATGGGAAGCTTCTCAGCCTACTCAGCCGGAATGGCGAAAGGACTTGTGATATAGCCGAAGGCCTAGTGTTACTTCGTGCCGTCGGTCTATAGGTGTCTTATAACTATATTAATCAACAATCCATAATCGATAATCAATAACCATCCTCTGCTACTAAGTGTACAGGAGGGCGGGAAATTCACAGACGGGCCCATAGGTCAGTGCTCACCCTCTAGTACTTTTAAGACAGGATAGCTGCACCATGTGAGGGATGAGGGTGCAGAATTCATTTACTCCAACATGACTCCATAATGAGGACTCAGTAGTTTGGCAAAGGGAAGTCTGTTTAATGACAAGTACATCAAACAGGGAAACAAATGGGAATCAGCATCGTTGTGATCACCTGTCTCGCTCCAACTTCCTCGAACTTCAGTTGAACAGCAATTCTTATAGGCAATATTCATCATCATTGACGTCTAATTCTACAAAACTCATCATGCAATATAATTGGTTAGGAAAGGTAACTTAAGTATAGGTGCAATATCTGTAAATGATAATGGAATATGCGGATTGGATAAATCTTATCGAGTGGGCGTCTACACCCCTCCCTCTACTTCACACGTGATAGACATCACTGCAAGTACGACGTCTCATTGGTTCTATGATATATAGGACCCCAGATAACTTGGTCCATTGAGATTGGGCAGGTTACACCCCTAGACATAAATTTCCACTTTTAATTAGCAGCATGCAGAATAGACCCCCAGGTGCCTGGTGTCCCAAGTTTCAACCTGCCTCCCTTCCATCAATCAGTATCTTGGAGCTCTGTGTCAATTAGTTGACTGGGCATGCTCTCGAAACTGCAGCCTCTTATCTGGAGAAGTTATGGTACCCTTGGATCTGGGTGACATCAGACATTGGTAATTCATTGCGCCTGTCTTGGTCACATGTCCGTTCACCGTGAATCTGCTTCAGTTTCCAGCTTTTAGTGTATTTAATTCTGTTTTCGGCCTCGCCACCTGCATGGGCCCCCCTCATCTTGACCTTCATGGGGCAGGCTGGTATGCTCTCAAGTCTGAGTCTTGTTAGCTGACGCTCTCCTCCCTTTCTCTGGGTGACTTTGATTTCCTAGGCATGAGCCACTCTTTGTTGTGTTTCGATTCGGCTCTTTCTCTTGCCTCTGGCTGGGTTACGAAACTTGGCCTGTCAGGCCTCTGGCAGCCTGGGTACATTTCTGCTTTTACAAAATGGAGTCGCACTTGTATAATGTGTCTTATTGAGGTAGATATACGCTTGCCGCTCTAATCCTCTACTAAGCATTGCATGCAGTATCGTTTTCTTTAGCTTCTTGTGTTCCAAGCCTATTTACACACGTTTAACTGGTCGGTTGCTTCCATCTTGTCTTGTTGCAACGTTTCCTCACATTTTAACATTGTCTCTTCTCTGTGTCCATTACATTTATTTTCATAGCAACTTGCACTGGCGTGCTATCTTCGATGGCTGTTTTCGTTCATTCGCGAGTCTGTCCAGGCCCTTGTGTCATTTCCACTGGCCTTCTATTAAGGCTCTTTGGGTCTCTTCACGGACCGTCTGTAGGTACTCTTCGTTTCGTATCAGCGGCTGGTACTGCTGTCTGATAAGGTACCGTGCTGCCCAGGGTTGTCTGGTTATGGGCGCTTTAACAGGTATGGATCTTCTGATGTACACTGGGTAGAGCCCCAGTGCAGCTCTTTGTTGGTTCATTTGTTCCTCACACGCCACATACCTTGGTGAGTACTCTCCTGGTACCTCAAAATGAGGGGTGGGGGTGCAGGCTATGTCTGGGACCTCCTCTACAGTGGTAACCTAAGGTATCTATCCACTTTATCTTCCAGTATTGTCAACAGATAGGTGTAGTAATATTGTAGGAGTTGGCACATTTTTAGACAACCATATTCCCAAATATTTTATTTTTTCGGGACACCATCTAAATCCCCAGTATTCCCCCATTTTAGCTGTTGCTGATGCCAGGTGTAGCTATTCAGATTGTACCCACTTAATTTTTTAACCCTGACCACATACTAAACTGATTCACTGTGTTTATAATTGCTGCAATGTTTTTTGAGGGCAATCGCTAATATAAAGCACAACCTTGTCCCTAAACAAAGAAACAATATTTGTTGGGTGAATAGTTGAATTCCCCTATGCAGATGTTTCTCCCTCAAGTGACTAGCCAGCCGCTCAAGGAGAGGGGAAAGTGAGCAGCCCTACCTTGTGCCCCTTTCCAGTGTTAGGGATTTCACAGTGCAGTCATTCTGCAACCCCAAGCCATAGGGTGTGTGTGTATAGTACTCTTACCAATGACAAAAAGACTTCACCGTGAGGGGAACATTGAAGTGAAAGACCATTCCCGTGGATTAAACTGAGAACAGAAAGTGTTCTATAGAGCAAAAGAGGCACCACATACAAAGGTATGCCTCGTGTTGGATTGCGCATTTCGTTCGCAGCCATGATGGAAAGCATACCCCGGTAAAACGCAAGGAGCAAATAACTTAATGCGCACACAAGGACGTTTCTCAACAAACTAAAATAAACTTTTACAGTCTGCAACCATTTCAAAGGCTGATTTAAAACCAGTGTGTTGTCAATGCTAAGGACAAGTGGAAAAATGCACATGGAAGTGAAACTAGGCCACATGTAAAAATAGTGTGTTTACCACATCCAAAAGAATTTTG